>NC_077227.1:83384501-84801377 GCF_027887165.1 Monodelphis domestica | reverse complement strand
TTTATTGAATAGGAAACAGTGATTGATTGTGATATCTGTGATTTGATCCATTGGGGTTTCCTTCATCAATATGAATCAAAAGTCTTCCATATATTAATAGAGAGGCTTAGTAAGTTGCTATGATTGAAAATATTTTGCCTTGTGGACCCATCTGGAGTTGAGTCTCTCTGAACTTAGGCCAATTGTCATACAACAAACTCAGGGTCTATTTCTGGCATACACTCAAAGCATATCCAGCTCAAGAATACTGATTCAAGATTGTCCTCCATTGAAATAGTCTTCAGATGTACAGGGTAACTTCAAGTCACAATAAGATTTTCAAGAAACACTTTAGTACAAGAAGGCAGGAATATATTTGCCATTTATAGGTGGGGAAACTGAGGCATAGAGATTGTGATTTCCTCAGGGTTCTATTAGCTAGCTAGTGGTGGCATTGGGGCTTGAACTTCAGTTTCTTGACCAGAAAACTACTTCGCCATACTGTGTCTCTTGATGAATATCTAAAACAGGGATTCTTAACCATTTTTAATGTTTTAGAACCCTTTGGCAGTCTGGAAATCTATGGATCCCTTCTCAAAATAATGTTTATAACACATAAAATAAAATAAAGGATTACAAAAGAAACCAATATGTTGAATTAGTTATCAAAATGCTATTTTTTAATTCAAGTTGGTTGACCACAGGTTAAGAATGTCTGATCTAGAAGGATTATCCTAACTTGAAGAATACCTTAGTGGAAGAACTAACTGCCCTCTTGTCTGGAATGTTCTCTCTCCTTACCTCCACCTCAAGGCTTCCCTTACTTCCTTCAAATCTCAACTAAAAGTTCATCTTCTACAGGAAGCCTTTCCTGATTACTCTTAGTTTTCATGCCTTCTTTTTATATCATTTATAAGTTATCCCATATATATATATATATATGTATATATATATAATATATATATTTCTCCTTAGTTGTTTACATGTTCTCTCCCCCATTTGACTGTGAGCTCCTTGAGAACAGAGATTGTCTTTTGCTGTGTTCTTAGAACATAGTAAGTGCTTAATAAATGCTTATTAACTGATAGACAAAACATGACTCCATCTAGCCTCTAAGAAATATGTACATGTTTCCCCTGGATATTTCTGACAATTATTTTTGTCTCAAACCTTCTTTAGTTGATTTAAAATCTCTCCAACATGGTCAACAGGAATCCCAAGCATATCTAAGTGACAGTGGTGTCTGATAACACAACGGAACCACAGAATTTTGGACCTAGAAGTTCCTCAAGGACCTTGCCTGATCAAAAGTCTCTTTTAAAGCATTGCTGAAAGGGTCATAAAACAATATCTTTAAAACTTTCTGTAAGGGCAAATTTCCTAAAGTAGCCCGTATTCATTTTGAGATGATTCTAATTGTTACGCAGTTTTTCATTACATCAATCCTAACCCCATCATTCACTATCCACTGTTCCTAGTTTTATGGTATTATTCAAAACAAGTCAAATCCTCCCTCCATTGACAGTCCTTCAGATATCAGAAGCATGCCCTCCCTATCAATTCTTTTGCAATCTAAGAATTCCCATTTTCTTCCATCAGTCTATCTATGACATAGTTTCCAACCTTCTCATAACTCTGGTTTGCCCTCCTTTTGATAGAAAAATCCCCCTTGTCAATATTCTTTCTATAATTTGACATGCAGCAGGAAATAGCACACTAGATATAGATCCTTGGATAGTAATAAATTTGATGACTTCAGTGTTACACTTTTTACTGCTTTTGAGTTTAAAGTCCACTAAAATACCCAGATAAATATCACAGGGATTACTTTCTAGCTTATACCTCACCAATCTTTTACTTATGAAGATAATTTCTTGAACCCAGTTGTTTAACTCTATAGTTATTTGCATCAAACTTCTATTGTTTTATTATATTGAGACTTTTTTATATGCTTACTTTGTCCTATAATATGTTAATTTTCTTTTCCCATTTTCTTGATGTCTACAAATTTGACCACTATATCATTTGGAGGTTTTAAGCAAAGACTAGATGACCACTTTGGTATTTCTGTTCAAGAATCAGTTGGACTAGGCAGCTACTGAAGACTTTCAACTCTGAAACCCTCTGTTTCTGAGATGCTGTGGAGGGCATTTAATTTGGCCTTTATAAGGTCTTTGATAGATTTGAAGAGTTTCAAAAGAATGGTGGCCAGATTGCAAGAGGGTGATGGCCCTGAGTATAGAGTCTATAATATAGATGATTCTAAAAGTTTGGTGTTGAAAGGAAGGGATATAGAACATTACCATGAGAGGATATCACATTAAAATGAAGGTTTGTTTTTTGGGGGGTCAGGTAGAACTAAAGCATGTTTTAGCCTTTGGGAAAGAAGTCAGTAGCTAAGAAGAAATTGAAGATAAGAGCAAAAGAGTTAATATGAATGATAGCAAAAACTGAAGGAAGAAATTGGAGGGGATGAGAGAGAAAGGGGTAAGATGAATGACAGCAAAAACTCAAGGAAGAAACAGGAAGAAGCACAAAGAGTACAGTCCTCAACAGAAAAAAAATAGCTATCCCTTTCTCAGGTCTAGTAGGAAAGAAGATAGGAAATGTATAGATAGGGATTTTGAAATGCAAAATAGTTGAGGGAGCTGGTTTTTCAATAAAATAGGAGGATTAGAACATTGGCTTAGAGGGAGGTAGTTGGAGGTGACTTTGGGGGTCTGTGATGAGAAAAGAGAAAGATTACAACAGCAGCTATGGATATATGGTCAAACTGTGATGAAATTCCACTCTTCTCTGTGCCCAACTCCTCCTTTCTTTTTCCCCTAGTTCCTCAGTGTTTGCACTGTTTTCAGTATGGATGCCTGTAACAGTTAAATTAGTTTCTCTACTAAAAGTATTATATTTTTAAGGGTTTATTAAAGATTACTAGAAATCAAGGATATAAGAAAATACAAAATAAGAAAAGCATATGTCTAGGGCTGAATAACTCATTCACAGCCACTTACTCTACATCTTGAGAGACGTGTGTGCTTAGAAGCGGAAGCAAGACAGAGAGATCAAGTAGGTGGTACAGTCAGTTTAAATACAAATTTTGTTCTCAGCCCAGGTGGGGAATTCAGGTGAGATTATAGGGAATTCTGGGAACTGCAAAGGATTTCTGGGATTGAAGTCTGGGGGTTCAAATCTCCATTTTTACATTTCTCTGTTTGATCACTATTGGGAAGTTTTCCCCAAAAAGGATCATGAAAACATAATCAACTTAAAGATTACAATAATTTGAGGATAAGAGGAAAAGAACAAAACCAATAATTGCTAGTCGCATCGACAAAAATCCAGGTAGGGGGCAGTTCCCTTTGGCATGAAAGTATACATACAAATAAATGTTCAATCAACCACACCAAAGTTCATTCTTGATCTTTCTTGTGCAGCTTGTGGTCTGGAGGCATCTTCATGGTGTCTTCTCCAAACAGCTCAGTTTCTGCATATGGAGAGGTATCATATTTCTTAACCTAAAATGTTCTTCTCAAAAGGAATTTAAACTTTGCAATTTAAAATAATAATATTTTTACATTCCCCCCTTGAAGAGGGTTTTTGAAAAACACAGGGATCATTTAGGGATATATGGCTGAGTTATGAGGTATATGAATCAATTGGCAAGAGAAATTAAAAGACATCAGAAAAATCCAAATAAAAAAGGTAATTTCTGGATGAAATATAGACTGTCAAAGTCTTATGTGTAAAACTTCTAAGTAAAGGAAAAATAAATCTATAACAGGTCCTTGAATCAGGGCCCAATTAAAATGATATAAGCAAGTAAGCATTTGCCCAATCAGTAGCCAGGACTACAGAAAGTTTGCCACCCTATGAAAGACAGAAAAGAGACTAGATTATAGGAGCCAGGTTAGGAGCCAAGTTTGGGATACTCGTCTTAAGTATTTTCAGAGTGTGGATACAAGGAAGGCCTGTGTCTTAACATATGTTAAGCATCCCAACCTTGAGTCTTCACACTAGGTTCAAGTCCTCTGTATTGGCTTAGAAGTGCATCAATCCTTCCTGGATTGGTTTCTTTGGCCCTGTGCAATGGCTCTTTTGAATATTTTGTCCTGGAATCAGACAGACTCATTAAGCAAAGTCCCATAATTTTTTTAAAACAATTAGTGGCATCATTTTTATAGTCTCAAGCTCTGGGGGCATGCATTGACATTATAGCAAATGTATTTTAAACTTATATTACTGCGAAATCAAAAAGTTTTTAACCAACTGGTTTTTGATCCTGAAGAAATTAGGTCTGCTACCAGCAGCCTGGGTCCTGGGCTGGGCCTGGGGCCATGAGCCATCTGGGTCGGAGGCCAGAGTTGCTGGGTCCGGGCCATTCGGGACCTGGAAAGCAGATCTGAATCAAACAGGTCAGGATTGCAGAAGTGCAGAAGCAGGCAGGCAGGCGGGGCCAGGCCAGGCAGAGGGGCAGGGCTGGGACCAGGTGAGCGCTATTGAATCAAGAAGGTCCGAAGCGGATGGCTGGAACAAGCTAAATCAGCAATAGCTTTGCCAGGGTAAGAAAACCTTGGCCAGAGAAATGTGGCTTAAAGAAAATAATTATCTAGGCTAGTCTTTTTTTTCCTTTTAAACTTTATTTTATTTGGTCATTTTCAAACATTATTCATTGGAAACAAAGATCATTTTCTTTTTCTCCCCCCCCCCCCCCCGCCACCCCCTCCATAGCTGACTCATGATTCCTCTGGGTATCGCATGTGTCCTTAATCTGAACCCATTTCCATGTTGTTGGTATTTGCATTGGGGTGTTCATTTAGAGTCTCTCCTCAGACCTGTCCCCTCAGCCCTTGTAGTCAAGCAGTCTGCCTTTCCTCATTGTTTTAACTCCCACAGTTTGTTCTCTGCTTGTGGATAGTGTTTTTTAGATCCCTGCAGATTGTTCAGGGACATTGCATTGCCACTAATGGAGAAGTCCATCACCTTCGATTGTACCACAATGTATCAGTCTCTGTGTACAATGTTTTCCTGGTTCTGCTCCTTTCATTCTGCATCACTTCCTGGAGGTCGTTCCAGTCTCCATGGAATTCCTCTACTTATTGTTCCTTTTAGCACAATAGTATTCCATCACCAACATATACCACAATTTGTTCAGCCATTCCCCAATTGGTGGGCATCCCCTCGTTTTCCAATTTTTGGCCACCACAAAGTGCAGCTATGAATATTCTTATACAAGTCTTTTTCCTTATTATCTCTTTGGGGTACAAACCCAGCAGTGCTATAGCTGGATCAAAGGGCAGACAATCTTTTATCACTCTTTGGGCATAGTTCCAAATTGTCCTCCAGAATGGCTGGATCAATTCACAACTCCACCAGCAATGAATTAGTGTCCCCACTTTGCCACATCCCCTCCAGCATTCATTACTTTCCATAGCTGTCATGTTAGCCAATCTGCTAGGTGTGAGGTGATAACTCAGAGTTGTTTTGATTTGCATCTCTCTGATTATAAGAGATGTAGAGCACTTTTTCATGTGCTTATTAATAGTTTTGATTTCTTTGGCTGAGAACTGCCTGTTCATGTCCCTTGCCCATTTGTCAATTGGAGAATGGCTTGATTTTTTGTACAATTGATTTAGTTCTTTGTAAATTTGAGTAATTAAACCTTTGTCAGAGGTTTTTATGAAGATTGTTTCCCAATTTGTTGCTACCCTTCTAATTTTGGTTACATTGGTTTTGTTTGTACAAAAACTTTTTAATTTGATGTATTCCAGATTATTTATTTTGCATTTGAGAATGGCTTGATTTTTTGTACAATTGATTTAGTTCTTTGTAAATTTGAGTAATTAAACCTTTGTCAGAGGTTTTTATGAAGATTGTTTCCCAATTTGTTGCTACCCTTCTGATTTTGGTTACATTGGTTTTGTTTGTACAAAAACTTTTTAATTTGATGTATTCCAGATTATTTATTTTGCATTTTGTAACTCTTTCTAATTCTTGCTTGGTTTTGAAGTCTTTCCCTTCCCAAAGGTCTGACATGTATACTATTCTGTGTTCGCCTAATTTTCTTATAGTTTCCTTCTTTATGTTCAAGTCATTCACCCATTTTGAATTTATCTTGGTGTAGGGTGTGAGGTGTTGATCTAAACCTAATCTTTCCCACACTTTCCTCCAATTTTCCCAGCAGTTTTTATGAAATAGTGGATTTTTGTCCCAAAAGCTGGGATCTTTGGGTTTGTCATATACTGTCTTGCTGAGGTTGCTTGCCCCCAGTCTATTCCACTGATCCTCCTTTCTGTCTCTTAGCCAGTACCAAATTGTTTCGATGACCGCTGCTTTATAATATAATCTGAGATCTGGGACTGCAAGACCCCCTTCCTTTGTATTTTTTTCATAATTTCTGGATATCCTTGATCTTTTGTTATTCCAAATGAACTTTGTTATGGTTTTTTCTAAATCATTAAAAAATTTTTTTGGAAGTTCCATGGGTATGGCACTAAATAGATAGATGAATTTGGGTAGGATGGTCATTTTTATTATATTGGCTCGTCCTACCCATGAGCAGTTAATGTTCTTCCAATTGTTCAAGTCTAGTTTTAGTTGTGTGGAAAGTGTTTTGTAGTTGTGTTCATATAGATCCTGTGTTTGTCTCAGGAGATAGATTCCTAAGTATTTTATTTTGTCTAAGGTGATTTTGAATGGGATTTCTCTTTCTAGTTCTTGCTGCTGAGCTGTGTTGGAATTATATAGAAATGCTGATGACTTATGTGGGTTTATTTTGTATCCTGCAACTTTGCTAAAGTTGTTGATTATTTCGATTAGCTTTTTGGTTGAATCACTAGGATTCTTTAAGTAGACCATCATGTCATCTGCAAAGAGCGATAATTTGGTCTCCTCCTTGCCTATTTTAATGCCTTTAATTTCTTTTTCTTCTCTAATTGCTACTGCTAGTGTTTCTAATACAATGTCAAATAATAGAGGTGATAATGGACAACCTTGTTTCACTCCTGATCTTAATGGGAATGGATTTAGTTTATCCCCATTGCAGATGATATTAGATGATGGTTTTAGATATATACTGTTTATTATTTTAAGAATGGCCCTTCTATTCCTATGCTTTCTAGTGTTTTTAGTAGGAATGGGTGTTGTATGGGTAGACATTCTTTTATTGCCCTTTGGGCATAGTTCCAAATTGCCCTCCAGAATGGTTGGATCAGTTCACAACTCCACCAGCAATGAGTTAATGTCCCAACTTTGCCACATCCCCTCCAGCATTCATTACTTTCCTTTGCTATCATGTTAGCCAATCTGCTAGGTGTGAGGTGATACCTCAGAGTTGTTTTGATTTGCATCTCTCTGATTATAAGAGATTTAGAACACTTCTTCATGTGCTTATTAATAGTTTTGATTTCTTTATCTGAAAACTGCCTATCCATGTCCCTTGCCCATTTATCAATTGGGGAATGGCTTGATTTTTTGTACAATTGATTTAGCTCTTTATAAATTTGAGTAATTAAACCTTTGTCAGAGGTTTCTATGAAGATTTTTTCCCAATTTGTTGTTTCCCTTCTGATTTTAGTTACATTGGTTTTGTTTGTACAAAAGCTTTTTAATTTGATGTAGTCAAAATTATTTATTTTACATTTTGTGACTCTTTCTAAGTCTTGCTTGGTTTTAAAGTCTTTCCCCTCCCAAAGGTATGACATGTATACTATTCTGTGTTCGCCTAATTTTCTTATAGTTTCCTTCTTTATGTTCAAGTCATTCACCCATTTTGAATTTATCTTGGTGTAGGGTGTGAGGTGTTGATCTATTCCTAATCTCTCCCACACTGTCTTCCAATTTTCCCAGCAGTTTTTATGAAATAGTGTAAACCTCAAAATTTCTTAGACTTATAAATGTTGGAAATTTCACCATTGGGAAATTTCATACTTGAAAAATTTCCTATTGATAGTGGGTCTTGACTATTGGAATGTGAACCCCATTGGCATGGGAGGTTCCTTCCCCTCCCTTCTTAAGATTACTTTAGGACAGAAACCTTTTGCTGAACAATGGAAAGGACTTTGACCTATGCTTAAGCATAGAACAGGAATTTCTTTGAGTCATGATTGATTTTAGAATTGATACAATGGAGATACTTGGAATCAATCTCCACCCTATTCAGTCCTAACAGGATTGAGTAACGGCTGCAGCCTAGATCAAAATTTAATTATTCCAATCTCTACCCTACTCAGGTTAACAGGATTTAGAAAGGGCTGTAGCAAAGGATCAAAGATTTAATTATTTGAAAATATGACCTTCAACAGACATGTGCAAAGCCAGAGACCTCTGGGCGGTCCTGGGTTAAGCTAGAGCCTCCATTGGCACAGGGAAATTGATGGACAGGCGATTGGTAGATGTGAGGACTGAGGGGAGGGAACTTGGATGGTTTCCTTAAGGATAGGGGGGTCTGGGGACTGGAGGGAGGTGGTTGAGGAGTTGGCCAGAGTGGTTGCGGTGTGCTCTGAGAAGCTTGCGCTGAAGGAAGCTGAAGGTGGGGGCTCCGGAGACTGTTTCTCCATTTTTGGTCACGTGAGTAATAGGGACTGAGCTATTTTCTTTGCCCCAGCTATCTAAGGGCTTGGGCCTTTTGGCCCAGCCTAAACAGAAGGGGTATTTAAGCCCTATTCCCTTCTCTCCCCTTTCTCTCTCCCTCTATCTCTCTATCTCTAATTCCTTTCTTCCTCCTGTTTGTAATTAAAACTCCATAAAAGGTTGACGGCTGACTTGAGTTTTCATTAAAGAATTACATAGCTGAATTCCTTGGCGACCTTAAATTTATATATATCAGTCTTTTAAAAGTGATTTCCTTGTCACAATAATGGATTTTTGTCCCAAAAGCTGAGATCGCATTAACCCATTCTGAGTTTATCTTGGTGTAGGGTGTGAGGTGTTGATCCAATCCTAATCTCTGCCACACTGTCTTCCAATTTTTACAGCAATTTTTTATCAAATAGTGGGTTTTTATCCCAAAAGCTGGGGTCTTTGGGTTTGTCATAGACCGTCTTGCTGAGGTCACTTACCCCAAGTCTATTCCACTGATCCTCCTTTCTGTCTCTTAGCCAGTACCAAATTGTTTTGATGACCACTGCTTTATAGTATAGTTTGAGATCTGGGACTGCAAAGCCACCTTCCTTTGTATTATTTTTCATTATTTCCCTGGATATCCTTGATCCGTTGTTCTTCCAAATGAACATTGTTATGTTTTTTTCTAATGCAGTAAAAAAAATTTTGGAAGTTCAATGGGTATGGCGCTAAATAAATAGATAAGTTTGGGTAGGATGATCATTTTTATTATATTAGCTCATCCTACCCATGAGCAGTTAATGTTTTTCCAATTGTTCAAGTCTAGTTTTAGTTGTGTGGAGAGTGCTTTGTAGTTGTGTTCATATAGTTCCATTGTTTGTCTTGGCAGATAGATTCCTAAGTATTTTATATTTTCTAAGGCAATTTTGAATGGAATTTCTCTTTCTAATTCTTGCTGATGAGCTGTGTTGGAATTATATAGAAATGCTGATGACTTATGTGGGTTTATTTTGTATCCTGCTACTTTGCTAAAGTTGTTGATTATTTCCACTAGCTTTTTCATTGATTCTCTAGGATTCTTTAAGTAGACCGTCATATCATCCGCAAAGAGTGACAACTTGGTCTCCTCATTGCCAATTTTAATACCTTCAATTTCTTTTTTTTCCTCTAATTGCTACTGCTAGTGTTTCTAGTATAATGTTGAATAATAGAGGTGATAATGGGTATCCTTGTTTCACTCCTGATCTTATTTCTAGGCTCTCTTTAAAAAAAATGGAGAGTTTTTATCTCATCCTGTTTGGTCACCATTAACTGTAACAGTTAAATTAGTTTCTCTACTAAAATTATTATATTTTAGAGGTTTATTAAAGATTATTAGAAATCAAGGATATAAGAAAAAACAAAATAAGAAAAGCATGTGTCTAGGGCTGAATTCACAGCCTTTACTCTACACCTTGAGAGATGCATGTGTTTAGAAGTGGAAGCAGACAGCGAGACCAAGTCAGGGGTACAGTCAGTTTAAATACAAATTTCGTTCTTGGCCCAGGTGGGGATTCAGGTGAGATTATAGGGAATTCTGTGAACTGCCAAGGAGTTCTAGGGATTGAAGTCTCCGGTTCGAATCTCCATTTTTACATGCCATAGTTTAGGCAATAGCAACTCATCCAGAAGAAGTTGGTCAGGATGGTAAGAGCACTAGGTGACATGCCATTTAAAGACTGACTGAAAGAAATTATGATTTTGAATTTGATATAGTGAAGGAGAGACCCAGGTTCAGAATCTGGATGGCCTTAATTCAAGCCTGACTTCAAACAAATTCTAGTCACACAGCTAAGTATAATGATGAGAATATCTCTCTTGACTCCAAGTTCAGTATTCATTAAACACAGCTATCTAGGTTTCTAATGCAAAGTGATTTATCCAGGATGGATGCACTACCTGCACTTTTTTCCCTCAAGAACTATTTCTTTACCAGCACTTTTAGTAAACAAAATGTTCCTGAAACCCTACTCTGTGTCCAGTATTATACTAAGGGTGGGAATCTGTGAAAGAGATTAGATAATTAATTTGCTCCTTTATTTCAAGATGTTACATTTTCTCCAAATTTTCCCCAGTGCCCAACCCAGTGTCCTTTATATAGTAAATGCTTAATACAAAAGGAAGGAAGGAAGGGAGGGAGGAAGGAAGGAAGGAAGGGAGGGAGGGAGGGAGGGAGGGAGGAAGGAAGGAAGGAAGGAAAGAAGGAAGGAAGGAAGGAAGGAAGGAAGGAAGGAAGGAAGGAAGGATGGAAGGAAGAAAGGAAGGAAGGAAGGAAGGAAGGAAGGAAGGAAGGAAGGAAGGAAGGAAGGAAGGAAGGAAGGAAGGAAGGAAGGAAGGAAGGAAGGAAGGAAGGAAGGAAGGAAGGAAGGAAGGGAGGGAGGGAGGGAGGGAGTATAGATAAATAAATGAAGGGTTCCTCAATTTTTGAAAAACCAAAAGTTTTTATTTTTTTTCATTATTATTTCAAAGAATCTAGGACAGAGAAGAGGTTAGGGAAGATCATTAGCATCAAGGAATAATAGGTCACACTCTTTTTGGCCCTGGTGATGAAGAATCTTGAAACTTTGGAGTCTCTCCCAAGTTCCTATAAATCTAATAGGCCACTACACAACAAGATGATCCCATAGCTCAGAGCCAGGAGTTAATAATGCCTGTCCCTCAAGATATGAATTAATCTGCCCTGTAGAAAGATATGATCAGTGGTCTCTGGAGTCAGAAAATTACTGGGATTTAAGATTAAAGGACCAATAAACCTGCTAGTCCTGGGAAGTCACACTAAGAACATCATGTCTCTCAAGGACTCATGGAGCTCCTTGCCCCCAACTGTGCTCTTGTCCATCATCCAGCATAGCACAACATTCAAACCTCATACACGCTATCCTCTCATTGGCTTTAAGTTGCTTCTTGCCCAAATGCTTCAGATTCACCCATGTCCATATGTTCCTTTCTCCGGGTCTCAGATTTCTCTTCTCTAAGATAAAAGGTTGAACTAGATTCTCTCTACTATCACTTCCATCTCTGACAGTTTCTAAGTGATTTTTAAAAAAATAAATTGAGTAATCTATAACCATCATCACATTTACAAAGGAGTCAGGGCTCTATAAGTAACATTCAAATTGTTTACCTTTGACATATATTTTCAGAGCAAAAGTATGGAGACTTTCATTCCAAAATAAAATAAAAGTAATTTTGTGAGTCATAATGAAACTTATTGTGATATTTTCAAGCCTATTATTTTTTCCATAGTCCACATGAAATTCATAAGAAATTATTGAATCATCCCACTGTATTATACACCCAATTGGGGCTCACAGAAGTATGGCTGATATGATCTCTTCATCAGTCATGATCTAAGGAGGGTAGTGGCCTCAGGACATGCTAGCATTAGGGAAAGAATTCAGTCAGCATGTGCCCTGCTCCCTAATCCTTTGAATTTCCCACTGGCTTTTCAACTGGATAATTAAACTAAAAACAGAGGGAATTTTAAATTTTTTAAATTTTGAGTTTATTTTGAAGACCTAGAAAATAAAGTTTTTGTCACCAAAGTCCTTGGTACCATCAAATACTTTAAGATCAGAAACAGATATGATTATATCATATGGAAATGATGTAAAAGAAGAAGAATTGCCATCTAATTTGCTGCTGCACCCCAAAGGCCATGGAACCTTTCTATCTATCTTGCTCTTGAAACCTTTCTTCTGTGCAATCTTCCCCATTATAATGCAAGCTCCTTGAGATCAGAGACTGATTTTTCTATTTATGTCCTCAGCACTTAGCACAGAGTTTTGCACATAATAAGCATTTAATATATGCTTCATTCATTCATTCATCTATGTTGGGGATAAAAGGAGAATCAAAGAAGAAAGATAGGAATAATATGACAATGAAAAGGCTAAAATACTCCATCTTTATTTTGCCTTTTTTCTCTACAAGGAAAATATTCTTTAGACTTGAAGTGATAGAACAAAAATCATCCACAGAGAGTTGATATTCAAGGTAGGCTAGGGAACTCTCTCCTCAGCAGATTCAAGTTAACAGGCTTGCACAAGCTATATGCTAGGAAAAGTATGGAACTAGAGTTTGGGATTTCCACCAAACATTTATTAAGTGCCTATGACTTGTCAGTCATTATTCTATGTGCTGGGGATACAAATACAATGAATGAAATAATTTTTACTCATAAGGAATTTATATTCTAATGGGAGAGGCAATAAGAACATATAATTATATGCATAATTAATGTAAAAAAGAATGAGTACAAACTTTGGAGTTTAAAATATTTAAATATAAGGTAGTTTGAGAAGGAAAGCTCCAGAAATTGAGGGGGTCAGAAAAAGCTAAAGGTATTTCTTAAAGGGAGAGAGAGATTCTATGAGGCATGGAGGAAGAGGGATTGCCATTTCAGGTTTGAAGGATAGTCACTGCAAGTGTATGGAGACAGGAGATGAAGTGTCCTTTGGGGGGGGGAGAGCATAGAGAGAACCAACTTGGCTGGATTGTAGATTTAGGATATGAATTGATGTACAATGAGGTGAATAGGAGAAGTGCCACAAGGTTGGAAAAGAGCAAATGTCCCCATTTTCCAAAAAGAGGAGGATAGTCTTCAAACTATAGGCTAATAAGTTTAACTTTTATTTCTGCCAAATTCTAGAATATTATTCAATTCATAACCCTTGAATCTGAAGTTCCCTCTTGAATGAAGGTCTTGGGAATACTTTTTGGACATCTCAGCTCTCTAACTCATTTATTCCACCTAGGTGATCTAGGGACTCCAATTATTGACTTCCCCAAGGGTAGCCACCATCTTTTCTAACAAGTACACACTCTCACAAAGATCAAAGCAGAAATAACTTTATTGATAAGAAAATGGAAACTAATAAGATTAGCATAACAGCACCCCACCAGTGAGTGTCCCTTTTTTTCCCCATTCCATTAATGCTGCCATCAGCAATCTTCCTGTCTGCATGGCACTGCTTGCTTTTGGAGGCTCTTGGTTTTTGCCTTGGTTTTTTCTTGGTTTTAGCTCTGCTGCTCATCAGTGTTCCCAATTAATGACCCCGCAGCTCCTTGATTCCTGGTGTTCAGCTTTGGTAGCGTCTTCTCTCTTAACTCACCCAATTGTCTGCCTTTTTTGGTTTGGCAGTTTCTCTCCTCCAGTAGATGGCATTTGTCACCTTTCCCAGGGGAACAGCTTGTTAACACTGGCCCAAATGAAGACACTGAGACTCAAGTATTATTTCTATAGCTCAAAGCCCACCCCCATATTTCCATTATTTAATGCTTTTCAGTGCAACAAGAATGTTAATATGTGCCTAGCTCTGTGCTAGGTGATTCATATAAAAAGAAAGCAGCCCCTGCCTTCCAGGATCTTGTGCTCTACTTGTGGGAAACACATGTACACCGAGAAGTAAGTACAATATATAAGTTTTAAAAGGGATTCAGATGCACACTAAAAACTAGGAATTCAGAGATGTTTTCGAAGACACGGCACTTGAGATTAGTTTTCAAAGGAGTTAAGGTTCCAAGAGGTAGAAATGAGTGCAGTCTAAGTAAGGGAGATTATTTCTATAAATGCATTTGAGATGAAATGTGGTGTGTGGAGAACTGCCACAGAGAAAGAAAGAGAGAGACAGAGATGGAGATAAAGGTGGGGAAGTGGGAGAGAAAAAGAGGGACAGACAGAAAGAGACTGAGAAAATGATGTGATCAGCCTGAAAAGAGTTTGGAACAAGATTATAAAGGGTTTTATATGTCAAACAGAGGAGTTCACATTAGAGCTACTAGTGAGGTTGTTAACATGTGCTTAGAAATATCACTTTGGCATCTTTGTGAAGGATGGATTGGAGAAGGGACAGAACTGTGCAGGGAGACTGATTAAAAGGTTATTGAAATGGTCTAGTTGAGAGATGATGACATCCTGAATTGGGAGGTTGGCTACATATAGAGAAAGAGACGGATGTGAAAGATGTTGCAGTTAGAATTGACAAGATTTGGCAACAGACTGGTTAACTCAAGGAACATCAATATTAGCATAAAACAGGGAAATATCGAACTACCAGAGACAATCATTACTGTTGTGGAGGCTTCCCTATGCAAAGCACCAATAGGAGAGGAAATCCAGATTGACAGAGGTCTCCAGATGATCCTCTTTGCAGATGACATTGTGGTAATTTTGCTGAGTCCCAGAATATTACCAGAACTCCTCAAGCCAAAACCATTTCTTCATTTTTACTTTCCCAGTGGGGGGGGGGGAGGAAACTAAGAAGAGTTAGGGATAGGATAGAAAAAGAAGATAAAAAGGGTCATTAAGGAATGTTTTTAATGGAGAGAAAAGAATAAGAAGGAAAGAAGGAGAATAGCTCTGGAAGCTACAAACTAATTTTATTACATACTTAAAAGGCAACCATACTAATAGATTGCAATTTCACTTGCAATCCTTTTTTCCAGTTTTGCTATAAATATGCAAATGTCCATTCTCTGGTATTTAATCTCAGAATTAAAATTAAAATTCCAAAATCAACCTATAGTCAATTAAAGAAAACAGCCTATCAATCTTCAAATAAAAAAACAAAGTGGGTGAACAATGAATCCATAGCCTAGATTATAACATACAATTGTATGGAGAGAATTGAGTTAGTCCATTAGTATATGTATGCACACACACACACACACACACACACACACACACACAGGGTAGGACAGGTCCTATGGATGCTTAAGTAAGGGAGACTACCCAACACTGAATATAAGTAAGAAAATGGAATTGATCACATTTGGAAAACTTGAGTAAAGCTTTCAACGATCCCAAGATGCTTATTGCCATAAAAACCCATACTTTAAAACTAGTTTTTCTTCCAGTAATGCTAATTATGGCTTCCACAGTCTCACAACAATCAATATCACAAGTAACCCTAAAAGAAACAGAAAGATGCAAACAGAAAGTAGCATACAACCAGTAAGGACTTTGCACAAGAGACAAGGTAATAAAAAAAAAGTTAATTTCCTCTCCTTTGATGGCATTGGCATGCTTAGTAGTAGGCAGGGTTGCAAAGCTAGTGCCTAAAGAAGTCTACTCCATTCTTGGACATTCCACCAGTCCTATTCTTGCTCTTTATTCCCCCTGGTGCCTTCTCAGTGATAAAGAGAAGGAGAAGGGTGAGAGGGAGGCGGGAAAGAAAGGATAGACAGGGAAAGAGTGAGAAAGGATGCAAAAGACAAAGGCAGAGAAGCTCAGAGGGAGAAAAGGATTGTAGGGAACTTATTAAAATTGTTCCAGGCATGAGGACGTGAGTTCAGTTCTCTACTATGCTGCTAACTAGATGATTTGGGGCAAGTCGCAGAGCCTTTAGAACCTAACCTGTAAAATGAGAAGGTTGGATTAGAGACTCTATAAGCTCTCTTCAACTCTAACATTATATGATTCTAATAACATGAGCAGGAGTTTTATCCTGGCTCTGGCCACATATTCTCTATGTTCAGTCTGTTTCTCCTCTTGATTTCCTGACTGAAGAACTATTCCCTTGGTGAGCCTTTTCTGTTGCTGCCAACAGTTCTCAAAGGGATAATTCCAGTGTTCTCCTCTTTTGACTGTCAATCAGCTGTCAGTCCTGCAGTGAAATCCCCCATCTGCAGACTTACAAAGAGGCTATCAAAATTTGCTTAGCTGCCTGCAATTGTACTTCTCCAGACCCAGCCCAGTGGGGACCAAACCTGGACAGGTCCAGAAAACTTCATGAGCTTCTGTCACCTCCTGTGCAACAGTAAGGAGAGACTTAGTTCCCGCCTCTGTAAAATAAAAGGCTTGAATTAGACGACCTCTAAGGTCTATTCTAACACTTACATTTTGTGGTTTGTATTTTTTTAAATATACTGCAATTTCCAGTTTACCACATACAGAATACTGGCACAGCTTCCATTTCTCTAAAGGCAAAATCTGGGCACTCATATTAGGCACCTGCTTAATAAACATTTGTTGAAATGAAATAACCGAAGCCAGTATTTTAATGATCATTTTTGCTTTTCTACTAGAAAAGAAAGTAGACAACCATTGACTTAGACTTGGGCCTCAGTTAAGTGGGTAGTAGGGAATCATTCAATTTCTTTTTTGCCTTGGAGGCAGCTGGGTGGCTCCGTGAATAGAGTGCTGGAATCAGGGAGACCTCAGTTCAAATTCAGCCTCAGACACTCACTAGCTGTGTGATCCTGGGCAAGTCACTTAACTTCTGTTTGCCTTAATTCGCTGAAGAAAGAAATAGCAAATTACTCTAGTATCTGACAAGAAAACCCCATATGGGCTCATGAACAGTCAGAAACTACTGAACAATAACAGGAAGAATTGAGTCCAGGAATAACAATAGTCACAATTATATAGTGCTTTAGTTACAAAGTGCTTTCAGATACATGAACTTTTTGATCTTTACAACATCCCTTTCATCTATGTGATTCCCATTTTACATTTGAGAAAACTGAAGTCCTGATGAATCATAAGAATCAGAACTATATGGCTCATATAATCTAATTCTCCTGCTTCATAGATAAGGAAACCCAAAGATCCAGATTGGTGAAGAAACAACATAGGTTATCAGTGGCAGATTGAGAATTTAAGCCCAAGTTCTTCTGACTTGCAAGGTCACCCAGCTAGTAAGTGGTGGAATGAGGTTTTGAACTCTTGTCTTTTTACTCCAAGTTCTTTCCATTTGGCATCATGGCTGGTTGTAACCTAAAGTTTCCAAGGGCAACAATTCATGGCAAGTAACTGGGACCAAAGAGGAAGAAGACCAATCATCAACACATCAACAGACAATGAAAAGAGAGATTGGCTGCCCTTTCATTGAAATCACCCTGTAAACTGATTTCATGGTGATAACACACAAATGTGGAATGTGAAATGAAATGTGGAATGGAAAAAAAAAATTTAAGCCAAGAACTATTTGCTCCACCCCTTTCTTTTAGGTGCTGAAATGTCAGTCCATATGAAGCATCCAGTTTCAGGCGTCTCTATTCCTACTCCTAAGGCAATTGGATTAGCATTTTGTAATTTCACACTTGTTCAAAATGGAGAGCAGTCTTTGCTAGAGTGACAGTCGTGCATTTCTTCTGTTCTACAGACATAACAAATGAGAAACTATACGAATGCTTCTGAAGAGAAATAATTAGTTCTTCTGTTGCTATTTCTAAGGCACAGAAATACAAGACTTTCTGACTATAAAATTTTTCTCTCCTTTTTTTTTCTCCCCTCCCCGCACTAGAGAAGGCTGATTATGAATTTGAGAGAATTTGCATTGGCCTAAAGGAACAGATAGCAGAATTTCCAAGAAAATGCATGATGTCTTGCCCTGGCTGAGTCAAGCAATATTGGTTTAATATTTGTGCAATTAAGAAATATAATCACTGAATCCTAAAAGTTGCTATTTTAAGAGTAGAAAATATGAGTCTACAACTAAATATGCACATATATATACATTTATATCCACATATACATATATATCCACATATTTATACCATATATAAGTGTTTATATATCTATATACATATTTATGTTGATATGCTTCTAGATAGACTCCTAAATCTAACAATAAAATTCCCACATCTGCAGAGGCAATTGTGATTCACTAGACTTTCCACAATTGTATCTCAAAGGATTCAGACCCAGTGGTGACTAAATCTGGACAGATTCTGAAAGCTTAGCAAGTATACCAACTATAAAAAAATAAGCATTGTATATAGATGCATACACCTGGCTGCCATTTATAGAGGCTTTAAGGTCTGCTACACATTTTATGTTTATTATTTTACTATTTCTTCCCAATAAGTTGAGAGGAAAGAGAAGGAAATAATCACATATAGTACCTACTATGTGCCAGGCACTGTGCTAAGTGCTTTACAAATATTATCTGGAAAGTGGGGGCTATTACCCCCATTTTCAGATGAGGAAATGACTCTGAGGGGGTAAATCACCTTCTGATGGCCACATAGCTCAAAAATGTCGAAGCTAGAAATGGAACCCAAGTCATCAGCCAAAAGCTAGTGAAGCTGGCATGACTGCTGTTTTATGACAATTCTCTCAAGGGCAACTTTATTTGGTTATCAGTTCCAATGTCTCATAATCTCTACAGTCCACAAGTTCTTCCTAAATCTTATCTGAAGCTGTCACGACACAGCTAATGTTAGTTCTCTCTTGCTCTGTCTTTATTCTCTACAGGTTGAGGTTATTGAACCAATCAATTACAAAGGTCTCCGAGTTAAGTGGATGGGGTGACTGGCTCAATCAGCTCCCACTCTTACAATTAGCAGCAGAGAAAAATTATACAGAATTCATATACTATCCCTTCTAAGTATACAATTTAATATGTCCTTTCTTTCTCATTCAAGTCATAATTTGAAAAATATTTATCGAGCCCCATTATGTGCATGGCATTATGCTAGCCAGGTTGAGTGAGATAATTTAAGAAGGAAAAAATAAATTGTCTCTAATTTAGTGGCAGTTAGGTGGTATGGCGGATAGAGAGATAAACCTGAAGTCAGGAAGACCTGAGTTCAAATTTGATCTCGGATACTTACTAGCAATGTGACTATGGGTAAGTCATTTCAGCCTCAGTTTTCTCATCTGTAAAATGGGGATAATAACAGTACCTACCTCTCAGAGTTGTTGTGAGGATCAAATAAGATAATAATTGTAAAGCACTTAGCATAGTATCTGCTATATAATATGAGCTATATAGATGTTGGCTATTATTAACTTCAAAGAGCTTAATGCCATGTCCCAGCCGCTAATGTCTAATCAGGAAGGGGTTGGTTTTTTATGATACTGAGATATCTAGGAACTGCACAGAATGAGAGTTTGATGGGATTGGGAATCCTTAATGAGAAAAGCAGGATTGTGGTCAGCCTATGATGTCTATTGTCAAGCCACTGGAGAGTCCACAGCATGTGTCACATGAGAGAGCAGAAAGATAAATGCCAGGAGAGAGGAAGCTAGATCATTAGTGCAGGAATGGAAGCCAAGAGCACTAGCCCAAATCGAAGAATCATCAGTGAATGGCCAAAGGGCCATTCACAGAAGTGTAAATAAACATAGTAAAGAGCAAACTGACAATTTATAAATTATCTGTCTATAAAAGAGGAATAACAACAGCTCCAGCCTCACTGGTTTTTTTTTTTTTTGAGTCAAATGAGATTATGTATAAAAAGCACTTTGCATACCTTAAAGTACTGTGTAAATGTGAGCTTTTGTTATTTATTTATTCATTCATTTATTGTTAACAGTGTTGATGGACTGACAGTATGCTCTGGTGGTCCATTTTTTTGGAAAGAAACTCACATTTGCTAGGTACACTTTCTCCTTGAAGGGAAAATACTGTCAAATGACTCACATCATCCCTCTAGAATAGCCTTTGTAAACTATGAATGAAAGTAGGTTTGGCTTTTTCTTCCCAAGCCTTATTTCCTCAAGCTATCCATTTTGTTGTACTCTTCTGGACCCATTCATTGGGATCAGGACTAAAGGTTTACATGGGCTCTGCTCAATCTTGGAAGGCTTCTCAATTATCACAGTTGATGGCACATAAGGTCACCCAGAATTTCCCCCATGAATATCTGATTTTGGTCTGGGTCTAGGTTTTTAAAACAAAGGGGAAAGGGCTTCTCAGATCCCATGCAAGCATCCAGGCTAACAATGTAGTGGTAATTGATACTGATTCCCCCAACAGCTCATGTCCTCATCTTCCTTCCCTCTTTAAATTAATATATGTGCATGTGAGAGAAAGTAGGTAGTCCAGCATCCAGTCAAGTTCCACTAGGTTGATGCCTTGGGAGCTGGCAACTTGTCCTCACATTTTTCCCTAGGTTTATCACCTGTCTCTTCAAAATGGAAACCAGGATCCCAGTGACTCAGTTCTACCTCCACCTTAGATTCATGAAGAATTGTCCAATTTTTGTCTCTAGTCTAAAGGGTCCTCTCCATAAATGGGTGGGAGAAGAGGGACAAGGAGGAAGGAAATGGTACCTAGGGTAAGAACATGAACAGTTTTAACCCAACAGAAAAAGAAATGTTAAGCAATAAAAAGTCATACAATTATCATAATTTTTCTAAAATCCAATGTGAGAGCCTCTGTAACGAGGTCATTCATGAAATCTTAATTCCACCTCTACTCATGGGAACCCTGATCAACATCAAATACCATTTTTTATTTTCTTTATCCCTGTAGGTGATGGTTACTCTTTCCTTCTTTGTAGATCTGCCTTGACCATCACTGTTTCAGTAGCTGATATCCTCCTGCTCTGGGGTCCAGGAAGGGGAAGACACTAACTAATATAATGATTACTAACATCCATATAGTACCTTAAGGTGTTTGGAATTCTTTACATATATTTTCTCATTCAGTCCTCTCAGTTTTGTGAAATAGGTACTATTATTCCCATTTTACAGATGATAAAACTGAGACTGACAGGTTTAGTGATTTGCTGAAGGTGTCTGAGGTAGAATTTGCCTGTCTCCAAGTCCAGAGCTCTTAAATACTAAGACAATTAAATGCCTCCATGCCAGGCCCTATCCAAAATGGAAGAAGACACAAAGAGGATGCAGCTCAGTTCCAGATCCAAGAGACCATGAGTGAATGTCTTAGCACTTCCCATGAACCACAACTTCTCAAGACTCAGAGTTCAGAGAGTCCACCTCAATCAACTTCAAAACCAGCAGAAAGAAGCATGAAGAGGTGAGGCTTAACACTTTCATATATCCACAGAGAATCAGCATAGCCTACAGGAAGCAGAGGATGCCTTTGCCTGCTTTGAAGTTCGGGTAGGAAGGAAAGACCTTTCAATAATGCATGTCCAATGGGATGATACACTCATAATATACATACATAAACCTATACATATACATATACAGAAATTAAAATATCAGTTCCTTTGGGAACAGAAGCTACTCAAGGATACAAAGTGGAGGTATTTAATTAGGGCTTTGGGGATGGAATTAGAATTCAGGACAGGCTTTACAAAACTACACACACAAACTGCCGAAACAGAAATGACTTTCATTTGAGCCTCTGTAGAGTGCTGCAACCCACCTTTCTCCAGTTATCTCCCCCTTTCTCTGGACCCCAGATAGTCATAGAATTCACTGAATCTTCAGAGTTAGGAGGGTCCTGGGATACCCACTATGCCTAAAAAGAGCCCCTTTTATGACATATCCCCAAAGCTTGAATCCAGCCTTGGTCTGAAGGCTTTTGGTGAGGGGGAACCCACTCCTCTATGAGGCAGTTTCTTGTTTGGGATAGCTCTAAAAATATTTGTTTGTCTTTTTTTAAGCCTTTACCTTCTGTCTTAGCATCAATTTTAAGATTGAAGAGCAGCAAGGGCTAAGCAATCAGGAATAAGTGATTTACACAGTATCACACAGCTAGGAAGTTTCTGAGGCCAGATTTGAACCCAAATCCAGGCACTCTGCTACCTAGCCACCCCCAGCTCTAATGGTTTTGAAGCTTTTCCTTATATTGAACCTAAATTGACTTAAATTTTTCACCTTCTATGTATTTCTCCTAGTTCTGAACTCTGGGACTAAGGAGAGAAATTTTCTCTCACCTTCCATATGACGCCCTTTTAGAAGCTTAATGGCAATTGTTTTATTCTTCCTATGCTTTATCTTCTCAAGCTAAATTCAGGATCATAGATTAGACCTGCAAAAGAGCTAAAAGACTGGCAAGAGTTCAAACTTCTCATTTTACAGATAAGAAAACTGAGGCCCAGAAAGATTAAGCTGCTTTACGCAGCATCACACTGGGAATAAATGCCAACATTAAGATTTAAACCGAGGACCTCTGACTCCTAAGGTCAATGTCCATTATCCAGTATCCTGTTGCATAGAACCCTCTACTGATTCTCCTATGAATGGTGTGATCTCAAAGCTTTTCACCATCTTGATTGCCTTCTCCCTAATGCTTTCCAGCTCATTAATAGCCTCACTAAAACATTGCACTCCAAACTGCATACAATGCATTGAATGTTGCCTGACCAGATCAGAGTACAAGAGCACATGGCCTCTCAATGTAGCCCAATAACATTTTGTAGCTAACACATCATATTACTGACTCTTAGTGAGTTTGGAATCCATTAAACCATCTCCTCCCAGATAATTTTCTTTCTAACTTCAGTCTAACCATGGCACACCCATTTTGAAAGCTAATTTGTAAAGGAGTTTCAGTTTATCCCTATTAAGTTTCTTCTTGTGAGGTTTATGCCAGTGTGCTAGTAACCTCCCAAACAAAGTCTTTTTGGGAAACCATCACAGTCTGGTGGAAAGACTCCAATGAGCTTAGAGGAAGAGGATCTGGACTTCTTATATTCATGTTTCCTTGGACAATTCATTTAACTTTTATGAACTTAGTTTTCTCATCCATAACCAGTTAATCAATAATCATGTATTAAGTGCTTACTGTGTGCTAGGTAGTTTCCTAAGGGTTAGAGATGCAAAGAAAAGTCAATAAAGGAAAGAAACTACAAAATTCTAGCTCTCTGATCTGTTGCTCTCTCATTTAGGGTGTTAGCTGTCTTTCTCAGTTCCATGTCCTCTGTGAATGTAATGAATGCTCCAGTGTGCTTCAGGTAAGTAGTGTTCTAGGCTGACACAACTAACTACCCTAGTGCTGAGAGCAGGGAAAAACACATGAAGTCACTCGAAAGATTATCAACCTCTTTTGTATGACTAACCTCGGGTACCAGTATCTCACTACGGAATTCTAGTACTGTCCTAAGGTCTATCCCACTATATATCTATAGCTACATAGATAATGGTATATAGATACAATGCCAAATAGTATGTATATATAGGAATATATAGTGTGTGTATATTTATATACTATATAGCTATTTCTACATACATATAGATATATGAATACTATGCCATGTATACAGTGTGTGCATTTTAGGACTGTCTTGGTGTCTAACCTACTATACATCTAAATCTATATGGATATACTATATAGTATGTGTATAGTATATTTTATGATAGTTCAGGGGTGTACCCTACTATCTATGGTACTATATAGGACTTTATATGGAGAAGGAGAAAAAGAGAGACAGAGACACAGGGGCAGAGAGAGACAGACAAACAGATAAAGAGATACAGAGAGAGAGATTTTAGGACTGTCCTAGAGTCTATCCTATACAGTATATTCAATTTGTAAGGGGAAAGAAATCTCCACTTACCAAACTTGCACATATTTCACAATATCAATGAAGAATAAAGATGTATTTGCTCTTCTACAACTACGACTTCCAATCACTTCTCAATTTGTGGATGCTGAAAAATAGCCTATATTTGGATCCCTTTCCCATTTTATAGATCTAAAAATGTCTTTGCAAATATTAAAAATAACAAAATATGTGAGCATACATAAAATACCAATATATTATTTATTCACTACCTCAGTGGTGAGGCTATAATAAATACTCATCTTTCAGAAGTTGGGGAAAGATACTAATATTATGATATCCTTTTCCTCAAGATTTGTACTGCCTTTATCTCAGGAGATCCTCATAAACTAGAAATCCAGGGTCAGAGTAATCAGTAATTTCCTTACTTCCTCTCCAAGGTACAATTTGATCTTTCTGTAGCTCACAATAAATTCATATAATTTCCCAGATAGTGCCTGATTTTTCAGGAGTAGAAAAGATGAAGAATAAAACCAGCCATTGGCCTGAGTAAGTACAAGGGTGAATGTGCATTCTCTCCAACTCACATGTGAGAAAGAAAATAACTTCTATCTCTACATAATCATGAAAGACGAATGCTATCTATCTATGAAGAGAGAGAAATCTTTAAACATATATGTAGACTTACATGAATTGGGCCTCTCCTGCCTCTCCTTTCCTGTTTTCCTCTCCTCTTAACATGCCAGTCCCATCTCCTACAAACCTCTTACGTCTCATGACATCTCTTGTTCCACATCAGATCTTTCTCCATGTACATATGGAATTTAGAGGGGGAATGGAGGGAAATTAAATCACAGAGGTACAGAATACTATAATCAAAAGGGATCTTTACAATCATCTATTCTATCCCTTCATTTTACAGTACAGGAAACTAAGACTTGGAAAAATAAAATGACTTGCTCAAGATGATACAGTTAGTTAGTAGTAAGCTAAATCTAGAGCCTGATTTTCCAGCTCTTAGTCTCATCATTTAAAATTAAAAAGAATCTCATCTCAAAGTCTAAAGAATGTTCCAAATAGGTGATAGGTCTAGAGATGGAAAGAAACTCAAAGATTATTTAGTTCAACTCTCTCGTTTTACAGTTGAGGAAGTAGGCTAAGAAAGATGGAGTGACCTACACTAAAGTCAGACAAATAGTAATTGGAAAAACTAGAACTTGAACTCAGCTCTTCTATATCTAATACTCTTTCTAATTGTACCTCTAAGGCACAAATGGTACAGTGGAAAGAATATTCTCTAAACCAATTCTCTAAATCAATAAAAAATCATCCAAAGGAAAATAAGGTGTGAAAGTAATACAAATATATGCTGATTAGTATCTACTATTTATTAAGAATTTTTAAATACAATTTTTTCAAGGTCATGTTTGGCTGTGTCACTCAATTTGTCTTCAGACACTGGAAATTCCATGCCTGCTTACATATATTCAAGCCAAGAGCAGTTTCTTGCTTTTTCTTCTTGTTGTCATTACTTTTTTCTGTATTTGTTCTTTGATGCTGTTTGTATGGAAGCCAGAGCTCGCCTGCTTTTTGCTTTTGCTTTCCATGGTAACAGACTGTAATGTCATGCACAGAGATGCAGAATTACAGCCTCCCTATAAGTCTGAGCAGAAAGAAACATTTCTACTCCAAATAGGTTTGGTCATTTCAAATGTTTAATCATGACACCTACAAGTTGTGATTTTTTCAGACTAAATAAGACTCGATAAACCCTTCTGTTCTTGTCTCATTTTTGCCCCTTAGCAGATTATTTGAGATCTTGATGAAATAATGTCTAGTTTTGTTTACTTTGTAAAGAGTCCATTCATGTAGTACTTAGTCATTCAACAGAAACCCACATGGCAGAATTTCTTAACCTAGAGGTTTATAAACCCGAAAGGGCCTATAGATAGATTTCATGGTGTCCTGCTAGGGAAAAAAATTGCATCTTTATTTCAATATCATTGCTTTCCTTTGCAATCCCATGTGTTTTGTGTAGGTAAAAACATTATTCTAGTCCATTAGCTTTACCAGACTGCCAAGGGAGTCTTTGACAAACAAAATAGTTGAGGTTTCCTGTCATCAGATGATATAGACAGCCCATGTACAGTTGAGGAAAGAGCACTAGACCCAAAAAATCAAGAGATCTGGGTTTGATTCTAGGTTCTGCCTCTTACCACTTCTGTGGTCTTGACTAAGGTATAACTTCTCTGAAATTTATTTTGCTCCCCTATAATATATTTTCTCAGTAGATGAGAGATGGAATGGAAAGTTTGATGGGATAAAATAGAAAACATATTGTAGGTCTATGATAAGAAATCACATTAGAGATAAAAAAAGTTAGAGAATTGTTAGTATTAGAAGGACTGGAGCTAGACAATAAGGGAAAGCAATTATGAAGAAAGTTTTAAGAGTTTTAGAGAAGTTTTTAGAGTTTTAAGAGTTTTTAGAGAAGCTGTGGAGAAGATCAGAAACTGAATTTGAAGAAGGGAAATTTGTGAGGATTTAAGGAGGAGGAAAAAGCATGACTACAAAAAAGAAAGACATACTAAAGGAGCAGTCTATGGCCATTCTCTACCCCATTCACTTAGGTGAAACCAGGGATGACAGTCAAGCCTCAAAGGGTGTTTAGGATCAGCAAAAATGTGAAAATTAAAAAAGGAATGGGTTTAAAGAAAATTTAATGAGTTCTATTGTGGACATGTTGATGCCAATTTGCCCAGGGTCACATTGCCAATAAATAAAGGAAATGGAACTCGGATTTATCCAAGTCCTATATTCTCTCCACTACACCAAACCTTGATCTCCCCAAATTAGCAACTTCTTTTGGCTACTCAGATTTTATAGGATCCATAAAGAGTGACCTTGTCCCAGCTCAAGGAGATCTAAAAACACAGAAACTAAAAAGTTGAGTTAATTTCCTTGGGGAGACAGGGAGCAGACCTTAAGAGCCATATGTTTAGCTCACCTGACATGAAAGATGACTAGGGAAAGAAATGCCATGGGATTTTCTAACTGCCCAAAAGAATTAACTCATGAAAGCTTCTTTTTACCTAGAGTTAGCAAAAATGTAGCCAAAATTAGAATTCAGATCTCCAGATATGTATTTGGGTCTCTGAACCACTGTATGTTTGCCATATACCGCACACAAGAATCAGAGCAAAGAAGCTATATGGAGAGGAAAAAAGAGAAGTATAAACAGGGAAGCACTTGACTCAAAATTAGGAGAACTGGGTTCTAGCCCAGGCTTTAGGACTAGATTGATTCTTTTTTTTTTTAATTTTGAAAATTTTATTTAATTAATTAATTTTGAATATTTTTCCATGGTTACAATATTCATGTTCTTTCCCACCCCTCCCCCCACACCACACCTCCCTCCTATAGTCAATATGCAATTCTACTGGGTTTTACATGTGTCATTGATGAAGACCTATTTCCATATTATTAATATTTGCACTAGGGGGATCATTTAGATACTATATCCCCAATCATATCCCCATCAACCCATGTGATCAAGCAGTTGTTTTTCTTCTGTGTTTCTACTCCCACAGTTCTTTCTCTGGATGTGGATAGTGTTCTTTCTCATAAGTCCCTCAGAATTGTCCTGGATCATTGCATTGTTGCTAGTAGAGAAGTCCATTACATTCAATTGTACCACAGTGTATAAGTCTCAATAAGATTTCAATATGGAGGGTTTTTTTAAACCTTTACTTTCTGTCTTAGAACCAATACATCATTTTGTGGCTCTCTATTGTCTTGAGGATACAATACAATCTCCTCCGTTTGACATTTAAAGCCCCCACAACTTAGCTTTCCTTTTTAGGCTTATTTTATATTTTGCTCCTCTTCACACATTCTACAGTCCAGTCACATTGAGATACTTGCTTCTGTCTACACATGGTGTTCTATTTCCCATTTCTATGCTTTCCCCATTCCTCTAAAGCCCTGTCTCTCTCTCTCCCACCCTCTGTCTCTGTCTCTTCTCTTCTCTCTCTCTCCCTCTCCCTCTCCTTCTCTCTCTCTCTGTTTTTCTCTTTGTCTCTGTCTCTCTGTCCCTGTCCCTGTCTCTATCTCTCCAATTCTATTAGAATCTTTAGCTTCTTTCAAAGTTTAGCTCAACTCATGTCTCCTACCTGAAGTGTTATCTCATCCTCCTAGCTGCCAGTACTTTTCCCTCCTGAAATTACTTTATATTTTCTTTGTATATAGTATAAATGTTGTCTTTCATAATAGAATGTAAGTTCCTTGAGGACAGACAGAATTATGTTTTTATCTCCATTGTGAATTTTAAAACTATTCCACCCCTACTCAGACCCTACTTTAGAAGATCTGATTTAACTATCTCCTGATTAGTAACAATGGAGATACTTGGTTTAACAGAATCAAATCTTGGGAACTCTACATTTATCCACCCTACTTACTTTAACAATGTCAGGAATGTCTGCACCATACTCAAAGGTTTAATTATCTAAGAAGATGGCCCCTTCAACAGACATGTGCAGAAACTGTGGACAGACCCCTGGACTGTCCTAAGTCAAGCTAAGCTAACATTGGTACAGATGAGATGCAGGAAAGTGAGGTAAAACCATATATATATAGGACACATCATTTCCTCTCTTGGTCTCTTTCCCCAGAGAGGCGGCTCTGGCAGGCAGTGTGCTAAGCATTCTGAGATCTTGGAGCGGTGGCAGCTATTTGTCTGGGTTTTGGAGGTGAGTTTGCCCTTGAGATAATTCAGGTTCAGGCTTCTTGGCTGAGCCCTCTTGGAGTCCATGCTGATTCCTTCCTCCTTCACACTCCAAACCCTTACATTCTAGATCCCCTAATCTTCCTGCCTGGAACAAGCCAGGCAGGAGAAAATCCTACACCCTTTTATTCTCCCTTCTTCTTAATTTCTTTCCACTATATTAATTAAATAACCATAAAATTTCAGACTGACTTGGGTATTTTTATTTTATTATTTGGGCTATCCATGGTGACAAATAATTAATATAATTTAGATCACAATGCTAAAATTATCATTTATACTATGTTCTCACTACTTTACACAGCATCTGGCATAGGTTTATGGATTCCGTAAATATTGTTATTTAATAGATCAACATTTGGATAAGTATCTGACCTCTGATGCCTGGCCATGTAGTATTCTGGGGGCTTCATGAAGTCAATAAGATGTTATCCCTTTTTAAAAGCATCCAGAAGGCCTCATCTTTTATATAAAATACTTATTTTATTTGAATTTTGCAGAGAATGCTCTGCAGGCCAGTAAAAACTTGGATGAACTTAGCTCTTATTAGGGGTAAAATTTGTAAGATGCAGTTTGAATTGTTTTGAATGAGTTTTGTTTTAGTTAGGCTTTGTTTTCTGTAACAGCATAAAACTGCAAATTTGTTGTTCTGTAACTGTATTTTTGTAAATGTTTAATTTTGGATTTTTGTCATTGTAATGTTTTAACTTGCGTGGTTACAAGTATTTTCTTTGATTCTTTTTTCTGTTTCTTGCAATTCTCTTTTGCCTAAATTATATCCCTAGCATAGGTTAGTTAAAATTAGATATAGATTGAGGATTACATAGTTTGCTACAATCCAATGGGGGAGATCAAATGGGGGCATTATTAGGGGTAAAATTGGATTCAGTTTGGCATAAAGATTTTATAAGTTAAGTGGCAAGAGAGAATTTTGTAAAACTGTCTCAGGACCAGTTTTGTGTTTGGAGCCTAAGCCTCTGCTGGAATTCTAAGGTTCTTGGGGGTTGGAATTTTTATAACTGACACTCTCTAAGGTGTCTCTTGGATCTGACCTTGGTCCTAGAAGCAATGTCTTCCTGAACTCCTTAGCAATTCCCTGTGAAACCTCTTGCGAATACCAGAGTGGCAGTTTGGGAAGAAAGAGGCAACTGGTTGACTGTGGCTTGTGAAGATGGGAGTTAATCCGGTCTTCACAGGCTGGCGAGAGAATACTGACAGAGAAGAAGCAAGATCTTTTTCTCTGATTTCTGTGAGAAAACAGAGGGAGGATAGGCCCTGGCCTACTCAGACAAGAAGCCATTCCTACTTCAACCATAACCAACTTTTGGCTAGACTGGCAGTACAGTATACATTTGTCAAGAAAATACCTTGAGACAGTATTTTGGGGATTCATATATTATTTTATAAGATATTGGAAATAGGCATAGATAGATAGATTTGGGGGTAGATAGAAATAAGGAGGAAAAAGTAGGTCCAGTTTTCCAGACAGAAGACAGTCCAGGAGGAAGTTGGGGTGGTAGTTGGTTACCCCATAGTTTTTAGAGAACCCCTTATCCTTGAACCCTGTCATCTTTCACTCTTTACAATTTTAGGCTAATAAATATAGGATTTTTTATGTATCTGTCTCTGAGACATTTTATAGCCAGTCAATTAACTAAGGCCCAAGGGCATATCAACTGCTCAACTTCAAGAGTTAACCAACTGGCTTTTGACAACAACTAAGAAAAAATTAGATAAGTAAGGATACTGTTTCAATAATAACCTTACACTCCCACTATTTCAATGTGTAAACAAAGACAATATTAATGCACCAAAAAGTTCTTCATCCCTTTTTCCTTCCCTCCTGCCAAAAAAATTATAAACTTCTAGTGCAGAGAGACTCCTTTGGAGGCCTGGTCAATGTGGGATTTTACTTTAGTGGGCTTTGCACAGTGATCATGAGGATGCTTTTATTGTTGTTGATAATGATATTGGTGTTCAGTTGGGGAGTGTAAGAAGAGTGGAAAGGACAGATTATAAATATATGTAAAAATAAATAAACAAATGAATGAAATTTAATTTTTTTCTATTATGACCAATAAGATACAAAAGATTAAAGGATGTTTAATACTAGGAAAATTATGAAAATATAAACAAAATAACATGTTTTAAAATTTGTAAATTCCAACAGATGATAGAAAATACTCTGATAAATAATGTCAATCTATAATTATTTTTTAAAATTATATATAGGGACAGTTAGGTGGCTCAGCAGATAGAGAGCCTGGTCTAGAAATGGAAGGTCCTGAGGTTAAACTCTGGCCTCAGATATTTCCTAGCTATGTGACCCTGGGCAAGTCACTTAACCTCCATTGCCTAGCCCTTATTGTGCTTCTGCCTTGGAATTGATATTTAATTTCCATTTTAAGAAGGTAGAGTTTTTCTAAATTTACATAGGAAAAAATAAGAATAGAGAAACTTCCATAACAAGATAAAGAACATTAACCTGAAATCAAAAGTCAACATTATATATCAGAGAAGAACAAAAAACAATTCCATTAAAACAGGTGCAAAAGAAAGATGCTCACTCTGGCCACTTCCATTTGTCATAGTCCGATAAATGCTAGCAATATGTTTAAGAAAAGAAATATGATTTAGAGAAGTTAACACTGAAAACAAGCAGATAAAATCAACATTATTTGTAACTAATATGACTGTATATGTAGAAAACACAAAGGAGTGAACACAAATATTCATTGTAAAAATAAATTAGTTCATAAAGGTAAATCCACAGAAATAATTCACATTCTTATGCATTGCTGATAAAGACTGAGAAAATCATATAAAAAAGAAATACATTTTATAACAAATAATATTAGATCTTTTGGAATAAATCTGCCTAGATACACCAAGGAGCTTTAAAAATGTAACCACAAAAGTATTGATAGAAATAAAGGAAGAATTGATTAAGTAAATAGATATCCATCATTCATGGATCCTTCAGACACTGATTCAACACAACAATCAATATGCCAATGCACTGAAAAAATAGAAATGAACAAAATCTAAACAAATTTATAGGAAATATCAAGAAATATTTTGGAGAACTGGAATAGCGGAAGGTAAGGAACTTCCCCTTCCAGACATTATCAATTATTACAAAGCAATTTTCATTTAAATATGTCTGTACTACATTACCAAAAACAATAGAATGTAATTCAGTGAAATGACTAATAAATAAATCCTGATATCTATAAAAAGACAATTTTTGGAAAATCTATGGAAAGTGGAAGTTTGGAAAAGATTCATTATTTTTGATGGCTTATTAGGAAAACTAGAAAACAATACAGGAAAAATTTTTATCTTGCTTTTCACCTTATTCTTTATACTATCATAAACAATAGCTGGGTCAGATTGCCAGGTATAGAACAAAACAAAAAAAAGGGTAAAAGAAAAAATAGTAGACATCTCAGTTGTTAAGGGAAAAAATATTAGTGAAGAGATATAAGGATTTGAGTTAATAAAAATAAAAAGCACATTAAAAAGCAATATAACATGTAAGAAGAAAAGAAACTGGAAAATAATGTCCATAGCAAATGTATCTGATAAAACTTTACATCCAAAATTTATAAGGAATTGACCCAAATATTCAAGGTCAGCATCCAATCTCCAAAGGATAAATAATTTAAGGATATGAATAGACAATTTATGACAATACAAATATTCTAATCATCATAAAATGTTCAGTGCCTCTAGTAGTCATAAAATTTCAAATTAAAACAATTCTGAAATGCTAATTCATGCCTGCCAAATTGTCAGAAACAGAGAAAATTACAAAACTCAATAATAATACGTTTTGAGGAAATAGTGCTTCAAATGGAGGGCATCTTTTTGGAGGGTTATCTAGCAATAATCTAAAGGAATTATAAAAATAAGCATCTCTTAGACAATAACCCTAGTGTTAGAAATATTCTCTAAGAGTATTGTCAAAAACAAAAAAAATCATTGAAATATTTATAGCTACATTGTTTATAATAGCAGAAACCTAGACAAAATTCAGGTGCCCAACAGTAGGAGAAAGGTTAAGTGTTATATTACATTGTGGTTCATTCTTCATTTTTGGAGGAGGACTAATGAAATAACAGGATGATGTCTTGTGGGTAAATTAAATTTAAGTAAAGCAGAGGTACTCTAAGTCATCAGCCTCACTCTCTCTTCCAAAGTCATTGAATACCAGTGGTGAGACAAAAGTCAGGATGACTGGAAATGACCCAATATTTGGCATCTCTGGACTCTGAGCAAACTCTAAACTTAGCTCCAAAGTGCTTGCTTTGGCCACCTTTTTGACCATTAGAAAAATTTTTTTTCATCCAACATTTCTGCAAGAAGCCTTCACATGCTTGAGTAGATATCTTCCTAACTCACTGACTGACAGGTTTCAGGCCTGTCAGTTACCATCAATTTGGTGTAGCCAGTATTCCAGGATGGTTTTTTCAGATATAGTCATAGTCCATGTTACAGCTTCTTAGAGCCACAGCGAGAGCTGGGTGACAGAAAGACTCAAAAGACAAATAAGCAGAACTGAAAAGGTCTCACATCAGAGATGCCAGTCTTCCTTACATCCCCCATATATTCCTATATTGTTGATATATTGCCATAATAGAATATTATAATACTAATATGGGAAAAATCAGTAAAAAAAAGATTAAAAAGGACAGAAAGACAGAAAAATTAAAAGTAAAAAAAAGCAGAACTAGGACATTTACATTGAAAAACTATTTTTAAAATAGGATTTTTTTTAAATAACAAAAATTCTTACCTTTTAGAAGTGAAAAAAAGATGACAGAGCAGAGCCATAGGTAGTTAAAACCTCTCTAAGAACCCTCTCCAAACAACCTTAAAAATAACTGTTGAAAATGAATACTGGAGTAACAGAATGAACAAAGGGATGGAGTGAAGCAATTTTCCTGGAGAAAACAACTTGGAAGGTTGGCAGAGAGGGGGTGTTTCACTGGGATGAGAACCCTACAGGTTATCAGTAAGTCCTATAGGAGACTGAATCAGCAGTGGAAGGTGACATTCAGAGCTCCCAGTTCACAGGTCATCATACCATCTTGGAAAAACTGAAACTTGCAGAAATCTAGAACTATAAATAAAAGAAGAAACAAGGGAAAACTGAAGTTTAAGAGAGTGTTCTCTCTACCCTGAGAACAGAGCCTAGCTTTAAAATAAAACTAAAATGTTAAATTTTTAAAAAGGCTGGAAAATAAGCAAATTTCAAAAAAAAAGAAAGAAAGAAAGAAAGAAACACTAACCATAGAAAATCATTAGGGAGGCAAAAAAGAGCAAGGGACAAAATCAGAAGGGGACAGTGAGAGAAAAGCAGCCACATCCAAAATTTCAAAGAAACAGATGAATTGGTCTCATGTTCTGGAAGAACTCAAAAAGAATTCCAAAAATCAAATAAAATATCATAGACTGTCTTGCTGAGGTCATGTACCCCAAGTCTATTCCACTGATCCTCCTTTCTGTCTCTTAACCAGTACCAAATTGTTTTGATAACCACTGCTTTATAGAATAGTTTGAGATCTGGTACTGCAAGTCCTCCTTCCTTTGCATTTTTATTTTCATGATTTCCCTGGATATCCTTGACCTTTTGTTCTTCCAAATGAATTTTGTTATTTTTTTTTCTAATTCAGTAAAAAAGTTTTTTGGTAGTTCAATGGGTATGCCACTAAAAAAGTAAATTAATTTGGGTAGGATTGTCATTTTTATTATGTTAGCTCATCCCACCCATGAGCAACCAATGTTTTTCCAATTGTTTAGATATAGTTTTAATTGTGAGGAGAGTGTTTTGTAGTTGTGTTCATATAGTTCCTGTATTTGTCTCAGCAGATAGATTCCCAAGTATTTTATATTGTCTAGGGTGATTTTAAATGGAATTTCTCTTTCTAATTCTTGCTGATGAGATGTGTTGGAGATATATAGAAATGCTGATGACTTATGAGGGTTTATTTTGTATCCTGCAACTTTGCTAAAATTGTTGATTGTTTCAACTAGCTTTTTGGTTGATTCTCTAGGATTCTTTAACTACACCAACATATCATCCGCAAAGAGTGATAGCTTTGTCTCCTCATTGCCAATTTTAATACCATCAATTTCTTTTTCTTCTCTAATTGCTACTACTAGTGTTTCTAGGACAATGTTAAATAAGAGAGTTGATAATGGGCATCCTTGTTTCACTCCTGATCTTCTACCACTATTTGATAAAAACTGCTGGGAAAATTGGAAGACAGTATGGGAGAGATTAGGTGTGGATCAACATCTCACTCCCTCCACCAAAATAAACTGAGAATGGGTGAATGACATTGTATTTTAATTTAAAATCCAAGATTTTTTATTTTTTGTTTGAGATTGTATTCTTTTTTTTTTTAAACCCTTACCTTCCGTCTTGGAGTCAATACTATGTATTGGCTCCAAGGCAGAAGAGTGGTAAGGGCTAGGCAATGGGGGTCAAGTGACTTGCCCAGGGTCACACAACTAGGAAGTGGCTGAGGCCAGATTTGAACCTAGGACCTCCCGTCTCTAGGCCTGACTCTTAATCCACTGAGCTACCCAGCTTCCCCCCGAGATTGTATTTTTATAAAAATCCAAGATTTTTTATTTTGTTTGAGAAAAAGATCTTCAAGGAAGAAGCTTGCTAACTCCTAAATCCAGAGAATGAACTGTTGCAAAAAGATGCTGGAAAATCCACACTACAACAAGAAAATCAAGAATGAACTTTGGATATGGTTGATTGAACTGAAGTTTGATTGAATATTTATTGTAAATGTACACATTTATGCCAAAAGGGACTGCCCCTAATTTGGCTTTCTGTCAATGCTCCTAGCAAAACTTTGGTTTTGCTTTCTTTCTTTTCTATTCCTCCCTAACTATTCTAATTTCCTCTTAGAAAATTGAATATTGTATATATCTATAGTTAGAAGAGCAGTTAGGACTACAAGATGATGATGTTAAATGATCAATGGGGAGACTAGTCTCCCAATGATCATCAGAGGGATTGTGAATCTTAAAATTTCTCAGACTTGTGAATCTTAAAAAATTCTCAGACTCTACCTTAGAACATTGGTTAGGACCATTCCCCATTTTAAAATAATGAAGGGATTTTGGTCAGGAATGTAAGAACTTTACATTACTCCACCCATACTTAGGCATACTTTAGGGGAAGATAAAGTTGTAAACTCCTTACTGAACAATGAAAAGTATTTAACCCATACTTAAAGTGAAGTTAAAACCCTTAAGATGGGTCTATTTTTAGATCTAATACAAAAAGGTGCTAAGTACTTATGAAGGTCAAATTAATCACTAAAAGTTCAAGCAAACTTAGCAAGAGGTGTGAGGTTTTAGTCTACTCAGATGTGAATTAAGCATGGTCAGTCCTGTGAAAATGTCTACTGCGATTGATAGATGTGAAAACTTAGGGGAAGTGACATAGGAGAAAATTCTCTTTAAAAGGAGGTCAGAAAGGCCTCTGAACATAATTCCGCTATGGAGCTGAATTGAAGGCTGGTCTCTGTCTTGGTGGATGAAAGGGAATTCAGCTTTGGTAGCTGAGTTGGAGCTCGGACTAGTTGGATTAGCTGGATCTCTGAACACTAAAATCTTGCTTGGGACAAATCTTGTGGTAAGTGATTAAAGACTGACTGGTCTCTCTTAAAGCTCAGGCCTAGGCCAAAGTCCTAGGTCCCATTCCCATTATTTTCTCTTACTCTATCTCTCTCCCTTTCCTTAATTCCTTAATTTGTATTAATTAAAATCTCCATAAAACCCAGCTAACTTGGGTATATTTCATATTTGGGAATTTTTCCCATGGCGACCACTTTATTTTTAATATAAAACCAAAACACTAAAAATTATCTTTACAGTTTTGGCAATTCAAAGTCTTGAAACCCATATGTTCATGGTCACAGTTTATGACAACCACTCTTTTGTCTGTAACAACCTGAATATAAAGAAGGAAATTATAAGCAAATTAGGAGAACACAGAATAGTATACTTGTCAAATCTTTCAGAAAGGAAAGGCTTTAAAACCAAGCAAGAGCTAGAAAAATCACAAAATGTAAAACCAATAATTTTGATTACATCAAATTAAAAGGGTTTTATACAAACAAAACAAAGGCATCCAAAATTAGAAGGGAAGCAACAAATTGGAAAACAATCTTCATTACAAAAACCTCTGACAAAGGTCTAATAACTCAAATTTATAAAGGGCTAAACCAGTTATACAAAAAATCAAACCATTCTCCAATTGATAAATGGGCAAGGGACATGAATAGGCAATTTTCAGTTAAAGAAATCAAAACTATTAATAAGCACATGAAAAAGTGTTCTAAATCTCTTATAATTAGATAAATGCAAATACAATTCTGAGGTATCACCTCACACCTAGCAGATTGGCTAACATGTCAGCAAAGGAAATTAATGAATGCTGGAAGGGATGTAGCAAAGTTGGGACATTAATTGATTGCTGGTGGAGTTGTGAATTGATCCAACCATTCTGGAGGGCAATTTGGAACTATGTCCAAAGGGAACTAAAGACTGTCTTCCCTTTGATCCATAGCACTGCTGGATTTGTACCCCAAAGAGATAATATGGAAAAAGACATGTACAAAAATATTCATAGCTGAACTCTTTGTGGTAGTAAAAATTGGAAAATGAGGGGATGTCCTTCAATTGGGGAATGGCTGAACAAATTGTGGAATATGTTGATCATGGAATACTATTGTGCTCAAAGAAATAATAATGTGGAGGAATTCCATGGGGATTGGAACAACCTCCAGGATTTGATGCAGGGTGAGAGGAGCAGAACCAAGAAAACACTGTACACAGAGACTGATACACTGTGGTACAATAGAATGTAATGGACTTCTCCATTAGTGGCAATGCAATGACCCTGAACAACTTGGAGGAACCTACGAGAAAAACCACTATCCACATCCAGAGGAAACTCAGTAGGAGTAAAAACACCGAAGAATAACAACTGCTTGAATACAGGGGTTGAAGGGATATGGTTGGGGATGTAGACTCTATATGAACATCCTAGTGTAAACAACAACATGGAAATAGGTTCTGATCAAGGACACAAGTAATACCCAATGATATTGCATTTTGGTTGTGGGAAGAGTGGGTGGAGGGGAGGGAGGGAAATAATGTGATTATTGTAACCAAGGAATGATGTTCTAAATTGACTAAATAAATTAATTCAAATGGGAAAATCAAATAAAAAGGTATAGGTAAAATGGGGATGAGAAATGAAAGCAATGCAAGATAAAAATAACACTTTAAAAAGCAGAATTGGTCAAATGGACAAAAACGGTACAAAAATCCAAGGAAGAAAAGAGTTTATTAAAAAGTAGAATTAGTCAAATGGAAAAGGAGGTTCAGAATCTCATAGAAGAAAATAAAGTCTTCAAAATTAGAATTGGGTAAGTAGAAGCTAATTATTTCATGAGACACCAAGAAACAATCATTCAAAAGAATGAAAAAATGAGAAAATATGAAATATTTCACTGGAAAAACACCTGATTGGAAAAATAGATCCAAGAGAGACAATTTTAGAATTATTAGGATTTCTGAAAACCATGAACACATTTTTAAAAAGCCTACACATCATATCATTAGAAATTTTGAATGAAAACTGCCTTAATATTCTTGAACAATAGGTAAAATAGAAATTAAAAGAATTCATCAGTCACATCCTGATATAAATCCCCAAATGACAACTTGCAGGAAAACTACAGCCAAATTCAATATCTCCAATGCCAAGGAGAAAATACTACAAACAGCCACAAAGAAAGAATTCAAATATCATGGAGCCACAGTAAGGATTACACAAGACTTAGTAGTTTCTACATTAAAAGTTCAAAAGCCTTGGAATATGATATTCCAGAAAGCAAAGGAACTAGTTTTACAACAAAGAATCACCTATCCAGCAAAGCTAAATATATTCTTTTGGGGTGGGGGGGTAGCAATGGTAATTTAATAAATTAGTAGATTATCAAGCATTTCTGATGAAAATATCAGAACTTAAACAGAAAATTTGGTGTTCAAATACAATTAAAAAGTGAAAAACAAAGAGAAAATTAAAGGAATTTAATGAGGTCAAAATGTTTATATTCCTATATGGAAAAAAAAATTGTAACTCTTAAAGTTTTTATCATTATTAGAGCATATTGAAGAAGTATGTATAGAGACCATGGGAGTAAATTGATTAGGATGACATGATATGAAGAAAAAAATCAAGGAGCAAAAAAGAGAATTGCACTGAGAGAAAAAAGAAGTGAGAGATAAAACAGGGTGAATTATCTCATGAAAAGGGATGCGAAAAAAACTATTACAGTGGAGGAGATGATGAGGGTGGTGACAGGCAATGCTTAAGCCATATTCCCACTGGAATTGGCTCAGAATCCTGTCTCGTCCTACAGAGAAGTAGGAGGGGAATAAGACAAGGGACCAGGAATAACAGAAGGGAGGAGAAGAGAGGGAGGTGATTGAAAGCAAAATACTTATAAGGAGGTAAGGAGTGAAAGGAGAGACAAAGAGGAAGATCAAAAAGGGGGAAATAAGATGGAGGGAAATAAATAGTTAGTAATCATAACCATGAAAGGGAATGGGACAAACTCACCTTGAAATGGAAGCAGTTGAGTGGATTAAAAACAAGAATCCTACAATATGTTGTTTAGAAGAAACACAATTGAGGGAGGAAAATGTACACAGAGTAAAGGTAAGGGGCTGGAGGAGAATTTATTTTGCTTCAGCTGAAAAAAAACCTGAAAAAAAAGCAGGAATAGCAATTATGATCTCAGTTAAGACTAACACAAAAATAGATCTAATTAAAAGAGATAAGAAAGGAAATTATACCTTGATAAAAGATCCCATAAATAATGACATATTAATACTAAACATATACACACCTAATGGTATAGCCTCCAAATTTTTAAAGGAGAAATTAAATGAGCTAAGGGAGGAATTAGAAAGCAAAACTATACTAGTTGGAGACCTCAATTTTATACTTTCAGAACTATATAACTCCAACAAAAAATATATACAAGAAATAATTTAAAGAGGTGAATGAAATTTTATAAAAGTTAAGTTTCAAAGATCTTTGGAGAAAATTGAATAGAAATAGAAAGGAATACATCTTCTTAGCAGTACATGAATCCTACACAAAAGTAACGCTGTATTAGAGCACAAATCTTCACAACCAAATGCAGAAAAACAGAAATACTGAGTGCATCCTTTTACTATCACCATGCAAAAAAAAAATTATAATCAAAAAGAGTACATGGAAAAAAATAAAAGTAAATTAGAAATTGAATTATCCAATTCTAAAAGAGGAGCGAGTCAAAGAACAAATTAAAGAAATAATGATCACATTTAAAAATGACAAATTGGAGACAGCATATCAAAATTTACAAGATACCACTAATGCAGTACTTAGAGGGAAATTTAAATCTCTAAATGCTTATATCAATAAAATAGAGAAAAACAAAGTCAATGAATAGAGTATATACAACTAAAAAAAAACTAGAAAAAGGTCAAATTAAAATCCCCAATTAAAGAATGAATTAGAAATCCTAAAAACCAAAGGAGAAAATAATAAAATTGAAAGTAAGAAAACCATTGAACTACTAAATAAATCTAGGAGTTAGTTTTATAAAAAAAAAATAAATTGGTTCATTTGATTCTAAAAAGGAAAGAAAATAAAATTACCAGTACCAAAATTGAAAAGGGTGAATTAACCACCAATGAAGAAGAGATTAAAACAATCATTAGAAGTTATTTTTGTCCAATTATATGCCAATAAATCTGAAAATCTAAGTGAAATAGATTATTCCACATGATTTTTAGCAATTTATAAAATAGAGAGAGTAGAAGTAAGAAAATCAGAGAGAAGAAAGGGTAAGATATCTAACCTAACACACTAAGTATTTTGCTCTGGTCTCTGGCTTAACCTAGGGAGGGCTAATTAGTCCTCAGCCAGAGGGGCCTCAGCCTTGAGCCAAGGCCCCGGGGATAAATAAAGTAAGGGCTTCAGTCGCGAAGCCTCTCTCAAGAGGGGAGTCCTCTCCTGAGGAGGTTCCCTTCAGAAAATTCAGAAAATGAGTCAGCCTTTTTCACTCTCCCATGTGGTAGTCCAAAGGGAGAGATTTAAGAACAGTCTCACCAAGTCCAAAATCTCAGGTCCAGTAAGCAGATTCTTCACCAGCCTCCAACTCAAACTCCAAACTCCAAAGAACAAGAACTAAGAACTGTCTCACAGGAAGTTGCAACTCCTTTTAAAGATGTTTCTTTGCATCACTTCCTGTGCCTTCCTTTACTTTTACATGGACAAATTATAGTCTTTAGTTTTGCTTAGGACTCCCTAGGGGGCAGTCAGGGGTTTCTGATTTGTCACACACATGGGTCATAGACCTCCCCAACTCAAATGTAAGTGGGGCATATATACTTCTGGTGATTAAATATAAAAATGGGCAGGGGAGAGTTAATCCCATCTTACACTAAGGAGAAAGGAAGAATTTATGAACAAACAAGAGATAGAAAATATTACAGGGTATAAAATGAGTTATTTTGATAATATTAAATTAAAATAGTTTTGTACAAACAAAACCAGAATAACCAAGATTAGGAGGAAAACAATAAAACTAGAGGAAAATTTGGAGCAAATTTCTCTGATAAAGGTCTCATTTCTCAAATGTATATATATACACATATATATACATATATACATATATATATGAAACTAAGTCAAATTTCTAGGGATACAAGTTGTTCCCCAATTGACAAATGATAAAAGAATAGGAAAAAGGAGTTTTCAGGTGAAGAAATTGATGTTGGTTGTCTCTCAAACCAGGGATGATGATTGTCTTTGTGCGTTTTTGTGCACAAAGACACCTGTGCATGAAGATTTAAGTGGAAAAGTCAACGCACAGAGACAGTCCCACTCTCTCGACATTGGAAGCCTGGGTCCATTGGCACAAAAAGTCGTTACACCTGGAGACTTCCTCAGCTGCATTGGATGGCCGTGTTGTCTTTTGTGCTCCATTGTGCCCTAAGCACTCCACAGTGCCTTGCTGCATCGCTATCTCAGCCGTTGAACGTTCTTGTTGGTTTCTTCCGCCTGTTCCGCCGAAGCAGTCTTCACATGCTGGGTGAGCAAAGCCCTAGTTCACCAGGGGTCGATGTTGACCCAATGGCTACCCTCACAAGTTTTAGCCGGCCTGTCGAAGCCGTTGCCCGGGGTGTGGCATTAAAACTATCAATAATTATATGAAAAATGTTCTAAATAAATCTTGGTTAGAAAAATGCAAATTCAAACAACTCTGAGGTACCATCTCAAATATATCAGATTGGTCAATATGACAGTAAAGGAAAATGATAAACTTTAGAGGGAATGTGGCAATATTGAGACATTAATGCATTGCTGGTGGAATTGTGAACTATTCCAACTGTTCTGGAGGGCAATTTGGAACTATGCCTACAGGGATATAGAACTGCATATTCTTTGATCTTGTAATACCACAACTAAGTTTATATCCCAAAGAGATTTGTTTTAAAGAGAAAGGACCTACATGTACAAAAATATTTATAGCTGTTCTTTTTGTAGTGGCAATGAATTAAAAATTGAGAGGATATTCACAAATTGGAGAATGGCTGAACAAATTGTGATATATGATAGTGATGGAATACTACTGTGCTATAAGAAATAATGAGCAGAATGATATCAAAAATAGCTGAAAAGACTTACATGAACTGATAGAGTGAAATAAGCAGAATCAAGAGAATATTGCACACAGTAACAGCAATATTAATATGATCAACTGTGAAAACTTGCTACTCTCAGTAATGCAATGATAAGGAACAATTCTGATGGACTTATAAGAAAGAATGTGACATACTTTGAGAGAAAGAATTGTTAGTCAGAGGATAATACATGTATAGCCCAGATCAAATTGCTTACCATCTCTGAGGAGGGGAAGGGAAGGAAGGGAGATAATTTGGATCTTATAATTTTAGAAAAGGTGTTTTGAAAATTACAATTACATGTAATTGAGAAGATAAAAAATTTTAAAACCCTTATCTTCACTCTTAGAATCAATACTAAGGGCTAGGCAATGGGGGTTAAGCTAGCAATATTTGAGCTCAGATTTGAACCTAGGATCGCCCATCTCTAAGCCTGGCTCTCAGTCCACAAAGCCATTTTTGCTGCCCCTAAAAAGAGGAGTTCTTAACTTTTTTGTGTCATGAACCTGTTTAACAGTCTGGGAAGACCTATAGATGCCTTCTCAGATATATAGATAAATAGGGTCTTTAAATTATTAGAGGAAATGCTACATTTCATTCAAAAGTTACAAAGAAAAAAGATGTATTTTGCCCTACCCAATATCCTTTGAAATGTATCCATAGACCCCAGGTTTAAGAATCCCTGAGGTTTATACATATATAGACATATAAATACATGCATATATTACATATATGAACATGAATGAATAGAAAAATTCTTAGAAAGAGGCAAGAAGTAATTGATAAATGCATATAGTCACATGTACAAGTGATCATTTTATGTAAAGTTTATAAAATATTTTATTAATTATATTGGTAATATTTAAAATTAAGTCTATACTAATCTATTTTTAAGGACCAAAAATAGTAAAAATTCTTCCTTTACCAATTTGGTGCCAGATGACTCTTGCTTAGTTCATAATCTTCTGGAGTATCTTGTCAGGAGTTTCTTGAAATCTTCAACTCACCTAATTTCTAGTTTACACCTAACTTATCTAATTGGTGCCATTTCCTCTCCTCTTCACTAGAATTTCACTTGAGAATTTGTAAAAAATAATAAGCATCTATCCCTTACCCTGACTTCTTTGGCTTTTCCATTTGACTATACAGAGTTTCTGCTCTAAAGTCTAGTTTAAATGATTCACAATATACATTTTCCTGAACTTTCAAAAAGATATATTTATGCTCTCTTTCTGATTTCCTTTGAGTTTTATTCTTTGTAAAAAATACAAGTATCCATTTTAATTTATTTCTAGCTAACCCCATGTTTTATTATAGTTTAACTCTCTAAATTGTTACCTTGATGGATTGTAAGGATGAGTGTGTGTGTGTGTCTTTTACTCCCCATTGGACCATTCAATTTAGATATAATATCTGATACATAATAGCTTACCCACAGATGCTTCCTGTATCAGTTCCTATTTGTTCCATAAGATCAAGGTCAGTTTATTTCCTATCTTTATGTTTTAATACAATTTTTCCTAGGAAGCAGTCATCTGTCTAATTCAAAAGTCTTCTTTGTAAATTATCAAGTTGACATATAACCACCTTTACATGTTTAATTAAATTTCTTCATTATTGTTACTTATCCTAATTTTGTATTGTCTCCAAGCTCATATAATATTGCTAACTCATACTCATTACCATGGTCAAGTTGTTATATATAAAAGCTCTGTTGACCCACCCTTAAGATGACCTTTTCTCCCTTTCTGCCTATCAGTTTCAGTACTACAACATTTTTCCCTAACCAGAACAGGGATATTTCAAAATACTATCATTTATAATAATCAGAGACATTTATATGCCACATCAGAGTTGACATTATACTTTATATGTTGTAATGATAGCATCTTCCACTAAAATCCTATTCCAAATAGATAAGAGCTGATAGAGGTACAATGGGGCAATAACTATTTCATTGTTGACTTTTGTCTAGAACCTATGTTGACCAGTTAGGTGGTGTAGTGCATAGAGCCCCAGGTCTAAAGTCAGGAAGACTCGTCTTTATGAGTTCAAATATAACCTCACATATTTACTATCTATATGGCCCTAGGCAAGTCACTTAATCCTGTTTGCCTCAGTTCTCTCATCCATAAAATGAGCTACATGATAAAATGACAAACCACTACAGAATCTTTGTTAAGAAAACACTAAATGAGGCCTTAAAGAGTCAGGTGTGACTGAATAACAACAAAAGACCTATGATGGTGCCTGATGCTTAATAATTTCTTAATAAATTCTTGGTGGTTGATTGAGAAATTGCCAGATAAAAATTATGTAGCTGTGTTCTAAGATGTAGTTTAGCTAAATTCAGACTTGTCACCAAGCTGGCTGCAGGGTATTGAATTTGGGGGCCACAGTATCTCTTAAAGACCAGTCATTAAGAAGAATAAAGGTTTTCATCTTTAAGGAATTGAAATAAGAATTACAACCAAAGAAAGGGGTGCCTAGCTATGGTTGTTTTCCAGTGATGGATATCATTCCCTAAGGGGGAACAATTAAAGATAGAACCTAATGGCCATTATTGCCCAAAACAATTGCATCAGAAAACTCAACAAGACTTCTTATTCTGAAAGATAGGATGAAACCCTAAGCTGTCATAATGGCATACTGGTATTCTGAATCAGGTCTGAGGACAGAGACTCCCAGGACAGGACATCCCAGATGTCCATCCTGATGGACATCAATTAGTTGCATCAATCAAGTCAATAAGCATCTTGTTATATGGAGACACTATTCTAATATTTATGTGAGGAATGTTAAAAAGGTTAGTATTCAAGAATCACAGTTCATGTAGAGCATTAAAATGTAAGAAGCCTGGAAAGGTAAGAAAGAACCAAATTGTTGTGGGATTTCATTGCCAAACAGAAGACTTGATACTTGATTCTGAAGTTCATAGGGAGCAATTGGAGTTTAATAAGTGAAGGAAGTGTGATTTGTGGTATAACATGGTCAGACTTGTACTTTTATAAAAAATCTTAATTGAGAATGAATTATAACAGGAAAAGATCAGGCACAAATTCCAAGCAGAAGGCTATTGTAATAGTCCAGGCAAAACATGATGAGAGACTTATACTAGATTGGTGACTGTCTGCCCTTTGATCCAGTCATAGCACTGCTGGGTTTGTACCCCAAAGAGATAATAAGGAAAAAGACTTGTACAAGAACATTTATAGCTGCGCTCTTTGTGGTGGCAAAAAATTAGAAAATGAGGGGATGCCCTTTAATTGGGGGAATGGCTGAACAAATTGTGGTATATGTTGGTGATGGACTACTATTGTTCTCAAAGGAATAATGAAGTGGAGGAATTCCATGGGACCTGGAATGACCTCCAGGAATTGATGCAGAGTGAAAGGAGCAGAACCATGAGAACATTGTACATAGAGACTGATACACTGTGGTATAATAGAATGCAATGGACTTCTCCATTAGTGGCAATGCAGTGATCCTGAACAACTTGGAAGGATCTATGAGAAAAAAACACTATCCACATTCAGAGGAAAAACTGGGAGGAGAAACACAGAAGAAAAACAACTGCTTGAATACATGGGTCCAGGGGATATGATTGGGGATGTAGACTCTAAATGAACATCCTAATGCAAACACCAACAACATGGAAATAGGTTCTGATCAAGGACACCTGTAATACCCAATGAAATTATTCATCGGCTATGGGAAGGGTGGTGGGAGGTGAGGGAGCAAAATAATATGATTCTTGTAATCAAGGAATAATGTTCTAAATTGACTAAATAAATTAATTTTAAAAATAAATTCACATTCTTCTGAGGTGAAAACACATACACAAATAAAAATATTTAGAATATCTACAGGGAAAATTCAAAATAATTCAAAGTTGAGGCAGAGCAAGAGAGCATTTTTACCTATTATTTATTTACCTTAGGTAAACAGGCACAAGCACATTATTTGTGTCTTTAGTACAAGAGCTCAGAATGGGTCTTATAACAGGCTTCTCTGAATAAGCATATTGTTCTCTGAGAGATGCTGAACCTGAACTCATTATCACAGAATCATAGTCTTTTAGAGCTAGATTAGACTTTAGAAATCATCTACTGCAGCCTAATCTTGCTTCACAAAGGCAGAAACCAACACTTAAAAGGATGTCCCTCACCCAAGGTCACACAAGTGACAAGCCACAAAACTATTACTTACATCTCAATCTTTGTAGGTAAATGTGTTTGATCATGAGGTTATTTAGGTTAGTTTAGGAGAAAAACAAGCCATTCTATTTCTTGTGGTCTCCATCCTTGTGTAGAGGCAATCATCCTTTCCCAACTCCTTTGAGATTACATTGGGAGTGTGATCTTCACTGACAGGGCCACCATCATAGAACAATTATGGGCAAGTAGTAAACTTGCCTCATATACCTCCCTTTTAGGGAATCAGCTCTTGTTCTTTCCTCTCCCAGACTCCTTTCCAATTCCTAAATCTGCTTGCTCATGAGTTAGGCTTTTGTCAGGGGGATGACTTCTGTTTCACCTTTTCTTCTGCTTTGAAAAGTTTATAAAATGTCTTTCTTAAGATCCTTAAGAAGAGAATGCTTGATTCTCAGTTCTCTGAGGAGTAAAAGCTTTAACAGAATCCTGATAATGTTGGCCCTAGATAATTATAATTTACTCAAGAAACAAGATAATAGGGCATGCTAGCACTGTAAATTATGGAGGTAGACTCATGTAAAGGGCAGCTAGGTGGTAGTGTGGATAGAGTGCCCAGCCTGTAGTCAGGAAAACATCTTCCTGAATTCAAATCCAGCCTCAGACACTTACTAGCTGTACCACCTGAGACAAGTCACTTAATCCTGTTTGCCTCAGTTTCTTCATCTGTAAAATGAGCTGGAGAAGAAAATGGCAAACCATTTCAGTGTCTTTATGATGAAAACCCCAAATACAGTCATGAAAACAAAACGGAAACAACTGAACATCAACATTTATGTGCAGAAATTCAGGAATCAACATCAGAAAGTATGATAGAGGATATTGGGGTGAAGGTCAAAAGACAGAGATCCAAAACTAATTTTTGTCATCAGAGTAGACTACAGACTATCTAGACAACACAAAATATAGATGAGGAAACTGGGGAATAGATTGCAATTTCTGCCAAACTCAGAGTAGCATCTTAACTTGTTTTAGTGATAAAATTTCTTCCTTCAAAATGTTGAGGGAGAAACAAAGGAAAATTCTCTCCTAAATCTGATTCTCATGAACTGGAAGGGACTGGTTGCTGTGGTAGAAATGATGGGCATTTGGAGAAAAGTGATAATTCCATCCTAGAATTATGCTAGAGAAAAGGGAAACTGAACATAGTGTGAAATGCACTCAAGATTTAAGGAAGTCAGAATTTCAATAGATTCAGAGGAAAGATAGCTAGGATCTCATGACCTAAAATAGTTCAGAAGAAGTCATGCAAGGAAGAATGGGAGATGTCCAAAGCTGAAATTCTGAAAACACAAAGAGAAACAACTGAATGAGGAGAGAAGTTGGAATCTGTCTGAAGAGAATTATATGGATGTTCAGGGAACTCACCAACAGACTTAGATTTTTAAAACAAATCTACAGAAGGCGAAAGCCTGAAAGAAAAGCCAGAAGATGAATATTGGAGAGTGTAGTGTTCTTGTAAAATTAATGCCATGTATGCTAAAGCATAGAATGAGTTGAGGTTGAGGGTAACTAAGGAGAACAAAAAGGGCTGTTTTAATTATATTGGGAGAAAAAGAAAAATCAAAGAAAAGTTCAGTCCTTTGCTTGGGATAAATGGAACAATGATGACTCATAACAGAGAAAAGGAATTGCTGCTCAGCCCTAATTCTATTTCTGTTTTCTCTGCAAAGGAGAATGAACTATGTGATGGAAATAGAATAAAAATACTAACAGGGAGTAGATACCCACTGTAAGTAAGGAGATATAGTATAATCATAAGAGAACACTTACTAGCCATTTACAAATACAAGTCTCTACCTGATCCACAAAAACAAACCTTAAGAATTACCAGATGTGATTATTTAACCACTATCAATAATATTTAAAATATCATAGAAAGCAGGAAAGGTATAAAATTAGAGAAAAACAAATGTTCAATCAAATCAGACAGAGGACAGCATTTGCAAACTATTAGCCAGCAAGCTTGACTTCAATTCCTAGAAAAATTCTAGACTATATTAAAGAGGTGGTGGCCAAAGGTAGGGTCAAGGTGGACATACTTCACATACTTCTCCAAATAGATCTAGAAAATGCATCAGTTCTAATCTGGATGGGAAAAATCAAGAAAAAAAGTCACAATAAATCATTTATTTGAACCAGCTTGGCCTAGGGAGACAAAAAGGGAGGTATGCAGACACTGGACACAAGCTGATACCATCTCAGAAGCACTCCAGCTCTAGGGAGAGTCTGTGCACCAGAGTAATAGCTTAAACCAGATGCATACAAGGCACTCCAGACTCATACCAAAGCACTGAGACAAGGATGATGTGAACTGGCGATTTCTCCACCTACAATCCAGGTATGGATCACATATCTAGGACAGACTGAGAAGGGAATTGATGAAGTATGGGCATCTTGGATCATATAACAAGAAAGAAAAAAGCTCAAGTCCCTAGTGCAGAACAGGGTCTGATTTCCAGCATCTACCGCAAACTGCAAAAGAAAAACCAAGGCAGTCATCCCACAAGAAATGGGAGCCTACAGTTCTGATGATTTGCACCAACTGAATTTTCTATCTGGTTCATAGGGGCAGAATCAGGAAGCAGGCTACTCTTTCAGAGACTCAAACCCACATCAGGAACTTGCAAAACTAGACTCAGATGGGGGGGGAGGGGGGTTAAGGGCACATCAGCATTTGGACTTTGCCCTGAATCAGACCACTTTGGGAGTACTGAAAGCTTTCAGGTCCCCATCTTGTCTCAGATCCTAAAATAATACAACACTCAATACCCAAAGAAAGAAGCAACAGGACTAGCCTAGGTCTTCTATCTAGAAGAATGCAGAGCCTGGCTCTAATTCAAGTTCAAAGTTAGGAAGTAGATAATAAGAATAGGTAAATAAAAAAGAGCCTTACTGTAATGATCTATTATGGTGGCAGGGATTCTCAAGATACAAATGTAGACTGGAACTCTAACATCTACAAACATTGCCTCCAAGAATACCAAAGCTGGAGCATAAATTTAACTAGAATTCCTGGAAGTAATAAAACAAGAGTTTAGAATTTTCTTTTTAAGTTTTTACAATTGGAATAATAAGAAGGGAAAATTTGGGGAAAATGAGAGCAATGGAAAAAAGAATTGGAAAAGAAATAAATAGCTTCGTATAAGAAGTATAAAAATTTGCTCAATCAACAAACTCCCTGAAAACTAGAATGGATCAAATAGAAGCCCAAAACTTAACGAGGTGCCAGGAAATATTAAAAACAAAATTAAGAGGCTAAAAAATGGAAGAAAAAATATCTCAGGAGAAAAAACAATTGAACTAGAAAACAAATATAGGGGGAAATAGATAAATATTATTATGTTATCTGAATGCCATGTTCAAAAAAAGAAGTCTAGATGTCATATTTAAAACATTTTAAAAGGAAACTACCCATACCTCTTAGAACCAAATGACAAAGTGGAAATAGAAATAAATGCTGAAAGATATCCAGAGGGGCAACTCAGGTACTCAGTGGACTGAAAGTCAGGTCTACAGACAGGATTTCCTGATTTCAAATCTGACTTCAAATATTTCCTAGTTGTGTAACCCTAGGCTAGTCACTTAACTCCCATTTCCCTAGCCCTTATTGCTTGTCTGTCTTGGAACTAATGCACAGTATTGATTCTAAGACAGAAGGCAAAGTTTTTTTTGTTTTTAAGAAAGATATCCCCAAATAAAAGTTACCAGGAACATTAGAGTCCAAATTGAGAGCTTCTGAGTCAAAGAAAACATACTGCAAGCAGCATGAAATAAAGAATTTATGTTCCAAGGAGCCAAACTCAGGGTTACACATAATTCAGCACTATATGTTTTTCTAGTTTTTCAAAATCAAATCTTTGTTTTCTTTAAATCTATAACTTCCATCTTAGAATTGATATTAATCATCAGTTCCAAGGCAGAATAGCAGTAAGGGCTAGCCAATTGGGATTAAGTGACTTGACCAGGGTCATGCAGCTAGTAAATATCTGAGGTCATATTTGAACTCAGAACCTCCGATCTCCAGGTCTGGCTCTCTATCCACTGAGCCATCTAGTAGCAATCACTCATATGACTGAATGGAATATGATACTTGATTATGAATTGAATATAACATGGAATATGATATTCAAGAGGTCAAATGATAGGTCTTGTAAGACTTGTAAGATTGTAATCAAGGATAACTTCCCTAACAAAACTGAATATAACACTATAGCAGGAAGAAAAAAAAGTACTTTTGATGAAAGAGAGGAATCTCTGGTAATACCGATGAAAAGGCCAACGCTGAGAAGAAACTTTGAATTTCAAACAGAGAAATGAAGAGAAACATAAAAAGTAAATGAACAAAAAATGAAAAACAGCTAAACAAAGATTAACTGCTTACTTCAAATATGGGGAAATCTGAACCAAATAACATCATGGTTCATAGAAGGAATCCAATGAGACAGAGTCTGAGAGTGAATCTTATGTCTTGATGATCTTAAAAAAAAGAATAGAAAGAGAAGAATATACTGCAAGGGGGTGGGGAAGAGAAATAAAGGTTGGGGAAATTTTTCTTACAAAATCAGAGTGCACAAGTAGACATCTTTAGAAACAAGGAGGAAGGAGTTGAGGAAAACAATTGAGAAGAAGAGTTATAATTTGTGCTGGTAGAAAAAAAGGAAGAATACATATAGCTGGGTCTAGGAATACATTTCCCTCAACAGGGAAATGGGAAGGAAAGGGAGGAAAGAGGATATGGGAATTAAAGGGAAAGTAGACTAAAGAAGGAAATTAGTCCTAAGCAAAATAGACTCTAAGGACATAAAAAAAATTAATTCTTTTTGAGGTGTCAAGGTGTGGGAATCTGAGGGGATACTTAAAATGGGAATGAATGAACAAGTTGTGATATATAAATGTGATGAACTACTATTATGCTGAACTTTTTACCATAAGGACCAACCAGTATTCTAGAAGACTAATGATGAAATATACTACCCACCTCCTGATAAAGAGGTGAAAGAATCGGAATGCAGAATGAAGCATTAATTATTTGGGAGGTTGTATTTGAGAAATTGGGACTTTATTCAAGAAATTTGTAAAAAAAATTGCACTATTTTGATTATTTTGTAGTACTCTCTATACTATTTCCCCCGATTTAGTTTCTGACCATTACCCTCCCCTAATTTGTCCTCTTTCCTATTAGCCCCACCCCTTTTCTTTTATCCATTTTTCTCCTACTTTCCTGTAGGATAAGATAAATTTCTATTCCCAGTTGATTGCTTATGTTTTTCCCTCACTGAGCCAATTCCAATCAGAGTAAGAATCATTTACACTCCTCCCCACCTCTCCCATGTTCTTTTCCTCTGTAAAAGCTCTTCCATGACTCTCATACATACCTGTGATCATTTATCCCATTCTGTTTTTCCCTTCTCATTCTTCCCAATATATTCTTTTCTCATTCCTCAATTTTATTTTTATAGATATTTCCAGCATATTCAACTCACATCCTTGCCCTTTATCTATGTAAAGTCCTTCTAATGACCCTAATAATAATAATATTCTTCAGAGTTACATGAATCATCTTCCCATATAGGCATGCAAATAGTTCAGCCTTATTTAATGTCTTTTGATTTCTCTTTCCTGTTTACTTTTTTATGCTTCTCTTGACTCTTGTATTTGAATTCAAGTTTTCTATTCAGCTCTGACCTTTTCATCAGGAATGTTTGAAAGCCCTCTATTTCACTGAATACCTATTTTCCCCCCTGTAGGATTACATTCAGTTTTGATGGGTAAGTGATTCTTGGTTGAAATCCTCACCCCTTTTCCCTCTGAAATATCCTATTCCAGGTTCTCTGATCCTTTAACATAGAAATTGCTATATCTTGTGTTATCCTGATTATGGCTCTATGATATTTGTTTCTTTTGACTGCTTGCAATATTTTCACCTTGACCTAGGAGTATGGGAATTTGGTGATAATATTGCTGAGAGTTATCCTTTTGGGATCTTTTTCAGGAAGTGATTGGTGGATTTGTCCTATTTCTATTTTACCCTCTGGTTTTAGAATATTAGAGCAATTTTCCTTGAAAATTTCCTGAAAGATACTAAGTTCTTTTTTATAATCTGGGCTTTCAGGTGGTCCAATAATTCTGTCTCTATTGAGTGTATTTTCTAGGTCAATTGTTTTTCCAATGAGATATTTCACATTTTGTCTTATTTTTCTTATTCTTTTGACTTTGATTGTTTCTTTTTTTTTTAATATATTTTATTTGATCATTTCCAAGCATTATTCGTTAAAGACATAGATCATTTTCTTTTCCTCCCCCCCACCCCCCATAGCCGACGCGTAAGTCCACTGGGCATTAGATGTTTTCTTGATTTGAACCCATTGCTTTGTTGATAGTATTTGCATTAGAGTGTTCATTTAGAGTCTATCCTCTGTCATGTCCCCTCAACCTCTGTATTCAGGCAGTTGCTTTTTCTCGGTGTTTCCACTCCCATAGTTTATCCTTTGCTTATGAATGGTGTTTTTTTCTCCTGGATCCCTGCAAGTTGTTCAGGGACATTACACCGCCACTAATGGAGAAGTCCATTACGTTCGATTATACCACAGTGTATTAGTCTCTGTGTACAATGTTCTCCTGGTTCTGCTCCTCTCGCTCTGCATCACTTCCTGGAGGTTGTTCCAGTCTCCATGGAACTTCTCCACTTTATTATTCCTTTTAGCACAATAGTACTCCATCACCAACATATACCACAGTTTGTTCAGCCATTCCCCAATTGATGGGCATCCCCTCGTTTTCCAGTTTTGGGCCACCACAAAGAGACCAGCTATGAATATTTTTGTACAAGTCTTTGTGTCCATTATCTCTTTGGGGTACAGACCCAGCAGTGCTATGGCTGGGTCAAAGGGTAGATATTCTTTTGTCGCCCTTTGGGCAGAGTTCCAAATGGCCCTCCAGAATGGTTGGATCAATTCACAACTCTACCAGCAATGAATTAATGTCCCTACTTTGCCACATCCCCTCCAGCATTCATTACTTTCCTTTGCTGTAATGTTAGCCAATCTGCTAGGTGTGAGGTGATACCTCAGAGTTGTTTTGATTTGCATCTCTCTGATTATAAGAGATGTAGAGCACTTCTTCATGTGCTTGTTAATAGTTTTGATTTCTTTATCTGAGAACTGCCTATCCATTTCCCTTGCCCATTTATCAATTGGAGAATGGCTTGATTTTTTGTCCAATTGATTTAGCTCATTATAAATATGAGTAATTAAACCTTTGTCAGAGGTTTCTATGAAGATTTTTTCCCAATTTGTTGTTTTCCTTCTGATTTTAGTTACATTGGTTTTGTTTGTACAAAAGCTTTTTAGTTTGATGTAGTCAAAATTATTTATTTTACATTTTGTGATTCTTTCTATATCTTGCTTGGTTTTAAAGCCTTTCCCCTCCCAAAGGTCTGACAGGTATACTATTCTGTGTTTACCCAATTTACTTATGGTTTCCTTCTTTATGTTTAAGTCACTCACCCATTTTGAATTTATCTTGGTGTAGGGTGTGAGGTGTTGATTAATTCCTAATCTCTCCCACACTGTCTTCCAATTTTCCCAGCAGTTTTTATCGAATAGTGGATTTTTGTCCCAAAAGCTGGGATCTTTGGGTTTATTGTATACTGTCTTGCTGAGGTCACTTTCCCCCAGTCTATTCCACTGATCTTCCTTTCTGTTTCTTAGCCAGTACCAAATTGTTTTGATGACTGCTGCTTTGTAATATAGTTTTAGGTCTGGGACTGCAAGGCCCCCATCATATGTGTTTTTTTTTCATTATTTCCCTGTATATCCTTGATCTTTTGTTCTTCCAAATGAACTTTGTTATGGTTTTTTCTAAATCAGTGAAGAAGTATTTTGGTAGTTCAATGGGTATGGCACTAAATAGATAAATAAGTTTGGGTAGGATGGTCATTTTTATTATATTGGCTCGTCCTATCCATGAGCAGTTAATGTTTTTCCATTTGTTCAGGTCTAGTTTTAGTTGTGTGGCGAGTGTTTTGTAGTTGTGTTCATATAGTTCCTGTGTTTGTCTTGGGAGATAGATTCCTAGGTATTTTATTTTGTCTAGGGTGATTTTGAATGGGATTTCTCTTTCTAGTTCTTGCTGCTGAGCTGTGTTGGAGATATATAGAAAAGCTGATGATTTATGTGGGTTTATTTTGTATCCTGCAACTTTGCTAAAGTTGTTGATTATTTCAATTAGCTTTTTGGTTGAATCTCTAGGATTCTTTAAGTAGACCATCATGTCATCCGCAAAGAGTAATAACTTGGTCTCCTCCTTGCCTATTTTGATGCCTTCAATTTCTTTATCTTCTCTAATTGCTACTGCTAGTGTTTCTAGTACAATGTCAAATAGTAGAGGTGATAATGGGCATCCTTGTTTCACTCCTGATCTTATTGGGAATGCATCTAGTTTATCCCCATTGCAGATGATATTAGCTGTTGGTTTTAGATATATACTGTTTATTATTTTTAGGAATGGCCCTTCTATTCCTATGCTTTCTAGTGTTTTTAATAGGAATGGGTGTTGTATTTTATCAAAGGCTTTTTCTGCATCTATTGAGATAATCATGTGGTTCTTGCTAGTTTGCTTGTTGATGTGGTCAATTATGTGGATGGTTTTCCTAATGTTGAACCAGCCCTGCATCCCTGGTATGAATCCTACTTGATCATGGTGAATGATCCTTCTGATCACTTGCTGGAGTCTTTTTGCTAGTATCCTATTTAAGATTTTTGCATCTATATTCGACTTTGATTGTTTCTTGATATCTCATGGAATCATTAGCTTTCACTTGACCAATGCTAATTTTTAAGACATGATTTTCTTGAGAGATTTTTTACTTCCTTTTTCATTTGGCCAATTCTTTTTAGAGTTCTTTTCTTCAATGAATTTTTGTACCTCTTTTTTCATATGGTCAATTTTGCCTCTTAAGAATTTCTTCTCTTTAGTGCATTTTAAAAATATTTTTTCCATTTGGCCAATTCTGTTTTTTTTTAAAGAAGTTCTCTTCATTGGATTTTTGTGCCTCTTTTACCAATTGTCCTTTTCTGTTTTTTAAGCTATAAATTTCTTTAGTGTTTTTTTTTGTGACTCCCTTTACCAAGTTGTTAACTCTTTTTCATGATTTTGCTGTACCACTCCTTTCTTTTCTTAATTTTTCTTCTACCTCTCTTATTTGATTTAAAAATCCTTTTTTAGTTCCTCCATTAATTGGGGGGGGCTTGAGAGCCATCATATTTTTCTAGGATTCTTTGGATATAGCAACATTGACTGTTGTTTTCCTCTGGATCTGTATTTTGGTTTTCCCTGTCACCAAAATAACTTTCCATGTTGAGTTTCTTTTTTGTTGTTTGCTCATTTTCCAGTCTTTTTCTCTTTTCTTTCAATTAAAAAAAAACTATTAATATTGTGCTGTGGGGTGAGCCAGCCTACCACAGGGGATGGGGACTTGGAGGTGGGATGGTACTGACGAAATGATGGATGAGACACAGTTTTTGCATTCAATCCACAGCACAGGTTTCACAAGATAAACTGCTCCACCTTGGCTGAGGCCTGACTTTATTTTATACCCTCATGATCACACATATACTTGGCACACAGTTTCATTCTCAACATACATGTTTCCATGGAACCTAACAGAAGACAGGAAGCCTAGGGAAATAGTCAATGAAACATTGTTGCTAAATTCAGAATCAGAGGGTAGAATCAGCATGACCTAGATATAGGTTAGGGAATTCAGAGCACAGATTTGCCAGAAAGTTTTATGCCTCAAAAAGAGGGTCCTATCTAAGTGGGTATATAATAATTCTTAGGTTTAATTTTGTAAGTGAGCTCTCCTGGTAATATCCTAGGGGGACAGAGTGGGATATCTATATTAACCCTGAAAGCATGTTGCTCTCATCTATTTTTCCTGGGGCAATGTAAGAATAATAATCATAGCAATTCCAATAATAAGGGGATGTTAATAAGGAAAGTCACTTAGGGGGGGTTCAGTGGGTATTTCCATCCTTCCTGGGGGATGCTTTGCAGTCCCCAGTTTCCACATGGACTGTGTCAAACAGCATGGTCTTTGATGGCTCCCAGCATCTCTCCCTTTTTTGTTTTTTAATTGGAGTGACTTCAATTCATCTTGGGCTTGATGTCGGATAGAACTTGGTTATGGATGATGACTATTATGCAGTCAATCAATCTTCTACATATGTGACATTCTACAATTTGATTGGATATTATCAAATCACCTAAACAACACTCATGTGATGTTACTACAACAAAAAATTCTGTGATCATTTACTAGGTTTATACAACATTCTGTGATAGATATGATTAATGTGAATAAAGCCATTTGTAGGTTAGTACCCCTTGAGCTGCCGAGAGGATCATTGTGCTTTTGGTCAGCTTTCACTGTCCATCATAATTGCTTGGGAGATGAACAACATTTAATGTCCATTTGAGCAGTAGTCTGGCCCCCTATCATCTATGGCTGAAAACTCTGGAAGCCTTTTGTTATTTTAGCTAACCCCAAGACCTGTTCTAGCCGTGGGGTCTGCTGTGGCATACTGCTTTGCTCTCTGGTACACCAGATCTTGTGTACTGGCCTTCTAAGTTATTTCAAGCTGAAAAATTATTTTACACTATCTTTTTGTGGGCTATAGTGCTCCAGAATTTGGTTTAAGGAGTCATATCATAGTTTTTTGGAGGGTAGTTTCGTAGAAATTAGATGAGCCTATGTACCTTCTCCATCATCTTGGCACTACCTCCCTATAAATTGGTTTTGAATGACTGTACACATTTGTAATGCGGTTTTCTTTTCATATGTTCTCAGTTGGGTAGGGAGGATTAAGAAAGGAAAATGAGCAGGAAGATCTTGGTTAATAAAGATAAAATATTTAAATCGTTAAAAAAGAGATGACTGGCAAGTATTTAAAAATAAAAGTAATTATTATAGAACCAAAATGAGTACATCAAGACCAACTCATGCCATGCTAATCTCATTTCCTTTTTTGACAAGATTACTATGCTTGCAGATGAGAGGAATGCTATGGAAGTCATTTACTTAGATTTTCACAAAGCTTTTCCTAAATTATGTCATACAATTCTTCTGGAAAAGTTGAAGCAATATGTTTTAGGTGATAATACAATATAATGAATTCAGAATTGGTTCCAAGGCTAGACTCAAAGAGAAGTTGTTAGTGGTTGCGTCAACATGACAGGAGGTCTCCAGAGGACTGAAGACAATGTATGTGGACCTGCACTGTATACATTGATATCAATGCCTTGGATAAAAACATACAATAATATTCATAAAATTTGCTAATGGCACCAAGCTGAAAGGGACAGCTAAGAGTAAATGACAGAGAAAACATTTTGTTGGACTAGACTGATGACGAGACTAAATCTAATACCATGAAATTCAATAGGGACAAATGTAAAGTCTACATCTCTATAAAAATAGATGGCAATTATTCTAAACAAGATTGGGGGGGACTGGAGGGCTTATTTTGTTTTGATTGTACAGCAAGTTCCATAGGTCAGTACTCTGATGCAGCAGCTCCAAAAGCTAATTTCTTGGGCTGCAACAGGAGAGGCATATCTTTCAGGAGGAGTAGCTAGGTGGTGTGGTAGAGTACTTGCCCTAAAGTGAGAAATACTCCTCTTTCTGAGTTCAAATCTAGGCTCAGACATTTACTGGATAACCATGGGCAAATCACTTAACCTTATTCACACTTAAAATGAACTGGAGCCACTCCAGTATTTTTGCCAAGAGAATCCCATGAGGACATGAAGGATTTGACATGACTGAAAACAACTGAACAATCATGTCCCTATTTTAGGAATAGGGAACTGTTAATATCACTCTAATCTGCTCTTGTCAGACTTCATCCAAAGTACTATATTCAGTTCTGGAAATGATACAAAAGAAGACACTGAAGAAGTGGAAACAGTGCAGAGATGGGCAACAAGAATGATGAAGGGCTTAAAGCACATTTAGCCTGGAAAAGGAAGACTCCAGAAGATTATGATAATTTTGCTCAAGTATTGGAAGAATTGTCACGTGTAGAAAGGAACAGCCTTGTTCTGTTGGTCCTAGAGGGAGAAAAACCCAGGAACAAGAAATTAACCTTGCAAAGAGGTCAATTTAGGTTCAATATCAGAAGAAAAAAAAACCTTCCTAACAATCAGAACTGTCCGAAAGTGAAATGGCTTCCCAATAGAGGTAGCAGATTTCTCCTCATAAGTTTTCAAAGCATAGGCTCAACAAACACTTTGGGTATGTTCCAGAGTTAATCATTTGTGTATTATTGGCTTAGATAGTCATCCAGGTCCCTTTTAACTCCCAAATTCCATGATTCTGTGAACTCCAATCTCCTCTCTCTCTTACTTTGTCACTATCCCCCCAGACCACATCCCCACCATTCTCTCTGCCTTCACCATCACAAATCATGAAACACTAAATCTCAAACAGTTGTTATTAATTACTTTATGTAGTCAGTTAATTCAAAACTAATTAAATAGAAATGATCTAAAAAGTAAAAGAAATTTTATTTTTACATATATCATCCTGTTGGGAGAAAGAAGAGGAGGAGAGGTGAAGAAAAGACAGAATAGTAGTCTATATGAGTTCTCCCAAAGCTGGTAACAGGAGAGCTTTCAGTACAATCAAACTTACATCTTGCTTGCTTCAAAACTATGACTGTTTCAACCAAGAGAATCAAAACAATGGCAGCCACTCTGTCCATTTGTGTAGCATCCTGACTAGCCATTATATTCAACGGTAATCAAAACTATGAATGAAACTTCCTCCAACTCCAATTCCTAGTACTCCCATGATGCTGCTCAATTCAAAATCTCCCAGTAACACTTGTTCCCTCCATAAGAACTTCAGTTGGTGAGAAATAATACTATATATCCCAGAGATTCATACATAGGCGCTGACAATATTTTTATCTGCTAGTAGAGAATTGCCATCTAAAACCTTACTATATCTTTCTGACTTCCAAATCCTTTCTACTTTGCCATGAGGGTTTCTAACCATATTATCTGGGCAAAGATTCAAATATTCTGGTATACACAGCAAGATGTCAGGAACTAAAATAAATTCCTGTTCATTCAACTTTTTGAGTTATTTTCCTATTGCAGTATTTAGGCATATTCTGGTAAATAGAAACCAGATGCTTCATAGGGACACTAGTGGCTGGGAGTGGTAGTTGTTGAGATTGAGTGATTAGAGAAATTCTCCATTTTCTCTGTCTCTGTCTCTTCTTTGTCTCTTTCTCTCTGACCCTGTCTCCTTCTGTCTGTTTCTGATCCTCTATCTTCCTCTTTGTTTTTATCTTTGTCTCTCTCTCCTTTCTGTGTTTTCTCTGTCTCTACCTCTGTCTGTTTTTGTTTTCCTTGAAGACAATGTTCATTTCCTTCCCTAAATCTTCCATTCTCCAGGGTAAACATTCCCAAATCTTTCAAATAAGCCTCCCATAGCATAATCTGGGGTCACCTCACCATTCTCATTACTTTCTTTAATCTGGATATGCCTCAGTATGTCAACACCCTATTGAAAATCTACTAAAGAATCAGTCACAAAACTATGAATGTGGTCTGAGTAGAACAAAGCAAAGCAGAATGTTTACCTCTCCCTTTCCATTGGAATATTAGTCCCTTGTTAATAACATGCTGAAGATTTTTCTCATCCTTAAGTCAGAATGAAGTTTTTAAATTTTCTCTTTGACAATATTTAATGCACTAACATATTTTACTACAAAAAATAGATGGTAGGTACAAATGATCCAACCTGGAATTAAAAAAAAAACAAAGATAGAAATATGCCCAACAGCAATCTTTTCACCCTGAAGAATCATTATCCCTTTGGGCCTCCTACTCCTAATTGGTGACTACTTTGTCCACACTATTATTTCTTGAAAAACCCCAATCAGTCATGCTTCACTTCTCTCTCATCTGCCTTACCCCCTCAGTGCAACATTTCCTTCTTCTCTGATCTAAAACCAGAGCCATGCAACATGATCAAATCGACTATGTCACTGTACCTGGATAGAGAGTGTCAAACTACATTTCTATGTCCCCAATAAGCATCCCTGAAAATGTTTGAATTTGACTGTCATCATTCTCCTTTAGGTATTATCTTCCTATATTAAAATGTAAGCTTCTTCAAGGCAAGGACTATTTTTGCTTTTTGTTTTCTTATCCCCAGTGCTTGACATAATGCTGGGCACATAGTAATTGCTTTTTTTAGAATTCATAAATTCAATGAAGTCCAAATCACATCACATTTTTGTTTTTTGTGTTTTTTCTTGCTATCATCTCATAAGTTTGCAGTCCACTAACCTCTTCCTTCCGTCTTTTTCACCTGGAAAAGTTTTGCCATACTCTCCCCTCATCCTATAATTATGCAATTGAATTCTAGAACTCAACAATAGCATTGTACATTTGTCATTATAAATTTCAGTTTATTAGTTTGATTCCATCCTCCTAGCCAATACTTATATGCTGACTCTGTTGTCCAGTGTGATACCTGTCCCCTCTAGATATGTATTTCCTCTCCACTAGTTATGCCTTCATCTAGGTACACAAAAATGTTGAGCAAAAAATGTCCATGGAATGATCCTTAGGGCACTCCACTAGAGATTCTCTTTCATGTTGATTATGTATTCATTAATCACCACAAATCTTATCATTTGATCACTTTCTAACCATCTAACTACATCTAACTCACATCTCTTCATTTATATCTGAAAATATTACAAGTAGACGATGATGAAAGAGAGTAAGATATGATTATAAATATTAAGATAAGATCGAAATATTTTTTTATTTTCTGAACTATTTCCTTTCAGAACTTGAGAGATGGACAAAGAAAAAAACTAAGTGACAGGAAAAAAAACTTAGTATACTAATCACATCTGGATTTAACTAGAGTTTCAATTCCTCCTTGTTGGTCAGAATTGATCCAGAATAGTTCATAGTTTCCTTCACCTTTTCAAGAATGAAATTTTTACCAAGGCTACTTGAGAAGTTATTGGGCTCTCCAAATTTAAGAAGATAGGAAGGAGGAAGGGAGGAAAGGAGGAAGGGGGAGACAGAGAAAGAGAGGGAGAGAAGGAGGGAGAGGGAGAGAGAGAGAGATAAAGCTCCAGCAGTTGTGCATATAATTGAAGTATCTCATTACTACTATCCTATACATCAAATAGCAGGTTTGTAATCTGTTTCCTAAACTTATTCTTTTCTTCCTTTAGATTGAGTTTTCTCTAGAGGGGTTGTAATAATATCACTTCTGTTTCTTCCTCCATTAATCATCATTCCAATATTTCTACATACTTCCCCCACTCTGGGTCATATACCTCCTGATTCTAATATGCAATGCTATGCCACTGACTTTTAAATTCCATTCCTTCTGAATAAAGTATGCCTTTCTATAGACATCTTTAGATTTCAAGTAACATCTCCCCGTGTCTCAGAGTTGTCCATGGGATTGAATTTCCTCTCTACCTATTTTATAACCTATATTCTGTACATTGGCATATCTGACGTGATTGAGTTTATGAATAATACCCTTGTTCTTGGATATTGTTTCTGAAAATCACTGGTCTTCTCTTCTTATATTTTTTCTAGCCTCTGCAATATCTGATTTGGCCAATGCATTTTCTCCATTTCAATCAGATTCATGAATCTCCAGACAAATACATGTTTGTCAACCTTCATTAGATGCATTTCCTTGGTGAAGATGCCATCATTCCTGTATCTTAAAAATTGCTTCAGAAATCCAAATCCCTCTCAAATTCCATCTTCTTAAACAAAAATTTACTTCCTAAATATGCCTTGAATTGAATCAAGAGAAATGTTGAATGTCATTTATGTCTCTAATGACTTCGATAATAAAGTGGTGCCATCAACAATAATTCTTTCAAGGAATAAATCATCCTCCTTGATAATGTAGAGAATATAAAAGCATTTCTTCAGTCCTTTCTACCTTATCCTTTAGTAGGGGGAATTTTTAGCATTTTGTGTGCAAGTGGCTGTACTGACATCAGTAGAAAGACAAAGTATCACTCTCTGTGGGTCCTCAATTGTTCCCCTTGTTCTAAAAACCCATATGTCACTCTTGCTGTTAGCTCTTGTGGATAGCTAACTGTTCTGGTTAACCACTGTGGCAAATTATTTGCCATGCCTATTTACTCTGCTTTGAGCTTAATAACTTCTGGAGGATTATTCCTATACCCTACTTTCCCTCCCTTTCTCATGAAATGATACTAACCCCATGCTCCAATGTATCTGATATTAAATCAAAAGATTTTTGTTATAGCCCTAATGAAAAGTAGGGCACTGCCACCTTTCAACCTTTCCCTTTATTCCTCCTATGGCTTCTCTTCTTTGACTCTAACTCAGACCTGAAACGCCTTTGTCCATGATGTAGTGGCAATAGTTCTGGAGTTGGATCAAATCTGTTGCTTACTATTTAACTTTAAGTACTTTTTCTCTCTGGAACTCAGATGTTCATCTGTCAAATGACAGGATTGGCTATCTGGCCTCTCAGGTCCCTTATTGCTCTAAATCAGGGTGTGTGGGGTGTTCAAGGAAGACTAACATCTCTGATATGAGGCTTCCCAAGTCCTTTTCAGGACTGCTCATCCATCTTTAGTGTCTAGCTGTCATCCAAGTCTCACCTGATAGAGAGAAGGAGGCATATATGAAAGGTAAAAACAATATGAAAGTTATGGAAAGTAGAAACAAACAAAAAAATTTTGGCAGCAGATTGGATATGGAGGTTAAGAGTAAGGGACACATCCATATTCCCTCATCCTCAAAAAACTAATTTGATCTTTCCATCTCCATTAACTATTGGTTTGTATCTTTCCTCTCTTTTGGGGACAAACTTTTCACAGGTCATGCAACTACTTCCTCTCTTTAAATATCTTCTTAACTCTGCAGTCTGTCTTCTAACTATCATTCAACTGAAATTACTCTCTCCAAAGTTACCAATGATTTTTTTTTCAGTAAATCAATGAAAGTATTTAGCACGTACATAATAGTTAGGACTAACCTATATTCTCTTCAAGGGACAGGTCTGAAAATGGCCTAATTCCTCTTTTTTCCCTAAGTATTTTATTTTATTCCAATTAGATTAAGAAAATTTTGACATTTTTTAAAGTTTGAGTTCTAAATTCCATCCCTCCCTCTTCTCCCCCTGCATTAAGAATGCAAGCAATTTGATATAGGTTATATATGCACAGTTATGCAAAACATATTTCCATATTAGTCATTGTGAAAAAAGCAAAACCCAAAAATATAAAACACAAAAATAAAGAACATTTTAAGAGTTTTAATGTGCATTCAAACTCTATCAGTTCTTTTATCTGGAGTCTCCATAATTAGTCTTTTAGAATTATCTTAGATCATTGTATTGCTAAGAACAGCTGTCATTCACAGTTGATCATCATATAATATTGCTGTTACTGTAGGTATAATGTTCTTATTCTGTTCCCTCCAATTCACATCAGTCCATGTAAGTCTTTCCAGGCTTTTCTGAAAGCATCTTACTAAGTCATTTCTCATGACAAGTCAACTTGTTGCCTTGTTAGCAACTAGTTGCCAATTTTACTGACATTTTCTAAATTCCCACCTTTCTTGCCCTCCCTGTAGCTTTCGACAATGTTGATTATTACCCTCTTATTCTTGACACTTTCTTGTATCTGGGTTTCTATGAAACTCTTTCTCCTGGTTCTCCTCCTATCTGTCTGATTACTCTTCTTCAGTCTCTTTTCCAAGATCTTCTTCCAAGTCATACCCATCAACAATAGGAGTACTAGCATGACTCTGATCTGGACCTTCTTTTTTTCTACATCTGTATTATTTTTCTTGGTGATCTAATATGCACCAATGAATTCAATTATCATCTCTGTTCAGATGATTCTCAGATTTATCTCCTCTAATATCTTCTTACTTCCAATCTAGCATCTCCAACTGCCTATTAAATATCTAAAACTGGATTCCTATAAGTAGCTTAAACTTGACATGTCCATAACTGAAATAATTATGTCCCCCACCTCCCCAGTCTGCTCTATTATTTTTTCTATTGCTGTTCAGGGTATCACCATCCCCACCCACCCCTAGTCACTAAATGTCATTTTCACTCAACCCCCATGTCTAATCTGTTGCCAAGTTTTGTTATTTCTACCTTTCCTAACTTTCATATTATTTCTACCTCTTGTATATGCCCCCTTCTCTCATTTGACAGTCACCCCTTGGTGAAAGCTCACATTGTCTTACCCCATGCCTTCTGGTTGGTCTCTCTGCTTCATTTCTCCCCACTGTTAAAATTATTTTCCTAAAGTACAGTACAGAACTATCCATCTCTCTCTCTCTCTCTCTCTCACTCTCTCTCTCTCTCTCTCTCTCTCACACACACACACACACACACACACACACACACACACATACACACACACACACACACACAAATACTCAATAAATTCCAAGACCTCCCTATTGCCACTTGCATAAAATATTAAGTCCTCTGGCATTCAAAGTCCTTTATAGCCTGTATCCTTCTTACCTTTACAATTATCTTATAGTTCATCCCTCTCATTCTCTGCAATATGATCTTTTATCAACATACCTAGCATGTAGTACAGTAACTCAGTAAATGCTTATTAATTGATTGTTGATTGGCTGACTAGTCATTCCATCCTCTTGAAAATGCTGTGGATAGGTAGCACAACCATTATAATTCCCATTTTGCAGATCCTAGATTGTAGATTTATAGATGAAATGACTACCTTAGAGATAATACAGTTCATTACCACTCATTTTAAAGATGAGAAAATTGGGATCCATAGAAATTAAGTGACTTGCTCATGATCACAGAGAGAGTAAGTGAAGAGGCAAGACTTAAGCTCAGTTCTCATGATTTTACATTCAGTGTTCCAAATTCAGGAGTTTCCCAAAATTATGCTGGAAATGAGAGCTGAGACTGAAAAAAGGTTAAATGACTTACTCAAGGTTATATATCTAGGAAATGGCAGAGCTGGGACTCAGATTCTTATTCTCACTTGGAATCCAGTGTTCTTTCCATAGAATTTATGTTGTCACAGTATTATACTCTTTCCTGAGTATCTATCCCTATCTTTCCTACAGTGTTGTAGCCTGGCAGCTCTTTCACCAACTGGGTATCCTGATTTTGCCAAGTTTCTGAGACGCCATTTGCATCAAGGTCCTCACTTGCTGCCAAGCATTCTAGTTCATTCAATTTTATTATTATCATGTCTGTCACACCTTCTGTTCGAATGAGCATATGCGAAATTCCCAGCATAGGATGCTGAGTGTTATGTGTCACATATGCCCGCTGCCAAGCATCCTTCTCTAGGGATGAAAAATCAAAAGTATGCTCAGATGGTACCATTCAGATCAGGAACTCTAGTCTGGATCTGACTGCAGCTTTCATCGGTACTTACTTCCCCAATTCTGGCACACACTATATGTGAGCCATTAGCAACATGAGCCATGACCATGAATTGACCCTAAGAACATCCTCCCCATTTCCATAAAAATAAAAAAAAGGCAAGAGACCAGGATAACTGAGGTGTATCAATCTGTACTCCTCTTTCTAGTCTCAACTTATTTCTGCCCTGTGATCTCTCTGCTCACGTAGAGGGAAATTCAATCTGTTATATGCTAACTCCCTTCCTATTATCTAGCTCCCTTATGTATTCTGGTATGATCAGTTGGTACTTGTTTCAGTGGTTCCTTGTAGCTCTGGTCAGACCAGAAGCATCACAAGAGAATATCTCTTTAGTTACATATAATGTCATCTGAGTCTTCCTTTGATTCAGAGGCTAAGAGTCTTCTGAAATTATATTTCCTATTATTCTCAAAGAAAATCTCTCAAAGCCAACTCTGCAGTATTTATTCCTATTCTATATTGGACTCAGACTTGAAGCTCACTTGTAGTCCTGCTTCATATTTGACTCTTTCATGGCGCAAGTCACATTGATTCAATTTCTAGACAGCTAGGTGATATAGTGAGTAGAATGGTAAATTTGGAAGAAGAAAGATATGAGGTCAAAAATTCCCCCTCCTCTTCCTCCTCCTTCTCCCCCTCTCTTCCTCTTTCTCCTTTTTCTTCTCCTCCTCCTCTTCCTCTTTTCCCTCCTCCTCCTTCTTCATTATTACTACAATTAGTAGTAGTAATACCAGACAAAAAACACAATTAGAGATGCAGGAATGACAAGGGGAGCTTAGAGGAAAGAAAGCAAGGCAGAGAAATGAGAGCCAGAGCTTATGTAACCTGTATCTGTCTCTTATTATATATAAATATATATACATATATATATCATATATATTATAGGTGTCAGGTGGTATCCTATGCCCTGCTCTCATCTTCTGAGACATTTGGCAGGGCCCAGAAGTACATGAGTCAGATGTGGAGTATAGCTCCTAAGTCCCTGGAGCTAGAAATTCTTCTATCATGTCGGCCCTTTCAGCTGTAGATACGAGAAGTACCAAAAGTTTCTATGATGTTTTCCAACCTCAAGGGAGACAACTTGCAAATTAACTGCCCATGTGCCAATCCAGCATTACTGGGGTGCAAGAAATCTACTATGAGACATTAAAATTAAAGAATGGTTCTCCCTGGCTCTCATACTATGGCTGGAAGACTAAAGAGGAAGGAAGTGTACTTCTACCATAAAGTGGATTTCTACTTTGGAACTGAGAAGTAATTAGGGTATTTTGTTTTGTGATACATGTGCCTTTGGCTTTCTTAATTTTTACCCTTTCATCTAGCCTCTCTAATTAAATGGTTGCTTACCTATGTCCATTAAGTTCTAAATGGCTGAAATTACCTTGAGTTTTCAAGAACTGAACAAAGTTAGTAGGTAGAGAGTTGAATAGTTGAGTCAAAAGACATGACTGATGCAGAATCTGGCATGTAACAGTAAACATGAGATTTTGTGTAATTTATACTTCTCTGACCCATACTTATGACTGCTACTGGACTCCTCTTACTATAGTGTGAGAACTCTTCTGATCAGTCATTTCCTTGCCTGAAATTTTCACAAACTGCTTTGGGCATTGAAATAAACTGAAAATATGTATGTTAGCTCTAAGACAAATGAAAATTTTATGAGTCATTGTTATAATTCACTTTTACAGAAATTCACAATTACAGAAAGTGAGACTGAAGGAATGGAACACAGAACAGGCAAGGTTGGGAATATAGCATTGATAGGTGCTCAGTAGGTCCCTATATTATGAAAACTTTTGTTGCTAGAAATCAATAGTAGGGCACAGGATATAGGTTTCCCAAGGGTTAAGAGGATCTTCCAGACTAGCCATGCAGTTGGAGGGATTCTAGAGACAAATATTATCTATTTTACAACTTGACTGAGGCTCAGAGGTTTGTAAAGAATCTTCTATAACTTCCCTCTTAGCTAACCTACTTGAAATAATGAATTGGAAGAGACAACTTTGTAAAAAAAAAATTTGCCTGAGACTCTCATTTAAACTGAATGTTGTTGCTTATGCACAATTTGTATTTTACTAATTTTTTTTTGAGGAAGGTATGTGTTAAAAATGGAACATAGGATTTAGAACTGGGACTTTAAATCTTCTAGTCCAAACATTTCATTTTTAAATTATTTTTTATTGTTGTAAACTTGACAACAACAAACTTGGGCATTTCCTTATACAATGGGAAAAAAAGAATCGTACATGAAGCCATGAATTTCTTTCATGCATTGTTTTTTTAAAAAGATATAGTACATTTAACATGGTAACACCAACATTACTTGTACCTCTCCTTTTGAGCTTCCTTCTATTCTCCTCTAGATTTTAAAATATTTCATTTTTTTCCTTTTCTTCTTTGTTTCAGGTGTATTGTAATTTTATTGCCCCACCTCTTTCCTATAGCTTCTTCTCAAAAACAAACAAAAAACCAAACTCCCCCTTACAGCAAGTATAGAGAATAAAAAACAAACCTGTGAATCTTTTGCCTTTTAATGATTGTAATGGAAATAATAATTTTTCTATAACTGCTTAATTTTGCACATAGAATACCTTTCTAGATGGGACACTGTTGGTTCTTTTGTAAGACATGAACCATTTTGTTTAAGTATTTTTCCCAGGGTTCTACTTTGGGGTCAGGGTGTAATGATTTAAAGAGTTCAAGAAAAACCTGCTTCCCCTCTTTTAGAGATTAAGATCCTTAAATTTGTTGTAGCAAGAGCTGGGGTCTCTTAGTGGGAGAGAGCACACCCTCCCTCCCTCCCTTTGGCCCATGAGATCATGGGTCTTATATCAATATACATATTTAAATCTTGAATTCTGACCCGTGAATTTTCATCAAATGTCCATTGTGTTCATGTTTTTGCAGTAAGACCATATAATATGATTGGATAGGACTTTAGAAATTATATGTTCTAATCCTCTTATTTATAGGTAAAGAACTTGTGACTCAGAGAGAGGATGTGTCTAAAGATATGTGTTCAAAAGGATGTGTCCAAGTAGAATGACAATTCAAATTTAGGTCCTCTGGTTCCAAATCCAACAATAAGGCTTGCATTTTATAAAAAGGCAAACATAAGCAAAATGTTAGTTTTCCTAACTAACTTTTAGGTTCAACAAACATCAATTTCATATTTTAGTTCAGTTGCTTGACACAGCAGACACAGCCTCTGCTCTTAAGAAACTATTCTAAATAAGGGCTAAATACACATGGTATGCTTTAACAATGAGGAAATGAACTATCATATAATAGCTATATATCTTCAAAAAATAAAAAGAACATAGATAAGAGCCTATAAGGAAGAAGAGAGACAGATAGGTGAACAGCCAGCCAGAAGGACATTGTGACAAAAACAAAGACAGACAAGAATGAGACAGGAAGGTAGGGAAAGAGGAAGGGAGGGAGGGAGAGAGAGGGGTGGGGAGAACTGAAATTAAATGGGAAATGTCAGATACTAAAATTCAAATAAGAGGTGGGGTGTAGAATAAAGTCATTGTTCTTTCCCACAGTTCACCCAGTTCTTGTGATTCCCTATAATTTGACTTTCATCAGATCCAAGCTCCTGCTGAACAAAGGTCTTGACAGAGTAGTCACAAGAACTTTCAATGGCATGCTCAAAAAAAAATGGGAATGACAGAGTAGTTGATTTACCAAATACATCAGCTGACAGGTGTGAGAAAGTGGTATAAAAGTCAAACCAAAATAAACAAATGCCTCCTATACTTCTTCTAGGTGAAATAAGAAATTTAAAACTAGGAAGTTTGGACCTTTTATTGCAAGTGGGGACTAGCATTGAAGGCATTTGGGGCTACCACCTTACAAGCTCCATGGTGTCTGGGGGTAAGAGGGTTACATAGGACAGAATGGACAAGTAGCTTAATATGCAAGGGGTGAATAAGTAACTCAAAAATCTTACAGGGCAAACGAAGTACAATGTAAATACAAATGCTATGCTTAAATAATAAAAATGTGATCATAGTGATATACCATAGACTAGGAGTCAGGAAACTGTAGCCCACATGATACAGTTTGCTGAACCCTTCACAGACTAATACAGGCTCCTAACTCATGATCCGGACAGAGATTTTACTAGAAACATTAAATGGAATGGGAAAACGGACAAATTTGGCTAAGTAGTAATAAAAGGGATTGAAGAGTGGGAGGGAAAGGTTTCAATTCCAAATAAAGTTGAGGTGGGAAAAGATGCAGAGACAAGATAAAATGTATAGGACAGATGATGCTTTCCAGAAGAGAGTTATATAACCTACAGAAAGGAAATATACTGGGCTTATTTCTGAGCAGTGAACAGGAACTGGTACAGGGTACAGGAAGCTTCCACGGATGAACCATTATATAACAATGATCACAACACAACAAAATTCAACATTCAGGCAGGAAAGAGAAAACCAAAAGAATCTATAAGGCTGCTCTCCAATTTTAGGAGGGGAAAAGAACTATGACAAAATGTGAGCACTGATTAGACAAAAATGGAAAGTAATAGTTTAAAAAATACAGAGAAATCTAGAGATTATAGAATCTCTGTGACTATAAAATGCTAAATGAATATAACTGATAATCATGAAGTGTGGGATAAAGGCATGCCAGAGATCAAAAAGCTCAGGCATTAAAGAGAAATAAAGATGAAAGACCATGAATAAACAAAGCCCTTAGAATTGTTAACTGCTGAGGAAATAAAGATTATCCTTGTGGAAAACTTACTTTCCAAGGAAGAGAAAAGTTGTGGCAAGAGAAGAAAACAGGAAAGTTTAAATGTGAAATAAGAAGCAAGCTAGGACTCAAGCAAGATATAAATTAATTCAAGAAATAACTGATAACGGACTTTATTCTAATAGTTATAAATTCTGTAGATAAATTAAAAGGAGGAAAGTAAATTAGGCTATTTCATGATCATAATGAAAAGGCACTTCCAGAGATATAAAGAATCTAGTAGAGACTAAATGCATTCTTTGACTTTGTCCCTTTAAAAGGATGTTTTAATAGTACTTTTAGGACAGTTAGGTGGCGTAGTGAATAGAGTGTTAGGCCTGGAGTCAGGAAGACCTGAGTTCAAATATGACCTCAGACACTTATTAGCTGTGTGATTCTGGGCAGGTCACTTAATTCTTTATGCCTTGATTTTCTTATCTATAAAATGAGCTAGAGAAGGAAATAGCAAATCACTCCAGTATCTTTGCCAAGAAAACCCTAAGTGAAGTCACAAAGAGTTAAACAAACTAGAATAAACTGATACTTTTAAAAAATGGGATGGGGAGCAGCTGGGTAGCTCAGTGGATTGAGAGCCAGACACAGAGATGGGAGGTCCTGGGTTCAAATATGACCTCAGACACTTCCTAGCTATGTGACCCTGGGCCCATTGTCCAGCCCTTACCACTCTTCTGCCTTAGAACCAATACACAGTATTGATTCTAAAACAGAGGTAAGGATTTAAAAAAAGGGTGGGGGGAGCTGTTGTTTTCCATTTTTGCATCCCTGGAGTCCTTTCTTATACCAATGAAAAACAGTTAATCAAATCAGACCTATTGAGATCATGTCTGGCACAGTATGTCTCAATTTATACCTGGTATTCACCAGCTCTTTATTGTGTCCCCAATAGTCAAGATTGGTCATTCTAATGATCTGTCTGATCTGAATTTTTTAGTTTTGTTTTCTTCTATATATTATTCTGTTCTCTTGTGTATATAGTTCTCTTGGTTGATTATATAAATGTTTTATGTTTTTCTTCATCTTTTCCTTCCTTCCTTCTTTCTCTCTTTGTCTTTTCCTTCATTTCTTCCTCCTCCCTTCCTCCCTTCCTTCCTTCCTTCCTTCCTTCCTTCCTTCCTTCCTTTCTTTTTCTTTTTCTTTCTTTCTCATCCTTTCTTCCTTTGGATGTCCTTATTTTGTCCAAATTGGAAGTGCAACAACTACTCAATGACCCAATCCCACTGATGACTGACACTGGAGTTTTGACTTGAACTATTTCTGATCTACTCCTTAGGCAACCTGGTCCCCCTATCCCTTGCTCATAGGAGCTCACCATATTAATTCCAGATGTAGTATAGACATCTAATTGGCTTTATTCCTTGTGAAACATGAATCAAACTTTATTTGTCTATCAATCAGTAACTTTTAATTTAATCAACCAAAAACTGAAAACACCCCTACTTAACCCCTACTTAATACTAACTAAGGGAGTTCAGGGCCACTAATTTGGAGAGCTACACCTTCTTAAACCAATCAATCAAAAACTTGTGAATCCTATGATAAGAATCGACACCTTCAGAGGCCTATTATAAGACTTGACACCTTTAGAGGATGAGAGGTAAATCCCACAGACACTGCCTCCTGGACAGTGCTAGGCAATTTGGAAGCTGTGATTTGGCCCCTGCGAATTTTAGATTACTCCACCCTACTTAGTCTAACAAAAACAGGAATGTCTACACCCATACTTAAGGATTAAGTATTTATGAGGATGGCCTATGACAGACATGTGCTAGCAAATGACAAATAAGAAACAAATGACAGATCTCTGGGCTGTCCTAAGTCAAGCTTACGCTACCACTGGTACATGTGAGATGCAGGGAAGTGATGTAAAAACCATCTATATATTTTGTGTCACTTCCTATCTCTGGCTCTTTCTGCAGAGAAGTGGCTCTGGATGGCAACGTGCTAAGCATTTCGGCAACTTGGCGTGGTGGCAGCTATTGTCCATTTTAGTGGTGAGTTTTCCTTGATACTATACTGGGAGAAGCTGAGTAGCCTAATTCAGGTGAGGCATCTTAACTGAGCTCTCTTGGAATTTAGGCTGATTCTTTTCTCCTTTACCTTCCAAACACTATCCTCTTAGAAAGCCTCTAATCTTCTTCAAAGACCTCATGGTGGAGGTCTTTGAACTCCCTCTGACACAGGCCAGGAGGGAGAAATTCTATACCCTCTTCTCTCTTTTTTGCTTAATTCCTTTCCTCTATATTAATTAAAATCACCATAAATTTCCTAACTGACTTGGGTATTTTATTTGGGATTCTCTCTGGTGACCAAATTAATTTAGATTAGGTCACAACCCTAAAATTATCCTTATACCCCTGTGAAGAGGGGAAGGGGCAGGAGGTGACTATAAAACGTCCTGAAAGTCTTCGGCTGGGGGACTTCAGCTTGAATCTTTGGCTTGGAGCTTTGGCTGGTGACCTACCTCTTGGAGATGACTTGGGACTTGGACCTTGGCTTCACCTCAGAAACTTGGCTCTTGGACTATTTCTTGGGTGAATAAATAGCTGACTTTCCTTTCATGACTTCTGGAGAAAGATTAATTCTAGAGAGGCCTTCCCCTCTTTGAGGAGGCCTTGTGGGGGAAACACCAGGTCCTCTGGTTGAGGGTTAACAAGCTCTGCTTGTCTAAGTTGAGCACCAGAGCAATATTTAGTGTGATAGGCTATACATCTTCTATACATCTTCTCTATCCTCTTTTTGTATTTCTCTACTTTCACTCTTTCTACCTCTTTGTAAATAAAAGCTATTAAAAGTCATTTTGACTTGAGCTATAATATTTTAACTTGGCAACCACCATATTATTTTAGAATTCTCTCATATTTAGTCAAACCCTTAATTTAATTCCTTATACCCTATTGCAGCTTAGGATCACCAAATTCAAGTAATCAACTGGCCTCAGCCTCCCCAGTTGAAGGGATTACAAGTATGTATCATTACAATCAGCCAATTTATATAATTCTTGCCAAATTTCTCTGGACTTATCATATTCATCATTTCTCATGGCAAAATGATATTCTATTATGTGTATATATTAAAATTTGTTTGGCTATTCCAAACAATGGGTATCTACTTTGTTTTCAGGATTTAGTTTTTTTTTTTTATTAACACAAAAAGTTTTACCTTGTTCTTCTTTACTATGTAAACTGAGAGGGAGATTCCTATTCCAAATTGTCATTTCCCAAAGTCTTATCTATGATAAAAATTATTTTGAAGTGGTAAATGCATGGCATCTTAGAGATCCAATGAACAAACAGGAATATTTCAATTACAAGACTTTAATAGCATCCAATGAAGACTTAGTAAAGATGTCAATCTGGTCTGTGGAACTGTGACCAGAAAATATTTTAGTTTATTATTATAACCATGGCAGTTGAGAGCCAATCTCCAGAGAAGAAACGAAAATATACACAATCTGTACATAGTGATGTTCCATAACACCATTGTTTTTCTGTGAATTTCTTTCAGTAGTGCTGTGGAGTGTCATAGCTGGACAATACAGAAACTATCAATTCTCTTACTGAAATGAGCTAAAATTATGGAGAAAAGAGAGTTTTCTCACCTCTTCAGGGTGTGGCAGTAAACCTTTCAGAGTTAGGAAAACTAAGCCAAACTTGTCAATGAAAAACCTGTATGGGGCATTTAAAAATGTGCTCTGAGTTTGAGTGTCTACAACAAAATGGAAACATTTCATTGTTACCATGAATGATATCTTTGCTACATTAGGATAATTTGTAATTTTTCTCTTGTTTTCAATGAATGAGGAAGCAACTGGAGTTAGGAAAAATATTCAGATAATATATAGATGTTTAAAAACTGTATTTTTAATTAATTCTCATAGTTAGTCTACTGTTCTAAAATTGTACATTTGTCATATATATGTATATATATGTGTGTGTGTGTATACATATATTCCTATTCTCCTTTCATTATCTTCCAGTCAAGAACTTTTTTTCTATTCCTCATTTTTTCCTTTCTTTGATCCTCAGCTCCTTAACTCCCGTTTCTTTCCCTCTACTCTATTTTCTTTCTTATGCTTTGTCTTTTTGAGTTGTAATCCATTTCTTTTTCTCTCCTTGATCACTTTATGCTCTGTGCCCAAGCCTTCACTTCTCTTTCCCAGATCTTTCCATTTCTCATATCTCTCCATCTCTCTTTCTCTTTCCAGAATTTTAGAATTTAAAGAGACATAAGACATTTAGAACAGGAATTCTTAATTTTTTTGTGTTGTACTCATTTGGTAGGCTGATGAAGTCTAGGGACCTCTTCTCAAAATAATGTTTTAAATGCACACAACAAAATAGATAGGATTACAAAGGTGGAAATACAGTTGTCAAAATATTTTTTAAAAATAAGTTCATGGAGCATCAAGGTAGCACAATGGAGAGAGTGCCAGAACCTCCCAACTCCAGACCCTAATAAATATGCAAATCCTGATCCACAGTGCAGAGCTGCCACTCCACACTTGGAGCTGATACTCTAATATTCTGCACCTGAAGAGCTGCAGTTGCATCGCTCCAAAGGCTATTCTACTAGCCCTGGGGCTTAGCCCTCAGCCCTAAGGCTATATGACTAGAGTTCCCAGGCTATTCTACCAGTTATTAGACTCTTATACCACCTTAGACCTCTTCTTCAAATAAAATTCTTTTCTTACTTCTGGACTGAACAAACCAGGGGCCAGAGACTGCTACCAACTTGGGTCTTTCTCCCACAACAAAATCTGACCTCAGACACTCCTAGTTGTGTGACCCCAGGCAAGTCACTTACCCCTATTTGTTTAACCTTTGCCCTTCTGTCTTAGAGTTGTTACTAAAATGGAAAGTAAGAGTTTAAAAATTTTTAATTCATGGAATTCAAGTTAAGAACCCTTGACTTAGACTAACTTCTCATTCTCTGGAGATATAAGAATTAGATACTTTCTGCCTTCATAAAACTCAGTCTAATTCAAGAGTATGACATACTTAAATAACTATAATATGAAATAATACAAAGTGCTGCCAGGAGGTACAGGCAAAGTACTATGTGAAGTTCAGTGGCAAAAAGGTCATTGTGGACTGAAGAGATCAGGACCAGCTTCCTGGAAGAAAAGTTAGAGGAAGTGCAGGAAATCAACAGGCATGTAACAGAGGCATTCCCTATGTAAGAAACATCATGAGCAAAGGCTCAAGAATGAAAAAGTGTCAAGTATCTCTGAGAAACAAAAAAGTAGTCTAGTTTGGCTCTATGAGTACATGAAGATGAGTAGAATAATGATAAAGAAAGTGGCAAAGATTGGAATCTTTAATACCACAGGGATAAAAAGTGATATAACCAGATAAATACATAAGGAACAAACCTGGCAGTGGTTGAAGGGTGATCTGGGGGGGGGGGGGGGGAGTAGATAGGAGTATGAAGAACCATTAAGAAACTATTGCAGGTACTATTTTTCATGTTTATCTGGATTTTTGTTTGGAAGGGTTGGTTTTATGTGATTATTCACTGACAACAATAAACAATATGGAAATATGTTTTGTGTAATACATATATAATCCAGATTGAATTGTTTATCAGCTCTAGGATAGGGAAGGGAAGAGGAGGGAGACAATTTGGATTGTATAACATTAGGAAAGTTTTGTGGAAATTTGTTATTATATGTAATTGGTAAAAATAAATCAATTTTTTTAAAAGGAAAGAAACTATTGCAGGTGCAGCTAGGTGGCACACACAGGGTAGAGTGCCAGGCCTGGGGGGTAGGGAGGACCTGGATCCAAATGTGGTCTCAGATAGTTCCTAGTGGAGTGACTCTGAGCAAGTGACTTAATCCTGTTTGCCCAGTCCTTGCTCTCCTATCTTAGAGTTGTTACTAAGACTGACAATAAGGGTTAAAAAATAAGATAGAAACTATTGCAATAGATCAGATAGATAAGAGCTTAACATTGAGCAGAAAAGCTGGGCCCTGATAAACTAACTGGATGGATGGAGGCAAGGGAGAACAATTGAGAGACCAACATTTTCAACATCAAAGATTGGTAGTGCCACTGAAATATCTTGCCATACTGACAAAAATCAGAAGTAATAATTTAGGAGAAAATATATTTTGGATATTTTTCAAGTTTGGATATGGTGAATTTGATTTGTTGGTGGGATTTTCCATTTGAAGGTGCTGTCTGGAATTCAGGGGAGAGAACTGTGCTTGAAATATTGATTCTTGGAAGAAGTTTAGAGCAAGTTTGGGAAAGAAAAGAGAAATATTATTAGAAATGCGAGTAGAGTTCATTGGGCTTAGGTAGAATGGGCACGAGGTAGTGAAGAGAACACAAGGTGAGGAGAATATGGTGTAAAAGAACCTGTGGAGAAATCCTTTTGGGACAATATAATAGGATAAGAAGGAAGAGAAGTTTTAACGTTCAATAGAAGAGGAATAATGGAATATAGTCTAATGACTCATTGTAGATAATTTCTTGGACAACTTTACTCTCAACTGAAAGTTGTCCTGAGTCCTAAAAACAACATGTTCATAGACTATGTCCTCCTTTGGAATGAGGGGTTCAAAAGTGTGTGTGTATGGGGGATTGGGGAGGAGGGAGTAATTTAACCTCTCCACAAATTACATTATACGGGTGGAGAAGAAATTCCAATTCCAGCTCTGCAGTTTAGAAGACTGTTTCATCTTATCGCCCTGGGTCCAAGTTTCTAATCAAATAAAAGGTTTGAACTCAATGACCTCTAAGCATTTTAGAGAGAAAAGGGACCAATGAGTGGAAGGTTCCTAAAGAAGAGAAAATTTGATGGTTTCAGGTGCGTTGCTTCCTAACCTTAACAAAGTCTATGGCCTTGAGAAAGCCTCCAGCCCCACCATGGCCAAGGTCGGGCAATTGCAGGTGGGAGAATCATAGACCCATAGAATGTTCTAACTGGAAGGGACCTTAAAGGTCATCTATTCTACCCCTTTACTGTACAAGAGAGCGGATGGGCCAGTGGGCACTAAGCAGATCTCGAGGCAGCACCCCCCCCTCCCCCCGTGCTTCTAGAGCCCGCACGGCTGCTGGTTCCATTCCCCGAGGCCCCGCTAAGCAGCGGAAAGACAGCGGTGCCCAGCAGGGAGCCCAGGGAGCTGCGCGCTTGCTCTCAGGCCACGCGGGCAGCAAGAGGCAGTGCCCCAGTTTGTGGCCAATCAGGGAGTACGGGCTGTGCCCCGAGCCGGGCGGGCAGCGGTGCGTAAACAAACCCACGGAAACTCCTCCGCCCCCTCCGCGCTCCCTCGCTAGCCTCGGGCGCCTTGGGCTCCGCTCTTGCGCGCTCCTGCAGTTCGGAGTTCTCCCTCCTTCCCCTGCCGCTAACACACCCCACTCCTCCTCTTCCTCCTCCTGTGAAACTCCTCCGAGCCACTGTTCAGTTACCTACCGCCTCCCCACGCGCGCGCGCACACACACATACACACACACACGCAGGCACACACCACACATACCACACACACACACAGATCATGGCCTTTGGAGAGCAAGGTAAGGCATTTGTGAGGTGCGGGAGCCTCCTTCTCTACCCAGGGCGGGCCGGGAAGTTTCTTGCGTAGTTTCCCCCCCACCCCCGCTTGGTGGGGCGTGCTGAGGAGTGGTTGGAGGGGGGTCGCTGGGGGTTGTGGCTGCGGGGCTGTCGGGCAGGGCTGGGCAGGGCTGGGCCGGGCCGCGCTGGGCAGGGGGTGGAGGAAACAGCCGCCCGATCCGCCCGTCGTCATATGTCACAAGTTGCCCAACAAGCCGGGGGCCGCGGCGGGCTGCGGGGCCAGGAGGGCGTCTGGTAAGGGGCTGGGAAGTACAGTTGTGCGGGCCGCTAGAGGCCACTAACTTTCTCCTCCGGGAAGATCGAGGTTCCGCCCCGGTCACCCGCGGCTCCTGCCCATAGTTGTGACCGGAGGGAGCCCATGCGATATGTTTGAAGAAGCTGACGCAGTTGGTGACGCTCGTAGCTTCCTGATGAGGGACCGGGAACAGCCGCACATTCACTGTGTTGGGTAACAAGCTCCGCTTTTGGCCGCTTCCCCCATTCAGGATTGTTCTAGCAACGCACCCCGGCGGCTAGTTAGGGAGCCGCGGGCCCGTGTCCAGAGCATCTGTTCCCAGGGTAATTATCTCTGGCTAATGTGCCATGGTAGCGCGGTTCGCTTCCGTTTTGATTAGCTCGGATTATTATATAAGATGTCACAGGAGGGAGGGAGGGAGGCAGAGGGGGAGGGAGAGCAGGCAGGCGGGCGGGAGGCGCGTTGCGAAGGCGTTTTTTTCCTCCTTTAGCAAGTTGTGGGGGAGGGGCAAGCAGGAGGGAGCAGGCGAATCGCTTGGGGCTGAGGACCTGGGGACCCACCTGTGTGCCCTCCGGCGCCTCTCCCTGGCTCATCCCCACGTGCATTAGCGGTTGGCTGGGGACGGGGGGAAGAGAAGGAGGAAGACGATGGTGATTTGTGCGTATATGTGTTTGTTGCGAAGCTCTTGTGCCATAGCTCAAACCTGCATGGTGCCCTCCCCGCCCCTTTTGCCCCTTCTACCGGCGGCTTACTTGAGGTGTGTGGACCTTAAATCCGCGATTTAAATATTAAGAAATCTGCGTGTGCGCCCGTATAGTACGTACGGAACGGAACGTGTGGCCGCGCTCTGAAAGACGCGTGAATGAATCATCGGCTGCATGGAATGAGCGCTGATGATTCACCCGGGCGAGGCACACACACACACACATACATACATGCATACGTACATATAGACGCGCGTATTCCGTGTGTGCCTTTATTGACAGTGAAAGCAGAAGAGAAGACTCAGAAATTGGGGCCGGGGATTTGCACATCTCCCTGAAGGCTGGCTTTGAGGCTGGGGAAAGGAACCCTTCTCAATCTCCAAATCTTATTCTAAATCCCTAAAGTGTCTTAATCGAAGTTACCTGATCTGACTCACAGTCGGGTTGTATTAATTACATTCAGAATTTACTTAGTTTGGATGCCCAATTCATAGGGCTAGATTAGCCCAGCAACATCTATTTTCCTCTCTCTTCTGGGAGAGGTGAAGTAACTAAGAAAAATGCCTGGAAATAATTTCAGCAGTTTTACTGATAATTTACTGATTTAGATCGTTAGTTGAGCCTAATAATCTTCTGTGAGACTCATCTGTGAAGTATGCACTTCTTGCTTTTGGCAGTCATTTATTATTATTGGCCCCCACTTATATGCCTCTCTGTCTCCTCTTCTCTTCTCTTCTCTTCTCTTCTCTTCTCTTCTCTTCTCTTCTCTTCTCTTCTCTTCTCTTCTCTTCTCTTCTCTTCTCTTCTCTTCTCTTCTCTTCTCTTCTCTTCTCTTCTCTTCTTCTCCCTCCTTTCCCCCCCCCCCCCCCCCTTTCTCTGTCATTTGAGAGGACCAGTACAAGTACATTAGCCAGTATTCTTGACTATCCCTGGCTTCTCTTCAAGGCTAAAGCAGTTCCGGAATACCATAGAGATAGAAATATAGGGCTTGGTTGCCTTTGTAAACTCTTGTTCTTAGGTATTATTAGGGGTGTTAGTTCTCTGTGTTTTGGCATGACATTTTCTGCTTCTGTGAACAGATGGCATCTGTAGTGAGTAGTTAAGTAAGCATTAGAGTTGAAGATGCTCTGAATGATGGAAAAACCTGAGTTTAGAAGGAAGCCATTTAGTGCTTTGCCATTTTATATTGTAATGTACAGCTTTTAATTGTTGATTTGAAAGTGATACAGAAAGTTTGGGAAGCTTAAATGTATCCTGAAAAGTTCAATTCCCATAATAATGTACCTACTCCTTATTAAATTGTGTATACTTATGTTAATTTTTCTTCCTAAGATAATGCCCAAATATTACTTCAGTATTGGGAATAGCTCACAGTAGATAGGTAGTATTCAGTATTTATGCAACAATTATGCATTTAACTAGAATTATAGATGTTAGGGAGGAAAAGGGTTTGGTGAAAAGTATTTGAGTTGAAATCAGATAGCCTGGATTTACATTTTGGCTCTAAAATTTACTAACATTGTAACCTTGAGCAGGTCATTGAATTTCAGCTTCTTCACCTCTGAAATGGGTGGGTTGAGCTGTCTATTTTGTCTTAAAAAAAAAAAAAAAACCTATGGATTTGTCCAGCAAATATTTGAAGATCTCATTTAACTTTTTTTGTCTTAAAAAAGGGAATTCTAAATTTAATGACCCCCCCCATGCATTTCTATGTACAAAGTATAACTGAAAAATAGTATTGTGAAAATGCAAATCTATATCATGGAAGCCTTACTTTTTAAAGTAATTAATAAATTCGTTATTTTACTTTCAAAAGATGTCCTGCTTGCCTTTGTTTTCTTCTGCACTTCTCTCAGTCTTCTCTGCACTAAAAAAAAAAATGCTTCAAAGACCATCTTTACTTTTCTTCTTCATTTGAGATCCCAATTGCTAGCTGTGTTCTCCTCTCTTAGCCCACTGCTTCCTATACAAAAGAAGGTAAAAAGTAAAAAACAAACATTATTTTTTTCTAGCTCTGATCAGTCACTCTGCATCAGTTTATACAAATCTTCCCAGGTTTCTTTGAAACTATTCAAATATTATCCCAAATGATATAATATTTATAAAGTACTAAGCTCCATAGTTGGCATATGGTAGATGCTTAATAAATTCTTATTCCCTGGACTTTCCTTCCTCTTGCCATTTCCCTAGATGACCTTTATACCATGCCCCATTCTAGCATTCTATAGTTCTTGAAATCATCTAATTCATACAACCAAGCTAAAAAGTTGGAAAATTTTCACTGCTGCTATTAAGTTCAACAGCGGGATAGAATAGCTGACCTAGAGTCAAGAGGACTCATCTTCCTGAGTTCAAATATAACCTCAGACACTTCCTAGCTGCATGGCCTGAGCAAGTCACTTAATCCTATTTGCCTCAATTTCCTTCATCTGTAAAATGAGCTGGAGAAGCAAATCGAAAGCACTCTTTGTGACTCCATTTGGTAGTCAATAGAGTCAGACATAACTTAGAACAACATATTTATATGTGTATGCACACATTTTATAAAAGATTTTAAACATTAAACATAGATTTGAATTTAATTCAAAATTTGTGAATTTGTTGATGGAGTCTGTAACCTATTCATACCTATCTGTCCTATATGACTATTTCACATATAACCTCTAAAACAAACTAAAATTTAAATGTTATACCTCACAATTATCATTAAATAAGAATTAAAATTTTGGAGATTATATACTATTATATACACATACAAAAGGCTATTCTTTTTCCAAATTTTTTCTTGCCCCCCATTTAACTAATGAAAAATTAGAATTTGCTATTAAGACATTCATCAATCAGATCTTCACCTATATATTTCATTAAATTTCAGTGGCTTCCCCTTCATGTTTAGGAAAAATGTTTTTCCCTTTGGATCAATTTAACTTAAGAATTGTTTGGGATTTGAAGAAGCAGGAAAGCTCATCCATCTTTTTTTTGCTTTTATCAAGGAGAAAGTAAATTAAGCTGTTGAGTTAATCAATTGATTTATTTAAACATTTTTATGGTAACTGATTTTAAAAAAATCTAGTTTTCGCTTTATATATATATATAATAAAAATGAACAAAGATTAGAAAATAGATATACTTATTTTAATTGGCATAATTGCATGTAAGAGATTTGGTTATTTGGAAAGAATATTGGAAGAGGAATCAGGAAACCTGAGTTTTAGATCTGACCCTCCCACTAACAATTTAACTCAACATCTCACTGGGTCTTAATTTTCCTTGTCTATAAAATAAAGGGTTTGGATTAGATTATTTCTGTGGTCCCTTTCAGTTCTAACATTCCATGAAATCAGTCAAGAATGCTTTTTGGATAGTAAAGCAATTGAATCTAGTCAGGCCACGTGATGGAAGGCTAGATAGAGAAAGGCAAATAAAGGAACAAGGAGTTTGGTGGACTTGTTAGGCTTCTTTTTAAAGTGGAAAAAGTTTAGTTGGAGGGAAACAGTGATTTACATTTAGACTTTCTTGACCATGGAGATGAAGAAGGGAGGTTAACAAGAGAGTTTTGTCATTGATTACATGTTAGCAGGACTAAAACAAATTATGTTAGCCTCATGATCTTGTAAGCTGAATGCAGGTCAATTTAACAAAAGTTACCAACTACCAACTAACATGCCAGGCATTGTGCTAAGAACTGGGGTTGCAAAGACAAAAAAAAAAGTCTTCTGCACACAAGTACTTACATTATGCCAAGAGATATAACATTTACACAAATAATTGGATGAAAAGTATTTGCAAAGTATGTGAGGTAGCATGATGTAGTGGAGAGTGCTAGATTTGGAGTCAGAGAGACTCAGGTTCAAATCCTGCCACAGATATTTACTAACAATGTCTGATCCCTGCTTTCCCCATCTGTAAAATGAAAATAGTAATAACATCTATTTCACAGGTTTGTTTCATATGGATCAAATGAAACATCTGTAAAGCACTTTGCAAATTTGAAAATGCTATATGCATTGCTAATTTTGTGAATCATTACTGTATAAAGTAATTACAAAGCAAATCATTGTGAATAAGAGAGCACTAAAAACCAGTAGAATCATAAAAGTCTCTAAGAGATAGCCCCTGAGCTGAGCCTTAAAAGGAGCTAGTGATTACAAGAGGAAGAACTAAGAAAACCGCTTGTACAAAGGTGTGTAAACAAGGCATGGAATGTAGCTAGTTTGACTGGAAGACAGTGTGCAGAGGGAGCATAGATAATTTGAAATAATTTTGGAAAGCTTGGCCAGAATTGGAAAATGAAAAAAAATCAAATGCCAAACTGAGAAGATGGCATTTTATCCTGTTGGCACTAGATAAATAGGAACTTTTTGAAGTTTTCTTGAATGAGAGATTGATGTGGTCAGATGTATTTTAAGAAAAACAATTTGACATTTTCAGATAAGGGTGGAATGAAGGGAAGGGATATGGGAAATAAGGAGATTGTGGGAACTTACTCTATATTTGTAATAATTGAGTAAAAATAAAGGGATTAATGAATATGAAAGACATCAAGGTGGAATCATCAGGACTTGAAGAGTTGAGGATGACTTCGAATTTTGAACAAGGGACTACAAGATTGGTTGGGCACTGGATAGAAAGAAAGGAATCTGGAAGAGGGGTGTATTCAGGGGGGAGGATATCAAGTTCATTAGGGACATGTTAAGTTTGAGATGTCTAAAGGATATTCATTTATAGATGGCCTAGAATTCATAAGAGAGATGAAGGCTGTATGCATTTTTTTTGTTATTCAGTCCTCCCAGTCATGTCCAACTCTTCATGACCTCATTTGGCCTTTTCTTGGTAAAGATAATGGAGTAGTTTGCCATTTCCTTCTCCAGCTCATTTTGCAGGTAAGGAATTGAGGCAAACAGGGTTCAGTGACTTGCCCAGGGTCACACAGCTTATAAGAGTCTGAGGCCAAATTTGAACTCAAGAAGAAGAGTTTTCCTGATTTTAGGCCAGGCATTCTGTCCACTGTGCCATTTAGCTGCTGCTGTGTGTATAGATTTGTGAATTTTTTTTTTTTAACATGAGGAGGATAATTGAACATGGGAGCTGATGACATCACCTAAAAAGAGATGGTATAGAGAAAAAAGAAAGCCTAGGGTTAAAGCCTTGGGGAGACTCACACAGAAGGTGTGGTACATGGATGAAAAAATAGCAAAGTATTTTGAAGAGGAACATATAGGAGAACCAGAACAGAACAGTCACAAAAGCACCCAATAAGGAGAGAGTATTCAGTAGGTGGGGCTGGTCAATGTTAAAATCTTCAGAAAAATCAAGGCCGGTGAAAACACTGGTGTTAAAAAATAGTTCATTGAGAACCTTGGAAAAAATCAGGTTAGTTGAATGTTGGTTAGTAGGCAAATTTTAAGGCATTGAGAAAAGAGAAAAAAAAGTGGAGGCAAGAAATATGTCTTTTCTGGTTGTGAAAAGGAGGAAAAATAAAAGATACTAACTTAAGAAGATGAGGGCTTTTATCACTATGGGGACATCTGGCCATGTTTGTAAGCAGCATTCAGAGAGCCGGTGGATAAAGAGAAATTAAAGATTGGAGAGAATGCTCAGGGGAGAAAAACTTCAGGAAAAAATGGAAGTAGATGTGATCAAGGGCACAAGTTAGAGGGATTGGCCTTGTCAAGGAGAAGAGCTATCACTTTTTCAGAGACTGTAGCAGAGGGAAGGAGGAGAAAATAGGAGTTGGCTGATGGTGAAAGTTATAGCTTGTAATAGGAGATAGAATCCTCTGTTGAAAGGCATCAGGAGAGAATAGTGTAGGTAGCTTCAAGAGAGAAGAGATTGGTCATGGTACTGTTTGTAATCCTTGTTACTGGGTAGGGTTGGGGTGATGGCTCGTAGACTTGGGAGATCTGAACTGCTGTGAGATAAAATAGTCCAGTTCAGCACTGATAAATATAAGGAGCCCTTGGGAATAGGAGAACCAGCAGATACCCACAAAGGGGTCAACCAGCCTAGATTGGAAACAGTAGGTCAGAGTTACCATGCTGAGAGGGATTATGCCTGTGAATGACTGGGTCAAAGAGTGAGATTTGATTAAAAAAAAAAAGACCAAGAAGGATGAAAAGAGGTTTGGAAGAAATAATCTGGGGAATTGTGATATCATCAGTGAGGTATGAAGAGTCAATAAAAGGTTTACCTTGAAATAATGAGGGCCCATTTAAAATTAGAAAGCATACTTTTTTCTTATAGTAGATTTTTTAATGGATTTTTTAAACCATCTCTGTAGTTTCCATAAATATCCATTTCCCCTCTCCTTCCTAGAGAGCCATATTATAACTAATGGTATTTTTAAAAACAAAAAAAAACATATTTAATTGTTCAATACATCAGAAAGCTTAAAATGTGCACAAGGGAAAAGTGGGAGAATCTTCTCAAATATCTTTTTAGATATGCTTATTCTTTATAATTTTACAACATTTACTTTTTTATGGTTCTTTCTGTATTGTTCTGGTCATCGTATATATTGTTTTCTTTGCTCTGTGCTTACTTCATCAGTTTATGGAAATGTATTGCATATCTACTATATGCCAGGCACAATGATAGTCACTGAGGATACCAAGAATGATTAAAGACAGTCCCTGCCGCTCACAATCTAATGGTATGAACCACATGAAAATAACTCTATAAGCAAAATATATGCATATACATATATATGATGAATTGGAAATGCTCAACAGAAAAAAGGCATAAGTATTTAGAGGAATCAGGAAAGGCTTCTTTTAGAAGGTGGGATTTTAGCCAAAATTTGAAGGAACCCAGGGAGGGCAGGAGATGATAGAATTTCAAGCTTGGAGGGCAAGTCAGTGAAAATATCTGGAGTCCATAGATGATGCATCCTTTATGAGGAACAGCAAAGATGCCTGAGTTACAAGATTACACTATATCACAGTAAGGTTTAAGAACACTGAAAAGGTAGGAGAGGGCCAGGTTGTGATGAAGAGCTTTGAATGCCATAAAGAAGATTTTGAGTTTGATCCTGGAAGTGATATGTAACCACTGGACTGATTGAATAGATAAGTGACATAGTCAGTTCTTCGCTTAAAGAAGATCGGTTTTATTAGGTGGAGTGGAGAGAAATGTGGTTCTCATCCGAATTTTCCTCTGAACTTCTTTCAAGCAGAAGAGGACTTTATCTCTAAAATTTCCTCAGACTGCTGTTGTGTCTTATTCTTCTGATCTTTGCCATCTCATCTTCTGTTGCTCCTTTTCTGATTTCTGATGCCTCCTGTTTCAGGGGCTGTTTTATGACCCATCTTTGACCTAAGTTAAAAAACCTAGAGTCCACAATTCTGTTGATATAAACATGATACAATTTTTCCATAGTCTCCAAATAGTTCTTTGATTTATGTTTTTCGCAGCTTTATTTTTAAAACCCTGAAAACCATACTTAAATGAGCTAATTGGTAGCAATGCATTATAGACATCAATGTCTTGAGCCTCTGAGAGCTGCTTTCAAACTAGTCTCAATAAACTTCTCTGAGGAATATCTCAAACTTCTTTTGATTAAAGAAGGCACCAATTAGTAAAGCAGTTCTCCAGGGTGGAAGGCCACTGACCAGAGATACAAAATATCATTTTCTACCCTCTTCAGAAACTAAAATGTACACATTTGAAAGAGATAGTACTTTGCAGGCTGACAGGGAGGAATGGAGCAAACCACAAAGGGAGGAGAGATCGCTTCTTATGGTGGCCAGCAATAGATGGAAATGGCAATAAGGAGCTTGGAATTTGCTTATTCCTTTTCCTATTTTAGTGTGTAAGTGATCTTGCTGGAAGGTGGTCGGGGTGACAGTGTCATAGGGAAGGAACCAGTGCAAGAAGATGAAAGGAATGGGAGAGGAAAGGGGGGCATAGCTAGTTGTAGAGCCAGGGTGTGGTAGATTAATACACTGCTTCCCATTAATACCCACAGTTTAGAATATACAAGAGGTATCTTGCTAGATCCAATTAGGTGTTATACCAAATTTCTGATTTTTTTGTTAACTTCTATTGTAATTTTATAGGTGTATTTGCTTTATGACTTTTTAAAGGTTATCTTGGGAAGAAAAGATAAATCAAGGAAAGGATTTAACTGTTCCCTAGAGACTGGTACCTGACATGTTAAGATCACAGGGAAGAGATTTTCTACTAAGGAGAAAGTTCTATTGACTGGAAAAGACATAACAGAAAGGGTTACTAGGAAGGTAAAAACCTACAATGAGTTTAACTCTTACCTAGAGCAGATGAACTACCTCCTAGGGAACTGAAATAACATAATTTATGTGACAACATAAAAAGGATGCGCTGGACAGTTCTAGAGACACCACAGTGTAGTACTATATATGCAAATTTTCTTTTTCTATTAATATTTTATCCCTGTTGGTTTATCTGCTTAGGCTCAGGTTCTTTAATTGACTTGTCTTCCTCCTGAGATCTTTGGTAATTTCACCCCTCCCCATTTCCCCCCATTTCTTACTGTCTGATTCCCTCCCTTTGGATGGCAGTTTTCTTGGAACCTGGGTCTTAGAGTTTCATCTTTCACCCATTCTGGGAAATTTTTGGCTCATCAGTCTGGGCCCCCAAGAAGAACTAGCCCCCCTGGATGCAAAGCACTTTTTCTCAGGCATGGTTGGAGTTCTGCACAATCTCAAGTGTGTGTGTCACAGGTTTCTCTCACCTTGCTATTGTGGTGTAAGTAAACAAATATCTTCAATTTGGAATTCCAAGCACAGGGGAAGGAGAAATGGAATTTAAAGTTGAGTTCTATTGCAAGTCCCTGGGATGGTTTGTGTAGCCCTACTGCCAGGAGTGTGTGGTGGATGGTAGGGGAGAGGACATTGAAAGACATTAAAGTTGCTTTATCTTTTGTGCATTATTGCTATTTTGGAGAAATAAAAAAAATATCTAGCATTTCTCCATTTTGTTGTTCATGTAACCCAGAAGTTTCTTCTATGAATGTGCTATAGGTAAGATCAAAACACAAAGTAGTATATAAATACCTCCACAGTGTTGCTTTTGGGGCCTCACCTATGGGGTGTGAACCACACTTCTCTCAATTTGACTCTCCCAATTTATTCTCACATTAGCAGATCTAACTTCTCCAAAGATGAGCTACAATGCAATCCTAGGGCAACCCTGTCTAGGAAAAATGTTCTTCCTTTACTCATCACTCTAGGTCTTGGGCCTCCATCCAATGTATTTTCTATCTATATCACTAACTACTCACAAAGCAACATATCTGTTGTGTGTATGATGTTGATATAACCAACCACTCATAACATTAATACTGCGGGTTCTTAAACATAACCATTTACCTAGAAGGTAAAAATAAGTAATAGAATTATAGATAGATACTCCTATTAAAGTAAACTCATATATAAGAAAATATTACAATATACATATAAACCCAGATCATATTTTGCTGCCAGTACAAACATCTGCAGACATCAGTTACTGGCCCCATCAGGAACATCTGCACCACATGAAAATACTACTCACTTTGGTTAGTTTCTTCAGCTGGGGAAGTCCTCTTCTCTAATTGCATATAGCCATTAATACTCTTTCAATTAATTGTAACTCCTAAAAAAAGGCATTTAGAAGGTGTTAATGTAAAGAGCAATTGTCTTTAACTTAGAGAAATACAAAACTGGGCTCACTATCTGTTGATGATACCAGCCCAGTCAAATCTTTATCCACTTAGATATCCATGCCAGCCAGTCAGAATGGAGCTCGCAAGCATCACAGCTCTTCTCACCAGTACTCTAGAGCAGTTGTAAAGCCTCCTTTGCTTTTCCTTCTCAGATCCGTGGTGGCAGAAGAGAGCAGCAAGCCCTTAGGAAAAGCTTCAACTCTTCCCAACTCTCAGTTGGTACTGAAAGGCAGTAGCTCTCCATGGAACTCTTGACTGATGAAATAAGGCAAATCAGGAGTCTTTCATCTGAAGCCTTCTTTCAGCTGACTTCTAAATGCCATACGTCCAACAGAGCAGCTTTTTGAACTCTCCAACCGGGTCTTCAGACCTTTCAGGTTCCCTTCCCATACTATTGTCTTCTGTGATACCTCTTAAACTCCTCTTATTCAGAGCCTGAAATGAGACTCTTGATTGTGATTCTCCTTTTACTTAAGAAGTCACATTTCACCAAATTTCTCTTAATAAAATCAACAGCCCTCCTTCAATCATACCTGAGTCTTCAAACATTTTTATATTATTTCTCATTTTCTCAGTTTTACCTGCTTTAGCCATAAAACATATATGTAAACTAGAGCTGGTACCTATAAAGAGCTCTGCTCTGAAATTCTCAATAAGGTCCTCTGTTCTTGGTGCCACTGAAAATGTATTTCTTTAAAATCCCATTTCTCCAATTTGTAATAAATAATTTTTCCTCTGCATCTGTATCATTATACTATTTCTCAACAAGTGAGACATCATTCCTTCCTTGATGACAATAAATCTGATTTCTCACTTACACACAATAGACCATTCTCTCTGAAACTATCTATATATCCTGTCAGAAAACTGTGGTTCTTCATACACATATTCTTTCAGTTTATATTAAAGTGCCCAGGGCCCTATCCTATCTATTTCCCTCTTCTCTCTGTTCCTCTCTAGATCGTCTTCTTTCCTAAACTGTCCATATCCTGTTTGAAAGTTGTGTTTCTTCAAACACACCTTTTAGTAGTTTACATGAAAGCCCCATGGTCTATCCATCCCCCTCCCCTCTTCTCTTCTACTTCAGCTAATTTAATCATTTAATAATAGTAACTCACATCTATATAGGACTTCTAGATTTATCAAGCCTTTAAGTCATAATAATCTTGTGAAATAGATAATAGAGTTCTTTTTCCTCCATATTTTACAGATGAGAAAACTGAGGATCATAAAATTTTCCCAAGATCACACAATTAGTAAGTATCAGATCTGGGAATCAAACCTAACTCTCTCTTGACTCTGGGCCCAGTGTTCTCTCTTATTTGTTCATTTAACTTATGAAGAAATACCAAATAAAACTCCAGCATTGATGGTGTCTTGTTTCCTCATTCGTGCCTCAACTAGGCAAGCATCATGCTGACAGGAAATAAATAAATTAGATTTAAACTGGCAAAAGATGTCAATGATGACATAATGGTTGCCTAAGAAATGATTGTTTTATCTTAAAAAATATCTTCACCCACATTCCTGATTCTGTCACCCACTTAAACTGAATTGTCTCAGTTTATTCCTTCACATTTCATGAATTTGAAATTCATTTTAATTCAGATGAATTAAATGAACAAAAATGATTTTTCAGTAACATGAGTAAGTATAGGGTGCTAAAAATGAGCAATACCATGAGGTTTCCTAAATGTGGCTTGGCATTCCTTGATTCATTCTGTTCAGCTAGATTCTGCTTCCTACCTCTGTCCTATCCCACACTCTCAGGAGTGGCAAAAAAAAAACATCTTAGAAAATTTTTTGGTGGGGAGAGGCATATGTATGCATATGTAAAGGTAATCTGTGATTTCACTGGTTTAGGGAACTCTCAGTGTGGGCTTTTCTTGCACTGCAATTTAGTCTCAGCAAATTACCTAGGGCAGTAAGAGGTTCAGTGGACTTGCCTAAGGTCACCTAACCTGTATGAAACAAAGGTAGGGCTTGAACTCAGGCTTTCAAGACTCAGAGGCCTTCTTTCTAGACCTATGATTATTTCAGAATTGAGTATGTCTGCAATTTCAAATGTTAATTTTTTCCAGGGGAGTTAATTTAAAAAGGAAAAGGTAAGGAATTTTTTTTTTAACCCTGAAAGTAAAAGTTCATTTCATTTCATTATCTAGCTTTCTTTTCCCCATTTTTTAGGTTAAAGATGCTTGTATCTTGTTGCACAGAATTTTTGGCTAAAGTGTTCTTTTGAAGAAATTGGTATAGGAGAGAGAGAGTTGTACTTTCATGAGGATTTAAGAAATCAGAAGGAAATATCTGGATCGACTTTAGAGATTTCCTGATCTCCACCCTTCTTGCAAATATTGAATCTGTCTAGATCTAAATATATGTATCTAGGTTTTAGTAATCTATGTAATAGATGCTCTGATTCATTTCTATGGGGCAATTTAGTTTGATTTAACAAACTTTTAAAAGTATGCAGTTAATCATGTTGGAAAGTCTATGAATATTTTAAAGATAATTATATTCTTTAAGTGGCCAAGCTTGGAGGTTCATACCTCTATCCTTCCATTAAAGCTTGTGGATGTCTTGAAATTAGGGATTTCTGAGCTGGAATTGAGCTAAATCTGTCCCTTTAAGGTGAAGCGTGCTTAAAGAGCACTGAATCAGCCCATGTTGGAAAAATGGTGCAGGTTAAAAGCTTCTGTGCTAGTCACTATTGAGATTGGGCCTGTGAGTTGCCTGCTCTACTTTCAGCCTGGGCAACATAGACAGACCCAGTCTCCAAAAAAATAGTTATACCATTAATCCAAAGCATACTTATTGAAGTGAGTGACTTTATGACCCAACTAATTATCATTTTAATGAGCAGCCTTGGGAAGCATTCATAGAGTTAGTTCCTACACATATCTCCTAGAACTTTATTACTTGTGACTCACAGGGAATGATCAACCTCCCTTTATGAGTATTGTGGTCCTCTGAGTATGTCTTCCAGATAATACATGTAGTTGCCTTAAACATGGACCAGTGATTGTAGGAAGGATTCCTTTTGGTTTACCATATTACCCACAGATGGTTACTTGCTAGACTAAGGTGTCCATTTATGGGAATTGACAGAAGAAACAGATGGTCTTATAAAGAACACAGATGTCACTTGATAGGAAGAATGGCACTTGAAGTGATGATCAGGAATGTCATAAATGAAAAATTTGTGTCCATTTGATCAGGTGACATTCCCATTTTCTATATAGTTTAAATAAAAAATCATGGAAATGGGGACATTTATATAAACTTGCTTTTGATTCCCTTCAAATATAGTCTCTACATAGATAATGGTCTAATATTTATCTTTTATCTGGTTAATATATAAAGAATAAAACCAATTCTTTGTAGATCATAGATGTCTAGAAATTCTGTGAGTGTGTGCCATGATGATAAGTACAAGTTTTCACTTGTAAAGGGTATGGAGTTAGTGGCAGTTGGAAAACTCAATTTAGTACTCTTGTGAGTACTAATAATGCTGCTGCATTATTTCTTTGGAGGTAAAACTTGTCATTACAAACAGATTTCAATTGACCTTCAGAGTTGTTGGCATTTTTATAATTGAATGTACTATCTGTCTATAGTTTAATCTTGGTTCTACCTACTGTGTTCTAAATCATTTTCTGCAAGACTTTGAATTTGAATCCATTTTCTTTGAATCTTTATATTTTTTAAACATTGCAATAATAATCTATTGCATTCATATTCAAAGTTTGTTTATCCATTCCCTGGTTGATATGCATTTATTTTCTTTCTACAAAAATATGCTACTATGAATATTTTGCTGTATTTGTAGCCATTCTTCCCAATTTTGATTTCTCTTATGGTAAATTCCTGGTAGTGGGCCCATCTGAGTCAAAAGATGTGAACAATTTAGTGACTTTTCTTGTGTAATTTTGGGCAACTCATATAACGTCTTTGGTTCTATTTCCTCATATACAAAATGAAGGGGTTTGAAATGATTGTTAATTCATTGTTCATTCAAAGTCTAAATCTCTCTATGTGCTGATATTAGAAAATGGTATGAAAGAGTATAAATGGCTGGAGGTACTAAACCTGGTAAAGGTCAGCACTGTATAGACAATTTACCTGTTCACTCCCTAATAGGTGTCTTGAAGATAACATATGAATCCAAAAATTGAACTGGGTAATTTAGGCCTATTAAGTTCTGTAGCAGAAACCTTAGCCCAGTGTGGGGTATAAAGGTTTATTTGCCAGTGTAATCAATCTGATACTACAACTAATTAAAAATTTAAATTAACCTTTATACCATAATTTCATAAAATATGTTTTTTCTTGTCAAGCTTTTTAACAATGAAATGTATCATTTAAAAACTTATGTTCTATGAGAAATATAGTTAAGGTTTATATCAATATTTCAATGTTGAGGAAAATTATAATATTGTTTAGATTTATTATTGTTAACCATTTGTTTTTTCCTGAATCCTTGATAAAGTAGCAAACAGCATGATATGAAAAAAACTGTTTGCCTAAGGAAAGTGGGAATAGCTGAATTTTTTAAGTTGTACTAAAAAAGCATCATGATTTGATTGTATAAATCTGTAGTTTAAAAAGATCTTCTCCATACAATTCAATAAAATAATTTTACAAGATTTGTAAATGTTATAATAAATGTAATAAAATAATACCAAATTTATAATTTGTTATAATATAAATTATGATAAGTATAAGTTATGGATAAGTTGCAATCTGCCTCCATGTTCAGAGCTTCTACACAGGCACAAAATAAAACAATTTTCCTATGCAGAAAAAAATGGTGTTTATTTCTCATAAATTTAGGGATTTTTTTCTAATGAATAAAAAGTTGGAGGGTTCAGAATATTTTTAAATGTCTGACATGGCCTATCATCGTGGTGAGCAGAGTGGATCAGTGACTCTAAATGATGACTTTGGGTCATCATTCTACATATTTGATGTATTTTCATTGATCTTATGGCAAATATTATGTGCCTTTCATCTTCCTAAATCAATTTTTCTTTTTCTTATTTTTCATTAAATGCTGAAATGGCCAAAACTGAATGAACTGCTTCACCTCTAGTGTCAAAGCAAAAAAACCTCTTCTCTAAAGGAATAAATGAGTATTTGAATTGCTATACTCTTTTATACTAGTCTGTTATAGATATTCAGAAAATAGATGGTGGTGGTAGTTTGGTAAATTTAGCAAATACTTACCTTAAATTTAAAAAATGGTCATTCTAATCTGCTGTTTTCCCCTTAATTTAGAAACCTTCTAGTGTTTTATTTATTCATTTCTTGATTCCATTTTCCTTCACTTTCACTTTAGGATTGTTAGCTAGTCATTATCTTGCTTGACAATATTTTGGCTTATCAAAGAGATTCTTATATTCATTATTGTTTTGATCTAGTATTTTCACTTTATTTTGTAGTTTTATATTTTTTTCTTCTCACAATAACCTAAATATATTCATAAATTAGGTGTATCTGCATTTGTTTTTAAACCTCATGATTTCAATTCCATTCTTGGAATTGAAAAATATAGATTCTAGTTCTATCCCTATAACTTTTGAGTCTTATAACTTTGGGAAAGTCACTTAATCTAAGTCTGTGTTACCTAATTTCTCAGTTGGAGGTTATGATAGCTCTCTACCTACTTCATAAAAATTATCATAAAGATCAGATGAGGTTCTATAGCATCACTTTAAGAATAGTTCTTTATGATAACTCACATTTTATATAGTCCTTTAAATTTGGAAATAATAGTTACTCTGAGGGTTACATAGTTCAAGTAAAAAATATTTTTCCAACTTATACATTGATGTGCTAAGGTTTGCAATCCCATGATTTTCAAGTACAAGTGTAACTATAATAATTATTGCTCCTTTTACATAAGAAAATTGAGATTCAGCAAAGATAGATGACTTGTCCATGCTTGTGTCAGAGTTGGGATTGAAAAAAGTACCCTAAGACAAAAACCATCTGAATGCAATGAACAAATATTGTTTATACAGATATGGACAGATGTAAATAATTACTAATTGGTGTTCATGGATAGGCCAAGTCAATAGAAAAAAACACAACAAAATGACAGTGCTTTCTAAATTAATTTTACTTATTTAGTGTCATGCCAATAATGGCAGCTAGGTGGTACAGTGGATAGAGAGGTAGACTTGGAGTCAGGAAGACCTGAGTTTAGATCTAGCATTAGATACTTACTATGTATTGCTGGACAGGTCACTTAACCTCAGCTTGCCTTAGTTTCCTCATTTAAAAATAGAGATAATAACACCTACCTTCCAAGGCTGTTGTTAGGATTAAATGAGATTGATAATTGTAATGGATTTAATGCCTGGTGCATAGTATGCTTTATATAAATTTCAATTATTATCTAATTATGAGAATATTTCTTTATAGAGCTAGGAGAAAAAAATTTTCTTGAGGGGAAAGTGGTCAAGAATATCAAAGGAATTATTGAAAAAAGTGGGAAGAGAGGGTCCTAACAGTACCAGATCTCAAACTACACTATAGGGCAACAAAATAATTTGGCACCAGTTAAGAAATAAAGAGATTAATCATTAAAACAGATTAGGTACATGGCATGTACAAGCAAATGAGCACAGTAGACTAGTGTTTTATTAACCCAAAGACTTCTACGATTTGAGTAATAACTCACTTTTTTTTGGCAGAAACTTGGGGAAATTAGTCTAGCAGAAGGTAAACCTATACCAAATTCTCACAATATATACCAAGATAACTGCCAAATCAGTACATGACTTAGATGTGAAGGGTGACATCTTAAACAAATTAGATGAGCAAGGAGGAAATTATCTGTCAATAATGGGATGGATGGGGTGAAGGGCAGCTGGGTAGCTCAGTGGATTGAGAGCCAGGCTTAGAGATGGGAGGTCCTAGGTTCAAATTTGGCCGTAGACACTTCCCAACTATGTGACCCTGGGCAAGTCATCGCCTAACCCTTACCACTTTTCTGCCTTGGAACCAATACACACAGTATTGATTCCAAGATGGAAGGTAAGGGTTTAAAAAAAAATAATGGGATGGATGGGAGAAAATTCATGACCAAAAAGAAAAAGAGAATATCATAGGTAGTAAAACAGACGATTTTGATTATATAAAACTAAAAAAGGTTTTTGCACAAACAAAACCAGTACAGCTAAATTAGAAGAAAAGTGAATGAAGGTAGGAGGAGGGGGAAATCTTTGTAATAAGTTTCTCTGATAAAGGTCTCTTTTCTAAGACATAAAAGGAGCTGACTTACTAATAAATGTCATTTCTTCATATGATAAATGGTTGCTAACTATACATGTTTACCATAAGTTTTTAAAAAAATAAAACATAGGGGGAATTAGAGTAAGAATGTAGATCTTTGTGAAAAGAAAATTAAATTCTAAAACAGAATAAGACTTCTGACTTTACCATTTTTAATACTCGTTCCATTATTCAATGCTGCTTCTCTCTATAAACTCTCTTAGGTTGTAGTAGGATATGTAGTAGCTACAATTGTGTCTGTAGAAGATTGTGCAACATCCTGAATTGAAATTACTTAACTTTGTAGATAAATAGGTGGTGTAGTAGCATAGAAGGAACTGTGAATTTGGGGTTTTAGATTGCAAAGGGGAAAGCACATTCAAACACTGGAGAGCATGGTTAGTGATGCTGCCACTTCTAGGGGCAGCCAGTTTCTTATCAGGACAAGATTGAAAGTAAAAGAAAAAACATGTCTACTAGAAAGTGATAATTCTTAATATTAGAACAAGAATCTATCCGAAGAACACAGCGATAGGTGTAGACCAAGCAAGTCTTGGAACTCAGGAAGGATAGAGCTGAAGTAATGGGCCTGAGAGAATAAGGAGTGATAGTGGTATTCTCTCATGGACCTGGTAGCTAAGACTTTGACCCATGAATGGGTTATGGTGTTAAGGGGTAAGTTCAAGAGACTTGGTATCTAGACCACATGTGGTTATGGAAAATTGGGAGAAAACTGGAACTTGAATCCTGGCTCTGGTGTTTTCTACTTTTGTGGCCTTGGGCAAGTCATATAATCTCTGTGCTCTTTTCTTCATTTAAAAAATTAGAAAATTGGGGTAGTTGATCTTTGAAGATCTTTTCAACTCTAAAATCTTATGATCCCTTTCTTTTATAAATCTGAGAAGTTTCATTCTTCTACAATGAAGTAAGTCATATGAAAATAACATTTTTCAAATGCCTAAAGAATTGTCAGGAGTATTTCATGTTGGTTCTATCGTCTATGATTTACATGCATTTATTTCCTTCTCTTATTCTTTATCCCATCTTCTCTTCCTATTTGGAGGTAAAAATTCAGGATTCACTAACACTGTGTAACCTTCTCCTCTGTAAAATTATGTAATTGGAATGATTTCTAGGTTTTTTTCAACCTCAAAGATCATGATTATTTCTGTTTTATAAATTTAGAACCTATCACATTAGGATTTCTTAAACCAGGGAAGCAGCTTGAATAAGAAAAACATTTCTTATCCATATTATTGTTTTTTAAGTTTATTTAATAACTAGGATTCTTATTGTTTTCTTTTAATTTTATTACAAACATATGCCATTTCAGCTATCTATAATATTAGTTTTGTGACTGACCTTAAGAGACTAATCACCACATATAATTATCATTATGGGAAAATAAATCAGAGTTCTAAACAGCTGACTTACAAATGAACTTTTGGAACTTGACTTCTTGATAAGCTGAATATTGCCCATATATAAGAATACATTCTCCTAAATGGCCTTAAAAAAGTAGTAGGTTTGTGTTCTTGCCTAACTTAAACCCTGGTAATGAGGATCTAGTAATCATTTGGAAAATTCCATGAAAACAAAACACTGAATTGCTGATGCTGTCTTAATTGGTCACTGAACCTATTATTCAGAGTTAATTGGATATTGAAAAAGTTTTGTTGTTTTGGGCCTCTTTTCTCTCCCTAGGTTACCAAAGTGAAACATATAACCAATACATTTTTGTTGATTTCACAAAACAATAGACTTTGAGAGTTGGAAGGGCCCTTAGCAGCCCATTTAGTCCAACTCTACATAAAGGAATCTTCACTGTAACATCCCCACAAGGTAGTTATCCAACCCTATGCTCAAAGAGCTGTACGTGAAGACATTGAAGGGATTTGGAACTTCTACCTCTCAAAGCAGCCCATTCCACATTTGGACAGCTCTAATTGCTAGAAGGATTCTTCCAGAGAACCAGCATAAATTTGGCTTCTTGGCAGTTTCTGGGTCCAAACAGAACAAGGTTAATTTCCCTAGCATATGACAACCCCTCAATTACTTAGATTCAGTTACCATCCTTTCCTCTCACCCAAGTAATTTATTTTTCCTTTCAATCTCAACATGTTCAGTTCCTTCAACTAATCATGTTAGCAACTCAAGACTCTTCACCATCTTTGTTGTCTTCCAGGATATTCTCTAGCTAATCAATATCCTTTATTAATGTCAGTGGTGCCTAGAACTGAACATAATAATCCAGATGAGGTCTGACCAAGGCAGAGTGCAGCAGGATCATCACTTCCTATTCCTGGCAGTAGTATTTTACTAATGCCTGGCACATGGTAAATGCTTAAAAAATGTTTGTTGTCTTAATTAGAGTAAAGTGGTCGAAGATTACATTAGCTCTTCTGGTTCTCACATCACACCCTGACCTATATTGAGTTTGTAGTCCACTGGAACTTCTGCTGTCTTCTCTGGCATCCAATATTCTTTTCAGAATAATTGCTGTTTAAACATGTCTCTCTCAACTTATATATGTTGTATTTGTGGAGTTGGGATTTTTTCTTATCCAAGTGCAGGACTACATTTTTCCATATTCAGTTTCATTATCATTTTAATGCTTTTCTCTGTCAGAATCTTGACCATCATCATTTGAGTTAGCTGTCCCTTCAAACTTTGTGTTATAAGCAAATCTGATTAGCATTCTATCCATGCTTTTATCCAAGTCATTGATAAAAATGTTAAATTTATTTCAAACACTGAAATCACTTATTTGGAACACAGTTACCTATTATTATCTAAAAAGGGTCTTCCATGAGTTCCATTCTTTATTATAGCAGTTGTGCAACCTTGGGCAAGATACTTAGTCTCTTTGAGTCTCAGTTTCTTGATCTATAAAATGGGGACAAGAATCTTTGGGCTGTTACTACAAAAGACTGTTATAAGTATCGTATGAAATGCCATGTGAGAAAGTAGACTATAAACTGTAAAGTACACAAAGGAATCATTAAATCAAAGATTAAGTTTGAAAATTGATCTTAAAGATCATCTAGACCCATGGTGGTAAACTTATAGCACACATGCCAGAAGGGGCACTCAGAGCCATATCTGTGAGCACACATGCCATTGCCCTAGCACAGAGTTCAACAGAGCTTGCTGCTAGAAAGCCAGAGGGATGCAGGAGACTGGGCTGCTCCCTTTCCCCTCTCCATGCATGCCTGAAGACATTTTACATCACTTACCCCTCTAGAAGGCTCACCATCACTGATCTAGACCAACTCCTTCATTTTATAAATGAGGCCCAGAGACATTATGCGTCTTGCCTCAGGTCACACATCACCAGTAAGCTGACCACCTATTGATGATAGGTTTTTTAGAACTGTGGCAATTTATGAAACAAACACATATGCAAAAGGACTCTAAGACTTGTACAACACCCTTTCAACTTTGACAATGGCATTGACAGAGTGGAGAGAAAGGTGGCAAAGCATTCTCAGAATCACATAATTTTTATATAGTAATAAACACTGATTTGACTCCTGGTGTTCTAAGTGCAAGATCCTGGTCTAATGACCAATGAGTGGACATATTAGAAGAGGAACTGATTCTTATCAATGCTTGGCATTCTAGAAATGAAATCAGAAGAAAGGAAGGAGTTGCAACTAAGTGAAAAGTTGAATCAGAGGCAGCACTCATTGAAAAGGCAAAGGAATGAGTTGGCAGAGTGAGTTTTGACTTTTTGTCCAGAGGCAGCAAGAAACATTATTTCATTAGATACTTGTTCATTACATATTATAGTACTAATTAAGTATATGCAAAAATACTACTGCAAAAAGTAATGGCAGCTTATATATCAACATTAATTGCTGAGGATGAAAAATTAAAGTAGTATACCCTCTGATATTGGTGCCTTCTATTCAAGTTGGAAAAAAGATGGGACTGAGTTGAAATTATGAGAAATTATGGTTTAGGAAGAAGGAATAGAAAGGTCAGAGGCTTATAGATTACACAGAAACCTCACATTTCTATGGAATTAACACTTCTTTGAGAAAATTGGTAGGCATTAGACATGATGAGCACCAAGTAACACCCTAAAGAAAAAAAATCAATTAAATTTTAACATCTGAAAAGACTTATTGATGTGAGTATTATTCCTGAGTCAGGAATAATTGTTTTACTCCAAAAATGGAGGACAATAGTGAGCAGACAATTCCAGAAGATTGTTTTCTTTCATGGCCTAAGGAAGGGAGGTTTTTCTTTTTTTCCCCATGCTAAACACTGAACAGAAATGTATTTATTGCAATGTCTTTCTTTTTCATTTAAATTAATGTATTTAGTCAATTTTAACATTATTTCTTGGTTAGAAGAGTCATATTATTTCCCTCCCTTTCCTACCCCCACCCTTCACATAGCTGACACTCAATTTCACTGGGTATTACAAGTGTCCTTGATCAAAACCTATTTCCATGTTGTTGGTGTTTGCATTAGGATATTTATTTAGAGTCTACATCCTCAACCATATGCCCTCAACCCATGTGAAGGGAGGCTTTTCTAAAGGAATTGTGTAATTGCAGCTTTCATTCCTTCCTCTCCCACCCCAATTTATATATTGATGATGTTGTCATGATAATAGTTTGTCCCATCTTGTTGAGTTCAGCTATCCTTGAATATATTTAATTAGTGGGAATCATCTAGTATGGATTTCCTCTTTTATTATATGCTTAGCCTTTTAGAGGGTTTATGACATGAAGTTGTGGTTGTTCGTTTGTTTCAGGCATATCTGACACCTTATGACCTCTTTTGGAATTAATTTTCTTTACATAGGCTTTGGAGTGGTTTACCATTTCCTTGCCTAGCTCATCTTATAAATAAGGAAACTGAGGCAAACAGGATTACATGACTTGCCTAGGGTTACATAGCTAATAAATGTCTAAGGCTGAATTTGGACTCAGGACTTCTGACTCCAGGCCTGACACTATCCACTGCACCACCTAGCTGCTCTACATGAAGGCTCTCTTGCTTTCCTCTGTCCCACCAGCGTGAACCTTACCACCTGAAGTAGAGAGTGTTCTTCTGTGATTTGTATCTACTCTTGTTCCTGGTGCCTTTGAAATGTGTGATTCTCTTTCTCCTCCTTGGCAAAGCTCCCATTGCTGCCTTACTCTTCTGTGCCATTTATCCAACAGGCACAGTTTATCATAAAGTACTAGAACTGGAAGAGATCCCTTAGAGATTGGCCAGACTAGTTAGTTATCCTCTTATTATTATTAGAGTCTAGAGAAGGTAAGGGAATTGCCAGTTTCAGACATTTTGTTCATGGCATAGTTGGACCTATGACTCCAGGCTGACATTAAGGCCAATATTTTTTTTATCATGTTGGTTCTCTTATACACCATATTTAATAGGTGCTTCTTTTATCTCTCTTCTTACTTTTGAATTTCACTGATTATACATGTATATGTAATTCTTATTTCCATTATAAAAAATGAAAAAAAACTTATCAAAAATGTCTTAATATAAATGCTAAAATGTATCCCTATCCCGTTCTCTTTCTATGCCCAGTTGCACCATCTAGGGATTTGCAAAAGCTGGGTGATGTTTTCTTGTCCTCTAGATGCTGTCATTAAAAAAATTAGAAATTTAGTATTGGGCTAAATTTGGCTTTAATAACTTATGGATCCTAGTGGCCTGCTTCGGTATTAAGAAATATCTTCATAGATCAGTGTTGGGTGGTTTTGATAATCTGGCTTATTTTGTTAATCTCTTCAGAATGTTAGAGTTGTCATCAACCTTGCCATTTATTAATTATATAATTTTTGGGCAAGTCACTGCTCTCTGCGCCTTAGATTTCTTATTGATGAAATGAGAAGATAAGTTGGTTTCTGAGGCCCCTTTCAGCTTTGAATATTATGATCTTATGACCTCTATGTTTTACAGAAAAGATAATAAGTCTGGAGAAGTAAAAAAGTAAAAAAAAAATCATAACTGTTAGATCCCAGAAGAACTATATCCCTGGTCTCATGACTCCTTGGCCAGTGTTTTCTCCATTGCATAATATTAAAGTAATATACCTGATATGCCTTAAAGCTAGTAATTTAACCCAGGTATGGTTCTATGTCAGATACAGTGCCCTCCTATTAAAATAACTTTACATGAACTAATCAGAAAACTATTATGAAGAAATGCAAAGAAATTAAAGAGAAAGCTATATATGAATGCTTTATTGTTTTTTTACATAGCTACTCTATGCAAAGCAATATATATATATATATGAAATTAATGGGGAATAGAAGATAGATTTATAACCTGTGAGAAATTTAAAATTTAATTAGAGAAACAAACCAACTCCACTATACTAATACTCAAAACTCTCCAGTTAGAGGTCATTGATAATAATCCCATCACCAACATGGAACATAGTACTTCTATGACAAAGTATATAGTCTTAGATAATTAATATGGCCAAGTATTTTATCACTGTACATCCAAACTGGTAATGGACATTTCCAAAAGGAGTTAAACTGCTCTTCCATCTATTCCCATCTATTTTTATTCAAAACTTTTCCATCTTAGTAAGATCTGACAGAACTTCTGTTCTATTGGTATTGCCTTAAGGAACCTCAGTCACATTGTGCCATAATGAGGTCTAGCATAGGAATTTTAGTGATTATGTCATAGCCTGAGATTTAGAGTAAGGTTGACCAGAGTTCAAGTCTTGCTCTGCCACATGCTGACTACCCTGAAGCTATAGGCATGCCACACACAATTCTCACTTCCTCAAACAGTATTCTACGACTGTACTATGATAGAGCAGGAGGTGGTCTGTTTTGGTAGAGGATGCTTCCTCATTAGGATGTATTTCCCTATGCCAATTACATTGGTTCTAGTATAAAAATTGTATATGCATATATACATATATTATGAATAGACAAAGCTATAGAGATACATCTATAGCTATAACCATGTATAACATTTCTATTTTATAGATCAAGGAATTGAGGCTTAGCGAGGTTGTGACTTGCCCACATTGACATAGCTAGTAAGCCATAGAACAAGGAATTAAACCCAGAAGTGGTTCTATACCCATGTTGGTGAACCTGTGATACATACCGGAGTGTGCCAGAGGGGCTGCTCCCTTCCTCCTCTCCATGCACACCTGAGGACAAGTCTCATTCCCTATCCCTGTGCCCAGCAGCCTAATGGGAGTACTTCCTTCCTCCCCTGTCTGGGGTAAGGGAGCAGCTCACATGTGGCGTGAGGGTTGCTGCTAACTCTCTAAAAGGTTCACCATCACTATTCTATACCACACCTAACTGTTATAAGGTAATGTGAAGAGACAAAATATGAAAATGCCTGTACCATTTAAAGGTTCTTGGAATTTGGGAAGTAAAGAACTGATTGAAGTAGACTCATAGCTCCTAGGATTTAGAACTGAAAAAAGGACTTTGGGAATCATCTAGTCCAGATCCTTCATTCTACAGATGAGGAAACTGAGGACCATAAAGGCCATAGAACTTGACCAAGGACATGTCAGTAGTAAGTAGCTGTATAAGAATTTAAACCAAATCCTTTGACTAAATCCACAAATATGAAGTGTTTTCCTATGATTCTCTAACTACCATTCTTATAGCTCTTTCCTTATCTATGTTCTAGTTTTGAATTTCACTGATTATGCCACGTATTGTTCTAAGCATTGGGGACTTGAGGACAAAGATTGAAATAATCCCTGCTCACAAGCACCTTACCTTCCACCTAGTTTCAGACTCAAATTCAAATCAGTGGAGCCAAAAATCAATCTCAACTTACTAAAATGCTTAGTGGTACCACTGAAATAAAGGGGGACATTCAGGCTGTTAGTCCGAGTTTAGTTTTCATAGTAGTGTATAAACTAGCGCCACATTTATTATTAGACATTATTAGGGAATAAAGTGTTTCATGGAATTGCTTTAATAATGAAATTTAACTTTTTAAGAAGCAAAGTTTATTTTATGTTAACTATTTTGGATGGAAATGCTTATAGCTATATTTACACCCCCATACCATTTTATACAGTATAACACCATAACTTAATGGGTTAAACCTTTATCTAGAAAAGCATATTTCTGGAAAAGGTTCTGGATGGCTGCTATTTTGCAGTGTGATACTGTTTATACTGCTCATAAAAATTATTCTATACTGACTCTTCTTATCTTCCTGATTCTTTTTAATTAGGATTTTTAAATTTGAGTTCTTTTAGCTCATTGGTTGTGGAAAAGTTAGAGAAAATGTGGGTAGCTAGAAGGAAAAAAATGTGATTAGGACAATTTTAAATTTTAAGAAAACTCTTTCAAGGCTAAACCTTAGGAAGTTTAGGTAAAATAAATGTTAAGTTAAAGTTGCAACTTTTAAAAAAATATTCTTTATCTGTAAGAATTAGAATAACATTTCTACACAGATATATATTTTATAAAGTTTATTGGAAAGGGTAGACAATCATTCCTATAAGTAACCTGACCACATGGTCCCTAGTCTGCATGTCTTTTCCTCCTTCCCTCTCACCTGCCTGCTCTGTTCCCTATTTCTTCCTTCTTCCTTCTCTTCTCGGTTCTCCCCCTCCCAAGCCCCAAAGTCTTGACTTTTATTGATTTATGGCACCTAGAGGGATGTAAACCTGGTGCAACTGTGTTATGTCAGGAATGTTTGATGGGTAAGTCAAGCTACCTGGGGGGAGGGGATGAACTTCCTTGACACATATCTTATCCAGTAACAAATCTACACATTTAAGTTTTCCAAGGTTATATGATTCATGTTGTCTCCCTCCCCTCTTCTCTCCCCTTTCCCATAGTTTACAAGTAGTTCCACTGGGTTTTACATGTATCATCACTGAAAACCTATGTACATATTGGTCCATATTGTATAACCGTAATCTTTTAAAACCAAAACCCCAAATCATATCCCCAAGTAAACAAGTGATAAATAATATGTTTTCTTCTGCATTTCTACTCTAATAGTTCTTTCTCTAGATGTATTAGCATTCTTTTCATAAGTCCCTCAGAATTATCCTGGATCATTATATTACTGTTAGTAGCAAAATCTATTACATTTGATTGTTCCACAATGTTTCAGTTACTGTGTACAATGTTTTCCTGGTTCTACTTATTTTACTCCACATCAGTTCATGGAGGTCCTTCCAGTTCTTATAGATTTCAGCCATTTCATCATTTCCTATAGCACAATAGTATTCCATCACCATCAAATACCACAATTTGTTCAGCCATTCCCCAACTGAGCTACAACCCTTCAGTTTCCAACTTTTTCTGAAGTGGCACCATTTAAAAAACTAAGTAGGACCAATGTTTAAGTTTATATTGTAGTTGATTTCATAATTATATCAAAATAGTTTCATGCCAAATAAACATTTTTATTTTTATTAAGGTTCCTAGATCTTATACAATGTGGAGGGAGGTGGAGGAGAAACTTGGGAAATTGGGCAGGGGGAAATATTTTTGAGGAGTTGTCTTTGAAAAGTTCATTGAAATGATGAATCATATATTTAGCATAATACTGATTTACTACCTAAATCTAATGGTTTTCAGTGGATTTGTTATTTCATTGTTGTATTTCTCCTTACTTTGTATTGATGGTCACCTGCCAAATCCTTGGGCAACTAAGTGGCACAATAGATAAACTATCAGACCTAGTCAGGAAGATTCCTCTTCTCAAGTTTAAATCTGGCCTCAGACACTTACTAGCTCAGTGACCCTGAGAAAGTAATTTAATTCTGTTTGCCTCCATTTCCTCATCTAGAAAATGAGCTGGAGAAGGAAGGGCAAACCACTCCAGTCTCTTTGCCAAGAAAATCCCAAATGAAGTCATAAAGAGTCAGACATGACTCCTTACCTTATATATAAATATATTATTTTTGTTCACTGTTTTTTTTGTTCACTGTTTTCCCATAAATCTTTTATAAAGAATTTACTTGAGGGCTCCCTAAAAATGATCCCTATAAACAGTACAATAGATGACCATGTTAATGATGTTGTGGAAGAAATTCATTTTTTACCTTGGATAATAGGCTAAACTAGAATAAAATCAAATGTTCTGTATGTAACTAGTCATAACTATATCTCAACAGTTCTTAGATAAAAAATTAATGCAAACTAAAACAGCTCTGAAATCATACCTCACACCTATCAGATTAACTAATGTGAATAAAAGGAAAATGATAAATATTGAAGGGGATCTAGGAAAATTGGGACACTAATACTGCAAATCTAGAGAGCATTATGGAACCATGCCCAAAGGCCGAGAATGGTCCTTTGACCCAGAAATACCACTACTAGGTCTGTATCCCAAAGATATCAAAGGAAAAGAATATGTGTATGTAAAAATATTTATAGCAGGTCTTCATAGTGGTAAAGAATTAGAAACTGAGTGGTTGTCCATCAATTGAGAAATGACTAAACAAGTTATGGTATATAGTTGTAATGGAATACTATCATGCCATAAGAAATGACAAAAAAGGATGGTTTCAGAAAAACTGGAAAAACTTATATGAACTAATGCAAAGTGAAGTTAGAAGAACCAAGAGAATACTGGACCCAGTAACAGAAATAGTATATGATGATCAACTATGAAGGACTTAATATTATCAGTAATGCAAGGATCCAGTATAACCCCAAGGGACACATGATGAAAAATTCTATCCACAGCTATAAAAGGAACTACATTCAGAGCCTGAATGTAGATTGAAGCATATCACATTTCATTTTATTTTCTTCATGAGTTCTTATATATGTAATATGTGTCATCTTTCATGCCATGGGGAATATAGACATATGTATTGCATGTCAGCACTAGTATAACCTATGTAGATTTTTTTACCAATGTTGGGGGGAGGAGAGAGGGAGAGATTTTAGGTCACAAAATGACAGAAAACAGTTGTTAAAAATTGTTTCTACATGTAATTAGAAAAAAAATTATATCATCTCATTTGATTCTTAGAATCAGCCTTGGGAGTTCAGCTACTTAGGTGTTGGGAATACATAAACATCTATTTTCCTTTCTGACTGAAGAGAAATACCCAAACCAAAACCTGCTGAAATATTTTTTCAATAGTGTCAAAGTTATTACATATGTTACACTTCAAGAATATAGTAGTTATTAACATAGCTGTGTTCTTAAAGTTCATTCATGATTTGCTTGTTGGGAAAATGTATTTTCCCTCAGATATGTTATGAATGGTGGCTAAGGACAGCTCAGAAAATCGATAGTGTAGTTGAAATACTGTGTATTTGCAATAAAAATGAGAAAATAGCAGGTGATTCTCCAATAATTAAAGCAAATCTAAAACAAGGAAATTAGCAAAACTAGTTCTGATCTGTATCTTAAATTAGCCTGGTGGGGGGGGGGGGAGAAGAATCTGAAGTTCTAGAGCAAGGATTTATATCCCATTTCTTGTCCTGGACCCTTTTGGCATCCCAGAGAAGGTCTTGGACCCTTGTTCATAATGATATTTTTAAATGCACAGAATAAAATATTTTATACACAGAAAACTAATTATATCAAGATGCAGATAATATAAAATTAACCTCAAATTCATGAACCCTGTTAAGAACCATTCTCATTTTGTTATTTCATGACAGCACTAGTTCTTTGGCTTGATTGAAGTTTAGGACTTCTTGGCTTTCCTATTCCTTGTTAGAGATACCTTATGAGCGCCACTCTTACAATTAACAGCCATGATTATGGTAATTCTTTTACTTACAAAAGAGAGATTAATTGAAGAAGTTGGAGGAGAAGAGAGGAAGAAATGGCTTCAAGGATGGGATTTACTGAGAAAGTTATTAATTGACCTTTAATCAACTGAGTTAAGAATAATGAAAGACTAAGAAAAAAGGACTTCTGGTATGTCATAGTCCCCTTGGGTTCAGGAAGAAGGGAGATAATGGGGAAGAAAGGTATGAGTTCTGATAATTCCCTACTTCAGCCATTGAGCTGTTGGTCCTGGATATCTTGGTTGCTGTCCAACACAAGTGGGGAGAGGGAAAAGGAACTAAAAGATAGGCTGGCCTATCTTTCACATATTTGTTAATGTTCAGTCTTTAAGCTCTCTCTAGCCACTGCAACTCAAAACTTGTACTTCAAAACTTGAAGGGGTGAAATAGTAGGTAGCAGTACTTTGGGTCATTGTCAAGTTGCTTGTGCAATCTCCTACATTCTATCATTGTCTGCTCAGATATGTGTCATGGTTACCTTATAACACTCCATGAAATAGACCTACATAATTGGGAAAATATTCATTGTTCATGGATAGTTCAAGTCAATATAATAAATATGGTAATATTACTTAAGTTGGTTTACTTAGTGCCATACTGATCAAACTACCCAAAAATTACTTTGTAGAACTAAGAAAAAATAATATCAAAATTCATCCAGAGGAACAAAAGGTCAAGAATATTAAGGGAAATGATCAAAAGAAAATGAGAAAAGAGGAGGCCTACCAATTACAGATCTCAAGTTATTCTATAAAGCAATAATCATCAAAATTATCAGGTGCCAGTTATAAAAGAGAAGCTGCTTAGTCAGTCAATATTAGTCAACATTTATTAAATGTTTGCTATGTTCCATAAACTCCTTGCTGGGCAGCTAGGTGGTGAAGTGGATAGAGTGCAGGGCCTAGAATCATGAAGATCTGAATTTGAAGCCAGCTTCTAGGCATTTAGTAATTGTGAGACTCTTGGGTAAGTCACCTCTGTCTGCCTCAGTTTCCTCAACTCTAAAATGGAGATAGAAATAGAACCTACGTCCTAAGGTTGTTTTAAGGATCAAATGAGATAATATTTATAAAGCACTCACCACAGAGCCTGGTATATAGTAGGCACATAATAAATGTTTTTTTCTTTTCCTTTTATTGTGAAGAGAAAACACATTTAGCTTCATTGGACAGTAATTGTTCAATGTTCAGTCAGTTATTTTCAAATATTTGTCAATGTTCAGAGTCTTTAAGCTCTCTTTAGCCACTGAAACTCAAAACTTTTACTTCAAAAATTGTAGGGGTGAAATAGTGGATAGCCGTACTTTGGATCATTGTTGAATTTCTTGTATAATCTCCTATGTTCTATCATGTTGAGCCATAGCAATAATTCCTAGAAATCATGGGTACCTTATAACACTCCAAGAAATAGACCTAAATAATTGGAAAAACACAAACATAAATTCTGTCTTCCAAGGAGGTGTACCCTAACATGTATTAAGGTCATTCAAGATTTCTTGATGGTGTCAACCAGAGAAATGACTTTGTTTTTGTTCAGTGCCTCTATCACTGTTAAGCAAAGGCATACAGTAGGTATATCTGAGAATTTCCTGGGCGGAATCCAAATAGAAAAGAAGTGACTTAGGTGTATAGGTTGAGGTTCTATTGTAGAGTTTAATGTAGGTGTTCCTAATTATGCTGATTTTACAAAAATCCAGATGGCTATAGTATAGGGAATAAAATAAAATAAAAGGAATCACAAAGACTCAAGGTTCTGTCTAACAATTCATGTTGGAAAAACCAAGTGGATGGTGTGTACCAAATGTCTAAAACTATGATAAGCTTGAAATTAGATGGAAAGGTATTGCATTTGGGCAATGAGTCCCAGAATGGAAGAGGAGGAAGATATCATTATGGATCTCAAGATCAGCTTAAATAATGTCTAGTAATGTATATGAATTTCAATGCTTGTTTGTCCTTGAAAAATTGAGAAGCCTGTTAATCGATTTTTCAGACTTATTTTTTGAACTGATACCAAAACCAATTTAGCACTCAGAGAAGTATAAAAAATGATGTAAAAGACAGAAGGACATGTTTTGGAAGAGCAGGTGGACTAGTAATAGATTAAGATCAAGGTATAAAAAAAAGAAGAGACCATTTTGATCTGATTTCCTTAAAAAAAAAACTGAAAAATGGTTCCAATATATTAGGTAGATCCTCTTTGGCAGATTTATTAGGAGAATCAGATAGGATGATAAGAGGTGGGTAGGTTGAGGTCTGTACTGTTGAGAAAACATACAAACTACCTCTTTTTAAAGAAGAGAGAAATTGAAAGCCATAGAGGTTAAACACCCTGCCCCAGATCATACACCTTTGTGTACATCTTTCCTTTTATTAGAAGCCAGCAGGAAGCTTATAGAGCAAATGTTGGACTTGGAATCAGGAAGATCAAACGAGATAATGTATATATAATATGTTCTTTAAAATCACAGATAGCTATATTTAAACTTTATTATAATTACAAAATAATACATCCAAAACCCCATGAAAGCAAGGCCCATATCAGATTCTTTCCTTGTCATTTTAATTTATTTATACTTCATCTTTGGTAAGCTATTTGTTTTTACTAATTATATGTTGTATCCTATATACATTTAATTCAGGTGCTGCTATAGTTTAAACAAACTTTTTAATTTTGTTTTTACACTTTCCCTCTCATTTTTCATTGTTAGGAATGAATTAAGATCCCTGGTAGAAGAGAACTTTATGAGTGAGTGAATACCAAAAAGAATGCTGTGAAGTTGGTAAAAGGCATAACAGAAATCAGAGGACAAGAGCTGGTATGAAACTTTATTAATTTTAGTTCTGTAGTTAAATCTTTCCATGTGAATTGCCCTGCTGTTGTGCTGTTGAGTTATTATTATATTATGACTTGTGTGGTTATGCATATAATCTAAAAGAAAAATAGGTAGAAATCTCCGAATGAGTCATTTTCATTTATATCACTGTGTTGTGTGTTATTCTAAGTGCTAAAATTTGGCCATAGTGTTTTCTTGGGAGTTTTCTTTTTTTGGATCACTTTCTGAAGGTGATTGATAGATTCTTTCAAATTCTATTTCACCCAATGGATCTAGGATATCAGGGTAGTTTTTCTTGATAATTACTTGAGATGGACATCCCCTCACTTTCCAGTTATTTGTCTCTATAAAAAGAGCTGCCATAAATATTTTTGTAAAAGAACCTTATTTTATTGTCTCTTTGTGATACATATATATTCAATTGTGACATTATTGGATCAAAGAGTATGCACAATTTTATAACCCTGGGTAGAGTTCCAAATTGCCCTCCAGAATGGTTGGATCAGTTCACAACTCCATCAACAGTTATATTCTTATAGATTTGACTTAGTTCTCTATAAATTTGAGAAATTAGATCTTAATCAGAGAAATTTGTATACAGATTTTTTTCCACAGTTTGCTGTTTCCCTTCTAATCTTAGTTAAATTAGTTTTGTTTTTACAAAAGCTTTTTAATTTAATATAATCAAAATTATTCACTTTACATATTATAATCCTCTCTATCTCGTTTGGTCATAAATTGTTCACTTCTCCAAAGATCTGCCAGGTAAACTATTTTGCATTCCTCTAATTTAGTTATGGTATCACTTTAGATCTAAATCATATATATCCATTTTGATCTTATCTTTGTAGACAGTGTGAGTGAGATATTGTTGGTCTATATTTAGGTTCTGCCACACTGTTTTCCAATTTTAACCGCAATTTTTGTTAAATGCTGATTTCTTATTCCAAAAGCTGGGTTCTTTGAGTTTATCAAACACTAGGTTAATTAACCCATGTATATTGTGAATCTACTCTACTCCATTGATCTACCATTCTATTTCTTAGCCAGTACCAGACTATTCTGATGATTATCACTTTATAGTACAGTTTGAGATCTTGTATTGCTGGGCCACCTTCCTTTACAGTTTTTTTTTTTATTAGTTACCCTGATATTCTTGACCTTTTGCTTTTCCAGATTAATTTTGCTACTATTTTTTCTAGTTTTATCATTTCTTTTTGTATTTTGATTGGTATGGCACTGAATAAATTAATTAATTTAGGTAGAATTGTCATTTTAATTTTATTAGTTTGGCGTACCCATAAGCAATTAATATTTTTCCAATTGTTAACATATGACTTTATTTGTGTGAAAAGTGTTTTATAATTGTGTTTATATAATTCTTGTGTTTGCCTTGGCAAGATTATTCCCAGGCATTTTATATTGATTAGTGTGATTTTAAATGGAATTTCCCTTTCTAATGCTTGCTGCCAGACTTTGTTGGTAATATATAGAAATGCTGGTTATTTATGTGGATTTATTTTGTATCCTGCAACTTTACTAAAATTATTAGTTCTTTAGTTCATTATTTAGGATTCTCTAAGTAAGCCATTATATCACTGTGAAGAGTGATAGTTTTAGTTTCTTTATTGTCTACTTTTATGTCTTCAATTTCTTTTTTCTTTCCTCATTGCTAAAGCTAGCATTTCTAATACAATATTAAATAATACTGGTGATAATGGGCATCCTTGCTTTACCACTGATTTTATTGGGAAGGCTTCTAACTTATAGGCATCTAACTTATCTCCATTGCAGATGATACGTGCTGAAAATTTCTTACTTATGATTATATACTACTTGTGATTTTAAGGAATGACCCATTTATTCTTGTGGTTTCTAATGGTTTTAATAGGAATGAATGGGTATTATATTTTATTAAAGGTTTTTTATGCATCTATTGAAATAATTATGTGATTTCTGTTGGTTTGGTTATTGATGTAGTCAATTTTGCTGATTGTTTTCTTTATATTAGATCAGCCCCACTTTCCTGGTGTAAATCCCACCTCATCATAGTGAATGATCCTTGTAATATATTGCTGTAGTTTCCTTGCTAGTATCTTATTTAAAATTTTTCATCTTATGTTCATTAATGAAATTGGCCTATAATTTTCTTTCTCTGTTTTTGCTCTTTCTGGCTTAGGTAACAATACCATATTTGTTTCATAAAAAGAATTTGGTAGGATTCTTTTCTCTGCCTATTTTCCCAAACAGTTTATGTAATATTGAGATTAATTGTTCTTCAAATGCTTGATAGAATTCACTTTTGAATCCATCTGGCCCTCAGGATTTTTCTTAAGGCATTCATTGATGATTTATTCAATTTCTTTTTCTGAGATGGGATTATTTAAGTATTCTATTTACTCTTTTGTTAATGTGGGCAATTTTCTTTTTATAATATTCATCCATTTCACTTAAATTGTCAGATTTATTAGCACGTAATTTGGCAAAATGGCTCCTAATGATTGCTTTAATTTCCTCTTCATTGGTGGTGAGTTCACCCTTTTGATTTTTAATACTTATTATTTGATGTTCTTCTTTCCTTTTAAAAATCAAATTCACCAGTGCTCTATTTTATTTTTTTCATAAAACCAACTCCTAATCTTATTTATTAGTTCAATTATTCTCTTAGTTTCAGTTTTATTAAAGTTTCCTTTAATTTTTAGAATTTCCAATTTAGTCTTCAATTGGGGATTTTTAATGTGTTCTTTTTCTAGTTTTTTTACTTACATTCATTGATCTGCATTTTCTCTATTTTATTGATGTAGGCATTTAGAGATATACATTTTCCTCTAAGTACTTGTTTTGGCTATATCCCATACATTTTGATATGTTGTCTCCTTGTTATCATTCACCTTAATAAAATTATTGATTGTTTCTATAATTTGTTCTTTGACCCACCCCCTTTTTAGCAGTAGATTAGTTTCCAATTAATTTTTGATCTGTCTTTCCATGGAGCTTTAGTGATTATAACTTTTATTGTGTTAATGATCTGAAAAGGATGTATTTATTATTTCTGCTTTTCTGCATTTGGTTGTGAACTTTTTATGACCTAAAACATGGTCGATTTTTGTGTAGGAGCCATGTACTGCTGAAAAGAAGGTATGTTCCTTTCTATTCCCATTCAGTTCTCACCAGAGATCTATTAGTTCTAACTTTTCTAAGATTTCATTCATTTCCTTTACATTTCTTGTTTAGGCTTGATTTAGCTAGATCTGAAAGGGGAAAGTTGAGGTCTCCTAGTAGTAGAGTTTTATTGTTTATTTCCTCCTAAAGTTCTTTTAATTTCTCCTTTAAAAATTTAGAGACTATACCATTTGGCACAGATATGTTTAGTAATGGTATTACTTCATTGCTCATAGTAACTTTTAGCAAGATATAATTTTCTCCCTTACCTCTTTTAATCAGATCCTTTTTTGCTTTAGCTTTATCTGAGATATGATTGCTACTCCTGCTTTTTTAACTTCAGATGATGCACAATAAATTCTGTTCCATGTGGTAGAGGCATGAAGGAAGAGAGGATTTACAAGACATGTCTCTCACCTCAATCCCCATCCTGTTGTTAACAATAAACCCCTTTATTTGAGAAAAGAAGAGTAAAGAATATTTCTCTGAAATCTCATAGTTCCCTTAGAAGGTGGCTGACTTCCGGTCAAGATGGCAGTGTAGAAGCAGCGAAAGTTCAGACCTCGGAAACCCTTCCTTACCGATCGCAAACAGAGTACTCCCAGGCCACCGAAATTCAAGCTGAACAACAGGATAGACCTGGGGAAACCTCCTCCTGGACCTGGATCAAAAGGTACCACACCCCAAAAGCCAGAACCCTAGATCACTCGGATCTAAGGGGTAGACAGAAAGAAGGTCCCAGGACCCATCCCCCCCAACCCAGAGTGCTGAGCCCAAGGCAACAGCGGGAACCTCAGGGCTCTGAGGACTCACCTTGAAAGCAACCCGAGCCAGTCTCCGGGGCGCCCAACACAGACGGCAGGGAAACATAGAGAGAAGGGGGAAGCCTGTAGCCCCCTGGCTAGGTTCTTCCATCTGAGTCTCAAGGGAGGTCCCAGCTTTAGGGCACCAGCTGAACCCAATCCCATCAGGAGCCCTCAGAGCTACTGAAAGGACAGAAAACTCAGGGCTGGCAAAGGGGTTGCTCCGAAGAGCTTACCTTGAAAGTAACCCGGGACAGTTTCTGGGCACTCAACACAGACTGTGGAAGAGGAGGTTGCTGCTTTTTTTTTCTTCCTTTTCTTGGCTCCTGGATCGTTCGGCCCACACCACCTGAACCTAATCCCATCAGGAGCCATCAGAGTCCAGGCAAGCCACAACCCCTCCCCCCTTAGAGAGCTGGGTCTTCTGAAAAAACAGAAACCTAGAGGCGAAGTCAAGATGGCAGCCTAGAAGGAGCATAGACCTGGCAGCCTGGCCAGAGCTTTAGAGATCCTCCATATCTGCTCCAGCCATCCAGGAAGTTTAAAACTCAGAGTAAACCCAGCCCAACTAAGCTGAACTCAATCCCATCAAAAGTCTCCAGAACATAGGGAAGCCCAGGCTCCCCATCCATCCTCATTGACTGCTGTACTTTAAGCCAATCAAAAGCCTCCAGAGGACAGGAAAGCTCAAACCCCCAAGAACCCTCCCTCAGAGATTACACCAAGAGATCCTCTGTTAAAGCTCCAAGAGGGGAGACTGATAGAAGTCCCTAAAAAACAAAAAAATGAGAGGAACAAGAGCACAGACAAATACGGGGAGGAAAGAAGGGGTGAATTTGAACAAACAACAGAAACAGAAGAAAGAAACTACAATAGACAGCTACTACTCATCAAATGGAACAGAGGGGGAGAGATCAGCAAATGATAAACCAGAAATCCCAGTGAATTGGATACAGGCTGTGGAAGAACTCAAAACACGACTAAGAGATGCTGAAGACAATTGGGGAAAGAACTTAACAATTAAGATAAGTCATCTGGAAACAGAGGCACTTGAACTAAAACAAGAAAATAGTGTCCTGAAAGCCAAAATCATCCAGCTGGAAAATGAGGCAAAGGAGATGAAAGATGAGGCACAGGAGATGAAAGACAAGATAAAGAGGATGAAAGACAATCTTCAAAGAAACTCAGACCAGAAGGAAAAAGACGACCAAAAAGCCAAAGATGAAATCCAATCTTTAAGAACCAGAGTAAAACAACTAGAATCAAGTGACCTCACAAGGCAGCAGGACACTATAAAACGAAACAAAAAGAATGAAAAAATTGAGGAAAATGTGAAGCATCTCATTCACAAAAACAGACGATTTAGAAAATCTTTCAAGAAGAGACAATTTAAGAATAATTGGACTACCAGAAGACCACGACAAAAGAAAAAGCCTGGACATAATACTAGAGGAAATTATCCAGGAAAACTGTCCCGAAATCCTAGAATAAGAGGGGAAAGTGGAGATTGAAAGAATCCACAGATCACCCCCTGTATTTAATCCCCAACTGACAACACCAAGAAATGTTATAGCCAAATTAAAAAAACAATCAGATAAAAGAACAGGTATTACAAGCTGCCAAGAAGAAACCATTCAGATACCATGGAAACATGGTGAGGATAACACAGGATCTGTCTGCATCCACACTGAAGGACCGAAAGGCATGGAATATGATATTCCGGAAAGCAAGGGAACTCGGCCTACAGCCAAGAATAAAATACCCATCAAAACTGACTATATTCTTACAGGGGAAAGTATGGTCACTTAACACAACAGAAGAATTCCAAGCATTCATAAATAAAAGACCAGACCAGAACAGAAAATTCGAAGTCCAACCACAGAACTCAAGAGAATCATCAAAAGGTAATTAAAAAAGAGGGGGAAAACAACAACAACAACAAAAAAGGTTTTTTTTAAGAGACTCAATAAGTTAAAATGATATGTATCCCTATAAGAAAAGAGGTCATTGGCAACTCTTAAAAACTATTGCTATCACCTAAGCAGCTAGAAGAACTACACTCAGAGGGAACAGTGACAAACTGTATAGGATGAAAGGACAAGACATAAATAGGTATATAGATATATGCATGCATAAATACATATACATGTGCATGTGTATATATATATATATATATATGCATGACTAAAGCTAAAAAAGAAAAGAGGTTATGACTAAAAGAAATGGGAAAAGAAACAAATGGGGGTAAATTTATATGTCACAAAGAAGCTCATGGCGGGAGGGGGGAGAACATCGATACACTGGAAGGGTAAGAGGTTGGAGATAGGAAATACTCAACTCTTACGTACTTTGAAACTGACCCAAAGAGGGAAGAACAATCCAATCCATTGGGGAAGAGAATAGATTTGAGCCCTATAGGGGAGTAGAAGGGTAAAAAAAGACTGGTGGGAAGGGAAGCAGTACAAGGGAGGGAGAGGGTGGGGGGGGGAATTTTTAAAAAGACTACAGGGGAAAATAAGGGAGGGAATAAGAAGGGAGGGGGGTAGAAAGGGAAATACAAGGGGGGCTGATTTAAAGTAAATCACTGGACTAAAAGGTAGAGCTGAAGAAGAAAGGTTAGAATTAGGGAAGGATATCAAAATGCCAGGGAGTCCACAAGTGACAGTCATAACATTGAACGTGAATGGGATGAACTCACCCATAAAACGTAGACGAATAGAAGAATGGATTAGAATCCAAAACCCTACCATATGTTGTCTCCAAGAAACACACATGAGGCGGGTAGACACCCACAAGGTCAGAATTAAAAGATGGAGTAAGACCTTCTGGGCCTCAACTGACAGAAAGAAGGCAGGAGTGGCAATCATGATATCTGATAAAGCCAAAGCAAAAATAGACCTGATCAAAAGGGATAGGGAAGGTAATTATATTTTGTTAAAAGGGACTTTAGATAATGAGGAAATATCACTAATCAACATATATGCACCAAATAATATAGCACCCAAATTTCTAATGGAGAAACTAGGAGAATTTAAGGAAGAAATAGACAGTAAAACCATATTAGTGGGAGACTTGAACCAACCATTATCAAATTTAGATAAATCAAATCAAAAAATAAATAAGAAAGAGGTAAAAGAAGTGAATGAAATCTTAGAAAAATTAGAATTAATAGACATATGGAGAAAAATAAATAGGGATAAAAAGGAATACACCTTCTTCTCAGCCCCACATGGCACATTCACAAAGATTGACCATACATTAGGTCACAGAAACATGGCACACAAATGCAGAAAAGCAGAAATAATAAATGCAGCCTTTTCAGACCACAAGGCAATAAAAATAAAGATCAGTAATGGTACATGGAAAACCAAATCAAAAACTAATTGGAAACTAAACAATATGATACTCCAAAATCGTTTAGTTAGAGAAGAAATCATAGAAACAATTAATAATTTCATTGAGGAAAATGACAATGGAGAGACATCCTTTCAAACCTTTTGGGATCCAGCCAAAGTGGTAATCAGAGGTAAATTCATGTCCCTGAGTGCATATATTAACAAACTAGGGAGAGCAGAGATCAATCAATTGGAAATGCAAATAAAAAACCTCGAAAGTGACCAAATAAAAAGTGACCAAACTAGAAATCCTAAAAATTAAGGGAGAAATTAATAAAATCAAAAGTGATAGAACTATTGACTTAATAAATAAGACAAGAAGCTGGTACTTTGAAAAAACAAACAAAATAGACAAAGTACTGGTCAATCTAATTAAAAAAAGGAAGGAAGTAAAGCAAATTAACAGCATCAAAGATGAAAAGGGGGACATCACCTCTGAGGAAGAGGAAATTAAGGCAATCATTAAAAATTACTTTGCCCAATTATATGGCAATAAATATACCAATTTAAGTGATATGGATGAATATATACAAAAATACAAACTGCCTAGACTAACAGAAGAGGAAATAGAATTCTTAAATAATTCCATATCAGAAAATGAAATCCAACAGGCCATCAAAGAACTTCCTAAGAAAAAATCCCCAGGGCCTGATGGATTCACCAGTGAATTCTATCAAACATTCAGAGAACAGTTAATCCCAATACTATACAAACTATGTGACATAATAAGCAAAGAGGGAGTTCTACCAAACTCCTTTCATGACACAAACATGGTACTGATTCCAAAACCAGGCAGGTCAAAAACAGAGAAAGAAAACTATAGACCAATCTCCCTAATGAATATAGATGCAAAAATCTTAAATAGGATACTAGCAAAAAGACTCCAGCAAGTGATCAGAAGCGTCATCCACCATGATCAAGTAGGATTTATACCAGGGATGCAGGGCTGGTTCAATATTAGGAAAACCATCCACATAATTGACCACATCAACAAGCAAACCAACAAGAACCACATGATTATCTCAATAGATGAAGAAAAAGCCTTTGATAAAATACAACACCCATTCCTATTAAAAACACTAGAAAGCATAGGAATAGAAGGGTCATTCCTAAAAATAATAAACAGTATATATCTAAAACCATCAGCTAATATCATTTGCAATGGGGATAAACTAGATGCATTCCCAATAAGATCAGGAGTGAAACAAGGATGCCCATTATCACCTCTATTAGTTGACATTGTACTAGAAACACTAGCAGTAGCAATTAGAGAAGAAAAAGAAATTGAAGGCATCAAAATAGGCAAGGAGGAGACCAAGTTATCACTCTTTGCAGATAACATGATGGTCTACTTAAAGAATCCTAGAGATTCAACCAAAAAGCTAATTGAAATAATCAACAACTTTAGCAAAGTTGCAGGATACAAAATAAACCCTCATAAGTCATCAGCTTTTCTATGTATCTCCAACACAGCTCAGCAGCAAGAACTAGAAAGAGAAATCCCATTCAAAATCACCTTAGACAAAATAAAATACTTAGGAATCTACCTCCCGAGAAAAACACAGGAACTATATGAACATAACTACAAAACACTTGCCACACAACTAAAACTAGACTTGAGCAATTGGAAAAACATTAACTGCTCATGGATAGGACGAGCCAATATAATAAAAATGACCATCCTACCCAAACTTATTTATCTATTTAGTGCCATACCCATGGAACTCCCAAAAAATTTCGTTACTGATTTGGAAAAAAAACATAACAAAGTTCATTTGGAATAACAAAAGATCAAGGATATCCAGGGAAATAATGAAAAAAAAAACACAAATGAGGGGGGCCTAGCAGTCCCAGACCTCAAACTATATTACAAAGCAGCAGTCATCAAAACAATTTGGTACTGGCTAAGAGACAGAAAGGAGGATCAGTGGAATAGACTGGGGGCAAGTGACCTCAGCCAGACAGTATACGATAAACCCAAAGATCCCAGGTCTTGGGACAAAAATCCACTATTCGATAAGAACTGCTGGGAAAATTGGAAGACAGTGTGGGAGAGATTAGGAATTGATCAACACCTCACACCCTACACCAAGATAAATTCAAAATGGGTGAGTGACTTAAACATAAAGAAGGAAACCATAAGTAAATTGGGTAAACACAGAATAGTATACATGTCAGACCTTTGGGAGGGGAAAGACTTTAAAACCAAGCAAGACATAGAAAGAATCACAAAATGTAAAATAAATAATTTCGACTACATCAAATTAAAAGGCTTCTGTACAAACAAAACCAATGTAACTAAAATCAGAAGGAAAACAACAAATTGGGAAAAAATCTTCATAAAAACCTCTGACACAGGTTTAATTACTCAAATTTATAAAGAGCTAAATCAATTGTGCCAAAAATCCAGCCATTCTCCAATTGACAAATGGGCAAGGGACATGAATAGGCAGTTTTTAGCCAAAGAAATTAAAACTATTAATAAGCACATGAAAAAGTGTTCTAAATCTCTTATAATCAGAGAGATGCAAATCAAAACAACTCTGAGGTATTCACCTCACACCCAGCAGATTGGCTAACATGACAGCAAAGGAAAGTAATGAATTCTGGAGGAGATGTGGCAAAATTGGGACATTAATGCATTGCTGGTGGAATTGTGAATTGATCCAGTCATTCTGGAGGGCAATTTAGAACTATGCCCAAAGGGCGCTAAAAGACTGTCTGCCCTTTGACCCAGCCCTAGTACTGTTGGGTTTGTACCCTAAAGAGATAATAAGTAAAAAGACATGTACAAGAATATTCATAGCTGCACTCTTTGTGGTGGCAAAAAACTGGAAAATGAGGGGATGCCCATCAATTGGGGAATGGCTGAACAAATTGTGGTATATGTTGGTGATGGAATATTATTGTGCAAAAAGGAATAATAAAGTGGAGGAATTCCATGGAGACTGGAACAACCTCCAGGAAGTGATGCAGAGCGAGAGGAGCAGAACCAGGAGAACATTGTACACAGAGACAAACACACTGTGGCATAATTGAACGTAATGGACTTCTCCATTAGTGGCAGTGTAATGTCCCTGAGCAATCTGCAGGGATCTAGGAGAAAAAACACTATCCATAAGCAGAGGACAAACTGAGGGAGTAGAAACACTGAGGAAAAGCAACTGCCTGACTACAATGGCTGAGGGGACATGACAGAGGAGAGACTCTAAACGAACACTCTAATGCAAATACTAACAACATGGCAATGGGTTCGAATCAAGAACACGTGATACCCAGTGGAATCACGCGTCGGCTACGGGGGGTGAGAGGGAGGAAAAGAAAATGATCTTTGTCTTTAATGAATAATGTATGGAAATGATCAAATAAAATACTATAAAATTTAAAAAAAAAAAGGTGGCTGACTAAGACCAGGGGAGGGGAAAAGGAGGTAGATGGTTGTGGGTAGAAACTGGGAAGTGAAGGGAGGAGGGAGGGTAGGAAATAATCTTGATCTTTTAGCCATCAGCAGTGATCAATAGGCAACCCCAGAGTAACCCCTCTAGCACCATCTCTCTATCTCTCTCAGTATCTCTCATCTATCTCCATTACAGCTAGGCACTCTCAGGTTTCCCTAGCTGCTCTCTAGTCATTGCCAGAGTACCCATTACCACAACAAGAAATAAAGTTCCCCAGATTATTCATTTTCATTACATCCAGCCCCTTTCAAAGGTGTGTCACCTTGCCTCAAATGTATTTCTTGAAAAAAACATAGTAGGATTCTTGTTTTTAATCTACTCTTACTATCTGCTTCTGTTTTTATCAGTGAGTTAGTTCATCCTATTCACATTCACAGTCATGATTACCTTCTGTGTATTCCCCTCCATCCTATTTTCCCCTTTCACTCTGTCCTTCCTCACTGGTATTTTGCTTTTTGTCACTAGCACCCTACTTTCTCCTCCCTCCTATTACCATCTATCCCTGCCCTTTCTTTATTACCTTCCTACTTCTCTATAGGGTAAGTAGGATTCTATACCCTAGTGAGTATGGTTGTTATTCCCTCTCTGAGTCAGTTATGATGAGAGTATAGTTTAAGCATTGCCTATCACCACCCTCATTCTCCCCTCCACTATAATAGTTTTTCATTCCTCTTTAGGTGAGATAATTTACCCCATTCCATCTCTCTCTTCCCTTTTCTCTCAGTGCAGTCCTCTTTTTCACATCTTAATTTTTTTGTGTATCATATCATCTTACTTTCACACTTTCTGTTTATGTATACTCCTTCTAACTGCTCTACTACTGATAAAATATTTTTAAGAATTACAAATATCCTCTTTCTATGTAGGAATACATATAGTTTGACCATATTTAATTCCTTAAATTTTCTCTTTCTTAGTTATCCTTTTAGGCTCCTCTAGGGTCTTGTGTTTGGGCATCAAATTTTCTTTTTCAGTCTGATCTTTTCATCAGGAATGCTTGGAAATCTTTGATTTCAGTGAATGACCAATTTTCCCCTTAAAGAATATATTCAGTTTTCCTGGGTGGTTCTAAATGTAGATCTTTTGCCTTCCAGAATATCATATTCCATGCCTTCCAGTCCTCTAATGTGGAAGCTGTTAAGTCCTGTGTAATCCTGACTGTAGCTCCATGATATTTGAATTTTTTTTCTTTTTGGCTGTTTGAAGTATTTTCTCCTTGACTTGGGAGAGCTTGTTAGCTATTATATTCCTGGGAGTTGTCATTTGTTTTTGTTTATGTTTTTCTTAATTTATTAAAAATTCTCAGGGTAGGTAGGGCACTCTCTTAAACTTTAGTTCTTCCTTGATGCTACCCTTAGCCTCATTTTTGAGTTTCTGCAAGTTTTGCTTCTTCCAAGGTGGTATGATGGTTTGTGGGGTTGGAGCTCTAAGAGCCACACCTCCCATTGCTTTTTCAATAACTTTTTGCTAAAGGCTCAGATTCTAGCCTCAATCTTGGGCAGGGGCTTTTGGTCTCACTCAGGCCTTAGTCAGGCTCACTATGGACTGCATTTCACTGGGTGGGGCTCTTCCTTGAGCTTTGATAAGGGCTAGCTAGGTCTGGGCTCCTACAGGTCAACACTTTGGGGACTGTCTGTACTAAAAATTGGTGGGGGGAGCCTAGCTCTGGTTTTACACTGACCCAGAGTTCTACACAGACTACCTCAAACTGATATTTAGGTCCTCACTACCTGTTTGGCCTGGGGTTCCTTGCCTCTCTCTGGGCTTCCACAGATAGGCATGTAGCACAGACAGTCTCATGCTAGAATTCTGGACTTTATTGCCAACTTGCTTGGAGCTTTACTTGGTGTGTTTGGGATTGTACTGCTATTGGTTTAAGCAGGATCTCAGCTAGATGTTGACTTGGGTCCAGATTCAGAAACTAGAACAGTAGATATGGGGTAGGGGGACTTGCCATTGGCTTGCTCCTTATTCCTTGTTATAACTTCCTGCTGGCCGTGCTCCCCTCTCACCCCAGTGACCCAGAAACTCTACCTCCCTTTCAGGTTGTTCTCTTTATGAAAATTCCTTCACTCTGTCTCTTTGTTGGTTCTTTCATTCCTGTGTTCATTTGGGAGCATTATTTTAAGATTGATTGGAGAGGATTCTCATGATACTTTTGAGCTTCCTCTGCTTCTACTCTGCCATCTTAGTTTGGCTTCCATTAATTCTTTAATTATCTCTCCTCAATCTATTTTCCAACCCAGTTTTTCTTATGAGATTTTTTACCTTTTCTTCTATTTTTTATTTCTTCCTTTATTTGTGTCTTGGTGTCTCATGGAGTCATTAGTTTCCTCTTGCCCTATACTAATTTTAAAAGAATTATTCTCTTGAGTGAGCTTTTGTACCTCTTTTCCTATTTGGTCAATTCTACTTTTCAAGGAGTTCTTCTGTTATTCTTTTTCCATTGACCAATTGTCCTTTTAAAAAAGTTCTCTTCAGTGGATTTTTGTGCCTCTTTTACCATTTGACCAATACTGGTTTTTTAGGTGTTATTTTATTTAGTATATTTTTGTGCTCATTTTACCCAACTGTTGATCATCTTTCACAATTTTCTTGCATTAATAATTTATTTTCCCAATTTTCCCCCTACTATTATTTGATTTTAAAAATTCTTTTTGACATTTTTCCGGGAATTCTTGTTGAGCTTGTGTACAGTTCACATTTTTTTTCCCTTTAAGGTTTTCTTGTAGTGGTTTTGATATTGTTATCTTCTTCTGAGTTTGTGTCTTGATCTTACATGTCACCTTTGTAGCTTTTAATGGTCTGTCTTTTTTTTTGGTGTTTGCTTATTTATCTAGCTTATTTCTTGGCTTTTAGCTTCATGTTAAAGTTTTCCTTAACTGTCAAGGCAGAGAGGAAATAGTCCCAAGCTTCATGTCTTTTATGATGCTGTTTTCAGAGCTAGTTCTGGAGACCTATAAGTTTGTGTTGCTTCCAAAGTGGCATGATCCAAGGAAAGGTGTGGTTGCTTCCCTCCAGTGTTGTGTTCTAGTTTTTATCCTGGAAGATACCTTATTTCCATGTAACTGCAAATGCTAGCACTCTTCTTGGCCCTGAAACTATGACTAGGTCTCTTGTTTTCCTGTAACCAAAAGTGCTAGTGCTTGTTTCTGCTTTGGAACTGAGACCAAGGGCCCTGTTCTCTTGTAATCATAAGCACTTTTCCCTCCCCTGAAACTATGACTAGGTCTCTGGTCTTCTGTGGCCATAAGTGCTAGTACTCTTCTTCACCACTAGGACCCAGAATTTCATATAGGCAATGCCACAGGATCCTGTATCCAGTGCCAGTAAAGGATTCCATATAATCTCTTTCTGACAAGTTGTCCAACCCTTTTACCATTTTTGTCCTGAGAACTCAACAAGTTGCTTCCAGAGCTGCTGAGGCAGACTGAGTTCCAGACTGACCCCTTCCTCAGCATCACAAACCTGTCCTGCCAAGCTCTTAAGTTGTCTTGGGCTAGAAATATATCTCACTCTGATTGTTTCTTGGCCCTGCTGCTCCAGATTTCAGTTTGAGGCATTATTTTAAAGTTGTTTGGAATAGAATGTTTGGAGAGTTTAGTTGAGTCACTGCTTGTATTCTGCAGGCCCTTATATTCTAGGAGCTCACACAACATTCAAATAAAATATATACTAATATATCAGGATAAACTAGAAATAATTTCAATAAAAGCATTGAGATTTAAGAGGACTTAGGAAGTTTTGGGGTATGGTACTGGTTTGTCATGAAGATATACAAATGAATAAAGATATAAGCTGTTCTCAAGTAATTTATAATCTATGCTGGGAGGATTTGGAAGTATAGAAGTATAATCATTGAAACCATGAGAAGGAAGGAATTCTTGAGGGAGAGAAGGTAGATAAAGAACAATCAAGTGAACCTTGGGGAATACCTACAGGTAAGGCAGGAGAGGAAGAAGCCAAGCTGGAGAGAAAGAAGCCACACCATTAAAAGAGAGAAATCAAAGACCCACCTTGGTGTCCTTAACTCCTGCCCTGGGGAAGATCAAGGTAGAGAAGTCCTGAGATGAGTACCTTAAACATGTCTCATCCCTCTCTCTAAACCAATATTTTCTTTGGTTCTATGAAGATAGTATGCCAATTTTCTGCCCTTCTTCCACTTGAAATTCCTGTGTCTTTTCAGTTATGTAACATTTAAAAGAGTTTACAACTTTATCTTCCCCTAAAGTATGCTTAAGTATGGGTGGAGTAGAGTTCTCACATTCCTAAGTCCCTTCATTGTTTAAAATGGGGAATGGTCTTAACCAAGTGTTCTGAAGTAGGGTCAGAGAATTTTTAAGATTCACAATCCCCCCTGATGATCATTGGAAGACTAGTCTCCCCATTGATCATTTAACATAATCATCTTGTAGTCCTAAATGTACTTCTAACTACAGATTCATACAATATTCAATTTTCTAAGAGGAAATTAAGAGTTAGTGGTAGTCTCTTGGTGATCGAGAATGACTATTGTCTTTGTGCAGTTTCATCTACAGTGTACCCTCATGTGGCTTTGGAGTCCAAAGACTGAGGCACAGAGTTTGTGGCACATGGGGCATGGAATGCCAGTTGTTACGGGAGGTGCGGCTGTGGCCTGGTGTCAGCGTTCACGCGCAGCGGCAAGACGTTGACATTGCTCATCTTCAAAGGTGGCGGTGGCATGGTGAATGTGGGTTCACCAGCTGCTTCTGTCAAAGGCAGCGAGTTCTAGTTGCTTTGGTGTAATGCCAGCCCACTTCAAGTTGGACTTTAGCTGATCCTTGAATCTTTTCTTTGGTTGGCCTTGTTTCCTGAGTCCAGCTGACAGTTCACCATAGAATACCTGTCTTGGTATTCACTGTGGGTCCATGCGGATGACGTGTCCAGACCATCGTAGCTGGGTTTTGAGGACCATGACTTCGATGCTGGTGGAGTTGGCTCTGTCGAAGACTTCCTGGTTGGTGATTCAGTCCTGCCATCAGATCCTCATGATTGACCGGAGGGAGCGTTGGTGGAATTGCTCCAGCTGCTTCATGTGCTTCCGGTACGGTGTCCATGTCTCACAACCGTACAGGAGCAAGCTGAGGACCACTGCGTTGTACACTTTGAGCTTCGTCGCAGTGCTTACACCTCTGTGTTGGAGGACTTTGGAGCACAGCCGCCCGAGTGCCTGGCTGGCCTTTTGGATCCTGGCATTAAATGTCATGGTCTAGGGACCCGTCGTTGGTGATGGTACTGCCCAGGTACTTGAAGGTGTTGACATTAGAAAGCTGCGTGCCATCGATTGTAATGCATGGCTGGTTAGTTAGCCTCCCTGGTGCAGGTTGGAACAGCACCTCTGTTTTGCTGAGGCTGATTGTCAGGCCAAACAGTTTTGTTGCTGTAGAGAACCTGTCCACAATGGTTTGAAGATGATTTTCTTGGTGGGCCATGAGAGCACAGTCATCTGCAAAGAGAGCTTCCAGGATGAGTCTCTCTGTAGTCTTTGGTTTTGCAGTCTGGCGGCGAAGGTCGAATAGTGAGCCATCCAGTCAGTATTTGATGTAGACGCCCAGGTCTAGATCCATCACAGCATGTCGTAATACTTGGGTGAAAAATAGGTTGAATAGTACCAGAGCAAGGACACAGCCTTGTTTCATGCCATTGGAGATGTTGAAGCGATCGGAAGTCTCTCCACCAGATAGGACTTCCCCTGTCATGTCGACATGAAAGAGCTGAATCAGTTTGATGAATTTTGCTGGGCAACCGAGCTTGCTGAGGATCACCCACAATGCGTCCCTGTTCACTGTGTCGAACGCCTTTGTCAGGTCTATGAAGACAATGTAGAGACTCAGGTTCTGCTCAAGGCATTTTTCCTGCATTTGCCTCACCGTGAAGACCATGTCGATGGTGCTGTGATCTGGTCGGAAGCCACATTGTGATTCAGGCAGGTTCTGCTCTGAAACAGATGACAGGAGTCTGTTGAGTATAACACGGGCGAGGATCTTTCCAGCAGTGGAGAGTAGTGAGATGTCTCTGTAGTTGTCACAGGCTGCTTGTGAGCCTTTGTTCTTGTATAGGGCTATAATGGAGGCATCTCTGAGTTCTGGGGGCATGTCTTCCTCTTCCCATATGCTGGTCAGCACTATGTGGAATGCCTGGAGTGCCTTTCCATTTAAGGCCTTGTACACCTCGGTTGGGATCCAGACTTTACCAGGTGCCTTGCCTGCACTCATTTGTTTAATGGCTTTTTGGACTTCCTCTATTGAAGGAGGGACATCAAGTTATTCAGTGGTGCGGTTTTGGGGGATCTGGTCAAGGGCGCTTTGGTTGACTGAAGAGGGTCGGTTGAGAAGCTGACTGAAGTGTTCTTTCCACCTGTTGCTGATGCCTTTTTTATCTTTTATGAGAGTGTCACCGTCAGAGAATAGCAAGGGAGTGGTGGTGGGTTTTAATGGCCCATAAACAGTCTTGAGGGCACTGAAAAATTGTTTGTAGTTTTTCATATCAGCAAACTGCTGGATTTCTTCTGCCTTTTTTTCCCCCACCATCGATCTTGCATCTTCCTGATCTCACGCTGCACTGTGGCTTGGAGAGACTTTAATCTGTCCTTTTTAGGAGCAGAATTTGGGTTATTTTGCCACTCCATAAAGGCTTTGTTCTTCTTGCTCAATAGGTCTTCAATAGCAGTGTTGTTCTCGTCGAACCAGTCCTGGTGGTTGCATTGTTTGGGGCCTAGGACTGCATTTGATGTTTCCTTCACTGCATCTCTGAACTGGTAACATTTCTCGGTTGAGCTTCCAGTGAGTGGTCCCTTGGCAGACAGCTTGTCATCCAGGCAGGACTGGAATGTTTGCAAATAAGATGGATCTCTAAGACAACTCACACTGTAAAATGCGCGAAGTGTCTGGGCGTGTTTTGGATGGCGAGGTACAATGCACATTTGAAGAGTCACTCTAACCAATTGGTGGTCTGTCCAGCATTCAGCTCCTCTCATGGCTCTGGTGATCTTTACATCCTGGATGTCTCGCCGGCTTACAATGATGTAGTCAATGAGATACCACTGTTTTGATCGTGGGTGCATCCATGTTGTTTTATATTTGTTCGCCATTCTGAACACAGTGTTCGTGATGGTGAGTTCGAACTCTGAGCATTTGCTGAGTAGCAATAGGCCTTTGTTGTTCATTTTGCCCACTCCGTGTTTGCTGAGCACTCCTTTACATCTTTCATGGTCCTGGCCAACGCCGGTGCTGAAGTCTCCCAGTAGTATCAGCTTGTCATTTGTGGGCACTGAGTGCAGGACAGCACTCAGGTCAGAGTAGAACTGCTTGATGGTCTCCTCTGTGCTGCTCAGTGTAGGGGCATATGCGCTGATGATTGAGGCATACCGGTCTTTGCTGAGAGGCAAATGGATCTTCATGAGCCTCTCGCTAATGCCCACAGGCAAGTCTGGCAACTGTTTGAGCAAACTTGTCTTGATGGCCAGGCCAACACCGTGGATTCTGTCTTGAAGAGGTTGGACGGGGTTAGGATAGATGAGTGTTGTGAGATCTAAAATAGTGAAGCCCATAAACTGTAGTGAGTTAAAATGGTGGAAGATATAAATTGTGATAGATATAAGGGAGGGTGAGTAAATTTGACCACAGGAAATATGTTTCACTACAGTGTCTTGTTTTTTAAATCAAATATAAGGTGGTTGCCAGGGAAATATTCCCAATTATTCAAATACCCAAGTCAACTGGGTTTTATAGAGATTTTAATTAATACAAATGTGGAATTAAAGAAAAGAGAGAAAGAGAGAAAAAGGAAATAAGTATGAAGGGCCTTAAGCCAACATGGCCTAGACCTAAGTCTTAAGAGAGAGATCAATCAGTCTTTAACACTCACCACAAGGTCTGCCTAAGCAAGGATTCTAGTGACACCAGGCCAGCTCCATCTCAGCTGACTTCACCAGAGAGAGTTCCAAAGGGCCTCTCTCCAGAGCCTCCAGAGGGACAGAGTCACCTCAGAGGAGCTCCAGCGAGATCTCCTTAGAGATTGTCCTCCAAGAGCTTCCCTTCTCCAGAGCCTCTCTCAAGAGATTCTTCCCAAGAGATCCTCATCAGAGATCCTCCAAAAGGATTTCTCCAAAAGGATCTATCCTCAAGAGATTCTGCTTTTTCTTATATAGGGGTTTTTCTCCTATGTCACCTCCCCTAAGTCCCTACATCTACCAATCACTGTAGACGCTTTCCAAAGGACTGCCCATCTAAATTCCTGCTAAGTCGACCAATCTCCTCAGTAAGTCTGAATCAGAAAAAATGCTGCTGTGTCGACCTATCTCCTCAGTAAGTCTGAACGAGAGAAAACACAGCTGAGTCAACTAATCTCATCAAGAGAAAACTTGCCTGACCCTTTTAGGTACCTAGCATCCCATTGTATCAATTCTAAAAACAGGCCTGGCTCAAAGAACTCCTTGCTTTATTATAAGCATGGGTCCAAGTACTTTCATTGTTTAGCAAGGAGTTTTCTCTCCTAAAGCAGTCTTAAGTAAGGGTAGAGTAGGGGTCCTCCCATAGAAAGAAGTTTTCTCCCCTAAAGCAGTCTTAAGTACAGTTGGAGTAGAGGTCCTCCCATTTCTGATCCTGGCGAGTTCTCACATCAAAATGGGGAATGTTTCTCAGTAGGGAATTTGTTCCAATTAAGAATTCCCCGATGGGGAAATTTTTAACATTCACAAGTCTGAGAGATTTCAAGATTTACAGTGTGCACAAAGATACTTGTGTGCAAAAGAGATTTAAGTGGAAAAGCCGATGCACAGAGACAGTCCCACTCTCTCGGCGTTGGAAGCCTGGGTCCAGTGGCACGAAAAATTGTTACATCTGGAGACTTCCTCAGCTGCATTGGATGTCCGTGTTGTCCTTTGTGCTCCAACACACCCTAAGCATTCCACAGTGCTTTGCTGCGTCGCCATCTCAGCTGTTGAACCTTCTTATTGGTTTCTTCTGTCTGTTCAGCCGAAGCAGTCTTCACATGCTGGGTGAGCAATGCCCTGGTTCACCAGGGGTCCACGGCCCGATGGCTACCCTCACAAGTTTTAGCCAGCCTGTCGAAGCCGTTGCCCGGGGTGTGGCTGCTGCCACATGCTAGCAGCTACTGGGAGCCACAAGTGAGAGCTGGGTGTCAGGTGGGGGTCAGAGGCTGGAGAGCTGCCCTAGGAGGGCACGACAAGCCCTCCATACCAGAGATACTACCCCTCCCTGAGCACCCATACACCCCAAGAGGTAATTAGAGTAGTGAGGGAGGAAATAGAAAAGATAGAAAGCAAAACCAATATTTTGCTAGGCTTATTGACAGAAAGCCAAATTAGGGGCAGTCCCTTTTGGCATAAATGTGTACATTTACAATAAATGTTCAATCAAACTTCAGTTCAATCAACCATATCCAAAGTTCATTCTTGATCTTTTTGATGTATTGTAGGTTTTCCGGCATCTTTCTGCAACAGTTCATTATCTGGATGTAGGAGTTAGCAAGCTTCTTCCTTGAAGATCTTTTCTTGAACAAAAATCAAAATCTTGGATTTTTATAAAAATACGATCTCAAACAAAAAATCAAAAATCTTGGATTTTAAATTAAAATATATTCCCCCCTGAAGTAGGTGTTAAAAAACATCCAGTTCAGCTCAGGATGCAATGTTGAGTTATGGGGGTGTATTTATCAAAAGAAGAGAAAAACACAACCAAAACCATAAGGAAACAAAAAATTCAAAATAGGCCCTTGTATTGGTCCAATTTAAAGTAATTTCTATCCCACAAGTCTGTAGGACAGAATGCAGTAATATTTCACTTACCCATGTACAGCCAAGACTACAGGAAGTTGCCATAATATAAGAAGGAAAAAGGAACTAGAATTCTATTTTGATAGGGAAGTGTCATTCCCTCTTCTGAATTTTTTGTCATTCTCAGGGATATAGGGAACCACCATGATAGTCAAATTTTAGTACTTGTCCGAGTACTTCGCAAAGAGTGTAGATACAAGGATGTCCTACGACTTAACATATGTCACAACCTTGAGTCTCACATTAATTTCCTGTTTGCGCTTTTTGGCACTTTTCAGGTTAAGTCTGTGCTCCTTGTTTTTTATCCCTTTTCCTGGAATCAGATACCAACATTAATCACAGCCCAATAATATTTTATCAATAAATGGCAGGTTCCCATAGTTTAAAGCTTTTGTGGGTATGCATTGATATTATAGCAAGTATATATATGTGTGTGTGTGTGTGTGTGTGTGTGTGTGTGTGTGTGTGTGTGTGTGTGTGTTAAACTTCTATTACTGCAGAAAAAATAATATATTAATTATATGTACCTTTTGTACAAGAAATGAGAAAAAATCAAATATTCTAATCAAAATAAAAGAAAAACAATAATAAAAATAAGGAAAAAATCAGTAATTCAATATGTTCTCGAAAAAACAGCATCCATTTGTCTATGGATTATTATCTCCAAAGCATATGATAGGATACAGTCAATTAGTCTCAACAGAAGATGCTTTCTTCACATGTGAGCAATGAATCCAAGAGTCCTTCTCTCCAACCTTTATAGATGTTGGAGTAGTTAACAATATTTGGAATGGTCCTTTCCACAAAGGCTGAGTTGCTCCAGTATGCTTGAAATTCTTAATATACACTTTATCTCCTGGTTTCAGGTCATGAAGAGAAAAGTCTAGTGGTCCGGCTTGTACTGAAGCTCCGGATTCATGAAGTTCACGTAGTTTGTGCTGTAATTCCTGTATATAGAAAGCAATAGTAGTATCTCCCCCTAATAGTGATGTATATGCAGGGGAAAAAAGTTTAGCCTGTATAGGTGGATGTCCAAAAAGCATCTCAAATGGTGAGATGTGTAGGTCTCCTCTAGGCCTGCTTCTAAGATAAAATACGGCCAAAGGGAGAATTTCAGGCCATTTTAAATGTGTCTCAATGCATAATTTTCCAATCATAGTTTTAAGTTCTTTGTTCATCCTTTCCACTTTTTGGAGGGGAGACAAAACTGAAAAAGGTTAATTAATATCAACAATATCAATAGAGTCTAAGAAGAACCACCTTCATTATATTTGGGAAGTTCCTTAGGCACCCCCGTGAAGGGCACCCCTCTGAGGGTCGTTAGCACCTCAAGTATTTTTTGGACGAGCACCATTTCTTATATATTGTTGTTGGGTATTATAATTTTCTTCATTTGGATCATTGTCATTATTTTCCCAATTCCTGTTTCTATAATTTTGGTTTCTTAAGTTCTTATTTCTATAGTCATTATAGTTATTTCCATAATCATTATTATAATTTCTAAAATTTCTAAAGTTCTGGTTTCTATGATTATTATCATCATTTCTATAGTTATTATTTCTAAAGTTGTTATTAAACTGTGTATTTCTTCCGATTATCTTAAGAAAGGTTCTACATTCCATCATTTTGTGGCTCTTCTTCTCACAGAAGTGGCAGGTTACTGATTTATTTGTGAATTCTTGCAAAGGTGCTATATAGTCTCTCCCTTATTTTTCAATTGTCTCTTTAACATCTCAACTTCTTTCTTTAAATCTTCCACTAACGTATTGTGTTCCTCAGGTCTTTTTACACGACCTTTATAAACATAGGTTGCTACTCTCCTCAATTCTTGAAGGTCCATAGAGTCCCAATTAGGACAGCTAGTTTTAAAGTAGTCTTTTACTGCTGAACAACAATTCTCAAAGAATTGCCTATGTATTTGCCTAATGTCCCTTTCTCTGGATAAATCAAGGTCCATATATGTATTTCCTACGTCAATAAGTCTGTCCATAAACTGGGAGGGTGTTTCATCAATATCTTGTCGGGTTCTTTCAAATTTTGACCATTTTTCAGGTCTATCAGAGCAAGCTCTCATGGCTGTCAATAATGCTTCTCTGGCCTGGTTTAGTTTTGTGTGATCTAGTTCAACATTGGGGTTCCATTGTGGATCTTCAGTTGGCCAATAATGTCCTCTTCTACCTCGTTTTTGATTAGCCAGAGAGATGATATTGTTTTTTTCTCTTTTTGTTAAAAATGTCTCTAACAAATTCTCAATATCCATCCAAGTGTGGTCAAAAGTTCTGAATATGTTCTCTAATTTTTTTATAATTAATATTGGTTCTTCCTCAACTGATGGAAGATCTTCTTTAAATTTATTCAAATCTTCAGGGCTAAAAGGTGTGAGATATCTTACAGATACCAAGTTCCCATCATTATTAAAAGTGGGTACTTCCCTTAAAGGAAATAACCTATCTGAATTATTTGGTACTCCTGTTTCTGTTTCTAGCCTTCTTGCTCCATTCTCAGTGGAGTAGGTGTGAGAAAGAGAAGAGTTGGGCACATTGAGGGAGAGGGTTTGTTGTTGTCCCATAGTGCCAGAAAGATCAGAGGTAGGAAGGGTATGGGAGGTGTTAGGGTTGGAGGAATGAGTAAAGTGTGAAGTGGTGGCATTATGATCAGAAGCATGGGTGGGGTGTGAACTTAGAATGGAGGGTGTGGGATCTGATGCATGGGCAGGGGGAAGAGTGGGTTGGTTAGAAGTAGGGTTTTCTAAAGCAGAGTTGGCAAGAGGAGCAGTGGGTTGGCTAGGAGGGTTAATGTCCAGAGATTCTGATAATGTTCTTAACTCTCTTTTAATGTTCCTCATAAAAGCTATGATCTCCCCCAAACTTTCCTCCATAAGAATGCTTAAGCTGGTTCCTCTCTCTGATGACCACTACTGTAATATTTATTGGGAAAGGAAATGGGATTGGAAAAATGGGGAGGTTAATATGGGGGTATGGTGGAGTTGAGGGGAGAGAGGGAATATTGCTTGGTGAGGCAAAGGAGAGAGATGCCCCCTGCCGAGAGAAGCAGCAGGGGTCCTATAAGGACTGTTTGTTGTTGAATGACTGAACTGATGCTCAGCTCCCTCTATGCCCAGAAAATATAGTCTACTTATCTGACTGTGAATTCAAATAATATAAAGTTTAATAACCAGTTGGGATTGGAGTTTTTCCTCAGCTTCAGAGCCAGGCCTCATAGACTGGTGGGCATTTCTCCCACTCCCGTCTACCCTATATCAGCCCTCGCTTTGTCTAATTCAGAATCTTAGCAGTAGACTGAAAGCAAACAAAAACAGTTCTGACCTTCAGAAGTGATTGGGCCTGAATCTTCTGGCTGAACCAAGAAGAGGCATATCACACCAGACTGGGCTGAACAAGCTCCTCCCTCCTCCAACACCAGGAAAGAAGACCAACCCGGCAGGAAGGAAGTGCTAGTCACAAGACCCAACTGCCACTCCTAGTTGCCCCTTCCCCCACCAACTGTCAGTCTTGTTTCCTTTCCACACTACCACTCCTTGCTCCTTTATATCCATCCATGTCGGTCCCTTATCCCATTTTCCCATAATTTTCCATTTCAAACTCCAGAATTCACATTCTATCAAATGAATTTGTTCACTCCCTATTTTGTGCCAAACTGTGCTAAATTAGAGATACAGATAGAGAAGCAAGATGGTCTCTGCTTTCAAGGAGCACATCCTATAATTGGGAGAGAAAACACATTGAAGATAACATAGTTTCAAGAATGGCTGAAGAGGCTTCCATATTAGTGGAAGAAATAGAGTCAGTGACTCCCATTTCATCTCACTGATGTGAGTAGTCCCTCTGTTTGACATTCTAAGCCTTTCATAAACTAGACTCCTCCCCTGCCTTTCCAGTTTTCTTAAATTTCACACTCCTTTTATGAACTTGTCAATTCAGTGACACTGGCTTCCTTGCCTTTGGGGCATTTTTATTCTCTGTCCTCCATGCCTTTGAATGCTTTCTTTCATCTCTGCCTACTGTCTTCTCTGATTTCCTTCTAGTCCTAGATGAAATCCCACCTTCTTCAGAAAGCCTTTCCCAATCCCTCTTAGTTCTAGTGTCCTCCCTCTGTTGATTCTTTCACATTTATCTGTTTGTACTTAATCATTTGTATGGCGTTTCCCTTATATTATAAACTCCTCATGGGCAAAGACTGTTTGTCCTTTGTCTTTCTTTGCATCCCCAGTGCATAAGTCAATGCTTAGCACATAGTAGGGAACTTAGTAAATGATCATTGACTGACAAGTCAAGCCCCCTGAGTGGGTTCTTGGATGCCTGGCTACAAGAAGAGGGAAAGGAAAAGAGAGAGAAGAGGGCACCCCAACAATGCCTTCATGTTGGCAAGCTCAAAGAGTTTATGATATTAACAAATTGTTATGTAGACCTGTACCTTCTCCCTGGAAAATACTTTGTTAAATTTCTATTTTTTTAAATTTGTGCATATGCTCCTTCCCCCAAATAGAATGTAAATTTCTTATAGGCAAGGACTATTTAATTTCTGTCTTTGTATCTCTAGCACCTAGCACAGTGCCTGGCAAATATTAGTTGCTTAATAAATGATTTATAAATTGAAATTAATTTAATTGAAGGTCAGGAACCCTTGTCTCGTATTACAGAACCAGGTTAAAGATGGTGTTGTGGAAGTCAAGAGAGGAGAAAGTTTCAAGAACAGGGAATCATCAATATCTAACACAGTACAGAAATGTCAGTGCTCTTTGCCCTAGAAATTAGCTCTGGCAAAAGAAGAGAAAAAGGGTAAATAAAAACAATATTACTTTTCTTGGTTTAACAAATACCATTTTTATGTGTTAGCTTTCCCAGTGAAAACAATGGCCTTCAGTTAATACTGAAGTTAACATTGTGTTGAGCAATGGTAGATGTTTTATTCATTTTTAGCATATTTTGATAGTATTGTGCTTATTATGTATGACTTTTGAACATTTAGAATCCATTAAGTGTATTTTAAAAGTCTTTTAGTATCAATTTTGTACATTTCATAAATTAATAGCTTATATTTAAATATGATTTTAAGGTTGACAAAGATGGCTACTTAACATAAGAGTAATGTGTAGGATTTATGATGGAAACTGGCTGTTAGAGACTATTTGGTAGTTTTTTAGTAAATCCTTTAAACAAATAAACAGTTTTTTTCGGTTTCAGTCAGAGCATCTCTAACATCAGTACATTATATTCTTAAACAGATAAATGGCTGTTGTTAGCTGGCAACAGCTATAAAGAGAGGCATATGCCATGTGAAGTGTGTAGTCTGAACACACCGCAGCCATGATATTTGGAGTCTTGGCCATGGATCTGTGTCGTACCTCTTGGGGAAACTAGCAGATCTATTCCAGTTCCTCGTGGAGCTAGACACCTGGTACCATTTAGATGACACCTGTTTTTTGCTGTTCTGTTTCTCACTCATCTTGATCTAAACATTTTTCTCAGTGAGACTTGGTCATGTTTGAGATTTTGGATTGGATAGAGGTCTCTGTATCTTTTAGAACCTCCCAGAAATTAGTGTGAAAAGCATGAAAGTTACTTTACATTTTTCATGTGTCTTCTTTGTCATAAACTCAAGAATAACTCTCTGATATATTCTCTACTTTAGGGGGAAAATTGTATATATACGAACTATTGTGTATATAAACCTAGGAGATTAAATACAAAACAAGTAGAATATGGGGTCATATAGGAAAATAAGTCTGTTATTTCTTTAACCCATTGGTTACAAGGATTTACAGTTAGGCCTCTGATATTTTCTCCCTTTCCAATCCTAGGCAAGTTATTTTATCTCTCTAGGCCTCAGGCAGTTTCCTGGATTTATCTACTAACCTGATGGCAGGAAATCCCACTTGAGGAATTTCCCAAGTTGAGGTGATCACAGATGCAATTGTATTGCATTGACAGTGTTTTTATTTTAATAGTTCAACTGTGTTCCAGGTTTCTAGCTGTATTTATCAAGATTGTTTTAATTAATTTTGTGGTTTATTGAGCATCTACCATATAAGTGACAAGGAATAGTAGTAGTAGTAGTCTCTCGGTAACCGAGGATGACGTTTGTCTTTGTGCATTTTCATCTATGATAGATGAGTGTGCACAAAGACACTTGTGCGTGAAAGAGATTTAAGTGGAAAAGCCGATGCACAGAGACAGTCCCACTCTCTCGGCGTTGGAAGCCTGGGTCCAATGGCACAAAAAGTCGTTACACCTGGAGACTTCCTCAGCTGCATTGGATGGCCGTGTTGTCTTTTATGCTCCAACACTCCCTAAACACTTCACAGTGCTTTGCTGCGTCGCCATCTCAGCTGTTGAACCTTCTTATTGGTTTCTTCTGTCTGTTCAGCTGAAGCAGTCTTCACATGCTGGGTGAGCAAGGCCCTGGTTCACCAGGGGTCCGTGACCCAATGGATACCCTCATAAAGTTTAGCCGGCCTATCGAAGCCTTTGCCCGGGGTGTGGCCGCTGCCACATGCTAGCAGCTACTGGGAGCCACAAGTGAGAGCTGGGTGTCAGGTGGGGGTCAGAGGCTGGAGAGCTGCCCTAGGAAGGCACGACAAGCCCTCCATACCAGAGATACTACCCTTCCCTGAACACCCCATACACTCCAGTGACAAGGAATACAAAAGAAATATAGGACAAAATCTTTGACCTCCAAGAAAAAACTGTTGTATTCAGGAGATAAAGTATACAGGAAAATTGAAATCTATCTTTAAAGGAAATTTTACAGAAAAAGGAAAAGAATCTCACACAGTGGGAAGAACTTGATGGGTTACCATGTGTACCAGTGGAGAGAGTGCCAACACAAGTGAGATGATTACTCTGTTAGATAATTACTAGCAGGGTATTAATGAGTCAAGTATTCTTTGACCATACCATCATCCACTCTTACTTTCTTCCTTTTCAGGAGTTCCACAGCCCTAGACTTTATAGTCTCCAGGCAGCTCAGTTCAGGGATACTAATACTTTGTATTTGTGTGGTGCTTTTCAATATAATGTTACTGTTTATGTAGCACTTTCTAGACACAGTATCCTAAATGTATTCTTTCATATGTTTTTCATAAAAGCCCTGCTAAGTAATTTTGCAAACAAGAAATTCCCAAGTGTTTATTAATGCCTGCTTTGTGCTAGGCACTGGGGATACAAAGACAAAAATGAAATAACTATAAGCTTCTTGAAGGCAAAAACTGTTTAAAGACAACATGAACCAAATATATACAAAATAATTCCAAAGTAAATTTTAGTAAGTCTCTGCGATTGACTGGGATGGATTTGAAAAGTAATATCGGGGCAATTGATGGAGTGCCTTACATTCTAGTCAGAGAAGTTTGGACTTCATCAAATAGAGAGAAAGAACAATCACAAGTTCCTATAGAATATGTTATTTTTCCAATGTTTAGCACAATTCCTGGCACATGTTAGAAACTTGGTTGTGCTGGCATTTCAGACCCTTCTTAACCCAATTTGGAGATTTCTTGGCAAAGATACTAGAGTGACTTGCCATTTCCATCTCCAGCTCATTTTACAGCTGAGGAAAGTGAAGCAAACAGGGTTAAATGATTTGCCAAGGATCTCCCAGCCACAAAATGCCTAAAACTAGATTTGAACTCCAGGAGATGAGTTTTCTTGACTCCAGGCTGGGCACTTGACTGTACCACCACCCAGCTGCCCATTAAAATATGCTTGATGATTTATTGACTTAAGTTGAAGGAAGAGTGATATAATGAAAGTGTTATTCTTAGAAGATTAATGGGGAGGAGGGGAGCTATATTAAAAGGATGAATTGGAGTTGGATGAGATTAGAAGCAGGGAGATAAATTAGGAGGCCATTGTAAGCCATGATGTGATAAGAAATGAATAGAGTAAGAGTAGAAAAGAATTGGAAAATTTGAATGATAATTTGAAGGTTGAGTTAACCTGAAGAGAGTAGAGAATATGCATCAGTAAAAGTGGCTCTTAAGGCTTTGTTTCTGAAGTATTAGTACATATTAAAAAATGTCAGTGGCTCCCTTTTCCTTCCAGAATCTGAAAAAAGCTCTTTATAACATAGCCCCCTTCTGCCCTTCCAGTCTTCTCAAACTGTACACCCTGCATGCGTACTTGATCTAGTGACTCTGGCCTCCTACCTGTTCTACAAACAAGACTCCATCTCTCTCTGGGTTTTTTCTCTGGTTGCCCCCTATACTTGTTATGCTCTCCCTCCTCATTTCTGATTATTGACTTCCCTGGCTTCTTTTCAGTCCCAAGTAATATTCCATCTTTTAGAGGAGTCCTCCTCCAAGCTCTTTTAATTCCAGTGTCTTCTTTCTTTTAATTATTTCCTATTTATCCAAATAAAGCTATTTTTGTATATATGTGTTACATATTGTCATTCTTCTCTCCTCCCCCATTAGGTTTTAAGCTCCTTGAAGGCAGAAATTATCCTTTGCCTCTTTGGGTATTCCCAACTCTTATCACAATGCTATTTTGCTATTATATAGTGTATGGATGAGTTAAGTACCTAAATAGAACCTAAATATAGTGGGGGGGGGGGGGGTTGGAGGGGAAGGAAATTCATTGTGAAATCAATAGCAACCTGGAAGAAAAGACTTATTTCTAAATTTTAATTTTTTAAATAATTATTTGAATTGTGTTTTTCATTAAGAAGCATTTACCACCCCTTCTTCCAAATAAAATCCTTTTAACCAAAATGCAAATACAAGCAAAGCAAATTTTCATATTGCCCATAGCCAAAAATGTATGGCTCATTCTGCAAAAATATTATTTCTAAAGAATCTACAAAATGAAAGTTCTAATTTATACTGAACTGGCAACTTTTATATCTTCCTTCCAACTTAAAATCCACATTAACCAAATAACTAACATGGTGTTTCAACTGTGGGAAAAAGGCCATAAAATCTTTCCTCTACTTGCAGCATGAAAAGTAACACAGTACATAATTTTTCTCTTATAGATCAAATGAAATAGTAATAGAGAACATCAGATTAAGGTGCTGAAGTTAATAATAATCCAAAAAACTGGGTACAAATAATAGGTTCTAGAGGTAAAAAGTTCTTTAATAGTGATTCATAAATCTTTCATCATTGATTTCCATATATTTTTAGCAACTATTTGTGGAAAACACCTTTTAAGTTTTGGTGGGGAGGGAATCGCCATTATAATTAATCTTGGGAAGCCCAGTTCTTGATGAAATGTGCTTCTGTAATATGTACTCAAATTCATCAAATTATTTCTCTTCCTCCAACTTTCTACTATTATTTATCCTTCATTAGGAGATTAATAAGAAAACAAAATTAAGTTTATGCTTTAACTTAATGTGAACTGGTAATTTTCAGTACTAAAACTTACAATTTGATGTGAGATTTATCAACATTAAGCAATAAAGTAAATTTGATATAGATATGTTCTAGGAAGTGCTTCAAGACACCCTTTTACCTTGTACCAGCTCAGCAAACTTGCAGTGGCTTAACTGAGTAATCAGTCCTCTAAAACCTTACAGTCTTTAATAAACCAATGAGTTTCTGTTGCTTCTTGCATAGAGTTGCAAGTTCCTTTTCTTCTTCTTGGGATATCAGGCCACGTCCAGTTGCAGCAGCTGCAATGTCCTTAATTTCAAAATATGCCCTCTCGTTGCAGCTGCTGTCTTTCAAAGGAGATGGGATGGTGATCTCTTACCACCCTGTCCTCCAGGGACTCTTCTCACACCAGGATCCAGATTGCTGAAGCTGGCCATGGTGAGGCTGGATTTGACATATAGACAGACCTCCACCATGACCTCCAGTTGTCAGGGCAACTGCAGCATTATCTGTAAGTATTTAAGCAGATAATACACAATTTCAAAATCTCTCTGTTCTCTCGGGATCACCACCCCTAATTCCCAGGTAGGATGGGAAAATACCCTTGTCACAGGGGACCTACTTTTGTGTCTTTCTAACAGAAAGTAAAGACAGGTAGGAGGGGCAAAGACTGCTTTGTGACAATCAAGAGAAAACATTTCTGTTTGTTATTCATTTTCCCTGTACTCTTTTTGTCTTTCTAGCCTTGCACAGGAAAAAGAACAGTTGACAATCTATTTTCTATGGAAAAGACTGGCAATGGTTCCATTACCTCCATTGAATTACCATTTGCTTTGCCTGTTGGTAATTAAGACACAATCTTTGCCTATTGGCCTAGGAATCAAGCTGGTGAAATTCAAACTGGCCTACAAAGTCCTAGTAGAAATGATGATTAGTTCCACCTTCACCAGTACTGTCTCCTACCACACAAAGTCCTGGGATCCTGGGTTTGGTGGTCGGTGGGTGTGTATGGGGTATCTTAACAACCTCCCCACATTGAATTTTATTTATAGATCTAAGAAGGACTTTAAAGTTAGCTTAATTTAGCTCCCTCCCTTTTTTAGCACACTAAGGTATAAGGTCTTTTGCCCCCATCTATGGAACTTTAGGCAAGTCATTTAACCCTGCTTTCCTCCCTGGTGTGAAAGACAAGAAGGTTGAGTTCACTGGTCTTTAAATTCTAGTTTCTAAAACTTATCCCTCATTCCATAGTGGGCTAGCAACAGTGTTAACTTTAGCACCCAGGTTTCCATCTAGATCCTTTCACTGGTCTCTTGGTCCACTTCATCCAAGGTTGGTGTGTGACAAATGGAGTTAACTCTGTCTCCATACGTGGATATTACAAGGTAAGGAAGGGCTCTGGAGCTCGCTCATCTGATTCTCACAATCACCTTGGAGATTCTAATGACTTGCTGAAGTTTATATAGCTAGTAAATTTCAGGCAGTGGGATTTGAACTCAGATCTCTACTAAGGCTTAACAGACAACATTTTGAGCAAGTATTTATTGAATGAATGACACTGAGTGATGTAGAGAATCTCTATAGTGGAGTTCCCTAACTTTTCCTATTAAAAAACTTTTAAATTTTAGTTAAATAAAAATGAGCTTATTAAAAATATTTAACATTAGTAAAACATAATCAATAACGAAAAGCGTGCAACAGCACAAATTGATGCCCTCATTGACCAGTAGTGTTAGTAAGTGCCTTCCAACCTCTGCTCTTGCCTTGAAGCTACAGAACTAATAGGGCTTCTGGATTTGCCATTTACCTTGCCTCATGTCAGTTCCCTTGTGTTTGTTCTTGTTGCCATTGTATATCTTTGGATCTGTCCTCTTTCCTGCTACTGTCTTGTGGAACAGCACAGGGACATCTCTCCCTCTTCCACAGGGACAGAGAAAGGACTAAGCTTTGGAACCACAGAATCTCTAGTAGTGGAGGCACCTGATAGCATCTCCTGCCTCCTCAGTCCCTTGGCTCTGAGGCCCCTTCCTCCCTGAATTGGGGGGTTGGGGCTTGGGGGAAAGTTCCACTCAGATCCTTCATTTAAAGGTGAAACACTGTAGTCTTAACTTCATCATGCCCCTTTGGCCACACTGCACTTTTTAAACTTCTTTTTATGTGCTGTCTCTGACTATTAGGGAGCTCCTCAAGAGCAGGCTCTGTCTTATTTTTTCTTTGTGTTCCCAGTGCTTAGCGCAATGTCTGCCGTATAGTTTCTGCTTAATGGTTATTGACTGACCGATTAATTTAATGCTAGAAGACCCCTCTATACCATCTCTACCAAATGGTCATGGAGCATCTGTGCAAGCACTTCTACAAAGAGCTCACTGCCTCACAAAGTGAACCATTCTGTTCTTGAGCAGTTCTAATTATCTAAAAATTCATCCTTGCATTGAGCCAATATCTGTTACAGTTCTATTATTGCTCTCTTGAGCACCACAGTATAAGTGTAATATGTTATCTATATGCTAGGCCTTTAACTTAAAAAAGGCAGCTATTAACCAACCCTTCCACTTACCCCAACTATTTTCCTCTCTGAATTAAAACATCTTCATTTATCTCAACCACCAGTAAGAGCTAGTCAGCTGGGGTTAGTTAAGTGACTTGTCCAGGGTCACACAGCTATGAAATATCTGAGGGCAGATTTGAATCCAGGACCTCCTGGCTGTCTTCACTGAGCCACCTAGCTTCCCCTTTCTATTTTTTTAAAAAAATGCCTTTTTAAAAAAGACTTTTGTTGAGTCTCCAAATACAGTCTGGGCGGTTCAGAATGAGTTCCTTTGAATCTCCCTTGAATTAAACACTTTTTTAATATAGTAGGTATTTAGCAGACAAGTCATGCTGTTGGCTTATATTAATAGTTTGAATCTATTCATTAAGACTTAAATATGAAGAAGAATGCTTCTGAGAGGTTGAAGGACCCTTAATGCTCTGGTAAAAGATCTCTAGGAAGTTTCCTTTGGGCCTTATTTTACTAATTGTTTTTACTGTTAACAGCATTTTAGCAAATGTTCAGCCAAAACTGTGTGTTTATTTGTGTATGTGTGTCTGTGTCTGTCTGTCTCTCTCTCAATGTGCTGGGCTGTTTGCCCGAGAATGTCTTCTCTCTGTTATTTAGGGGGATCACAATCAGATTGTCAAAACTATCTTATGAATAATCTTCCTCCTAGTTCTTTGATAGTTATCTAAATGTGTTCCCCCACAAGCATATTTATATTCTAACAACCTAATTCCAAAATCATTCAAATTCTCTCTGTCTAGTGATAAAAAAGAATTAATAGCTTTGGTTGGCAGAGTTGTTGAAGATTTATTTAATCAACTGTTTTGTAGAAATTAAATGACTTGTCTAAGAGCATACAGATAATGGTAGGTCCTGACTAGAAGCCAGATCTTCTGGCTCTCCAGATCTTTTCCTCACCAAGAGCTTTTCTAATCTATGAGCATTTGACCTGCCTCCAAAGATAAATTAAAATGAAGGTAACAGCAACTCTCATCCATGTGAGCTAATAATCTGAGGCCAGATTTGAATTCAAGAAGATACGTTTTTGTAACTCCAGACCTGGCACTTTATCTGCTGCTCTACCTAGATGCCCATTCTAATTTTGGGTAGCTCTAATTGATACAAAGTTCTTCTTTAAATAAAGCTAAATCTATTTCTTTGTAATTTTTCCTCTTATTCTTATTTCTGACACATAGAACAAACTTAATAAATCTTGTAGGTGACAACCTTCAAATCTGAAGAGCCAGCTATCATTTTTCACCTCCTGAGCCTTCTATTCTATAGATTAAACATCTCCTTTTGGTCTTTGGATAGCATATTCTCTAGTCTTATCGTCCTGGTATCCTGGCAGCTTGTCAATGCCTGTCCCAAGATGTGGTACCCAGAATGGATCGTCATCATCCAGTTTCTTTGGGACTGGAGCAGAGGGAAGCCACCCTGCCTCTTTCCTTGCTCTGGACACTTTTTCCTCACCTTGCATGACAGTAGCAATTGTATACTTCTGTATATTGCAGTGTTGAGCAACTAAGCATGGACAGCTTCTTTAAAAAACAAAGATTGTTTTCACAGAGATTGTTGGCCAGCCATGCTTGCTTCATTCATTTAACCTATAAGCATTTATTACATGCCAAGCACTGTGCTAGGTACTTGGAGTACAAAGATGGAAATACAAGGTCCTGCTTATGTCCCAGTGAAAGGAAATAACATGAACAAAGTTAAGTAAAATTTTAAAATATTCCAAAAGTAAGTTGTCATATTTTTTGACCATTTTTTTGACCATCAATTGGGGAATGGGAGTGGGAAGGATACTAGCAAGCAAAGATCAGAATAGAGATTGTATAGGAAGTGACCATTGAACTGAGTCTTTTTAAGGAAGGCAGAATTTATTTTATGGATAGCAGGACTACTTGTCCAAATAGCATAGAGGTAGGAAATGGAATATCATGCATAGGGAACAGCAAGTAAGCCAATTCCACTGAAATGTAGAGTATATAAGGAGATGATGAACCGAGAAAGGTAAGTTGGAACCAAATTGTGGAGAATTTTAAATGCAGAGGAACTTCTGTTTAGATCTAGGGATAGTTGGAAGCTATTTGATAAGGGAGATGGTAAATAGTCACAGTTGTGCTTAGGAATATCAATTTGGCAACTTTGTGTAACATAGAATCAGAATAGGCAACTTAAAGCATGGAAAAAGACTAGGAGGGTATGGAAGGAGTCCAGGCGAGGCAGTGAGGGCCTGAACTAGGGATGTGGGCAGAGAAAGGAGGGGATGGGTACAAGAAATATTGTTGGAGGTAGAATTAGCAAGATGTAGCAACTAATTAGGTAGGGCATTATGACAGAGAGGGAAGACTCAAAGATCATACCAACCTTATAAGCCTGGGTGCTGGGGAGAATGATGGTGCTCTCAACAGAAATAGGGAAGTTAAGACGTGGGGAAGGTTTGGGGAAAATATATATGAGCTCTACTTTGAAAGTATTAAGTTTATGTTCAAACACAGTGTTGAAAATGTCCAATAAGCTTTGCCCATAATGTCCTTGTGTATTTATTTCTAATTGAGACAAGCATTTATTGTCAGGTGCTGTGCTAAGATCTAGGGACATGAAGAAAGATAAAAACAGCCCCTGCCTCAAGGAGGTCACAATCCAGTGGGAGAACTACTTGTAAGCACTGTGTACATCTAAGAAACAGGCATCTTTGGACATAAGCTCAGAGGGAAGGCAGTAAAGGGTACAGGAAAGACTTCTCACAGGAAGTGGAGTTTTAGCTGAGACTTGAAGGAAGCCAGGAAAGTCAGGAGGCAGGAGGGAGAGAGGAGTTTGGAAGAGAATTCCAAGCATGAGAGACAGTCAGTGAAAATGGGTGGAGCTTGGGATATGGAATGTCTTGTTTGAAGAACAGAATTTTTATTTAGCACCAATAATGTCTTAGATGCTAGTTTAGACTTTGGGGGAAAAATACAAAATGAGGCACAACCTAAACACACACACCCAGAGTAAGGAGATTACTAAGGCAGAGGATCTAAAGGTTACTGTAATGAGAGTTCTAGGCACATACTAGGTTCAGTAGATATCATCTGCTAAGACACAGGGGTGAATTGAGAATGTCATGTATCTACAACAACTTAGACTAGTTTGACTAAGGTATAGAGTATGTAATGAGAAATAACATGATATTCTAGTTAATTCCTTAAGTCCAAATACAGGATTTTACATTTATCCCTTTTAAATTGAATCTTATTATAGTCAGCCCATTAGTCACTCTTACTGAGATCTTTTTTGGTCCTCATTCTGCAATACATCATATTAACTTTCCCTTCCAGATTTGGAATGTCTAAAATTTTGATAAGTATGCCTTCATATAAGTCATTGATGAAAATGTGAACAACCCAGCGTCAAAGAGAGATCCTTAGGGCATTCTATTAGAGGCTTCTCTGAAAGTTGACTTAGTCCTTAATCACCACCCTTTGGGTCTAGTCATTAAACTGGTTGTGAATATGTATATCATCAAGCCTGCATTTTATCTATAAGCGGGAGACATACTTTCATAAGCTTAACTGAAATTCAAATTTATTCTATCTAATGTATAGTTCCCTTATTTACAATTTCAATAACCTGTTCCAAAAGAAAATGTCCTAAGCTAGGTCCTTTTAGTCACCATTTCCTTCTTAATATGTTGAATAATCATCCCTTTCTTTAGTAACACATTCTAAAACTATGGTGGTGATGGTGAAATAGAGCTTTATGTAGTGTTTTAAGGTTTGCAAAGCACTTTATATATACCTTGTCTCATTTGACTCTCACATCAGAACTCAAAGTGAAGTTCAGTGGACTTTAGAAGGACTCAGAAAGCCTCTGCTGTATTCCCTTTTTGGGGAAATATATATAGAATTGCCTCTCTATAGACTTGCTCCTTCTTTTGTCTTCCCCAGTTTTTCCAAAGGATCCGCAGTCGGCTCCTGTCCCATTCTTTCAGAAATCTAGATAGGGTATCCCATGTCTGATCTTACTTGGCTGAATATAAGCAAAATGAGACGTGAATAATTCTGTTTTCTGTTGTTATGGATCATGAGGCAATAATTTAAATACATATTTGACAGATACTTAGTTTAGGATACTAGGAACCTTGTGAGAGGGGCAGTAATCATTTAAGCAAATAACACAAAAATTTATTGATAACTGCCCTTTTATAATATAGTAGGGTGATGGCAAAAGTTTACATGAACTTTTGACCCACAGAATGCTGGAATCATTTTTTACTTCATCTTTATAAATGAATAGTATAGAGAATAAACCCTGTAAATAAACCATGATTTTGCTTATGATGTAGGCTATGCCTAGAATATCCTTCCTCAGTATTTTTTCTTAAACATTTTTTTCAGTTACATGTAGAAATAATCTTTGACATTTGTTTTCTGACATTTTAGATTCAGATCCCCCAACCCCTGCCCCAGGCCACAAATAGTCTGATATAGGTTATACCAGTACTTTCATACCGTACATATTTCCCTGTTGCTCATGTCATGATAGAAGACATATATTAAACATACAATACTCATAAAAGAAATAAAGTGGAAGAAGTCATGCTTTCATCTGCAATCAGACTCCAACAGTTTCTTCTTTGATTGTGTAGAGCATTTTTCATCTGTCCCTTGTGGATGTCTTGGAAAATTGCTTTGCTGATAATGATTTAGTCATTCTCAGTTGATCATTATATTTCTTTTACTGTGTACAATGTTCTCTTGGTTCTGCTTACTTCACTTTGTATTAGTTCATATTAGTCTTTCCAGGTTTTTCCAAATTCATCCTGTTTGTTGTTCCTTATGGTGCAATAGTATTACATTACAACCATACACCATAACTTGTTAAACCATTCCCAAAGTGATGGACAACCCTTCATTTTCTAATTCTTTGCCACTACAAAAAAAGCTGCTAAAATATTTTCATATAGATAGAACCTTTTTCTTTATCTGGGATCTCTTTAAGCTAGTAGAGGTATTGCTGGGTCAAATTGTTTGTGCATTCACTATTTCTTCTTGTAGAATTCTTGCCCATTAAAGCCAAACTCAAAGGCTACTTCCTCTATTAAGGCTTCACACATACTTCCTCTGGTTTGCTTTAGCTATTGTTATCATCACACCTCACACTGGTTTAGAGCCTCTCCAATGTATCTAAAATCTGTTATTGTATATTAATTATTTTTGTCTTATGCCTTTATTGTTTAAACTATGTATAACCTCTGGGGCCTAGCACTTTGCTACAAACAGTAGTTATTCAGTAAATATTTGTTTAATTGAATTGGGCAAAGAGGAAAACTTTATATTTAGATATTATAAAGTTAGACAGTTTACAGGACTGAGGTAAACCACCCATAATGTCTTAAAATTAATAAAGAAAAAATTTTATATAGTAGTATTTTGTGTTAAAAACTGAATATCTGAGGAGGAAGGCTAGAGTTTAGAGAACCAATATGTTTTTATCTAAGATTTATAGTTGAATATCATTCTTGGGTACACCGAAAAGAATAAGTGTCTGCGCAGAACTATGATTGGGTAAGTTGGTCCTAACTGAAATCCAAATCTAGTTGAAGCCTTTTTTGTATGTATTGTTGATCTGTGATTTCATGTGGGTAGGGAAGTTTCCCACCAAATGCTACCACCAACACAGATCTGCTATTTTTCTACATCTCAGTCTTGGCAAATTGTTTGGGGGCTTTGAGGGATTAAAAGTGGCTTACCCGAAGTGATATGATTATTACATATCAGAAGGAGAAATACCCAATTCTGCCTACTACACCTTGAAAATATGATTTAATCTACATAAAAATATTAAGGGTGGGACACTGCATGTACTTTGTCCAAAATCCCAGGAACCTCCTCAGAATGTTTTTATTAAGATGAAATGCATTTTTATCACCTTTCTCCACAGTGCCCTTCCTGGTTTCCCATCTCTATAGGTGATATCACTAGTCTTTGCTCTTTCCAAGCATTCCTATACCCAACTCTTATAACTTTTTTTCTAATCATGCCATTTCTTCAAGTATCTATACTGGCTGCCTACTGGATAAAATTTTAGTTCCACTACTATGCTACAAAACCCTTTGCCAATTTTCACCCTACTACCTCATGTTTTGTTAGCTTCGTTCCTTGCTGCTTACCTGTCATCATGGACACTGCTTCATCCATGCAACTCTGGTTGCTGATTCCTTTGTTGTGGTTTATTGATTCCTACCTTTTTATATAGAATTTCCTATACCATTAAGTGCCCTCCTATCTTTCTTTTACCAATTCCCATCTTCAAAATTACCTTTTCTAGGAAGCATTTAGAAATGTCCTCATTTATCAATCAGTAGAGCCAGGTGCCAGTAATATTCTCAGGAACTCAGAACAATTCCTGACCTGCATTTGGTAAAGGAATATTCTCAGGTGAAATATCCAGGAAGTCATATCAGGGTCAAATAAACTGAGAATTGAGGAATGCAGCATTGGGTCTGAAATTTTTATTATTTTATTATCTCGAAAGGACCAGAGAGGTCATTTATGTGAGCCACTTCATTCGAAGCCAAGGAAATTGAAGGCCTAGTGAAGCTAAGTGTTTTGCCCAAGGTCACACATGTAGTAAGAATTAGGGGCAGAATTTGAATGCAGATCCTATGACTCTAGAGCTGGTGCTGTATCCTTTGTATCACTTTACATAATCACAGATAAGTAAACAGAGGATATGAAAAAAATAAATATGAAGTGATTTTGAGAGGCACTAAGCCAAGGCAATCAGGCCTCTTGGAAGAGATCCTTGAATTGAGCTTTGAAAAAATATAGGGATTGGCACAGCTAGGTGGCTCAGTGGAGTAAGAGGAAGGCCTAAATATGGAAGGTCCTGGATTCAGTTTTGGCCTTAGACATTTCCTAGCTGTTTGACCCTGGGCAAGTCACAACCCCATGGCTAAGCCCTCTGCCTTGGAAACCATACACAATATTGATTCTAAGATGGAAAGCAAGGGCTTTAAAAAATAAAAGGAAAAAAAGAACGCGGGGTTCCAAGATGTTGAGGTGAAAATGGAGAGCATTCCCATATTTAAGTCAGCAAATATTTATTAAGCACTATGTGCCTGGCAATGTTCTGAGGATACAAAGAATGGCCCAAAGTCCTTACCCACAAGGAGCTCTCATTCTAATGATATAGAGTACAAACATTAGAAATCACTTCAGAGGGAAAGCAAGAGCAGGAAAGGCTTCTTGCAGAAGGTGTGAATGTAGTTAAGACTTGAAGGAAAGCAGAAGGAGATGAAGAGGAAGAGTATTCCAGGCATGGGAGATTGCTAGTGGAAATGAATGGAGGAAACAAGAAGACTAATCAGAAGGTGATTGCAGCAGACCACATGTGAGGTAGCAACATCAGAGGAGAAAAGGAGACATATCAGAGATGTTACCACAGTAGACTTGATAGTACTTGACAAGAGATTAAACACAGGGAAGAAAGGGTGACAAAAGGATTTAAGCCTCTATGACTGTGAAGGTATAGGAAAGTTAGGAAGAGGGAAATGTTGAAGGAGGAAATAATAAATTCAGTTTTGGACACGTGTTTAAGGAATATATGGGACATCCAGTTCAAAATGTCCAATAGGCAGTTAGGGGTACAAGGCTGGAGGAGAGAGGTTAGGGTTAGATAAATAGATTAGGGAATCATCTACATAGAAATAACAAAATCCATGAAAGCCTATGAGACAATCAATTGAAATGTTGTTGTCTGTCCTTCCTTAGAAGAGGATAATGAAATGAGTTGGATTTCTGTGAGGCAGAGATATGAAAAGATGTCATCCTCACTCCTTCCAGAGACACTGAAGTCCAGTGGTGGCAAAAGTCTTGTCAGACTACTTACTCTTCATGATCCTTGTTGAAATTTTCTTGACAAACATACTTGAATGGTTTTCCATTTCCTTCTCTAGCTCATGTTATACATGAGGAAACTGAGGCAAACAGACATTCCATTTACTGTACCATATAACTACTTCTACTCAATAAAATAAAAACACTTTATTGGTAATGTAGAATATCCCTTCCAGTTATAAATTTATAAAGTACTAATTCTTACATATTGTATTTGCTTAATATTAGGACTTTTTAAAAAAATCTGAACCTCTTGATTTCATCTTCTTGTATGAAACTTCTTGTATGGAACTTCCTCTTCTAATACTTATCAGCAATTCATCTTTAAACTTTCAGTCTTAGCCACTTGACTTAGTCAGTTGCTTGCACAGCTGTGGTTAAAAGATTCCCCAGGTTACACTGCATGTATGTATGAGAGTCAGTATTTGAACCCAGGTTTTCTTCACTTGAGGAATGGTTCCTTATCCTCTATAAGACACATTGGGAAATAATGGGTTCCTATCCCAATTTACATATAATTACTTGCTACTTTATGAGTAATTTTTTTTGGCAATCTCTATTTTGTAAGCATATACAGGAAAAGTAGGGAAAGTGTTTTGTATTTTATATATTTATTCTTCCTCTCACCACTCTCATTCATTGACTTGTTGCTTAGATAAGGCTCAGTACACAATGGGCACTTAACACCTTTAACAATATTTAATCAGCATTTACTTTAAGCCTAGGCACTATGTTAGGCTTTAGGGGAAAAAAAAGATGTATGTGCCAAAGACTCACAAGGCATTTACAATTAAATGGGGAGGAAGACTTGTAAACAAATAGGAAACAAGTAGAGAAACAAAACAAAACCAAAAAAATAGGAAACAAACAAACAAACAAAAAGTAGGGAAAGTCTAGTAAGTACCAAGGATTAGATTGCTAAAGTTTTATAAGGTAATTAAAGGGGAAAGGAGGTTACCTTCCCCCCAAGGGTGGGAAATGGTTTGGGAAGGTTTTATTTATTTTATTTTTTTAATTTAATTTTTTTTGAATGAAAAATTTAATTTTCATTTTTATTGTGATACAGAACACACCTCCATATTGGTCATTGTGTAAGAGCATACTCATATATAACCAAAACTTCAAAATATAACCAAAGATGCACTTTTGTGAAAGATGACCTGGGAAGGTTTTATTAAGGTGAAGGAGGGGCTTTTTATAGACACTGCCAAAGGCATGGGGAGAAAAAAGTGGCAGGGTAATACCATTTCATATTTTAAAGCCAGTTAGCAAAGGCATGGTGATGTCAGATGTCCGAATATAACTGGAAAATAGGGAGGTTAGCCCAGGTTGACTATAAAATCTCAAGAGTATGTGAAGAGATTTAGGGATAGAGCTAGGTGGTTCAGTGGATTGAGAGCCAGGCTTAGAGATGGGAAGTCCTGGGTTCAGATGTGACTTCAGATATTTCCTAATTGTGTGTGTGTGTGTGACCTGGGCAGGTCACTTAACCCCCATTACCTAGCCCTTACCACCCTTCTGCCTTGGAAACAATACACAGTATTGATTCTTAAGACGAAAGGTAAGGGTTTAAAAAAAAATTATGTGAAAGAAAGCAGTGTTAAATAAGCTTGAAAGATAGACTAGAGAAAGAATGTGAAGTGTCTTAAAGCCCAAGTTTATTCGTATATTTATTCAGTTGATGGTGAAGATCCATGAATTTTTTTTTTTTAATTAGGTCACCAGAAGAAAGCTTAGCCAAAGGGGATGGAGTATGAAACTTTTAAAGATGTCCGTGTTTACAAGTTAGATATAAGTTGAAGAAACATTAAAGGAGACTGGAAGAGGGTGTTCAAAGTTAGGAGAAGAATGTCCTTTATCAGAGCCATATGACTTGAATTCGTCAATTGCAACTAGAATTTTACTATCTACTTATTTAACTTGCATGTCAACTCTTTATTAGCTGCTTTTGTTCTATCATTTCCTTTACAAAGAAGACAAAAAAGCAAAACAAAACAAATTTTTAAAAAGCACAACTCTCCAGTCTCTTGTTAGCTATCTTCATCCTATGTACCTCAAGCACAGTTTCTATCTCTTCTTTTATCTTCTCTTTCTCCATGCTCCCTCCCCACCATTTTCTTTGCTTACCTCAGCTCCTTTTGAGTTTTAGTATGTCTGACATTAATAGTAATGTTCCATGTATTTCCTGTATTTATCTTCTCTTACTTGGCCACATGATACAATGATATTTAGTGCTTATATGATCTAGAGCAATTCTTCTAATTTCTATGGACCACAGTTTCTTCTTCCATAAAGTAGATGGTCTCAGTGACCTCAGATCTTATGATCCTTTGAACTATCTAAGAATGTATGAAGGCAGCATAGATAGTATCAATTGCTATGGAGAAATTAAGGAGGGTAATTGCAAAAACATTAGATTTAGGAATAGTGGTCATTCATAAGCTTGAAGGAGAAAACTTTGAATCATAAGATTTTAAGGTTTGAAGTAATGAATGGTGTCAAAGAATAGAGGCACTGAGTTTAGACCTAGTCATTCTGGACTTGTGGTTGGGAAAGGGAAGAAAGATAGAAAATGATTGTTTTTAGGACTAGCAGGGTGAAGAGAAGAATTTGGAGGGTTTGTGAATCGATGATGGGGATCCATATATGTTGGTAGCCTAAGAGGGGGAAGCAATGAGTGTAATGTACTCTTTTCTAAATATTTGACAAGGAGGGTAGGAAGCAGGTGAGGGAGTGGCAAGGTGCCTAGAAATTACTGGGAATGGGGAGGAGGGTGGAATTTTGCAAATTTGTATAATGGGCCAGTAGAGAGGGAACGATTTTTACTCTAATGGAGCAAAGACATGAAAGAGAAAGGTGTTAATGGTCTCTTATTCTTTAAGTTTTTCTTGAGTGTAAGAGGCTTCAACTTTGGCTAGAAATACTCCTTGTGTAAAATGAATCCTTAGTTAATATATTTGGAAGGTAATGCCATATGTACCCTACCCCCAAAGGTCATCTGGGCTGTTTTCTCATGAAAGCAATTTATCTATATTGATTCAAAGACATTTAGACTTTTTGCACAATATATGAATATGAACTGCACTTGTAGAATTTATCTAGAAAGTAGGGAAGCATCCATATATTTTGTGTACTTTTCAATACAAACAGTTGTGACGTGAATGGTAATTTCTTAAAATTGGCATGCTGCCATATATGTTATGCCTTATTGTCATGGGAATAGCTTCCATTACATCTTTTAAATGTACTGAAAATAAGATGACTCTTCTTATATTGGTTTGTATATTCTCAGAGATTAAAAAAACCTGCAGTGAAGTCCTTCAAGCATAAAGTCATTTACCTAGCCTCTTTTCCCAGCTCATTATGATTGGTGTAACTTACTGAAGCTGATCACAGTTTAGCAAACTGGCAGATATAGATTTATGAGGGGTTCCCATTAGGATTAGTAAAGTATAATTGGTGAAAGTTGTTTTTGATGTGGATTGCTCAGTTGGTGGTACTACAGAGGGCATTTTCTTCCTTTTCCCTTTCCCTCTTCCCTGGCCCCCTCCACCATAAATTTTAAGAAAGAAAGAACAATTTGAACTCCATTTGTTCCTGTTAGTGGTGTAAATTATAGTTAAAATTTAAGGCAGAAATCTTTAAAGACACATAAAATATTATTTGGTAAGAGCAACCTTAGTCTCTGGCAATATTTTTGTCTCCCTCTCCCAAACGCTGTAATTCAGGGTAATAATAATTGACATTCATATATCAGCAAGCAATTTATTGAGCACCATACATACATACATAAATTTTGTCTCATTTGGCCCTCAAAACAGTGCTGGGAGTAAGGTTATTACAGATAAAGAAACTGAGGAAAACAGAGGTGAAGTGACTTGCTTCAGGTTTTACACAACCAGTAAGTGTCTAAAAATCAAATTTGAATTGATTCTTCCCAACTACAAACCCATTTCTTTATTTATTGTACTACCAAACAGTCCTTGCCCTCACAGTATAGATAATATATGAATGCTAACGTGTATCTGTAGAATTACAAAATCAATTTAAGGGGTACTAGTAGCTAACAGCAAATAAAAGACCCCAGAAAGTGTCCCTTCAGCTGAACTTTGAAAGTAAACTAGAAGCAGAACTTATGAGGAAGGCACACATGCCAGGTAAAGGGATCATTCACTGCAAAGGCATAGAGATGCAAGGTGTGGGGAATGTCCTGTGTTTGAGGAACCTTAAGAATACCTGTTTGGCTATACCGTTGAGTTCTTGCATGAGGAATCAACTGGAAAGTTAGGCTAGTGAAGGGCTCTAAATGCCAAGTAGATTTATTTGTATTCGATCCTAGAAGTTAATTAACTATTTGGATTTAATAGCAGAGGAATGATATGGTTAAACCTGTTCTCTAAGAATATCTCTAAGATTTGCAAAGCAAAGTTTGTGTATTTTATTACCCTAAATGCATTTTCATTTGAAGCATACAGCAAATGTGTGAAGTAGGTGATATCATTCTCATTTTACAGAAGAGGGAAACTAATGGTCAATTTGATTGTTCTATCCCTGTCAGGATTTGTATACTCTGATATCTCCCAACTCCAACTGCCTGGAGAGTTTGGGTGGGGAAAAAAGGCCACCTCAGTGCTTTAAAAGGGATGCTTCCAAGTATTCTTTTAGCATCCTCCTCCCAAGTGTTGGACAGCCCCAACCCTCAGGCAAGTTGCCTTTGAGGGTACTTTACAAGCTTTAAAGTGCCATTTTGGTGACCACTTGCTCCTACCAAGTTATGTAATGACTCTTTCTCCCTAAACCCCAACCAAAGCAGTCCTTGATAGTCAATTTTAAGAATGTTTCCCCTGTGACTGGGGCAAACCATGTGATTGTTCTGGGAGCCGCCTCCTAGGTAAGGCCTAGTTGCAAGTGTAGGGGACCAGCTCCCTGTGGTCAAGAATTACTCTTTTGAATAAGTTGAATATAAAATGGGTGACACCGTGTAGGTGTGCTCGAGTTGTTTTCTGGTTTCTTGGTAATTTGTTTGGAATGCTAATTCCTCACCTTGCCCCATCCATTAATTTTGAGAATTTTCAGTTACTTTTCAGAAAGAAAAAGAAAAAAAGTTTCTCCTGGTTTGCGTTCAAAGCCAGCAGCACTTGGCTCTCCCGAGAGTTAAGATAGTGACTTCTCAGCAAGTGGCATCTCAAAGTGCCCCCCCCCCCCCATTTTACTGAACCTCTAGCAGAACTGATTAAAATGGCCTAAAATAAGTAGGTATCCCCAGCTGCCAGGAGCGGAGGAGTTTCACTTGGGCGAACAGAAACCTTGACCGTTGCCTTTTCAAGTCACCGGTGCAGAAAAAATTGCTCATTTGTGGTGATGGAGAAAAACAAAACCTCGCCCTAAATTTAGCTGCAGCCACGCGTTAAACCCGGGGTGAGGCAGAGAAGGCGAACGGACTGGTGTGGATGGAGACTTCCCCGGGTGAGCGGGGCGTGGGAACGCCGAGCGGCCACGGAGGGGGAGCGCAAAGGGGGCGCGGCGGCACTGGTGGGGAGCAGGCGGGCTGGCACGAGGCGCTCAGGCGGTGCTGGGCAGCTGTCGGCTCGGGCCGTTGGACTCAGGGAGGAGGGGGTGGAGTTGCCCTGGGGAGCGGGTGAAGACTGACCTGCGCCCGAAGACCCGCTGCGCCCTATAGGGCCGCCTCCTGGTTGGGTGGGGGCCCGGGAGCACTCCCGCCTTCCTGCGGGGCGGGCTAGAAGGGGGCCTGGCCCAGGCTGCGCCGCGCAAGGCCAGCGGGCTGGGCGGGCGGTCTTTCTCTTTCACTTTCCTTCTTTCGGGCTGGCATGCTGGCGGGCGGAGAGCTCAACGCCTGGGGCTGGCGGGTAAGGGGCGGCGGCTGCGGGCCAAGGGGGGGAGGGGAGACGGGAACGGGGAGCGCTACAGCTCCCGCCCCCGGGAACTTTGTACCCAGCGGGAAGCGGATTCTGGGAGGCACCTGCCGCTGCTAGGCAGACCCACAGGTGGCGAGGGGGGAGAGGGACAACCGCGCCGGCCCTTTCCGAACCGAGGCAGAGAGACCCGACCCCGACATCCCACCTAGCTCCTACGCAAAGCGGGAAAGAGTGGTTTGGGGAGGGGGGCAGCGGCTCCATTTCTTTCTCCTCCACACATTCCCAGGAGGAGGAGTTAGGTTGTAAGTCTCGTATAAATACTGAGAAAGGAGCAAGTCCACGTGTTGACCTGTTGGAGCCTTGCCACCTGTGCATCCCTTGGGGGGGGGGGGGACAAACGGGCCCTTTTTTAGGTATCTGGGCCCTTCTGTTCAAGGACCCACAGACACCGAGGCCAAAAGAATGAGCATTCTAACTTTTAAAGTAAGAGTTAGACCAAAAGTTTGGATTTTGTTTTAATTGCTTGCCTCTGTCTTTCGATTTCTAGTAGTTCTTGGGGTGATCTCTGGTTCCTCTCAACATTCCATTTTATAGTATAGATGTCTGTGTGTAATAGAATTGTGATTTTAAGCTCATTGAGGGCAAGAGCCCTAATTTGTGCACAGAACAGAATATGTATTAAATGTTTATTGAAAGAAATGTCTAAATTAATTGGAGCAATATAATAATGGAGCACTAATTTATAGCCTATCAATAACCTATTCTTAAATTGTTTCATTTTCTTAGGTTGTTAAAGCAATAAGGACCTTGGTCATCTTAGTCTAACTCAGCCCCCTTTTATTTATTGATAAGGAAGACAAGGTTCAGAGTGTTAATAAAGACATCGGTTTTGGAGTCAATAAACATGAGTTGGGTCCTCGTCTCTCCCACTGACTTGTATAAATTTTTAAGATGTTCTGTGACTTAATTTCCTCTTCTGTAAAATGGCATTAATAATAATACTTGTTAGGGTTGTTGTGATGATTAAATGAGATATTTGTAAAGTGTTTCTCAAACTATATAAACCTAGCTATTAATATATTTATTTGTATAATATAAATTGGGATTGGTTAGTATATTGGACTTGGAGTCAGGAAGATTCCTGAGTTCAAAGTTCATCAGCTTATTAGCTGTGCAACACTGACAAGTCAGTGACTTCTTTGCCTCAGTTTCTTATCTGTAAAATGAGAGGGTTGGGCTCATTGTCCTTTAAGGTCCTTCACACCTAAAAATCTATGGTCTTGTAGGGAGTTAAGTTGGAGAGAAAAGAAATCTTCAAATCTATGATCTTCTTATTTTCCATGGGCTCTTTACATTGGCACTAGATTACCTAAAAACACAGCTTATTGAGTGTTAATCACAACCTGTATAATATGTCTATAAAATTTAATTCTTAATATGTGGTTTTGTATTTATATATATATATATATGTATCCATCTATATATGTGTGTGTAAATTCAGTCTCAAGAGATCTTTACAGTAGCGGTATAAAGTAAACTTTCTTAATCTACTTTTTGTATTTTTAGAAGCCTTCTGTATGTCTAATCACTAGAATAGAATGAGGATCAGTAGGAAAAGTTCCTTTATTAACAAATGAGAAAATTTAGAGAGATGCTCTCAATTTTGATGGCTAAAATAGTACTTTTCCTTCTGAATAAATTTAAGACTTTTAAAATCCTAATATGTCAAGAACATGTTATCTTTAGTCATTCAGGTTACATGTAGAACTGAATCATTACATGGCATCTGATTTTGAAAATTATTTTTATGACACATAGTAAAATAGTATTCCATACTTCTTTTCCCCCCCCTGAAATACATATAACAGGTATGAAAAGACATACCCTACAAAAGGAGTTATGAGCAGTGTCCTCATGAGAAGATTGGATATTTATTCAGATGTCTCAGAAAGTCCACCCATACAGAGAAACACATTGGCTTCTGTGATTCAACTTTGAAATACGTAAGCTGTTTCTTGAACAGACTACTCAACAATATCAGCTACTCTTCGAATGGCTACTCAAAGGAAGCACTTGGTGAAAGATTTCAATCCTCATATTACCTGTTACATCTGTAAAGGTTATCTCATCAAGCCAACTACAGTTACAGAGTGTCTCCACACCTGTAAGTATTATTTGGAAGGTATTAATCAAAAATATTTAATTGCCTTTTTAACTTGTTCCTATTTTTATGGACTTCAAACTCTTTGAAAGAATAACATGCTAACATTCAATCTGGGCTTTCTGCAAGATACTGAAGATATAAAGACAAAATTAATTCTTATTCAGAGAGCCTACTTTTACTGTAGAAGACAGCATCTAAACAAGTATATACAAAACAAATCCAAATTAAGGGAGTCAAGGAAAAGGTGGAGGGAAGGGGTTGGGGTTGGCAATAAGGAGACAAGACTGAGTAAAAGTACTTGAGTTGTGTGTTGTGGCAATGAGAGAGTTTATCAAGTGAAGGTGAGGTGAAAGTTCAGTCTTGGCATGGAAGAGAGCCATTGCAAAAGCAGTTAGACTAGAATGCAGAGTATGGAAAAAGGAGCAATACCCAATGAATGAGATTTGGAAAGACAGATTTGAACCAGGTTTTGAAGGGCTTTAAAAGCTAACCACAGGAGTTTTGACCATAGATTGTTTTAACTTAGAGGCAGTAGGAAATCATTGTAATACACTGAATTAGGAGAGTGACAGTTAGATTTGCACTTCAGGAAAATTATTTTAGAAGCTTTGTGGAGGATGGATTAGAATGCAGAGACTTAAGGCAAATAGACGAATTAGAAGGACATTGTGAAATAGTCAAGGCGAGTGGTTATGAGGGTCTGAACTAAAATGGTGGTTATAGGACTAGGGACAAAGGGACAACTTCTACAAAAGTAGAAATGACAAGATTTTGATTGGATATGTGAGTTGGAGGAAATAAGAGGTCAAGAATATGAAGCTGAGAGACTGGAACATGATGATACTTTTGAGAGATATGGAGAAATTTGGTAAGAGGAGGGAAAATAATGAATTCTGTTTTGTAAATGCTGAACTTGAGATATCTCTAGGATATCCAGTCTTAAATGTCCAATAGGCCATTGGCATTGAGGGATTGTCAATCAGGAGAGATATTGAGGCAGGATAGATAGATCTGAGTCATTTGGGTAGAGATAATAAATAAACCCACAGGAGCCAATGAAGTTACCAAGGTAATGTAGAGAGAAAGAAGAGAAGAGGCCTTAGGATAGAATCTTTGGGACACCCTACTATTAGGGAATAGGATATAGATGATAAACTGGCCAAAATGACTAAGAAAAGGTAATTGTATAGGTGGAGGAAAATGAGGAAGGAGTGGTGTCATGAAAGTCCAGAGAAGAGAATATCCAAGAGAGAGTGGTCAGCAGGGTCTAATGGAAAAGAAAACAAGAAGGATGAGGACTGAGAAAAGAGTATCACTATCCAACTTGGCAATTAAATTATTTTTATAACTTTGGAAAGAGTAGTTTCATTTGAATGATGAGATCTGAAACATATTGGGAAGGACTGAGAAATAAGTGACAGAAAAGTAAGTGGAAGCTTCAAGTCTCCTTTTGAAGAGTTTGAAAGGGAAAAACATATTTTGAAGGTTAATGGGATTCCATGAAGTTTCCTTAGGGATAGAAGAGACTTGAGCATGCCCAAAAGCAGTTGGGAGATAACAAGTAGTGTAAACCCTAAAATTCCTTAGACTTATAAATGTTGGAAATTTCACCATTGGGAAATTTCATACTTGAAAAATTTCCTATTGATAGTGGGTCTTGACTATTGGAATGTGAACCCCATTGGCATGGGAGGTTCCTTCTCTTCCCTTCTTAAGATTACTTTAGGACAGAAACCTTTTGCTGAACAATGGAAAGGACTTTGACCTATGCTTAAGCATAGAACAGGAATTTCTTTGAGTCATGATTGATTTTAGAATTGATACAATGGAGATACTTGGAATCAATCTCCACCCTATTCAGTCCTAACAGGATTGAGTAAGGGCTGCAGCCTAGATCAAAATTTAATTATTCCAATCTCTACCCTACTCAGGTTAACAGGATTTAGAAAGGGCTGTAGCAAAGGAGCAAAGATTTAATTATTTGAAAATATGACCTTCAACAGACATGTGCAAAGCCTCTGGGCGGTCCTGGGTTAAGCTAGAGCCTCCATTGGCGCAGGGAAATTGATGGACAGTGATTCCCTTGTCACAGTAGGTAGAAATTAAAAACTACATAGAGAAGAAAGGAGATGAAGGGAGATGAGGTGACAAGAGGAAAATCTGCTAGAAAAAGATGGGAAGGCATAAGATCACGGACATATGCTGTATAATTAGAAAAATTTGGACTCCATCTTTCAAAATTCTTTCCGCTTCCCAAAATTCCTTTTCCCTTTCTGCTTATGTGTGTTCTTAGGTTATTGTATATAAGTTTTTATAACTCTTCCCTCGCTCTCTTTTTTCCACATGTGAGGCTGGGTGAGCTCTCTCTGTTTCTCTAGCCTTTTATTTTCCTTTTTGCTTCAAGGTATTATAAATAAATCTTATTAAATATAATACTTGGAGTATTTCAGATATTAATTTCAAAATCTACAATACAGAAGACTTGGTCTTGTCAAGGAGCAGGATAATCTCATCAGAAACCAAAGGAACAGAGAGATACTAGAGTCAGGTATAGAAGATTTTATAGGTTTTTCTAGTAAAGAATCTTTTTAAAAGCTAATGATATCCTAAGAGTGTATACAAAGAGGATTAGTATCTAGGACTAGAGAAATTTTAGTCCTCTGTCTTAAGATTACATCTGGAGAATTTGTTCAGTTCTAGGATTCACATTTTAGAAAGAACATTGATAAAAGAGATAGTATCCAAAAAGGTAAACAATATTGAAATGATGCTAATTGAGGGAGGGGGGTGTTAAACCTGGAGAAGAGAAGACTTGGGGAACAGTGGCATACTTCCTTCCAATTCCCAATGTTTGAAACTTCATGTAATGGAGGGAGAGAAATGGAGTCCTCCACCACTGAGTTCAAGACCAGAGTGTGGTAAAGATGGAATAGAGCCAAAGGTGGAGAGAGGGAATAGATTGGTTTCCCTCTCTTTTTCCCTGGTAAACCTTACACTGGTTGCCCTCAGAATCACAGATTACTATTCCCTCAGAAACTTGACTGAAATAGAATACAGAGCAGACAGCTTCTCCCTCTCTGAGAGAAGTATAACCTTCCTTCCCCCAGACTCTGAGTCTCCCTTCTTGGATACTATGAAACAGGTGCTTGATTTCATAACCAGCTATTTATTCTAAAGAAATGTATAAAAGGTAGGACAAGTGAGTTGTTGGATATGGTACTAGGAAGGTGGGAAATAGGAAGTCCCTAAAGTAACAATTGAACCTCTTCTCCCCAAGTCCTGGAGGGTCAGGCTTTGCCTGCCTGACCCTCTGGGGTCAATTATGAGAGTTGTCCTGATTCCTAGCTGTCCTAGCTATAATATCAGTTCAAGGACTGTCTATAGGGATTGAGAGGAAATCTTATGGTGAATAGCTTTCTGGCAAAATCCTATTCACTCTGGTTTGTCTTCACTGGATACTGAGGTCTGGCTTCACAGGAGGATGCTTCAGGCTCAGAAGTTCTCTCATATCATCCTCCCTGGTGGGCTTCCCAAAGAGAAGTGATTTCAACTGTTTGGGTCTTCTCAGTTCCTCTGTTCCTTCTCTCTCCTTCCTGCCCTTCCCCTACTTGAGATGGTCTTCCAGTATGATGAATATGCTTTCCTCTCTTACATTCATAATACTTGATTCCTCTTTCTCATTTCCCCATATGAGTTCATATTGAATTAGTTGACAAGTTTCATCAATTCTTCATCAACATCTCACATCCATCTCTTTCTTTCCACTTAGAGGCTTCTCCAGACCTTCACCAACCTCCACCAACCTCTTTCCTGGACTTTCACTAATTGTTCTCCTTCTTGATGTCTTTTGTCTCTTCCCCTCTCCAATCTGTCTTCCACACAAAGCCCAAGAAATATCCAGGAGTAGCTGTCCTTCAGGCAGTTGATTCTATTAGCATGGAGCTCTGGGTAAAGGTGAAAACTACAAAGAAAGATTTGGGTCATCTGCATAGAGATAATTAATTGAATCAAAGGGGAGCTGAGAAAATCATTGAGAAAGTACTGAGAGAAGAGATGGCCATGGACAAAACCCTAGGTTACACCTATGAAAAGGAGATAGGATCATGATTCAACAAAGAATACTGTAAGAGGGTCAGAATGGGACTGAGAACACTCAAAAGAGAAAGTATCCAAGAGAGTGGGAAGAAGAGTCTTTAGTGCCAAAAGCTTCATCAGGATCAGGGAGGATGAAGATTCAGAAAAGGTTTCTGAATTGATTGACTAATTAAACCATCAATAAAGGCAAGTGGTCAAAGGATATAATAAATAATTCTCAAAAGAAAAAGTTTGAACTATTATCAACTGTATGAAAGACTGCTTCAAATCAGTTATGAGAGAAAGACAAATCAGAACAAATCTGATATTTCACTTCACATCCAGAGAAGTGGAAAGAAACTATGATAAAAGATGAGAATACTCAATGCTGGAGGTACTTTGAAAAGATATTCACACTGATTATTCATGAAGTTTTAAATTAGTAGAACCATTCTGGAAACAATTTGAATTATGCAACAACAAAACAAATCCTGACCAATTGTCCTATTTCATTTGACCCAGATAACCCTGTTAGACATTTGCCCAAGGAGGTTAAATATAGAAAGAAATATCTGATATATGCAAAAATATCAATAGCTTTTTTGTGGTGGCAAAGAATTGGAAATAAAGTAGATCTCCATTGATTTAAGGAATAGTTTTACAAATTGTGCGTCATGAATAAAATTGCCTAACAGCAAGAAAGGATGAAAATGAAGACTGTGTGGAAATAACAAGAAAAATGATAAATTGATCCTGAATAAAAATAAGCAGAACTAGGAATAATAGAGTATACACAGTGACTAACAATCTAAATGGAAAGAACAAAAGACCCAAATTTTATACCCTTTAACTATGCTGACCAACCTTGTTCCCAAATAAGAGTTGAGAAAATATTCCTCTCTCTCCTTTTGTGATTATTGCTGTGGAACATTTCATCAACTTCATATTTTGGTTGATATGAATTTTGTTGTAAATGGTGCCTTCCTAAGTTAAACAAGTGAAGAACCTACTACCACCTGAGGCAATATATTCTAATTTTTAATTTCCATGAGTTGAACTAATGTTTGTATACAAATCACTGCCAGAACAACAGACCTTTTTCTCTCTAGAGCTTGTCACATATTACCCACCACCTCCCTTTTGGACTTTTCAATTGGATCTCAAACTTTACATGTCAAAGACGAAGCATGCCTTCTTTTCCTAAAACAATCCTTTTTCTTATTTTTGTTGACATTCTTTCAGCTATTTAAGTGTAGCACCTAGTTATCCTCAATAGTTGTCTTTAATAATGTTTTTATCTGTCATCAATTACAAAGTCTTGTTGATTCTACATCAACCTGTCTAGTTCAGGTTCTCATTGCTATATACATGGATGATTTCAGTGGCCCAATAGATTGCTTACTCCATCCTTTTTGTTTTCAAGACTGTTCCACATGATAGAGCTGCTAAATTAATACTCTCATTCATAGGCCTGCCCATGGCCTCCTTCCCCTGCTTAGTTGCCCCCTATTGCCTATAGTATAAAATACAAACATCACTTTTGAGAATTTAAATACCTTTAAAATCTGGCTACAGTCTCTCTCCCCAGGCTGATTATATATTATCTCCATTCATACACTGTATATTGCAGCCAAAGTAGCCTTGTTCTTGCTTCTTCAAGGACATCCTATCTTTTGTTTCTTCTATGTTTTATAAGTGCCTTTTTAATTGATTTTGGGGGGGGTATAAATGTGAGACCAGTCCAGAAGTGATAGACTGGGATTGATGGAATGTTAGGGAAGGTTGGGGTGAGGAGAAAAAAATAGTCTTAGGTATGGTGAAGTATAGGAGTAGAAACTGGGTATAAGTTGTCAGGAAAAACTTAGTTCAGATCCTGCCTTAGATACTTATTACCTGTGTGACCCTAGTAAAGAACTTAACCACTCTGTGGCTCAATTTCCTCTCTGGTAAAAGAAAGTAAGACTCAGTGTCATCTTAAGGTTCTTCCATCTCTAAATCTATGATCCTAAAGGAGAGTGTAAAGAAGAGGTCAATGATGAACTCAGTGGTTGAAGTTGTTGAAGAGCCTTATACCCAGTAATACCATAAACATCCCAGTGATTCTGAGAACTCTCTTAGGTACTCATTCAAATGACATTCTCTGTCTTCTATAACCCAATTAATTTGTTATTTTTATCCCTCTCCACCGTCTTACACTAAATCCCAAACTTCCAACCAAATGTTACCTAGCCTTTCCATTCTGCCCTGTAAGCCACAAATTTACTTTCATCCTAAATCTTTTCCTCTGTCAGACCTTCTATCTCTCTCATCTGTTACAGAAATGTGGCTTTCCCCTAATGACAAATCTTCCCAACCACCCTTTCTAAATTTTGACTATACCTTCACTCATTCTCCTCAGTTCACTAGTCAAGGAAGTTCTCCTTGCTTCCTTGGTGTCACTTGCAGGTTCACTTCCTTACCTCCATCACCCAGTAACTTTTCCTTTAAGGTTCATGCTACTACTCTCTAACACCCAATCAAAATGCTGGCAGCTGTCTACAGACCTCCAGGTCACTCCCCTCCTTTCTCAAGGAGTTTGATACTAGCTTACAGTTTTTCTCTACTTCCAACTCCTACCCCTTATGCTAAGGAACTTCAACATACTGAATTTTTCCTCAAATAACCTAACCACTTAGTTTTTCAACCTACTCAATTCCCATGAGCTACTACTCCATCCCACTTCAGCCACACACAAAGATGGTAATACCTTCGATCTTATAACAGGTACAGCATTTCTACATTCAAGAATTCTATAATCTCTTCAAATGACAAAAATCTATGTCTTTTCACTTCTGCTTTCCTCTACAAAACCCTAATCTTAGTCTGGAGGTTAGAGTATGGACAATCTCCCTTGCACTAGTCACATTCTCTCTTACCCATCTTGATGTCTTCATGAACCAGTTCAACTCTTCATTGTTCTCTTGAGTCCCTAGTTCCTTATCATTTGCCATTGAAAGAAGAAAGTTGATCATATGTAGTAATACATGTTTTTATTTAGATTTTTAACCTTTATGCTTCATATAGAAAGGAAAACTCAAAAAGTGTTAAAAAAAAACATGAGACAATAGCAAAGCATTTTGATGTTGAAAGCTATAAATAAGAATAACAAATAGAAATAATGATAATATTATACTAGGTGTGGCAGATATCTCCATTTTTCACGTTTGAACTGATATTTGGAGAGATTCATTGGTTTGCTTCATAGTCAAGCATACTAAGTTGGGATTTGAATGAGGGTCTTTAAAGCCAATACTTTTTTTCGTTGTGTCATGTGTAGAAAATTCTGTTGCTGCCAGTATTACTCTAGTAAACTACATCCATTTAGAAATGTTTGGAACTGAAGAAGTTTTGAGAAAAAGTATAAGATACAAGTATATAATGAAAAATACAAAAAGTGCTTAAGCCTCTATGACATGACCAGAACATTTCAAGACAGGAAGTAAACCTATGTTTTAAGGCTTCTAACACAAGTTTGAAGATATACATCATCACCACTTGCATTTCAATGAAGTAGAAAAGATCAAAGATAGTATTTTTGACAAAGAAAAGAGGCTGATATCCATTAAATTTTATTAAACCAGTTATTCTTCTTATGCTAATATTGGAAATTTTACCAGAGATTTTGCAATTGTATACTGAATAAGAACCAGCCTAATTCTTTTGTTCAAGTTACTCAAATTATTGACATTTTTGTCTTCTGCTGAAACAAATGTCAACCACAAAATTAATTGGCCTTCCTTTCACAGTATCCTATAAGATCCAGTAATCTCAGTGCTTCTGCCTGTTACTCAATCAAGAACAATTGGACTAGCATGGATTTGATGCTTCCTTTGAAAGCAGTTAAATAACTGTGACTAAAGGGCTACTCACAAAGGAAAAGTCAGAGGTCAACCAGCCTTTTCCCCAGAGTCATAGATTAATTTAGAATTCTTGTTTTCCCCTGACTGCTTTAACCTCTGAGACTTTTATGACCCCTTTATCTATTCTATTCCCTATGCTCATCTTGCTTGTTCTGATGTATTATAACACTTCTCTCATTTTTTTCCTGCAATATACTTCTTGCTGTTTACTACTTGCTCACATGTAACATCAAAGTAGGCTTTTTTTCACAAAAGAGGGAGCCTTCTCTAACTTTTTCAGCACCTCTTTGCATAATTTCAGCAGGTCCTATTTATTATGTTGCATATTGTTTTTATAGGGAGACTCCTTGAGCATCTAGATCTATCCTTTTTCCAGAGAAGGAAATGTAGAGTTCCATGATCCATGTGTTAGTGATCAAGCTTTTAAGCCATACTCTCATGTTTCTGCCACTACTGCCAACCACTCAAAAATTATGAGAAAGGCCATCTTTCTATTGGACTTTTCCTCAACATAAATTCCCTCTTTTATACCTCTCTCTGACCCCGTATGTCATACCTTCCTTAGAAGAAGAGCTCATTCTCTCTGAAAGGGTTCGTTAATCCATGTATCCATCGTCCCAGTTTTCCCATCTTTAGACCTTGTACCATCTGTCATCACCTCATGCATCTGGGAGTATGGACAATTTTGCTTGTAGACATAAAATGAGGGGATTGAACTAGTTGGTCTCTAATGCTCTTTGTAACTTTAGATTTATGATTTAATGATCTCGAAGCATCTACTGGTTCCTTCCCCATGTGCTAAAATCATGTTTAGCTCTTCTCTCCTAAAAAATAATTCTCCTTGATCTTGCTACTACCTCATCTGTTTACTGTGTCTGCTTCCTCAAAACCCACTCATTTGTCAAGCTTGAACTCTGATTATGGTTTCTATTACTCTTTCAAAACCTTTTTCTAATAATGACCATGTCATGAAATCTTTTAATTCAGAGCCTCTTTTACACCTCTGTTTGTATTACTAGTTATTTACAAATAGAATAGTATATACTTTGCAATGTGGTACAGTAGAAAATCTCTGGATGGAGTTAAAAGACCTAGGCTTAAATTTTGGCCATGATACTTAATTGGCTTTGTGATGCTTTCTATCCCTAGCATTTTATAAAATGTTTAATTGAATTAGTTAACTTGTTCATTAAAATATTTACTTTGCCCCCACAGTTGCTACTACATGCTCCTCATATACCTTCCCTTATTATATCTTATATAACAGGAGTCCTTAACTTTTTTTATGTCCTGGGCCATTTTGGCATTCTGGTACAGCTTATGAACCTCTTAAGAAATTAATTATGTTGAAATATAATTACCAAAAAATTTTTTTCAAGTTTGGAGACCCTAAGAATGCTTAACCACTGTTGCCACTTAATACATTTCAAAGATCCTGCTGCCTGTTCTGATATTTGGCCATGCTCGTGATCTGATCAAGAGAGTAAACCAGACACTTAAATGATGCTTTTTTAGTTCACAGTATCGTTGGGCTTTCTGGAGTACTAGCAAGACAGTTGGATCACCCACGTCTCCCATCCTTGAAATTTGCTTGTAAATTTCTCCATTGCTATCTTGACCTAGTAGAGTCCTTAAAGTGTCATTATAGCATGGTACCTACTCCCAAGCAGTAAAATCCTCACTCTTCTCAACCATTCATAGTGCGGGCTGTCACCTTTGCATGCTCTAACCTCCTCAGCCATAAAAGATCTAACAGGTCTGCAGAGTTTAGTACATTGCTATTGCTGAATGAGACCTCTCTTTCAGGGAACAAGATTTTGCTATTCCTTGACCACCACTTGATAAATCTATACTGACTTCCCCCAAGTGTGTAGCAGGTTTCTGTTCATTTTAAATTTGCTGTTCTATATGGACCAAGTGTAGGTGGCATTCTAACCCTCCCTTAGAGCCTTTTCACTGACTAAGTTGCCCTTTCTCCCCTTTTAATCATAGAACAGAAGGGAGGGGTAGTAGATCTAACAAACCCTTCATTTCAAGAGAATGTAGAGCCAAAGATACTTTTGCTTAGAAGGCCAGTTATAGATAGATAGATAGATAGATAGATAGATAGATAGATAGATAGATAGATAGATAGATAGATAGATAGATAGATAGATAGATATAGATAGCCAGTTAGATAAACTATTGATAATCCTATCACGTCTCCCAAACAATGTCAAGATAGAGTTACAGTTGTTTAACTCTCCTTTTGGTTAGGTCCACAATCCTTTGGGCCCAGAGCTAGCTACACACAAAGTCCTTTCCTTGCTTTAGGACCATGTCTCCTACATCTTAATGCTTCTGCCCTAAACTCTCTGTTCTCTGAATTTCTCCTTCATTAACCTTAAAATTTTGTCTGCTCCCTCATGCCTATGTTTACCACATTTCCTGTTCTGAATACAATGCTTTCCAGTATTTTAAACCTTGCTAACACCTTTACTTGCTTACCTCACCCTCTCCCATCCACACTCTAAGCCATATTTTAATTTCTAATGTCGTAGCTAGGATTCTTTCCAGTAATTCATTTCCTGATGGCTTTCCTCACAGCATGACATAACAGTAAGAAGACATATCAATAAAAAATAATCAATAGGTGTTCATGTTGATAATATTTTTGATAAATATATAAACATGTTTTGATAACTTAGCTATATATGTTATGTCCCAAAATTTAACCAGTTCATACACATTCATATGCAAGAATTATGGTTGGAACAAGTTAGGATTTGATGGATCTTTCAAAAGCAAAATGAATATATAAGGAACATTATCAAGATGGGCCCATACAAATAAATGGTGAAGTGATTGAGCAAGTGAGAAAATTAATTTATCTTGGTGATGTAGTAAGGCCAGAACATTTTTTAAAACAAATAAGAAAAGTAGCATATTACTGACATAGGATAAACTGCTTAACACTCTTATAGTATTAAGTGCCTATGTAAAGGAAATATGCTAGATGGTAGTATTACAAAGGTAAGTATGATATAGATCCTGCTCTCAGGGAGCTTATAGTTAATTAGGATAAATGGCATATATGAAGATAATTGTGACATAAAGAAAAGTGAGTTAAATATAAATGGAGAGGGCCAAAGTGTTAGGAGAAATTTGAGAAGGGAGATCATTTGTCCATTAAGAGGATTGAGGGGGAAGAAGATGGTGTTTGAATTACTCATTGAAGAAAGCAAGGATATTTAAAAAATGGATATGATACATACATTCCAGGCAAAGACCGTAATAATTCTTGCAAGAACAGACTAGTGAGGTAGGAAAGGATATGATGAAAACAGAGAAGAGAAAATGTAGTTCAGCTTGATTTGAACATGGCACATGTGATGAGGAATGGTTTCAAAGCTACACTGGTATTTTGGAGCCAGATTGAATGCTTGAATCAAGATTACTTGCTTTATTAGTGGATAAAATATTGAACTTGACATCAGAAAGACCTGGGTCTGACACACACTAGATTTGTGACTTTGGGTAAGTCACTTAATATCTCAAGAGCCTCAGGATTTTTTTTAATCTCTAAAATGTGGTTAAATACCAATTTATTTGGCATAGAGGATTAAAATGAAGTTCAAAATGAGATAATGTATATAAATGTTTATAAACCTTAGATGCTGTGTAAATGATAGCATTCATTATTAGGTCAATAGTAAGGGATCACTTCAATTTTTTCAGTATAGAAAAGTCATGTGATTGGAATATTGGTCAATAACTCATTAAAAAAAGAAGTTGAAATGGAGTATTGAACATGCCAGATTTTACTTTGTGAGAATACTTTACATAACCATTTGGAGCAAAACACAGGTGTCAAAAATATGATACAAGTTGTGTTTGCTCCATAGTATGAGAGAGATAGAAAAGCCGTATGGATTGCAAACAGGAAGGCACACAGTTCTTTATAGTAATTTCAAGGAGAAGAAAGTTGTCTCAATTACAGTATGGGCAGTGGGCTTGAGAACAGAATAAACAGACTTGATGTTGACTTGCTTTTATGATGATAGGCTGGCTAGGTAAGAACCAAATAGATAAAAATAAAAGAAAATGCTGTGAACTCACTGACCTTACTTAACTTGCTTATAGCTTTCTCATCCATGGTGATATGCTTTGCCAAACTATTTTCTCTTTTGGCTACAATTCCTCTTGTAACCATTGGAATTCATTTGTGGGATGAGTAGTTACAGTTAATCCAGTTAGATGGAAGCATAGAGAATAATCTTCATTATACTTCTGATACTGTTTTCATTCAAGTACAAAATTATACCAGAAGGGTAAAATATAAACATGTCCAAAACATCATGGCATCTTCCTCACTGGGTTGTTTTGTGGTTCAAATGAGATAATATATGTAAAGAGCTTTTCAGTCCTTATGAACGTGAACATGTCACAGCTCTCGTCAAGCTTTACCAGCTTTCTGTTGTCTATAGATCAAGTATAGACTCCCTTTGCAGCCTGACTTTATTCTATCTTCCAGAAATATTACCTGTTATCCTCCTTCATACACTATCGTCCAGCCAAACAAGCCTTTTGGTTGTCTTTCAGCCACAGGAAGCAATGGAAGCTAAATTGGATTTGGAATCAGAGAATCCGGATCTGAACCTTGACTTCTTATATTTGTGACCTGGGCCAAGTCACTTCATTTATGTGTGTCTCATTAGACTAAGGGACATCCAAAGTCCCTTCCAGCTCCAAACCTATAATCAACACTTCATCTTTTCTCTCTGTATTTTTGCATGGAATCTTCCCCATGCCTGGAATGCAGGCTCTCCTCACCTCTGCCTTTTCCCAGCTTCCTTTAAAGCTCAAGTGCTTTATCCTACCAGTTACCTTTCCTCACCCCTGTAACTGCTTCCGACTTCCCCTTCTCAAATTGCCATATGTATGTGTGTGTGTGTGTGTGTGTGTGTGTGTGTGTGTGTGTGTGTATATATATATACATATATATATATCAATTTTGTGCTCAAATATATATGTGCTTAAATATATATGTAAATGTTCTTTTCCTTTTTAGAATTTTGCTACGTGGGGGCAGTAACTGTTGCATTTTTTGTCTTCATATTTCTAGCACCTTAAACTGTGCTGGGTACATACTAAAAAAAGCCTTTAGGCTTTAGTAAATGGTTATTGATCAATTTGCTTGATTGTAGTTTAGGCATACCAGTATTTTCTTTCTTAGATATTATGGTTTTGAAACCAGAAAAAATAGATCCTTTTGTGCAACTTCTGAGTTACTGATTACAAATAATGTATGTCGATTGTTTCCTTTTTATAAGTGCACTTAAAAATATGTATTTCAGGCATGTAACTCTGGCTGTAAATTCTTATACAGTAGCAGTAAGATTCCATCTTAATAAGGTTCAGATACAGTGTAACAATTCTAATATTTCTTTAAAGTGTGATAAATTATGTTCTGTAAGGGGTGACTTGAAATGTTTGATCAATAAGTCAATAATCACTTAAATTATTATATTTTAGTAATTTATATAGTTTAATATTTATGTATGGATATATATTTATAATTTATATATTATTATTATCCACTTACCATACATCATTAGATACTGTGGATACATATACAAAGAATGAAAAAATCATTATTCAAAAAAGTTTATATTCTTTAAATATTTTTAGTTAAGTGTCATTTTGGCATTATCTAAAAGCATGATGTCACATCTCGTTTTCTAACAGTCCTTTTTCTTTTTCCTAGTTTGTAAGACTTGCATAGTCCAACACTTTGAAGATAGTAATGATTGTCCAAGGTGTGGCAATCAGGTTCATGAGACAAATCCATTAGAAATGTTACGGTAAGTGAATGTGTGTAGATCATAGGCCAGAAAGTTGAAATTAAATGTTAAAATACTATATATATATATATGTATGTATGTATATATATATATATAATAAAAATGTTAAAATGCTATATAGATTATAAAAATAAGTATATTTTATAATCATATTCATCTTATATTAGCCTGTCAGCAATAATTATTTGTAATTTTAAAGTTTCCCTGTGTTTATAACTTTTTGTTTCAAAATTTTAAAATATTTTATAATAGGGAAATAAAATATAGTATTATGATGCTTGTTATATTCTGAGGAGTTTTTATAGAAGTTATTTAATCTTAATTACTATTCATCATCTTTTCTTGGAATTAATTACAGAATAACATAATCAGAAAATTATTTATACATGATTATTGTCTAAAGAGCATTGGAATTGGGGTCAGGACACTTTGGGCCTTGGATAAGAACTCTGCTAGTTCCAAAAATCTGTAACTAAACTTCATTATGGGTTTATAAGATTAATACTGATAAGAGTTATTATACTTATTTATTTCTTTGGGGACTATGGCTATAAATTATACAGTTTACTTTTACAGTAGATGATGATGATGGCAGCTGGGAGGTTGTCCTCAAACCAAATAGTCTAGTTTTTAATATGTCTAATAAACTGAATCAAAAAGAATATACCATGATTTTGTTTTATTTTTTTCTATTAAATTATCTTTAAAAAAAAACAATTTGTCTCTCTTAATAAAGTACTAAATAATTAGCAATCACTACATTTAAAATGACATTTCAAGAAATTAAAGGTGTGAATTATAGGACTCATTCTTATCAATTCACAAGTTATGTGTGCAGTATCTAGCCCTCTAACTGCTTTCAAATCTTATTTATAACTTCATAACATCTATCTATATATCTCCTTATCTCCATTCACAACTACCACCTTCCTTCAACGAGTTGATCAATAAATATTAAGTGCCTACTATGTGCCAGACACTTCATTAAATGCAGGGGATACAATTATGAAAAAAGAAACAGTCTTTGCCCTTAAGGAACACTTACTGTCTAATTGAAGAAGACAGCACAAAAGGAAGATGAAATTCTTAAGGGGGCAAGTGTGAGGAAGATAGGAGAAATGAGAAGTTCTGAGCTTAGCTCTTTCTCAAAATAGAGGTTTTGGAGTTCAGGTCAGAGCTGCAGAGGATGGTGATGAGATGGAATTCCCATGCTGATAGGATCTTAAAGAAGGATGAGGGTTCCCCCCCCAATAATGAACTTCTTCCAGCATGATGAAGTCAGAGATGTCCCAGGGTAGAGCAGCCAGATGAAAAATGAATTTAGAACCTGTTCATATTTTGCCTGGACTAATGTAATAATAGCCTGCCAAGTGGTCTCTCCCGACTCCAATATGTCCTCTACTCCCTAATCAAAGTGATCTTAAAGTGTATAGGTGTAACTGTTCCCTCCCTAAATTAACTAAATGAACTTCTCTGGCTCCTTATCTCCAGGGTTTAAGTCTTTTGTTTGGCATTTAAAGCCCTTTTCAACCAGACCCCTTAATACCTTTCTAGTCTTCTTATACCTTATTTCCCTTACACACATTCAGCAGTTCATTAACTACTTTTCCTCAAACATAATCCATCTTCCAACTTTCATTGACTGTCTCCTGTGCCCATAATACTTCAACTTTGCTCCTTGGCTTCCTTGGCTTCAGTTAGAACTCAACTCTGGAGCCACTGGATCCTTCACTCATGTCACTTATGAGATGAGCTCTCATTTCCACTGTATATGCCCTGCAGTTACATAATTGTTTGCATATTGTCTCTCCTCTCTTCTCCATTAGCATGTTTACCCCTTGACTGCAGGGACTGTTTTTATCTTTCTTTGTGTATCCCCTGTGCTTAGTGCTATGCCTGACAATGGTCACTTTAATAAATGCTTCTTGAACAACTGTGTTCTTGTAAAATATATAACTTTGAATTTCTTCATGGAAATAGATGATAGATCAAGATTTTCTACTCGAACTTTTTCTTAAAGGAAGCTTATGAATTTCTAGTAGGAAATAAAACTTCAGCTGCTTACTCAGAGGAAATTCCACATTTGGCTTTTCAGTTCAATTCAGCAAGCATTTGTTAATCACCTGCTATATGCAGTAGTAGAAAAAATTAGGATTGTAAAAATGTACTATTTGATGATTTCAAGTAGCTTAACCACTGCTCCAAGCCTAAATTGTTTCTGAGGTCTTCAGAGTTCACCTGAAGACCACTTCTGATACTAAGCACAATTTAAATATAAAACAAGTTTATACCCATAATAACCTTTCTACCACTAAAACTCTCCCCTCCCCAATTACAAAAAAACTATTCAATTTGGTACTCAAGTGAATAGTTAATTATACCTTTATATAAGCACATAATCAGTTTTTTTATGTTTGTGTAATGGAGGGAGATAAATGGAGTCTCCCACCATTAATTTCATTAATTTCCATTCCCAATCCATATTTGCATGTTAAGAAATTTTCTAAATATTTCTTGATTTGCTCTATGGTTTTACCATTGCTTCTTTCTGTATCCTTATGTTACTGAAATACTTTGTTCCTCATGTCTGTTATGTCATTTTGTAATTCCCTCTCCATCTCTTGTATTTCCCTCTGTTTTGAATTCTTGTTTCTTCCCTCTTTCTCCATAGACTTTAATTCTCCCACCATCACTTGTTCCATTTTCCTCCCTGTTATGACACCCCCAGTTGTCCTCCCTTGCACCCTTTGTGCATTAAATCTTGTGTTCTTCTGGCTTCATGCTGAGTATTGGGGGTTTCCTTTTGCAAGAACCTCCAAATATTTGGGTTTCACTCCCTGGCTAATCAGGTGTTGCATGGTTTTGAGATTGGGAGTTGGCTCTTCTTTGAATTTTCAGTGGTCACAGCATTTGGGCTTGTCTGTCTTTCCCTTTCCCAATTTCTCATTCTTCTTCATATTGAATTCCTGGCATATTTTAGTGATTGTTGTCATTTGGGAGAATAATAGCTCTAGCCTGTTATCCATATTGTTGTTCATTATCTTTTTGCCCATAATCATCTTCATTCCCTTTTTGATGGCCCTGTATAATTGCCAGAGATCTACCAGAGTACCACTCTGTATCCAGCAGGGAGGGTTAGCCATTTTGTAGCTATTTCTAATGATATCTGATCCCAGTATTTTATAATACTGGCTGCTGTTCCTTTCATGTCATAGATTATGCTGGTGATGGTGCTAAAGATGGAGTAGTACCACCAATGTGATAAAATGGCTAGCACCAATAATGTCCATAACATTTTCTGGAACATTGTCTCTTCTATCCCACTTTACTCTCTCTGTTATATAGGAATCAAGATGTCTGCCTTAATCCTGTATGTAATTGTTTTAGAATCTGTACCCCCAAGATGGCTTCCCTACCCAGTCACTTCCAACTGCTAGTCAGTGACTGTTGGTGATGGATTCTTTTGTATTCTGGGGTGGGGTGCCACTGTATTGGAAGGAGATAAATGGAGTTTCCCACCGCTAATTTCAAGACCAGAGTGTGGTAGAGATGGAATGTAGCCAAGGGATGAGGAGAGGGGATAGATTGATTTCCCTCCCATTCTGGTTGCTTTCAGATTCACTGGTTACTGTTCCCTCAGACTTGATTTAAACAAAATATAAGACAGACAGCTTCTGTCTCTGAAGAGAGAATGTAACTTTCCTCCCCCCAAACTCCCAATCTTCTTGCTTGAACACTGAAGCAGGCACTGGATTTAGTAAATGGCTATTTATTCTAATAGAATGTATAAAAGGTAGGGCAAATGAATTGTGGGATAAGGTAATTGGGAAGGTGAAAATAGATAGTACCTAATAATAACAATTCAACCCCTCCTCCCCAAAAATCCTGCAGGGGCAGACTTTGCCTGCCTGACCCCCGGGGTTAATTGTGAGAGTTGTCCCCAATTCCTAGCTATCCTAGCTATTACCAAGTTCAAGGACTATTTAGAGGGATTTAGAAGAACTCTTCTTGTGGTGAATAGCTTTCTGGCAAAGTCCTATTCACTCTGGTTTGTCTTCACTGGATACTGGGGTCTGGATTCACAGGAGGATGCTCCAAGCTCAAAGGTTTACTCAGATCAACCTCTATGGTGGGCTTCTCAAAGAGAAGTGAGTTCAACTGTTTGGATCTTCTCAGTTTCTCTGTTCCTTCTCTGGAATTCTCTCTCTTTCCTGCCCTTCCCCTGCTCAAGATGGTCTTCCAGCATGATGAATCTGCTGATCTTGTTCCTCTGGCAGATTAAGTCTATGTTTCCTCTCTTACAATTTGTTTACTCTGAAAAAGTAATATACTTCTAAAACTAAATATAAGTGAAGAAAGAAAGATATGCAATGTAATTATGAGTTTATACATGGTTTCCTTTGCTTAATGTAATAAATTATATTCTAGAAAAGTTTAGTTCTGTTTATGTAGAGCAAATTTCTATTAAATGAATCCATTTTTTCATTTAATTCTGTTACATGATATTGACATTATGCCAGGAAAAAAAATTGACTGCTTGTTTAATAAACCAACTCTTTAAGAACACAGCAAATAACTAAGCATCATTTAGGGGAGAGAGAAAAAGACAACTTTTTTATATAACATTGAGAGAAATTGATAATATTAGAAAATAACATTTTATACTATAAATAAGTCATGAAATACTAAATGTGAATGTAATCAGTATAGTTTATACTTCCTCCATGAAATTAGCTATCTTTAAAGTGATGATTGGTTATTTGGCTTAATTTTTTTGTTAATGTTCTGTTGTATTTTTTTTTTTACCACATTCAAAGTGTGCTGGCACTCTGAGGTTTACATAGCCAATGGATAGAATAATTTGAGTAATATTAAAATTTTTATTTTTCATCTCTTGAACCAACTTGATGCTTTAAGTTAGTAATTAATTTATAGTTATAGTATCCTTTAATAGGATCCTTTTCTTAGAATTTCATAGTTTCTGCCTGAACATGTTTTTGCTGTTTAAGGCCTCCTAAAATCTAATAGCAATTATTAGTTTAGTTTGTATCTTTGTTAATCATTCTGTTCAGACTCAAAGATATAGTCAATCGATATCTATTGTCATTTAGGATTTGTTAATGATAAGTAAAAATAATTTTCAAAATTCAGATCTTTATAATTAGACAGTTGCCAGAACTCTCAATTACTTTATATTGTGGGAGCATTAAATCCTAAAAATCACTTTTTTATGAATTACTTTATAATGTATTTTAGTTGGGAGTTTTTCATAGTTAAGAAACCTGTGTAATTAAATTAATTTTTAAAATTAGTAATTAGTAATTAATTATTTGAGGGATAGTGATGAGAACAATTTGAGTTTCAAAAGCAAAGGATTTGCAATCCCAAAGACCTTGGGGTTCAAAGTCCAATTCTGTATTTTTGTAGCTATGTGTCCTTATACGTGGCCCTGTACTTTTCTTGATCTGAACTTCCTCTTCTGTAAAAGGAAAGGATTTATCTAGATAATTTGTTCTTAAAGTAGAGTCTAGGGGTCCCTGAGACCCTTCACAAGGGTCTTTCAAGGTCAAAACTATTTTTATAATTATATTAAGATATTATTTGCCCTTTAAAATACTCCCCCGACCCTTTTCTAGGTACATATGAGAGCAGATTTTATTCAGATCTTAACTTCAACCCAAACCACATAACTCAGTACACTGAATGCAGAAGCAAATTCAAGAATCTAACTGTCTTCTATTAAGCCAGATGGGCAGCTTGATGACATGATGGAAAGAGCACCCAACATGGAGTACAAATGCAGACATCTCATGGGACTGGGCATGGGCAAATCTGGGCAAATCATTTAATTGTTTGCAACTCAATGTGCCTCAAGTTACCTCATTAGTCAATTAGCCCCAGATCCATTTGAGGCAACCAGTTAGTCCCCCACTTGAATGGTTCCCACATTAGATCATAGGCATTTGAGTAGATCCCTGAGACATGATTGACTATTTTAGGCTGCACTGATAGGTGGGGCAAGCCAGTGTCTTGGAGTACAACAGAAAATTCTACAGTATGGCTGGTTCTCTGTGCCCTCCGAAGGCTGAGAAAACCACTCCTCTTCCTAATGTTATTGTTTGTCTTTGGTTATCAATAGCAGAGGTCTGTCTGCAGTTAACATTGGTCCTGGGGGGAGGTGTAGAAGTTGTGTTGTTTTTGCTTCAGGCACAAGTTTAAGGTTTTCTGCCATGGGGATGGACTGTAAGAAGAAGCTTCTCTGCCCTAGAACTGAGATGTGGGGCATGGTTTTGCACTAGATACTTGGAACCTACTGTTTCATAAAAGTTTGGGTAACCTAAAAAAGAAAATTGCTCAAGGGAAAGATGATGAAGAAGGAGAAAGCAATACAGCCCATCATTTCTTCCCATAAGTACTCCAAGAGAGACCTAAGAAGAGTACCGCTCTTAATCAGAAAATCCAAGGGAAAAGCCCAGTGAATCATTTTTCCATTATGGATCTCCATAGGGGGATAAAACTAGGCCTTAAATCTGTTTATGGGGGTAAGAAATAATTCTATGCAGGAAACAGAAATAGGAACCAGCTAACAAATCTTGCTTGTATCACAGAGTTGAATCAAGGATCTATTACAGACTGAGGGGTGGAAACTTGTGCCTATGAGTGGTAGAAGAATGCATGGAGTAGCAGTAGACCTGAGACTACTGAGTACTGGGCAAGGGACAGGGACTCTTCTGTTCCTTGGAATAACAACTGCTTGACTATGACCCTGAAGCGAGGTCTTCGATTCAGTCTCCAGGACAGTCTCAGACTTGTACCTGATTAACTAGGACAAGAAACTTAGACCAAAGGGGTTCCTTGGAGAGCCTTTTATTGGCTTTTCAGTTAGCTTTCAGAGGGTTGGGGTCAATCTGTGCCAAACCTACAGTTGTGTCACACAGGTTCAAACCAGTCAGAGTCAGGAGTTTGCAAAGCTCAGACCAAAAACACTGCAGGTAGACTTCCCCTAACTGCTTTAGTGAATTGAAAGTTTATAACCTGAGTTGTACTGAGATCTTTTAAGAATATAGCACTCAGTATCAGGAAAATAGAGCATGAGAACACAAAAAGGGTTATAAAAGTCCTAGACATTCCCTTCAGTGTTTAGAGCCTGTTGTTATCAAAGGGTCAGTTTGGAAAACAGTGCTGGAGGAATGAGCAAACAAAAAGATTCCTTCTTGTACTATAATTCCTGTTTTACAAATGAAGAACCTGAGAATGATAGTGGTCAGTAACTTGGTCACACAGCTAATAAATAGATAGATTTTTAACTCATTTGGACCAACTCCAGGTCCAAATGGCTTTTCTTCACTAGGAGTTCCCTATGAAAATTAAACCATTTACTTGGACCCCAAAATGCATATGTATATGTAATAGATTTTATAAAACTGATTTCTAGATTTTTAAAATTCATTATGCATGTGTATCTTTTTTTTCTATAAGATTGGACAATACATTAGAGGAAATTATATTTAAGCTGGTTCCTGGACTACGAGAACGTAAGTTATTTTATTTTGGTCTGGGTTGAGAGTTTTGTTGTTTTAGAAAACTGACATATTTCTATTAATACTTAATATTTATCTTTAATATGTTGGGTTTTTTTATTAGAGGAACTTGAGCGTGAGACAGAATTTTGGAAGAAAAACAAGCCTCAAGAAAATGGACAAGGTGCCTTTTTTTCTTTTTTATTAATATATACATACATTTACAAAATTAACCATGTAATTACTTCCTCTTTTGTCTATCAGCTTTTTATGTTTTTTGGTAAACATGATTACAACTTTTATAATTTAAAATATTGTCTTCTATGGGATAAAGGGTAATATAAAGAGATAATGTTGAACTTCTCCCTTCTGTTCCTTACTTACTACTTCTCAAAATATGGTCACTTTTTATTTAGGTAGGGATTTTAAAATTTGCATGTGGTAATAGTTAAAGTCTGATTGTATCAGTGTCACTACATACATGTACATGTATACTCATATGGAGAAATAAGGACATGTGCACCAGAAATTCCTTTTGATCATTTAAGTTAATAGAGCATTCTATTAATATGCATGGATCAGAATGTTTAGTTTTAAAAAGTAATGCTGTTTTAAGGTTTCTATATCAAATATTAATTTATAATTTCTACTGAATTGCTCATAATTTGAGAATTGTATGGAACATCAGAAGACATCTAATCCAATCTCTCCATGGAAGGAATCCATAACTATGACATACCCACCTAATGGTTGTCCAGCCCCTACCTGTAGCCATCCAGGGAAGGACAGTCCACCTCTTTGCATGCCATTTTATTCCTTTCCAGGGATAGCACCTAATTGTTAGAAATCTTCTCCTTATCACACCTGGTATCCAGTATCTTTGCAACTTCTACTCTTTGCCCCTGGTCACTCCCAGGCAAGTCAAAAACAAATGTAATCTCTCTTTCACCTGTCATCACCCCCTTCTGATTGCTATCCCATCCCAATCTTGTCTAAGCTCAACTTGCTCAGTCTGCTCACCAACCTAGCTACCCTGCTCTGTATACTCTCCAGTTTATCAGTATTCTTGAACCTTCGGATGAGTTCTAATAGATTAGAGTTCAGTTGGGCTTTCAGCAACCTGATCCTGGAAATCACCCAGGATCACATTCACTTTTCTGGCTTCCACGTCACTCTGGTGACTCATTGAGTTTATAGTCTACTGAAACCTTTAGATATTTTTCAGAATTCCTCCTGTCTAAACATGCTGCCTTTATTCTCTACTTTTGAAGCTGATTTTTTTTATTTCTATAAGATTTTTTACATTCATCCCTAATTGAAAATTTCATCTCCTAAGAGTCAGCCTTGTTAAGAGCCTTTTGGATCTTGACTTCCAGAGTGTTAGCTGCCTTTCCCAGCTTTGTGACATCTGCTGATTTGATGGGCATGGCCTCTATGCTTTTATGCAAGTCATTGATAGACATATTAAATAGTCCAGTGGCAAGTGAAGATCCCTGCAGACTTTGTGTTCAGTGATGTTGAACACTCCTTTTTTGAGTCTGACCTAAGACTTTGGGGACAATATGTGAACAGAGTTATGAAGCTGAGGTATAGACTACATGAAGTATAAAGAATACTTGAATGATATTGCCCAAGTTTAATCAGATATTAATGAGAGCCTAGAATAGGCTAGTGGGAGTGAGCATACAAAATAATGGACAGATGCAAGAGATATTGCCAAGTTAGAATTAACAGGACTTTTTAACTGACAGGATATGAGAGGGAAAGAATTAAAAGCATATCAAGATTTAAAATATGGGAGACTAGACAATTGATAGAAAAAGTGAAAACAAAAGGTGGAACAGAATATCCAGTCTCTAATGTTGTAAGTAAAATTTAAGACATTTTCATATATATATACATATATATATATATATCTTTGAAACTTAGTTTTAGATGATTTTAATATGCTACTAAATTGAATGAAAAAAGCACATTCTTTCACATAACTGATTGTTCAGAGCATATTTTGAAAAGGCAAATAAAGAAATTTAGATTTTTTTCCTCCTAGAAGTGAAATTTGCCTTTGATGATTTTGGCAGCAAAGTGACTTAGTATATAAAATCCCTAACTGAGCAAATTATGTTTTACTTGTACAGATGAAACTTCAAAAGCTGACAAACCCAAAGTAGAAGAAGGTGATGAAAACCAGGATGATAAAGACTATCATAGAAGTGACCCACAAATTGCCATCTGTCTAGATTGCTTACGTAATAATGGGCAATCAGGGGACAATGTGGTAAAGGTGAGTTAACATCTATATTTTACTTTTGGTAGCAAATAATTCACTTGGTAAATTTGGTGTATAATACAACATGTATTTTCCTTTAACAGTCTTTCAAGTTCTTACTTACATAATTAGAATTATCTAGTCATTTGTTGATTTTTCAGGTACTTCCAGATCTAAGAGCAGCCCACTTAAGGATTTTTCATAATCATCAACATATAAAAAAGCATTCATTGATCATCTACTAGATGCAAGGCACAGTGCTTAGTGTTTATTGGGAAGCTACTGCAGATACAAATACAAAAGGGAGACAATCCCTTCACTGAAGTTATATTTTTGGGTGATGCTAAGAGATAAGTAACTGCATTATGAAAAGTATTTTATAGTGGGTGGGAATAAACTACAGAGGAATCTAAAAAGGCCTCTTGAAGGGGGTACCATTTGAGCCTAGCCTCTCATCCTACCCAAGATCATCTTAGTCATGTTAACATATCTTAGGTCATTGATACCACCTGGTGGTTAGAGCCAGAAACTGTTTTATTCAGGCTCCTTCCCTGCCCTCTCTACCTCCTCCCCATTTACCCCTACCTGGAGTTTTCATTACAGTTGAGTCTTTTCTTTCATACCTACAGCTCAGTTAATTTCATTTCAGACAGTCACTTTTTTCATATATCTACATCTCCCCTTTGATTCCTTTTCTTCCTTCCCTTCTCTTCTCTTCTTTTTCTCCCTCACTTCTCTTCTCTCTCCATTTGAGTAAAAACAACAACAACAAAACACCCTAATCCTGGCTGAGAAGCTTGAGAGTAATGCTGGTATGAAGAAGAGGAAAACCATGAGTTTTGAATTGAAATAATACAATAATGAATTAAGTATTAAAGAACCTGTGCCATTATCCTCCAAAGCCCTTGTAAGTACCTCAAAGGACTTTCTATGTCCTCCACAAGTATCTAGTTTTTCATCTAACTATTAAAACCTGTCTTTCTTATTCACCACCACCATAGAAGTCAATTTAAAAAAAATATGTATTTCTTATTCAGTTCTATTGTTCTTACTCTTTAATGAATAATATTGCAATTACATTTTCCAGTATTTTCTATTATAAATGTATGGTATTTTTCAGCCTTTTGATAAAGCTAAAAAGACACTTCATCACATCCTGAAAACCAACCCTGCATTTTAAAACCTTTTGTCTTTGGAAAAATGAGTTTCTAAACAACCAGCTTAAAATCTTGAGTGTGTGCCTGTGTCTCTGTGTCTCTGTATCCGTGTGTGTATAAACTGTTAAAAATGAAGGAGTTCTTTATTCAGTATCTCTTATTAATTTTTACTCTCCCCCATGAATTTAACAGGTGAACTTTAAAAGGAATGTTTTATGTGTAATACATTTTAATTTTGACACGAGAAATTTTCTAACAAATATTTCATACTTTTAAGACAATAGTACGGGTAAGATGTGGAAAGCATATTTAAAGCAGCTCACTTAAAGATTGTGGTACAAGGAAGAAATGAATGCCAAAAAGAGGAATGACTAGTTAAATTTTCACTTTGGCTTTTGATGTGTTCTAATTTTCCAAAAGATACACCAAGTTTATAATTAAATGTTAGTTAAAATTCATATTCTAAAGCAATCTAATTTACTTTCACATTATCTATACCCTTGCCCACTTCACTAGCATGGAGAGTTGTTTGTCATATTGAAAAAAATTGAAAAAATACAGTGAATCATAATCTGCAGAGCCTTTGACATTAAATAGTTGCTCAAATTTTCTTTTTGTAATTTTGTTTGAAGTTGTCACTTCATTTATATAGGGAACTGTCAATGAGAAAATTCCCTCTGCCTGTGCAGACTGATGACCATTCTATAAGCTAGAGCCTTAAAGAGATGCTTAAAACGTTATGACCTACCTAGAGTCACTATTTCTACAGTGTTTCAGAGAAAAGATACCCAGGCCTCCCTGAGTCCAAGGCCATTTCTCTATCCATTCTGCCAGTCAGTCTTTCTTGCTGATATTATCAACATAAAATATAATGCCACTTAAAAATTGGTTTAATTGTCACAACTAACAAGTTTATGGGTTTTGCCCTTGAATGAGTTTAGTAAACTTTTTGTGGGAAAAATTTATTTTGTACAGCTTTGAACTTAACTAGTTTAATCTTAACCAGGCATCTCACAGATAGTTAAGATGAGTAAGGATATGATGGGAGAGAGCCCCCTTGAGGGAATAGTAATATAAATTAGTATTAGAAAAATAACTTAAAGCACATCACTTACTGGCCTGAAGTTAACATTATCAATCATCCTTGTATGTAACCATCGATGGTATTATTGTCAGTAACTATTAAAATGATTAAAGGGCAGTTAGTTGGCTCAGTGGATAGAGAGCCAGGCCTGCATATAGGAGGTCCTAGGTTCAGATGTGGCCTCAGACATTTACTACCTATATGACCTGGGGCAGGTCATATAACCCTAATTGCCTAGCCCTTACTACTCTTCTGCTTTGAAACCTACATTTAATATCAATTCTATGACACAAGTTAAAAGTCTATAAAAACACAAAGAATGATTATCCAAGTAAAGAACTCCCTAAAAAAATATAGAAGTGGTAAGTAGATTATGAGATAAAAGATATTGGAATGAAGTCAAAAGATTGAGACATTAAAAAAAGAGACAATATCTATTAAAATAACTTATCTACAAAAATATATAAAAATAAGCTATAAGTTAAATAATTTAGATATCATTAAGAATTATCAGAGTTCCCTGGGTGTAAATTAAAGCATTTTTTCATTTTCTTTTCCCCCCTCACAATATGACTAATGTGGAAATATATTTTGCATTACTTATATATAAAATGACTAATATTTTTTGCCTTTTCAATGAGTAGGGAAGACTGAGTAGGAAGAAAATTTGGAACCAAAAATTAAAAGTAAAATACTTTTTAAAAATAGGAAAAAAACAATCATTGACATTCCTGAAAACCATGACCAAACAAAAAATTTGAATGCTATATTCCAAGAAATCAAAGAAGAAAACTACCATATCTATTAGAACCAAAGGGCAAAATGAAAATGAAGACGAAAGCAGGAGGTCGTAGAACTTCTACAGAGATGTGAGAAAAACTAAAGTTTTTTCAGTTAGTCCAAGACTGAGTGAGAAGATGGCCCTGTTCTTCCATCCAGTTGTGCTATCCTGGAGACACAACAGGCACCAGGTATAGTTTGAGGGATTGTGCAAAGAAGAAGGAAGATGTGGACCAGAGCTCCCAGGAGTCTGAGGCAGAGAGGGTTTGTGGCCTCATGCCAGCCACTCCATTGAGTACTGCAGCAATATCCAGATTATAAAGACATGGACAAGTAAGATCTGTCTACTATATTTAAGAATATGGGAGTGGGCATTGTAAGGATATCACACAGTTCCAAATCAGAATTGGAGACTAAAGATAAAATTAAACAGAAGAAACACAATACATTAAAAGAAATTGTGTAGATTTAAAAAAGCCCAAGAGATAATCCTAGAAGAGCATAATTCCACAAGTACAAATAAAGGCTAAGAGAAAAGAATACCTTGACTACAAGGACAACAGGGGTTATTTAAAATTTGAAATGAAATTAGAATTGAAATTAGAGGTCTTGGAAAAAAATGCAAGAAAAGAAATAGATTGGAACAGAAGGTAGAATTCCTTACCTAAGTAATAAGAAGAGAGATAATAAAATACAAGAATGAAATAAAAAGATATTTGAAAAAACATGATATTTACAAATTTTAACTGACCTCCAAAATAGATATAGGAGAAATAAAATAAGAATTAATAGTTTTTGAAAATCATGACTAAACAAAAAAACTTAAATGCTATGTTCCAAGAAATCCTAGAAAAAAATAGCCCATCTCTATTAGAATCTACTAGTTACCTGATCAAAGAAACTCCAAATTGAAAATACCCAGAAATCCTTTAGCTGAATTCCAGAATATTTAGTCCCCCCCCCCCAAAAAAAATGACTGCAAGCTGAAAAATAAAAAAAAAATTCAGGTGCTGAGAATCTGGATCATACAAGATTATTGCACAACTACTTTAAAGTAGAAGAAATTATGGAACTGGAAATAGTCACACTTAATATTGATTTGAGAGCTTCTGCTCTGTACCTTTTGACAAGTGTAGTATGATATCTGTTTTTGGAATGCATCAGTATATTTATTTTACCTAGCTTGTTTATTGTAAGAAAAGGCTTTTATTTAGTGGGGGTAGAGGTGTGGAACAGGTGAAAGTGTTAGTGATTTATAAAGGGAAAAAATCAATGAACTACTTTTGAAAAAAAAAAACAGAAAAGAGAAGGAATTGCAGAAAAAAAGATCAACACTTCTGTGTTGACTTTAATATAATAAAGATAAGGACTAGACCTGGGATTTTATTTGTAGAGGGAATTCTTTGGGGAAGATCTCGAGGTCAAACCCTCTTTGCAATTTATATTGAAACAAGTTGTATGTAATAGAGCTTCACAAAGTCCCCTTTTTCTCTTTATGTATTGAAATATTCATGTTTATTGGTATTTATTAAATTCAAAAAGAAAATGTGCAGGGAAACTAATCTTTGAATATTAGAACTTTAAGGGATTATTTCACATCTTTGATATTTTTTCTTCAGGCATTTGTCCTCCCATTTCACTAGTATATATTTCTGAAGATCGTAAAAGAAAATGTATTATTAATGCATATATGTTATGATATATTTGTGTTGTAAGTGTATGTATGTGTACATTTTTTTCCTTCTGGACTTATCTACTGTTTTTTATGCATTGGAATGAGCAACCTTTCCTTCTTGAAAAGACTTTAATCATACTTTTGGGACATCACCTCCCTAGCTAATTATTAGTTTGCTGTCTTCTTTGGAAGTTTTATTTCAAGTTTGCAAGTATCTCCTAGACCTCTAATATGTATATTATCTCCTATTGAAAGAACCCATTTGTATATCACCTTAAGGATATAAATATTCACAAATTACTGCTTTGAAAACCCTAAGGGATATATAATGTAAATCATTATTGTCCTCTGTGAGGTTCTTGATATAGAAGTTGTAAACCGTTTAGACAGAAAGACATAAAGATTGACTTTGTTCTGGGCTCTGTTTCCTTCCTACTTGATTGCTCTCAATTTCCTTTGGTTTTTTATATATACTCCATAAGTATAAGCAGCAATAATATTTATTGAGCACTTTCTTTTCCCAAGGTACCAAAGTAAATTTAGGTCATGATCATTGCCTTTAAGAAACATCTAATCTAGGGACAAGTAGGTGGCTCAGTGGCTAGAAAGCCAGACCTGAAGACAGGAGGTCCTGGATTGAAATATGGCCCCAGACACTTCCTAGCTGTGTGACCCCCGGGCAAATCACTTCATCCCAATTGCCTAGCTCTTACCATTTTTCTGCCTTAGAACCAATATTGATTCTAAGAGGGTAAGGGTTTTTTGTTTCGTTTTTTAAGAAACATCTAAACTAGTTGGACAATCAAGACACATGAAAAATTTTGAAACCATTTATCAATACAATATAAATTTGATGTAATCATGTTGAAATTAATGATATTGACGCTAACTGCTATTGAAAATTAAGAAATATTTGATAGTAGACTTGAGGCAAAGGATTAGCAAGATTTACAGTCTCCTTTCCTTTCCTTCTCCCAAAAAGACCTCCCATATAACAAATAGCATTTTCAAAGAAGAAAAAAGTTAACACAAATAACATAGCCCAAGATTGCATTACATTTTTTGATTGCCAGTTCATACTACTGATTCATATTGATCCATTAAGATCCCCCCAGATCTTGAGAACATCTGCTATTTATCCATGCATCATTTATCTTATGCTTATGAATGCAAATTTTTACACCCCAAAGTAAGATTATTCTTACTGAATTTTATCTTCAGCCTTATGCTATTAACATACATCTTCCATCCTTTATTTATAAAATTGATTTAGTTTAGTGTTATAGCATTTCAAGATCTTTTTGGATCCTGGCTCTGTTGAACCAGTATTTTAACTATTTCTCCATGCTTTTTGCATATCACATGGGCCTTTTATCCCTGTCACTGATAAAATTGTTAACTCCAAACCAAACACAGATCACTAAGGTACTTCAGGAGTCACCTCTAACATCAAGCCATTAATAATTATTTATTGGGTTAACCATTCAAACTATGTTTAATCTATGTACCTATTCCATTATCTAGTTCATATCTTTGTGTGTGTCTTGTCCATAAAGATAACACAAGAGACTTCATCAGTGCTTTTCTAAGTACTAGGTAAATGATGAAGACAGCATCACTCTGATCTACCAGCTTTATGACACTGACAAAAAAGAAAACAAGCTTAATTTGGCATAACTATTCCTAATGATGGCTTGCTACCACTTCACTTCCTTTTCAAGATGTTCTCTGCTATGAATTGAAGATAACAGCCTTCTGGTTTTTTTCCTTTAAAAAATGGGATATTTCCCTCTTGGGTACTGTGTCACCTCTCCCATTATTCTTTATATTTCAGTAATTACCGTTTCAGTATTTAAGCTGTCACATTTTTCAGTTTTTTTAGATTCTAGATCTAGGTACTCCATTGTTATTATCCCATTCGCCCCAAACAGCAGTGCTATCCATTCTTTGATCCTGTTTTTTCTCTTAATAGTTGAAAACATTTTTGTTCTTAGTGTTGTTTGTCAGTTTTAGCCTGCCACTACTCTCCTATTCATTACTGTCCATAACTGTTGCCATCTTCTATGTATGTGTTGGAAAATATTGGTTGGTAAGCATTCTCATTGATTTCTCAACAACTCTCCCATTTCTTTCTGATCAGAATTGTTTTTATAATTTCATATTAAAAATTTTTTTTCAGAATTTCATTCTAGATGGACTGCCTTAGAAGAATTCTAGGCATTGGAATCTTGCCTTTTCTTTCTCTGATTCTTTTGAAATCTGTTCTCTACAAATCAGTTCTTTAAGCTATGTCTGATTTCCCTTTCCTTCTTTGATACATTGTAAGGTAGATTAGGTTTCTTCTCAAGATTTCAGTTGTTTCAGCAACTATTTCCCTATTCTGGAGATTAAAAACCAGGTCCAGAATAACAGATAAATTTTTAAAACATTAATTGAAGACTAACTATTTGGGAGATAGGTAGGTGGCTCAAGGGATAGAGAGCCAGGTCTGGAGACAGGAGGTCCTGGATTCAAATTTGAAGTGTGTTTACATTCGACTAGTAGGATTCACATGCAATGCACATGGACAAGTAAATACAAGTTATTTGAGTACTAACTCTTGGAGAATTTGAAAAGGCTTTCTAGGAAAATAAATTTCAGGGTATAGCCTGTTTGAAGGCACAGAGGTAGAAGATGGAGTAATAATATTCAAGAACAACTAATAATCCAATTGAATTTAAACATAAAAAAACATGAAATGATGTTTTTCACAAAAAGTATGTAGCGTAGTCAGAGCCAGAATCAACTGTGGAAGCCCTTAAATTTCAAACTAAATAGTTTGTATTTTATCCTAGAAGAAATAGAGAGCCGCTGGAGATTTTTGAATAGGGAAAGGATGTTGTCACACTTCTTGAGCCATTGGAAGATTATTTTTGGCAACTCTGAAGAGAAGAGTACCTAGAAAAAGGAAGATGAATTAGAAGGCTATTATAGTGGTGCAAATTAGAGATGAGGAGGTATAGAGTAGTAAACCATATAAGTGGAGAGATGGTAATGGATATGAAAGATGCAATAGTAGTAGAATTGCCCAGAATTAACAACTAGTTGAATATAGGATAGGACATGGAGGAAAGGAAAGTCAGGGATTGCTTGCAACTTTTGAAGCTGAGGTGGAATACAGAGATAAACAAGTTAGAAGGAGGGAAAGTTTTGAGGGGAACATAATACCTATTTAAAATGTTAAGTTTGAGATGATGGGATAGCTAAATGGAGGTCTCTTGAAGGCAAGTTGGAAGTACAGACTGGAGGGAAATAATACCAATTCATAAGAGGTGGGAGATAAATGAACAGTAAAGAGGAGTAAACCTTTTGATCATTGCTTTACCTTCTTATTCCTTTAGTAGCACAATGCTGAACATATAATACTCATTTGGCAAATTATTTTTGAATGTCCATCATTTTTCATTGATGATTAGGCAGTTTTATTATGAGTATGTTGCCCTGAGTTGCATCTTGAGCTCCTTTGCTCCAAAGATCACATTATTCCATTCCATCTTCGTTTTCTGGTGGGTTCAGAATAATGTGTTATTTGAATTCCTTAATATTTGAAAGTCTGTCTCCTAGTCACTTGTAGAAACTATTGTTTGTTAAATTTAACTTGTATCTTTGGGATTTTGCAGAGTGAGACTTTTCTCCTGGAGGCAATAGGTAGATTCTTATAATTAGCACTTTGTTTTCTGTGTTTAGAAGTTCTAGGTAGTTTTCCATAACTCTATATTTATTTCATTTATGGTGTCCACATTTTTAGATTTGTGATTTTCTCATATCTCTAATCTGAAATTGATTTTATGCATACTGTGTTCAAGATCAATGTTTTACTTTTCTAGAAATTATGCTTTGGGTTACTGCTTTTTGTTTTCTTCAAATTGTCTTTCATTTCTTTGTAGTTAAATTTCTAATTGGCTGTTTTCTTTTATTTCTTTGGCTAGATTTACAATTATAGATTTAAGTTTTCTTATCTGCCAATTACTTCTGTTATATAGTCCATCAACTCTGTTTTTGTGATTTTTGTTTCCCTCTTGAACAAATTGGCAACATTCTACTAGGGTTCCATGCTATCTTGAGAATCATCCACTTCACTCTTTTTTCCTTATAATCCCATACTTCTCACTCACTTTCCCACTTCTTTCTTCCCCTTTGATGATGGTTTTCCCAGAGACTGGACCTCAGAGCTGGTTCAGTCTCTTCCCATGCTGACAGATTTACTTTTTACCTGCTTCAGATGACTTCTGTGGGGACAGAATTGGCCTCAGCTGGATACCAGCTGTCTTTTTCTTCAGAACTGATGAAGCTTCCCACAGACTATGGAACCCTGTCCCAGGTGCCTCTGTTCCTCAGTTCTTCGGCTGAGTATTTCTGTTGCCACACCACAGATCAGAGAAAGCATGAGGTGGATGGAGAGAGACAATATTCAGTTTAGAGAATGCTTTGTAAGTGCCTTAAAGAATAAGGATTGTACTTCTGTGATGTAAGTTCTTCAGATTGCCACCTCATTAAGGTTCTTGGTGTCTTAAACTACAGAGAGCTGAAATTGCTTTATATTTTTCACATATTTCCTATTTTGGATAGGTTTGAAAGGCATTAAAAATCCAGGAAAATGTCTATCCTTGATCTCAGAAGTCACATGATTTTTAAGGGAATCAAATACTGGGCGATTTCCCTGAATTATTCACTAAAGTATCCTATTTGAGCCTTTTATTTTGTAATATTTCTCTGAAATGCTGATCATTTTTATATTACTCCTTGGCATTCTGTCTTCCATCTTGGTTACCTTGGTGCATAGGGTCTTTGTGTGTTTTCTTAAAATCATCATCATTTGATTTTCTTCGATCTTCTTCCTCTTTCTTTTTATATTCTAAATCTGTTATCTCTTTCATACCATCTATAGTTTTGGAGATTTTTCTGTTGTGTATTCTTTTTTTAATTTTATTTTTTAAATTTAGTGTTTTTAATTTTTTATTGATTAATTAATTTAGAATATTTTTCCATGGTCACAGGATTCAAATTCTTTCTCACCTCCTCCCTCCCCCATCCTGGATCCAACAAACAATTCTACTGAGTTTTACATGTATAATTGTTCAAAACGTAATTTCATAGGATTACTGTTTGCAGTAGAGTGATCATTCAAAGTCAACATCCCCAATCATATCCCCATCAAACCATGTCATATTTTTTTCTTCTGTATTTCTGCTCCCACAGTTCTTCCTCTGAATGTGGATAGTGTTCTTTCTCATAAATCCCTCTGAATTGTTCTGGATCATTGCATTGCTGCTAGTAGGGAACTCCATTACATTTGATTGTGCCACAGTGTATCTGTCTCTATGTAAAATGTTCTCCTGGTTCTGCTCCTTTCACTCTCCATCAATCCCTGGAGGTCTTTCAAGTTCACATGGAATTTTTCCAGTTCATCAATTTTTCAGTTTCCTTTCAGCACAGTGATATTCCATCACCATAAGATACCACAATTTGTTCAGCCATTCCCCAATTGAAGGGCATCCCCTCATTTTCCAATTTTTTGCCACTTTAAAGAACACAGCTATAACTATTTTTGCACACATATTTTTACTTATGACTTCTTTGGGGTATAAACTCAGCAGTGGTATGACTGGATAAAAGGGGAGGTAGTCTTTTAAAGTCTTTTGGGCATAGTTTCAAATTGCCTTCCAGAAAGTTTGGATCAGTTCACAACTCCACCAGCAATGCATTAGTGTCCCAATTCTGTCATATCCCTTCCAACATTTATCACTTTCCTTTATTTTCATATTGGCCAGTCTGCTAGGTGTGAGGTAGCACCTCGGGTTGTTTTGATTAGCATTTCTCTAATTATGAGATATTCAGAACACTTTTTCATGTGCTTTTTGATAGTTTTGATTTCTTCATATGAAAACTGCCCATTCATGTTCCTTGACCATTTATCAATTGTGGAATGGCTTGATTTTTTTTTCATACAATTGACTTAGCTCCTTATACATTTAAGAAATTAGACCTTTGTCAGAGGTTTTTGTTATAATGTTTTTTTTTTTTTTGCAGTTTGTTGCTTCCCTTCTAATTTTGGTTGCATTGGTTTTATTTATACAAAACTTTTTTAATTTAATGTAATCAAAATTATTCATTTTACATTTTGTAATAGTCTTTATCTCTTGCTTGGTTTTAAATTCTTTCCTTTACCATAGATCTGCCAGGTATGCTATTCTATGTTCACTTTATTTATGACTTTCCTCTTTATATTTAAGTTATTTATCCATTCTGAATTTATCTTGGTATAGGTTGTTAAACCTAATCTCTCCCATAATGTTCTCCAGTTTTCCCAACAGCTTTTTGTCAAATAGTGGTTCTTGTCCCCAAAGCTAGGTTTATCATACACTATCTTGCTGAGATCATTTACCCCAAGTCTATTCCATCGATCCCCCCCTTCTGTCTGTTAGCCAGTACCATATTGTTTTGATGATCACTGCTTTATAGTACAGTTTAAGATCTGGTACTGCTAGTTCCCCCCCCCCCTCACATTTTTTTCATTAGTTTCCTTGATATTCTTGATCTTTTGTTCTTCCAAATGAACTTTGTTTTAATTCTTTATGATTCTATAAAAACGTTTCTTGGTAGTTTGATAGGTATGACACTCAATAAGTAAATTAATTTCAGTAGGATTGTCATTTTTTTTATATTGGCTTGTCCTACTCATGAACAATTAATGTTTTTCCAGTCATTTAGATCTAGTTTTAATTGTGTGGAAAGTGTCTTGTAGTAGTGTTTGTATAATTCCTGTGTTTGTCTTGGCAAATAGATTCCTAAATATTTTATTTTGTCTAGGGTGATTTTAAATGGAATTTCTCTTTCTAACTTGGTATTGAGTTGTGTTAGAAATATATAGAAATGCTGATGATTTATGTGGGTTTATTTTGTATCCTGAAACTTTGCTAAAGTTGTTGATTATTTCAACTAGCTTTTTGGTTGATTCTCTAAGATTCCTTAAGTACACCATCATATCATCTGCAAAGAGTGATAGCTTGGTCTCCTCCTTGCCCACTTTAATCCCTTAATTTTTTTTTTCTTCTCTAATTGCTACTACTAGTTTTTCTAGTACAATGTTAAATAATAGAGGTGCAATAGGCATCCTTGCTTTACTCCTGATCTCATTGGGAAGGCTTCTAATTTATCCCCACTGCAGATGATACTTGTTGATGGTTTTAAATATATACCATTTATTATTTTTAGGGAAGGTCCGTCTATTTCTATACTTTCTAGTGTTTACAGTAGACTTTTTCTGCATCTATTGAGATAATCATGTGGTTTCTGTTGGTTTGGTTATTGATATGGTCAATTATATGAATGGTTTTCCGAATATTAAATTATCCTTGCATTCCTGGTATAAATCACCACCTGATCATAATCCTTGTGATAATTTGCTATTGTCTTTTTTCTAGTGTTCTATTTAAGATTTTTACATCTATGCATAAAGGAGATTGGTCTATAGTTTTCTTTCTCTGTTTTTGGTCTGCCTGGCTTTGGAAGCAATACTATATTTGTGTTATAAAAGGAATTTGGTAAAACCCTTTCTTTGCTTATTTTGTCGAATAGTTTGTATAGTATTGGGATTAGTTGTTCTTTACATGTTTAATAGAATTCATTTGTGAACCTATCTTACCCTGGGTTATTTCTTAGGGAGTTCCTTAATGGCTTGTCCAATTTCTTTTTCTGAAACAGAATTGTTTAAGAATTCTATTTCCTCTTTTGTTAATCTAGGCAGTTTATATTTTTGTAAATATTCACCCACTCTAATTTATTGATATATGCACTCAGGGATATAAATTTTCCACTGAGTACTATGACTGCATCCCATAGATTTTGATATATTGTTTTGTCATTGTCATTCTCTTCAATGAAACTAATATTTTTTTCTTTGATTTGTTCTTTTACCCACCAGTTTTGAAGAATTAGATTATTTAGTTTCTAATTAATTTTAAATTTGCCTTTCCATAAGCTCTTATTGATTATTACTTTTTTGCATTATGGTCTGAAAAAATTGCATTTATTATTTCTGCTTTCCTACCTTTGTTTACATCATTATTATGTCCTGGTACATGGTCAGTCTTTGTATATGTACCATGTGCTGCTGAAAATCAGAAGATATATTTCTTTTTATCCATAATTATTTTTATCCAGATCTCTATTAGCTCTAATTTTTCTAACATTTCATTCACTTTCCTTACTTCTTTCTTATTTAGTTTTTGGTTCGATTTATCTAATTTTGATGATGGAAGGTTGACTACATACACACACACACACACACACACACACACACACACACACACCCCAGTATGGTTTTACTATCTATTTTCTCCTTAAGCTCTTTTAATTTCTTCTTTAGAAATGTTTTGTCTTCTAAATGTTCTACTCTCCTGTTGTTAATTTTCTTGGAGAGATAAATCTTCAATACTGTTCACTACCTTTATTTCTATTAATTCTGCTATCTTTCTTTTTGGCCATCATATAATCTAATTTCTGGAGGTCTGGAAGAATATATTCTAAAAGTTTACCTTTCAGAGATTTTCACAACAGTTTTTTTTCTCATGGTATTTGTTCATTATAGTGACTCCCTTTCTTGCTTTTTCCCCCCTTTCTTTTTCTGTTTTCTCAGTCTTTCTGTTGACTTTAATATGATGCTCTTATAGTCTTATTTATCCTCAAATCCACTTTCCTTTTATGTTAAATATGCTTATAACAGAACTAAAATTAAAATTGTTGGTTCCTCCTTCTTCTCTGATAGAATTTACTTTTTTTGCAGGATATAGGTTCAGGGGTATTCAGGGAATATTAAGCTAAGCTTCGAAATAGTAACAGGTTAACTATACCATTAACAGTACTTAGTTCCTGGCTTATAACCCAGATGTGAAGGAAAGCTTTTCCTTCCTTCCCTTAAAGAGGACATTAGGGATTCAGTTAGATGACTCCAGGGATAGAGAGCCAGGCCTAAACATGAAAGTTCTTGGGTTCAAATGTAACCTCAGAAACTTTCTAGTAAGTCATATAATTCCAATTGCCTAGACCATTACCACTCTTCTGCCATAGAACAGATACTTCACATCAATTCTAAGATAGAAGGTAAGGTTTTGTTTTCTTTTGTTTTTTTAAAGAGAGAGGGGACATTAGGGAGGAGAAAGAAGAGGTTTGCTGTGAGTAGGTTATATAGCTCAGGAACTCAGGGTAAGGGCTGGTACTGAGTGCTGTAGGGTAGAAGACCTATTGACCAGTTGGGGAAATACAGGTACAGGATGGGAAACCAGATTAAAATGTAATTGAGAAATATTTAATAAAATAAGTATACAACAAAACATTGTTCATGTCCATTTGTGTTTTTCTAAGACACTCTGTGGCCATCATTTAGTTCTCTTCGAATTTAATGCTACTGCTGTAGGATTTGGCCTCTGGGGCCTGGACTTTGCTACAGAGATGGACAGCCTTGCCTTTAAAGGAGCTAGCTCTAATGAGCCCAAATCCTGGTCATGGACTACGACCGGGATATGATACAAGCAGAGCCAGGAGCTTGGTCTAGGAATAGCTATTTAGAAACAGAAGTTCACTGATCTCCAAACTGAAGTTATGAGGAAAGAAGGGATTTCAGCATGAACTAGGCCCAGGATTAGGGCTAACTGAAGAAGGAAGAATTGGTAGCTAATTAGGCCCTGCCTGGCATCTATGTTAGCCTGGGCCTTCCATTAACTCTGACTTTTTTTGGAGTCACAGGTCATAGATTCATATACTGCCTCTCTTGCTTACTATCTGTGTGACTTTGGCCTATTATCTATAAAATCAGGAGGTTATGTTAGATCTCCTTTTATTTGGAAAAAAAAATACTACAACAAAATATTTTAGGAGAGTTTTTATGTCAACTATCCCAATATAATATTTTTAGTATAGTAAATGCTTAATAAATTGTTGCTGATTAATTGATTAATAATGTTCTGTAATTATCCTTGGCCAAATTGGCAAAACTGTCACCTCAGTTACTTCCTGGTCAATTTCTTAGGATACCTGGCTTTTGTAGTAAATGCTTTGGCCTTGGACATTTGGAGCTGAGGTGGGCATGTGTGTAAATATAGTGATGTATGGAGAAATAGTTTCTCCACCATTATAGATTACCCATAGTTTTAATTAGTTGTATGTTGGGGGAAAATTGCCTGGTCCTTAGATGACAAAGGTCTGTGGCCTAAGATTTCAGTTTGTTGGGCCCTACCAGAACCTGTTATCTATTAGCATTGTAATTGGGTGTTATCTCAGGGCCATCTTGCAGCAGTACAACTTTAGTGAATGAAATAAATGGGAGTTTGATGGCATGATCCTATAGACCTACCAACTTAGTGCCCTGAATTTCTTGTTTGGGTCTACATTGCCTCATTCTTCTTGAGTTTCCATATTCCACTGATGTCATAGGTTTGGCTTTGTATGCTTCCTTACAGAAATAGAGACTCTCTAAGTATGGAGTGGACCAGCTTAAGCTGGAAAAAAGAATAAGGCAAATAAACTTTTATCATTCATATAAGGATTAATTCTTAGTTATCATTCATTTCCCGACTTTTAATATTAACAATCTATCAGTAAGAGAAAAGGCAGAGTTGGTTGGTGGGTCATAACTCTACAACAATTTACTGCCAGAGTCTGTTGAAACTCCTTTCTTATTTTGGTATCATACTATGTTACAAGCATAAATGAGGTAATCTCATAAAGTGTTGATTTTTGTAGAATCACAGATTTTGGGGGCAGGAGCTTTGGGAACTTTCTTTTTAGTTATCAACCCTCAAATGTAGGATGACCTCTTTAACAAAATGTCTAAGGAGTCTAAGTTTCCTTGCCATTTGTAATGATTTTCTGGACAGAAAGAGTACTGTCTTGGGAAATAGCGTTGTAAAAAAAGCATCAGTAGGAGAAGCAGATTATTTCCAGTTACTGTAAATCTACCTTAAACAACAGTTTAAAATTAATTCTGAAATAACTTCCAATAAATGTAGACCTAACCCTCATTTAAGCAACATAGTTACTTTTAACAAAAGTGAAGTAGAATATTTTGACTAATTGTCTAATTTATTTATATTAGGGTTTAATGAAGAAATTTATCCGATGTTCTACACGTGTGACTGTGGGAACTATTAAAAAATTTCTAAGTTTAAAGCTAAAGCTTCCAAGTTCTTATGAGGTAAGTTGAAAATATTTATATCTTTCTTGTGATGTTTTTTGTATACTATTAATATGATTTGAAATAATATTATAAAGAGAAAATTTGATAATATATTTTAAATTCTTTTGTATTTTTTCAAGTTGAGTAGGATAATTTTAATGAATATTGATTTCTGTTCATACAAATTTCTAGTTCAGTATTCATAGGATGGGTACCTTGAAACATTGAGAAGATGTTGGTATTTTATGAATAAGAATGATTTTTAGTAGACTTTTAGTAGATTTTTAATAGTGTAATAAATAAAATTTTTGTTTGACAAAAATAATAATTGTTATGGTCACCATTTATAATAATTAAAAATTAAACTATAAGTAAGTAGACTGTTAGTAGCTTTATTTATAACAAGGTATAGAGATTAAAGTGGGAAATATAGGAAGGAGGTAGAAAATATCACCTACCTAAAAAATACCCTAAGTCCTAATCCTAGTGCCTCCAGACTGTGAGTGTGACTCCAAATGTGAATCTTACCAGAATCCAAAGTCTGGATCAGGAAGCTGAAATCCAAAGAGCCAAAGATGCTAAAAAAAAACTGCCAAGAACCTTCAGTGCACAAGAAGCCAAGACTGCCAAGAATCCCAGCAGAACTCATAATCCCTAGGCTAAAGGCCATCAAGAATGAAGAGCCCAAGAATCCACCAAGAAATGAAGAGAGAGATTGTCTCTCAGGCTCCCACTTATATACAGCTTTCTCCAAACATCAGCTCTCCTCATCACATCTCAGGAATCAATCACAGCCTTTCAATCTGCCTGGCAGTGGGGGTTTAGGGGGGTCCTGTTATGGAAGAACTATCTTTGCTAGTGACTTACTGAGTGTTAAGTAGGGATACTTTAAATTCTTGATTGATTAACTTAAAATAGACAAAAGGAATAAAAATTTTCCCTTTCACCATCCCCCACTGTGATTCTACTGGGAGACAAGCATGTTGAAACTTCCAGATTTATATGCCTCGTCTCCCCAATGAATTGTCTCAAATATCCAGCTTATACCTCTAAAGATCTTCTAGCTATAGGTGTATACAGTACTGCACTTTCTAAGAGGAAATTACAATCATTGGAGATAAGAGGGAAATAAAAGAGGAGAGCAAAACCAATGTATGCACATTGACAAAAAGCCAATTGAGGGCAGTCCCCTTTGGCATAAGGGTTTACATTCAGAATAAATGTGTTCAAACCCCCTTCAGTTTGATTCACTACATCCCAAAGTTCATTCTGCATCTTCTGATGCAGTGTGTGGTTTCTACAGGCTTCTTTATGGCTCCTTCTTTAAAAGAGTTCACTGTCTTGATTTGGGGTGTTAGCGAGCTTCTTTTCCTGATATTTCTCTCAAAAAAATGTTTTAATCTTGATTTTATAAAAAGTATGCAATCCCCCTAAGGAGGGTGTTGACAAACACCTGGATCAACCCAGGATACATGCCTGAGTTAACCTAAATAATATCCAGATAAACACCTTAGTTGAGCTGTTATAGATTAGCACCAATTTTAGACAGAACTCCTTTTGCTTTTGATAATTGCAAGTACATGGATTTCTGTTCTGAAATTTGGATTTGGGAATCTGGACTTTAATCTTATTTCAATGTTTATTTTGAGGAGTAATACTTAGTCATTTTGTGGTCTGTATGTAACATTCTCCAATCTCTCTTTTCTTCTGCAATGAACAATGAATAAGCTTCCAGATAGTGGAATAATATTGTAAGAGATTTCAATAGAATCAACCTCAAGAAGACTGATTAGTATTATCATGAAACTCCTGGAATACTCATATCTTATGGGGACTCTACCTCTCTTACCTCATGTTGCTCTGTAGGAAACTGACCTTCAGGGCAGTTTTTCAGTCTCAAAATTTTGCCTCACATCTAGAGCTTCATAACAAGTGATTTGCAGAAAGCATTTTTAACATTTTTTCAGGCCTGTTAATTAACATTAACAAAAGAATGCATCTAAATCTGCCTTTTAGTATCATAGAACTTAAAAAGGACCTCAGAGATCATCTAATCAGTCCCCTCATTTATATGTGGCAACTACCCCAGAGAAATGAAATCACTGGTCCAAGGTTTATGGTAGTCCTAATATTATGAACTTCCCTGCCAAGTATAGATTGTCAGTTTGTAAATGATGTTGCCTTTATTACTGGATATCTAGAATCAAAATTTCTATAGTCCTGATGTGTGTTAATATATCACTTTTTATTACAAATCTCAAACTATGTAGACAACTTGATTATTCTCCTTAAGCCTTTCAAATATAGGAGGATTTCACCATAGTTGATTATAACCTCGAACTTTAGTTACAAGGTTTTAGAAAACATGCTTGATGTTTTAGAAGGATAGCTATACCACTTGAGAAACTGGTATGGGGATAAGGTGACCAGTTTTCAACTGCCTAAAGTGACAATACTGTTGTATCTTCAGGTGCTCAGACTCTGATTCTTCTCTTCCACTTTTTGAATAAATGCCATTATTTTTTAGTGATCCCTACTGTTCCCATTTCTCTCAGCTGAAAAATACTGACTTTATTCAAAACGTACTGTGGTTTCATGTTATAGCTTGATCTTTACAGCAAAGTTTAAGTACTTCACAGATGAAGTAGATAAATATATTTCTGGATGTATGGTTTAGGATTTCAACCATTTATTTAAAAAAAAGGTCCCAGGAAGGTTTCTTATTTTTAAAAATATTAAAATAACTATGCAGAATCTAAATTTTTAAATAAGTATAATTTTAAATCTAGAAATTGATTGTTTTCTAAAAATATATTTATTGGAATCTGGTATATTTCCCCCCTAAAATCACTTATTCACAATGATTAAAATATCTTCACTGGGTTTGTTATAGAACACCCCAAAAACCTACGGCCCATAATGTATCTAAATTTTAATACTATCTTACTATCACCAGCTGTGGAACTCAGTTATGATGTATGGCATAATGCTCAGAATTCCAGCTTGACATACCAGGAGCCACATCTGATTCCTAATATACTAAAATAATAACTCTCCTATTCCCTACCCAGTGAACAATGTAACTTGAGACTTAGACTAAGTTTCTATCATAGGAAAAAGGAGGATTTTCCTCATCAGAGAAATAGCAGTGAGTAAGGAATAAGGATGGGAGTTTTGGTAGGCAAGCAGGGAAAATGATATAAAGGGTAAGAGTAGGAAGTAGTGAAAGGATTTATATATATAATGAGGATTTCAGACAAATGGTTCAGTGTATAAAGAGAAAGGATTGATGAGGTAAGGATGATGCAGTAGTGGGTTCTATGTTTTTCTTTCCTTTTACCTAGAGTGCTACAGATCTCTTAGGGCTGGAGGCTAGAGATGAGAGAGACAAGGAGAGAGCCCCAGGTGAGCAGTAGCTCAAGAGGTCTCATGGTGATAACAGAATAGGCCATTACCTCTACTTCCTCTTTCCTTCTGCTTCTAACCTGGACCCTTCCACTGACCAGCCCTGCTGTGAGTTGAATAGAAGGGACTTGGAGCGAAAAGAGTTTTAGTTCTTGATTATTGTAGAATTATAGGTAAAGCTGGAAAAATGAGTATGTCAATGTGGCATAATTCAACTACTTCTGTTCATTTAGGGATAATTCTAGAAATTTATCAGAAATCTCTAAATAAGGCACTATATTTCAATATGCTTTCTTCAAATTAAAACTTGTGAAAAATAATTATCTTATTAAAGACTAAATAAAGAAACCTAAACAGTGAACCTAGAAATCACAAGAGCCTAAAGATAACTTTGTGCTAATTAAAAATTAATCACAAAAAGTTGCTACAATAGCAATAAGATTCTGTAGCAAAAGAAAATTACAGTGGTAAGTTGGGTGGCCAAATACTATAGATAAACTTAAGATCCAGATATAAAAGGGCCAAATAAACTGGCCTAACTTCTATTTATGAGCGATAATACCATGTCATAATATGACAAGTATGTTTATTGAATATTTCCAAGTCTTACAAAATAATTTTCTAGTTATATGTACTTATTTGAAAATGGAGAATCATTATTAAAAATATATTCCAAATAATGTGTTAATGGATATTACTTTTTTTAAAGCTGGATGTTCTATGCAATGGTGAAATTATGGGGAAGGACCACACTATGGAATTCATCTATATGACAAGATGGCGCCTAAGAGGAGAAAATGTAAATAACTTTTTGTTTCATATTGGCATATATTGAGAATAAGAGGCTGGTTTGAAGAAGCGTATCTAATAGTTTTATATTCAAATTTTGCCTAACAAATTCAAGTGCAAAATTTAGTACTTTACATACATGGTCAAGGCATCAGAAAATTGGCACCAGATGAATTGAGGGTAAGAGCTAGCTAATGTGATTTATTTTGTATGTAAACAAAGGGGAGGGTGTGGCTCTTTCATATACATTCAAAACATCAATTACAACCTCAAAACAAGAGAAAATTGTTTTTTCTCTTCACTCATACAGACATTTACGCATCTACCAAAGTCCTAGCATTTGGTGCTAGTCATGAAAGGATTAAAAAGTTATAATCCCAACCTCAAAGAGTTTTAAATAAGATGCAAAGAAGAGAGTGATACTGTCAGAGGCAAGATTTTGAAATGTTCTAGGAAAATTAGAAGGGAATATTTTTGAAGCTTAAGACATTAAATATCTATATAGTGGCAAATCACTAGAGAAAAAACTGAATTTTCTGCTCCCTGTTTAGAGGTTAAAAATGCAAATGGTTGTTGGGAAATTAAATAAGTACTATATAGTATCAAAATGTGTGGTCGCAGAAACATCTGTCACGTCTAGTATTCCAACTTTGGATGGAGCAATGATCTATTTTTTGGCTAAAAGTAGTAGGTAAGAGGAGTAGAGCAAAGCAGAACTTTTCAATTATTTGGCATGTTGCATAAATGGTATAAATGCTACAAATTAATCTATATTCTAATAGTAAGTGAAAAATTAGTCCAGGAGTGAGTAAACTTACAATTGCTTACAAGTTGCTAGAACTTCTGAAATTATTGTCCTACTCTTTTAGTTCTCTTTTAGGTGTGGGAAAGTCATATATCGAAAAGGAAGGAAAGTAAGTTAAAAATATCTTTCCTAAACCCAAAGGATGATGTCAAGGGCTATAAAAATGGTTTATTCCAGGTCTTTAAAAGAATGTGGACATGTCACTTAGGCAGCATTTAAAAAAAAAAACTTATCAAGAAGATTAGAAAAAATATATTGGCAAATAAGTGTCAGTAAAAATTTTATCTTCGTAAAAGATTTTGAAACTATTTGCAAAGGTTGTTATATACACTGTAGACTTAGAAATGATTAGAATTCAGGATCCAAGGAACTTACATCTTGTTAACTCTTAGTAAGTTAGGTAAAAATACAAATCTATAGCCACATTTTAAGAAATTAATTATGCTACCTTCTCTTTTGGAGTTGAGCTCTTTCTCTAAAGGTGATCAAGGCCATCTTTGATCACTCTTTGGAGGACCAGAAGAAGTAAGTAAATATTTTTCATATTCTGTAGAAAAATTACAGTACCTAAATCATGCTAATTTGTGACTTGAAATCCTAATTTATGACAATTATCAAAGCTGTTTTGGAGTGCCATTTGAACAAAGATACTGTAATCTGGGTTCAGATTAATTTTAAAGTGATTGCAGATTAGAATATATAGATAGTAAACATGGATAGCCAGTGCATTTATAAATGGAATGGTCTAATTAATAGAGGCATTTGAGATTTTATTTAAGTGATCAGTTTTCAGAGAAATTAGGAAATAAGTTTGAGAAGCAGCCTTCATGCAAATGCTACTTCTGACACATCCTGACTGTATGTAACCCTGGGCAAAAAACAACTAACCTCTCAGTTCCTCAAGCAGCATTGTAGAAAGGGTACCAGTCTGCATTAGTTAGAAGAAATTCTTTATCACAAGGTTCTTACAAAAGTAAAATCGGGTTGAGTCAAAAGAGTAAATCTAATGTTAAAACTATGCTCAATTCACATTCCTCATCAATGATTCTAAAGGCCACTTCAGTATCTTAATAGTAGCTCAGGTCATTATGTGACCTTTCATTATTGTGTTAGTGACATGTAGAAGTAATATGATTGATTTCCATTAATAAGATGCCCAATAAGTCAGCCTTTACAAAATTACACTTTGAATTATTCAAATATATTTATATAGTAAATTTTAAAAATAAGTTCATGAGTTGTCTTATGGGTCTCCTGATGAAATTCAGATATTAGGGTATGGCAATTTCCTCTACAGAATTTAAGTTATTAAGGTTGAAAATTCCAACATAAGCATAAAGCAGTGGACAGAGGGCTAGTATGAGTCAGGAAAACTTGAAATCAAATCCTACTTCAGTTCCTCACTACCTGCGTGAAGCTAAGTAAATCATTTAACTCCTATTTGCCTCAGTTTCCTCAACTGTTAAACAGGGTTAATAATAGCCCCTATCTACTTCTGAGGTTGTTGTGGGGATCAAATGAGATAATAATTTTAAAGCACTTAGCACAGCACCTGGCACATAGTAAACACTATAAAAACATATGCTTTTGGTCCATTTTTATTATATTAAAAGATACTAACCAGGACCTATTGAATACAATATAACTTCAAACTCCCAAGCCGTACCCAGAAATCATTCTTAGTATATCATAATTAGTAAGTATACATATTTGACAGCAACATTATAAAATACTTTATAATCACAAGACTTTTGTGCACAGTTCAGTGCCAAATGCTCAGCTTGTATGCTCCAGCTTTAAATATTGCTACCTAGTTCCTAGAACAAGATGCAGTGAGATTTTTTGATGCACTTAATTTTTTGGCATAAATTTTTTTTCCAATGTGCCACAAATAAACACTCAAAGACAAAAATGAGCACAAAATGCGTTTTCTGACTTGTGTATAGTATGAGATGCATAACCAAGTTACCTACAAACTATTTTATTAATACATAGATTTGAATAGAAGAACAAATTAACTAACTCTTAATCCCCATAAACAGATCTTAAAAACCATCTAGCTGAAACCTCTTATTTTTCAAAGAAGTAAACTGACACCCAGAAAAGTGAGTGGCTTGCACTTATCTTTAATGGCAAAATTGAAATTAGACAAAACCCAGGTGTCCCGATTGCCATTTCGAGACTTTTTCTACATTTTATGGACAATTACAAATCATAAAATATAACTATAAAAAATGAGCAGACATCTTAATGATTTAAAATCATCCTTCCAGAACTTGATTTTTTTATATTTGTCCCATTATTGCAGTGCCACAAACTGTTTTTTATAAATCAGTGGTGTTGGTGCATTGTATAGCAATGTTTTTGAATCTCTGTTGCTATGGTAACTCTATTCTTGACATGCATTTTTCAGCCTTCTGTAAGGCTAAATTTCTTAACCTTGTATTAGCATTGGTTTTTACATTTAATTTCTTTCTTTTAAAAAAAATCACAAAATTAGCTTATAGAATGCAAAGGTCAATAATATGACATACTTTATCATAAATCATAGATTCTTAGAGTTGAAAGGAACAAACTAACCTCTCACTCACTGGAAGAAGCCTAATATAATCAAGGTTGATTAATTCTATCAGATAATCAGGTAAAATCTTTATCTGAGGATTTAGGGCTTAAGAATTTTTGTACTTTGCCCTAAGAGAAAAGTTTATAACAAGCAGAACTGATAAACACAGAACATTCAGGTCAGTTTCATCTTTGTAGCAAAATGCTTATAAAATAGGATCATCATTCACTAATCTTTTCATTAATTTGATCTGGGGAAGCTAGAGGTAATATATTCTATTGCAAGGCTTTAAGGCTCTAAGATATTATCACTGAAGCATTTTGTTGGATAACAAAAAATCTGCTAAGTTCTTGGTTATAAAGAGGCTCATATAGAACCTCTAAAGAAACGTGAAAATTGGAGTCTTCAATCTTTCAGTTTCAGAGTTCTGTCTTCTCTATTTGGTGATTTTGTTAGGGTTGCAATTTGAATAATAGGTAAGAAAAAGCTATGCCCCTCCATTCTCTGCTCTGCATGTTGTCATCTCTATAAAGTTCCACATCAGTGCCTGCCTTTTTAAAGCAGCCTTCCATTAACACATTCTTACTGATTAATTTTATATCAAAATTAAGTTTCTCTGGGTTTACAGTATGTATGTAAGAAAGCAGAAGGCTTCAGAAATTCTTAAGAAAATATCAATAATTAGGTTAAAAGTGATAACATTAGGTAAGTCACGCTCCCTTTTAACTTCTTTTCCCTCTCCTAGTGCAAAAAATTGGCTCAGATTCCATAAATCTTAAGACTATTGAGTTTGAGCATTATACTTTCAGGGATGACATTGTCCAACTGGAACATGTCCAGAGAATGGTGGCTAGGATGGTGAGGTGATTCCAAACCATATCATGTTAATGTTTATTGAAGAAATTGATATAGTCAACCTGGAGAAAAGAAGATTTAGAAGAAAGGCCATATTCTTTAAATATTTACAACACTGCTATGTATAGGGACATTAGACATATTTTGCTTGTCTCCAAAGAGGAGAAATATATGTCTGACAAAGGGAAATTACAAGACAACAGACCTTGATATAACACAAGAAAGTCAGAGAGGTCAGAGAGCTGTACAAATATAGAATAAATTGCCAAGGGAGAGAGCACCACCTTTTTGGACACATGTGTGCAGAAGTTGGATGATTACTTGTCAGAAATGCTGTTGAGGGGATTCATTCATTGAGCAAAACAGGTTGGACATTTTTCTTTAAAGTAGCTGTTGCCTCTAGTCAACTTCATATTTACATGTAAACATGTGCTTTCATAATAAACTTTTTCCAGTTATCCTCATGGTGATCTTCATATCTTATATAGGATTCCCTAATAACATTTAGTCAGGGGAGGGTTGTTATTGTTTTTTTATTTGTTTGTTTTTGCTCTGGGCCTTTTGTTGTTTCAAGGAACTCATAGAAACAAAACTCCCTCTACTGATGCAGACCAGCAATTACTTTGCAATTCAGGTTCTTAATACCTACCTAATTCAGCCTAAATAACTTACTTAGAGTTTCATAACCAGTGTATATCAGAACTTGGAACCCAGATCTTCTTGACACTGAGGCTAGCTCTCTATCTCTTGCATGTCTGCCTTTTTGTTATATATCTCCTTAGGAGCAAACGTTGTATTATATCTTGGACAAAATTCCTGTCTCTTGTGGTCCTTCATAGTTATATTTAACATATATAAAGTCTTTTTAAAATTAATTGCTTCTATTTTTGTTGAAAACAACTGTGTACGAACAAGCAATAGATCAGATTACATGAGAAATAGTCTGCAGAGGGAAAGCACTAGAATTAAGAGCAGTTGAGAAAGGCTTCCTACAGAACGAGGGATTTTAGCTGGGACTTCAAGGAAACCAGGAGGCAGAGATGCGGAAGGAGAGCATTCCAAGCATGGAAAAAAGCCATTGAAAATACATGAACTGAGGGACAGAATATCTTATTGAAGGAAAAGCAAGGAGGCCAATATCACCAAATCAAAGACTACTTGAAAAATATAAGGTGTAAGAAGCCTGGAAGGGAGGAGGTGGAATAGATTGGATCTAGGTCATGAAGGGCTTTGAATTCCAAACAGAAGGTTATGGAATGATCTTAGAAGTGATAAGAAGCCATTATTGAGTAGGGAGTGGGGTTATGTGACATAGTTGGACCTACATGTTCGAAAAATCACTTTGGCAACTGAATGGAAGATGGACTAAGAAAAGGAAGAGAGACAGGCATACCAACCAGCGGGCTATTGTTATAGTCCAACAAATTTTTTAAAGTTTTTTTTTTATTTGAACAGTAATTAAAATAAAAATTTCATTAACTTTTGTTAACTAGAAATTTAACTAACTAGAAAATCCCCACCCCAAAATTCAAATTAGCCAAGATTTGGCTACACATAAAGTTAATATGCTACTCTTCAGTGGAGAGACTATAAAATTGATGTGGAATGCACCTTGGAAGTAATCTTTCCTAACTCACCTATTTTGCAGATGAGAATATTTGAGAACAAACTAGGTCAAGTGACTTGCCCAAGACTACACAAGTAGTAAGCACCAGAACCTGAGTTTGAACATAACTCTTTCAATGCTCAATCCACTTTTCATTATACCAGAGGAGGGGAGAGGTTGCTACATAACAGCAAACAATCCAAAGCAAAATGCCTTTATATTCAAATTAGAAAAGCCCTGTATAGAATAATCTGGAAAATTATTTTAAACAAAATTACAAGATCTCAGAACTGAGAGACAATAGAGATCAACTAGACTTGGACCTTAGTCCCTGACAAGTCCTTAATTCACTCTAAAAGTAAGTAACAGCTGACATTATACATCACTTTTTAAGTTTGTAGAGTGCCTTACATTCATTGAATCATTTACTCTTCACAACAAACCCTGGGAAGTAGTTACTATAGGTGTTATTATCCCCATTTTACAGATATGGAAACTGAGTCTCAGAGAAGGGAAGTGACTTGCCCAGTGTCACACACAGCAAGCTAGTGGAAGAGTCAGGACTCAAGCCCTGGCCTCCTGGCTCCAAGGTCAGTACCACTTCCACTATATCATGCTGCTGCCTTCTTTAAGAAACCACCCACTCTCAAGACCTAATTCATGAGAAGCTCCTGAAAACTCTCCATGACCTCAGCACCACACCCCTCTGACATGTAGTTTTCTTATCTGTAAAATGAAGAGGTCAACTCCATCTTACAATTATCATAGCTCTCTGATGATTCCAGTTGGAAGACTGAGGAAAGTCTGAGATGCTCCAACAAAGCAGGGACAAAGGAAGATTCATCCTGTTTTAAATGGTGGCCTGAATGGGGGAAAGAAAAGATGTTTCCAAAGTTTTAAAGCTAGAATTAGAGATTTTCTTGCATTATCAAAAACATGAGCTAATTCTCATAAGATGCATCTTAGAAAAAGAAAAGAGAACTCACTCACAGTTATTAGGAAATGAGTAAATATTAAGACTGCCCAAAGATCAGGTATGGATAATGCCCTACCTTTAGGAGATGATGTGTTCTTCAAATCTTATTAGGGCAAAGAGCAAACTTGAAGAATGATCTTTCTGGAATGATGCCATTAATCAAAGCAGAACATGCATTTAGTTACTTTCCCTGTCATATTGATAGTTTGCATTGACATATGCTCTCTTTTGCATACCTGGCCAAGTTTGGGTGTGCACTGATTGGCCATTGAATATACATAGACTAGCTAGCTTTTACCAATATGCCCTTCTCTACCATTCTTCCTTAGAAAATGGAAGCAGTTAATGGCAGAATAGGAAGAAAGCATCTAGCTGACAACTTCTGGCTCATTGCTTTAGCTAAGGAAGACTTACATGAAAAGAGGCAGTGCTGGACAGGAAGACTGGAAGAAAAAAAGGAATTGAGAAGAGTAAAAAGTTTAGGGATGGGAAAAAAGGAAAGGTAGCAATGCAAGAAGGGAAAGGAAAGTAGTGGGGTAAAATAAGAAGACAGATTTCATTTAAACCCAGAAAAAAATAGTGCTTTTCAGCCTTAAAGCTGAATCAAGGCAGAATTTCACAAAATTACAAATAAATTTTGCTAAATTATTTGAAATTTCATTTCCAAATGCTTGTCCCATTATGGGCTCTGTTCAGTGACAAAAGTGCATGAACACAAACATGGTCCCTTTCCCAAATGAGTCTTAAGCAAAAGCAGTTAAGCACTTTTAAGACAGTATATCACAGACATCTTACATCTCATCAATACTGATTTTAAACTCCCTAATTCTATGTGTTGGCATCTCCCCTCGTTATGCTTTAATACTAAGGACTTTAAAAAGTTATCCAGATCCAAACCTACCTCCTTATTTTATAGATGAGGTATCTGAAACCTTAACAGGTTAAGTAACTTGTCCAGAGTCATACAGACTCTGGCCATTGCCAGAGTCAGTATTTATACTAAGGTCCTCTGATTCCTTACACTACATCAACCTACCTTATTGAGTCTTACCATCTGTTGACTTAGTCTATTCAATTTCAACTCAATTCAACAAACATATAAGTTGATTTGATATTATGTGCTAGGCACTAGGGATGCAGAAATAAAATCAAAAGGTAGCCCTATCTTCAAGAAGTTGCTGAATCAATGCCTCTTTTTTTGGTAAATTTTTATTTAATTTAGATAGTTACAAGATTCATGTTCTTTCACTCCCTCCCCCCTATTCTCCTCCCATAGCTCTTTCTTGACTTGAGCTGAATAAACTTTCCTCCCTAAAGAATATACTGCTACCTAGCCTACTCTAGCTTATTATAAATTTAAAAGAAATTAATTTATGCAGTTATATCAAGCTTGTAATTTTCTGCCCAGAAGCATTTGCCTTCCACATCCATCTTCTTGATTTTTCTATAGCCATTCTCCAGAAAGTAGCAGCCCAAGAATTTATTTCTATTTCCCTGGGTTTTCTTTAACATTTGTTGGATCAGTAATTCTCATACCAATCCACCCAACTTACTTATATTTGTAGTTTTTAAAATTCTGAGTCTTTCATAGGATCATAGATTTAGTGATAGAGATCTTAAGTGTTGCCAGTGCTCTCATTTTACAGGAAATTGAGGCCCAAAAAAGCTTTCTCAGGGTCACAAATGTAGTAAGTGGATTCAGACCCAAGTACTTTTTCCATTGTACTGTGCTAGCATGTTAAATCCTTAGATTTTTTCTCCAAAAAAAGGTTAATAAAAATGAGCTCACTTGATGTTACAAGGATGTATTAAGCAAAGGAGTTTTATAAACCATAAAATACTATATAAATGTGAGTGGTAGTTACATTTATTTTGAGAACTTTTTAAATTGGATCATTCATAAAGGATGAGTAACTGGCTCAGATCTTTTTTATTCCTATTAACATCAAGCTTTGTTCTCTTTTAGTTACAATTTCTAAGAATAACATACCTTAATTGTTAATGAAAAGTTTGTTTAAGAAGCTGTAATCATCTTGTTCCTACCAGTTTTAAAGGAATGAGCTCAAAATTGGAAGTATTCATTTCAGTGTTCTTAAGCATCTTTCAAAATATCAGTTAATGAACTACTTTGTAGCAGGTGATTCTCTTATAAGATAAAGATTAATTTGTGATTAATTTATTACAAAATATAGCCTCTTAATTCTTAAGGCTAAAGGATACAAACAGTTCATCTGCATGTTTCCCTGTCTTCAGTCAAATAAAGGATTCCAATTTTAAAAGGTGTGGGGCAACTGAGCCCCAAAAGGTCAGTCAATCTGCCTAAAGCTTCAGAGTTCTTTTTAGCAAGGATCACATGGTACAGCTAACAACTAGGATTTTGGAAGTTTCTGAACTGAAAGGGATGCTAGAAATTACCTAGTGTGACACTTTCATTTTTTAGGTGGCAAATTTGAGTCCCAGACACATAAATTGACTATCTCAAGGTCACAGAAAGTGGTTGAAAATAGCTGGATTGGAATTTGAACCCAGGTTTTTCTGACTCCAGTACTAACATTCTTTCCATTATCTTTTATTCTTCCATTAAGTTTGGAATCACATCTGGCTGTATTAATAATTTAATTCCATTTTCCACATTGGAAAATATTTACTGTGGAACTCTGCCATAGTGAGTGGGGCTTTCATTCTATCCAGCCAAGACTCTGTTCTTTTAGAGAGTTTGCATCCTCAGAGAAAGTCCATAGTGCTGACCCAACCAAGTTTGCAGTGGTAGACATTATACTTTGTATGAATGTCTAGAGTATTAACACTATAGCCCTCTTTAAAAATACACACACACATATATATATGTTATAGATGAATATCATACCTCGAGGACTTTCCAGTTTCAGTATCTCCAATTTCCTTTTCCTATCACTGTTCCTATAGAAGTCAATATGAATAAATGGATTTTTATAGAAGATTTATCTCCAGTTCGTTTCTTCAACTTCTGGTCTACCCAACTCTCAACCACCAACCCCAACAACTAAATCTGTTTATAGTCTATAAATAGGCTATTATATCTGCAATCTATAATTGATCTAACCCCAAAAATAACAATACCTAGGGAGCACTGGGTAGAGTGCCAGGCTTGGAGACAGGAGGTCCTAGGTTCAAATCTGGCCTCAGACACTTCCTAGCTTTGTAACCCTAGGCATGTCATTTAACCTTGGTTTCCAAGTTTGCCACTCTTCTGACTTAGAATTGATACAAAGACAGAAGCTATGGGTTATAAAACAAAATCCAATATAGCCCTCCATTCTACAGAAAAAAAATAAATTTCATTTAAATTCCATAGCTTAGCCTTATTGCAAGAGTTTTTTCATGTAACTGAAACAGTGGCTCTCTTTATGACCAAAAATATAAGTGAATCATATAGTGAGTGAATTTCATGTAAAGTAAAACAGAGAACTGAATTACAGGAAGAAAGAGGAATAAATGTAGAAAATTTGCTCTGGTCCTTCCTCATTCTGTTGCCTAATGCTGTGTTTTGGTAACTTGTCTTCCCAGAAATCCTGATCTCCAAATCCCTATCTTCAAAAACTACTGCTGAATCCATTTTATTAGAGAGTGGGGGTTTTTACTTCCAATTTCCATTTTACTTTATATTAGCTATCTTTCCTTCTGAAAAGAGGGGAAAATATCATGGAATATACTTCAAGAACTTTTAGAAGAAACAATCTATGCTGCTTTATTGGTTTGATTTTAGGGGGAAAATTCTTAAAATTTAGCATTTGATAGAGAGGAATAATGTCTTAAATGCCTTAAAATAATTAGAAATGATTGGGGGCACCTTAAAAGGGTTGTTTTTTTTTTTTATTTCATGAAGCTTAAAGTAATCACAGGCAAATTTCAGAAGTGTCCTTAACAACTCACAGCCAGCCAGAGGAGATTATAGGGAGGGGCCAGAATTGAGGGATCAGGAAAGGAATACAAATGCAATAGATGCTAAATAACACACAAAGTAACTGCAATAAATCCAGTCATAAGACTTCCAAAGCAGAGATGCCAAAACTCTTAAAATGTGATTGGGAAAATTTAAGAAAATTAATAAAAATACAATACACTATAAATAATATAAATGTAAAGTTTTCGAAGTCAATTATACTACTTGTTCGCACCACCATTCCAGAGTAATTTTGTAACCTCCTCTGAAACCACCATAGTTTTCTTCCCCATAGTCTCTCCTGCTATATTTTTTCTCATTTAGCAACGCAACACTTCTTCCTCAAATCCATTTGTTATTTCCCAATGTATAAAGGCTTACTACTTCTGTGGATGAATTGCTCTTAACCATCCATAGTAGTACTAATACTTTCTACTAATAGCTGATGAGAGAATGGAAATGGATGCCCAATTGAAAATAATATTACATCAAACCATATGCCTAAAATGACTAGGAGCCAGTTTTCACATAATAAAAGTGCCTAAATTCACTGCATCTTGCCCACTTAGGTGATGATTTTTGACACTTAAGCTCCATTTGACACCTGCCTTCTTTTTAGTTGTCTTACTTGTACTATCCGAAAGCAATGAAATTTTCAAGAGAAAGCAAAAAAGTCTTCTTGATTCAACTATACCTCTAAATAAAGGAAGGAGAAAAGGACTAACTCTTATACAGAGAACATAAATGATAGGTTTGAAAGATCACTTAGGGAAATAATTTCTTCCTTTGCCCTTCTGTCCTCCCACCTGACCTACCCTACATAAAAGCTGCTATTATTAACTGCTACACTTAGCCAGGGTGATGACGTAGAAATATATGAAAAAAAAATCATAACTCTATAACAGAAATAAAATGATAAGAAAAGGCATTGAAAGGCTCCCCAGGAAGCAATGGTTAGCAAGGAAAGTGGCCATGAGACTAGCAGGGCCACACATGGAAGGCTTTTCAGGTAAATGTATGATTTGTGCCCAGATAATAACTACAAAGTCTCTTTCCCTGAAGTCCTTTGAATAATTCATTCTCTAAAGATAAAATAAATTTAAGGTATAACAATTATATTTTATTCCTTCTCCAACCTTCCCAAAAATCATATACTCAGATGATACAATTCATTCAGAATTCTTCATTCCTAAAAATGTTTTAGTTCTATTGAGTATTTTATTTCTCATAGAAGATATATAGATATAAATATACTGTCCATAAGATAAGTTATTTTTAATAAGTTTGGAAAGCTTATTTATTAATTATGACAATCCTATTGAAATAATTTCCATTTATGGTTAAGAAAACATTTAAGATCTATTGTGTAGACAAAATCATGATGGGGTTCAATTTTTATTTTTGAGTGGATGAACTACTGATGGATGGTTATTTAATAGGGAAATCACTTACGATGTTCAAGCCTAGTGTTCAGACACCAGAAGCCAATCTAAACATGTGCAAAATTTTGTTCCCAATCTTGAATATTGACCTGTGTTCTTGGTATGACTGAACAGTGCAACCATACCTTCTCTAGGGCTTTGATCTACCAAGACTATCAGATAATTATATGATCAAGTCCATTTTAAAAATCATAAAATAGATGAAAAGGGGGCTTGGTAGAGCTACCAGGATTATCTACTTGATAAAGGTAGAAATGTAGGAAGTGAGATTTTCCTAGCAGCATTTTCGAGAGGGGATCAGTAGGATGAATTAGTAGAAGATGCCCTGTGATAACATAATGTTTTGAGCAGACCTATGATTTCACTGGAGTATGGAATTCCCAGTGAAGACACTCCCTATACAAGTTTAATTGTGAGGCTGTCTTAGAGAGTTGCCCAGGATACTTGAAAGCTTAAGTAACTTTCCCAGGGTCACACATAGCCAATATTTGTGTCAGTATCAGGGCATGGGATGAGTTCTTCTGACTCCATGCCTTCCTCTGTGATCTCATTCTGCCTTCCCTAGTAATTTTGAAATTGCTTTTAGTAAATGTATAAGATAAAACTTAGAATCCTTGGGCCAAATAACTTTGAATTCTAAAAATAATTTTTATTTTCAAAGAGAAATAACATATTTTAGAAAGTTCATACTTAAACTGAGTTATATCTGCCTAATGTTGGAAGTTAAAACATTTTCAATGATTAGTTGTAAATATGTGTCCAGTTGTGGATGCCTCTTATCTGATCAGTTCATCTCCTCCGCAGTTTCGGTGTCTGAACTGCTCAGCTTCGCAAGTCTGCTCACAGGATGGCCCTTTTTATCAGGTAAGAGGCACTCACGACTGTACATGTTATTGCTATTAAGGATATGTGATTATCTCTCTGATAAGGACCATTGTCTGAGATTTATAGCTTTGTAATCCTGATAACTATCTGGGTTATAAAATCAATGTTTAGGTAACAACCATTTCAAATCACTGTATTTAATTTCTATACAATTACAACAGAATTGAAGTTTTTAAAATTGCAAATAAGTTTTAAGGCTTATCATATGAAATAAATGTATTTTACTAGTAACTAGCTTTAATCTACACAAACTATTTCTGTTTGATATATCTCTTGGGAAGCATTCTGTAAGTTTTATATACTTTTCTGAATTGTGCATCATGCACAGATTACTGAAAACACAAAATATCAGACAGATATGAATTCTAGTCATTTATAGATAGGACCTCAAAGGCCATTGAGTATATCACAATGAGAATCTCTACAATATCCCTGCAACATTGTTATCCAACCTTCATTTGAAACTCTCCAGCAGGACAGTATATAATACCTAATAAAACAGTCCATTGCTTTAGGTAGCTTATAATGAACCTAAATTTGCCCTTTTTGCACCCACTGTTTCTAGTTCTGCCTTCTGAAGGAAAGCATGGCAAATTTAATACCCATTCAGCATGACATTTCTTCACATCTTTTAAATGCCATTATATTTCCATTAAATCTTATATTGTCAAAGCTAAACATCCCTGCTTCCTTCAACTAGTTGTCTTATTATTATGGTATTGAGGCCTCTCACCATCCTGGTTCCTCTCCTCTGGCCATTCCAGTTTGTCAGTACCCTTCCTGTGGCCATCCCCAGTAAACATAATACTCCAGATGTATTCTGAACCCCATAAGGTACTTACTGCAGGGCACACTGTCATTTCCAGGCTTCTGGCCACAGTGCCTCTCTTAATAGGACTTGAGGTTGCATTTGTTTTTTGCACTTAGATCATCACTCCAATCTTGTACATGAAATTTATTAGCTATCCAGGCCTATTCCCATCTTGTATTTGGGAAATTGATTTTTTTAACAAGCATAAAACTTTCATTTATTCCTTTATCTTATTTAAATGTTTTCTTTGTTTTAGATTGTTGATTCTTCTGAATCCCCCCTCAGTCAATAAGCAAAATATCTTTACCTCTCAGCTATTTTGTCTTCTGCATTTCATGTGTGCATCTGAGGCCTCCCAACAGTTGATTTTTTGGGTCCAATCATTCTTTTAGTTTGATATCTTAAATGTATTTTTCACCTAAAGTCTGTCTCTCTCTCATCCACAAACATACCAGAGGTCTTGTGAGACATTACTTTGCTAAGATCTTGGTAAACTAAGCTTATAGTTTTCCCTTGATTTACCAGTCTTGTTAATCTTCAGAAAGAAAAAGAAATAGATGACCTGTCCTTGATTAGAACATCAAACACTCCTTTCCTTTCCAGATGTTCATTAATCATATCTTTAACAAAATGTTCTGAAATTCTTCAGAAATGAAGGTCGTGATCATTGGATCCAAATCACAATCAATATTTGTCCTTTAGCTTCCAAACACTTCTCTGTTGTAAAAATCAACTCTGTAACCTCTCTTCTGGCCTCCATGATCTTTCAGAGGTCACTGAATTTGGCTTAGCAATCACATCTGTCAGTCTTTTCAAGGCCCTGAAAATATAGTTCACCTAGACCAAGGGACTTGCTCTCTTTACTCCTCTTAGATTTCAATTTTCAAGTAACCATTTGTATTCCATCCTTTCAATTCCAGAGATCATTAATTATCATTAAATCAACCTCGAGTGGATATAATATTATTTCCACAGAGCAGATTTAAAGATGCTAGAAAAAACCATGATTCTTTAAGATATTGTTCCTATCCTCATCTTCCAAATATCAAATCCTGGGGATTGTTATTCTGTAGCACTTTAGGTAACTAAACCTTCATTTTTGTTTTGTTTTTGTTTTTTGGTTTGGGGGTCCCTCATTCTGAATCAGTGCCTGTCTTGTGTTCCATGCAGAAAACCCATTTACTCCATTTCATAACAACCATTCTTGTTACTGAAAAATTCTTGAGCTCAAAACTTAATTAACTGCCTGCTAAGCACTTCTTCCTTTAGCAAAATGATGTAGGTAGTTTGAACTGATAGGAAGTATCTTAGAAATCTAGCCTAACTTCTCACTCTATGGCCGAATTTTTAGTACACAACAATCTTGACAAGTGATCATGTGCTTCTTGCTGAACCCTCCCAGTGTCAAGGAAACTACCTCCTCGTAAGGCAGGAAATAATAAAATTCTTTTTGCTGAAGTCAAGAAGAATCCTTATTCCAAAGTTTAATCCTTCTTCGAAATGACAATCTTTCAAATTCATGACAGCCATTAAGTTTTCTCTTCTTCAAGTTAAACATGCATAATCTTTCATTACTTCCTTCTACAATATGGCTTTCAGTCCCCTCAATATTCAGACTATTTCAACGCCTTCTTTTTTCAATGTCCATCTTAATGTTGAACACATAGTACTTTTGACAGCTGATTCATCTCCCTTGTTTTGTTCTCTCTTCTTTTGGATATAAGTTTGGAGTCTTAGAATGTAATTCAGAAAAGAATCTAAGAAGAAGAGAGAGTAGTAATTTTTATTCTAAGATATTATTAACCCCACTGATGGCTCAGCTATCCTAGGTGAGCAGGATCCTCTAAGGGACATAGGAAACAAAATATGTCTTCTTTTTTCCCTTTTAAACCCTACTTTCTGTCTTAGTATCATTTCTAAGAGAGAAGAGTGACAGAGACTAAGCAATTGAGGATAAGTGACTTACACAGAGTCATATAGCTAGGAAGTATCTGAGGCCACATTTGAACCCAGGCCTGATGTTCTATCCACTGTGCTACCTAGCTGTCCAAAATGTGTCTTTATTGGATCAAAATGTGTCTTTATAGTTATCAGTAATATTGGTCAGGTACAGAATACACGTATAAATATGGAATTCAACCAGTTTTTTCCAAGGACCTTGAAATCACATCTTTCATAGCTATTAATCCAGTGCGGGGGTGGGGGTTGGAATAAACCCTTAGGCACACTCCTAAGGGCTAGTATAAATGGGGCAGCCAGATGGCACTGTGGATGGAGTGCCAAGTCTGGGGCCAGGAATACTCATCTTCCTGAATTCAAATATGCCCTTAGACATTTATTAGCTGTGTGGCCTTGGGCAAGTCACTTAACCTTGTTTGCTTCGGTTTCCTCATTGCAGTAGTGTTGGTTGGTTTATCTACAAGAGATAGGCACCAAAACATCTTTTTAAGTCCTAGTTTTTCGATAAGCTAAGGAAGCCTGATGGCCAACTTTCTGCCTGCTCCTACCAAGAGTAGTTATGCTCTAACTGCACAATCAGGACATTGTGCTTAACATGACCCAAAGTTACATGAATATTTTTAGCAGCAGCCTTACACTTTTTTATTATTGGTTTACATACTGACTTTATTCTCAACTAGAGCACCTATGTTCATTTACAAAGGAACTACCGTTTAGCCACATCTCCTCCTCTCTGGTACTCGAGCAGTTGGTTTCTAACCTAAAGTACTCACCTTTATTCCTTTTAAACTTCATCTTGTTACTTATATAGACTTGTTCAGCCCTTCAAGATGGACTGTCAGATGCCTTGCTAAAATCCAGATATACTCCATCTACAGCATAACTTGGTATGACTTGTTAGTGAAGTTGTACTGCTTCTTAGAGGGCACGTGCTGTTCATTGTAGAATGATCTGGAGATAAGCATCGGGTCCCACCTTCTGCAATTTCTCCTGGTACCTTTCTCATTGTTTTACAGTTTCTCAAATTTCTTTGCTAATGGTTCTATCAGTTATATCTGTAATTATAATTCTTCTGAATCTGACGACTTCAACACATTTAAAGAAAGTATTGGCTCTTGTATCATTTCTCCATCCATCATCAGTTTCAGTTCCCTCTTAAGCACATTTGTTTTCCAGTGGTAGATGTCATTCAGTGGGCATCATTATGGATAACCAAACAAAAGCAAAGGAGGAGTTTTGAGAAATTGAGCTTTATGTAATCAACTAATACCATACTACATTCCAATTGAACTTATGCTTCTCATTGAAAATATACATGAATAAACTGTTATTTTACTTAATTTGAGGGATCATCAAAGCAGATGGAGTAGAACCCTCAGCTCATTCAGATTTTGCCCTTTCTAGGATTATTCATACATTATTCTTTCCACTGATTTTTATTTGTCTCCATGCCTCCCTAAAGCTTTTGTTCACATCCTTTTCTTTTTTTTTTAACTTTATTTAGTCAATTTAGAATATTTTTCCTTGGTTACAAGAATCATGTTCTTTTCCTCCCCTTGCCATAGATGATGTGCAATTCCACTGGGTTTTACATGTATCCTTGATCAAAACCTATTTCCATATTGTTATGTTTGCACTCCAGTGATCCTTTACAGTCTACATCTCCAATCATATCCCCATCAACCCTTGTGATCAAGCAATTGTTTTTCTTCTGTGTTTCTTTTCCTACAGATCTTCCTCTGAATGTGGATAGTGTTCTTTCTCTTAAGTCCCTCAGAATTGTCCTGGATCATTACATTGCTGCTAGTAGAGAAGTCCATTACATTCAATTGTGCCACGGTGTATCAGTCTCTTTGTACAATATTCTGCTGTTTCTGATCCTTTCACTCTGCATCAATTCCTGGAGGTCATTCCATTTCACATGGAATTCCTCCAATTCATTGTTTCTTTGAGCACAATAATATTCCATTACCATCAGATACCACAATTTGTTTAGCCATTCCCCAATCAAAGAGCATCTCCTCATTTTCCAATTTTATGCCACCACAAAGAGCGCAACTATGAATATTCTTGTACAAATCTTTTTCCTTATTATCTCTTTGGGGTACAAACCCAGCAGTGCTATGGCTGGATGAAAGGGCAGACAGACTTTTAGTGCCCTTTGGGCATTGCCCTCCAGAATGGCTGGATCAATTCACAATTCCACCAGCAATGCATTAATGTCCCAATTTTGCCACATATCCTCCAGCATTCATTACTTTCCTTTGCTGTCATGTTAGCCTATCTTCTGGGTGTGAGGTGGGACCTAAGAGTTGTTTTGATTTGCATCTCTCTGATTATAAGAGATTTAGAACACTTCTTCATGTGTTTATTAATAGTTTTGATTTCTTTATCTGAAAATTGCCTATTCATGTCCCTTGCCCATTTATCAATTGGGGAATGACTTGATTTTTTGTACAATTGGTTTTATAAATTTGAATAATTAGGCCTATGTCAGAGGTTTTTGTTATAAAGATTTTTTCCCAATTTGTTGCTTCCCTTCTAATTTTGGTTGCATTGGTTTTATTTGTACAAAACCTTTTTAATTTAATTAATTTAATTTAATTTTTAATTTTAATTTTAATTAAATTTTAATTTAATATAATCACATTATTATAATCAATAATTTAATCAACAATTTAAAATATAATACAATTAATAATATAATCAATAATAAATTAATATAATCAAAATTATTTATTTTACATTTTGTAATTTTTTCTAGCTCTTGCTTGATTTTAAGGTCTTTCCTTTCCCAAAGATCTGGCATGTATAATATTCTGTGTTCACCTAATTTACTTATAGTTGCCTTCTTCATATTCAAGTCATTCACCCCTTCTTAGTTTATCTTGGTGTAAGGTGTGAGATGTTGATACAGACCCAATCTCTCCCATACTATCTTCCAATTTTCCCAGCAGTTTTTATCAAATAGTGGATTTTCATCCCCAAAGCTGGGATCTTCGGGCTTATCATAGACTGTCTTGCTGAGATCACTTACCCAAGTCTATTCCACTGATCCTCCTTTCTGTCTCTTAGCCAGTGCTATATTGTTTTGATGACCACTGCTTTATAGTATAGTTTGGGTGTTCACATCCTTTTAAGACTAGGGTTCTTCAGCAAACTCCCTGGGCAGCCACATAAACCTATTTAGATGATTCTTGCTTTTCTTTCTCATCAGAATCATTGTGTTTGTATTATCAGTCTTATTTTGGGTTTTTTATTTTGTTTTGGCTCCCAGCTCTATTGAGACATTTTTTTTTTAGTTTTAGAGGCTCTGGTCATCTATTTTATCTCTTCTTCCACTATTTTTTCCCCTGGCCTTCCATCAAGTATATGCCTTCTTAACATGTTTTAGTTCCTCTTTAGTCTGATGTCTCTTTTTAATAAAGTGTATTATCCACTATTATATTTCATTCAGTGAATCCCATTTTGCCAAGTCTTAGTTGATATATCATGGAGTTTTCTTGGGTTAAAATTTCAAGTCTGCTTTGTTCTTGATGCTCTCCCACTGATATTTCCTCCAATGATGTTATTTTTTCCATGTCATACCTGTTGTTCTTGATAAAACCATTTTATATCATAATTCTTTTTCCTTGACCTCCATTTTCATCTTAAATTACTTGTGATTGTTTATATGTATGAATAAAGTAACACAATAAAGGCATTAATTCAGACAGAGAGGGTTATTATTTTTACCAACTGGTAGAAAAGTAAACTTAATTTTTATATATAACAAATCTTTAGGGAAAAGGTGGCTAAAATTGTCCTTTCCCTATCTAACCTTATGACTAAGAAGTGATGGATGAATAATAATAATTGGCTACTTACACATGTCATTTTATTTATACCTATAAATAATCAACCTCTGTTGTCCTGGTGTTTGAAGCCCATGGGAAGTGATTTGTACCCCATCGGCCTTATGAATGTAAACCACTATATAGCTCTTTATTTATTTCTTCCATTCCAATTTCCTACCCACAACCTTAAGGGTAAATTAGAATTGTTCCTGAATTGGTAACTCTTCAAGGAAAATCTGCAAAGCTAAATTCCTAAGGATCATCCACTGGGCTTCCCTTGCTTTACCAACAGTATTTATGATTTGTGGCAAACAGATCCATTAGAAAACTGAACCTATGTTTTCTCAGAATGTGAGATTAGAAGGAACCTTCCAGTTTATATACAATAGTTTAAGTCTCTCATTTTACTGATGAGGAAACGGGCCCTAAGAGGTTACATGACATTTTCTAGGTCAAACATAAGTAAGAAACTAAGTTAAACCCAGTATCTTATAACACATTCAGCTCTCATATAAGCCCTGGTAACCAAAAGTTCAATAGAAAATAAAAAGTAAAAATATTTATCTAGGAAAAATAGATAACATTCTCTAAAACTTTGGTCACATAATTAAATGTTTGGATATTTTAACCCAAAATCCCTAACTATATTATCAATAAATATTATATTGATTAAATTATGTTTTTCTTTAGTTTGTAACAGAGGACTTAAACTATTGGTCTTAAGAAATTGTTAGACCTCACTTATTTTAATAATTTCTATAATGTCTGTTTGCAATTTAACTACACTCCAGATGTGTGAGGTATTGCTTAATTTAAGGCATGTCAATGGGGAGCTGTCATCTTATCTTCTTTTGTTCCCTAAGAACCTTTTTATTTGCTTAAACTGCCCTGATTTTCCAGAGGCAGGAAGAAAGCAGATCTAGAAATGATCATTTTGAACCTTTTTATTTGCTTAAATTGCCCTGATTTTCCAGAGGCAGGAAGAAAGCAGATCTAGAAATGATCATTTTGAAGAGCAACCTAAATTGAAAAAGAAATCTATAAGGTGGTTAGGGCAAAAGGGAGGCCTATAATACTATAGGTAATAGACTCCATTTGGGGCACAAAACAGACAATTTTTTAGTCCTTTATCTAATTTGCCTATATTGGGCAGAATCCAAAGGTGGTCTGGGATAGAGTAAATATACACTATATTTGTAAATGACTTACCTGGCCTCCTTTAGATTACCTGACATTTTTCTTTATTGTATACTTTTATCTGTCTAATTTTTATAATCAGACATCATCTTTTTTTTTAATATTTTGAAACTAGATACTACTTTACTGTTTAAAAAAAAATACCTAAGGGGGCAGCTGGGTAGCTCAGTAGATTGAGAGCCAGGCCTAGAAATGGGAAGTCCTAGGTTCAAATCTGGCCTCAGTCACTTCCCAGCTGTGTGACCCTGGGCAAGTCACTTAACCCCCGTTACTTAGCCCTTACCACTCTTCTGCCTTGGAACCAATGCACAGTATTGATTCCAAGACAGAAGGTAAGGGTTTTTAAAAAATACCTAAGAAGGTACGATATTAGACCATGAGTAGTTATTATAGTGCTTCCTAAGTGCTGGGGGTGGAAAGAGAAAGAAAGCAAATAGCCTACAGAGGAAACTTCAAAATTAAAAATCAGAATTTTAACCAAAAGTTTTTGATTGTGGAAACCCTGCTCTTATTCCTAATCATAGAGGAAGGGGAAAAGTGGTTAACTGAAACTTGTCTTACACCTGAATTATCCTAAGTAGACTTTTGCCTACTACTGTTTTCAATCTTTAAAAAAAAAAAAAAGGTATTTCATAGAGGGTATCCAAGCTTGCCTAAATTAAAGCAATTATTGAAAACTCCTAAACCCCTGCCATTTTTTAAAAGTGATTAATGAATAGTAGTTATACATCTGAAAATTGAAACTAATGAAGTAAAAAAAATTAGTAAAAATATTCCTGATTTTAACTCATAATTACTAATACTAGGAGATATCTAGTAAGTAAATTATAATCTATAATTTAAAATTCTCAAGCTCTTTAAATAGATGTCTTTATTAAGCTATTAATTTGTGCTTTATGTAAATCTAAACTATAAATTTCTCATCTGATTTTTATTTTGTAGTCTTACCCCATGGTATTGCAGTATCGACCAAGAATTGATTTTGGTTAAACCAAAGGGCATAGATCCCACCAAGAGGAATCCTGCACTATTTGTTTACCCATCGACAGATTGCACAATGAATGGATGTGCTGGACTAGGGAGACACAACTAGAATTTCAGCATGCAAATAAGAACATTGTCTTTCTTTAAATTGTCAACTGCATCTTTGTCATTTCTATTAAGAACAAACCAAGTGCCATTCTGCTACTGAAATCTCTGCATAAGATACCTGTACTGTCCAACCATTGCATTTGCAAGTCATAGCTGAATCCAGTCCAGTGTATCACCAAGATTCAATCTGCTGACTTTTTTGCTCGCCTATTCCAAGACTATACTAATACCAATGTTGATTACACTAGGAAATGGCAGTGCTCAGTCTTTGTGGTGTTACAGTTTTCACATATTTACTATTTTATTGATTATTGTTTAAAATAATAGTACTGTACAAGAACTTAATGATTATATCTTGGAATTATTTTGTATTAAAAATATACTTAGAAAAGTGGTTACCATGCCACTGTCTTGTTCTTGTTCAAAATTTCCCATGTGTACAAGTAGAGTTTCCTCACAATATTGTGTAAGAGTCCTTTTTTTCAGTGAATGTTAATTATTCTTCAGATAACATTAAAATACAGAATAATTATAGTCATTTTTAGTTGTCTAAATAGAATCTACCAGTAGCTCTGGAAGGCCTTTGTGGCCTCCTGGGTGCAATTTTATGTAACATATGAAAACTGAAGTGAGATTCATAAATATCAGGACATTGGCAGCTGATCACATTTACAAAGTCAGTGTGTACGTGAAGTTATTACTCCCTCCATAATGCCTTATGGATAAGCAGGAGCTGTGAAGTGAAGCGACATTGTGTTACCCATTTTGTATATGTCTCCCTGTTTGATTTTATTCAAGTTAGAGTACACTTTGAAAAAAGTTGGCCTTAGGTATGTGTCGTTGTGGCATGCAAAGAGTTACGATGACTTTAACATTAAATGTTAGAATTTGTAGTCGTTATGACATTAGACATTTTGTGGCTTTCAAGAGTCTCAGAGGAAATTGTATATTAAGATTTTTGTCAGCTGTCACGTTTCCGAACAGTATTTTTAAAAACAAAGGTAATGCAGTATGGCAGATGAGCAGACTAACCAAAATCAATGGTTAAGGGGATTTCATTTTAGATCCTTTAATAATCAAAGAAAATAGGACTTTTGCCTTATATAGGAAAAAAAAACACTTAGGAAAAATTAAGTTTTATTGTGATTAGAGCTAAAATAGCATACTTGATTTTATAGCTTTTGTAGATACATGTCCTTTGTTATCTTCCATTCATTTCAGATCAATTTGCAAGTCAAGAGTTCTATCTTATTGTAATTCTTGTATCATTTCATATACAGCCACCATTTGAGTAAGTTAAAAAATTACATTGATGCTCAAAAAAGAGGAAAATTACTTAAGCAAAGTTATATCAATAAATTAGAAAACAAGTTGACTTGTTTTTTAATAAGTTAAGTGGGGAAGAAACTTCAAGATTAAGAATAAACTATCTGCTTTAGAAATTTGACCTAAGCAGTTTGCGTGTTAAACACAGTCTAATGCACTGTATGTAATACTAAAATTTCCAGTAAAATGTAGCTTGTAAATTTTCTGAATCAACTCCTTAGTATTAGTAATAACATAGCTAAAATCCTAATATATTTTACAGTATATAAAAGGCTAAGTCCTTTTTAACATATCTTTGATAAAACTTTTTGATTTAAGAAATTGTTCATTCTGACTTTGTTAGAAAATTAATAGCAATATTTTTAGGTTTTCATTTGTCCCAGTGGTTCTTTGGGAGGGTTTGCAAGCAAATTTTAAAAAGCAGACTGGGAAAAGGGGAATTTGTTTGACTTTGAATACTTGGAAATAGATTTTTACCCTTGCCCAACAAAGCCCTCTTGAATTGAGTAAATGACTAAAGAAATTATTTTTGCTTTGCTGCTGAGTTCAATTGAGCGACTCCCCTCTTGTATTAGAAAATTCAGTATAAATTTGTCTTAACCTGGCCAGTAATTAAAATAGCATTTCAGAGTTGAAAATAATTTTTTTTTTATTAATTCAACCATTAGGGAACTTTTTTTTAAACCACAGATAGAAAACTTAGTTATTTCTGTGTTTTCTGCCAAGAAGCATAGCCTTAAATACATTTTTATACGTACCTGATTTCTTAGCTATTTAAATTTATGCTGTTCTAAACATTACTTAATCATATTTAGTTGGCTATTTTTCTACCAAATAATTACACAATTTTAGGGAGTCTTATTCTAAAATTCTTTTGTTTCATATCAGTGTGTAATGCATGTTTTTAAGTGTAATTGTAATATGTCAGTGTGCAAAAAAAAGTGGGGGAAAGATGAAAATTATATAAAGACAAACATAATATGGATTAGTTACATATTTTAAGAAGGACATAAGTAATGCAAAAATATCAAATGATTGACTTGTACTTCACAGCTTTGTCAGCCTCTAAAATAGACACATGATGTAATCTCCACCTGTTCTGATATATATATATTTTTTTAAATGACTGTAGGTTAAAACTATTTGCACATCTAATAAGATTATAAATCCCCAGATGCTTACTCCCATAAATCAGGTTTTTGTACTTCTAAGAAGTTATACATAGAAAATTAGAATATGATTTTTAAGATTTATTATATAAATTTAAGGTATACACATAAAATAAGAACTCTCACATTTAAACTCTTTGGAAAAATCAGTCAGCAGCTAATGGAATCAGAGAACAAATTGAAACATAACTAATTCCTTAAAAGTTATTCAATTAATTAAGCAATAAACTAAAGGGACTTGACTGCCAGAAAGTATTTTTTTTTAACCTGTTGTTAGTTGCCTTAGGGGGAAAACTCTTAAGTGTATATGGGCAAGTCCAGGAAGCTTGGAGAAAAGAAGGGTGTTTGCTAAGCACAGACATCTCATTAATTGAAGCATATAGGGATCATTGTCAGATTGGACCTTCGTTAGATTAACCAGAGGTTATTAGGAAACATAAGGAGTAAAATGTAAAGCATGTTGGTGAGGTATTTTTGTGGAGCCTGGGAAAATTTGAATAGTGTCTTTATAACTCTCAAAGAAAATGTATTATCTCCTTTGTTGATATTGAAAAATCTCTTCCTTCCTAATATGCCACATTTTATATTTGTAAATGAGTAGGCCTAAACATGGCATTCGCATGCATCCTAAATAAATTGCAATGGATTCTTGAGGGGGGAAACATAGATGTTTATCTTATGTGATGTTGTGACTGACTCATTAGCTTTATTGACAATGTTATTTAAGAGAAAGTGCCTCATTGCTAAAACTACATTTCTGTCTTACATTTACTGCATAAATTTTGAGTAAGAGAATGTTTTGGTTTGTTTTTCTTAGGAATTGTTTCATTATTTAAATAGTGATTTTTTAAAATGAAACGTTTAGAAAATTTTCTTTTTGAAAGATTTTTTTGTTAAACAAATAGGCATCACCAAAGACACATTTACTGTTAGGTAATGATGTTGGGAGAAAAGCAATTTTAATACTTTAAAGATTGGAAGCATTAAGTTTGGAATTGAATTAATTTTCTATTCTTTTAGGCAATAACCTTGATTGGTTGCGATAAAATTCACCAAAGAAAGGCATCAGACTGAACATGCCTGGTGAGATAAGTCATATGTAGGTTTTCTTTTTAACAACCTACACTACCTTACAGATTAAACTAAATCCCCAAAGATGGGAATGAGATGAGCACAATTTTTATTTCTGGTAGACTGGATTAGAATAAAAATAAAGGCATTGAAGTCTGGCCTTCTCTACACAATCTAATTCTTTAACAATGAAGTTCAGGTCAAATTTTTCCATTTTGAAATGAAAAGCATTTTTTCTGTGGTGGCAGCCTTTTCTGTATTTATGTTTATTTCATACCTGGTCAGGTGATATAGAAAATATTTTGAGCACAAGCTCTGTAGAAGTACTTGGCATGCTTAACCTTTAGGCAAGATTGATGTTCAGAAAAGCTTACATTTATTTTTGCCACCAAAAAAAATCATATCTTTTCATAAGAGGGCCTATATTTTATTCTTAAAAATAAAAAACAAAATCATAAGCCCCAACTTTATAGAGATTTGCTTTCATTGTTATTATCCAACAAAGGATCCAAATAAGGGCGTTTCCATTTTCCAAACTACATTATTGTCCTCAGGATCTATGTTTTTTGACCAACTTCTAGGAGAAGTTATCGTCTTTTGCAGACCTTTTGATATCTAAGCAAAAAGACCATCATTTGAGTGTCAATGATAATTCATTTAAAGGAAATTGCATGTTGATCAAATGTTGTTTGATTATATGAATTTAGAAAGTAAATGTCATTCTTTTGATTGGAAATCAGATAAGCTTGGAAGTGCCATGATCATAATTCCAAATCATTAAGCCCTGTGATTCAAGACTGAGGTCACCAAGCCAAGAAAAAGGAGCGGGGTGTTTGCCATCACTGGCTTTTGAACAAAGAAACATTTTAAAGTGTGCCGTCAAACTCGCAACCCTTCCAAAGCACAAAATACCCAGCTCCTTCTGGATTTACTTGATTTATCTTAGTAATATTTTGTTGGGGAAGGGCCAATTTGAAGGCTCATAAAAATGTATTGAAATGTATCATACAGGGTTTGGTGGCTTTTTCCCCCTTAAAACAATGTCATAACTAATTTTAGATTGTTGATAGTAACGATGAAAAAAGATGACTTTTTTAATATGGAGAAAAAGTTTTTACAAATACTTTTTGCTTCCTTATATTTTAAAAATAAAGTACTATAAGAAATTGAGTACATCTTAGGAAAATTTAAAAAAATAAAAGGAAAAAAGTAATTTTAATGACCATTTAATTATATGTTTATGCATTTTTTCTCACATTGAAACCTGACTTTTAAGCTATGATTTCTTCCCTGCCTCAATTGTCATCAAAAATATCAGCTACTCAAGTAAAAGCCTATGTCTGGGTATCTATAATATATAAAAGCATTTACATATGTTTATACATACACACATGCACATATATCTCATTAGGTCTAATTTTCTTCCTTCTATAGATCTCTATGGAATTTAGATCTAATCAAGTACAGATGCTGACTAGTATAGGTTTCTAGGTAGTGTTTGGAAAAACACTTAAAACAGTTTTATCCCTTAAGTCTATTCATATTCTGTACTTTAATTCACTGAAGTGGGAGTTCTACTTGTTAAAATCTATACTGGGATCAGCCCCAAATAGTTTTCTTTTGTTACTTGGGATTTTTTGTTTCCTTTTTAGGATGGGGATGGGAGGGGGGTGGGCCTAAGTGACCTTAAGCAAAGCTGTGATCCAAGAAAGGAGAAGAAAGGACCTAGGGTGTACCAATGTTCTAATGTTTCCTTGCATCTGGTCAGCCACCAGAGTGATTATCAGTTTTTAATACAATAGCCCTCACAAAACTGAAAAGATCATAGGTGATATTGTAAAGTTATGTTGCTAATTTTCTTTTAAAATATAAAATATTTTAAGCTTTTTGTCAAAAGTGGTAACATCTTAATACAAATAAACCTTTTTGTGGTTGTAAAATTTAGCTTATAAATCATTCAAATTGAAGTGAAAGAAATACCAGGTCATTGTTAATGACTTAGTCTATTAAGAATATATGTATTTTTGTAAAGAAAAAGTACTTGTAGATATTTAATCAGTCCAAGAAATATCTTTGTTTTGCAAAAATAAAATGCTGCTTAGAGAATAGAGTTCCTTAAATATTTTTTATTTTTTGTGCTCAAATGTATTTTCTGTTGATTTATGGAATGTTCTGTATAAAGCTGTGTATAGTTGTTACAGTTGGGGCTAAAAGCATTTTTTATCGGAATTTAGCCAAGTATGTTTGACCATGTCACAAATAGTATCTTTGTTATTAAAATTTTGATTGCCTAATAGGATCATGTGTTTGTCTTTTTTAATACTCATGACTGTAGACTAATTCTCTCTCTCTCTCTCATATACATATATACACACATATACACATATATACTTGGAATTATTACCCATATGCCAAATAATAGTTAAGTTCATTTAAAAATTGTAGATTTTCCCCCTTAAAAAGATTTCCTTCAAGAAAGAAAACGCTGTTTTGTTTCAAGAGGTCACCACGTGAGCGTGTTGAGATTTTACCAAAATCCCGCCATTCCTGAGAATATGAAGCTCGGATCCTCTGCTGGACTCGTCACTGCATCGGTGGCGGTGCCCTTTTCCCTTGTTTCTGTTCCCGTCTAGTTTCACCCCATGTGCCAGAGGCCTCCTCCTCTTCCTCCCAGACCCCTTGACGTTGTTTAGGGGACCGACAGTGTAGACGGGCTGTCTGGGCTGCTACTCTGAGACAACCTGAGAAAGTGTTTATGGACAGCTAAGTGACTTGGTAGACCAGAGAGACCAGAGTTCCATTACTGCCTCAGCGACTGTTAGCTCATTGACCCTGGACAAGTAACTTAACTTCTCACAGGGTTGATGTGAGTGAGCATCAAATGAAATAATACAGTGCTTTGCAAACCTTAAAGCACTATTTACATAGTAACACTACATAGAAGAAATGGGAACAATTTGGTTGGGGCAGAGACCCGACATCAGTCAATTAGATAGCATTTTTGCTTTATTACACCTTAGAATCCCATTTCACGAAGTCACTCGGAGCGCAAGCAGGAACCTCCCGTAGGCGAACTCACTGGTACTTGGGTCGTGCTTTCCTCTGCCTCGTTACTCTGGTCTTTTATCTCGCACTTGTGGTGGGGAAATAACTCAGAAAAGCCCACCGAGAAACCCGTGGTGAAAGGGGGGAACCGTCTTCCTGTCTCCCATCACTTCCGCCCCGAGATTCTGGTGCCTGGGACCCAGAAGGCTACTGAAGAACCATCACTACCGGCAGGGAAGCCGATCCTGAGTGAATGCTTTATATAGAGCGGATACCATTTCTTCTGTAAAATTCTTCCTGCCATAGAAGTCCAGTGTTCATTAAACAATCACCTCCTGGCCAGCCGCCTCCCTCGTTCCCTAGCTCTATTTCTGCAGGTCATAAATACACACAAATTCCAGCGTGCAGCCCACAAAATAACCCAGGAAGCAAAAACACCGCCGCATCATCCAGAAAAGTTTTCCTTCATTCAAACGGCGGAGTGATTCATTTTTCAATATTCTAATTTAACTTAGACACAGAGTGGTCAACCGCAGCATACAGTTGCTTCAAAACTGCTGTAAACAGACGGGAAACTCCCTCCCCTCCCCCCCAACTTAGCCTCCATGATTTTTACCTAAAAACACTGTGTCAACTAGGAAAAACACAGAACTATTAAATAGTCAAAATCACTCTTTAATCAAAGGAAAAGGGGTTAGCGCTGCTACTACGACAACAGAGCTGATTTCCAAGACTGCACCGGAGTCAAGACGCTCTGGTCACCAGCCCCTGGGAGTGCCACCGACTCAGGATGGACTCCAAGGAACAAAAGAACTTGGGGAACCTATGTACCACTCTAGGTGACCTGGGGGCTTTAGGATTAGAGGGACAGTTGATTGACCTCACAATGGTGAGAAAGGAAAATGAGGAGTTCCAGACAGGAATAATAGTGAGGGGCTGGGGCCCCACAATGGACACAAAAGGGAAAGACTCAGCCTAGGGCTGGGTCACCTTGGTCATGGACTTTAGCCTAGGGGGAAGAAACCATTGGGACAAAAGGGATGTTTAACATTGGATGGGATTTGCTGTTCCCACCCAAACTACCAGGAAATTCACTGTCTGGTGAAGAGGGACCTTCCCTCAGGGGGAAACTCTCCCGTGAGAAAGTCAAAACCTGGGGTTTCCACACTCCAACTAAATAAACTGGGGATCTCTAGATTTCCATGTTGACAACTGTAATACTTCAGAAGTTTCCATTGAACTCAATCCGCTGCAGCTGTACGTCAACTCGGCCTCTAGCCAGAAAGAACATTTTTCAGATTCCCTCACGTTAGTGACATTTACCTCTGAAACCCCGAGCCGACCAGAGCCTCGTTCTAGATTCAACAAAGCCGTCGGGTCACGGGCTCGCAGCCCTTAAAAATCAGCGAGTCCAGCCCCACATTTATGGACTGTTAGAACCCATTTCAGCCCTCCTGTTCGATAAACCTCAGGGTTCCCGATCACCTCCAGGATCAAAGGAAAAAATGTCTTCTGTGGCCTTCGGACTTCCATCCCGCGCTTCCCCTCCCCACCTTACCAGTCTTCTTATCCCTCACTCCCCGTCTCCGTATTTTCTGTTTCGGTTACGTTCCCTGAACCAGCTATTCCATCTCTCTCCAGTTCTACCACCTGGCTCCCACGCCATCATCCTTCAGAGTCCCAGCTAAAATCCTGCCTTCTACAGGGACCCCTTGCCCGTTCCTCTTACTCCTAGTGCCTCCCTCTATTGATTAGTGTCTTTTATCCTCGTTGTACCCGTTTGTTTGCCTAATGTCTCCTCATTTTGACTGGGAGCTCTTCAAGGATAGAGGCTGCTTTTGGTCTTCCTTGGCATCCCAGAACGGAGCATGGTGCCTGACCCATAGTTACTGCTTCGCAAATATTTCTTGACTGACTGACTAAAAAGCCTTCCTCCCTGGAAAGCACAAGAATGAAATATTGCCCATTACCTTGTCACATCATAGACTTAGGAGTTCTCATGTCCAAAGCCCTCATTTTGTAAGTAAGAAAACAGAGTGACTTGGTAATGGTCACACACGAGGCTGCTAGGTGGCTCAGTGGATAGAGCCCTGGAAAATTTGAATTCAAATCCAGTCCCAGACATTTGTAGCTGTGTGATTCTGGGCAAGTCACTTAACCTGCGCTTTAATCCACGGGAGAAGGAAATGGCAGAACACTCTAGTATCTTTGCTAAGACAATCCCAGGAAAAGTGTCATCGAGCTATGGTCCACAGCGTCCCAAAGAGTCACACACAACTGACTGAACAAGAGTCATGCAGCGATTAAGTGGTTGAGTCTTTGAACCCAGGTTTTCCTGACTTCAGGACCTACATTGTCCACTACATCGTTCTTCCACCTACTCTCCTATGCTGAGCACTAGCCAGGTGTTCTTTAAGACTGCCATTCTAAATACGTTTACCCTAGAGTAAGAAAGAAGAGACCTTTTCTCTATTTTGGAAAATGCCAGAATCTCTTTATGTTGTTCTTCGGTTGTTTCAGTTGTAGCCAACTCTTTGTGACCTCATTTGGGGATATTCTTAATACAGGTGGTGGAATGACTTGGCATTTCCTTCTCCAGCTTATTTAACAGATGAGAAAGCTGAGGCAAACAGGATTAAGTGACTTGTCCACGTTCACATAGCTAGAAAGTGTCTGGAAACCAGATTTGAACTCCAAAAGATGAGTCTTCCAGTATTCTATGCACTGCACCACCAAGAAGGCCCTTAGTGCATTCCTCTATTGCTTTCCACCAGTATTATTCCAAACCCATATTCCCAGGGCCCAGTTTTTTAATTGATGGCTGTATGTTTCAGAAATCTATAAGATTAGAACATTGAACACTAAGACCTCTCCAACTCAAGAGATGTAGGATATGACTCATCACATGAAAATCTCTCCTTTCAGGCTATCACTGATGTCTAAAATTCTATCAAAGATGGTGCTTTGGGTTTCTAGTTGCCTTCTGTTAGGAATGAGTTCATTTAGATAATGTTTTGTAATTTACAAAGTCTTCTCATCACAGTGACACATCATTTAAGTACCCTTCACAAATGGAAACAGGAACCCTTTGGCTTGAATGAATCAATCAGATCTTTCTCAATTTGAACCATAGTTGATCACTTAATGATAACAGTTGCAGGCTTTTCCCCTTCCTACCTTCATTTCTCCTTCTGTGTCTTTATCTATAGTCAATCAGTCAGTAAAGAATTTATTAAATGGCTTACTATGTGCCAAGCATTGTGCTGAACTCCAGAAATACAAATAGAAGCAAAAAGAAAGTTCCTGCTCTTAAAGAAATGAAGAAAACACATAAAAGGAAGCTGAAAGGGAAGGAAGAAGGTACACAGAATTAGGGCATGATGGAAAAAATTCCAAGAAGTTCATCCTCATGGGAAATGAGAAGATGATTGGCCTGGGAGCCCTCCTTGAATAGAGGTTCTGGGAGAAGCCCTCCAATTACAGTGAGGACCCCTGAAGCAAAGGCTATGTTTGGAATGCTTCAAACCCAAATCCACCAATTGGAATCCTACTCATCCTTCAAGGCTTAGCTCAAAGGCAATATCCTTGAATCTGCTATGATTTCTCCTGGCCACAAATAATATTTCATTTCAACAAACATTTAAGGGTCTACCAATACAGGACACTGTGCCACATTTCTAACTTCTGGTCCAGTACTCTGTAGAATCATTCTTCATCACCTATTCCACCATACAGAACCCTATCCAGGTCCTCTCTGAAATTTACAGATGAGCATTGGGGTTGGTGGGGAGGTATTGAAGGAAAAAGAAGAATCAAGGATGGAGTTCACAACTCCAAGGTTGTGAAGATAAGTAATGGGGGAGAGTTGTAACTTCAATAGAAATAGGGAAGTTTAAAGGAAGAGTGTTCTGAAGCATGAAATTCCATTTTGGAAATAAATCTGAGGTGCTGAATTGCTATTTAGATCCTTGGGGGGGGGGGGGGAGGATTTAGAAAGCAGGTGGTGAGCCATTTTAACTTTCCATACTAATGTCTACATTTAGAAACAGGTACTCCTCTAAACCAGGGATTTGGAGTGAAGGATTGGCAAGTAAGAAAGGTAAAAAGAAATTTGACACACAAAATGTATGTGTCCAAAAGAAATCTTGTGAAGATTATTCTTTGGAGACAACTAAAACCTCAAGAATGCTGGAAAATGCCACAAATCTTCATATCTGCATCAGATTACCTTGTGGTAGTGTTGTGGAGCCTGGGGGAAGGAAAGAGGTGAGGAGCACTAAAGATCACTTTCTAGCTTCTCTTTTTTATCAGTAAAATTTTTTTTGATATGTCATTGAAATGTCTCTTTGAAAATGTTCTCTGTACTCACTGCCTCAACTTCCTTTCCTCTCATTTAGTCCTCAGTCCTTTACTCTCTGGCATCTGATCTCATTGCCCAACTGAAATGGCTCTCTCCAAAGTTACCAATGATCCCTTAATTTCCAAATTTGCTGGTCTTTTCTCATTTCTCAACTTCTTTATTTCTACAGAATTGGACAACTGACCAGCCCAGGCTCTGAAAACGATACAGTTTCTCCTCTTTGGACTTTTTTGTGACATGGTTGGCTCCTGATTCTCCTACAGTTTCTTTGACCAATTCCTCAATTTCCTTTGCTGGATAATCATCCATATCATGCTTCCTAATTGTAAGCATTTCCCAAGGTTCTGTCCTAAGGCCTCTTCCCTTCTCTCCTCTACATCAGCATCCTTAATCTTCTTTGTGCCATAATTATCTGGTAAATTCTATGGCTCCTTCTCAAAAGAATGTTTTTAAATAGATAAAATATAAAGAATTACAGAAGAAACTAATTATGCTGAATACTGTTATCAATACATAATTATTTTTTTAAAGTTTATGGATCCCAGATGAAGAACCTTTGTTCTACTGTTCTACTCTCTCTCTCTCTCTCTCTCTCTCTCTCTCTCTCTCTCTCTCTCTCTCTCTCTCTCTCTCTCTCTCTCTCTCTCTCTCTCTCTCCTCTTTCTCTTTCACCTCATCAGCTCACAAATCTGTCTATCCAGCCCTAATCTCTTCCCTTATTTTCAGTCCTGCAATACTAATTGATAATGGACACTTCAAACTGGATGGAGACATCTTAAATTTGATGTATCCAAAACTAAACTCACTAATTCTCCAAATTCTCCTTTTTTTCTTCCAAAATTTAATATTTCTGTCAAAAGCATCACTATGTCCTAGTCTTCTAGGTTCCTTGGCATTATCCAGAACTTTTCACTCTATCCCTCCATACCCAATCAATTGTCGAATCTTGTCATTTCCACCTTCATAACATCTCTTGTCGGATTCCTCTCCACTTATACAGTTGCCACCTTAGTTCAGGCACACATCACCTCAATCAGTCAAATATTTTTTAAGCACCTACTATGTACCAAGCACTCTGATAAGTATTGAGAATACAAATATGAAAAGATCAGTCCCTGTCCTTAAGGAACTTATCCTCAAATGTGCAAAGATGAAAAAGGAAGCTGAAAAGTACCTCGAGGTGGGTATGGAGTGGACTGGAGAAGAAGGCTGGTGGAGCCCAATCCAAGGAGTGCAAGCTTGTGGGAAATGAAGAGATGGCAAGTCTGAGAGCCCGTTGGGAAAGAATCATTTTCTTCCCCTCCAATCAAAGAGGACATTGATGCAGAGTGAGCAACAAAGCTGATGCAGTCTTGCAGTATGATGAATTTTCTAAATGAGGAGTCTTTCTTGGGGCATGGTAGATTCCAGTCCAATGGGCACAAGTTGTTTCCTAGATTATTGCAAGAGTCATTCCTTAAGCACAGATGTGAACATACAACAATAGGATAAAATATAAATTCCTCTATTTTCAAACTCCCTACCCCCATAACTCCAACCTATCTTTCTAGACTATGACTCATTATTTCCCCCCTTCCACACTGCAATCCAGCCAAACTGGTCTCTCTTCCTCACAACACTCCATCCTCTAACCCCTTTGACTGGAATGTTCTTCTTCTTCTCTCCTGGAGCACAGTTCCTCTCCTTCTTTAGGATGTAGTTTGGCCATCATCTTTTCCAGTATGCCTTCCTGATCTCTCCAACTGCTAGTTCTCTCCTTCCCAAGCTTCAAGTTTCTATTTGTTCTACATGTGGTTTTGACTCTAGTTATCTCCTGTTTTAGAATGTAAGCTTGCCAACAGGATTTTGAATAGAAATTGTTTTATTCTTTATTCTTGAATCTCTCACACCTATCACAGTGCCTAGCACATAGTGGGCACTGTTCATTAACAAATATCACTAATCGATATTGATATTTCAACCATTCAACCATTCAACAAATTATCACTCTTAGATAAGTTCTAGGTACAATGAAACAGTCTCTTAAAAGAGTTTCAGCCAAGTGGTTCAGTGGATAGAGAGCCAAGCCTGGAAATGGGAGGTCTTGGGTTCAAACATAGCTTCAGGACACTTTCTATTTTTATGACCCTGCGCAAGTCATGTAACCCCCATTGCCTAGCTCTTATTGCTCTTTGGTCTTAGAACCAATACAGAAACAATGGTTGGTTGGTTGTTTTATAAGAGTTTCACAGGACAGCCAGACCAGACAAAGGGTCTCCAAATCAGTAGGTGCAGATTATATACAGCATTGAAATAAGATCATTTTAGGGATAGGGTACTAGGAAATAGGGGATCAGAAAAAGCTTTGTATAGAATGTGATATCCCAGCTTAGCCTTGAAGGAAAGCAGGGCTAACCGTGGAGCTGAGAAAGGAATAATTTCTAAAAAGCATGGAAGATAGTCAGTGCAAAGATTTCATGAAGGCAGGAAATGAGATGCCTGGTATGAAGATCAGGCAAAATGCCAAGTTTGGCCAAACCATTGTGGCTATGAACCAATCATCTGTTAAGCACATACTTAATGCCAGACACACTGCTAGGTGCTAGAAATGCAATAGTAAACAATGAAATAATCTCTCTTCTCAAGGAACTTACATTCTAATTATAAGATACAAATATAGGTATGTGCAGAAGAAATAATTCAAAAAAGCAAGTTAATTGAGCACATGGTGGTCAGGGAGGGAGGGCATAAAGAAAGGAGATGGAGTTATGTGTTTGAAACTGAGAAAAGGCCAATATGTCTGAAATACAAAGTGCAGGAAGGGAAAGGTAGGAAGAGACCAAGCTATAAAAAGCTTTAAAAATTAAACTGAGAAGTTTATATTTTATGCTAGAGGTAATTGGGCACCAGTAGAGTTTGTTGAGTAGGTGAATGATAAAGTCAGACCTGGGCTTTAGGAAAATTACTTTGGCAGCTCTGTGAAGGATGGACATGAGTAGGGGAGGCAATTTGGAGGCTATTGCAATAGTCCAGGTGAGAGATGTTGAAATAATGACCCAGGTTCATGCCTGGGTTTTGGAGAGAAGCAGATAAACATGAGAGATTTTTGGAGGTAGATAACATAAGATTTAGCAATCCATTTGATATGTGGGGCGATAGTGAGGAGTCAAGAATGTCAATGAGGTTTTAAACCAGGATGAGAGGAAGAATGATGACATGCTTGGCAGAAACGAGAAAGTTTAGAGGAGTCGTGGGTTGGGATAATAAGTTTTGGTTTTTGTAAGTTGTTTTGAAATGTTTATAGTAGATCTGATTTGAAATGTCCAACAGGAAGATGGCATAGGAGCTCAGGAGCAAGATTGAGGTTGGATAAGGTTGTACAAATCTTGCAGTCATTAACAAAGAGATGACAACTAAACCTACTGTGCAAGCTAAAGAAGTCATCAAGATGGGACCCAGGCCAAAAAAAGGGAAGCAAGCCCAAGACAATGATACTACAGAATAATCAGGCATATAGGAGGAGAGCAAAGAGAGATAAAGGAGAGATTATATAGGAGAGAAGAATGATCAACGGTGTCAAATGTGAACTAGTCCAATAATTCTGGAAAGCAATTTATGCCTAAAAACTATAAGAAATGGTTTAGGGGATGATCCCAGAAAAACCTGGTAAGACTTGTATAAACTGATACAAAGTGAAGCAAGCAGAGTGAGAGCAATTTATATAATTACAGCAACATTGTAAAGAAAAATAACTTTAAAAGACTTAAAGACACTGATCAATGCAATAATCAACCACAATTTGAAAGGACTTTTGATGAAATATTCTGTCTACTTCAGGATATAAACTTAAAGTACAGACTGAAGTTTTTTCTTTTTCATTTCTTTGTTCTTCTCTTTCTTCTCTTCCCATCCCCTTCCTTTTCCTTTTTCTTTTCCTTTCTTCTCTTCTTTTCTTTTCCCTCTTTTCTTCTCCTTCCTTCCCTCTCTTTCTTTCTTGACTTAATTTTGTTTTGTATAACTATACACATATTTGCAATGGGTTTTACTTTCTCTTACTTTTTCAAAAGATGGAGGAAGAATATAGGGGAGGGAAAGGATTTAAAACTGAAAATTAAAAAAAATTAAAAACAGATCATTGATAACTTTGTAGAGAGAAATTTCATTTGAGTATGAGATTAGAAGCCAGATTGAGAAGTTAGAGAAGTAAAGGCCAGGAGTGTAGACAGGTTTTTCTTTTCTTTCTTTCTCTTTGTTTTTCTTCCTTCCCTCCTTCCTTCCTTCCTTCCTTCCTTCCTTCCTTCCTTCCTTCCTTCCTTCATTCCTTCCCTCCCTCCTTCCTTCCTTCCTTCCTTCCTTCCTTCCTTCCTTCCTTCCTTCCTTCCTTCCTTCCTTCCTTTCTTCCTTCCTTCCTTCCTGCCTTCCTTCCTTTCTTCCTTCCTTCCTTCCTTCTTTCCTTCCTGCCTTCCTTCCTTCTTTCCTTCCTGCCTTCCTTCCTGCCTTCCTTCCTGCCTCCCTTCCTTCCTGCCTTCCTTCCTGCCTCCCTTCCTTCCTGCCTTCCTTCCTGCCTTCCTTCCTGCCTATCTTTCTTTCTTTCTTTCTTTCTTTCTTTCTTTCTTTCTTTCTTTCTTTCTTTCTTTCTTTCTTTCTTTCTTTCTTTCTTTCTTTCTTTCTTTCTTTCTTTCTTTCTTTCTTTCTTTCTTTCTTTCTTTCTTTCTCCATTACCTTCTATCTTCAAATCCATACTAAGTATCAGTTCTTAGACAGAAGAGAAATAAGGGCTAGGCAATGGGGGTTAAGTGACTTGTCCAGGGTCAAAAGCTAGAAAGTATCTGAGGTTAGATTTGCACCTAGAACCTCCCATCTCCCCATCTCCAGTCCTGACTCTATCCATTCAGCCACCTACTGCCCATATGGACAGCTTTTTCAGGGAGTTTTGCAGATAAAGGGAGATGAAATTGAAACAATAATTTGAGGAGGTAGTATGGTCTTGTGAGAGTTTTAAGGAAGGGAAAGACTTGAACATAGGCAACAGAGAAGGAGCCAATAATAGGGATGAAAATTGAAGATAGAGAAGTGTAGTTAGTGGGAACTGTTGTAAGGGATTAGCTTTGCAAAAGAACAATCTGCTAGAAAAAGACAGGAGGGGAATGAGTTAAAGAATATATGTAGAGGGACTGACCTTGGCATAAAGGGCCATCTCTTTATTGGAAACTAGAATAAAGGAGAAGAGAAAGGAGGATGTTGACAAGAAGTTGTGAGATGAGCTGTTCATTAGCTTTCCTCATTTCCTACAGATTTAGAGACAGTAATTACAGAAAAGGAAAGGTATCCTTAAGTCACATTCTTATGTTACCATTCTAGTTCTACAACCCTTTTTGAATTCATTTTCCCAGAATCATTTTTCAATGGCCTGATAACACAATGACATGAAGAAAGCCTAATTCAAGCTACTCGCTATTCAAGTTCCCATTGGGTAAAAGAACACATATTTATTCTAGGTGTTTCAGTAAAAAAGGCCCAAGTTGTAAGTAAGTTAGGAGAGATGGCACAAATAGGTGTCTCCATGAAAAGTTTCCTGCTTCCTCAGGGCTGACCAATGGACAGTCCCATGTGAACAACTGAGGATGAAGCTATCATTTGAGAGCCAAAGTAGAGAGGAGGAAGTGGCATTTTCATCTGAATTTTATTCTTGTAAGATGAGTCTTATGACATTTTATAATAGCTTTCAGTCTTTCTCCCAAAACAATTTCAAGGAAGAACAGAATGACTAATTCCAAAACTTGAAAATGGTTTCATCTGGAGCCAGAATTTCTGGTTAACAGGGAAATGTGATGATGATGAAGACATGGGTTGTTTTGAGGTAACTATGGAAACCCTAATACTCTACACTTGTATTTTTCCACTGTTAACCAGGAACTCCAACTATGCTCTAAAATGCTTTAATTAGGTTTGAAAATTATTATATTGACTATGCAAAAGAATACATTCCCCAGGACTGTAGGTGAGTGATAATCACCTACCCCCCAAATCTGTATTTCAAGTTAAAGAATATGGTTTCAAAACCTAGCTCTCCTACTTCCAACCTAATGACTTTGAGAAAGTTGGGTTAGCTCTTTGTGACTCAGTTTCCTCATTTGTAAAATCTGAGAATTGGACTAGATGACCTCTAAAGGTTTATCCCTCACTTGATCTGTGGATCCTATGATTTCAGAAGTCATCGATATTTGAGCCAGAAGGGACCTTTTTTATAGACATGGACATTGAGGCTCAGGGAGGTAAAATGATTTGGGGCTCAAACAGGTAGTAGACAGCAAAACTAAAATGCAAGCCCTGATACTAGATCTTCTTTCTAATTTTTTTCAAGTCAGTAAAAAATGTAATGTCAGCAATTATTACTGTCTCCCCTAAAATGGCTATCTTGTTTCTTTGACCAGACCTGTGCACAGTGTGAACATAGATGTTATTCATTTAGAAAGGATTCTCATTTGTCACAAGTCATTAAGCTAGGGCCATCATGCAAGAGGCACTTCTGACACTCAGTTATTTTACTGCTATCTTGGGCTCCTCTCATTGTGTTCTCCCACAAATGTTTTGAAAAGATTGCAAGCAAAAAGCAAAATTCCTATCATACTTCCCCCCCCCAATTTTGAAATGACCCTTGTAGTATGAGCAGAAGCATATCACTCCTTGCCATAGGCTGACATAGAAGGAAGAGAATCAGCCCTCTTTTCCCTACTCTCTTCTAGGTGCCTCCCATCTCTTCCCATCTGTCTCCTTGTTACCTGCTCTGGGTTGGAGATAGAGAGATGTAGGCTTCCCAGGACACATCCCACCCTGTGCATGACATAAGCAAGGATCTAGGGGAGTAGCAACAGCCTTGTCCTTCTCCTGGATCTAAAATGCTTCAATACCCAAACTGAACTGTGGAGAAGTAGGAAATTGGAGATGTAAATACTTCATTTCAATCATTTCAGTTTATCATCCTCTACCTACTTTTTCTCAAAAACAATTTTCTTTTTCATTTCTTTCTCCTGTTCTATCATCCTCCACCTCTGAGAGTGGTTTATAAAGTAGCATAATCATCAAATAAGCTGTAGTAGAATCAATGCTCACATTCTACATTTTGTGACTGATCAATCTAATTGGTTATGCTCAACATTAATGAATGAAGGGGTTCTAGGGTCCTTGTGGAGGAGGGCACTCTATTCTATGAGCAGACTCTGTACCAAGAGTGGATAAAGCAACATGAACATAGACTAATTAGAGGAAGAGAAGAAAAGGAGACAGGACAAGAAAAATGGAAATAAAAAGTGGTTGAAGAAAGGAGGAAAAAAGAAACAAAAAAAAGAACTAAAATGATAATGATCCCTTGATTCTATTCTCCCCTTTTCTCTTCTCCTACTTCCTTTTCCTTCTATTTTTCTCCTCTGCTTATTCCTTATTGTTTTCTATATTATAGGAGGACTGGCCAAGGAGGGTCCAGTGTTTAGAATATTCTTAGTAAAGCCGCCCGCCAGCGAGAAGCTTTATGGTAGGAAAATAGAAAAGCGATAGAAGTTTTGGATCCCACAAAGGGCATGAAGGAGCCAACCTTTGAGATGTCAAGAATGAGTCAGTAATCAATTATTATTAATATTTGGGAGCCACAGCCATGCTCCGATCAATGGACGTTACTAAAAGGCTATTTTCCGCCCAGAGATCCCATTTAACACTGCACTGGTCAGAGGATGATATAGTTCAGCTGGGAGAATAAATAGAGACTAATAGAATTAGAGAATGCTAGGTATTAGCATTGGAAAAGAAAGAGAGACACCTGGCCGAAGGCCAGGCCTCAGGTAAAGACAGAGAGGAGAGAGAAGGGTGGAAGGACAGTGTAAAGCAAACCTGTAAGCTCGTCGAAGAAGAAGAAGAAGAAGAAGAAGAAGAAGAAGAAGAAGAAGAAGAAGAAGAAGAAGAAGAAGAAGAAGAAGAAGAAGAAGAAGAAGAAGAAGAAGAAGAAGAAGAAGAAGAAGAAGAAGAAGAAGAGGAAGAAGAGGAAGAAGAAGAGGAAGAAGAAGAGGAAGAAGAAGAAGAAGAGGAAGAAGAGGAAGAAGAAGAGGAAGAAGAAGAAGAAGAAGAAGAAGAGGAAGAAGAAGAAGAAGAAGAGGAAGAAGAAGAAGAAGAAGAAGAAGAAGAAGAAGAAGAAGAAGAAGAGGAAGAGGAAGAGGAAGAAGAAGGGGAAGGGGAAGGGGAAGGGGAAAGGGGAAGCAGAAGCAGAAGCAGAAGCAGAAGCAGAAGAAAGAAAAGGAGGAGACGCAGGAGGAGCTTGCTGAGGCTCCCCAATTTATTGTCTTTTGATACACAAATGAACTCAATACATATTGATAAGTTACATGATGCCTCAATACATATAGATGAGTTACATAGTATATTGCCATTGGATAATTGCAAATTATGACAAGGTGAAGGTGGGGTTTTTATCTTCAGGTGAGTGAGACAAAGGGAAGCCAGGTTTTGCGCCCTAAGTTCAGCCACACTGGGAACAGAGTTCATTGCCATGTGCAGAATGGCCATGTGCCCATTCACAAACCTTGTCTCTTTATAATACCTATGGGCTGGACTGCTACACTTAGATTTGTTCTTCATGGGTGAATTATACAGAGCATGATCAGATATTTCTTGCCTTGTTCTAATTTGAGTTTAGTGAGAATTCTTCTGGCCACAAGTAACCCAGGGAAGATTTATGTGGTGACGAAGCCTTCTAGTCCATGAAGGAGCTGGAATAACACATGAATAATTAAGCCATACCTGAGTATGCATATTAAAGCACTGATCTACACTTTTCTTGGTATTTTTTTTTCCTCCTTTTCCTTCCTGGTGGTGTGAGATGCCAGCTGGGAGTTAGGGGAACCCAGGTGACCAAGAGCTCTATGAGAACCATTAGAGAACCTGGTTGTCAGCAACAGAGTCCACCAATTTAGTAGTGAATGTTGACCTAGGAAGCAAATTCATACAAAATTGGGAAGTCCCTCCCCTTCAACTTCCCCCCTCCCCTCAGTGGTGGCTTCAGGAATCATGATTATAGATAGAAAGCTGGATATGGACTCTAGAAGGTACCAAATCTTGAAATCCCATGAAGATGTCACAAGGGGGGAGACTCCTGGACAGGAGGCAGGAGATACCCCTTTGGCTGCACTTTTTCTCTACACTAGGACTTTATTACCATTGTACTTTAAATTCAAACCCCACTGCCCACAGGGACCTTGAATATGTAAGCACTCATTTATATGGGGATTGGTGGGGAGAGAAGGGAAGAAAAGGGCTGTTCTTGCTGCATCTTGTCAATAAATCCCTTTTCTAAAAGCTAGTAGAGCCCTACTGATTGATTGATTATGGAGACCATACTAGTTTGGGACTTATGAGTAACAATATAACTCTGTTAACATTCAGGGTTATCCTCCAGGGCCATGAAAGGGTAAGTGGTCAGCAGTGCCCTGGAGACCCAACCTGCCAGTGCAAGTAGGAGTTGGGAGAGTAAAGCCAGAGTGGGTGAAACATCAATATTTTCATTTTTTCTTTTCTCTTTTCTACTTTCTCTTTTTTCTTTCTCCAGCTTCTTTTATTTCCTTATATTTTGTTCTAATTATTCTTTCTTTTCTTTTCTTTTTCTTCTCTAGCTTAATCCTCTTCCCTTCCTCCCTTCAGCTCCATTCCTTTTTCTAATATTTCCTTTACTATCTCTCCACTCATTTCATTTTTAAGAATGTCAATTTATTTTTTAAATAAAATCTTATTGACAAATTGCATAGTATTGTAAAGCATATTTTAAAGGTTTTATGCACTCTGCCCTCTGCATCATACTCTTCCAAGGGGATGTTCTTACTCCATGCATTCAATCCCTCCTTTCTAGCAAATCTTATTTAAGGGAACATTATCACAATCACAGTCATAAAGTTCTCTAGATTATTTAATTGCCTAGAACATTGGGGGACCCCTTGGAAGATCATGGTATAACCCATGGAATCAACCAATCAGAGTGGAAAATGGATTGTCCTTCCCCCCACCCCTTGCTTCAACAACCAAATAAAGCTGTTGTGTGTCCATCACAACCAAACAAGGAGAAGAAAGGAGAAAGGTTTCTCAGTGATAGAGGTGAAGGGAAAGCCTGGAAATGACAATGGAAGGAAGTAGTATTCTGACTCTTTTACCAGAAAAGTAAGTTGGAAGGTAGAGGGGAAAATACAAACAATACTGGAAAAAAAAAACCTAGGATGCAGTGTCATTTAGAAGAATCTGTATCAGTGAGGGCCAGAAGATGGAAAGAATATGAGAATAATTCTAAAGTGAGGGCAAGTTGGTTTTTTTTTTCTTCTATAGAGTACAAGTTCTAGAGACTACAGTGGGAAGGAGAAGATAGATCTGGAGTTGGTCATGAGAAGATAAATGCTGAGGTTGAAGGAGTTGAATCAGAAGCAATTGTTAGAGAGGGGAGGTTTCTCTTTAATAGTCTGAGATACAGTATCATAGAGACAGAAAGCATAAGAAAAGTTTACCAACCACTGGGAAATGAGTCCAGGTAAAATAACTGTGTTTGTGAGTAGCTCTACTGATGAAGGCAGATAAAAATGTTCTCCACTTAGTCTCTCTGTCTCTCCCTCTCCCTCTCTCCCTCCTTCCCTCCCTCCCTCCCTCTCTCTCTCTCTCTCTCTCTCTCTCTCTCTCTCTCTCTCTCTCTCTCTCTCTCTCTCTGTCTCTGTCTCTGTCTCTGTCTCTGTCTCTGTCTCTGTCTCTCTCTCTCTCTCTCTCTCTCTCTCTGTGTGTGTGTGTGTGTGTGTGTGTGTCTGTCTGTCTGTCTGTCTGTCTGTCTGTCTCCTCCCGCCCCAATATGTGTGGAGGATAGATTGTAGTGGAGACAAATTTGAGGCAGGGACACATGCCTCATTTGGAGGCTATTATAATAGTCCCAGCTAGAGGGATGAGGGGCTGAATAAGAGAGGTGATTATGTGAGTAGAGAGAAGGGAACAGAAGGGAAAGAGGTAGAGGTAGAAAGAATAAGATTTCAAAAGGAGATGCCTATCAGTTAGGGAAAAGCTAGTGGTGTATAAATGTCATCAAATATTAATTATTATGCAGTAAGAAATGATAAGTGTGATGAATATAAAGAAACATAGAAAGACAAATTAACTGATGTAAAGTGAAGTAAGCAGAGAAAACTACATATGACTTCAAAAATTATTAAATTAGAAAGAACAACCACAAAAGAATTAAAAACCAGTTTTTCAAAATTATAAATAACAAGAAGGCACCCAAGAAGAAATGTGAGAAGACAGCTCTCCTACTCTCCTACCTGCAGTGGTAAGAGATCTACAGATATGGAACATTGCATATATTATCAGACTGTTGTTAATGTAATGATCATTTATTATTTTTTCTCCTTTTAAAAAGTTCTTTGTTGTATGATATATATTATATGGCACTTCTCTAGGAGGGGAAATAGTTTATAAAAAAATATATCAGAAATTTTTATAAAGAAGTAATGTGATTTGGCAATGGGTTGGACATAGGGAATAAGCACCAGTAAAAATGACACTGAGTTTATAATCCTTAGATGATGTAAAGATGATGGTGATCTCAGCAATAATGGAGAAGTTTGGAAAACAAATGACTTGTGGTGAGTTATAATATAGAGACGCATACTTTATTCATCCTTGACCCCTTATCCTTTTCAACTCATTCTCTCCCAGAAAAAATGAAAAGGTATGTATGAGGGGAGGGGTGAGAGTATATTACTCACCAGCTCTTGTCCCAGATTGCAAAGCTAGTCTAGTCATAGAGCATAGAACCAGCCAAAGGGTAGCTGCTACAGATATGAGGTGATCTGGAGGGGAGTAGGCAGGTAGATGCTATTATTGTGAGGATCAAATGAGATAATATTTGAAAAACATGGAACACATAGGAGGCACCTAATAATTGCTTGCTAAAATAAAAAAACTAAAACAAGCCCTTACAGGCCATCATCTAATCCATCCCACTCCCTCATTTTATAGATAAGAAAAATGAAACGTGGAAAAACGATTTGTTCAAGGTAGCACACAATCAGCAGAGCCAGGATTGAAGCCAGGTCTTCCAAATCCAAATCCTGTGCTTTCTCCAACAACAGGCAGGTTGATAAAATCAACCCAAGGTTGTTTCTTTAGGGAACATTGGTAATTGTCCTGCAAGGATTTGCTGATTCCTCATGCAATGTTCTTTCTGTAACACACATAGCCCTTCATCAACCATTGCCATTGCTTGGGAAAGAGAGGTTGCTCTAATGCTTAAAAATTATGGCTTTCACTCAGTTGCCCTGTGAGGAGGCAGAATGACTCATAGCCCATTCCTCTAGCATAATTGACCTGATGGCAAAAGCAGATAAAAAGGAAATATTCTGGGCCCAGCCATTTGCGGAAGCCAATCTAAATACAGTCCAGGCTGCCAACCAGCTTTAGCCTCTTTCAATAACAACTATACAACAGCCAAGGAGCAAAAGATGAAATGAAATGACACTGGATTTGAACTAACAAATGGCCCAGAGTGGGGGCTGTATAACTTTCATTGCTAGTTCAATTCTGTAAATGTTTACTGTGAGCCAAGAGCAATGTTCCTTCCACCCAAGGGATGGGAAACCAGCTGAAATAAAGCCCAAAGTCAGCTCAAGTAAAATCAAAGTTATAGTTTTAAAATGTAGAGCAAATGATTTTGTATTGCTTTTAATATGCATTAATGACCAAGGATCACGATGGGGCCAATTCCATGACTATCAAAAATTTTTAGTCTCAAATTGTTGGATTTTAAACTAGAAGAGACTTTAGAGGCCAAGTAATCCAGAGACATCATTTTTAAAATGAGGAAACTGAGGATCAAAGAGGGTTGAGTGAGTTTGCCAAAGGTTAGACAGGTAAGTGACCAAAGTGAGATTTGAGCCAAGTTTCTTTGATGCTAAATCCAGTAATCTTCCTATTGTGTAACAGTTAAATTAGTTTCTCTTCTAAAAGGATTATATTTTATGAGGTCTATTAAGATTATTAGAAATCAAGGAAATAAGAAAATACAAAATAAGAAGAGTGGATCAGGGTCAAACAGGTCCAGATTGCAGGAGCGCAGAAGCAGGCAACAGGAGTGGAGCCAAGCCAAGCTGGGCCGGGCTGAACCGGGCTGGGCCAGGCAAGAAGGGCAGGCAGGGCTGGGACCAGGTGAGCGATATTGAATCAAGAAGGTCCAAAGCAGATGGCTGCAGGTAGGAGCACAGGCAAGCAGGCTTGAGCTATTCAAGACACTTTTCTAAAAAGCCTTGGAGAAACATGGCTATTCATTAAAAAAAAAAATTGAGAAGTTCTCATCCAATCTAGTGGTTGCCAGAACTGTAACAGTTGAACTAGTTTCTCTACTAAAAGTATTATATTTTATGAGGTCTATTAAGATTATTAGAAATCAAGGAAATAAGAAAATACAAAATAAGAAAAGCATGTGCCTACGGCGTTAGCCCATTCACAATTCACTTACTACATCTTGCCTGACAGGTAGAGAGTCACGCATGCCTAGAAGTGGAAGAAGAGAGCCAAGTAGGCGTTGCAGCCAGTTTAAATATAATTTGTGCTCTCACCCAGGTGGGGATTCAGGTGAGATTATAGGGAATTCTGGAAAGTACCAGGGACTTCTGGGGATTGAAGTCTGGAGTTCAATTCTCCATTTTTACATTGTATTATATTGGTGGAATAGGAAGAATATTGGGTTGGAAGGAGACAGGTTTAAAATCCAGCTCTGCTATTTATCAATGTAGCACTCATTCTGTCTGGGGTTATCTGCCCATTTCCCATTCACCTTATTGGGATTAAAATTCTAGAAAGCAGTTTACTACTAGTTCATTCAGAGCTTTAGGGGTAACCCTAAGGAGAAGGGCTCCTGAGCCCTGACTGGTGTGCTTTCTATTAACAATTAGCCAGTAGCCTCCATCAGTTTTTAGGAAAAAAAATTATTAAGATGATATAACAATGACAATAGTTGCTATTTTTTAAATCACCTCCAAATCCTGGGGCAAGTCTCACTTAGGTTCTTGGAAAGAAAATATGTAAAGTTAGAGTATAATGGCAGTGAGGTATACATGTAGGATATATACATGCAAATGGAGAACTCATAACTTTACACGAATTCTCTGTTATTTTAAGCTCTCAGTTTGGGGCTTGGCCAACTAATCAAGCTATTCTTTTCCTGGCCCACTGAAAAAGGAATTCATACCTCACAAAGGGGTCACAGGTTGAAATCCATTCTTTTAAATCCATTTAAAACCTCATCAAGTATGACTACCCTTACACTTACCACTTTCTTATTATATTAATTCAGGGTAGGGTTAGTCTCACTCTGAAACTAGCATCGAGTTGGTAGGGACCTTAAAAGTTTTCTGATCTATCCCCTTCCTTTTAGAGGTGAGGACCTTGAGGATCAGAGACTTAAAGTGACTTTACCCAAGTCACATAAATAGCGTTTCAGAATCAGGAATTGAACCCAGATCCTCTAACTCCAAACCTAGTGTACTTTACATGGACCCCATTCCATCCTCCATATTAGCCATATGACCAAAGACAATCACTTTCCCTCTCTGGATCTCAGTCTTATCTATAAAAAGGAAGGCTAATCATTATTTATGAGAGAAAAACAGATTAAAACAATTCTGAGATGCTACCTCATACCTTAAACTAGCTAACATGACAGAAAAGGAAAAGGAAAAATGCTGGAGACAATGTAGAAAAATTGGGACACTAATTGGTGGAGTTATGAGTTAGTCTAAGTGTTCTGGAGAACAATTTGGAACTTTATCCAAAAATCTTTAAAACTGTGGGTACCCTTTAATCCCCCTATATCATTAGTTGGTCTGTATCCCAAAGAGATCAAAGGGATTTTTTACAAAAATAATATTTATAGTGGCTTTTTTGTGGTGAAAAAGAATTAGAAATCAGAGGGATGCCCATCAATTGAAGAATGGCTGAATAAGTCGTAGTATATGATTGTGATGGAAAATTATTGTGCTATAAGAAATGATGAGCAGCATGGTTTCAGAAGTACCTGGGAAGCAGGAGGACCTTATACACAGTAACAGCAATGTTATAAAGATGATCAACTGTGAAAGACTTAGCTGCTCTGATTTAGACAATGATCAAAGACAGTTCTAAAGGGCTTATGAGTGTATTGATGGAGGTTTGGGAGATTAAAATAAAGACCCTGCCCACTGTCTCAGATGGTCTTTCAATGGAGTTTACAAGGAGTTTCTAGAGAAGGATCTGAATGTGGGAGAGAGCAGGAGCTTGAATGAGCTAGCACCTCCTCTCCTTTCACCTCTCCTGAGAGAGGCTGTTGACGATTGCTGCACAGGTATATAGAGGTTCCCTGAGGAGAAAGGGTGGCGGAGAGTTGAATACAGGTCTCACCTACCAAATAAACCCAAAGGAAACCTCAGATTCCCCTGCACAGAGAGGATCCAGAGACAAGCCTAGATGGAGGCTTTGCCTCATCGGGGGATGGTCTTGATGGTTCTCGGTTGTTCTTAATTCAGATACCTCCTCAAGTATAAACCAAGGAGCTTGACAAATCTGACTGAGGTTTATAAGTTTTAATGATGAAACCCAAAGGCAAGTTGGGAGATGGGAAGTGAGAGGCGGTATCCCTCATGGTATCCTAATACGGTCTTTCACCTAGGCAGCTTAATTTAGCAGACCAAGGTTTCTCTGTCCCGATCCCCAACTAAATAAATTCAAACTATTTAATGTCAATATCTAGCCCAAAGCATCTATAAATAGATGGTCAAGAGGGCTGGAGGAGAAAGAGAGCCAGACTCTCTCCTCAGTGAGTCCAGGGCCCCCTTTCTGGGGTTGAGGGATCTTCTCCTCAGTATAGATGTTGGAGAGACTAGACAGATGATGGCTCTACAGAAGAATTTGAATATTGACACAGGATATTCTCTTATGGTTCTTGGTAAGTCTTGATAAGATGCTCAGCTTGGAAACATGTCCTGCTAGGTCAAGGTCTCAGCTCCAAAAGCCAAGAATTCCATATAGCTCTTTCTCAGGTCAGTTTTCCTTTCCCAGCATGCCTTGCTCTCCAACCAATGTTTCTGCCACTGGCCCCTGATGCAAAGATTCCAAATTCTTCTCTTGCACTGATCATTACATGAAGAAAGAATGTTATACACCCCCAAAAAGAGAACTAATGGATTTTGAATGCATATTGATGCATACTTTTTAAAACTTTACTTCTTTTTATTGTTTTATTTTTTTTGTGTTTTCTTTTGCAACATGGCTAATGTGGAAATATGTTTGGCATGACCTTACATGTATGACTGAAATCAAAGTGCTTGCTTTCTCAAGGAGGGAGCTGGGACAGAAGGCAGGGAGAGAATTTAGAATTCAAAAATTTTTTAAATTATTATTAAATTTATTTTACATGTAATTGGTAAAGAGTTAATTGAACAAAAATAATTTTTAAAAATTAAATAACCAAAGACAATATAAAATACTTGAGAGTCTATTTGTCAAGATAAGCCTAGGGACCATATGAGCACAATTACAAAACACTTCACACAAATGAAAACAGATCGAAACAACTGGAGAAATATTAATTTCTCATAAGTAGGCTGAGCCAATATAATAAAAATGACAATTCTACCTCCACTAAACAGAAATAAAATGAAACAAAGGATTGGATGAGATGGTCACTAGTATCCCTTTTAGTTCTGAAGCCCAGATATTATACTTCTAAGAAGTACAAAAAAAAGCACATGATTTAGCCAGCTTAGCAAAGGAGGGCAATGTTGCTGGTACTTTTCCCATTTGGAAGGAAGGTAGGAGCTTCTTGAAAGCTGTGCCCCCCACCTCCCTCTCTGTGTCTCTCTGCGTCTCTCTGTCTCTGTCTCTCTCCCTGTCTTTGTCTTTGTCTCTCTGTCTCTATCTCTGTCTCTCTCTGTCTCTCTCTCTATCTCTCTGTCTCTGTCTCTCTGACTCTGTCTATCTCTTTCTTCCTCTCTCTCAAAAGATAGGCTCATTTGTGGAGTTTTATCTGGAGCTGGTGAGAGGGAGAAGTAGGCTTCTGATTCACCTGCAGAAGTAGCTACCAGTAAGCACCATGTACACATTCATCAAGATTCCAGGACCTAGAACCATCCTTTGAAGGGCAGAAGGGACCAGCATCAGATTCACCTTAAAACAGACACTCTGCCAAAGCCAAATCACTACAACACTAGGAGGTAGGTGCTGTTACTATTCCATTTTACAGTTTAGGAAACTGAGGCAGACAGCAGTTAAGTGACTTGCCCAAAATCACACAGCTAGTAAGAGTCTGAGGGAAGGTTGGAATTTAGGTCTTCCTGACCCAAATCCATATCTCTATCCACTCTGCTCCCTAGCAGTCTCCAAGGCTACTAATCAAAACATCCACTTACTTGGCAAATTAAGGTTTTCAGTGACTTTTGTGAATCGAAAAACTACTCAGACTCTACTTTAGAAGATTGATTGGGGTAAGCATGGTGGCAGATTAGACACAGCTCGCTTTCCCTCCTCAGACCCAACGATACAGACGACCTCAAAAGACCCCCCCAAAAAAAAACATTATCCTCATAAGAATGGAGGGACTCCATATCAAGGTGCAGCACTGAAGGTACATGGGATTTGAGCATTTCCACAATATAAGGGAGCAAAAAAGCTCCCTAGCTTTTTCCCTAGTAACTGACCTAGCCCCCTGCCCCCCCACCACACCTACAGAGCCAGAGTTAAAGTAAGTGCTTGCCGAATCAACAAGTGAGAGAGGGACACCCCAGGACTAAGCAACGGGCAGCCCCAGATCTGGGGAGCTGACTAAGATCACCAAGGACCTACCCCTGTGAATAGTAATACCCCAAACCCTGGCAGGCAGGCAAGGGGAGCTCAGATCAGGAGCACTCAGAACCAGCACGCCAGAATCAATGAGTGTGCACACCTGAGAGTGTGCAAAGAGAACCCCTGAAGTGAGCAAGGGGCACCTACAGGTCTTGGGAGTTAACTAAGACCACCAAGGACTTACCCCTGAGAGCAGTAACACCCGAAATGCCAGTAGGCAGGTAAGGGGAGCTCAGATCTTGGGTGCTCAGAACCAGTGCACCTGAATCAATGAGTGTGCATGCTTGAATCGACAAGTGTGCGAAGGGAACCCCTGAAGTGAGCAAGGGACACCTATAGGTACTGGGAATTAACTAAGACCACCAAGGATTTACCCGAGAGCAGTAACACCCAAATCGCTGGCAGGCAGGGGAGGGCAGATGCTAGACTCCACCAGGAAGAAAGCACAGCTGGGAAGAATTGAGAATTAGCCCGAGGCAAAAGCCTTGATCATTAGACCCATACACTGAGAGCCAGACCTCCTCACTCAGATTCCTGTCTGGAAAGGGAAGAAAAAAACCGTAGAGATGGCAAACAGTGCCCAGGAACCAGAACACCCCAACACCAAGAAAAGCAAGAAGAAGGAGGTGACCTTGGATACATTTTATGGAGGAAAAATACAGAACACAGAAGAAATAGCAGAAGAGGAAGCACAAACAAATGCTCCAAACCCTTCCAAAAGAAAGGGAAATTGTCCACAAGCTTTTGAAGAATTTAAATTGGAGGTCATCAAAAAGATGGAAGCCTTCTGGCAGGAAAAATGGGAAATAATGCAAAGGGAATTCAGCAATATGAGGGACAAAAACACCCAATTGGAGAAACAGCTGGAAGCCTCAAAAAGCAGGACAGACCAAACTGAAAAGGAAAACCAGTCATTAAAGGCCAGAATCAAGCAACTGGAAGACAATGATCTTGCAAAAGAGCAAGACTTAATAAAGCAAAGTCAAAAGACTCACAAAGTAGTAGAAAACATAAACTATCTCACTGACAAGGTGACAGACCTGGAAAACAAAGGAAGGAGAGACAATCTTAGAATCATTGGTCTACCTGAAAAGCCAGAAATAAACAGAGATCTTGATATCATAATACAAGATATTATCCAAGAAAACTGCCCTGAGCTTCTAGAACAAGGGGGCAAAATAGGCATTGAAAGAGTTCATAGAACACCCTCCACACCAAATCCCCAAAAGTCAACTCCCAGGAATGTAATTGCCAAATTCCAAAGCTTTCAAGCAAAAGAAAAAATCTTACAAGAAGCCAGAAAAAGACAATTTAGATATAAAGGAATGCCAATCAGGGTCACACAAGACCTGGCAATGTCCACACTGAATGACCGCAAGGCCTGGAACATGATATTCAGAAAGGCAAAATAACTGGGTCTTCAACCAAGAATCACCTATCAAAACTGGCTATATACTTCCACAGAAAAGTATAGGTATTCAACAAAAGAGAAGATTTCCAAGTATTTATTAAGAAAAGAATAGAGCTCAGTGGAAAGTTTGACATCCAAACACAAAGAGCAAGAGAAACATGAAAAGGTAAATATGAAGGGAAGGAAAAAGGATAAAAATGTTATCATTTTCTTTTATTCAAACTCTTCTATAAGGACTATATTTATATCAAATTATATATATTAATATAGATAGAAATGTAATGTGTAACTCTGCATTATTAGAGTAATTAGAAGAATCGCACATAGGGAAAGATTGGGGCATTAAGACAATATAGAGAAAGGAGGGGAAAGAAAGAAAAAGGGAGGGGGAATCATTAATGATACTAAGATGTACTTCAAGAAATAGAATAAAAATTAAATAGAATAATCTTTCTCACACAAAGATACACATGGGAAGGGGAGGGGAAGAATTCTCCTATAAGAAGGAGAGGAAGAGAGTGCTAATTGGTATTACTTAAACCTTACTCTAAGTGAAATCAATTCTGAGAGGGAAGAACATCTAGTTCCATTGGGATCTTGAATTCTATCTTATCCAACAGGGTAAGGGAGAAGGGGAAATTAAGGAAGGGCAGGGGGGAGGGAGTATATAAAAGGAGGGAAGGAGAGGGTGGGAGGGAAGTTAACAGACCCCAAAAAAGTCCAACAAACAAACAAGAAGGGAACAAAAAGGGAGGGGATAGAAAGGGAAGCATATCAAGGGAGGAGACTAGGGGGACTGATTTAAAGTAAATCACTGGTTTAAAGGGTTATAGCAAAAGAAGAAATGTCAGAATTAGGGGAGGATATCAAAATGCCAGGGAATCCATAAATGACAATCATAACTTTGAACGTGAATGGGATGAACTCAACCATAAAACGTAGATGAATAGCAGAGTGGATTAGAATCCAAAACCCTACCATATGCTGTCTTCAAGAAACACACATGAGGGGGGTAGATACTTACAAGGACAGAATTAAAGGTTGGAGTAAGACCTTTTGGGCCTCAACTGATAGAAAGAAGGCAGGAGTTGCAATCATGATATCTGACAAAGCCAAAGCAAAAATAGACCTGATTAAAAAGGATAGGGAAGGTAAATACATTCTGTTAAAAGGGAGTATAGACAATGAGGAAATATCACTAATCAACATATATGCACCAAATGGTATAGCACCCAAATTTCTAATGGAGAAACGAGGAGAATTGAAGGAGGAAATAGACAGTAAAACCATATTAGTGGGAGACCTGAACCAACCACTATCAAATTTAGATAAATCAAATAAAAAAATAAATAAGAAAGAGATAAAAGATGTGAATGAAACCTTAGAAAAATTAGAGTTAATAGACATATGGAGAAAAATAAATAGGGACAGAAAGGAATACACCTTCTTCTCAGCAGCACATAGCACATTCACAAAGATTGACCATACACTATGTCACAGAAACATGGCATACAAATGTAGAAAAGTAGAAATAATAAATGCAACCTTTTCAGATCATAAGGCAATAAAAATAATGATCATTAAGGGTACATGGAGTGCCAAATAAAACATTAATTGGAAATTAAATAATATGATACTCCAAAATCGATTAGAGAAAAAATCATAGAAACAATTAATAATTTCATTGAAGAAAATGACAATGGTGAGAAATCCTTTCAAACCTTATAGGATGCAGCCAAAGCAGTACTCAGAGGAAAATTCATATCCTTGAGTGCATATATTAACAAATTAGGGAGGGCAGAGATCAACAAATTGGAAATGCAAATAAAAAAACTTGAAAGCGAACAAATTAAAACCCCCAGAAGAAAACCAAATTAGAGATCCTAAAAATTAAGGGAGAAATTAATAAAATCAAAAGTGATAGAACCATTGAACTAATAAATAATACTAGAAGCTGGTACTTTGAGAAAACAAACAAAATAGACAAAGTACTGGTCAATCTAATTTAAAAAAGGAAAGAAGAAAAGCAAAATAACATCATCATAGATGTAAAGGGGGACCTCACCTCCAATGAAGAGGAAATTAAGGAAATCAGTAAAAACTACTTTGCCCAATTATATGACAATAAATATACCAATCTAGGTGATATGGATGAATATTTACAAAAATATAAAATGCCTAGACTAACAGAAGAAGAAATAGAATTCTTAAACAATCCCATATCAGAAAAGGAAATCCAACAGGCCATCAAAGAACTTCCTAAGAAAAAATCCCCAGGGCCTGATGGATTCATAAGTGAATTCTACCAAATATCCAAAGAACAGCTAACCCCAATACTATGCAAACTATTGGACATAATAAACAAAGAGGGAGTTTTACCAAATTTCTTTTATGACACAAATATGGTACTGATTTCAAAGCCAGGCAGGTCAAAAACGGAGAAAGAAAACTACAGACCAATCTCCCTAATGAACATAGATGCAAAAATCTTAAACAGGATACTAACAAAAAGACTCCAGCAAGTGATCAGGAGGGTCATTCACTATGACCAAGTAGGATTTAAACCAGGAATACAAGGATGGTTCAATATTAGGAAAACCATCCACATAATTGACCATATCAACATGCAAACCAACAAAAAGCATATGATTATCTCAATACACGCAGTAAAAGCCTTTGATAAAATACAACACCCATTCCTAATAAAAACACTAGAAAGCATAGGAATAGAAGGGTCTTTCTTAAAAATAATAAACAGTATATATCTAAAACCATCAGCAAACATCATCTGCAATGGGGATAAACTAGATACATTCCCAATAAGATCAGGAATGAAGCAAGGATTAGCACCTCTATTATTTAACATTGTACTAGAAACACTAGCAGTAGCAATTAGGGAAGAAAAATAAATTGAAGGCATTGAGGAGACCAAAAGCTATCACTCTTTGTGGATGATGTGATGGTCTACCTGAAGAATCCTAGAGAATCAACAAAAAAGCTAGTCGAAATAATCAACAACTTTAGCAAAGTTGCAGGATACAAAATAAACCCACATAAGTCATCAGCATTTCTATATATTTCCAACACAGCTCAGCAGCAAGAATTAGAAAGAGAAATCCCATTCAAAATCACCTTAGACAAAATAAAATACTTAGGAATCTATCTCCCGAGACAAACACAGGAACTATATGAACACAACTACAAAACACTCTCCACACAACTAAAACTAGACTTGAGCAATTGGAAAAACATTAACTGCTCATGGGTAGGATGAGCCAATATAATAAAAATGACCATCCTACCCAAACTTATTTATCTATTTAGTGCTATACCCATTGAACTTCCAATTTTTTTTTTACTGATTTAGAAAAAAACCATAACAAAGTTCATTTGGAAGAACAAAGGATCAAGGATATCCAGGGAAATAATTTTTAAAAAAATACAAAGGAAGGTGGCCTTGCAGTCCCAGATCTCAAACTCTATTATAAAGCAGTGGTCATCAAAACAATTTGGTACTGGCTAAGACACAGAAAGGAGGATCAGTGGAATAGACTTGGGTTAAGTGACCTCAGCAAGACAGTCTATGACAAACCCAAAGACCCCAGCTTTTGGGACAAAAATCCACTATTTGACAAAAATTGCTGGGAAAACTGGAAGACAGTGTGGGAGAGATTAGGTTTGGATCAACACCTCCCACTCTACCCCAAGATAAACTCAGAATGGGTGAATGACCTGAACATAAAGAAGATAACTATAAGTAAATTAGGTGAACACAGAATAGTATACATACAGTCAGACCTATGGGAAGGGAAAGATTTTAAAACCAAGCAAGGACATAGAAAGAGTCACAAAATGTAAAATAAATAATTTTGATTACATCAAATTAAAAAGTTTTTGTACAAACAAAACCAATGTAACCAAAATTAGAAGGGAAATAACACATTGGGAAACAAACTTCATAACAAAAACCTCTAACAAAGGTCTAATTACTCAAATTTATAAAGAGCTAAATCAATTGTACCAAAAACCAAGCCATTCTCCAATTGACAAATGGGCAAGGGACATGAATAGGCAGTTTTTAGCCAAAGAAATCAAAACTATTAATAAGCACATGAAAAAGTGTTCTAAATCTCTTATAATCAGAGAGATGCAAATCAAAACAACTCTGAGGTATCACCTCACACCCAGCAGATTGGCTAACATGACAGCAAAGGAAAGTAATGAATGCTGGAGGAGATGTGGCAAAATTGGGACATTAATGCATTGCTGGTGGAATTGTGAATTGATCCAGTCATTCTGGAGGGCAATTTAGAACTATGCCCAAAGGGCGCTAAAAGACTGTCTGCCCTTTGACCCAGCCCTAGTACTGTTGGGTTTGTACCCTAAAGAGATAATAAGTAAAAAGACATGTACAAGAATATCATAGCTGGTCTCTTTGTGGTGGCAAAAAACTGGAAAATGAGGGGATGCTCTTCAATTGGGGAATGGCTGAACAAATTGTGGTATATGTTGGTGATGGAATACTATTGTGCTAAAAGGAATAATAAAGTGGAGGAATTCCATGGAGACTGGAATGACCTTCTGAAAGTGATGCAGAGCAAAAGGAGCAGAGTCAGGAGAACATTATACACAGAGACTGATACACTGTGGCACAATTGAAAGTAATGGACTTTTCCATTAGTGTCAATGCAATGTCCCTGAGCAACCTGCAGGGATAAAGGAATAAAAACACTGAGGAAAGGCAACAGCTTGACTACAGGGGTGGAGGGGATATGATTGAGGAAAGACTGAATGAACTCCCTAAGGCAAAAACCAATAACATAGAAATGAGTTTGGATTGAGGACACATGAGGACACACACATGAGGAATCACACATCACCAATGGGGGTGGGGGGTGGGAGGCAGTGTGGGTAGGAAAAGAAAATGATCTTTGTTTCTAACAAATAATGTTTGAAAATTACCAAATAAAATAATGTTTATGTAAAAAAAATAAAAAATAAATGAGGAGAAGTTGCAATGTAAAAAAAAAAAAGATTTGATTAAGCTATTCCCCATTTTTAACAATGGAGGTACTTGATCAGGAATGTATTGAGAACTTTAGAAATTACTCCACCCTACTCAGACAATGCCTTAGGGGAAGATAAAGTTGCAAACTCCTGATTGAACAATGAAAAGTCCCTAACTCACACCTTATAGTAAAGTTAGAACCTTAAACTAGGTCTATTTTTAGATCTAATACAAAAAGGTGCTATGTACCTATAAAGGTTAAATTAATCACTAAAAGGTCAAGCAACTTGCAAAAGGCAAGCTTAATAAAAGAAGTGTGCAGTACTCAGTAGATTTTATCTAACCAGAGAAGGTGAGAACAAAAGAAGAAGAGTACTAAGAATGGGCAGTCCTGGGGAAAAGCTTCTACTGTGATTGGTAGATGTGAAAATTTGGGGGAGGTGACATAAGAGAAAGTTTCTTTAAAAGGAAGGGGGAAAAGGTGATTTGAGGTAGTTGGAGTTAGTTGGAGTTAGTTGGAGTTCAGAATTGAAGTGAGGACTGGAGCTTGCTTGGAGATGATCTTGTGGTGAGTAATAAAGATTGTCTCCTCTCCCTTAGGCTCAGGCCTAGGGCATTTTGGCCTAGGCCCTTTTCTAATGCTTGGCTATTCTCTCTCTCTCTCTCTCTCCTTCCCTTAATTCCTTTATTTATATTAATTAAAATCTCCATAAATTCCCAGCTGACTTGGGTATTTTCATATTTGGGAATTTTTTTCCCATGGTGACCACTTATTTTAGATATTAAGTCAAAACACTAAAATTATCTTTACAGTTTGGCCAAAACCTTTACAGAGTTTATCATTTTACAGTTTTTAACATTTATAGTTTTGGCAACCATGTTTTGGCAGTTACACTTTTAACCCCATGAGATAGACAATGCAGGCCCTCCATTTTGAAGCAGAGAAAAGTGAAGCTTAGAAAGTCTTGTCCAAGGTTACACACCTAATAAGTGGCTGTCCTCCATGCCTGGGATACACTACCCCCATCAGCTTTGACCACTGATTTCCTGGTTTTCTTTCAATACCAAATAAAGGCCCATCCTTTAAAGGAAGACTTTCCCAACCTCTCTTATTTCCATTGCTTTCTCTCTCTTATTTATTTTCTACTTATTCTATATGTAGCTAGCTTCATATATATTTTATTTGCTTGTTTTCTCTCCCATTAGAATGTAAGCACCTCAGGGGGCCACTAGGTAGCTCAATAGATGAAGAACCAGGCCTAGAGATAAGAAGTCCCAGGTTCAAATCTGACCTCAGACACTTCCTAGCGGTGTGACTTTGGGCAAGTCACTTAACCCTCTTTGCGGAGCCCTCACTGCTCCTCTGCCTTGGAACCAATACACAATATTTATTCTAAGACAGGAGCTAAGAATTAAAAAGAAAAGAATAAACTCCTCAAAGATCAGGGACTTTTCCTCTTTTTGTACCCTTGGTGCCTACCAGTGCCTAGCATTCAGTTTAATGCACTTAATTATTAATTGATTGATTGAACCAAAGGTCAAGTTCTCTGACTCCAAATCCAAGGCTCATTCCAATGTACCATGTTTCACTTCCAAGGGCAAAGGACCTCCTGCTCTCTTTTCATTTAATCTTCGTGCCAATTACATAAACAAATATTTACTAACATTGTACTATTGCCCAGGGATACAAATATCAGTCCTTATTTCAAGAATCTTGCATTCTGCTGGGATCAAGGGGAAATGGAAAACACAAAATGTACACAATTAAGGAATATGAAATAATCTCAAGAGGGAAACAGGGCTGATGGAATTTGGAAAGACCTCCTATGGAAAGTGGCACTTGATCTAGCTTCTGGGAAAACTGGACATTCCACTGGGCAGAGATGAGAAAGGAGTGCATTCCAGAGAGAGGGACCATCCTGTGCATAGTGAGATGTGTAGAAGGTGAAATGTCATGAATTTGGAATAATAGCACATTAATTTGACAGAGATAGATGATGTATAAAGGAGAGTTATGCAGTGGGACTAGAAAAGCAGATAGAAACTAGATTGTGGAGGGCCTTAAATGTTGGACAAGCCAATGATTTCACAACCCTACAAAAGTCAAATTTAAAACATATTTGTGAATCCCTCTCAGTGATACTGATAGATATGCTCTTAAATACAAATACAAATTTTATTGCTCAGTCCTTTTGCCTTCCTCAGTTAGGTATAGATTTTAGTAGAGAGCAATCAGGTAATCAGCCTTTGATCCAGGCTGAACATTACACATGATGCCAAAAGGGAGACAGGAGAGCTGAACTGTTCCCCACTTCTCCCACAAGCTAGAGGGCACTGAGATCAGTAAACAATTGGAACTGATTTGCAAAAATAATTGACAAGATCAAGAACAAAATGTGGACATTTCTGAATGTCATTGACTCAGTCTTTACTAAATGACAGGGTGGAAAGATGTGATCAGATGTAGGGGACCTCCTTTCTCCCCTTGGCTACTAATAATGATATCATTGAGTGAATGATAAATTACCAACTAAGCTACATTCATTCATTCATTCATTCATTCTTTCACATATTTATCAAACTTTATTGTTGATAGCACTGCAAGAGGTAAAAGTAGTAGCTGTTGAGCAGAAGAAAACAGAAGATAAAGTCCCATTCCTCAAGGAGGTTCTAGTTTAATTAGGGAAAGAAAGCATATCCATACAAAGAGGATAATATCTCATTTATATGGCATATGTCCATTCTAAACAGAGAGTAAGGGCTTACTGCATATAAACCATTATATTAGATGCTAGAAAAAATACAAGGTCCAGATATGACCATCCCTGCCTTCATAGACCTTATAGGCTTGCATAGTGATAAGACACAAACGCAGATAAATTGACATCATATCGCATAACTCAATTGGAGTGGTAAGAGGGGAAAAGTGCTGTGTGAGTATGTGAAGTTTGAGGGGAAAGACCATTACCAACTGGGGGAGTTGAGAGGGATTCATGGGAGAAGTGACATTTCAGTCCGGCTTTAAAAGATAGGTGGAGATTCAAAGGGTGAAAATGAAGAGAAGGAGCATTCTTGGCATGGAGAAAAGGATGATCAGAGTCATGGAGGTAGGAGAAAGAACACTTTGAAAATGGAGAATAGACAAGTTTGTCTAGAATAGGGACTCTTAACTGCTTTTATGTCATGGATCCCTTTGACAATTTGGTGAAACCTATAGATGTCTTCTTGGAAAACTGCTTACAATGAATAAAATAAAACATATAGGATTACAAACAAAACCAATCATATTGAAATAAAGATAAGATTTTTTATGGCCCAAGTTCATGACCCCTTGAATTCTAGTCACATGCCTTTTTTTTATGTCTCTGAACCTCAGGTTAAGAACATCTGCTTTAGAACACTAGATGAAGGAATGGAACAGTTGAACATCAAGAATTAAGCCTGAAAGAGCTGGTGTTAACTAAATTGAGAAGGTCTTAAACTCTAAGCAAAGAAGATTAAACTTGACTGTGTAAGCTTTAGTAGTCAATGAAGTTTGGTTTGGGGTTTTGTTTTTGTTTTTGTTCTTAAGCAAATAACAACATGCCTAGATCTTTGTGTAAGAAAGAATATTCTATCAGGGATATGGAGAGTAGGCTGAAGGAAAAAGGGAATGGATCTAAGAAGACCTACTAGGAAGGCTATTGTAATAGTAGCCTGCTGGAATTGGGCATATTGCAAAAGGGTATAGATTTGAAGACTGGTGCAGCCATGTAATCAACAAGGGTTGGTAACTAAATGGATATGAGAGATGAGGAACAGGATATATATGTGTGTGTGTGTGTGTATATATATATATATATATTTATGATTATTTATTTATTTATTATTTATTATTATTATTTATTATTTTATTATTTATTTTTACAATTGCCATTTCAACATGAACTGGTTCTCTGGCAAGTCCTGGAACAAGTATATGAACTCTTTATGACTTTTGCAGACTTTAACCCAAGTGAAGAAAGTATTCTGATTTGTAGTTCCCCTTAAGGCAGAGAAGATTATGGCTGTTGACAACAACTTAGAAGGCATGATTAAGACTGTGTTTGAACAACTGATTGAGGGAAAAGGGCTAGATCTAGTTATGGGCAAGGACAATGAGCAAACAGGAAATGCACCTCAGGAAAATGAACGTGGCAATGAAAATGAGAACAAACCTGCTAGTGACCCTGAGAAAATCTGTCCTTTGAAGGAAGTCACCAAGCTAACTACTAATGCTGTTATGATACACTCAAAGTCCCATAGACAATTCTCCACACAGGAATTGGAATCCATAAAAAGCCATTTCCCAAAATTTGTGGACAATCCTTTTAAATCCCAAAAGGAGCTAAAATGGGCATTCAGGATCTTTGATCTGGACTTCAATGATGTAGAGTTCCTATTGTTTGAACTGTTCAGCCCCTATGAACAGAGGCAATTTTTGGAGAAAACTAGATCTGACAACAATTTGACTAGCTGGCCAACTGCAGAGCAAAGGATGGATATGGACTTTACAAATCCCACCTGCATGTCCTACCTGAGAAGGTGCAGAGAGGATTTGCTGCAGGCCATTAAGCAATGCTGTTCTGAACTGAATGCATGGGCCAAGTTTGACAAGATCAGGCAGGATAAAGGGGAACATCCTGCCACACACATAGACCATCTGTCAGAGATGGCAGAGGCAATCTTAGGACTAGCTGATATTGAAGATATTGAAGCCAATATTGAAGAGACAGCTAGACACATCCATAGGCAATTTCTTAGGGGATGCATACCTAATTTGAGAACCTTTTTCAAAATCTATTTCCCTAAATATGACTCAGTTTCCCTAATTGAATTGAGAGAGGCTGCAGGTTACCTATTTGAAAACAATTCAGATCAGAGTAAGGAAGTTCATGACCTGAAAGATAAGTTAGAGAGGACTGAAAAGTATTTGAAACAAAAGGAAATTGAAGAAATTAAAAATCTGAACACAGTTAGGATTTACACAAAATTTACCCAAAAGATACCGAGTTACAAGACAAGACCAGTGCAAAAAGAGACTAGGGAATGTTTCTTTTGTCACCAGTAAGGGCACTTGATTAGACACTGCTTTTTGAAGAAGAAACATGAGAGTACTAACAGAGACAAACAAAATAGGTATAAGAAGTCCACTTGTTGTTCACATTGCAAGTTAAAATCCTCACAACAGGCTCCAGATTTGAATGACATGCAAAAGGCCGTAGAAACTGGAGCTAAGTCTAAATATCCTGATGTGGTCAGAAAACAGTTATGAAGCCAGGCCCATTAGTTGTGTAATGTGACACTTGGAGGTAGAAGAAATTGTGAGAATGAGGCTGAAGTTGAAAATAATAGAAGAAACTGGGGAAATAGTGTGAAATTGGTGCAAGACAGTGAATCTGTGAATGATAGCCATTGCAACAAAGCAAGAGACAGGCTGAGACAGATTAGAGTCAGAAACAGAACTTAAGGAAATAACATCCCAAATAGTAAGGGAGATGAAAGATTTTGAAATGAGTTGTAAAGTAACTAAACAGGAAAAGAATGTAAAGGAAATAATATCATTCCTTGAGAACTTTTTCCAGTGTAGAGTGAATAATGAGATTGAATTATGCAAAAGGAAAAATCAGAAAGAATCACAAGAACTCAAGAAAAAGTTAGTGACTAATACAGAGACCCATAATCTCAATTCCCTAGAGGTTACTGTTGATAAAGATGATATGGCTCTAAAAACATTCACAGACGAAGTCCCATCTAACTTAGTTAATTCTCCCAAGAACTTTATGGCAAAGGTACCCTTAGAAATGACATCTAATTTGAATCCAGAAGCTAGTACCTTCCATCCAGCAATGAGTGTTATAGATAACGAAATATTTACTGAAAATGAAGCTGACATTACTTTTGAACACAAAGATTATCATATTCAAAGTATTGGAGGTGACATTACAGTGGATTCAGTTAGTGCCAATGTTCTATGGGGCACAGGGGTATCTAGCCAAAGCAACAGCGGTGATTTAGGTTCATGTTCCATTGTAGTTGAGAATATAACCTCTAATATAGACTTCATTGGGAATGGATAAAATCAAAAAGAATTAGCTGAGTTACATATGCACCTGGCAGAGAATAGCAAAGAAATGGGAACTGATTCAATGATTATGAACACTTTAGCTACTAAGCCACACATACACACACATACACACACACACACACACACACACACACACACACACACATATATATGTTGTAGTGGGGGACAACATAATGGTACAGGGGGAAATGCAGAAGTACAAACCTTATTCTCAGAACAAAATAATGAATTAGAGGGAAAGATTCCTATCTCTATACAGTCAAATGAGAGTAAAGATAAACATAAACCTCACACTAGTGTTGGAGTAGGATCTGTGATTATTAACAGTGGAGGAGATCTGTATGACCCCATACCATCTAGTTTACCAATTCAAAATGAAAATCTAAAGCTTACTAATGAGAAGCAAAAAGAAACTGATTTGAGAAACATGGAAGCTGGTGACATAGGCTTAGATCAAAATGCAAAGCCTGAGTTGCCAACATCTGACAAAAGTTTACATGGCATTGAGCAAAATCCAAAGAGCATAGTTATTGCATTTAGTGATTCAGATTCAGACACTGAATCTGAAGGAATACCAGAAGGTGTGATGATAATGGATGAAGATGATGTAGAACAAATGCCTTATCAGTTTTATAAGCTTTATGAAGAGGTAGATGAAGAAGGGGATGTGTGGGACACTAGGGAAAAGATAGAGTACCTGGAATGAGTGTAAACAAGTTCTTACCAAGATTATGATGATGAGGGATTATTCTTTGGGCACAAAACAAGTTGCATACCATTGGAAGAAATTTATGCACACTTAGGGGCTGATAATGATGATGATTTTATAGAGAAGTTGAATTGCATGGCTTATGCAGATACAGATTCTGAATGGGAAGGATAATATCAAGGAACATATTGAGAACTGGAGGAGGAGAGATAGATACACAATTTCCATTCTATTCTCTAACTTCAAACATATGAAAAGTACCATTTAAGCTGTAACAGTGAAACCAAGATTAGTTGGAGTTCCATAGGGCAACATACTACATTAAACCTTATGTGAATGAAGACTAGTCTTAGATAACATAGTGAACAAGTTATTCTGCAAAAGAAGAACCAGTATTGCAACAATAAGAACACTCCTAAACTTGTAGCATAAAGTTTCAACTTCATAGCTAGGACAGACACAAACATCTAGAATGCTAGAGAAGCATGGATTCACATTGGTTGAATCTGTTATAACAAAGACTTTAACAGCAAGTTGTAGATGAGAACTGAAAGAGGTTATCCATATCTCTCAACTTTTATCCTAAAACAGTCTATACCGGGGGAAGGAAGGGAGAGAGGGTATACCATGAAGATATTATTTCATAATTTCAGATACCTCACATGTCATAAGTGATGATACATATACAGATGACATCAGAAAAAAAAGTTCCAGTCATGAACTGCAACGTGAATAGCCCAAGAAGAAAGCATTATCAGTCCTTGTGAATTAAAGCCTACAGAAAGCACTGAGAGCCACCAGACTACAGAAAAGAGAGCACTGCACTTTTTAACATGATAAAAGGACAGCATCCCTGAAGATATGCAGTCAGCAATAAACAAAAAAGGGAAACCTTGCATTTGAAAGAGTAGCAGCCACAAAGAAAATAAAAGCCTCAATATAAAATATAAAATAGTCTCTGCCTAAAACAGTAACAAAACGAAAAGAACTATCTCCAAGAACTACATACTACAGAACATCTACGGAACATCTACATCTACGGAACAATAGCAGTAACCATATGATAAACCTCCTTGAGGTTTTGAGCTGGCGAACCCACATTAACCATGCCACCGCCACCTTTGAAGATGAATGACGTCGAAGCCTTGCCTGCGCGTGAATGCTGACACCAGGCCACAACCACACCTCTCATAACACCTGGTGTCCCATACCCCATGTGCCCCAAACTCTGCGCCTCAGCCTTTGGACTCCAAAGCCATATGAGGGTACACCATAGATGAAAACGCACAAAGTCAATTGTCATTCTCGGTCACCGAGAGACTACCACTAAACCTCCTTGATAAAGAAAAAAAAAATTGAAATCATTATTCTTATCAAAGTCTTGAAAACTCACACAATACTCACACCCATCCATGTAAAAACATCTGTACACCTTACCTGTGAGCACGAAGATGTACAAATGCAAAAGCTTACCCCCATGCATGAAGAAAATCATATGTAATCTTACTTGCACACACATAAAATTGATAAATTCTGGCATACAAGAAGATTCTTACTTCCATGCAAAAGTAATTTTGCACTCTTACACACACACGTTAAAATCTTATTTGCACACAATTGTTCATGGTTTGTTTGTGTGTTCCTGGTTCATGATTATTGCAGTGGATCCTGATTTGAAGAACACAAGTTTTCAATCAAGTGACAGAAGACAGAAGAGTGAAGTGCTGACCAGAGAGGATGGAAGAGTTTCTACAAGCAACATGACTGGACATGGAAGGACTTTGGAACTTTGAAATCTTGGAACTTTTGGCTATGAAGATATGTAAGAATGCATCGTACATGTGAACATCACATATATATGCATGCACATCCTACATAGCAAAATAAGATATTTCATGGATTGGGTAAGTATACAATGTGCATAGTTGCATAACATAAAGACACACTGATGAGAAATTTCTGGGGAAAATTCAAACAAAGATTTTTCTTTTCTGCGTGAGTTTGCACAGAAATCTACAAGGATGCACATATGTAAATTTGCATAGATCCTATGTACACATGTAATTATTAAATTAACTAACAAGCTAACTTTTAGAGTAATTTATTAACTACTAACAATAGTGATAGTCTAGTGAATTTGTCCAAGGCTTAGGACAGTAGAGACATAGAAGTTCTGAAGTATAGAAGGTAGATTGCATTATGAATGTAGGTTAGCATTTGTTAGTGTTAGGAAATTTTTCTTACTGACTATATTGACATTAGGATAAGACATTTGCATGCTCAATATGTTATTGACATTGTTGAGATTATTTGAACGTTATTACTTGTTTTGTTATGGAAAACTATATTCATGTAATTCCCCTACCTAAACCATTTCCTATAACCCATTCTTAGCTTAGCATTTAGATAGATAGAACAGCTAAGATGTTTAGGATTTTGTTATGGGGGGGGGGGTAGGAGTATATTTCAGATAGCAAAGGGTTAATAAATAGATAGATGAAACTATTATTAAGGTGAGTATCATTAAAAATGCAAGTTACAGTTTTTTTCTAATAAAAGGGGAGATTGTGGTAGAGACTTGAAGAGAGAGAGGTTTTGCAGGGCAAGCCAAGATGCAAGAAACAAGCTGAAGACCTGATCTGCAAAATCAAGGAGAAGGTTCCAAATGGATAGTTCCCAGGAGAGGCAGTTGGGGAGCCTGATGAGAGGAGAGTAATTGGGACCTTGAGACTCACTCTCTCTCTGGGGGGTTATTGAACTGAGGAGGCTTGGCTTTTTGGGCTCTGATCAAAGGAGGAACTGAGTCTCCGGCTCTAGGAGTTGAAGCTGGCCAGGGAGATTTGTTTCTGTCTCTCTCTTTCTGGGATTTGACTCATCAAAAGTGGGAGGAAAGCCAGGCTGAAGGAGAGAGCTTTTTTTCTTGGTGGCTGGCTGAGGGGGAAGATGCTGAGAGACCTTGGTGGCTTTGTGAAGAAGAAAGAAGATTTCAAACAGTTGTTCTCCATCTCTCTGTCTCTCTGTCACAGTTTGTGACTGGACTGATGTCCCAATCCCTCAAATTCTTATTTTAGATTAGGGACATCCTCATCCCCTTCACCTCAATCCCCATCCTGTTTGTTCCCAATAAACCCCTTACCTGAGAAAGGAAAAAGAGTATCTTTATAGTCCACTTAGGGGGGAAGGAGGAAGCCAAAAGGCTTCCAGAAGTGGTTGGTTAAGGGAGGGAGTGAGGGAGGAAGAGGGTAGGAAATAGATTGATCCATCAGTCATCAGTAGAGATCAGTAGGCAAATCCCAGTGCATTCCCCTTTAGCAGTTTCCCTGTGGCAGCATGCCCCTGTAACAGCATCTCTGTAGCAAGTGTCCCATACCAGCAGCTGCTCTCTATCCAAGCCAGAGTACATTCCAGTTGGCAACAATAAGAAATAATCACAACAGATTTACACTTCTATTTCAATATATCCTTTCCCAATTTGCCCAATATATATATATATATATATATATATATATATATATATATATATATGAGATATTGAAGTCAGATGGAGGACCACATTTTAGGGGAAGAGATAATAAGATCATTTTTGAACCTGTAGATTTTGAGGTGTGGAGGTGATCTTTTTAAAATGCTTACCTTCTATCTTTAGAATTAAGATTTTGTATTGGATCCAAGGCAGAAGAATGGTAAGGGGTAGGCAATGGGGGTTAAATGAGTTAGGGAGTATCTGAGACCAGATTTGAACCCAGAACATCTCATCTCTGGGCCTGGTTCTCAATCCACTGCTACCTAGTTGCTCCCCATGAAAGTGTTTCCCACAGACATCTGATGATGTATGTCTAGAACTCAAAGGGAAGGGAAGAATTTTAAAGAGACGTAGAAGTCATTGGCATAGAGTTGGTAGTAGAAACTTTGGGGATGAGTTATTTTGTTTAAAGCAGAGCATACAGAAGGAAGGGAAGGGGAGAGGAGACAAAGAGGCCATTGATGAACACTCGGAAAATACACACATGAAGGATTCAGGAAAAGGATGCCAAAACATCAAAGAAGACAAAGATTGGTAGAAAGTAGGAGAAACAAGAGAGTGCAGATACCTCTGAAATAAAAATGAAGAGTATATAGTAAGAAAGAGTGGTCACCAATAAATAATCCAGAAACAAAGGAGCACAGACTTTCAAAAAAGGTTATATTTCCATATATTGGAAATGGTTATTTTTCATAGTTATGGATTATCAGAGAGCTTTGAGAAAGAGCAATGAAAGAGTGATAAGTGCAGAAGTCAAACTGCAAAGAGCTGAGGAGAGAAAAGGATGGTGATCACACTGAGACATTGGGGAGTGTCAGTTTATTTAAAAAGTCTAGTAATGAATCAGAGAACAGTCACAGATTTGTAGTCAAATGGGTAGAAGGACCATAGGACAGCATCTTTGTGATTAGATATATCTGAACATATCTGTAGGCAGAAGGAAAGAGACTAGTCCAAAGGGTAGAAATGCACAAACATGACCTGGGGGAGGGGGGGTATTGATGACCACTGGGACAATGTCCTGGAAGAGGGAAGAAGAGGGAATATCCTCAAGAGCTCAAAATTGGCTTCATGAAATACTGAGATGTAAGGAATCTCATTCAAAATAGTAATTAGGGTTAGTATTCCATGAATTCCTATTTTATAGATAAGGCAACAAAAATGACTGATGAGTCTGAACAGCTTGCAAAGTGTCAGAGGTAAGATTCAAATTCAGTCAATTCTAACTCAAAGCCAAAAGCATAGTTTAGTGTGCCATGTTGCCATATAAATATGAGCCACTATATGGACATCTGAAGGTTATTGAGTCCTGGTCCAAAGTTTATTCTTTAATTTTCTACCATTTCTATCCACCCTCCCTAATAATTTCTAGTTGTTTAGGCTATGGAAGTACTATGTACTGAGCTCCAATTTGATGGAGAAAAACCAAGACAAAATGGTAAAAAATCAAATGTATTCATTCTGAGTGAATAAGATCAGAAAACAATTTAGGGAAAACTTTATGGAGGAACTGAGGGAAATTTTTCTACATCTTCAAAATAAAATAGCTTTAAGAATAATTAAGAAGAGGGTAGTGAGATGACTCAGTGAATAGAAAGCCAGACCTGGAAATAGAAGGTCCTATGTCCAAATGTGGCCTCAGACACTTCCTAGCTCTATGACCCTGGACAAGTCATTTAACTCCCCTTGCCTAGCCCTTACCACTCTTCTGCCTTGGAACCAATACTTACTAATTCTTTCTTCTTCTTCTTTTTTAAATTTAGAATATTTTACCATGGTTGCATGATTCATTTAAGTATCCCCCTTCACCTCCCCATCCCAGAGCTGACAAGCAATTCCACTGGGTTATTCATGTATCATTGTTCAGAACCTATTTCCATGTTATTGATATTTTCAGTAGAGTGATCTTTTAACATTAAAACTCCAATCATATCACTGTCTAACCATGTGATCAATCATCTGTTTTCCTTCTGCGTGTTATATAATTAGAATTTGCTCCCCAGAACTCTCTTTCCCAACTTCCCATTTTTGTTTTCATGTTACGTGCTTACTCTTCCAAGATAAAGCTGTGTGTGTGTCTCCTCCCTCTTTCTCTGCTCCCAGGAAAGCAGATGTGGAAGTTAGGTGAGAGCCAGGCAGAAGATTTTTACTCACCTGTTCATACTAAAGCATTGTACTTCTATTTTATTTCTTCTACTTCAAGTGATCACTAATAAATCTTATAAAGTATAATACTTGGAGTTATTGATATTAATTTAAATCTTAAAATTTTTGGCAAGTCAGGAAGGGATAGAATCCTTGATCTTCTTTGAAAATAGCCTTTGAGTAAAGTTAGGGAATAGATTATTTTGAGAAAACTGCATTTCTCATCTGCTGTGACTCTTTTTGCCCCTGCCCCCAGGGGAACTCTCTTTGGAGTCTTCCCAAGCAGGAGATCCAAAGTGGCAATTTGGTTTTCAGGTCTTTGGTATGTGAAACTTAGCCTGGGGGTACTTGCCCACCTGACTCATCTTTTGAGCAAGGCATTTTTCCTGCACAGAAGGTAAAGTATAAATTTCCCTTATATTACTAAAAGCTGAGGCAGCCCTCAGCTCAATGCAGAAGCTTGATAAACTGGAGATTTGGGGCTTTTTCCATGCTGCCCACCCCATCCCCCTTCTAGCTTCCAAACCAATTTTAAACTGACCCTGGAAGTTTTCACACTCCTAGCTGAGAGGGTGGAAACTGAGGGTTTAGCCCATACCAGGGTTCTCCCATGCCACCCTCTAGACTGTAAAACCTAGCATAACAGGTGTTGAATTTAAATTGTGGTTGGGACTCTGAATAATATTAATTAGGTGGCCACCAGGGATTTAATTTCTAAATCCCAAAATGAATTACTAAAGTAAATAGAATTTATGGTATTTTATTTACAATATTTATAATAGAAGGAAGATATTAAGGAATGAGATAGAGAGAAAACACTGGCTTCTTTATACCAGTTAGAATTTTTAAGTCCCAGCCAGGGGAAGAGAAAAGCAAGTCCACTAAGTCAGCCTTTCACTTACCAATGGTGACAGTCTAAAATAAAAGTCTGGGTGTAGATCTTCCAGTTGCTCTTCTGTCCTTCACTCCAAGCCTGGTGACTCCCCTCTTCAGTCTTTTCCCCCGCTATTTAAAGACCTTTTTCACTTGGGTCACCTCCTCTAAATTTTCACGTCTACCAATCTCAGCAGACACTTTTCTCCAAGACTGTCCATTCTTTAGTTCTCACCTTCTTTGGTTAGATTTTATCTTTTTGGGTTACTTAAATCCTCTTTTGTTAAGTTTACTTTTTGTAGTTACTTAACACCTTTTTATAGTTAAAATCTAAAAATAGATTGTAGCTTACAATTCTACCTTCACTATAAAGGAAGAGCTAAGTATCTTCATTGTTACAATTAGGAGATTGCAATTTTATCTTCACAATAAAGAAAGAGCTAAGTATCTTCATTATTACAATCAAGAGATAGCTAAATCCAATCTTCACACAGGGGGGAAGCTAGTAACTCAGTCGATTGAAAGCCAGATTTTTGAAAATTAGACTCTGGTTTTTTGACCCAAACATCAGTGTAGCATGTATTCTATACTCAAACACCCTTTTGTTCTCCCTGATGTTTTTATGCCTAGGGGGAGGAGAAAGAAGGTTATTCTTCCAAACCTCTTCATTTTACTCCTAGTCAGTACATACTAGGGCAGCACCACCTCCAAACACTAGGTAGAATTGCAAGCATGGCCCACTCTATGAAAGAGCAGTGCATTGTCACAATTTTAGGATTTTTTTTTCTTACTACTACTCCTGGGAGTGCTTGTACTGCTTGGATACTTTTAAATTTATCTGTTCCTCTCCAAGAAAAAACAACTAAAATATATGTTGAGTAATCTCAAGATGCAGAAGGGCGATTCTTCCTAGTCTCTGAAACACATCCAATATGGAGTTTATACACACTATGCTCAGTGAAGAAATCACCCTCAGTATGGGGAACCCCAGAAGTACAACCAAAGAAATCTAGATGGATGATGATACTTGGTAGAGGAACCTCAATGAATCTGGAGGTGGATTTTAAGTCTTTTCAGACACCATTGCCTAATTGGTGTTAACTGTTTCAGTGTGTTCTAGTGAAGTCTCTGTAATGCAGCTATCAGAATTAGAGAAAAGACCTCTTGGATTGATTTTAAAACCTTCTATTAATACTGAGTACCTGTATCCTGTCACACTCATTATATTTGCTGATTGCTTGGTTGAAAATTTTATTTTATTTTTAAGTTCACACATTAATCTGATCTAATATATTCTGTTACACTATGTCATTTTCAGCTACTATGTTTTGGCCATTAGCTATATGATCTATTACATTATCTTTGTTTGTATTTCACTTCAGCTACTAAAACGGACCTTATCAGAGTTGTTGAAAAAAAATAATGTCTAAAAGACCCCTTAAAATCAATTTGAGATAGTTAGCTCATTAAATTTTCCAAAGGTTGTTATAAAATTTTAACTAGTTTTTATAAAGGCCATCAATCCTCTATGTGACAATTTACAAAGTCAAAAATAGAAAAAAGCTATTTTTATATGGGCTTATTCAATAATATTTGTTCAGTGTAGTTATAGGGGGAAAACAACAGAATATAACAGTAGTTAAAACCCAGTACTTTTTATAAAGAACAGTGTAACAGAATAATATTGAATGAATTAATATATGAACTTAAAAGCAACAAAATTAAATCTTAAACAAAACAATCAGCAAAATGCAATAAAATACAGAGGTTTTTGTACAACATTGGAGTCTGAAATGCCTTAAAAATATAAGCTCCAGGCTCTTTAAAGTTCTTTTTTTATCCATTTAGATGCCTATTGTCAGAAGGCAGAATATTGGTAATGGGTAGGCAATGGGGTTCAAGTGACTTGCCCAGGATCTCACAGCCAGGAAGTGTCTGAGGCCAGATTAGAACTCGGGACCTCCTGTCTCTAGGTCTGGCTCTCAATCCACTGAGCCACTGAACTGCTCCCCATAGTAAGGGTGGGTTTTAGGAATCTCAAATTGGGCCAAAGAGTTGCAGGGAGATGAAATTCTCTCCTGAATCTCAGGTGAGATAAATAAAAGGACCAGTGCACTCAAAAGATACCCTTTGAAATAAGCCATGCTTGTAACTTCCCATTTAGAAAAGTTTCTTCCTTCTCCTCATTGTCCCCCCTGGGGTCCCTTGCCACATGGAGGCTAATTGTAGCCTAAGGAAGAACACCCCCATTTTTAACAGCTGGTTTGTGAGTCCTGAAGAAACTGGGGCAGTTATCAGCAGCCTGGGTCCTGAGGCTGAGCTGGGGTGGGTTGAGACCAGGAGAGTGATTTGGGTCAAGCAGGCCTGGAGCAGATAAATGGAGGCAGGAACAGGCAGCAAGAGTCGGGTGGGCAGGGCTGGGACCAGGTGAGCGATCTTGGTCAAGAAGGTCCAGAATGGATGACTGGAGTGCAGAATCAGGCAGCAAGAGTGAGTTGAATCAAGAGACTTTACTGAAAAGCCTTGGAGAAATGTGGCTTAGAAAACATTATTTAGGCTATCTTTAAAAAATTTGAGAAGTTCTCATCCAAATCTTGTGGTTGCCATAACTGTAAAAATTAATTTAGTATCTAGTAATATAAATATTATATTTTGTGCAGTTTGTTAAGGATTATTAGAAAATCAAAGAATAAAGAAAATACACTACATGCCCATGGCTGATTAGCCAATTCATAATGCCCACAAATAGCTTACTTACTACACCATTGCAATGGCTGAGTAGAGAGGCGTGTGTGAGGAAGAGAGCCAGTTAAATACTCATTGTGATCTCGCCCAGGTGGAGAGTCAGGTGAGATTATAGGGAATTCTGGGAAACACCAAGGACTTCTGGGGATTGAAGTCTAGGGTTCAAATTTCCATTTTTACACCCTATGACTGGACTGGAGAAAATACCATTATAAAAGTCCATAAACAACTTGGACAAACCCTTTTCTGTGGCAAAACCATAGTTCCTTATGGATGCTGGGTTTGTTACCAGATCCATCAAGGTAACATGTTTCCTAAACATCCTTTTGTTCCTTTTTGCCATATTAATTGTCACATAGATGATCATTTATGGACTCCATCAAACTGGTTACAACCTTTATACAACCTTTGGAGAATTTAATGAGCTAAAAATATCAATTGATTTTAAGGGGTCTTCAGAAGTGATTTTCAAATATCTAGTAGCACAACTACCTCTTACTGATCAGTTGCCTAACTGAGTCGTTTGTAACAAGAGGTAAGGGTCCATTTAGTAGTTGAAGTGAAGTGCAAGAGCACTATTATATTCCCCACCTCCACATTTATAAAAATGTAATGGATGAGACATCAGAAGTGACTTTCAATATTGTATTCCTTGCCTCCATATTGCAATGGCTGGGACATATAAATACATGCCTTTTACAGCTGTTATAGCTTCATATCAAAGGAGGGGGGTTTCCCAAGGGGCTTGGTTACCCCATGATGGATTATAATCTCATCTGGGAGGTGTGGGAAGTTTTTTTTTTTCCTCAGGGGGCTTGGTAACCCCTGAATGGCTCCCTGAGGGAGAATTTCCCATGGAGCCTAGTGACTCCTGGATGGTTTTTATATTTGTAACTCTTCAGCTTCTTCACTACCCTTTGTAAAAATAGACTTGAATCCAGGACTTCAATCCCCAGAAGTCCTTGCTCCACTTCCCCAAAATGCTTTGTAATCTCACTGAATTCTCACCTGGGCCAAGAGCAAATCATTATTTAAAGGGTCTTCGCCAGAGGCCTAGACACGTGCTTTCTTATTCTGTATTTTCTTTAATCCTTAACCTTTAATAAACCTCTAAAAATATAATACTCCTTGCAGAGAGAAACTAATTTCTACCTGCCTCAATTCCCAAAATTTTAATCCTTACCCCTTCCACCAAAATGCTCTAGATTCTTAATGACATTTTAAACACAAAATGTTTTCATAAGTAATACAGAGGGTTTGGTTTTTGTTTTGGTTTATTTGTTTTTGTTTTTTTTTTTGGCCTGGTTTCTCCTGCCACACTTTGGAATGATAGCAGTAATAGACTAGGTTAGAAATATCTTTGCCAAGGTTGAAAGACTGGCTAGATCTGGAGAACTTGTGACAAGTATCCATGAGCTTCATATGTTTTTAAAATGTCACACAGCGAGTGGCTATAGAGACTCATGCCATTCCTAATGATAGCAGATTTGTTTGCTATTGTCATTAACTGGCCTCTTATGATTTTGGGTATTTGGGTACATTGAATATACATTAGCTGCTGTACTACTGTTTTTAAAAGCTGTTGCTTAGTGAAAATCATGTGCACTCACACTGTGGATCATGGCCAAGTTAAAAAGGAAATAGATCTCATTTTTGGGAGAGAAACCTTTGTATTCCTCTACTTGACTGACACCTTTGCTTGGAATGTGAACTATATATTTTTGATTTTTTAATTTTATTATTGTTTTTCCTTGTATGTGCAATATAGTATTTGGGTTTTCTCTTATTCTCTTTTTTTGTATCTGAAGCACATGTTGCCAGTATTAATGTGTTATTATTATTTTTAATTTTGCACTAGGATAAATTCAAAATGTCCATTGGCCCTAATGTCAATGCAGACCCCAAAGCTTTAGACTATGGAAACTTGCCATTGATTGTTAAAAATTATGGCACTTTGATTAATGATTGTGTCTGATTCCAGGAGAAGGGATCACAAAAGAGTCACTGCACAGTGCCAAGGAGAATAAAGTTCATCTACACTGTGCCTAGGAGCACAAGGTCTTGAACTTATTTGGGGGTTTGAGGAAGTGGCCATTTGACACCCTCAAATGCCAGATTCCCTTGTGCCAGATTCAGACCTCTACCAAGTACCTCAGTTTGGATGCCATTTGGGCCTCCCTATCCCTGAAAGCAAAGATAAAATCAGACCTGGGAATGATATTTCTTTTTGGCTTCAAAATCTAGTTCTTTTTCTCTCTCTCTTTTATGGTATGGCAATTTTCTGTAGTCCTGACTGCTGATTAGGTAAGTGCATAATTGCTACTACAATAGGTTTGTGGAACATAAATCACTTTAATTGGGCCTTGATTCAAGGACCTGTTATGGGTTTATTCTTCCTTACTTAGAATTTTTACACATGAGACTTTGATAGTTTATGTTTCATCTAGCAGTTACTTTTTATCTTTTATTGTTCTTTTTTAATGTTTTTTTTATTTTCTTTTGACAATTGGTTCATGTACCTTATAACTCAGCCATGTATCTTGGAGTGATCCAAGTATTAGCCAACAACCTCCTCAAGGCAGATTGTATTACTGTTATGAAATTTTAGATTTATAAAAATTTTTCTTGTTTGAGAGCAGTTTTAGGATGAGAAATTTGCTATCTCCCTGTATCAAGAAAGTGAACTGTTTGTAGAAGGCACCATGAGGATGCCTGCAGAAACCATACACTGCTCCAAAAGATCCAGAATGAACTTTGTGATGTAGTGAATTGAACCAAGGGGTGTTGAAAACATTTATTTTTAATGTAAACTCTTATGCCAAAGGGGATTGTTCCCAAATTGGCTTTTTATCAACATGCCTAGCAATCATTGGTTTTGTTCTCTTTCTCTTTTAGTTCCCTCTTATCCCCAAATTATTTTAATTTTCCCTTAAAACATACAATATTATATGTACCTCTAGTTAAAGATCTTTAGAGATATAACTTGATTATGTGTAATGATTCATTGGGGAAATTAGGCATGAAAATCTGGGAGATTTCTACATGCTGCTAGTAGAAAAATCTATTACATTCAATTGTGCCATAATGTCACTCTGCATCAATTCCTGGAGGTCTTTCCAAATCACATGGAATTCTTCCAGTTCATCATTCCTTTTAGTATAATAACATTCCATTACCATCAGATACCACAATTTGTTCAGTCATCCCCCAATTGATGGACACCCCCTTATTTTCCAATTTTTTGCTACCACAAAGAGTGTGGCTATAAATATTTTTGTGCAAGTATTTTTCCTTCTTATCTCTTTGAGGTACAAATCCAGTAGCGGTATGGCTGGAGGGATATAGAACACTTTTTTTATGTGCTCATTGATAGCTTTGGTTTCTTCATGTGAAAACTGTCATTTAATGTCCCTTGACCATTTGTCAATTGGGAAATGGCTTCATTTTTTGTAAATTTGATTTAGTTCATTATATATTTGGGAAATTAAACCTTTGTCAGAGAGTTTTGTTATAAAAATGTTCTCCCAGTTGTTTTCTTTCTAATTTTGGTTGCATTTGTTTTGTTTGTACAAAACCTTTTTAATTTAATAGAACCAAAGTCATTAATTTTACATTTTGTAATGTTTTCTATCTCTTGCTTGATCTTAAATTCTTTCCTTTCCCACAGATATTACCGGCATGCTATTCTATGTTCACCTAATTTTATTTATGATTTTACACTTTATAACAATATTTATTACTTCTAAGACAGAAGGTAAATTAAAAAAAGAATAAAAAAGGAGCATAATTTTATACATAATATAAAAAGAGTGTTATCTCTTGTTCCTTACATGCCACCTTGTTTTGCATTTCTCTAAAGTACTCATGTAATATTATATATTAAAATTAAATAAATTTGTTTTCTATTCATCTACTAAACTGAATGTTCATTGAAGGGGAGGATTGTATCTTTTAAAAACTATCTTCCCTAGCATTCAGTTCTATACATAATAGACACTTTATAAATAGCTATTGAATGAATGAATAAATGAGATTTTTTCTTCTGTTTCCTTCAACACATAAGTATAATATTTATAGGAAAAATGGGGGAATTGAAAAAACAGGGGATACAGAAGTTTTGTAGCAGGGAATGGAGGAGTTGAAGGGAGAGAGGGAATATGGCTGCTGATGAGGCAAAGGAGAGAGATGCCCCCTGCTGAGAGGCTATTTGTGAACAAAATGGGGTGTCCAAGAAATGAGCCACTTATGATAGCCTGCGGGGATGTCTTCTTGCTGGATTGCTGCCAAAGTTGCCCCAGAGGGACAAGCCTTTCCCCAAAATTTGGTCACCCAGCAGGGGTTTGATAAGGAACATTTCTAATTGGATGACTGAAATGAGGTTCAGCTCCCTCTATGCCCCAGAAAAGATATTCCTCTTATCTGACCGCAATATTCAAATAACATAAATTTTAATAACCAGTTCGGATTGGAGAGGTATCAGGGAAAAGGGAAGAGGGATGCCCCTAAAAAAGGTTGGAGTCTTTCCCAGCTTTGGAGCTGACACCAGGTCTCACAGGTTGGTGGAGGATTTCTCTTATTCCTGTCTATACTATATCTATGCTAGTTTTCTTAATTTCAAAATCTTAGCAGTATACAGCAAGCAACAAGAACAGTTCTGACTTTCAGAGCTGGGTGGGCCTGTATCTTTGGGCTGAAGACAGTAGAAGCACTTCGATCCAGACTGGGAAGGCCAAGCTCCTCCCACTCCCAATGCCAGGAAGGAAGTGCTCAAGTCACAAGACCAACTGCTACTCCCAGGTGCCCCTTCCCCCACCAACTGTCAGTCTTGACAATTTCCTCTCTCTCTAATATTCCCACTGTTGCTTGTTCCAACACAGTGGCAGAAAGTCCCCTCTTTGGGGGGGAATATATTATTATTATTATTATTATTATTATTATAAAATGCAAAATTTAAATTCTTTTGAGAGAAATGTTAGGATAAGTAATGTGCTACCTTTCCATATCCAGAAAGTGAACTGTTTGGAGAAGGCCCCATGAAGATGCCTCCACAGACCACACACTGCACCAGAAGATCCAAAGTGAATTTTGGGATGTGGTGATTTGAACTGTGTGGGGTGGAATGCATTTGTTTTGTATGTATACTCTTATGACGAAGGGGACTGCCCCCTAACTGACTTTTTGTCAATGTGTCTAGCAATCATTGGTTTTGTTTTCTTTTCCTTTTATCCCCAAATTATTGTAATTTAAAAGTTGATTATGTTTACAAGATCCATTGGAAAGACCAGTCTTCCACCAGATCTCAGGGGGAATGTATAATTGAAAATGTTACCCTAAAAAAGAACTACATTTCCTGGGAGCACACTGGTTACATGGTTCATTTTCTCTCCCTCCTATGAATTTTAAAACTATTCCACCCTAATCAGACCATTCTTTAGAAGATCTGATTTAGCTACTTCCTGATCAATAACAATGGAGATGCTTGGAATAACAGAATCAGGTCTAAGAAAATCCATATTCTCCACCCTACTCAACAAGATTTTGAATGGTCTGCATCAAACTTCAAACTCAAGATTTAATTATCTGAGGAGATGGTCTTCAACAGATGTGCAAAAAAAGGACAGACCTCTGGACTGTCCTAAGTCAAGCTAAGTCCTCATTGATATAGATGAGATGCAAAAAAATGATGTAAAAACATCCATATAAGGCACATCAGTTTCTGCCTCTTTCTCTTTCCCTGGAGAGACGACTCTGGCTGGCAGCGTGCTAAGTGTAGTGAGTTTGCCCTGGAGCTGATTTCAGGTTCGGGCATCTTAGCTAAGCCTCTTTGGAGGTCAAGCTGATTCTTTCCTCCACACTCAAACCCTTACTTTCTAGATCTCCTATCTTCCTGCCCGGTACTAGCCCCTTCTTTCCTCCTTCTTCTTAAAATCTTCTCTACTATATCAATTAAACCACCATAAAATTTGGCAACTTACTTGGGTATTTTATTATTTGGTATTTCCCTTGGAGATCACTTAAATTTAGATTTTTTTCAGTCTCAACCATAATTTCACCCTTTACACTCCCCTCTTCTTTCCCCACTCCCAGAACTGACAAGCAATTCCACTGGATTATTCATGTTTTCACTTGATATCTATTTCCATATTATTCATTTTTATAACAAAGCAATCTTTTAAAACAAAAACCCCAAATCATATATCTATACAAACAAGTTATCAGTCATATGTTTTTCTTCTACATTTCTACTCCCACAGTTCTTTCTCTTGATGTGGATAGCATTCTTTTTCATATGTCTCTCAGGATTGCCCTGGATCATCATATAACTACTAGTAGCAAAATCGATTGCATTTGATTGCTACACGATGTTTTTGCTTCTGTGTACAACATTCTCTTAGTTCTGCTCATTTCACTCTGCATCAGTTCATGGAGGTCTTTCCAGTTCATATAGAAATCAAGTTGTTCATCATTCCTTATAGGACAATAGTATTTCATCTCCATCATATACCACAATTTATTCAGACATTCCCTAATCAAGGGACACCCACTCATTTTCTAATTTTTTTTGCCACCACAAATAGCATGCTGCAAACATTTTTTGTACAACCCCTTTTTATTATCTCTTTGGAATACAAACCTAGTAGTGGTATTACTGAATCTAAGAACAGGCATTCTTTTACAGCTGTTTGGGCATAATTACAAATTGCCTTCCAGAATGGTTGGATTAATTCACAACTCCACAAAAAGTGTATTTTGCCCCAATTTTTCTACATCCCCTCCAACATTTACTGTCAGATTGGCCAATATGCTAGGTATGAAGTGGTACCTCAGAGTTTATTCGATTTCCATTTCTTTAATCAGGAGGGATTTAGACCACTTCTTCATGTGCTTATTGATAGTTTTGATTTCTTCATCTGAAAACTATCTATTCATGCCTCATGACCATTTGTCAACTGTGGAATGGATTGCTTTCTTGTACATTTGACTTTCTTCCTTATAAATTTGAGAAAGCAAACCTTTGTCAGAGATCTTGGTTATAAATTTTTCCCCAATTTATTATTTCCCTTTTAATTTTTATTGCATTGATTTTGTTTGTACAATTTTTAAAAATTTAACATCATCAAAATGATTCATTTTACCTTTTGTAATGTTCTCTACCTCTTGCTTGGTTTTAAATTCTTTCCTTTCCCATAGATATGAGAAGTATACTATTCTATGTTCACCTAATTTAATTATAATTTCCCTCTTTATATTTAAGCCACTTACCCATTTTGAATTTATCATGGTATAAAATGTGAGACATTGATCTAAACCTTATTTCTCCCATACTGTTTTCCAGTTTTCCCAGAAGTTTCTGTCAAATAGTGGGTTCTTGTCCCAATATCTGGGATCTTTTGGTTTATTGAACACTAGCTTGCTGAAATAATTTATCCCAAGTTTATTCCATTTATCCTCCCTTCTATCTGTTAGCCAGTACCACATTGTTTTGATGATTACTGCTTTATAATACAGTTTAACATTTGGTACTGCTAGGCCTCCATCCTTCACACTTTTTTCTTAGTTTAATTCACTTGATAGTCTCAATCATTTAGTTCTCTTAATATTCTTGATCCAAATGAACTGTTATAATTTTTTCTAATTCTATAAAAAAATTTTTTTGGTAGTTTGCTAGACATGGCAGTGAATAGGTAAATCAATTTATTAGGATCATCATTTTTATTATATTAATTCATCCTACCCATGAGCAATTAATGCTTTCCAAATTATTTAGATCTAGTTTTATTTGTGTGAAGTGTTTTGTAGTTGTGTTCATATAATTCTGATGTTTCAGATCAATCCTTGTTGGCTTATTCAATTTCTTTTTCTCATATAGGATTGTTTAAGTATTCTATTTCCTCTTTTGTTAATCTAGGCAACTTATATTTTGTAGATATTCATCCATTTCAACTAGATTGCCATATTTATTGTCATATAATTCAACAAAATAGTTCTTAATAATTGCCTTAGTTAATCTGATTATTTTCTTTCTTTTTTAAAAAATTAGATTAACCAATACATTATCTATTTTATTTGGTTTTTTTCCAAAATACCAGCTCCTAGTCTTATTTATTAGTTCAATAGTTCTTTTACTTCCAATTTTACTAATTTCTTCATTGGTTTTTAGGATTTTCAATTTGGTCTTTATCTGAGTATTTTTAATTTGGTATTTTTCTAATTTTTTTAGTTGCATGGCCAATCTCTTCTTTCTATTTTTGTTAACATAGGCACTCAGAGATAAAAATTTTCCCCTGACTACTGCTTTGGCTGTCTTCCATAAATTTTGATATGTTGTCTCCTCATTGTCATTCTCTTTGATGAAATCAGTAATCTTTTCTATGATTTGTTCTTTAACCCACCTGTTTTGGAGAATTAGATTATGTAATTTTCAATTAATTTTTAATTTGCCTCTTCATGAATCCTTACTAAATATAATTTTTATTATATTATGATCTGAAAAATCACATTTATTATTTCTGCTTTTCTGCATTTGTTTGCGATGATTTTATGCCCAAATACATAGTCAGTCTTTGTATATGTACCATGTGTTGCTGACAAAAAGGTATATTCATTTTTATCTCTATTTAATTTTCTCTAGATATATATTAACTCTAGTTTTTCTAAAATTACATTCACTTCTCTTACTTCTTTCTTATTTATTTTTTTGGCTCCATTTATCTAAATCTGATAGGCAAAGGTTGAGGTCCCCCACTAGTATAGTTTTACTATTTCCTCCTTAACCTCCAATAGTTTCTCCTTTCAGAATCTGGATGCTGTACCATTTGATGCTGAGTACTGATATTTCTTCATTGTCTTTACTGCATTTTAAATCTAGTTTTGCTTTAGCTTTCTCAGAGATCATGATTGATTCTCATGTCTTCTTTTTCTCAGTTGATGCCCAATAAATTCTGCACCAGCCTCTTACCTTTACACTATATCTGTCTACCTGCCTCATGTGTGCTTCTTGTAAACAATATATGGTGGGATTTTGGTTTTTAATACACTCCACTACCTACTTCCATTTTATAGGTGAGTTCAACCCATTCACATTCACAGTTATGATTACCATCTGTGTATTCCCCATCATTTTGATTTCCTCTTTTAATCCTGCCCTTTCTCCTTTCACTATTATGCCAGTGTTTTGCTTTAAATCAGTCCTTTCCTCTCCCTTATTTTACTCCCTTTCCTAGGACTTCCCTTCTTATTCTAGATTCTCTTTAGGGTCTTTTTATCACCCCCCCCCAACTTTTTCCTCCCCACACACCCTTTCTTATTCCCTTTCTACTTCTCAATAGGATAAGATAGGATCCTATACCCAATAAATCTTGCAGTTCTTCTCTCTCTCAACCAATTCCAGTGAGAGTAAGGTTTAAGTACTACCTGCATGTTTCTGGTCATTCTATCTTAGCTTCCATCTCACAGGGCTTTGCCTTGGTGCTGTCTTCCCTTTTCTGTCAGAGGCCTGAGTAAGTCTAGTACTATAGAGCTCTGATCTTCACTTCCAGGGCATGGGGTTTCTAGGGGTATGTCTGTGGTGGGTTTTTTGGTTGTTGTTGTTGTTATTGGTTAGTGTAACCTGCTTCTCAATGTTTTGCACTGAGGATATCTTTCTTGCCCTTGCTGCTGTCACCACTTCCAATGAGTGAGTCCTGTGCTATTAAGCTTTGAGTTTTACTGCCAGGGCCTAGAGCCTCCAGGGTATTGGTCTTTATTTGGTGTAGCATGCCTCCTAGAATTTGGAGGTTGCCCAGATTCTGGCACTGTCTCTGATGCAGTGTGTGGGGAGGTGAGGAGGTGGAGAGGTGGTCAGCCTATACTTTCCTTCTGTAGTTTTGCCCCCTTATAACATGAAAATCCCTTTTCTCTGCATACCTTTCATGCTGTATTCAGTGGAAGAGCCCTACTTTGACTTCTGTCCTCTTGAGACACTTTTTAATTATTGGTTTAGAAGGAGATTCAGAGCAACTCCAGGATTTCCCTGTTATTACTTTACCATCTTGGCTCCTCCCTTGTACAGAATCTTAGACAAAGTTTTGTGTTGTGTTTTAAGCTTGCCAGGGTCTTGGGAACAGAGTATTTTGAAGACCTGGATGATACTAACTTTGTGTTATGGAGTCAGAGATATCTATGTCCTTGCTAGTGACCTTCTCTCAGATGTGTTTATCAGGGATCTGTCAACAAGTTTGGCTGGAATAAAAGTGGAAGATTTATATAGCTGGAGATAAAGTTGGATATATGGGAGAAAATTAAGCAATCACTAAGCATGTTTTAAGCACCTACTATGTGCTTCACATTCTTCTAGGTACTAGAAGATTGAGGATGGCTTGTAATACAAGACCATAATAAATGAATCTTATGAAGAGGAAGGACATTATTGTGAGTTCTATCACTATCAGTGCACACTATCTCCCAATCTAGCAAATAGCAAGAAAAAAGTGCCTGAGTCCTTAAAGTAATATGATTCTACAGGAAGTCCTGGGCTAAATACAGGTTATATTCCAAAGGCTCATTTGTGATTCAGTGGTTTGGAACTTGGTTTGCATTTTCCCATAGAAACAATATTGTAAATGAATGAAGAAATACCAGAGGGTAGCCCACAAAAGCCTATTCAGCACCAATTGACCTGAAATATGGTACATTTACAATAGAAAATAAAACCTTCATAACATTATCCATTTAACAACAATAAAGTAGGACAAAAAATTGTTTTTATTTATTTAAAAATCTAGATCTTGAGAAAAAAAAACATTTAATTAGAGGAAGACTGAACATAAATATAAAGACTTTTGTGTTCTTTCTGAAAAGAATTCTTGGACATTTTCAGCGCCTTTAGATGCTGAAGTTACAAATTCTTTATTCTACTTAATTTCACTTCAAGAGTGCCTTGCCTTTTCTATGAAGCAGGTGTAACATTTGCTAGCTCAATGATTAATCAGGCATGATTAAAGCCATTTTGGGACTCACAAATAGAATGATGTTGGGAGAAAGAGATTGAGAGATGTTCCTGATGTAACCAGGCAAGATTTGGAAGAGAGTGTTAAAGGAATAAAATCTTAAAGGGTATTTGTATCTACAAATGTCTACAATGAGGTTCTCAGAAATGGAGTTAGCTGATCTGAGAGGGGATGGACATGTGCTTGGATCCCCCAAAGTGAAAGAAAGGGCATGGTGGAGAAGATAAACTGGATCAGTTTTGTGAGCCTACCACTAGGTGGTGTTGATAACCTTCAACAACATGGTTAGTAGGTGGAGCAAATGAGGGGGAGAAAAAAGGAGCTCAAAATACCTTCAGGAATATAGAGGAGAGTAGGGAAATGCCCATTCCTAAGGATAAGTTGGCTTCTTTTGTTGTTTTTTAACTCAAAGAAAGTCAGTCTTTTCAGATTTTCTAGTGTTAACCCTAATTAGGGCACATCTCTACATCTTATCAGAATAGTGCCCTTCCCCTATCACCTTAATTTGGGGAGTCTTCTTTAGTTTAGAAATATGAATAGGGAACCCAACAGAAACAATCTTTCTGGAACCTATACACTTCCTATGGAAAGAACACTGAGTGACTGTTTACAGCACAGTAATCATGGGTGCCACATATCTCCCTGGAACAGTGCACAGTGTCCCTGCTGTGAGGCTGCTTAGATTGTGAACCCCTGGGTATGTGGATCACCAGCTTTAATGAATAGGAAACTGATTGCTTGATTGCCACAAAATTCTGGTTGATGTACATTTGTTCTATGTGAACTGTTATGAGGAAAGAAACATTCCTGAAAATGGGAGAAATGAATGGTTAGGCTGAAATAGCTGATGAATTCTAAAAGGCACCTGGGGGACAAGCCTAATCTCTGTGCAGGACACACAATGAGAAGACGTAGACCTTGCCTTTGTAATCTAGGAACACTACTAGGAAAAGAACTGAGAAACATTCTACTTTTCTTCTTTTATAATCAATACCCATTACCAGAGAGGCCATATATTCATAGGAATTCTTGATTGAGATACACTGGGATCATAAATTTAGAGCTAAAAGTAACCTTTATAGAACAGCTAATCCAATGCCCCTATTTTATATATGGGGAAACTGAGTCTGAAAGAAGGTGAGACTTGTTTGTCTCTTCAAGTTTATCAAGTGTTTCTTTTCTTCACAAACTCAACATTTCTGTCAAACTGCACAGATCTGATCATGCCCTTCATCTGCTCCAAAAATCTGTAGTGGTTCTTTCTTGCCAAAAGTATAAAAAACATTAAATCTGCCATTGAAGGCCATCTATAAATCTCATGGAAGCCAATTTTTCCTATCAGATCACATTCAACTCCTTGTCATGTACTCTATGCTATAGGCAATCCAAACTACACAATCCCCACAAAACGCCTTGTTTTCTTGTCTTCTTGACTTTGTCCAGGCTGTTTTTTGCCTGGAATGCCCTCGCTCCTTCCTACTTCCTCATTTTCTGATGAATTTATCCTTATACTTTAAAGTTCAACCCAAATGCCAAGTCTTCTAGACAGCTTTCTTTGACTAGCATGCTCCAAAATTCTTATCACGAATTAATAGATTTGCAAATATAATGAAACTGTCATACCATACTATTTTTTACTATACTCTAAACTCCATGAAGACATTGCTCTATTCTTATCTAAATTTTGTATCTCTTCAAGCTGCTAGAGGTGGCATGAGTCCATTGTAGGTGTTTAATAATTATTTGTTGAATTAAATTCACCATCTAATTACCAAATTAATACTTTTCCTTTGGATGATCAATTTAAAATCTACCCCTAAAGTAATCTATGCTATTGCATTTACCAGGAATATCTCCTATGATTTTAGGAGGTATATGGAAGACAGCTGGTTGGAAGAGAGCTTTTAAGTCTGAATTTGATTCTACTGGAATGGACACTTTCTTAAAACATCTTCATACCATAAACACAATGAGACTTTTGATTCTCTGCACTTTTCAGTCAGTTGTATAATTGTCAAAATGCCATTTGAGGGAGAAAAAATTTGTAAAACCTCTCTCTTCTCTCATCGTCCCCAAATACACCACAATGAACCTAGTACCTTGTACCTCTTGAAGTGTCTGCTGCTCTCTACCATTTCAGCTGAAGAAGTGATTCTTTTCTCTCTCAGATCTCCTCAGTCTCCTCTTGGCAGTGAGTCAAAGAGCTACACTCTTATAGTCTTGCCTTCACTGGGCTCTAACCCAAGCATCCTCCCCACTCAGCTTCCCCTCTTCCAAAGGTTCACCTCATCCTTTTGATGTCATCATCCTGTGCCACAGCCACATAATCACTTATGAATTGAAGTTTCAGTCTACTTGCTTGGAACTGTATAATTTGGATCTGCTACCCAGAAACTCTTTCCCAGTTTCCCATGTTCCTTCTTATGTTATGTGCTAACACAGGGAGGATATAAATTTTGTGTAGCTCTGCCCTCGTTCTCTTCTCCAGGAAATGAGGCTGTGGAGGTGGGGTGAGGTGAGAGGCAGGAGAATTTAACTCAGGCTTTACTTTTGTTCCTTTTATTTTCTTTTACTTCAAATGATTATTAATAAACCTTATAAAATATAATACTTGGAGTTATTGGATATTAATTTTAATCTTATAGAATCTAAAATTTCATGGGAAATGTGGTTTCTAGGCAAGTTGGCATACTGAGAAAGTACAAGCTTTTTTTGTCCAACCCATCAGCTGGGCATCTAAGCAGATAGAGAAATGCACTTGGAGTCAAGGAATCTCATATTTGTGAGCTCAAATCCAGTCTCAGACACTTAGTAGTTGTATGACCCTGGGCAAATCACTTAACCCTATCTACCTCAGTTTCCTCATCTATAAAATGATCTAGAGATGGAAATGTCAAACCATTCCAGTATCTTTGTCAAGAAAATTCCAAATGGGGTCATGAAGAATAAGACATGACTGAAATGACTTCACAAACAACATTCTATCAATAAATACAAATTATTCTCATGAGGAAGAAAAAGAGGATCTGTCTAAAGAGACTTATGTAACTATATAGTGAGCCTATAAAAGAAGTAATATTTTTATTAAAAGAGATATGCAAATAGGCAATGAAATAAATACAAAGACAGGCAAAGAGATAAATATAAAATGTGGCATGATCAGGCTAAAGCCAAGAAGAGTGTTTGAGGCTAACATATTCAAAAGGAACTTTTGTTTTTTAACCATGTTGAGAGCAAGAGGAAGAAAGGACAGCTAAATTTTTATCTTCTTTTTTCTTCTTCAAGACAAATGATCTTTAGAACAGGAAGGATATAATAAAATAATTAACATGAAGTTGAAACCCAAGATAAGTGAGGGAATGATAAGAGAGCAACTAGCTGCTTTTAAGGAGTTCATGTCACTAAGACCAAAAGAGCTACAATCTCATGGTACTTAAAGAACTGGCTGCTTTCCATGGTTTTTGAAAAATCATGGAAAGTTAGAGAGATGCTGTGGGTCAGAAACTAAGCAGATGTAGATTTTTCATACTGTAGGCTAGTGAGCTAGACTTTCCTTCCTGGCAAAATTCTCAAATGTGTTATATAAGGCATGAATTGTGAAGACTTGGAAAGAGAAGTGGTATCATTAAAACCCAGAATAATGATTCCATCAAGACGGGCTGTCAGACTGATTTCCTTTCCTTTTTCAACTGAGTTACTAGACTAGTGGATCAGATGGTAAATACTTATTATACCTAGATTTTAAAAGGTGTTTTTCATAGTATCCTTGAGGAGAATATTAAGAGATGTAGACTAAACAGTAGTAAAGTTAAGTGAATTCATAATAATTAGATTAGACCCACCAAAAAGAGATTGATGGATTGATATCAACCTAGAGGGAGCTTGCTATTAGAGTCCCCCAACGATCTATCTGTCCTTTACCCTATGTCACTCAATATTCTTAATCAATGACTTGAACCAAAACATAGATCACAACTAAAATTTATAGAATGTTCCAAAAAATCTAGTGCCATTTTAAGCGATGTATTATTACATATGTGTTACCTAAATATAAATACTTGTTGACTTGAGTTGCTAAGAGTTTAAGTAACTCACCCATAATTACATAGCTAGTATCTGCTCCTGCGTTCATATTCCAAATCCAAGTTCAGTACCACACTGCCCCTAATGATCTTCCCTTTAAAGAATTGAGTATCATTATCCCAGGCAGGGATGACTTGCGGAGGGAGAGAATGATAGCTGCTCTCAAATATTTGAAGGGCAGCCATATGTAGGAAGGGTTAAACTTGTTTTGCTCAGCCCCAAATGGGGAAATTAGGAGCAATGGGTAGCAGGCATATTTTTGACTTGATGAGGAAGAAATTCTTAACAACACAAGTTATATGAAAAAAGGAAATAAACTGTAATTGGGAGGTAGCACATTTGCTATATCCTGGAGGTCTTCAATTGGAAACGGATCCCCCTTGTTGGTCACTTGCTCAGGGGCTTCCTTTTCAAACCCAGGGGCATTGACTCTTAAAGAAACATGGGGAGAAGACAGAATACCTTGCAAGCAATTGCTCTGTTTTGCTGGTGGTATTATCATGTTTTTGCTACTTAATACCTAAATAAGATGGTCATAGTCTTGCTGTTCTTAGGCAATTTAAGTGGTTGGTAGAGTTCATTTAATCTAGCTCAGCCTTCAGAGGTTCACCTGCATTGGATTTCTACAGAATCTCAGAATTACAAGGGATCTCATTGGTCACTTAGTCTAACCTACATCTGAATAAGAATCCCTTATGTAAATTGTTCCTAAGAGATCATTCTATCCTTGCCTCAAGATCTACAAGAAAGAGGAAATGGCTAACTCCCACGGCTGCCCATTTCATATTAGTATAGCTCTAATTGTTGAGGGAGAAGGAAATGGTAAACCACTTCAGCATCATTGTCAAAAACCAAAACAAAACCCAGGGACAGTATGGTCCATGGTGTCACAAAGAGTTGAATGTGACTCAATGACTGAACAACTGAACACATGTCTGGCACAGTGGATAGAATGCTTAGCCTGGAATCAAGAAGACTCATCTTTGTGTGTCTGGCCTCAGACACTCAATAGCTCTGTAACCCTGGGCAAGCTACTTAATCCTGTCTGCCTCAGTTTTCTCATCTGTAAATGGCAAACCACTTCTATACCTTTTCCAAGGAAACCCCGAATGGGTTATCTGATGGAAACAATACATTTTCCAGAAATTTTTCCTCACATCAAACCTACATTGACTTCTTTACAATTTCTTCCCATTACCCCTAGTTTGCCCTTTGGTGTCAAACAGATCAACTTTATTCTCTCTCTTCCAGGAAAGAAACTTTCAAATAGCTGAATTAGCTATTTGATTTGTCTGATTATGTCACCTTTAAATCTTCTCTTCTTAAACATTCTCCATTTATCTAGATTTAGTTCTCAGTTTGATTTGTGTTTCACTGAAGAGCTAGTTCAAGTCTCTCAGTTGTTTAAGAATCAATAAACTGGCATATTATTGAGTATCAATAAACATTTATTGAGCACTGGATAGAGCACTGATCCTGGAGTCAGTTCATAGCCAGTGCCAGACATTTGCTAGCTGTGTGATCTTGGGCAATGCACTTAATCTCTGTTTGCTTAGGATACAGCTAGGTGGCACAATGGATAGAACACTAAGCAAAGGATAGGAAAGTGTGAGTTAAAATCCAATCTCAGATACTTACTGGCTGTGTGACCCTGAGCAAGTTACTTAATCTCTATTTCCCTTAATCCACTGGAGAAGGAAATGGTAAATAACTTCACTATCATTGCCAAAAACCAAAACAAAATCCATGGACAGTATGGTCCATGGTGTCACAAAGAGTTAGATATGACTGAATGACTGAACAACTGAACAACAATATGCCAGACACTGTGAAGCACTGAGGATACAAAAATAAACAAAAGACAGTCTCTGGCCCACAAGGAGTTCACATTTTTATGGAGGCTATGGTGTGCAAATACTATGTGCCATAAACTGTATATAGGATGAATAGGTAAAAGGGAAGGTACTAAGATAAAGAAGGATTGGGAATGACTTCCTGGAGGTGGTGAGATTTTTTTACTTGGGATATGAATAAATCCAGGTATAGCAGAAGATGGAGATGAGAAAGAAAAGAATTCCAGGCAGGGGGAAGGAAGCATGTAGTAAAAATGACTAGAGCTGAGAAATGGAGTGTCTTATTCAAGGAATAGCCAAGAGGCCTCAAAGACTGTTTAGTAGGGGGTATAAAGTGTAAGATGACTTAAAAGGATAGGGGAACTAGGTTAAGAAAGACTTTGAATGCCACATAGAGGATTTTATATTTGATCCTGGATATGATAGGGAACTATTGGAGTTTATTGAGTGAGGTTTGCAAAGTGACATGGTCAGACCTTTAGGAAAATCATTTTGGTAGCAGCTAGGTGGCTCAGTGGATAAGAGAGCCAGGCCTGGTGTCAAGAGGAGCTGGGTTCAAATTTGACCTCAGATACTTCTTAGCTGTGTGGCCTGGGCAATTACTGTAACAGTTAAAATTCAACTGTTATGATTAAAATTTAGGGGAAACTGAGGCAAGTAGAAATTAGTTTCTCTCTGAAAGGAGCATTATATTTTTAGAGTTTTATTAAAGGTTGAGAATATACAAGTAAGAGAAGCAGGTGCTAGGTGGACCAAGAGGCCCATTTTAACCTCACCTACATCATGAAAGAGCTCTCCGCTTGCAAGCGAAAACAGGAAAAGACCCCAGTAGCCTTTACAGCCAGGTTAAATACCCCATCTCACTCTCGGCCCAGGTGAGGTTACAAGGCATTCTGGGAGTCAGAGCAAGGACTTCTGGGGTTTGGAGTCCAGAGTTCAAGTCTCCATTTTTACATTACCTAGGGAGAACTCTGTGGGACACTCATAATTAGTGGATATGTCCAAGATGAAGATCCAGCAAAGAATACTGGAAAGGAACGGTCAGATACATAGGAGGAGAAATGAGGAGAGAGTAGTGTCCCAAATTCCTAGAGTAAAGAGATTATCAAGGAGAAGATGTCAATGTCAATGAATGAAAAAAAGGTTAAGAAACAGGAGGATTGAGAAAAAGTCATTGAACTTTGGCAATTAAGAGATCTTGAACTTTAGAAAAGGAAGATGGAACTAGCATGGATTCTATCTACATTTCATGTTGGACTAATGTTATTTCTCTTTTTTAAAGGGTTCCTAGACTGGAAATCCAGATTCCAATCCTACCTTTGAAATATACTTGCCACATGACCATTGGCTAAATCACCTAATGTCTTTGAACCTTAGTTCCTCACAGTACTGTGATGAGGATAGAATGAATTAATATATGTGGGAAACTGTTTTTAAGATCTTAAAGCACTATGTAAATGTTAGCTATTCATGAAGAGAGCTATTTTCCTGATTCTAACTACTGTGGAGAAGCCAATTGGTGAATGATAAATCATAAGCACTTTTGGAATCAGCGACATTGTCATTTTAGAATTTGTAATATAAAAGGAGAGGGAGTGAGAGAGAGGACAGACATAACCTGGAACATACCACAACCATAAGTTGTGTGGATTTTATTTTTTTAACATTTATTTTGTTTTATTTTCATTAAATACTTCTTTTTTCTTTTTCTTCTTCATGCTTCTTTCCTCTCAATTCAAAAAAGAAAAAACAAACTCTTGTAACAAATTTAGATAGCCAAACAAAAGAAATTCCCACATTGACCATATTTTTAAAATAAATATCAGATTCTGAATCTTGAGTGCACCCAAGTAATATCCTTCCCCATCAGTCTTCTAGAACTGAGATTTGTCATTGCAATGAATAGAGCTCTTAAGTCTTTGAAAGTTGTTTGTCTCCTGATTCTGCTTATTTCACTCCACATCAGTTCATGTCTTCCCAAGTTTCTCTGAAATGATCCCTTTTGCCACTTTGTACAGTACAACAGCATCCCTCTACATTTTAATGCCACAATTGGCTTAGCCACTACCCAACTGATAGGTACCCCTCTCTTAGTGTCTTTGTTCTTTTCCACTCAAAAAGAGATGCTAAAATATTGTTTACATATTGGTTTTATCATTCTTAGGCCTCTTTGAAGTATAGACCTAATAGTGAGAGTATTGAGTCAAAGCATATATACAGTTTAGTCATTTGAGGGATATATTGTTACTAACTGATTTCTAGAATAAGCCCAAACACCTCATAATTCTACCAATAATGAATACCTGTTTTCCTACAGCCCCTCCACAATTCCTCATTTCCCTTCTTTGTCATCTTTGCCAACTTAATAAGTGACCTTTAAAGGGCAGCGAGGTGGCACAATGGATAGATAGAGTTTGGGCCTGGGAATTAGGAAGACTTATTTTCCTGATTTCAAAGCTAGCCTCAGACACTTGCTAGCTGTGTGACTCTGGGCAAGTCACTTAACCCTGTCTTCCTCCGTTTCCTTATCTGTAAAGTGATCTGGAAAAATAAATGACAAACCACGCCAATATCTTTGCCAAGAAAACCCCACAATGGGGTCACAAAGAGTGACGCATGACTGAAAAATGAGTGAACAAAGTGGCCTATAAAGAGCTCAAGAATGTGATGCATAGAATCCTATGAACTGAGATTATAAGTAAAGTCAGGAAAAAATAGTAGAAGGCCATCAAAGATGAAATTCTGCCAAAGCAATTGTATTTAATTATCATGTCAGGAAAAAGAAATATCTGAAAAAAAAACAATTTGACTACATATTATTAACTAAGTCAGATTCAAATAAATGCATGTATAAAAGACAGACAAAGTGATGGCATATGTATAACCCAGATTGAATTGCTTGTCAACTCCAGGAAAGGGGAGGAAAGAAGGGAGGGAGATAATATGGATCATATAATTTTGGAAAACTTATGTGGAAATTTGTTATTAAATTTTTTTTAATTTAAAAGACAGGCAAAGTATAAAAGGTAAATAGACATGAATGATATGGTTCTGTAAGAATACTTGACCTAAAGTCAGACCTGGGTCCTTACTTCACTTCTGATAGCTAATAGCTGGGTGACCATAGTAAAATAAATTCTCCTAGTTTCATATAATGTTAAAATACAATATGAGCTAAAAGTTGCAATAAAATCTCAAGACAATGAACACACTGAAAGATGAGATGAAAGAAAAAGGACTTTTGTTTGGGGTGGATGGAAAGATGATGAGAAAGAGAGAAGTGAGAAGTTTCTGAATGTCTTTAAAACTCAATTGCTTCTTCTATAAAATGGGGATAATAATGCATCTAGAAGCTCTGTCAGTGCTATTAAGACAAACTATTCAACTTGTAGTTTGTTTCTATTTACTTTCCTGGGGACAATTATCATCATATTGGGAAGAATAGAACAAAAAGTTGTTTTACAAGTTCCTAAGATTATAGCTGAGAGACTAGAGAGCATCACCCCACCGCCATCTTCTCTCCCCACCCCCCCGCACCGAGATTACAAATAATTTGTCCAAAGTTCCATTAGCAAAAAAAAAAAATGTCCAAAGTCCCATTAGCAAAAAAAAAAAAACCATACTGAACTGAGATTCAAATCAAGTTGCCTTGATTTAAAATAAGTGTTCAAATTGAAACATGAGTTAGTTAAGATGAGAACTGAATTTAGCTACTTTTTAGATACTTGTGTATATAATCAAATCATTCAAAACTAAAAACAATCACCAGAATTGACTATTAAAAAAGGATAGATCTTATTTATATCTTGATTCTCTTATAACAATCATCCAACGGAAATATTATTCTCATTTTACAGATGAGGAAACTGAGACTAAGAAAAGTTCATTAACTTTCCCATAGTCACAAACTTGACAAATGCTAGGTACAAGGATTCAACTCTTCTGACTCAAAACACTTTTACTGTCTCACACTGTCCAAAGAATAATAGATTTGGATGGGGCCTTTAAGGATATCTCTCTAGTTCAATCACATCCTTTTATAGATGGGAGAACTAATGCCCAGAAAAGCTAAGCGACTTACTCATAGTCACAAAAAAAAAAAAAACACAAATAAAATTTTAAAATAAAGGTTGTTTTTTTTAATTGTGTCAGACTCTTAAGGTTGTGTTTTGTTGGTACAAATGGTACAAACTCAAGAAAATTATCTGTATACAAAATTGCCATTAAAATCAAAACAGAAAATTTGCTTCTCTAGAGCTGGCTGCTGGGACAGTATGAGAATTTTCTAGTTTAATGTCAGTGTATTTCACACGACTTGTAAATATTTATATGAATATGCTACTTAATGTGAGTTAAAATTTGGAAATGCATGTTTAAAAGTAACCATTAATATCGTATTGCTTCAAGAAATAAAAAACTGAGAAATCTGAAAAAAAAATCAGAATCAGGCAGAATTAGGATTTGAATCCAGACTCTCTCATTCAAAAGCCAAGTATTCTCCCCACCATACCACACTGCCACTAATCTTTCATGAAGACATAGATTCATAGAATTTAGAGCTGGTAAAAAAGGTTGAGAATATCTAATAAAATTTAATTAAAACCCCAAATGGGCTATTAATGTTTTAAATGGAGACAGTGCCAATTTAATTAAGGTGAGACATGCAAACTTTTCCCAAGCTTAAAGGCCTTAGAAGACTAATTACAGGCATTTACTAGAGAGAGCCATGTACCTCAGTCACAGCAGAAAGACTTACTTACTGGAGAACTACCCAGAAATGAGCTGCCTTTGAAAGGAAACAAGGGAAAAAATGTTCACAGAAACAGCTTGTGATTGAAGCCAACTCCACCCCCGTTTAGAGGAGTTGCTGACCTCATCCCCAGCAACATCTCCATGACTAATTGCTGACAATTAGACTGAGCCTCTTTCCAGCCAAGAGAGCAACAGAAAACCTTCCCCTATGGGCCAAGTCCCAATGCATCTAGGAGGGCTTGTAGGACTTGGTAATTACACAATTCACTTTCACAAAAGGCAAAAATTACACACGTGGTCATTTGCTCATCCCTATTTTGGTCTCCTTTCCATCAGAAGTAGGCACAATCAACTGATGGCTTATTTCCAGTTTGAATGAGAAGAGATCACCTACCATTTCTTCTAGAAGGTCCCTGATCATCAAATCCAATTCCTTTGTTTTGCAGACAGGAAAACTGAGGCTTGGAGAGAGAAAGAGATCCACTATATCTTGACCTTCCATCCTTGTCATCCCATCCAACCATCTGCTCTGAGCTCCTCACTATCTGGCCCACTCTTGCTGCTTGCCCATAATATGCCCATCTGGATCAGTACCCATCCAGACTGATCTTCTAGATACCATACCCCATTCCCTCATAATCCTCTCAGCTTTGGAACTGCTTTAGGGTTTGGCTATTCTGACAGACAGATGAATGAGAGCAAATTTACCAAACTACTCTATTGAGCCATCCCTAGACCATACTCCATACTCCATCCAGACTACCACACCAGGCATATTGACATCTGCTCTTCCACCATGTTCTTGCCACTCCAACTTCCCAACTCACCCCTACCTCCCACCACTTTGTACCTCTGACTCTAAAAGTAAACAAGTTGATACTACTAGTGCTATCAAAAAGGGAAACTGCCCTATGACTCTACTTTTCATATCTCTCATCTCCCAGAACTCCCTTCCCTGGCTATGTCTCCCCTATATGTGTTATTTCCAACTATTAGAATATAAATTCTTTTAAAATAAAGACTGTCTTATTTTTGTGTCTCAAGTGCCAATACCTAGCATAGTTCTTGGTATATTAGTTGGTGCTTAATAAATGCTTTTTCATTCATTCCTTATCCAAGTAGCAGGATCAGGAATCAAAATCACATCTTCTGATTCCAAATCTAATACCCTCTCTATACCCCTACAGACTCTCAGGGATGATAGGGATCCATCTTGCAGGGCTATCTGCTCCAATCTATACCTGAATAATTACCCCTCTATAACATCTCCAGCAATTGGGCATCTAGTTTGTATTTGAAGACTTCAATGACAGGAGCTCATCCCTATTGAGGATCAGAAATTTAGAACTGGAAAGACCATCTTGTCCAACTTTCCTATTTTATGGATAAGGCCACTATGGTGTAGATGGGTTAAACTTGCCTAAGTGACTTGCACAAGGTCAATAGGTAGTAAATATCAAAGTAAGGATTTTATTCCAGTGCCTGTGACTCTAGAGACAATACTCTTTCCAATGGATCATGCTGTCTTCATTTGGGAACTTAATGTACTTTGGGACAGCTCGCATTGGTAAAAATAATTTCTTTTAAATTTTGCATTTCTTTAAATCATGTGGAAATTGGCCTTTCTGAGACTTCTACCCATTCTTCTACTTCTGTCTTTTGAGGTCAAGACAAAAGTCTAATATTTCTTCCACTAAATTTCATTTCCCATACATACTTAAATGTCAAATATGGGGTTTGAGAGTGAGAAGTTTGAGAATGATACCTAGTTTGGCAACCTGGGTGACTAGAAGAGGAGGAATGCCTGTGATAGTAACAGGAAATTAGGAAGAGGGGAGGGTTTGGGAGAAAGATAATGAGTTCAGTTGGGAACATATTGAGTTTAATATTCCTACATCACATCCAATTCAAGATGCCCAACAGGTGGTTAGAAATTCAAGACTAGGGGTCAGCAGAGAAGTTAGGGCTAGATAAGCAGATCTGAAGATCATTAGCACAGAGACAATAATATAATATTGGTACTCATCACATTTTATGTTACATTGCAGGTATTAGAGAGACATTATGGTCATGGAATAAAGGAAAGAGTTAAAAGACCTCGGTTTGGATCCCAGCCCTCTCACTTCCCAGCTATATGATCAAGTCACAGTCTGGATTTTCTTCATGGGCAGCTAGATGGTGTGATGGAAAAAGAACACAACCTAAGGTCAGGAAGATCTGAGTTAAAATTCAGACATTATCTGCGTGACCCTGGACAAATAAGTTCACCCTGTTTCCCCCAGTTTCATCATTTGTAAAATGACCTGGAGAAGGATCTATAAAAACCACTCCATTATCTTTGCCAAGAAAACCTTAAATAGGGTCACTAGTCAGACATGACTGAGAAATAACTTAAACCACAACAAGAATCTTCCTCACAGGGTTGTGGTAAGGAAAATGCTTTATCAATATTAACTATATACACAAATATGAACCATTATCATCTCAAAATATGAAAGAGATGGATCAAATGAGCCCTAAAGCCTATTCCAGTCCTATGAGGACAGACAAATTTCTCTTTTAAATTCAATTCATGTTTCTTGAAGGTGAGTTACTATATGAGTTGTAAATTTAAGTGCATCTTCTTACACGAATTTCTTATTTTTTTCATAGTTTCAAGACATGAGATAGCTTGGGGGGCAAATTAATCTGATTACCTAACAAATTAATTTTTAAAAATCCCTCATATACTGATAGCTTTGAGTCCACCATGAATTATTTTACTTAGATATAACTCAGAACTCAGAAAAAGAATAAACTTTTTTTTCAGTGATTTTGACTATCATCTAATTTTAGGTGATTTAACTGTCAGTCTCAAGTTGCCAAAAATTACTGGAAAGTTGGCAAAAGGAATACATAGTGCAGTGAAAAGAGTTGGCTTCAGAGAACTTGGGTTTGAGTACTAACTCTGCTTACAACCTTGGGTAATCCCTTGATCTCTCTGGGATTCGGTGTCTTCATCTGGGAAAGAGGGACAGCTGGACAAGCATGTGATATAAATTGTCAGATGTAGTGACTATGTTGGTTAGTTTTGCTTGGCTGCTTTTCTTTGAAGATTCCCTATCCAGAAGCTTGTATATTTAGGGGGAGTGGGGTGAAGGAGGAGATAGAGAGAAGAGAAAGAGAGAGGAGAGATTGAGAAAGAGGGAGAAAGAGAGAGAGGAAAGATTGAGAAAGGGGGGAAAAGAGAGAGAAGAGAGTAGAGATTGAGGAAGTGGAAGAGAGAGAAGGGAAAAGGGAGAGAAGAAACAGGGAGGGGAAGAGAGAGAGAGAGAGAGAGAGAGAGAGAGAGAGAGAGAGAGAGAGAGAGAGAGAGAGAGAGAGAGAGAGAGAGAGAGAGAGAGATTGTATTGATTGATCTATAAGAATCCATTCTGGTTATAAAACAGTAGTTCTTACAGTCGTTTAAGAGATTTTATAGTTTTAGGTTAAAAGAACTATTGAGAAGGGTGGGAGAAATGCTAGCAGTACCCCCTGTTAAAACAGCACCACATATATTTTGTGAAAGTGAGAGGCATGACTTTGAAATACTGGGTGATATTTGTTAATGCGCCTGGGAAAAAAGCTTTCCGAGTCATTGGATGACAGCATATTGAAGGCGAAGGGAGCTTTAGAGAACATTTAGTCCTGATTTTACAGAAATGAATACAGGTCTGGCATCCAGCAGCCAGAATGTGTGTCATTCCCTTCACTGAGTTCCCATCTCTTCTATAGGTCAGTAGATGGTCTCTAGGCTTCAGTAGCTGCCCATTGCCTGCAGAATAAAATACAAACTCCTCACATTCTGGCTCTAACCTTTATTTCTTTTCTTTTTTTTAAAATAATATTTTATTTGATCATTTCCAAGCATTATTCATTAAAGACATAGATCATTTTCTTTTCCTCCTCCCCTCCCCCCATAGCCAACGCATGATTCCACTGGGTGTCACATGTGTTCTTGATTCGAATCCATTTCTATGTTGTCAATATTTGCATTAGAGTTTCATTTAGAGTCTCTCCTCTGTCATGTCCCCTCAACCGCTGTAGTCAGGCAGTTGCTTTTCCTCGGTGTTTCCACTCCCACAGTTTGTCCTTTGCTTATGCATAGTGTTTTTTCTCCTAGATCCCTGCAAATTGTTCAGGGACATTACACCACCACCAATGGAGAAGTCCATTACATTCGATTATACCACAGTGTATTAGTCTCTGTGTACAATGTTCTCCTGGTTCTGCTCCTCTCACTCTGCATCACTTCCTGGAGGTTGTTCCAGTCTCCATGGAATTCTTCCACTTTATTATTCCTTTTAGCACAATAGTATTCCATCACCAACATATACCACAATTTGCTCAGCCATTCCCCAATTGATGGGCATCCCCTCGTTTTCCAGTTTTTGGCCACCACAAAGAGCTCAGCTATGAATATTTTTGTACAAGTCTTTTTGCCCATTGTCTCTTTGGGGTACAGACCCAGCAGTGCTATGGCTGGATCAAAGGGTAGACATTCTTTTGTCACCCTTTGGGCATAGTTCCAAATTGCCCTCCAGAATGGTTGGATCAATTCACAACTCCACCAGCAATGAATTAATGTCCTTACTTTTCCACATCCCCTCCAGCATTCATTACTTTCCTTTGCTATCATGCTGGCCAGTCTGCTTGGTGTGAGGTGATACCTCAGAGTTGTTTTGATTTGCATCTCTCTGATTATAAGAGATTTAGAGCACTTCTTCATGTGCTTATTAATAGTTTTGATTTCTTTATCTGAGAACTGCCTATCCATGTCCCTTGCCCATTTATCAATTGGAGAATGGCTTGATTTTTTGTACAATTGATTTAGCTCTTTATAAATATGAGTAATTAAACCTTTGTCAGAGGTTTCTATGAAGATTTTTTCCCCAATTTGTTGTTTCCCTTCTGATTTTGGTTACATTGGTTTTGTTTGTACAAAAGCTTTTTAGTTTCATGTAGTCAAAATTATTTATTTTACATTTTGTGATTTTTTCTATGTCTTGCTTGGTTTTAAAGCCTTTCCCCTCCCAAAGGTCTGACATGTATACTATTCTGTGTTTACCCAATTTACTTATGGTTTCCTTCTTTATGTTTAAGTCGTTCACCCATTTTGAATTTATCTTGGTGTAGAGTGTGAGGTGTTGATCTATTCCTAGTCTCTCCCACACTGTCTTCCAATTTTCCCAGCAGTTTTTATCGAACAGTGGATTTTTGTCCCAAAAGCTGGGATCTTTGGGTTTATCGTATACTGTCTTGCTGAGGTCTCTTGCCCCCAGTCTATTCCACTGATCCTCCCTTCTGTCTCTTAGCCAGTACCAAATTGTTTTGATGACTGCTGCTTTGTAATATAGTTTAAGGTCTGGGACTGCAAGGCCCCCATCATATGTGTTTTTTTTTTCATTATTTCCCTGGATATCCTTGGTCTTTTGTTATTCCAAATGAATTTTGTTATGGTTTTTTCTAAATCAGTAAAGAAATATTTTGGTAGTTCAATGGGTATGGCACTAAATAGATAAATAAGTTTGGGTAGGATGGTCATTTTTATTATATTGGCTCTTCCTATCCATGAGCAGTTAATGTTTTTCCAATTGTTCAAGTCTAGTTTTAGTTGTGTGGAGAGTGTTTTGTAGTTGTGTTCATATAGTTCCTGTGTTTGTCTCGGGAGATAGATTCCTAGGTATTTTATTTTGTCTAAGGTGATTTTGAATGGGATTTCTCTTTCTAGTTTTTGCTGCTGAGCTGTGTTGGAGATATATAGAAAAGCTGATGACTTATGTGGGTTTATTTTGTATCCTGCAACTTTGCTAAAGTTGTTGATTATTTCAATTAGCTTTTTGGTTGAATCTCTAGGATTCTTTAAGTAGACCATCATGTCATCTGCAAAGAGTGATAACTTGGTCTCCTCCTTGCCTATTTTGATGCCTTCAATTTCTTTTTGTTCTCTAATTGCTACTGCTAGTGTTTCTAATACAATGTCAAATAATAAAGGTGATAATGGGCATCCTTGTTTCACTCCTGATCTTATTGGGAATGCATCTAGTTTATCCCCATTGAAGATGATATTAGCTGATGGTTTTAGATATATACTGTTTATTATTTTTAGGAACGACCCTTCTATTCCTATGCTTTCTAGTGTTTTTAATAGGAATGGGTGTTGTATTTTATCAAAGGCTTTTTCTGCGTCTATTTAGATAATCATGTGATTCTCGTTGGTTTGTTTGTTGATGTGGTCAATTATGTGGATGGTTTTCCTAATATTGAACCAGCCCTGCATCCCTGTTATAAATCCTACTTGATCATGGTGGATGACCCTTCTGATCACTTGCTGGAGTCTTTTTGTTAGTATCCTATTTAAGATTTTTGCATCTATATTCATTAGGGAGATTGGTCTATAGTTTTCTTTCTCTGTTTTTGACCTGCCTGGTTTTGGAATCAGTACCATGTTTGTGTCATAAAAGGAGTTTGGTAGAACTCCCTCTTTGCTTATTATGTCAAATAGTTTGTATAGTATTGGGATTAATTGTTCTCTGAATGTTTGATAGAATTCACTGGTGAATCCATCAGGCCCTGGGGATTTTTTCTTAGGAAGTTCTTTGATGGCCTGTTGGATTTCAATTTCTGATATGGGATTATTTAAGATTTCTATTTCCTCTTCTGTTAGTCTAGGCAGTTTGTATTTTTGTATATATTCATCCATTTCTCCTAAATTGGTATATTTATTGCCATATAACTGGGCAAAGTAATTTCTAATGATTGCCTTAATTTCATCTTCATCGGAGGTGCTGTCCCCCTTTTCATCTTTAATGCTGTGAATTTGCTTTTCTTCCTTCCTTTTTTTAATTAGATTGACCAGTACTTTGTCTATTTTGTTTGTTTTTTCAAAGTATCAGCTTCTTGTCTTATTTATTAAATCAATAGTTCTATCACTTTTTATTTTATTAATTTCTCCCTTAATTTTTAGGATTTCTAGTTTGGTTTTCTGCTGGGGGTTTTTAATTTGATCGCTTTTGAGTTTTTTCATTTGCATTTCCAATTGATTGATCTCTGCTCTCCCTAGTTTGTTGATATATGTACTCAGGGATATGAATTTACCTCTGATTACCGCTTTGGCTGCATCCCAAAAGGTTTGAAAGGATTTCTCACCATTGTCATTTTCCTCAATAAAATTATTAATTGTTTCTATGATTTCTTCTCTAACTAAACGATTTTGGAGTATCATATTGTTTAATTTCCAATTAGTTTTTTATTTGGTTTTCCATGTACCTTTACTGATCATTATTTTTATTGCCTTGTGATCTGAGAAGGCTGCATTTATTATTTCTGCTTTGTGTGCTATGTTTCTGTGACCTAATGTATGGTCAATTTTTGTGAATGTGCCATGTGGTGCTGAGAAGAAGGTGTATTCCTTTTTATCCCTATTTGTTTTTCTCCATATGTCTATTAATTCTAATTTTTCTAAGATTTCATTCACTTCTTTCACCTCTTTCTTATTTATTTTTTGGTTTTATTTATCTAAATTTGATAATGGTTGGTTTAAGTCTCCCACTAATATAGTTTTACTGTCTATTTCTTCCTTCAATTCTCCTAGTTTCTCCATTAGAAATTTGGGTGCTATATTATTTGGTGCATACATGTTGATTAGTGATATTTCCTCATTATCTAAAGTCCCTTTTAACAAAATATAATTACCTTCCCTATCCCTTTTGATCAGGTCTATTTTTGCTTTGGCTTTATCAGATATCATGATTACCACTCCTGCCTTCTTTCTGTCAGTTGAGGCCCAGAAGGTCTTACTCCATCCTTTAATTCTGACCTTGTGGGTGTCTACCCACCTCATGTGTGTTTCTTGAAGACAACATATGGTAGGGTTTTGGATTCTAATCCATTCTTCTATTTGTCTACGTTTTATGGGTGAGTTCATCCCATTCATGTTCAAGGTTATGACTGTCATTTGTGGACTCCCTGGCATTTTGATAACCTTCCCTAATTCTAACCTTTTTTCCTTCGGCTCTACCTTTTAGTCCAGTGATTTACTTTGATTCAGTCCCCCTTATCCCCTCCCTTGATATTTTTCCCTTTTTAGTCCCTCCCCTTTTGTTCCCTCTCCCTCCCCCCTCTCTTTCCCTCCCCTTTTGTTTTCCCTTTCCCCTTCCCCCCCTTGGTTTTCCCTTCTCCCTACCCTTGTTGGGTAGGATAGAATTCAAGATCCCAATGGATCTGGATGTTTTTCCCTCTCAGAGTTGATTTCCCTGAGAGTAAGGTTTAAGTAAAAACTCTCTTCCTCTCCTGCTTATAGGAGTTTTCTTCCCCTCCCCTTCCCATGTGAATTTTTGTGTGAGAATGATTATTCTATTTGGTCTTTCTTTTCCCCCTATTTACACATTACATTTTCCCCACCTGTTAGTATGCATAGATTGATATAAATGTAGTCCTTATAGAAGAGAGTTTGAGTAAAAGAAGAAGATAACATTTTTCTCCTTTTCCCTTTCCTTCATATTTACCTTTTCAGGTATTCCATGCTCTTTGATTTTCTATATCGAACTTTCCACAGAGCTCTGGTCTTTTCGTTGCAAAAAGTTGGAAATCTTCTATTTTGTTGAATGCCCATACTTTCCCTTGGAAGTATATAGTCAGTTTTGCTGGATAGCTGATTCTTGGTTGAAGACCCAGCTCTCTTGCCTTTCTAAAGATCATGTTCCATGCCTTACGATCATTCAGAGTGGAACTTGCAAGGTCTTGTGTGACCCTGATTGGCATTCCTTTATATCTAAATTGTCTTTTTCTGGCTTCTTGCAGGATTTTTTCTTTTGTTTGAGTTTTGGAATTTGGCAATTACATTCCTGGGAGTTGTCTTTTGGGGGTTTAGTGTAGAGGGTGTTCTGTGAGCTTTGTCAGTGGCTGTATTGCCCCCTTGTTCTAGAATCTCTGGGCAATTTTCTTTGATTATCTCTTGCATTACGATGTCGAGTTTGGTATTTATTTCTGGCTTTTCTGGAAGTCCAATTATTCTTAAATTATCTCTTCTCCCTCTATTTTCCAAATCTGTCATTTTGTCAGTGAGATATTTTATGTCCTCTTCTAATTTCTTGGTCTTTTGGCTTTGCTTTATTAGTTCTTGCTTTAAAGCCTGGTTTTCCTTTTCAGTTTGGTCAAACTGGTTTTGTAGATGTGTGAATTTCTTTTGCATTATTTCCCATTTTTCCTCCCAGAAGTCTTCCATCTTTTTGATCATTTCTGATTCATATTCTTCATGTGTTTGTGGAGAGTTTCCATTTCCTTTGGAAGGTTTCGGAGCATTTGCTTGTGTTTCCTCTTCTATCTCCTCTGTGTTTTGTATTTTTGCTCCATAAAATGTGTCCAAAGTCACCCCCTTCTTCTTGTTTGTTTTTTTTTTTTTAATTTTGGGACTTTTGTGCTTCTGTGGAGTTTTCCATGTCTATCTGAGTGGGGGGGAGGGATTAGATTTTCTTATCTCTGTCTGGTGTTCAGAGGTTTTAGCCCTAGGCAGATTGTCCTTTCTATGCAGTTGTTGTTCTGTGTTCCCGGGAAGCCAGGAGTTGCTGGTGTGTCCCTGTTACTGCCCTCCTCTCCTCGGCACCCTCCTGATGCTTCTCCGTTGCCTTACTTCCAGACTCTAAGCCTAGCTTGGCCCTTGTTCCTGTGCTTTAGCTGGCCAGCGCTTGCACTCTGTGGGGGGGAGGGGCCGTGGCTTTCTGGAGCTCAGAGGGCTCCTAATGAGATTAGCTTTCCCTGGGTTGAATTTAGTATGCCTTGAGGCAGGGACTTTTTTTGTGAGACTCCAATGGAATGATCCAGCCAGGGGGTTACAAGCCCCCCCCCCTCTCTGTTTCCCTGCTGTCTGGGTGCCCCCTCGACTGGGTTAGGTTGTTTTCAGGATGTGGCCTTCAGAATAGCCGGCTCCCGAGGCCCTTTTGCCAGTCCTGAGGGTTGCTGTTGTTTCAGAAGCCCCTGCTCTCTGAGGGGGAGGGGCCATGGCTTCCCGGAGCTCTGAGGGCTCCTCCCATGGGGTTACGAACTCCCCCATCTCTCTGTTTCCCTGCTGTCTGGGTGCCCCTCCACTGGGTTGGGTTGTTTTCAGGAAGCGGCCTTCAGAATAGCAGGCCATGGGGCTCTGAGGTTGCCTCTGCTGCCTCGGACTAGGACTCAGCGCTCTGGGTTGGGGGGGATGGGTCCTAGGACCTTCCTTCTGCCTACCCCTTAGGTCCGAGTGGTCTCAGGTTCTGGCTTTGGGGGGAGGGGCGTACCTTTTGATTCAGGTCCAGGTCCAGGAGGAGGACTCCCAGGGTCTATGCTGTTGATCGTTTTGAATTTCGGTGTCCTAGGAGCATTCAGTTTGAGATCGGTAAGGAAGGGTTTCAGGAGATCTGAACTTTAGCTTTCTCTTAAGCCTCCATCTTGGCTGGAAGTCTCTCTAACCTTTATTTCTAGCCTGATTATACATTATTCCCTGTTACACAGATTCCAGACAAATTGGCCTATTTGCTTTTCTGTGACTGAGAGAGCCCTTCTCCCAATTCTTTCCCTTTATACAGGCTTCCTTCCTTCCGTGCTTGGGAGGCTTCCCATCCTCACCTCCACTTTTGTAATCACCAACTTAGTGTCACCTCCTTTTTTGAGTGCTTTCTGGGTTCCCCCAGCTGAAAGTATCTCCTCTTCCCATCCTAGAAAATCGTGTGTTTATTTTGCACAAATAGTATTTACTTATCAGTGAACATGTTGTATATCCCCAATAGAATAATATCTTTGAGGGTAGGAAAAGTCTCATTTTTACAGTTGTACCCTTAGCAACTAACATGGTGCCCCTCACATAGTAGGTACTTTATAAATGCTTATTGAATGACTGCTACAGAAGAGAAAACTGCATCCTAAAGTAACTGCACCAAAACTGTGGGGGTATAAAAGCAACTTTGTCCCCAGAAGATCTCCATATATAAGCTTTGTGAGAAGCCAAACAGAGCACAGAAGAGGCTTCTGAAAGAAAGGGAGACACCATTGGGAAATTGCCTTTGCAAACTTATTATTTCTTCTCTGTGGAGTAGAGCTCATATGCTTGGATTCATTTCCTCATCTGTGAAATGGGGACAATAATCCTTAAGTTATGTGCCTCTAAGAACTGTCAGAAAATGACTTTGCATAAATGGGCATTATTGTTTTTGTTATAACTCTAATTATTTTCATTATTATTATTGACAATAACAACAGAACTGAGGGTTAAATGAATATTATTCAGTGGTTTGTCTGGGTAAGAAGCTCTCAGAGAAATTTTATTGGTTGTATTACCATAAGCAAAGCATCTTATGTGATCTAAACATTCTATTTTTACTCTTTCAACACACACACACATTCAGCTCCCCTTCAGATTTCCATATTTCTCAGGTAGTCCATAAACATTTATTAAACACCTACTATGTGCCAGACCTTGTGCTAAGTGGTGAGGATACAAAGGAATTCAAAAGGCAGTCCCTGCCACAGTTTTACCTATAATGTTATTATGTTCCCCGCCTAGCACATAACTCTTAATAAATGCTTTTTGATTGAATGACCTCAGCCCCAAAGTCACTTCAGGCCTAAGCCTTGTAGTCACTTTTGATTTCTCCCCCATTCCTAAATCCTGTCCATTTTTCCTTCATAACACTTCCTGCTGATGATTTTTCTTTTCCATTCCCATCACTACCACTATTGTCCAAGACTTTACCGCTTCTTGCTTGGACTAGTCCAACAGTAGAGCTTCCAACTGGTCTTCCAGTCTCCAATCTCTCCTCATTCGGATCTATTCTTTAGTTCTCTGCCAGATTCATTTCCCCCAAATATGCTTTCCATTGTACTTTCCTGTATAAAAGCCTCCACTGGCTTCCTGTTGTTTATAGAATAAAACTCTACTTCTTGAAGATTCTATACAATCTACATCTCCAACCTTAGCTCCCATTACTCCTCTGTGGAATATTTTTCCCCAGGCCTCAGCCTCTTCTTCCTTCATTCTCCTACACACACACACACACACACACACACACACACACACACGCACGCGCGCAACTTCTCTTTCCTGGAACTCTTCCTTGGATTAGGACAATACCTTTTCTGAGTAATAGCCACTTTTCCCTTCCAAACATACAGAATTCCTTGGCTATGCATATTTTTCTAATCAAGGTTATTCAACACATATGGGCCTGCTTTGGTCATGGCAGTCTTACCAGCCAGCTAACCAAACCCACTTCATCTCAGTCGAGTATTTGTAGGGCTATGCATTGTTCATGTGATACTAGTAGGAAACTAATAAAATGTGCTTTCAGCATCACACCTACATGCCACTTTGGAGTTTGCAAGGTACATATTAGCCCAACATTTTCATTTTTTTAAATATTTCATTTTTTTCAATTAATGAAATTCAATTATCTCCCTCCTATTTATCATCTCCCCCATGCCATAAAAAAGAGTTTAAAACAAACGTACATAGTTAAACAAAACAAATTCCTGCATTGGTCATATCCAAATACATGTCTCAGGCTGTACCCCGAGTGTATCGACTATCTCTCTGTCAGGAGGAGGGCATGCTTCCTTGTTTTGGAATTAGTGGCTTGGTCATTGCATCTATTGAAGTTCTTAAGACTTTAAAATTATTTTATCTTCACAATAGTTGTTATTATATAAATGTTCTTCTTGGTTCTGCTTATTTCCCTCATAAGTTCATACAAATATTCCCAGGTTTCTCTGAAGCCATCCCTTTCATATGGCAGTACAATAGTTTTTCATGTTTATATGTCACAATTTCTTCAGCCATTCTCAGTAGACGGAAGTTCTCTTAGGTTCCTTAGGTCTACTAGTGGCACTGTGGGGGTCAAAAGTTATGTGCAGTTTGGTAATTTGTGGGACATAGGTCCTAATTATTTTCCAGAATGGCTAGGCCAATTAAAGATCTACTAACAGTACATTAATGACTCTCTTTTCCTACATGCTTGTCATTTTCATTTTTATCAACTTTGACAATTTGGTGGGTGTGAAGCAGAACCTTGGAATTGTTTAAATGTACAATTCTCTGATTATTAGTGATTTGGAGCATTTTTCATCTGAATATTGATAACTTTTATTGCTTTCTTTTTGAACCAATATAAAATAAATGCTTTATTCATGATAAAGTGTAAATTTAATGACTATATCTTTTTTAAATTTTATTTATTTATTTTTTCATGGTTACATGATTCATGATTTTTCCCACCCCTCTTCCCTACCCCCTCCCAGAGCTGACAAGCAATTCTACTGGGTTATATATATATATATATATATATATATATATATATATATATATATAATTCAAAACCTATTTCCATGTTATTCACATTTGCAATAGAGTGATCTTTAAAAACCAAAATCCCCAATCATATCCCCATCAAACCATGTGATTGATCATGTGTTTTTCTTCTGCATTTTTATTTCCAGAGATTTTTCTCAGAATGTGGATAACATTCTTTCTCATAAGTCCCTCAGAATTGTCCTGGATTATTGCATTGCTGCTAGTAGAGAAGTCCTTTACATTTGATTGTGCCACCGTGTATGTCTCTCTGTATAATGTTCTCCTGGTTCTGCTCCTCTCACTCTGCATCAATCCCTGGAGGTCTTTCTAGTTCACATGGAATTCCTCCAGTTCATCATTCCTTTCAGCACAATAGTATTCCATCATTATCAGATACCACAATTTGTTCAGCCATTCCCCAATTGATGGACACCCCCTTATTTTACAATTTTTGCCATCACAAAGAGCATGACTATAAATATTTTTGTACAAGGTTTTTTTTCCCTTAATATCTCTTTGGGATACAAACCCAACAGTGGTGTAGCTGGATCAAAGGGAAGACATTCTTCTAAAGTCCTTTGGACATAATTCCAAATTGTACTCCAGAATAGTTAGATTAATTCACAACTCTACCAGCAATGTATTTGTGTCCCAATTTTGCCACATCCCCTCCAACATTTATCACTTTCCTTTACTGCCATATTGGCCAGTCTGGTGGTTTCTTGGCAAAGATACTGGAGTGGTTTGCCATTTCCTTGTGTATCTCATTTTACAGATGCGGAAACTGAGGCAAACCAGGGTAAGCAACTTGTCCAGGGTCATTAAACTAATAAGTGTCTGAGACCAGATTTAAACTCATGAAGATGATTCTTCCTGACATTAGGCCCAGAGCTCTATCAACCATACCATCTAGCCACCCCAAGAGATAGCTTAAGCCTCTTCAACTTCAACCTGATTTTACCTTTACTAAAATGACAGTAGTCATGAAGATAAGGGAAAACACACTGATTGTGCTTCACCCTGCCCCTGACCTCTGCCCAGGAGAATCTTGAATAAAAAGTATGGTGTAGCTACATAATCTGGTCCTCAATATATACCTACCTCTCACCATACTCTAAAGCTTTCATATAAATGCAATAGAACCTGTGTATATTTAACAAATCTTTATGGGGGGTTTTCTTGACCTTCTACAATCATATAGTTATTGAATATCAAAACTTTGAGATCATCAACCCTACTCTCTTCTCCACTGACCCTTCAACCCCATTTTCCAGTTGAGGAAACTGAGAACCTTTTGGTGTACATCTATGATCATATGATTAGTGTACCATTAGCACTTCTCCTTCAAATTAGATTGTGTTCCACTGAGTCATCTAGGGGGGAAAGGGTTCTATTAGTGCCAATAAAATGGGTGCTTAATAACTCTCTGGCCCACTTCCTATCCTGGATGATTCTATTCACATCAGATGTGAAATTGTCTCACTCTATTAGGAAGTGAAATAAACTAACTGACTCATGTTTCACACTTTCATTTTTGCCAAATGAATGATAATGTCTTAGTTACCCAGATGTGGGTTAGACTTAAATCTACTTAGAGATCTAATTTATTTCACTAGAAAATTTAAAATCCAGGAGAGAAGGGCATTATTGGTGATATTTCCTTGTCCTAGAGTCAATGTTATTCCTCATGACCCCTCACTCAAAAGCTTTACTATACAGAAAGATATTCCTCATTATGGAAATCTATTTCCATCTGGGCTTAGGTGTGAGAGATCATCCTTATACCTTTTCTGGAGCATACATTAATCCCCAAATATATTTAACTAGTGCAGATCTTGGGATAAAGACTGGTCTTCTAGGCTCAGAATCATCCTGAGTTATATATGAAAAATTGGAATGACTTCACAGAGCCTTGAGCTTTATGAGGAACCATTTGGGTGATGAATTGATGAAGGGATCTTTGAGAGGAAGAAGGTTGAATGATAGAAGGAGCCCTGGCATTTGAGGCAGAAGTTTTTGGTCCTAGCATGGTCACTTATAGTAGTATGTCCTGGGGTATATCACCTTACCTTTGAAATTCTACTTTCTCATCTTTAAAATAGAGGAAAGGGTCAACAGCAATGTGCTGTAGCAGAAAGGTCACTGTACTTGAACCTGGTCAGAAGATTTAGGTTCAAATGCTAGTTTCATCACTTACAAGGCTATTGTGGCCATGAGTAAATACTTAATCTCTCTGAGATGCTGATTCTTTATATTACCTAACTCAAAGGACTGTTGTGAAAAATGCTTTGCAAGCTTTACAATGCTGTATAAAAATATGAATTGTCATTGTAAAGAATGATAGTGAGGATGCACAGCTGTGATTGAGAAAGAAGATAAAATGATGAAGAAAGCATCTTCTAGAGCTTGGCATTCAGCTGCTAAGCTAGAGTACATGCTGATTCCTACTGCAGCTCCATTTGGAGTTATTCTATCTGGATATGGTGATGACAAGTCCCAACCAACATGGGCTATCTGGATGCCACGGTAGTCTATATTAGAAAGGAGAACACTATTTCTGGGATTAGACTGAGAGAACAAAGAGTGAACATGGGAAGGTACATGTGAATAGAGGGCCAGGTCTGGAGTCAGGAGGAATTTGGTTTCAAATCCAGCCTCAGATACCTCATAGCTATGTGATCTTGGGCAAATAATTTAATTATATTTGCCTTGCTTTTTGCCACTCTTCTGTCATAGAATTAATACTAAGACAGAAAATAAGGGTTTAAAAAAAAGAGTGCACATGGGTCCATGTTATAGAAATGGCATAAACACTTACTAGAATTATTATAGGGAGAAATCTTTGTTGGATTAAATGGTTTCAGGTCTCTTTTAGCTTTTAGAGGACTGGTAGGTGCTGCAGTAGAGTTCTAGACCTGGAGTCAGGAAGACCTGAGTTCAAATTTTATCTCAGATACTCACTATTTGACCCTACCTTCTGTATGCTTCAGTTTCCTCATGTATAGAATAAGAATAATCTATATTTCAGGGTTGTTTTGAGGATAAAATAATACTTGTAAAGTATTTTAGATTCTTTAAGTAGATCCTTAAGATCTTTTCCAGCTCACAAATTCTATGATCTCTTCCAGCTGAAATTAGTCTATGATTCTACTAGGTTTCCCCAAATGCATGCTGAATGAATCTACCTTGGACAGCTGCAGTGACTAATTTTCACTTCTATGTGACCTCTCCACACCACTCCAATTTTCACCAGGTTCAAGAGCATTTATTCCATTGGGCCACTAGATGGCATTTCTCTGCTTCTTTTCACAATGTCTAAAAACAAAGGAATAGTTGGCCACCTGGGTCCCTTTGGGTAGTACTAATAGACATCAGAAATAGATATTCAAAGAAAGTTTTATATATATATATATATATATATATATATATATATATATATATATATAACCTATCCAGAGAACCCATAACAAAACTCTTACAGCTTAAATAGAAATTCTTCGGTCTATTATAAGTTGACAAACGCCTAATCAAATATCTCTAATGGAAATTCAGATCTGTTTTTATAGGTTTGGCATTTATGTTTAAACCCTCCTACCCTTCCTGTCTCTTTTGAAATCAGCTCTTTTTCTTCTGAGCTTTATCTTGAAGGAATCTTTTCTCTGGTTACACTGAGAATAGATTTTTTTCAGCAATTGGGACTGTTCCTTGAAACCCAGCTCTTCTTACTTACTATGGGAGATGAGAAGCAGCTCTCTTCTTAATGTTATCCATCCCAGGGCCCTGGCACAGATAAATTGCTCTGTAAGGCAAAAAAGCTAGAGATAGGCAGGTAAAGAAAGAGAGACTTTTATTCTACACAGCTGTATATAAATAATAATTATTAGCTGGTATTTACAAATTCTTTACAATGATCATCTCATTTCATAGCCACAATAATCTCTGAGATAGGCTGAACAGATGTCATTAGCCACCATTTACAGATGAGGAGATCAAAGCTTATACTAAATTGAAAACATTTAATAACTACCTACCATGGACTAGGCACTGAATTCAGTACTGAGGATTTAAATGCAAAAAAAAAAAGTGAATTAATCACTAGTCTCAGTCAGCAAATGTTAGAGGTAGGATTTGAATCCAGGTTTTTTTCAAGTTGAGCATTCTACACAACCTCTTGCTATCCCTCAGAAGAATTCTTCTCCCTCAAATACGGCAAAAATTTGATTTATCTTAGTTATTGACCAAAAGCAACTTGTCTTTTTTACTGTGCTTGCTATCTTACTGGAAGGCTAAACTTCTTCATTTTGCATGTAGGTAGACTTTTTCTCATTCTTTTCTCAATAGAAACAAGATGACCTTTTCTGGCTCTTTTCTGTCCATCCATTGAAAGAGTGACCCAAACTAGTCATTTGCAGTATCTCAGACTTATCTAGAACTGACATTCCCAAATCCAAAGAATAGAGCTAGGAACAATGGATGTCAAAAAAGCAAATGTAGACTCAATGGATGGAAAAAGCTTTCTGACAATTAGATTCCTCCAAAAGTAAAATGACTATCTCAGAAGACAGTAGTTTCCTCCACATTAAATAAAGACCATTTGTCAAGTATATTGTAGTGGGTATTCCTGTTCAGGGATATGTTAGACTAGATGGTCACTGAGGTATCTTCCATCTTTGAAATGCTATCATCTGTGATTCTGTGATTTTGACCACGGCTTTCTTTTCCTTTGCCTTAAAGTAAAAGATCCTGTTTGACTGATTAGAAGCCTGCCTTCCTCCTGAAGACAGTATATCCCATGTTACCCTCAAGTTAAACTTCAGACTTTCCAAAATAATGTTTCTAAAGCACAGTTCTGACCAGGTCACTCCCTGTTTAAAGTCCTCCAATGGCTTCCTGTTGCCTATAGGACAAAATACAAATTCCTTAGCCAGGCATTTAAGTCCTCCACACTCTAGTTTCATTCTATTTTTAATAATTTATTTATTTATTTATAACTTTTTTTTCATGGCTACATGATTCATGATTTTTCCCACCCCTCTTGCCTACTCCCTCCCATAGCCAATGAGCAATTCCACTGGGTCATACTTGTATCATTGTTCAAAACCTATTTCCATTTATTCATATTTGCAATAGAGTGATCTTTAAAAGCCAAAACCCTAATCATATCCACATTGAACCACATGATTGATCATATGTTTTCCTTCTGCATTTCTACTTCTACAGTTCTTTCTCTGGATGTGGATAGCATTCCTTCCCATAAGTTTCTCAGAACTGTCCTGGATCCTTGCATTGCTGCTAGTAGGAAAGTCTATTACATTCAATTGTGCCACAGTGTATCAGTCTCTGTGTACAACATTCTCCTGGTTCTCCTCCTTTTACCTTGCTTCAATTACTGGAGGTCTTTCTAGTTCATATGGAATTCCTCCAGTTCATTATTCCTTTCAGCACAATAGTATTCCATCACCAACAGATACCACAATTTGTTCAGTCATTCCCCAATCGATGGACACCCCCTTATTTTCCAGTTTTTTGTCACCACAAAGAGCACAGCTTTCAATATTTTGTACAAGTATTTTCTTTATTATCTCTTTGGGGTACAAACCCAGCAGTGGTATGGCTGGATCAAAGGGCAGGCAGTCTTTTAAAGTTCTTTGGGCATAATTACAAATTGTCCTCCAGAATAGTTGGATTAATTCACAACTCCACCAGCAGTGTATTCATGTCCCAATTGTACCATATCCCCTCCAATATTTATCACTTTTCTTTGCTGCCATATTGGCCAGTCTGCTAGGTGGTACCTCAGAGTTGTTTTTATTTGTATTTCTAATCAGGAAGGATTTAGAACACTTTTTCATGTGCTTATTGATAGTTTTGATTTCTTCATCTGAGAATTGCCTATTCATATCCCTTGTTTGGGGAATGGCTTGATTTTTTGCAAACTTGACTTAGTTCCTTATATATTTGGGAAATTAAGCCTTTGTCAGAAAGTTTTGTTATAAATATTGTTTCCCAGTTTGTTGCTTTCCTTCTGATTTTGGTGGCATTGTTTTTGTTTGTACAAAACCTTTTTAATTTGATGTAATCAAAATAATTAATTTTACATTTTATAATGTTCTCTATCTCTTGCTTGGTCTTAAATTCCTTCCTTTCCCACAGATCTTACAGGTCTACTATTCTATGTTTGCCTAATTTACTTATAATTTCCCTCCTTATATTTAAGTCACTTGCCCATTTTGAATTTATCTTGGTATAGAGTGTGAGGTGTTGATCTACACCTGATTTTTCCCATACTGTTTTCCAATTTTCCCAGCAGACTTTGTCAAATAGTGATTTCTTGTCCCAAAAGCTGGGATCATACTCTAGTTTCAACCTACTTTTTCTTGGCTATTTCTATATTACTTCCTTTTAAATAATTTACATTTCAGCCAAATCAAGTGAGAAACTGATACTCTACTTTGAGTCTCCATGGCAAGTATCCCCTATGTACCCTAACTTCTTAATCTCCATATTTCATAATCATCTCTTTTTCTTCTTTCAAATCTATACTCAGGTGGCATCTTAGGTCTTCCTATAGTTTCTCATGAGCAGCTAAGAAGGGAAGTGACTAGATCACCTGGCCTGGAGCCAGGAAGACTGAAGTTCAAATCCAACCTCAGACAGTAATTGTGTGACCCTGGGAAAGTCACTTCAACCTGTTTGCCTTAATTTTGTCATCTGTAAAATGAGCTAGAGAAGGAAATAGCAAAACAATCAAGTATCTTTGCCAAGAAAACTCCAAATGGGGGCATGAAAAGTTAAGCACAACTAAAAGAACTGGACAACAACAACAAAACATTCCCTCAGGCAAATATAATTTAGGAATTTCAAATTTCCTAGAACAATCTGTCTGATTGCCCCTTTGTTTTAATTATACCCTAAAATGTATTCTACTTAACTGTGATTTCCCACTCCCTCTTGAGTTCCTTTTGGGCAGGGATGTTGTCATATTTTTTTAATCATTAATTAGCAAGCATCTAGCACAGTACCTTGAATAAAGTAGACATTTATATTTGATTTAATGAATGAGTGAATAAATGAATGATTGAATGAGTAAAGAATAAATGAGTGAATCATATTCCTAGCAACAAAAAATCATCAACTTAGTTCTAAAACTATTAAAGACCGGTCCTATACATGCTAGATGTAGCATAGAGTCTCCATTATATAATTCTTATGAACCAGAATGAAGGGGCAAAGTTTTATTTACCCTATGCATTTGCCATCTATATTTAATTCAGTGATAGCCCCAGATGTTATCATTGTCCCCATCACTAGCAAGAAGCAAACCAAGTTCATGCAGTTAAAAAAAAAAAAGAGTTGAGGAAAATGTCCCCAACTATCTCCATGGTTACTTTGGACATTTTGCACTTTTCAATACCAGACTCAAAGTGGGAGAATGGATGTGTTAAACTAGAAATCTCATTAAATAAAGAGCTCAGAGAGAAGCTCATTATTATGATTATGATCCATAATAAACAGAAAATGAATTAAAGCACATGTTTAATTTTGTGCAATAATTGGATTTTCTACTGAAATATGATGAGTGGAAAAACAGGCTGCATTTGTAGTCAGAGGACCTGGGGTTGAGTCTAGGCTATATCAATTACTATCTCATGGGCTTAGACAAGTCACTTCTCCTGGGCTTCATTCTCCTCAGATTTAAAACTAAGGGGACAATTTAGATGATATCAAAGTTTACTTCCATCTCTAAATCTGCATGTGTATGTGTACACACACACATATGTATATATACATATGTACCTCCAGAGATGGAGACACTAATTGTAGATTTTCTATATTACATCATATATTAATTGAACCATTAATTATAGATTTTATATAATATATATTAATTTAGGCATTGATTGTAGATTTATTATTTTTATTACATAATTATATAATATGTATTACATAAATATATAATTATATATAATATAAATAAAATAAATATATATTACATAAAATATAAATCTACAATCAATGCATTGTGTACACATAGATTGTGTACACAATCTGTAATCAATGCTTCCACTTCCTTTCCTCTAATTCTTTTTAACTCTATACTCTTAACTTCTACCCTCATTATTCAACTGAAGTTGCTTCCTCCAAAGTTACCAATGATATCTTAACTGTTAGTTCTAATAACTTTTTATTAGTCATCATCTTTCTTGACCTCTCTATAGCCTTTCATACTATTGCTCACCCTCTTACACTCTCATATCCAATTTGTTGCCAAGGCCCACTGAATCTACTTTCCAATACCTCATATAAATCTCCATCTCTCTTTATATAATGCCACCAACTTGGTAGAGACCCACAACACTTCATTTGCAGACTATTGTAATAGCCTTCTTATTTCTCTCTCTACCTCCATTCTAATCCACTGTAGTCCATTCTCAACTAAGCTGTCAAATTAACTTTTCTAAAACAATGTCATCTTCCTATCCTACATTCATAAAAAACAACAACAACAACAACCACACTCGTAAATATTAGTGAGTCTTATTGCCTCTCAGATCAAATATAAAATCCTCTATTTGGAGTTCAAAGTCCTTCATAACATGGCTTCTTCTTACCTTTCCAGTCTTCTTATACTTCATTCACTCCCACATTCTCTGTAGTGCAGTGACACTGACCTCATAAGGCAACCTATGTCCTGTTGGAAATTTTTACTGGTTGACCTCCTTACTTGGACTTCCTATCCTATCTCCTTCCTATCCTTCCTTCCCTCCTATCTCCAGTTCCTGCTTCCCTAGTTTCCTTCAAATTTCACCTAAGATCCCACTTTCCAAAAGAAGCCTCTCTGGATCCTCCTTAATGCTAATTCCTTTCCTCTGTTGGTTATTTACAATTTGTTCTACATGTATAAAATCTTGTTTGTACATAGTTGTTTTCATGTTGTCTCCCTCAGTAGTTCTTTAGCATGGATTATATTTAATCCTTCATTGCATAAAAGCAATTATTATTTCATTTGTTTTAATTATACTGTTAAGTATCACTTAGTGTTTAATATGATGTCTAGTACATAGCAGGTACTTGGCTAATTAACTATTAGCTATCTACATATATTTGTGCCTATATATCATCTCTTAAGGGCAGTTACATGAAAACAGGCCTTTCATTGCTATCCTAGCAACTGTTGTTTAACTCTAAGGCTTGTTGCCACTTATAAAAGAGTTATTATTACCACAGCAATGGGACTGACCAAGACAGATAGAAAATGACCACTTAAAAAAATCTTATGGGGGGCAGCTGGGTAGCTCAGTGGATTGAGAGCCAGACCTAGAGTTGGGAGGTCCTAGGTTCAAATCTGGTCTCAGACACTTCCCAGCTGTGTGACCCTGGGCAAGTCACTTGACCCCCTTTGCCTAGCCCTTACCATTCTTCTGCCTTGGAGTCAATACATGACTCCAAGATGGTAGGTAAGGGTTTAAAAAAAAAAGAAAAAGATCTTACAAAGATACTGGGCTCCTGCATCTATCCCACACCTCAAAGTAGTAGATGCAGCTCTTGGAATCTGAGGAAGGCCTGAAAGAGAACCACAAAGCCAAAGGACAGGTTATTCCTCTTTGGTGTCAAGCTCAGTACCATTATAAGAGTGCCGTAAGGAATGGGAGAATGAACACTGAATTGGGGAGTTGGGAGACCTGAGTTCCAGTTTCAGGATTGCCAGGATAATTGAGGTGATGGGAAGTCTAGTAAAATTACTTACCAGTGAAACAGAAAGGATGGAGACTACTAGGGTAGAGTAGTAAAGAAAATTCAGAGGCAGAAGTATATGGCAGAAAGAACATGGTATCAAAGTACTTAAGTTTAAATCTGATCATTCCCATCTCCTTATCTGGTTTCATCTCATTCTAATTCATCCTTTACAATGATTTTCCTAGAGCACAAGTCCAATCATTTCACCCACACACTCCCATCCCTTACCCAATACATTTAAAGTTGTACCCTATTGCCTCTACAATCAAATATAAATTCCCCTGGCACTTAAATGGGCATTTAAATGTTCCACAAACTGGACACAATCTTCCTCTCGTCCCTTGTTTCACATTACTCCCCTTTCATGAGCACTGTAGTCCAGTCAGACTGGCTTTCTTACTGTCCCTTATTAACAAAATTTGATGCCACCCTTGTGCAATAATTGCCCTGGCTGACCCACATACCTGATGTGCATTCCCTCCTCTATTCTATTTCTTATAACTCATAGTTTCTTTATAAAGATAGATAGATAGATATAAATAAACACATATATGAATATCTATTGACATAGAGAGAGATCAATATGGACATTTTCTATATCTAACTATAGCTGTCTGTCTGTCTGTCTCTCTCCCTGCACAGGGCATTCCAAAAGTCTTAATGCAGCATTAAGTTATTAACTATAATAAATAAGTTTATGTGGGTATTCCTGCATATTTTGTATACACCATATAAATAGGTAGTCCTGGAAGAAAAATCCAAAAGCAGTTTAAGCATATGTATGTATAAGTATAAATTTGCAAATATTTATATACCTGTGCATATGTATGCATATGTGTATATGTATGGAGGTGTGTATGTGTGTGTGTGTGTGTGTGTGTGTGTGTGTGTGTGTGTATTTTCTCCCCCTCTAGAACTATTATCCTTTCACTCAAATTGGTGGACTATTGTCCTCTGGGGACCCAGTTCATAAATTTGAGTGTTAGAAAAGTAGTTTCAGAGGGATTTTGTGTGTGTGTGTGTGTGTGTGTGTGTGTGTGTGTGTGTGTGTACACACATATATATACTGTGAAGATTAACTCTCCCCTGCCCATTTTTAGATTTAATCACCAAAAGCATATATACCCCATTCACACTTGAGTGGGGGAGGTCTGTGACCCACATGTATGATAGTGGGTGAAGAATCAGAATTGACTGATTGCCCCTGGGCAGTGCTAAGCAAAAGCTTTGGCTGTAATTGGTACACACAGAATGAAGGAAGTCATAGGAAGTGACAAAAAGGAATGGTCTTTAAAAAGGCCAAGAAATTCCTTTGAGGGCTCTTTGGTCTTCGGTGTTCGACTTGACTTTGGAGGAGCTCAGGCTTGAGATCTCAAACTGCTTCCCTTTGGACTGTGTGAAGATTGGACTTGGCTCTCCCCTGATAATAACAATGAAGATTAAATTGTAATCCCCTGTCTATTTGTTGATTTAATCCCCAAAAATGTAAGCACAGATCTTAAAGTTGAATGGGAAGATCTGCCCATGTTAGATCTAATCACCAAAGGTATAAATATCCTACTTAATCATGAAGTGGGAGGTCTGCAACCCACTGTGTGATAGTGGGTAATGAATTAGAATTGACTGCCTTCTGGGTAGTCCTAGAGCACAGCATCAGCTGTGATTGGTAGATGTGGAATTAGGGGAAGTGACACAAGAAAAAAAGGTCTTTAAAAGAAAGAGAAGGGCCTGAACATTGTTGTTGTTGTTGGTTCTTCTGGGAGTTTGAAAGAGACACACTTGGAGTGGAGCCTCCTGTAAGAAGCAGTTCTACTAGAGTTGAGGCTGATACAGAATCTGCTGATTGAACTGACACATGGTGAGTGTAAAGGCTGACTTCCTTCCAGGAAAGGCCCATCATCTTAAGACTCCTTTCCCCTGGTTGGGGCCTTAGAATCTCTACCTGGCTCAGAGGAAGATGGAGCTCTCTCTCTCTCTCTCTCTCTCTCTCTCTCTCTCTCTCTCTCTCTCTTTCTCTCTCTCTCTTTCTCTCTCTCTCTCTGTCTATCTCTCTCCCTTTTTCTTCTCTTTCTATCTTCCTTAATATCTTCCCTCTATTGTAAAATAAACTGCCATAAATTCCACTTGACTTTAGTAATTCATTTTGGGATTTAGTTATTAAATCCCTGATGACCAATTAAATATATTCAGTCCAATCATAAAATTAACAATCAACACATGGTGAGTGAAAGACTGACTCCCTATCCTTGGCTTTCTGAAGGGACTAGCCTCAGGAGAGACCTATCCTCTTGAGAGAGACTTTCTGTATCCCCAGGTCCTCTGCTCAAGGCTGAGGCCCCTATGATTAAAGACTGACTAGTTCTGCCTGGGTTGAGCCAGGGCTGGAGCAAAATACTTAGTGCTTAGGCTAGATATCTTACCCTATTCTCTATCTGATGTTCTTACTTTCAGTCTTTCTATGTTTTATAAATAAATTGTTAAAAATAAATGTCTTTGGAATTAATTAAATTCCTGGTGACCTTATTCTTAAATAATCTAGTCCAACCTTTTATTAAAAAAACCCTCATACTTTCTACCCATTACATCACATATATGATTATACCCACAAATATATATGTTATATATGTGTGTGTGTATATATATATGTGTGTGTGTGTGTGTGTGTGTGTGTGTGTGTATTTTATGCTTAAAACTGTGTTATGACTTTTGGAATACTCTATAAATATGGGGATAGACAGACAGATGAATAGAGGACTTTGAAGGTTTAGTCCCCAGAGAGAAATTATTTCTCAGAGCCTCATAAGTAAGAGCAACCCTGAGGATAATGGAGCTTTTTAGTACTGTAACTCACAAGTCCCCATTAATGTGCCTCTCATTGTTTATTAGTTCTAATAATTAAGTTTTAGAAATGGAATTTACTAAGTAGAGACTGGAAAGTTGTTAAAGAATTCCTTTTCCTCAATTGAGGGCACACTCTCCCCTTAAATGTACAAGGTCCCTGGGGAAAGTGGACTGAAACTTGGAGTAAAATGATAAGGCGGAACATGTGGCAGACATGTACCTCATAGTTCCTAGTTACTCAGTTATTTTTTTCCTTTATAGAAACCTCAAGAGGTTCCTCTAAGAGGAAATTCCACATTGGATTCTGATAGTTGACACCTTTGGAGGTCTGTAGGTGACCCTCCTGGTGACATCTTTAAGCCGCTTCCTTATTTAGTTGGCTATCTTTATGCTGGGAGCCATCTAGACCACACTGTTTGACATGGTCCACGTGGAAACCGAGGACTGCAAAGCAGCCCTCAGGAAAGATGGAAATGCCCACTGAAACCCCTCTAAGTGACTTTCCTTATTAACATCCCTTTATTATTGGAATTGCTATAATTATTATTATTCTTACTTAGCCCCAGGAAAAATAGATGAAAGCAACACGCTTGCAGGTTATGATAGGGAAAGGATGTTTTTGCAACAAACTGAGTAATGCATATGTCAGCAGGGTTAACACAAATATCACACTCTGTCCCCCCAGGATATTACCAGGAGATCCCACTTACAAAATTAAACTTAAGGATTCTTATATACCCACTTAGATAGGACCCTCTTGTCTAGGCATAAAAACTTCTGGCAAATCTGTGCTCTGAATTCCCCAACCTCTATCTGGGTCATGTTGATTCTACCCTCTGACCCTGTACTTAGCAACAATGTTTTATTGACTATCTCCCTAGGCTTCCCATCTGTTGTTAGGTTCTATGGGAACATGTATGTTGAGAATAAAACTGTGTGCCAAGTAGATATGTGATCATGAGGGTATAAAATAAAGCCAGGCCTCAGCCAAGCTGGAGCATTTTATCCTGTGAAACCTGTGCTGTGGATTGAATGCAAAAGCTGTGTCCCATCCATCATTCCACCAACATGTCCCACCTCCAAAACCCCATCCCCTGTGAGAGTCTGGCCCTCCCCACAGCATCTTTCTGTATCCATTTCTGCCCCTGTTTGTCCTTAATGTGTATCTCTTTGCTCTTGACTATGACTTCTTTCTTAGATAACCATCTGTTTCCCCTCACTATTTTTTTTTCTGCTTTTACCTAGATACTTTGTCTCTTGTTGCTCCCTACTCTCTGGTATCATGATGAATGGGTAAAAATGAAGAGAGAAAAGAAGGCATTCTCTCTTCCCCCCCAAAATGATTCTTGGGGTTCTAGAATCCTCAGCTCCAAATTTGAATACTCCCACTTGACTGATTAGATCCAAACTACCTTGCTGTTTTCATATGTTGCCCAAGAGGCATGGTTTGATCATATCCAAACAATGACAAGATATTTCCTATGAGGCCTCATTTGTTATAATCCAGTAAAGCAAGACCCCTACAGTCCTTTCAATTTGATTAAGATCTTCATTTCTACTTTACTTTTACTTGACTCAATCAAGACACCCATGCCTTGTGTGATTAATTGGGGTGGGAGTTACAGCCACCCTCATAATAAATACACACTGTCTTTCCTTACCAGAATGGCAGTTCCTTGAGATCAGAACCTGTCTCTTTTTAATTCCCTCTCCTTGGTGCTTAGCAGAGTATCAAACACATAGCAGATGTTTAATAAATGCTTGTTGATTCATTGACATGTTTGCATTAATAATAGCTTAAATTTATATTGCACTCCGAGATTCAAAAAACAATAATAATTCTCTAAGACAGACAATGTAAATATTAACATGCCCTTTTTGTAGATAAAGAAATTTTCTGTTCAGAGAATTTAAGTAACTGGTATAGAATCATATTGCCAGCAAAGATTAGAACACGTCTCCTGACGCCAAGAAAATAGTAAGCTTTCTGTAAACCAAGCAGTGAGGAGGCTCTGTGTTACAAGCCAAATGTCACTAAGAAAATTCATTCACTTTACAACCACAGATTGAACACTTACTATGTGCAAGTTCTATACTAATTGCTGAAGGAAATAACAAAGACATACATTGTGAAGGAAACGGTACTAGAATTGGAGTCAGAGTTTGTGGGTTGTTGTGAAACTCCAATTAGATCATGCATACAGAGCACTTTATAAACCTGGACATGGTATAAAAATATCATGGATCTAAGATGTAAAGCTAAAATGCTTCCAATAGACCACCTAATCGAACCCCCTTATTTTGCAGATGAGAAAAATGAGACACAGAGACTTGCCCAAGATCAAACAGTAAGTATTGGGGCAAGAATTGAACCCCAGATCTCACCCAATTCTAAATCAACTGTCTAATCGTATTCACCATGTTGCCTCCTGCTATGTCTGGCCAAACACTACTCCCTCTTGCTTCCCATTCTCAAAATTCTTGCTTTAGAGCAACAGTGGCATCTGACCCAGTACAAGACCTTCCCCCATCACATTCTGACTTCCAGTTCTTTTTTCTTGCTGATAAGTGGTCTACATTGGAAATAAACAACTCAACAACAACAACAAACAATGAAGGCTAAATCTATAAACTTCAAAGTCTTTACTTTTTGATAAAAGGAAAAAGAAATTTAATGAAATGATAACAGAATCTATTAGTGTTTTTCATCCCCTTCTCTCTGCGGACTTATTAGATTTCAGTTGCTACTGTGTATTTACAGAGGGATATAATATTCTAATTCTAGTTTCTTCATACTACATAACTTGGTATAAGACTCAATATTTTTCTATATTCTTCATGACTGACATTTTTATAATTGAGCAGAATTTTATTCCATCAATATAACACAATTTATTCCATCATTCCCTATCTGATATTTAGGTCACTTCCTTCTTTTTCTCCCCTAGCAATAAAGCTGTGATGAATATTTGGTGCTGGTAAGTCTTTTTTGACTTACTAATGACTTCCTCAAGCTACAATCCTAAGAGTAGGATGCCTGAGTCAGAGTATGAACAATTTCTTATTAATTGCACAATTCTTGATTGCTTCAATTTATAGCTCCATAAATAGAAAAGAGCATGCCTTCCCCACACGCAATGACACCAACATTTAATTTGATAATTTTTCATAGAATTACAGAATCTCATTGTTGGAATAGGACCACAGGAGTCATTAGCTCAACCTGTACCTGAGGTCTCCAAGATTCATTAGAAGAGATCAGAACCATCTTCCATCTGAAGACCACCCAAGGACAGGAAACCCACAAGTACAGGAAACCCACTGTCTCCTGAGAAAGCCCCTTATTCCTTTAATTGTAAGAAAGTTTTTCCTTGTATCAAATTCATAGATTTAGAGCTAAAAGTAACTTTAGATGACATTTAGGCCATCTCCATAATACTACAGATGAGGAAACTGAGGCATAAAGAAGTTTGCTAAAGGTCATACATGTAGTAAGTTGCAGAGGTAGAATGTGAACCTACATCCTCTGACTCCAAATCTAATGCCGTCGCCACTTACCACATTGTGTCTCTTCTAAAAATGTTGAAATTTGTGTTTCTTAAATTTTTTATACTTTATGGAGAGGCAGTGTTGCATAGCAGAGGCAACTAAGTGGAACAATAGACAGAGCATAGGGCTTGGAATCAGGTAGACTCATGTGCCTGATTTCAAATCCAATCTCAGACACTTACTAGCTGTGTGACCCTGGACAAGTCACTTCACCCTGTTTGCTTCAGTTTCCTCATCTTTAAAATGAGCTGGTAATGGAAAAGCCAGTACCGTTGCCAAGGAAACCCCAAAATGAGATCACAAAAAATTGTACATGGCTGAAATGACTCTACAAATATTGTAGAGTTGGGGCTTAGAGTGGGGGAGACAGGTTCAAATTCTACTTCTGACATTGTGTCACCCTACGTAAGTTACTGAACCCTCTCTAAATTCAAGATAATAAAATTTTTAGGACCCATATCACTGGATGAGGCTGAAATCCATAATGTACATCAAAGGCTTTGCAAACTTTAATGTACTTGTATGTATGTATCCCCATTATTATTATTCCTACTTCTCTGGGGCCACATAGACGATCTGTCTCCTCTTGCTGTTCCTTAAGATACTTAAAGACAGTTACTATGTTTCCTGTTAGCTTCTTTTCTTCCAGGGTCCATCTACGAGTCCTTGAATAGTATGATCTCTGAGCCCATCACTAACCTGTGCACCTTCCTTTGGATGCTACTTAGGTTGTCCAAGTTCATCCTAAAAGGTTGAACCCTGAACAATACACATGACTCTAATCTGGCCTGACCAAGGTGTGTAGATGGAATTTGCTCTCCAGAACTATCTTACCTAGCATCCCATTTGTGTCCTTATGTTACATATGTACACTACGTGTGATGCTAGGTAAGATAGTTCTGCTGAGCAAATTCCATCTACACAAAGGTAGGGCAAGAGTGTCCCATCCCTAGTTGTGAACGCTGTTGCTTCTATTAAAAGAGCCAGAGAGCCAATCTTCTCCTCAGCCTCTCCTTTTTATCTTTTTCTACTATTTGATAGTGTTGACATGTACTATGCTAACACCAGTTACTTCTAAGACAGAAGAGCAGAAAGGGCTAGGCAATGGGGGTTAAGTGACATGCCCAGGGTCACACAGCTAAGAAGTGTCTGAGGCCAAATTTGAACCCAGATTCTTTCAACTCTTGGCCTGGCACCCTAGTCACTGTGCTATCTAGCTGCTCCTTCAGTGTCTTTATTTATTTATTTTTTTGTTTTGGAAATTTTTATCTAATTAATTTAGAATATTTGTCCATGGTTACAAGATTCATGTTCTTTCCCTCCCTTCCCCCCTCCCAAAGCTGACACTCAATTCCTCTGGGTTTTACATACATCATTGATCAAGACCTATTTCCATATTATTAATATTTGTATTAAGGTGATTGTTTAGAGTCTACATCCCCAATCCTATCCCCATCAAAACATGTGATCAAGCAGTTCTTTTTCTTCTGTGTTTCTACTCCCACAGTTCTTTCTCTGGATGTGGATAGCATCTTTTTCATAAATCCTTCAGAATTGTCCTGGGTCATTGCATTGCTGCTAGTAGAGAAGTCCATTGTGTTCGATTATACCACAGTGTAACAGTCTCTGTCTACATTGTTCTCCTGGTTCTGTTCCTTTCATTCTGCATCAATTCCTAGAGGTTATTACAGTTCATATGGAATTCCTCCAGTTTATTATTCTTCAATGTCTTTTTAAAATATACTGTTGCCTAGTGATACTTCCCCTTCCTAAACCTATACAGCTATTGTTGGTAGGGTTAGCCTCAGGAAGAGAATTTTATATCTATCTTTATTAAATTTTATTTTACCCATTTGGCTTATTGTTCAAGCCTCTAGAAGACTTTTGGGGGGATCATGACTATTAGGTATATCCTTGAACGTCACACTGGCCAGAAATTTGATAAGAATACCAACCATACCAATATTTTATATCATGGGTTTCTCAGAACCCCTTTTTTTTAAACAAAGCCTAGAAAACTCTTATAGAGTGAATCATGAAATAAACATTATGGGAGAAAATAGGAAAGCAACAGTCTGGTAAAAATGGATACACAGATGATACAGGAATGCTGGATCTGGAGTCAGGAAATCCCAAGTTCAAATTTACTTCAGACACAGTAGCTAAAGGGACTCAGTCCTTTAACTTCTCTAAGACTAAGGTTCCTGGTCTTTAAATGGGAACAATAATAGCATTAACCCAATAGGGTTATTATAAAGATAATTGATATATTATTTTAAAAGCATTTCACAAACCTTAAAGCACTATATAAATACATGTACCTGTATGTATGTGAAGAGAGAGACAGAGACAGACAGAGACAAAGGGAGGAAGAGAGAGACAGAGGGAGAGAGAGAGAAGGGGAGAGAGAGAGAAAGAGAGAGGAGAAAGATTCATACTTTGTGTGGGATTGCAGGAAGACACTTTGACACTTCCTCACATAATACATGTACCTACACATAAATATGTCCACAAATACATAACATATTCCTATCCACAAGCATACATAACATACTTATGTGTACATACATATTCACATATGCATGTATGTGTGTGCTGCATAGTGTATAAAACCAGCTGGGAAGAGTTGAGTTCAAATCCTGCCTTTGACACATTCTAGCTGTATGACGCTCTTAGTACTCTAAGTAACTAAAACTACAAGTTGAAAAGAAAGCTCTGACCTTCAATGGTAAAGGGAGTTCCCTGATCAGGGAGATGCCTACAGTGTGAAAAGTATACAACTAGGAGACAGCTAGATGGCTCAGTGGATGGAGAGCCAGGCCTAGAGACAGGAGGTTCTGAGTTCAAATATGAACTCATATATTTTCTAGCTGTGTGATCCTGGGCAAGTCATTTAACCCCCATTGCCTAGTCCTTATCACTCTTCTCCCTTAGAACCAATACATAGTATTGCTTCTAAGACTGAAGGTAAGGGTTTAAAAAAAGTATAGGTCCAGTTTATATATATACACATATACATATTAAACACACTTATATGTGGGTATATAATTATATGTGCATCACATGTGTACATTTTACATACATATACATGTACACAGCAAGAACCATTCCCCAGGAGGTAATAGCAAAGTTTTCAGAAGCAGAAATACAAATAATAAGAAATTCCAACCCAGGGAAAATGCTACCCATCATGAGTAATAAGGATAATACAAATTAAAGCAGTTCATACTTAAAATAACCATTAAATGGACCAAGATGAAAAACAGAATGATCACCATATCAGCGTTGGGAGAGGCTGTGATGTAGGAAGATGGGCACATCTACGCTGTTGGTAGAACTGTAAACAGATCTGATCTCTGAAAAACAACTGAGCATTAAGAAAGAAAAAGAACGCTAAAAGGAATAATAAAGTGGAGGAATTCCATGGAGACTGGAACAACCTCTAGGAAGTGATGCAGAGCGAAAGGAGCAGAACCAGGAAAACATTATACACAGAGACTGATACATTGTGGTACAATCGAAGGTGATGGACTTCTCCATTAGTATCAATGCAATTTCCATGAACAATCTGCAGGGATCAAAAAAAAAATACTACCCACAAGCAGAGGATGAACTGTGGGAGTAAAAACACCAATGAAAAGCAACTGCTTGACTACAGGGTTGGAGGAGATAAGACTGAGGAGAGACTCTAAATGAACACTATAATGCACATTCCAACAACAGGGAAATGGGTTCGAGTCAAGAACACATGTGATAACCAGTGGAATCATGCGTCGACTATGGGAGAGGGAAAGGTGGGGGGGGGAGGGGAGGAAAAGAAAATGATCTTTGTTTCCAGTGAATAATGTATGAAAACGACCAAATAAAATAATGTTTAAAAAAAAGAAAGAAAAAGAACTACATCGTTCATATTCTTTGGAACAGTAATTCCATTACAGGGCCTATACCTTCATTATGTTAATGACACAACAAAAGGTTTCCTACGTGATCAGGCATTTATGATTACAGTCTTTTTATCAGTATTAAACCTCTGGGAGTGAGGAAGAAATAAATTCCAATAAACTGGGGGATGCCTGAGTGAATTGGGGTTAAAGGAATGTAACAGAATATTGCTGCAATGTAAGACATGAGGAAATTAAGCAATTTAGAGAAGCAGAAACAACTTGTATGAATAGATACAGCACCAATAAATCAGAATCAAGAGAATAACTTTCATGACTACATAAGCTTTCATGGAAATAACACTAAAAGGCAGCTGAATGCTGATGAATGGCAACAGTTGATCTTCACTTCAGTTCCCAGAGAACAAAACACAATCCTCTTCCCTGTAGGAATTAAAGGTAAGGAGATAGATAGATAGATAGATAGATAGATAGATAGATAGATAGATAGATAGATAGATAGATAGATATAGATATAGATATATAGATATATAGATATACACAGCACTTACTATCAGATTTGATTTTTTTTTATTTGTTTGTTTTGGTTAGGGTTGGGTTGGTCTTGCTTGATTGTTTTTAGTTATTACAAAAGAGATTTCATTGTGGAAGTCCATACTGAGAATATGCTATTATATACTTAGAAATCTGCTACACTAAAAACTACATTTCCCAAGAGCCCACTGACTTCCTGTCCTTATGTACTTCCTGTACACAGGGGATAAATTCAGTGGGCATTCCTGCTCTGGCCTCTTTACTTCCTGTTTGTCACTGTGTTGGTAAGTGGGGATTTTGAACAGGCTGATTAGCCATGGGTTTTATTTTGTTACCTTTTCATTCTTTTACTTCTAATGATCATTACTAAATCTCTTAAAATATAATATTTTATTATTTGAAATTAATTTTAATTATTACACTGTGGAGTATATTAGAAGTCTCCATAAACAAATCTCCAAAAATACAAAAGACATCCATTAAAATAGGAAGAAAAGAGTGAGGGTTAAAAATAAAACAGAAAGGTCTTCCATTCAGCATTGAAAAGCTGGGTAGCATTGAGAAGTGGAAGCTCCCTAGATGGTCCTTATTGAGGCAGGTGTACACTTACTCTGCATTTCCATGCCCCTGTGTCTTAAAACGCTGTATTTCAGCTTTGGATGGTCAGTGTCTTCTGACTGACCAAAGTCTCTAGGGCTAGGCCATTGGGTAAATCTTTTATTTCAGTCTTTCTGGAAGCTGTAACAATACCCATTTGGTCATTTCTTCAGACACTGCAGTGTGGTCATTCAAACACATCCACATCCACACACATACACCACTGTCGATGGGAACATTGGTCCTGGCCAATCAGTAACCATGAGAAAATTCTTGGATGGGATTCCTTTGTTGGCTAAATTGCATATTTGGATGTTAGAAATGGAGCCATAGTTAAATATATGCAAAGAGTTGAGTATCATGAACAAGTTTGTCTGTTTATTGCATTATTTATTGCAATTCCTTACTTATCCCCTACATCGAGCAGTGTACAGACTCAAGAACATTCTAAAGCAAAATAATCAGATATATTTATAAAGAAGTAATAGCAATCAATTATATATATTATGTACAACATAAACTTAGCATTCTGACAGCACATAATTGCTCTGGACACAGATATGCTTCATATTCTCCCTTTTCTTCCCTATCATTATATATAGGCACCCTAGGTGCCTGCAACAACACCTGAAAAGACTTCCTTTGCCCACACTTTCTACAACAGTTTACACAATACACTAAAATTATATATACAACAATGTACAAACTTTCCCATAATACCTTTCTCAAACTTTATAAGATATAGAGCACACCTGAAGCCAACCAAAAGGCTCACATATATTATTATATGATCTGACAGGCATAAAACAGTCAATTCATTCTTCTCCTCTGTGTGCTTACATGGGTCTGATCCCAGATCACCATATTAACAACGGTCTATTATAAGAGCATCTCAAAGGTCTCCATCTTTAACTCCAGTTTTTGTTTTTGTTTTGTTTTGTTTTTACCTTGGAAGACAAATCATCAGAAAAGCGTAAATGCCCAGGAAATAAGCAAGAATGATAATACACATATAACCCAGATGAAACTACTTACCATCTCTGAGAGGAAGGAGGGAGGGAAAAACTTTGGATCTTATAATTTTGGAAAATATATGTTGAAAACTACTATTACATGTAATTGGGAAAATAAAATATCTTAAAATAAAAAAAGAAATGAAACAAGAATTTATTAATAGCCTATAATATACCAGATACTAAACTAGACACTAATGGTGGATACAGATACAAAGGGAAACAAAGAGAATCGAGACACATCAGAGTAGCTTTGGAAGGGGCTAAAGAGACAGGAGATCATTCAGTGCCAAGGTCAGTAACAAAGTGTCAGACTTAATAAGTCACTCTTTTAGATGACCACCTTTGCTTTGTTCCGCAGGGATTCCACAGGCATGATTTCTGATCAGCCAAGGCCATTTAGTTGCCTCTAGAAGTATATTCTTCAACGGGAGAGTTCCTACTACCACGGCCAGTCCCCTTTCTTTCTGTGTCGAGGGCTGACTGACTATAAGAGGAGATGAACAAGGTTATTTTCAGAATCAAATGAGATAATGTGACTCAAGTTTTTTTCTTTTATAATCCAAATGCATTGTATAGGAGCTATTATTATTACTGTTATTATTATCATTATTATAATTATCCCCTACAATGCCTAACACGACTAAACTTAGAATAGCCTTGATATAAACATTCTGAATGGAAATTAGTCCTAAGAAAGTTCTTGGGCTGGAAAATTGCTGTGAATCAAACAGTATTCTTTTGAGAATAAAGTCCAAAGCAAACTCCACCACCTAATTAGTACATACGTCACTCTGAAACCTGTATGTGAACTCTATTGAAGAAAGCCCTGTTGAGACCAGCAAGATATTCTGTGAACAGAAATGGGAAAATATTCTATTTGGGTCTGGCCTGGCACTTAAGATGATTTGCTCCAGTCTAATTCTAAGGAACTGTTTGTGAATTTACCTTTTGAACATATGGAGAATTTGTCTGGGAGCCGGAGGCTGGGGATAGGTAGGGCTATTTTCAAAATTCAGCTTTAATATTTTTGTTTCATGAGGTCTAAGCCATTCCATGCTGCCTCATACACATACTTCCTCTAGTTAATGTTGATACCACACAGGCTTTTTTATAAAATCTCAGCCAGATATAGTGTTAAACCTATGCTGGGGCTCAGCTTTCACTTGTATAGAGCTGAATAATTAAAATAACATATTTGTAGGTATCATAGTGGGGCCACTAGATGACTCCATGGATAGAGCACTGGGCCTGCAGTCAGGAAGACTTAGTTCAAATGTGGCCTCCAATAATGACTAGCTGTGTGACCCTGGGCAAGTCATTTAATGACTATTTGCCTTTATTCACTGGAGAAGGAAATGATAAATCACTCCAGTATCTTTGCCAATAAAATCCCATAGAAGAAGATCCACACAGACTGAAGAGTCAGACAGGAAAGAATTGGCTGAATCACAACATGAGGCTTCATAGATTCCGGGTGGGTGGGGGTTCTGTATGCCAAATCCCAGTCCCAAGAATAAGTTGGGACCTCAAGGAGCGAGGCTGGATCCCTCAGTATTGAATTCAGTGTCTGGTCCATAGTAGGCAGCTATTAAATGTTGTCAACTTAGTATGAGCTTTGATCCCTCTTAGAGAAGTTGGGATATCTTCATAATGTCTTATGAAGGGGGACTATGCCTGATTGTTCTTTGTTTCCTCCTATAATGATGGATTCTAGTGTCTAGACTTCTGCTGGTTTCTTTGCCTTGTTGATTCTATCTCCAATATTCCTTCACCAGAGAGCAGGAAAGAAGGAAGGCCATATGCTAGCAATTGTGAAAAGTTGGGCAACTGGGACCAGTGGGCTGCTGCTTCCACTGCCATTCCCTCTTCCCCTAGCTGGAAACTTAGGGATGCTCATAACTTCCTCGAGATCAATGAGAGGCTGTCTCTCATCCAGAGTCCCAGAGCAGATCATCTTCCCCTCAAATGATGTTTGGGAGCAGAAGTCCTTTGCACACATGCACCTTGTTCTGCTCAAGAAACACAACAATCGGATGAAAAGCAGTCGCAGGACACTTGCCTATACTCTTTAGCAGCCATCAGGGTGCTTCAATGCACATGCCCTGGAAGGAGGGCAGCCAAACATCCAGGCAGATTCCCAATTCATACTTCCAGAACTGGACCTATGTGAACCTCCAAGTCAGAGATAATCTGAGTCCAAGTACTGCCTCTGACCCGTAGCCTATGTCAATCAGAACCTCATTGTGCCTGCAGGCAGTCTCTAGTTCTAAATTAAACTTCCCATCTGCACCCGTAGAAGGAGTTTTCTCAAGTGAGAGCTCTTCATATCATGAAATCACCGGTCCAGATAGAAAGAAATCTCCCTTGATTCCCACAAGACTCCACGATACAGAGTGTGTACATATTACGATTTCCATCTAGCAGATGAAGAAATGTAAGGTAAGGTAAAACCAACTTCGTGAAGGGGAGAAATCAATACTTTAGACTTCTGGTCCAGTCTTCTTTTTAGTAGATTCGTTTTTAGCTTTTTTTTTTAAAGAAGGCTAGAAATGGAAAATGCTGGCAAGAATTAGGAGCAAGAGATGAAAGGCCACTGAGAAAGATGAATAGGAGAAGCAAAAGGAAACAGTGAAATGAACGGTATGTAACAGGGAATTTGATGGAAAGGAAATACAAAAGATGCTCATTTTGCTAAATTATGCTCAGGTTATCACTTCTGCTCTGATGTATCGGACTTATAAAATTCCCCCACTGCTTTGTCATGGTGCCTTTGAGGATGGGAAGACTGACCAGTGCAGATGACCCAAGATGGATTGGGTTCTGGTACTATTTTTGTCATGCTCTAGCTGCAGGGTCTTGCACAAATTACTTTACCACCAACCTCACAGGGTAGTCACTAGATGAAAGTGTTTTGCAAACCCTAAAACATGAAATTAATGTGGGGAGTTATTTCCAATTAAATGGGGAAAAGGAATTGCTTGAAAAAGAACCTCAGATAATGAGCAGCAGGAAAATAATAGGAAGGGAAAACCTGATCCAGGACAAAGGGTAGCCTGAGTCAAAGCTCTTATTCAGGAATTGAGAAAGGAGAGAATCCCCAAAGGATTCCATACTCACACATCTAATTCTATCCCAAGCTCCCCTTGGAGATGTCTCACTTGAGATGGCCACAGAGAACTTGTTGCATGGTTGCCTTGTGACCCACCTTTCTCAATGGCTTGATTCCGAGGGTGGAAGGAGCTTTTGTGCTGCCAGAATACACCACTGGTAAAACTGCATTATGAACCCAGATAATGAAAAGCATTTTTCATTCTTTATAATGTTTGATATAAATGCATTTTCCTCCCCAATAGACTTCCAGTTCCCTCCTTCCTTCCTCTGACAACAAATATTTGGCACATTTCATTCTGAGAGTGAGAATATCATCTTGACAACTCTGTTTCCCTTCTTCCCAATTATGCAAAAAGGACTTTTCATTTCCCATTTCCCTACTTTATTAACTGTTCTCTTTATTTTAAATAAACTGAATCTCTTTATTTGGAAAAATACAGCTATCTACTCATTAGGGTTTATCAAATACCTATAAGAGGTGAGTGTTCCCCTTGCAAACCTTCTAGGTATATATGAACTCAAAAGGCTCTCTGTTCTTATTTAAAATTCTACATAAAAGAAATATTTAGCAAGGGGGAAGTTGTTTTCTCCACTCAGCTGCTACAAGAATAAGCATTTGTTTCATTAGATGAGAATTTGTAGGTGTGTTCCTGCTGATACTTCTTCAGGACCCTCACATTCTTTGTCCATATATGGCGCTGGCTCCAAGCCAGACCAAGACAAGCCAGACCAAGACAAGGCAAAACAAGTGGGTTGGGTGTCTAATGCCATCTTGGGTAATTCTTGCTAAGACCCTATACTGAAGTTAGAGGAGGAGGTGAGCTCATCTATTAGAGAGGTTCTTGATAGACTAATCTTATTCCCCAACATGTCCTTGCTCTGTCCATCTCTGAAACTCTGCCCACCAGACTGATGTCAGGCCAGCTGAAACTGAAGACAGAACATGGCTTTTTTTTCATTTGAAGTGGCAAAGGAATAGAAAGATTTTGGAGATGCTAGAATCTCCAATAGAGCAAACAAAAGAAGACATTGTCATTAAAGAACTTATTCCTCCTTTCTCAGATTTATTTGTTTTATGACAAATACACACCCTAATTTTTTTAAAGAGGATTTTTGGATCAGATTATTAACTGATCAACTTTCTGTCAATATTTTTTCTTTGAGATTAGATTTTTTCCCGAAGCCTATTTTTTATTCATAGCTTTATAAAAATTTAAAGCTATAAAGGACCTCAGTGATTATAGAATCCAACTCCCCATTTTACAGAAGAGGACATTAAGGCAAAGAGAATTCAATCACTCACATCATATAGGTGACAACGTGATTTTATGAAACTTCAAATTGACCTTTGTCCCTGACAGCCTATCTTCAAGTCCCAGAATGAATCATAAACCCTCATGTACCTCCTTGATTACTTTATATAGAATTAGGGAATATAATCAAGTCTGAAGTACCTTTTTTGTTTTCTTAGTTTCTCCTTTTGTATCCAGGCTACTCCCAGGTACCCGTAGCCTTTGGTTATTACATCTAGAATTCTCCAAGTCAGTTTAGATGATTAGTGCCAGTCCCAAGTAAATGACAGGGCACAAGCCCTCACCATTTCTCCAAAATCTACAAAGGCACACTGCATTCAGTAGTTCAGTGGAAGTCCCAGGACTGAGGTTCTGTGTGTCTTCTCTTGTAAGATCCTAGATGTGACTACTTTAATAGTTCTTTGCTTTTCAGGTTGACATAGGTAAATGGCAAAATTGAAATTTAAGCCTTGTGAATTTAATATAAGTTCTATCCCTTATTCCATCTGAAAACTCATTTTGGTAAGTATAAGCTTCACCCTTTGACTGGGCACACAAGTGTACTATGGGAGGATGCCGGAGGACTTGTGGCAACCTGGTGTCCAGAAAGAGGCTGGCCCTTGTCCCCCATGACTGCTGGAATCCCAAAGACTGGGCTCTGTCCCAGACTGAGGTCAAGTCTATCTAACCAGGGAGACCCAGAAGTAGTGACATTAGTGGCTTTATAAGAGAGGGGACTGAGGAAGTGAGGGGCTCTTTTTGGGCTTTTGACTCTTGGTGTTCTGGAGTTGAAGACTTGCTTGGGTGGCCGCTCTTCAGTGTGGCAAACTCATATTAATTAGGCTTGGCCAGGTGATCATTCGACTTTCTCTTTTTCTCTTCAACTTAAAAATAAATATACAATCTCCAGAGAATTTTAATCATAACTAAACTCAGACTCTGTGACTCAAAATACAAAGTCCATTTCACTGTATCATGGTAACTACTTGTCTGTTATGAAGGATTATTTTCAAAGATTCCTTCCCACCCCTGACAATTCCTTTTTCTTATTTCTAGAATATTAGAACAGGACCTTAAAGATGCTCTTTTTATTGTCCAGCCGTTTTTAAATTATGTCCAACTCTTTGTGACCCGTTTTTGATGTTGGTGACCTGACATTTCCTTCTCCAGCTCATTTACAGATGAGGAACTAAGGCAAACAGGGTGAAGTGGCACACAAGCTAGTAAGAGTGGGAGGTGAGATTTGAACCTAGGAAGATGAGTTTTTCTGACTCAAGGCCCAGCACTCTATCCACTGTGCCCCCTAAATAGAGATCGTCTAGTCCAACCGTTGTGTTTTATGAATGAGGGAACAGAAAATCAGAGAAACCACAGCACTTGCCCATAGTTACAAAGCTCCTCCACAAAGGCCAGGGGTTCTTAACCTCAAGTCTAGGAACTTTTAAAATATATTTTTTTGATTACTATACTTCAATATAATTGTTTCCCCCCATAATCCTATGTGTTTTATTTTATGTATTTAAAAACATTATTCTGAAAAAGAGTCCATAGGCTTCACACAGGTTGCCTAAGGAGTCCATGAAACAAAAAGGTTAAAAACTCCCATTTCTACCAGAACTGCAATTCAATATCCATTTCAAGCCTGAGCACGAATCGTTTTAACAGGCAATTTCAGGATTCCTATGGCATGCCTGGAGTATGGCTTTGCCTGGCATTTTATCAAAATCACAGCCCACAATATGGGTTTTGGTTTTCCAAATTCTGACAGCCAGTTGTGAAAAGTGAACAATTACTTCTGCATTCAACACCAAGGAAGAGTTTCACTCTTTGGGCCTACTCAAAGCCCTACCTCTGGGAGCTAGTTTTCTTTTAAAATCTGGAATCATGTTCTCCTCTATCCCACACAGCCATGGTCGGCCCTCTTTGTCTGAGTGGTTAACAGATCTTTTATCTCATGATTTTACCTCGCTGGAACAACGAAACCAGTGTTCCCTTTAAAAGCTGGGCTGTGCCAAGGGAAATATAAACTGTTTATTCTAACTTGTTTATCAGCTCAGACAGGGGCCTGCAAGACCAACCTCTCTGCGTAGGCAGACTAGGAGGCTGCTTGCCTGTTGTGGGGTGATTTGAGGGACACTGAAAGGCCTGCCCACTCAAAAACTCCCCCCTTGGCCTTCCAGAGTGCCGACAATTTCCATCATGCCTCCATTCTTGTTATTCTTTAATGGAAGGCACCTGTTCAAATGTAAATGTACTCAATTCTCTTCTATCCAGTGTTCTATGGCTAGGAAACCACTATCTAGAGTCATTTAAAGCCACGGGGTGTCAGATCTTGAAAGGCCTTGGAAGGCCCATGGGAAGGGACTTCAACTAGTACTTCTGCCCATTTCACAAAGGAGAGTGAAGATTTCAAAAGTTAACCTCTTTAACTTTTTACCAATACCATGTTCATTAGAGGACCCCAGGGTACTGTATATTCCTGAAATATTTTTTGAATCATTCCAGGCTAAATGATGTTTATTTTCAAAAAAGTGCTACCTAGTATTTCCAGAAACAAAGATCTCAGCCACTCCACACCTGAGGAGGTATTCATAAGTTCATGAGTTATTGTGGCCAAAACAGTTCATCATCCTCATGGCCAATCTTTGGGTGGAAGATAACAAGCTTCAACATAAAGAGTCCAAAGGAACCTACTTGATCTAGAGCAACCTCTCTGGTCCCTACTTTCCTAATTGAGGGGGATCAGACTAGATTATCTCTTAAGGTCCCTTCCAGCTCTAGGCAAATTATCCTGCACTGAGCTTATTTGAAATTTGGTAGCCCAGCCTTCCAACACAGATTCACCATCCATGCTTGAGACCTTGCCCAGGCTTCTGATAACAGATTCACCATCCATGCCTGAGACCTTGTCCAGGCTTCTGATAACAGATTCACCATCCATGCTTGAGACCTTCCCCAGTCTTCTGATAACAGATTCACCATCCATGCTTGAGACCTTCCCCAGTCTTCTGATAACAGATTCACCATCCATGCTTGAGACCTTGTCCAGGCTTCTGATAACAGATTCACCATCCATGCTTGAGACCTTCCCCAGTCTTCTGATAACAGATTCACCATCCATGCTTGAGACCTTATCCAGGCTTCTGATAACAGATTCACCATCCATGCTTGAGACCTTGCCTAGTCTTCTGATAACAGATTCACCATCCATGCTTGAGACCTTGCCCAGTCTCCTGATAACAGATTCACCATCCATGCTTGAGACCTTGCCCAGTCTCCTGATAACAGATTCACCATCCATGCTTGAGACCTTGTCCAGGCTTCTGATAACAGATTCACCATCCATGCTTGAGACCTTGCCCAGTCTTCTGATAACAGATTCACCATCCATGCTTGAGACCTTGTCCAGGCTTCTGATAACAGATTCACCATCCATGCTTGAGACCTTGCCCAGGCTTCTGATAACAGATTCACCATCCATGCTTGAGACCTGGTCCAGGCTTCTGATAACAGATTCACCATCCATGCTTGAGACCTTGCCCAGTCTTCTGATAACAGATTCACCATTCATACTTGAGACCTTGTCCAGTCTTCTGATAACAGATTCACCATCCATGCTTGAAATCTTTCTGACTTGGGAAGCCTAACAAGGTTTGTGGTCTACAATGCTGGACTTAGAGGAAAAAAACCAATAATAATAACAGCTATCATTTATTGTATAGTTCTTTACAGTTAGCAAACATTTTATAAATACTACCTCATTTTATTTTCACCACATCCCTAGGAAACAGGTGGCATTATTAATCTCATTTTATAGATGAGGAACCTAAGGAAGGTAAAAGTTAAGTAACTTCTTCAGGGTTATATAACTAGGCAGTTAGTTAATAAACATTTATTAAGCACCAAAAAAAAGGCAAAAAACAGAACAATCTCTCTTCTCAAGGAGCTCATAGTCTAATGAGGGAGACAACATACAAACAACATTGGGCAAATACACTACATTTAGGACAAATTAGGTATAATCAATAAAGGCAAGACAAGAATTAAAAGGGATAGGGAAAGGTTCCCTGTAGTAAGTGTCTAAGTCAGATTTGAACTTAAGTCTTTTTGACTCTGGGTCCTCTTAAGCCACCTAGCTAATGCTGTTGAGTCATTTCAGTCATATCCAACTCTTTGTGATCTCATTTGGGGATTTCTAGACAAAGGTACTAGAGAGGTTTCTCATTTCCTTCTGTGGCTACTGATGAGGAAACTGAGGCAAACAAGTTTAAGTTACTTACTCAGGGTCACCCAGCTAGTATGTGTCTGAGGCTAGATTTGTTTTTTTCTTTATTTTTTTCCTGATTTCTTTTATTTTTTCTTATTCCAAATTTTACAAAACCACAAAAAAAGCATTTCCACATATGAAGAAAATGAATATTATAAACAAGTGAAATCATAAATCTCCTATGTGTTTAGGTTACTTTTCTTCATGTCTATTCACAAGTGCCCCAGCTTCTCCTCATCCCCCCATATAACAGAAGATATTGTCAGGGAGACCACTTTCTGATCACTTTCTGGAAGTAATATTCACAGTTTATTCTTCTAGCATTAATTCCATGACTGTGTATAATGTTCTCCTGATTCTACTCATTTCAGTGGTCATTATCGCACATAGTTCTTTGCAGGTTAGGTTTTGTTTGTTTTTTTTTTTAAATCAGTCAGCTCACCATTTCTAATGGCACAGTAGTATTCAATCACAATCAAATACCACAATTTGTTTAGCCACTCCCCAATCAATGGGCATCAATTTCCAATTCTCAATTTCCAATTCTCAGTTTCCAATTCTGAGGCCACATTTGAACTCGAGAAGGTGAGTCTTCCTGACACCAGGCTGAGTATTGCATACTAATTTTTTGAAAATTGGTAATCCAAGTATTCACAAGAATAGATCATTCATGGAACATACCATACAACCAAAGAGTTTGCCATATTTAACCTGAATAGGCAACATATTAACCCCTCTTCAACTACTAGCACTTTAGCATGATTACATCAGTGACTCTGGAAGTAGAACGACAGTGAAATTCTTTTATTTTATTTTATTGATTAATTAATAAATTTTTCCTATGGTTACATGGTTCATGTTCCTTCTCTCCCCTTTTCCTACCCCCCTCCCATAGCCAATCTGCAATTCCACTGGGTTTTACATGTGTCGAGACCTATTTCCATGTTATTATTATTTGCATTAGGGTGATCATTTAGAGTCTACATCCCCAATCATATCCCCATCAACTCATGTGATCAAGCAGTTGTTTTTCTTCTCTGTTTCTGCTCCCACAGTTCTTTCTTTGGATGTGGATAGCATCCCTTTTCATAAGTCTCTCAGAATTGTCCGAATCATTGCATTGTTGCTAGTAGAGAAGTCCATTACATTCAATTGTGCCACAGTGTATCTGTCTCTGGGTATAAGGTTCTCCTGGTTCTGCTTCTTTCACTCTGCATCAATTTGACAATGAAATTCTGATGGGGGAAGAGGCAATAAGTATGGGACTAGAACACAGATATTAGCACCTTCAACAATCCCAAGTGTAGCCAAACTATATTTAAATGTAATTGGGAAATCTTTAACAAAACAAAAACAATAAAGCACAGATAATATTCCTTTTTAAAACTAATATGCAGTCCACAGAAATCCTCCTGTATGGCTTAGTGTTCCCATTTCTATTTGAGTTTGACATCACTAGCCTAGAGCATGAGAACTTGTTCAAGGAAGAGCAGCTTTACAACAACAATAGTCATGGACACTATACAACAATGAATGTTTGTAGAGATTTTGGATCATTGGATTTTAGAACTGGAACTGCAATCCTTCCATTCTTCAAATGTGTGCCAAAGAAACAAAGACTGATTGAGAAGCTCTGTGTGTGTGTGTGTGTGTGTGTGTGTGTGTGTGTGTGTGTGTGAATTGTTCCAGGAAGAAGTCATGAAAATTTGAACCTAGCAGTGGCAATGGAATGGAAAGAAGTGGACAAATCAGTCATACAATGCAGGTGGTACATAGAGCTTGGTAGTGGATTCAATATTGAGAATTCCAGCAAAGGGAAACAGCTCTGTACAGAGGGAAGATGAGGAAACTGGAGCTCAAAGAGGTTAGTGGTTTGCCCTGGGTTACACCCTAAATAGCAGAGCTGAAATTTGAACACTGGAACCTGCAATTCCAGATCTAGTTCTCATTTCATTGTACTACACTTTCCCATAAATAGGGATCATAGAAAGGGAGGCTAGGACCATTGAGAGGGAAGGAAAGGATGCTGCTAAGGGAGACGTTTTAGATGAAAAGTAGTCCTCTGCAAACTACCTCTACTAATCTCCCTTTAAAGAGGATCAGATCTCTACAATTCTGATTTTAGTTTTTGTAAACATAGGCTCAATGGAGGAAAGGAAAAAATGTTGCCTTTGCTTGGAGGAGAGAAACCTTTGCTTTGATTCCTTTAGTATGATTTCAGCCCTGGTTGCTAAGCAACAGCAGTTCACACTCAGATTTGAGCCAGAGGTGTTTTTTTTTAATCAGCACTTGTCAATCAGACTCAGCAATCAAAATTTTTCATTAATAATTCCTTTCTCTCTCAGAGGCACACAATCCCAGAATTCAAGGGAGGAAGAGAACAGAGGGATCATGCATCCTAAGGCAAGGATATCTTGACAGATGAGCATCTCAATTCAAATTTTTAATTCAATAAGCATCTATTAAATTTTTACTGTAATGTGTACCCAGCATTGTATGAATTTACTGGGAATACAAAGAAAAAAGTAAAATCATCCCTAAATTCAAATTTTTATTTACTCAACTGTCAATATCATTCATACCAAATCCATACCACTCCCTTATACCTGTCAAGTGGCAAATGTTCTTAATAGGCAAAGTAAGTAGCTGCCCATTCCTTATGTTTGCTAAGGCTTTAAAAGGAACCCCTGTCCTACAAAATATTGCTTCCACCTGGATAGAAGGTGTCTGAAATTCAACCATTAGAACTAACTCTGGTTTAAAGTTTTGTTTCCTGTTAACACAAAGATGTTATTTTCACCTCAATGTGAATGAGTCTTATAAGAGTATTTCTAAAGCCTGCATTTATCAAAACAAATATAAGATGGAGAAAAGAATATGAGAGTGATGGGAGTTGAGAGTGAGAAAACAGATACAATAAAGTTGAAAAATATCCAGAAGGGGGAAACTGGGATGCTAAAGTCAATTTTGCTCAGGCTTGTAGCTAATAACTGAACTTTGATTTTGCTATATCGAGAAACTTCAGAAATCAGAGTGGCAATGACACATACCAACACGATAACAATGACTGTCCAAACTCATTAAATTTTCCAAAAAGTGTAAATTCATTATGTAGACTAGGAAATGGCTAAGACCTTGGCTAATTTACTAAGATCCACACAAAACAAAATTAAACAAACAAAAACTTGGCTCTGTACCAAAAAGCCAACAGATTACTTTGAAAACATCCTTCCTGTATTCCTGAAGAATATCCTGAGATCCTTTCAACCCAGAAGCCAACAGAAAGTATTATGACTGCAGGATATTACATAATCTTCCAGTCTGGGAACCAGAAAGATAATTTATCATTAGTAATAACTCCCACATCAAAAATTAGAATTTCTTTTCTCCTGGTAAAAATGGAACAAACATTCTGCATCATTCTCATGCGATTTGTCCATAGTGTGCCCATTAACATTGTTTAATTGCTTTTAATATTTTCTCCATTTTGGTAAATGTGAAGTAGCACCTCAAAGTTGTTCTTGTTTCCTAATAGTTTTTGATTATTAGTGAAGGCAAACATTTTTTCAAATAATTTTTAACAGTTTGCACTTTCAAAAATTGTCTTATCATGTCAGATAAATATTGCTCCATGGTGAACGTGGAATTACCAATGAGACTTTTTAAAATTCCTCATATATTTTAGAAGGTAAGTTTTTATTTGACACATTTTCCTAAATTGGCATTTCTATTCCTATTACTACTATTATTCACCACTGCTATTACTACTACTACTGTTACTATGACTATTACTATTGCTTTGCTGTAATTACTGCTATTGCTATTGCTTCTACTACTGCTGCTATCATTACTGCTATTATAATTGCTACTGTTATTACTACTACTATTTACTACTGCTATTGCTATTGATACTGCTACTGTTCTGTTTCCATTGCTTTGTGATGGTTGTTCTTTCCATTAACACTGTGGTGTCGGGAATAGAGCACTAAACCTGGGATCAGAAGACTTCTCTTCCTGTGTTCAAATCTGGCCTCAGACACTTTCTAGGTATGTGACTCTGGGTAAGTCACTTAACCCAATTTGCCTCTATTTCCTCATCTGTAAAATGAGCTAGAGAAAGAAATGGCAATCCACTCCAGTATGTTTGCCAAGAAAACCCCAAATAAGCTCACAAAGAGTCAATTATAACTGAAAATAAATCAACAAGCTAATTATAAATATAAAAATCTGACCCATTCATGAATGCTGAATGTCCTAGGTCTTCCCTTATTTTGATCATTATAGATTTAAAGTTGTCCTTACGCCAGTCTCATATGTTAATGGAATAGGGATTGAACCTGAGCTTTCAGGAGCATGGGGAATTCTTGGGTGAGGAAACTACTTCTGTCTATGCAGGTTAGCAGCTTCTCTGACACAGTCTTAAAGATTTGGCACACAAGCTAAAATAGATGGGGAGTATCAGGGACAAGACTTACATCCAGTCTACCTGATTTTGAGGTTAGCTTTCTATCCACTATGCCACATTGCCTCTCATGTATTTCTAAGTAGACCAGTTAATTTGGTAGTTTCTGTTATTTTTTATTGTGTTTTCTTGACTTTTAAAAAATGTCACTTTCTTAGTAAACAAGAATGCAAATTTATCTTGGGGGCCTGGCCAATGGGCATTATTAAAAGAAGTGCTTCCATAAAGTGGAAATTTGTACTTATTCACTTTATATTTATGCTGTGTATATTTACATGTTCATGTATTAGAATGTAACATCCTTGTGAGCAGAGATTATTTGGATCATTGTACTTATAGCCCTAATACTGTGCACGATGCCTGACAAATAGCAGAGACTTAGTACATGCTTGTTAATTGGTTATTGATTTAAAGCAGAAGAGACCTCAGAGGCCATCTAGTCTTAATTTTTCATTTTACAAGTGGGGAAACCAGTGCCTATAGACATCAAGTGACTCATCCCAAGTTAGACCAAAAGAATGAAGCCAAATTGGGATTTGGACAGGAATATTATCAAGAGTTCACAGATTCATGCAAGCATTTCACTGAAACTGATCATTGAGATTTGGGGAAGATGCCAGGATACTAGGATCTAGAGGAGAATAGATCCTTCATAGACACCCAGTAAAACCTAAAAATGCAACAGCTAAAAAAAAGTCATAAAAAGAATTACCTGAAGCCTTCTCCACTAAGTCCAGAGATGCATTGGACCCCATAAAGCTTCAGAAACCCAGAAGTAGATAACACTGAACTCTCAGAGGAGGAAAAAACTACAGAACCAGGTGATTTGCAAGTGAATTTTACAGATATCATCTAGCAGAACTGAAGCTATATCAGGAAAGTTCTAATCCCTTAAAGATGAATCTTTGAGACTTTGTGCATTTAGATTTGTATGCTTTAAGACTTTAGTGGAAGGTTGCCTCTAGAGGCAAATAGAACCTATAACTCTTTCTAGAAATATTCATCCTTTTTATTGTCAATTTTTTTGTATAGCAGTTCTGTCATTATTAAAGATTTTGTCATGAAGATTCTGAATATCGAGTTGTTTTTCAAAGCACTTTGGGAAAATAATGAACATAAAAATATAAAACTTCAAAAGGATAATCCCTAAACACTGTCAGAGAGAGCATTCATGAGCTGCTATCAAACATCTGGTGACAAATCTTCTAGTAATGTAGCTCTGTGCCTTTAACACTCAGGTGACATACATATAACCAACCTGAATATTAGAGTCCTTTCTAACCTGGTAGCACCAGCCAAGGCTTTTGCTCTGCTAACATAGCTTTTATGAACTTCAATATCAACTCTATACCATGATGAGGAACTGGAGTCAGGAGGAAGAAATGATAATATTGATTTCTAACACAGGGAATACATAAGAGATTGTTCACCCATCATTGGAAGCATCCCTGTGTGTTCGCCAAAGATTTCTTTTTCTCCTACATGAAGGACAAAAGAAGGGCATTTTACATGATATGAGTTTGAATGTTTTATTCTCTGATGCCACTCTAAAAATAGATGTGTGTGTATGTGTGTTTATCTTGGCTTGCTTATCTATTGGCTCAAGGGATTTTACTTCAGCTTTTTAATTTTAAGAATTCACCATCCCCTCTTATCCTTGTATGCTTGACAATCACTCCCCCCACCCATCTCCTGTAAGACAACTCCAGGTCTATCAAGATTTAGGAAATATAAAGCACTTTTTTTTGAAAATTTTATTTAATTAGTTAACTTAGAATATTTTCCATGGTTACATGATTCATGTTCTTTCCCTCCCTTCCCTTGTCCCACCCCCTCCTGTAGACAATGTGCAATTCCACGGGTTTTACATGTGTCATTGATCAAGACCTATTTCCATATTATTGATATTTGCATTAGGATGATCCTCTAAAGAATTTTTAGACATATATTAGAACTACAAGGATGCCCTTTTAAGAGGGAGAAAAACCTCAATTCCTATCCCGAGGCAAAGGTACTAATTCTAATAGTGACCAGTAAGATGGCATGTAAATGATGCAGCTTTTCTTACATCTGTCAAAAGTTAAACTAGGGTGTAGTATTTTATATTAGAAGCACTCTATCTGTGCTTCTGAACATGAGACCTCTCAAAACACTAAGAAAAGTAAAATTAGCTGCCTTTTGGTGGGGAAAATTTCTATGGCCTAAATAAAAAGAGCTCAATTCTCTTTGATTTGGTCACCCAATTATAAATATAACAAGTCTAATAGGGGGCATGATGTAAACTGAAGGGGGTGGAAAGAGAGATTTGACTTCCAGTCACCCAACACTCCATTCCCTCTCCTGCATCCAAGCATCACAAGTTCTTACCTAGAGAATGTGTCACTCTTGAGTGCAGCCCCAACCTACATGTCCAGGTTCTTCCCAACTTGATATGTGACACATTCACTCCTCATTCCAGATCATAATTTAAACACACAGATTAATTAGGTCCATAAATAGTACAAGGATAGAGATTTGACCAAGAACTTCACTTATAGAGAGAACTTCTGGGTGGGGAAACATGCTAAAAAACAACCCCTTCTTGGTAACTTAGCCCTAGAGGTTTGTGAATGATATGGAAGAGTTAAGTGATTTTCCCAGCATCAAAATGTGTCCAGCATGTGTCAGAGGCTGGAAAAGGAAGAAAAAAGGAGAAATATATTTAAGGAAATACATAGAAGAAAACAGGAAGTTCAGAAGGGCATACAAGCAAATTAGCTTTTATTATTTTTTTAATATTTATTAACACCTTGTTAAAATGACATGTGCTCTCAAGTATGTTTTCAGATCTAGCCAATATAGAAATTTGTTTTGTAGTCCTTTGTATATTTGTTTTAAGGGCTTACATTTTCATTTTTCTTTTCCAGTAGGAGTGAGTGGGTGGAAGGAAATGAAGGGGAATAGGGATAATGTAAAAAGGAAAAAAAAAGTCATTGAGGTCTTTTTTTAAATGTAAAAAACAAGAGGGGGGAAGCACCAAGAAAACAGCTTTGAAAGCTACAAGATGAACTAATTGTATATTTTAAAAGAAAATAGAGATCTTCTATTTCATGTACAATGCCCCTTTTCTATTCTGTTTTATGGAACTGTCCATTTTATTTCATTTGTTAAATTCAGAATTAAACTACATTTAAAAATTTTAGTATACATTTTTAAAAGCATTATGCAACAGATGTTCTCAGGTTCAAATATAATCTTCTTGGGCACTTCTTTTATGATTCAATGTTTGCATTTCTTGATGATTAAATGTATAATAAAAAATTTTAACTTGATTCCATGACCTACAGCCAGCCTTCTTAATCTAATATCTACAACTCACTTGGAGGTATTCCTTCTGACATCTCTGTGCTTTATAGGAATGCTAACCTATGACTCATCACCCAGTCATCAGAGTCCAATAACCCAGTTGTCTAGTTGGGTTTCACAATGAATAAAAATTCTCGTTGGCTGGAAACTGAGAGCAGCCTGAATGGGATGCTGGGAATGGATAGAACAACACTCTCAAGGGCTGGCAGAGGACAGAACACTGGATGAGGCAGAACTCCAATGGAGAGCAAGTCCAAGGCACTCTATAACTCACCGAATGCCTCTCTCACAGAAAAGAACTAAAGTTCTCCATCTTGCCTCATAACTTGGGGCTGGGAGGATGACTATGCCTTGAGCACTGAAGAACTCATATACAAAATGGAGGAGATCATATCCAAGGATCACGGTGGAAGGTGATGAAACCAAGGCTTTGGGGTCAAACAGAGATGAACAAGCCAAATAACAAGAGTGATATTTAATAAAGAAAGGAAAAATAGATTAAAATCATATAGGCATTGAAAAAAGAAATGCAGTTGTTTATAACTGAGATAATTTATGGATGAGGTGCTTGGGTTGCCAGTTCCTTTGGATCAGCTGTGGCAGTAGAGGAGCCGTGTTCTCTCTGATGTCTTTAAGGACAAAGAATTCATCACCTAGAGATGAGACTACTTATCATGAGTCTTTCAGTGAGTAACCAAGATTTGGAAAACAGGTATAGTGTGTTACCTGGACTAGAAATTCTTCATTCTTGATCAACTCTCTTTGAGTCTGGGTCCAAACTGAAATTCTTCCTAATTCCAATCAATGAACTTTTAATTAATATAATATTTATTTTATTTTTAACAGAATTCAACATAATTAACACAATAAACAATTAAATAAGTATTTAATTTAAATAGAACTTCCTAAAAATAACTATCTGTAGAAGGCATATTAGTTGTAGATTCAATTGTCACTTGTCATTTTGTCTTCTCCAGAGTCTCTTAAACTGTCACCCCTCAAAAGAACACTGCCTTGTGCCTAGCCAATAGTCTAGTAACCATAAAGATGCTAAAGAGTTTACCCTGGAAAAGTAATTTGGATGAAAAATATATGTCTTTTAAACAAAGGGTTGGCAAACTCTGGGACCAAATCCAGCCCATAGCCTATTTTCCTATGGCATCAACATTCAAATTGATGTCACTTCCTTCATCAACTCATCTTTCACTCAGCTGCCATATTGATATTGCTAAAGGATAAATCTGAATGTCACTTTCCTGCTCAAAAAAATTCAAAAACCTCCTTTGGTTTGGAGAGGGGAAAAAATACTCTCTTTTTGGCATTTAAATCCAGAATTTGCCCTAACCTATTGATTTCAAGTTGCCCCGTCCATTCTATGTTCCAGACAAACTGGCCTACTTGTTTATCTCAATACATGCCATTGTATTTCTCACCTCTATTCCTTTGCAGAGATTGTCCCTTATGCCTGAATGCTTTCCCTCTTTGCATCTACTTATGATTCCTGGCTACAATCAAGTCTCAATTCAAATATCATTTTCTATGTGCAGCCTGTGGTTACCCTAACCCCCCCAGATGCTAGTGATCTCCCTCTCCACTAAAACTGATCTTCATTTTCTTTGTGTGTATTTTGTATTTATGTATTTGTGTATATCCCTCTCCCACCCCAGAAGAAAATGTAGACGTTTTGAGGGCAATGTAAACTCCTAGCAGAGCCCTGGCATGTAGTAGTTCCTTCATAAATAGCAGAGGACCTAGAATAGAGTGAGTCCTTTTTATATATGTCAATTGACTGATTTATAATTGACTAAATTGAACAAAGTCCCTGAGCAGTACAAAGCTGCCTCAGTCATAACCATAATAATACAAAAAATGTTTGGGGTGTCCACTGGAAAAGTAATATGGCTGAAAAATATGTATCATCTAAACCAAGGGTTGACAAACTATGAGGCCAGATCCAGATTACAGACTGTTTTCATAGGATCTGTGATTTAAGAAAGGCTTATACATTTTAAAACAAAGTTTTATTGTATTTAAAAATAGAAAAACCATTTTTGTTTCATAGGCTACACAAAAACAGGTGGTGGGCAGGATTTCCCCCCAGGCCAAAGTTGGCTGAGCCTTATCTAAACTATGACATGTGGCTAGGTGGACAGCTCATAAAATTAGTCCTTCAAGGTGTATATACTGGATAACTATAACACATATAAACAATGAATTGGGTCCAGCATTAGATAAGAAGAAATAGGGCAGGGGGTTCATATAGCAAATTGCAAAGGATAGTGGGAGAGTAGGCAATAACTCAGTTTCTCCATTAGCACCCCAAAACAATGAGAAGTGTATCTGACAAGGCAATAGCAATAGCCAAAGAAATACCAAAAATAATAATTATTAAGTGATGTAACCACAAAGTAATTATTAAGGAGAAAAATAACTAAATATCTCAATGCGTATCACTTCTGGTACTCATATTTCCACCATTCATGCTCTTCTTATACAACTTGGTCACAATAGCCCTCACGACAACTACAATTTTGGAATCTGGTTTTGTGGTAGAGTCCAAGAAGACTACATATGGTAGCAGGTGGAGCCCTGTGAAGTCTCAAAATCAAACTACAGAGTTTCTCTTTGTTAGGACTCCAACCAGCCCCTCTGCTCCACCCATAAGTGGGTTGGGTTCCTGTGAACCAAACCAGTTCCCAGTAGCAACCTAAACAAGGAAGAAAGTGAAAAGTGGACAAGAAGCTCTGATTTGGGGGACCTCCAAGAGTTTCCCCAAAGCAGTGACCCACGTGGATACCTTGAACTTGATCCTTAGAAAACAGACATAAAGTAAACAAAGAACAAGCAATATTGGCTGTGAAGAAGAACACAAAAGTACTGATATTGCCTGAAAGTTATCTAGGGCAAAAGAGAAGGGAGGGAAGGTGTGAAATCACAACTGCAGAAAGCATGCCATAGAAAATCCATCAATGACTGACATAGACAAGATCTGACAAAAGAAAAAAAAGTGAAACACTGAAAACAAAGATTCATCATAATGAACATATATTTCGTGTCAAAGGAAATTTATTCCAAACCTCTGAAGAGAGGTGAAAACATTGCAACAAATTCTATTTGGCCCTAGAAATTACATTGGTTTAATTTTAAAAACCTTGAGAATATTTCAGAAGAGTGATAAAATGATTAAGTATCAAAGATTTAGGGACAGAAATTAGATTTCTTAAATTGAAAAGCCTGATAAGAGAGTGGAAAATTTAGAAGAGACTCTGACGAAAAAAAAGATGCCATAGAAGAATGGCAAAATATGCTGAGAGGAGGAAAAGTAATTGAACAAAATCAAAAGACAAAAAGATTAGAACATACAATCATTTCAAAAAACAATATTTGATTTAAGGATAGACTATGAATAAATCATCTAAACATTATAAATCTTCCAGGAAAATTAATAAAAAACAAAAGATGCCCTATATGCCATACTTCAGGGAATCATACAGGAAAAAAATGTCCAGAAATACTGGAAGAAGAAAGAAATTACAAATTCACAGAACACCAAGAGAAAAGATAGTGAAGGTTTAATTCACCAAGAAACATTCTGGCCAAAATTTCAAAATTATGATATAAAAAAGAAGAAAAAAAAGAAAAAACAAATCCTGATAGCAACCCCAGACTGAACACAGTATTTCAGATGTAGTCTGGGAAGGGCAGAAGGCAGTGAAACAGTCCCCTCCTTGGTTTTGAATACAATTCTTCTCAGTGCAGCCTAGGAAAGACTCAGTTTATTTGGGGCTGTTAGTTTACAACCCATTAAAAACTCCTATATCTTTTTTACATGAATAGCTATGTAGCTATACCACCCTTACCCTGTGTTTGTAAAGGTGACTTTTGAGTCCAAGAGTAGTGATTAATTTTATCTTAAATTTGGTCTTTCATTCTAGGCTGTCAGGCTTGAATTTTAATTCTTCCATCAATGAGCTGCCAGTATTATGTCATCAGCAAATATGACAACCATGCTTTTCCCTAAGTGTAGACCTGAACATATGATTCCCCCTACTCAATAAGTTCTTTTCTTTCAAGATGCTACTCAAAAATAACCATCTTTAAAGGAAACCTTTACTAGTCTCCCATATCTCAATTCTTCCCCATCTACCAGCAACTTCCCTCTCAAATTACTGTGTACTTAACTACTGTGTATTTATTCCCTTTATATCTATTTTGTATATAAATATGAATTTTCCACCCTAATAAAGAAGCTAGACTATAAGCAGTTTGTTTCATTTGTTCTATTTGTAAATTTAGCACTTTCTACAGTGCCCAAATTATTTTAGACATTTAATAAATATTTGTTGATTGGTTGATGTCCCCTTTGCATGCATATGAATACCATGAGAAACTCTCTCAAATATTTTGCTGAAACTGAAGAATGCTCTATCCACAGCAGCCTCTTGGTCTCCTGTAAAAAAAAAAAAAGAAGAAATGAGATTAAACTATTGTAATTTGGTTTCAGTGAAGCTAAATCATTGTTCATTGTTTTTCTAAACTCTCAGAGTTTTAGTTTTCCAGAAACTGAAGTTAGCCTTATTATTACAGATTCTATCCTTCCCCATCTTCTACCATTTCTTTTGTTGTTGTTCATTGGGAAATTTTCCCTTCATTAGTCTATAGTTTTTATACCTTTTTTTCACAATCTTTCCAGACCTGTGGGCTTGAATTCATAGAGGTCAATGGGGTATTCTCTATCTTCTCATTTAACTTTACTTTCTTCTATTTTTAATCCTTACTTTCTGTCTTGGAGCCAATTCTAAGTATTGGTTCCAAAGTGGTAAGGGCTAGGCAACTGAAGTTAAGTGACTTACCTAGAGTCACACAACTAGGAAGTGTCTGAGTCCAGATTTAAATCCAGGTCCTTCAATCTCTAAATCTAGCTTTCAATCCACTGAGCCACCTAGCTGACCCATAACTTCACTTTTAATTCTCTGTTAACTTTTTTTTTCTATCCTTCCTCTCCTAAAAATTGATAATGTTTCTCTGCAAAAACAGAAACCAAATAAAAATGGAGTAGTTACACCTTCTCTCTCACACCATTTTCTTTATTCGATCAACCCTGAGTGACAGTTACACATCCCTTCTTGGATACATGCTTAAACTTGGTTTTGCCTGCTTCTTTTTTAACATTCTTATGGGATAGCTATCTTATTATGTTGGAAAATATAGGAAATATAGAAAGAAAGGACAGGGGGAGCTAGATAGCTCAGTGTATAGAGAGCCAGGCCTGGAGATGGAAGGTCCTGGGTTCAAATTCAACCTCAGAAACATCTTAATTGTGTGACCCTGGCCAACTCACTTAACCTCAATTCCCTAGCCCTTACTGCTCTTCTGTCTTGGAAATGATTCTTAGTATGGATTCTAAAACAAAAGATAAGGGTTTAAAATAAACAAAGTGTATCGATCCATAAATTTTTTTAAAGTTTAGCTTTAAAAAAACTTAACTCTTCCCCCACCTTCAAATGAAAATTTTATATTTTTGTTTTATATTTATTTTCTATTATATGTTATATATATTTATTGGGATTTTATATTTGTATTCATCTCTAGTTTAAACTCATTCTGGATTTTAGGCCACACTTAAAGGACCATGCTATTCTTTTAGATTCATCCCTTTGCTTTTATCTTCCATGAATGGCCTTTAAAAGTCTGAGTTGGCTCAGCAGTCTCCTGTGCAGACACAGCTCTCTCTTTAGGTATGCTTTCTTCCCAAATGAGTGCCCCTAAGAAGACAATTGGTCCTTCTATTGTTTAAGTTACATTGCTAGTAGTACTAATAATAGTCCATCAGTCACTCAACAAGCACCCACTAAGTGCCAGATGCTGGGGATAAAAGAAATGCAAAAAACAATTCCTGTTCTCAATGAGAGTGGGGAGGGGGATGAGAGCGTGCAAAGCACAAGGTACAAACAAGATATTAGACTTGCAGGATAAACTGCGAGCCATCTCAGAGAGAAGGCACTAAGATGAAGGAGGACGGGATACATCCTTCCACCTTCTTGCACGCGGTAGAAATTTAGTGGCGATTCGAAAGAAGCTGGAAAATCAAGGCAGTCGAGATAAAGAGGGAAAGAATTCCAGGCATGAGAGACAGTCAGTGGCAATGCCTGAAGTCAGGGTAAGGAGTGCCTCACATAGGAGGCACAGCAAGGAAACTCGTGCCACTTGAAACTGGAAAGATTAGGAAGGGGTCAGGTGATGGAGAGTTTTAAAAGCCCACCTGGAGTTGATTGAATGAGGGAAGGAGGTGGGATAACTTTTTTTCCCCATTTATGGACAATCCATTGGCCAGCTTAGTGGAAGATGACTGGTGTGGGGAAAGGCTTGAGGCAGGGAAATGAGGGCTGTTGTAATAGCGATAACTTCCTGGAGTGTAGTGATAAGTTCCTGCACCAAGATCACCGCCCTCTCGGAGGAGAGAAGATGGGATCTAGAAGACGTTGGTGGCGGATTGGATGATTGGATATGGGAAGTGAAAGAGCAAGGACTAGAAGAGGATGTCCAGGTTGCTAGCCTGACTGACAATGATATTACCCTCAGCTGTAACAGGGAAGTGAAGAGAGGACGGTTTCAAGGATGTAGCATACCAGGCATGTTAGCATCTGGGAAGTATGATTGATGTATTGATATTGTATTACCAGACACATGGTCAGACCTCTTAATGTTCATTGTATGGAAAGGCTCAGTCCTAGGCACTAGCATAGTACAGGCAAATTCATGAGCTGGGCCTTGGTGGCCATGGTGCCTTGGCTCAGAGTACATTCATTTGCAAAGCACTGTTTGATTAGGGCCCTCAGCTAGGACTACATTTATTTGCAAAGCGCTGGTTGGATTAATCTCCACCTCTTTGATCTCATCATTGTCAATTCAACCAATGTTAAAACTTATGTCATGTTATGTATTCATTGATCCACATTCCTAATAAACAATTCTATAAAAATAATAAATAAATAAATAATAAATTCTTCAATAAATACTGGGGAACTAGCTCGAAGCTCTCTCTGACTAGCTCTCTTACATTTATCCTTCCTCTCTCTCTCCCTTCCCCTCCTCTCCTCTTATCTCTCTTTTCTAGCAACATTGTTGCCCCTAGTGCCTCCTACTAATGCTCAGATTCCCTTGTCTTTAGGAGGCACCAAAGAGTTGAGACTCCCCACTTTTTCTAGCGACGCTGTTGCCCCTAAAGCAGTATCAAGGAGTTGGTACTCCCCTCCTATTCTCTTATTCCTCTTATTTCCTTGGAGTGGTTACTCCCCATGTGTTTCAACTTTTGCCTTTGAGTCATTCTTATTCTCCCATTTCCTTAGCCTCCTCTCTCCACCTCAGGTCATTACCCACAGATAAATAACAGAGGACTCCTGTGGGGGGTCGCTATAAAGGAAAAGAATACATTTAGCGATAATAATATTCAATCCTAAGGGTAACATTTACTTTTAGAGAGAATTTTTAAGTTTGTAATCTGTTTTTTACATAGATGATCTCATTTGTTTCTTAGAGCAACCCTGTAAAGACAAGTACCACAAGAATTGCCAACAGAATGATGCAGATGATCACACAGTTCATGTCAGAAAGTGGATCTAAGATCATGTTTCTATGAACTCTAAATCTAGTTTTCTTTCTGCCACACAGGGTGCCATCCATCACTATTATTCATCTCTTCTTCTCCAGGCCATTAGTGAATAACCTCTTACATTATGGCACCTGTGTAGCTATATCTTTATTATGTGAAATATGGAAAAGTTGCTTCTTCCTATGATGGTTCAAATCCACCCCTTACATGATGGAGTTTCATACCAATTACTTCATTCCAAACGTTTGGTGGGCCTTTCCTCCCATTAGGACACAAGCTCCATTCCTTCAGGAAATGTTTTAACTGTATATTTGTAACTTCTCCTCGGCATGTAACAGTGCCTGACATCTAACAGATTTTTTAAAAATGCTCATTGGTTCTTCTCTTTCTTCCATCCTCTAACTTCTTCATATATAATAAGATTTCCCTCTACTTTATCATATTTTTCTTATTTCTTCCTTTAAACACAGTAATTCATTATTTTAAGGAACTCTTTGTTCTCTTTATTAACCTGAAGACTGGAAATATATTCCTCAGCCCTTTCAACAATTCTCCAAGGAAGGAGATCAATTTGCATTTATTTCAGGCACATATAAATAAGTCACATTAGCTATGGGTCACTGCAACATTGTCTTCTGTATTTGCCAGAAGTTCCATCTGTATGTCTTCTTTTTTAGTCATTTTTTAGCTAACCTTTTGTGGCTAACTGTGATGGGAAGCTATCTATTTCCTAGAATTGAATTTCATTGCTGAAAGAATCCTCAGCATTGGTCTAGTTATTCTGGAAAGTCCTTTGGAACTATTTCCCCAAAGTTACCAATTTGTGCATGCCCTCTATCTCCACTATATCACTTCTAGCCTTACTCCCCAAAAGAAATCAAAGAAAGAGAAAAAGACTCTATAAGCACAAAAACATTTTAGTAACTTTTCATAATAGCCCAAAATTAGAAATGAAAGGGATATTATTTGGGGAATAGTTCAATTATGGCATATGAAACAGAATATTTTTGTGCCAGATGAATGATGAAATGGTTAGTTTCTAATGAAAATGGGAAGACCTCTATGAATTAATGCAGAGCAAAGTGCTCAGAACTAAAGCAAAATCTACAATAACATTTAAAAGAAAAAAACCTCTTTGAAACATTTTTAATATATAATCAACACAAAGATTAACTATAAATCCAAAAGAAAAAAAGAAGAAATATACCCTCATCTCCTGGCAGTGAGAGGTATGTTTATGCTTACTTACAACACATTGGGAAATGTTTTCTTTTTGGACATGGCTAATATGGGGATGTTTTGCAATAGCAATGTAATGAGGGTTTTTTTTTTTACAGTTTTTTTTAATTGCTTAATTGGGAAGGAGGGGGAGGGACAAATTGACTTAAATATGTAGGCTAACTTAAAAATTACTTAATATGCTTTTTAAAAAAGAGATTGTTTTTCCCCCTCACAATTGGAAAACCCTATCTGCTTGAGTGCTTTTACTTAAATATAAGCCCCAACTCAATCAAAAGCTATTCTACATGCAAAAACCTAATTATATAATTATGTCTCTCTTCAACTTATTCATCTTTGCCCACCACACTCAAAGTAACTCCTTGTGGTTCTATGGCCATTTGCTTTTCCCTTTCTCTAATGTTCCTCCTGTGAATCACTGTAAACATTTTGGTGCCATTCTTTTGCTTATATTTATTTGTGTGCTTTTTTTATCCTACTTACATCATCCATGCCTACTAGGATGCTGCTTCCATGTTTTACTGATTTTTGTCTCCTCTATGCCTACAACATGGTTATGGTAGGGGGCTGATATATATTGGTTGCACTAAAGCCCTGCCTCAGTTTTCCTCTAGGCAGAATGGAAATGTTGTGCCTGCTTGGTCTACATAACAAGGATCTTGAATGAGTAGAATGAAACAGTTGGCTAGAAAGTCTTTTGAAAACTTAAAGGTATTTTATATGCATAAGGCAGTATTATTAAAAATCAATTTTGAAAATAAGATGCTATTTTGCAAAGCCATTGCTTAAACCAGCCTAAAAAGAGCGTTCCTTTGGAAATAAACAGCTGGAGGGTTAATTAGCATCCTAATGATCAGTGGAACAGGTGATTTATTCTGCCCCCTCACAACTCAAATGAACAGAAGGCGATAGCACAAGATCAGTTTACCTTAAACTAATGTACTTCTTTAGAACTTATTATAGGTTTTTAAAAATTTTTATTTTTATTTATAAGGAAAGAGAAAAACATTATTTTCAACTATTCTCCTCAGTACATAGGAGCCCCAAATGGAACTGGTGTGCCCATGTGGCATCTGAAAACTAGAGGCTTCCTTCAGATCTGCTATTTGTCTACAAGCTGCTTAGAGTGGCAACTCCCCTGGTGAGAAATTGTACCCAAGAACATAAATCGTGTTATTTCCTTCTCAAAAATTGGAGGTCATGTGGAGAATATAAAAGGATTGAAAGAATGAAGCAAATATGGTGTGCCATATGTACGTATACATTAGTTTTTTATTCTTAGAATCACAGAACTATGGAGCTGGAAGGAACATAAGAGATCATCTCCAACTTCCTCATTTAGTAGAAAAGGAAGGTGAGGTTCAATGTTTTGCTCCAGAAAAAAAACAAAACACACCTGTTTGGTTTTTTTCCTGGTATAATCATTATTGAGTAGGTTGACTCTTTCCTAATATGTCTAATTTCCCTTCCTGATCGCCATCTCTTTTCTCTTTCAGTTTTCTGGAATCTTCTATCCCAAGTTAGAAACTTCCAATTTCCTAATTGATTGGTGTCTCCCTGCCTGAGAACTCAGGGATGAGAAAGCAATCAGACATTCTTGAGCAGGATCCTTCTTATAAAACAGTCCAGTTTTGATTTCCAGAGAGACCATGCCTATGGGCTGAGCAAGTGACCTTGAATGGGTTCAGCTGAGTGGATTGCCCTGAATCACTAACCCAGGAGCCCTGTACTATTCTGGTTCAGATCTCAGCACAGATACTGATACTCAGATAGATAGCTCAGTGGTCAGTCTCTAAATTTCACTTTCCTCATCCATAAAACGGAGATCGATAATACTTGTACAAACAAGATGTAGCAAGCATTTTGCAAACCTCAAAATGCTATATGGAGTCGTTATATGTATATATAATATATTTATATAATATGTTACATATTATATAATTACATTATATATATATATATATATGTATTCTAGAGTTCTGTTGTGGGTGCCACATTTTAAGAAAAATATCTATAAGCTAGAGAACATGCAGATGAAGGCAACCAGCTGGTGAAGTGCCCAATCATAATACATTATGAGGATTAGTTAAAGTTTTGAACTGAAGATTCCTGGAAAAGAGTAAGTAGAAACGTGATGGTTGTTTCCACATATTGGAATAGATTTTTGACTTGTTTTGCTTAACTCCAGGCAGAATTAGGAGTAATAGGAGGAGGCTATAAAGAAACAAATTAATGCTTGATGTAAAGTATTAGTTTCCTAGCAGTTGAGTTGCTCTAAAAGTGCCTCAAAGTGTAGTGGATTCTTCTCATTGGCCTTCAAGCAAAGGCCAGATAATCACATTTTCAAGAACAGGTTGAACGATCTGACCTCTGAGGTCTCTTCCAACTGAGATTCTGTGATTTGGGAGGCAACTAAGATGGAAAGAAAGGCCAGGATAGAGATTATGTGAGACAAGCATGGACTGATGGCTATAAAGAGTTGGCACAAGTTAGAAGTTACTTCAAAAAAGTCTATTAATCTAGAGAGACTTAAATCAGTTTCCCATTCAGAGAGTGGGCTAAGTCCAGAGTCCAGCATAGATAAGAGGGAATATATGACTAGCAGGAATCCAATAGATCTGCTGAGGTTAGATTCCAGGAGAAAAGTGAATACCAGTGGGACCAGAAAACAAGAATAAATTATGCTAATCCTAAAGCAGAAACTTACAGCTCCTTATCCTGATTTTCACAATGAGTGGCTCAAAATACATGAGTTGTGTAAAGTGCTTTTTGGAAAGGCAATGTAGTATTATGGCTGGAGAATTTGTACTACAATTAGGAAGATCTGGATTAATATGATCTGATATATCCTGATTCTGTGACTTCAAGCAAGTCATTTACACTCTAAGTTACCAAGACTACGAATTATAGAGGAGGTGCTGATCCAAACTGATCATTTTCTTATTTTAAAGTTCCCTAATCAATAAAATCCCCAAGTTGTGTGCCTTTCCCCATTATAAGTTAACTGACCAGGGCACTTTTTAAAAATTGCTTCCTTTTCCTTTAAGTCTAAAACCAGAAAAGTCCCTTCCAACTCTAAAATTATCAGTCTAGGAGTTAAAGGAAGAAGAAAGTCAGGGAAGGAGCTTGGGAAGAGAAATTGAGGGATTATCTTTGGGGATTCTGCAACACTGTTCTTTGCTTCCATATTTATAGCCCACATGTTAATGTGGTTGCATTTTAATGTCAAAGGGAGTTTTTCCACTAGCATTTAAAAAAAACATCCAAGTAATACAATCACAGCATTTGAAACCATTTTTTGTTTTCTGGGAAACTGGTAGTTTGCTGTACTGGAAAGATTAATGATTTGGCATGGGAACACTTAGTTTTACTCCCAGGCTAGCCATTTATTGAAGATCATAGATTTAGAGGTGAAAAGGATATTAAAGGTCACTTGGTCCAACCTCCTCATTTTACAGGTTTGGAGACTGTGGCCCAGAGAGATTGAGACTTACCCAAGGTCACACAGGTAGTAAATGCAAATCTGGAATTTGAATGGAAATCTTTTGATTCTATAACCAACTCTCTTTCCAATGTGTCACATTATGTCCCATGGTACAATTTTAACCATAGTCCTGTCACTTCCCCTTTCTAGACCTCAATTTCTACATATATAAAATGATGAGGTTGGAAGAGATAATCCCCTAGCTCTAATAGTCACAACAGCTCTGACTTTATGTCTTGAAACTTGCATGCATTTGAAGCCATTTAATGCCTTCTCTATGCTAAAATTATCTTTGGAGGGAAAGTTTCACACACCAAACATTCAAGAAAAAGACTAAAAATGTAAATATATTGGCTGCTTGTGCCAAGAATCAAGGCTAAGGAAGGAAGATGTGAATTCACTCATGCCCAAATTAGGGAGGGAAAAACATTCTGCAGCTCATCTCTCAACATAGCTGCATTACCATAATGTCTCGGAAGCCTGCTCATCATCTCATGTGTGCTCACTTATCTCATAATTGGCAAGCTGACTTTTTGGAACTCCCCCTGTCAGCAAAGTAAATGTGGGATTTAATCCAAGACAGTCCTGGCTGGTGAATAAATAGAGTGCCTGAATAAAATGAAGGAGGAAGGAAGGAATAATGATCTCTAGCAAAGAAAGCTTTAATTATAAACTGTTATTATAGCATAACATAAACACGTAAGTCCATTTTCCACTTTCTTGAATGACCTTTATTTTTCTAAACAATGCTATCATTTTTTTTTCAGAGGGGGCAATACAAAGAAACATCTGTTCATGGGAATTTTTATTGGCACATAAATGATGATTTCCTTTCTGAAAAAATATCAAGTTTAAGAATTTTAGTTATTTAACTTCACATTAAATATTTAAAGTCAGAAGGGAAACACTGCTGTAGTCAGCTGCTTTCCTGCTACCTTCAGTAAGAGACAATTTTAAATTCAGCTGGGGGAAAAATGCAATCTGAGCAAATTAACTGATCATAAAATTCTGAGACACAAAAAAGTTTCTATTCATTGAAGGTGTATTTCCATAAGTCAGAAATTCCACAATTACATTAGGGATACCAGCTCTCTCTTTTTTCCCCCTTCAATAGTCAATATTTATTAGGTGTGTCCACTGCCTACAGAGTACCAAAAACATTACCAGTTGTGTAGCTTCACAGGCAAAGGAGACCAGGTCTTTTCCCTCAAAAATGTATAGCCTCTGTCCTCATGGGGGATGCCAGGATAAACATGCAGAAATACAATGATTACTCATGAGAGGTATTTTTGGACTGACCTTAAAAATCAGGAAGACACAGGCTTAAGTGTTCTCTTAGCCAGTAACACTTGTGTGATTTTTGGCAAGTTGCTTAACTTAAGACTATATACAGTATAGACAAGTTACAGATCTGCAATGGTGGAGGGAATTTACATGTTGGGAGTTCACTATGTAAATAAAATGGCATGTCTAGAAGAAAAAAAACCACTAACAACAAAGTGTCCATTTGTATTGTGCCTTGCTGTTTATAGATGATTTCCTTACAATAACCCCACAAGGTAGGTAATGCAAATGTTCTTTCCATTTTGCAAATTAGGAAGTTAAAGGCAGTGTATTGAAGTGATTTGTATGTAATTGCCAGGGCCAGCAGTCAAAACTTGGCTCTAGTCCCCAACATCTCTTATCCTATGCCCTCACCCATGCTATCTTCTCTATGACCTTGACTAATCCTTCTTACTCTCTTACCCCTGCTTATTCTCACAGCTCCTAGTTTGAAGCACTGCATTGCATGTTCCTGGTGTTGGTCCTCTTCTCTTTCATGGTTCCTTTTCATCACCCCTTCCCAAAGTTCTGACCTTGACCTTCTGCTCTTAGCTCTCTATGTTCTTCCTTGGCAAACTTATTTACTCCCATTCCTTTAATTATCACCACTTCTCTACAGAATCTGTCTTCAGCTCTGACCTTTTTCTAGCCCTCTAAATTTTCATTCCAGTGCCTATAAGAGAACTCTCCCTGCATTCTCATTAGTATCTCAAACTAAACATGGAAAAACTGACTTTACCTTCCCGCCTCTGCCAACTTGCTCCCCTTCCTAGCTTCTTTTCTTTTTTTCTGACAGGGTTACTGATATAACCTACAGAGTACATATTTGGTGCCTCAAATTTATCTTGGACGCTTTCCTCTCTCATATCTCATATCCATTTCGCAGGAAAGTCCTTTTTGATCTGTATCATCCACCTTTTTTTAAATCTTCACTAAAATTCCCTAGTAGAGCCCCAAATTATCACCCTCTGAACTCAGCAGCCACCTAGCAGATCTTTGCCCATTCTTTTTTCCTTCTGTTCCATTCAACTCATTGCTACAAGACTAATTATCTTTATGAATAGATCTTGTCACGTTATTCTACTAAAAAATCTTTAGTGGCACTAGTGCATATTAAATAAATTTGAACCTAGCATCAAAGAAATTTCAAAATCTAACCATCCTAGATGTCTGGCTTTGTCTCAAATTCTATTTCAGCTAATTCAGACTACTCATTGTCTTCCTTTTACATCCCACACACACACACAGAGGATCCTGAAAAATTATTTTTAAAGAAATATAAAATTTTAAAAATAAAGCAAGATTACACCACTGTTCCATGATATAATTGGATACTACATTACAGCTTCACTTGTCCCCAAGAATAATCTCCACTGACGAGTTTTGATATTGTCCTCATCTCTTGCCTACTAGAAGTGAAAACAGATCAAAACAGTGGGTCAGGTAACTAAAATGTGAGCATTGGATTGGAAGCAGATGCCATGTAAGTGAAAGAGTACTATGATGACTTTGAAATCAGAAGATCTGGTTCTGAATTCTGTGTAACCTTGAGCTAGTTACCTTTATCTTCTGGGGTTCAGGAGACTGTTCATCTAAGCTTTGGATTATGGATTATGGAGAGTTCTATAGTCAGAAATTTTCAGTATGAGAGTTTATACCTCAGAAATAAGGAAATGCTACAAATTAGGGCTTGATTTATTGTTTTGTTGACTGTCTCTAGACTTTAAAAAAATGATGGTATGTGAATTTAATATAAATGATACCCCCTTACTCTGCTTGAAAACCCACATTGGTCTGTATCCACCCTACCCTTTGGCTGGGTATCTCTTGGCTGGCAAATGGAAACAGCCTGGCAAACTTGTATTAAATAGATATGGCCAGGTAATAATGTGACTTTCTCTTTCTCTCTCTCTAATTTTTACTAATAAATAAATATAAATTAATATACAGTACCAAGAGAATTTTAATCATAACAATGGAAAATGTTAATAATTTACATTGATTTTAAAAGTTTCTCAGACACTAATGCACTGTTGGTAGAGTTGTGAATGACTTCAACCACTCTGGAGAACAATTTAGAACTATGCCCAAAGCACTATAAAACCATGCATACCTTTTGACCCAGTAATACCATTTCTAGATCCATATCTCAAAGCAAAAAACAATCAGGAAAAGGATCCATATGAACAAAAACATAGTTGCCCTTTTGTGGTGACAAAAAATTGAAAACTAAAGGGATGCAGATCGATTGGGGAATGACTAATCAAGTTTTGGTATATGATTGTGGCAATACTTTTGTGCTCTAAGAAATAATGAGCCAGGTGCTCTCAGAAAAACCTGGGAAAAAATTACATGAATCCATGCAAAGCAAAATAAGCAGAACCAAGAGAACACTGCACACAAAAAGAGCAACATTGTACAATTATTAACTATGAATGACTTACCTATTTATTCTCAACAAAACAATGATCTAAGACAATTCTGAAGGTGTTATGAAAAAAAATGCTAACCACCTCCAGAGAAAGAACTGATAAGAGTCTAAATGCAGAAGGAAGCGTACTTTTTAAAACTGTCTATAATTTTTTTTTGTTTGCTTGGGGGGTTTTGTCTGATTTTTTTTCACATGACTAATATGGAAATATTTTTTGCAAGACTGCGTATATAACTTCTAACCTATATCAAGTTGCTTATTATCTCAGGAAGGCAGGAAGGAAGGAAAGGAGAAAGTTGGGAACTCAATTTTTTAAATTAATGTTTAAAATTGTTTTTACATGTAATTGGGAAAAATATTAAATTTTAAAATGTGTCTCAGGACAGAACATTTTTTTGGGGGGGAGCCAGTTGTTAAACATTTATGAACACACCATGGTTTGGTTTCCTCATCTTTAAAATGAAGTAGTTGGACTAAAATGACTTCTCAAGTAACTCGAAATGCTAAAACTCTTGCGATTCAGATCTTCCAACTTCCTAGTACTTACAAGCTCTTTGATTTCAGCCAAGTCACTGAACCACCTTGACTCTCATTTATTTGTCTGAATATCTATGTGCTCATCTTTTTACTTGCTTATTTATTTACTAATTTATCTATTAACTAATTAATTTACTCTAAGTCCAAATATGAAATAGAATATGATTCAAAATAAAGATCAGGAAATTACATATTAGGGACCTGTGAATTTTTAATGAAAAATACTATTTGAGAACACGTATATATGTATGACTGTTACTGCATATTATGCCCTACAAACCCACTAGAGGGCAATATGATCAAGATTACCATACATCCCAAAATTTCAACATTAAATTAATAAGAAAAGAAAAAGACTGTTACTCATATTATATTTGTATTTTCTAATCAACTTTTTCATTAATAATTTATTTCAGTACTTTCTCCACCCTATTATTTATTTAATTTTTGGAAATGTAGCACAAATGGTGAAATGTAGAGCTAGAAACATACTCAGAGGTCATATGGTCCATAAGTTTCATATTATACATAAAAAACCTGATGCCTAGGGAAATTAAATTACTTGCCCAAGTTCCTACTGCTAAAAATTAGCAGAGGCAGAATTCTAATCATTTGACAAGAAAGACATTACTTTCTATTACTCTATAACTTTATGACAATAGTGATTTCTTTCAAATTCTCAAATTACATTATCATTTATATGATTAATCTTTACACCAATAATAGGGAGAGGTTTAGCACAGTCACTGTAACAGATTTGTGGTCTTATTGATATAGTTGTTCTCTTTACCATTACAAATTACAACCCATCCATACTGTCAACATGGAATCTAGAAACCCCAAACTTGTAGCCTAGTAAGATCCGATGAACCCCAAGTTATAGGACTAGATTGTAAATTGGAGACCCCAAAGTTTGTACTTATTCCCTGTTCCCGTGAGAATCCACCCTGAAGGGAATCCCAAGTTAGTAGTATCAGTGTCTCTTCTTGTCTCCAGAAGCCTCTCCCACTGTATCACACCCTCTTTTTCAAGGATCAAAACTAGGACCTTCAGCTTATGAGACTGATGGGCTGCCTACTGCACTAAAGAGTCACTTGGCTTAGGCTTGGCCCCACCTGACAGGGATTGTAATTTACATTAGGGTCCATTATTCGGTCTGAAACTGCTAGCCTGAGATTCCCTTAAGGGTGGATTCTCACAGGAACAGAGAACAAGTGCAAACTTTGGGGTCTCCAACTTACAATCTAGTCTTAAAACTTGGGATTCATTGGATCTTACTAGGCTACAAGTTTGGGGTTTCTAGGTTCCATGTTGACAATACCTTCTCAGACTGTGATATTCTTGTCTATCAACTCTCATAAACTCTCCACGGAGATCTAACCAATGCTCTGAAACCCTTTCTCTTGTTTTGTTTTTTTAGTGTTTCATAAATTCCATTGCAACACTTGGGCTGTCCATCTGCTATCTCTTGCTCTTGCCAGCCCACCTCCTTTTCTGCTTGTATGTAACCTTATCCCACTTCCACGTTCATCACTGGTAATATGTTTCAGCCTATTTATGCCCACCACATGTCCCTCAATTTTCCTTTGAGTCACTCATAACTTTGATTCATTGAATAATGCAGTATACTAAATGGTTCATAGACAACATAATTGGAAGAAATTGATTTTTTATTTTTAAAAAAATTAAATTAATTTATTTAGTCAATTTAGAACATTATTTCTTGATTAAAGAATCATACTATTTCCCTACCCTACCTCCACCCTTCCCATAGCTGACACGCAATTTCACTGGGTATTACATGTGTTCTTGATCAAAGTCTATTTCCATGTTGTTGGTGTTTGCATTATCCCCTTGATCCATGTATTCAAGCAGTTGTTTTTTCTTCTGTGTTTCTACTCCCACAATTTTCCCTCTGAATGTGGATAGTATTTTTTCTCGTAGATCCCTAAGAAATTGATTTTTTAAAGATGAGTTTTTGTGTAAAGCAGCAACTTGGATGCAATAAAAAGTATTATATAACTTCCAAATTCAATCAAGTCTACTTTCTTCCTTCTTTTCAATTCTCAGTCCACTTTAGTGCTTGTCCAGATAAGATTTACTGATGGATTAATTCAATGAAATGGCTATCCAACTGTATATTGTAGTCTGAACAGTAGGCATTTTCTGTCCATTTGGCTTTTTGTGAGGTTATAGATATGCCACTTACTGATTTCATTGAGTAGGCTCTTTGGCAATGTAGGATTTGATGTAATCCGTCCAATGTTATCTACAAGTCAGAGTATCTAGGAGACTTCACAATTTATAGGGAATCTCTCTTCTACTTGGATCCCTCACAGGACATATGCTTCATGACACCTTTAGCAATTATATATTATCCTTTTTCATACTTCACTTGGCAATAATCAGAAGGTCATTTCATATAATTATCTCTGAAATTGTGTTATTCTGGAATATTTTCTGGTATTAAGCTATGCAAGGAAGATTCTCTTTTGGAAAAGAGCATTAAAAGTTGAATTTTGCTCTAGGTCAAATGACTCCTCCCTTCAATTTTTTATTCTTCTTTAACAATCAATAAATAACAATCAGGACCTTATATTCTCTGCATTTTTCAGTCAGTTTTCTTTTTTATAAAAATGTGATCTATTGTACAAAATAAGTTGTGAAAGTATACCTATTTCCTTCTCATATTTTCATTAAAGATAACATCTTATTTGTATGTATACACATACATAATCCTAATAATTTTATAAAGATGAGAAAGTAGGTATGTACATTTGGTAATTTTTAATATTTTCTTAATTGTATTTTTTATATTTGTATTTGTATTTTGATAATTGTATCATCTATATTTTTCCTTTTTACTTATAGTCTCCCCCTCTATGAGGTATCTTGTAAATTGACTCTTCAGAGCTTTCAAGATTTTTCTTTTCTTTCAGTAGAAATTTCTAGTCTGGTCTGGCTACTCTTTGACTTTCCTTGAGTACATTTCTATTTCCTCAAGTACCTCATTTATTAGTCTAAGCATGGTTATTACATTGTCATTAATATTGAAAACAGAATGTTAAAAGAACTGATAAATGATCTGTTTCTATTTGTTTTCCTCTTGACATTTTTTGCTATAAATATTCTAAGAATGGCATCTGAGTCATATATTGATCTTTTTGTAGGCTTATTTTTTATTTCCATTGCCTTTTTTGTTGTTTAATGAGGAAATATTGCATGTGATTTGCTGCCATCTTCTCTTAAAGTATTTATCAAATGATGCATATTAAGACTTAAACTTACATAGGAAGAAATATTGAGGACCAAGCTTATTAAAGACTACTTAAGTATTAAGGGGAGAGGGACACAAAACCTGGAGCCTCTCTATTCAGTGTTCAAGGAATTGAATAGGACATGTGTTAACCATACAGATCTACCAAGCACACCAGTTTTAACATTTAGATTCTGTTAACATACAGAGTCCTAGGGCCAATGGCTGTCAATCAAGCAATGCTCCACCACTCACAGACCTGTCATTATTACTTTCTAAATTTTTATCTATAGTAGAAGTCTGATTGATTCAATCTTCTTGCTCAGCTCTTGCTAATTACCCTACCCCTTTCTTTTGCCTTCTCTTTATCTGCCTTATTATTGATCTATTTATTTACCCTAACTCAGGGTCATAATTTAAATAAAGAGTTTTAAGTTAGTAAAAATATAGCAAAATCAGATGAATTATTCCATGTAACAATGATGGCGCATTCTATGGTAGAACTCCATTTTAGGCTAAAACTCATCTTCCTTCTCCTAGTCAAAGTACAGAAGAACTAACCCCAAAGTTTAAAGTTATATTACAGACCTCTCATCTTCTCATGAAACACAAACTGGGTGCAGATACTTAATGATCAGATTAGAGAATGATGAGGAAACTAGTGATTCTTGTGGTTGCCATTACATGAACAAATAAGTCACAGGACAATTCCCCCATGTCTGAGGACTTTGGCATCTAGGTCTACATGAGTGCATGCCTATCCTGGAAATGTCAGAATTTAAATAAGGGATTGATCAAATGTCCAAGGGGCTAATGTCTTCCCCTAAAGCACTGATATATTTAAATTTTGAGAATATGCCCTACATCCTATTCTATCATTCTCTGTCTTTCTACCATCTGCAATAGCCCAAGAGGCTCAAAGAGCAAAGGAGAAGCTGTGCTAGAACATTGGAGTATTAGAAAGGAAATAGGAGGCAGAGTCAAGATGGCGGGCTAGAAGGAACAGAAGTTCAGACCTCTGAATACCCTTCCTTACTGATCACAAGCTGAATGCTCCTAAGGGACTGAAAATCAAACTTAACAACAAGACAGAGTCAAGGAACTCTCCTGCTGAACATGATTCAAAAGGTATACCCCCCCAAAAAAAGCCGGAATCCAAGAACATTCGGGTTTAAGGGGAAGACAGAAGGAAGGTCCCAGGACCCATCCCCCCTCCCAACTAGAGTGCTGAGACTCCAGAGGCAGTGGGAAATTTTGGGCAGGCAAAGGTGCTGGTCTGGAGGGTGTACCTTGCAGGCAGGGCTATGTCAAGTTCAGAGCGTCCAACACAGATGGTGGGGAAGGAGCTAGAGAGGGAGCATAGAGCTGGCAGCCTGGCCAGAGCCGTGGAAATCCTCCATATTTGCTCCAGCCTTCCAGGAGGTTTTGGACTCAGAGCACACCCAGCCCAACTAAGTTGAACTTAATCCCATCAATAGTCTCCAGAACTCAGGGAAGCCCGGGCTCCACACCCATCCTCATTGACTGCTGGAATTCAATCCAATAAAAAGCATCCAGAGGACAAGCTCAAACTCCCAACAACCCTCCCCCAGAGACTACACAGAGAGATCTTCTGTTAAAGCTGAAAGAGGGGAGACTGATAGAAGCCTCCAAATTCAAAAAAATCAGAGGATCAAGAGCACAGACAAATGGGGGGGGGGGGTAAAGAAGGGTGGAATATGAGCAAACAACAGAAAAAGAAGAAAGAAACTACAATAGACAGCTTCAATTCAGCAAACAGAACAGAGGGGGAGAGATCAGCAAATGATAAATCGGAAATCCCAGCAAATTGGATACAGTCTGTGGAAGAACTCAAAACACAATTAAGAGAGGCTAAAGACAATCGGGGAAAGAACTTAAAAATTAAGATAAGTCATCTGGAAACAGAGGCACTTGAACTAAAATGAGAGAATAGTATCTTGAAAGCCAAAATCAACCAGCTGGAAAATGAGGCAAAGGAGATGAAAGATGAGGCAAACAAGATGAAAGATGAGACAAAGGAGATGAAAGATGAGGTAAAGAGGATGCAAGATGAGGTAAAGAGGATGAAAGATGACCTCCAAAGAAAATCAGACCAGAAGGAAAAGGATGACCAAAAAGTCAGAGATGAAATTCAGTCTTTAAGAACCAGAATACAACAATGGGAATTAAGTGACCTCACAAGGCAGCAGGACACTATAAAACAAAATGAAAAGAATGAAAAAATGAGGAAAATATGAAGCATCTCATTCACAAAACAGACGATTTAGAAAATTGTTCGAGAAGAGACAATTTAAGAATCATTGGTCTACCAGAAGACCATGACAAAAGAAAAAGCCTGGACATAATACTACAGGAAATTATTCAGGAAAACTGCCCCGATATCCTAGAACAAGAGGGAAAGGTGGAGATTGAAAGAATCCACAGATCACCTCCTATATTTAATCCCCAACTGACAACACACAGGAATGTTATTGCCAAATTCAAAAACTATCAAACCAAAGAAAAGATATTAGAAGCTGCCAAGAAGAAGTCATTCAGATACCATGGAACCACAGTGAGGATAAAGCAGGATCTGTCTGCATCCACACTGAAGGACCGAAAAGCATGGAATATGATATTCCAGAAAGCAAGGGAACTAGGTCTACAATCAAGAATCAACTACCCAGCAAAACTGACTATATTCTTACAGGGGAAAGTATGGTCATTCAACACAATAGAAGAATTCTAAGCATTCGTAAAGAAAAGACCAGACCTGAACAGAAAATTTGATGTCCAAGCACAGAACTCAAGAGAATCATCAAAAGGTAACTAAAAAAGAGGGGGAAAAGAAAAACAAAATAAAACAAGAAAAAAAATTTTTAAGAGACTCAAGAAGTTAAAATGATATGTATCCCTATAAGAAAAGAGGTCATTGGTAACTCTTAAAAATTGTTGCTATCACCTTGGCAGCTAGCAGAATTACCCTTAGAGGGAACAGTAACAAACTGTATAGGATGAAAGGACAAAACATACATAGATATATAGATATATGCATGCATAAATACATATACATGTGTGTGTGTGTATATATATATATATATATACACAACTAGAGCTAAAAAAAAGAGATTAATACTAAAAGAAATGGGAAAAGAAACAAATGGAGGTAAATTTATATGTCACAAAGAAGCTCATGGTGGGAGGGGGGAGAACATCAATACACTGGAAGGGTAAAGAGGTCGGAGACAGGAAATACTCAACTTTTACATGCTTTGAAATTGACTCAAAGAGGGAAAAACAATCCAATCCATTTGGGGAAGAGAATAGATTTGCGACCTATAAGGGATTAGAAGGGTAACAAATGGACTGGTGGGGAGGGAAGCAGTACAAGGGAAGAAGAGGGTGGGGGCAATTTTAGAAAGACCACAGGGAAAATAAGGGGGAGAATAAGAAGGGAGTGGGGTAGAAAGGGAAGTAAAATAAAGATGGGAACTAGGGGGATGGATTAAAAACAAACATTGGTGTAGAAGGAAATAGTGAAAGAAGAAAAAGCAGGACCAGGAGTAGAAATCAAAATGCTAGGATATACACAGCTAGCAATTATAACTCTGAATGTGACTGGAATTAACTCACCCATAAAAAGCAAGCAAATAGCAGAGTGGATTAGAATCCAAAACCCTACCATATGCTGTTTACAAGAAACACACATGAGGAAGATAGATACGCATAGGGTGAAAGTAAGAGGATGGAGCCAAATCTACTGGGCATCAACTGATAAAAAGAAGGCAGGAGTCACAATCATGTTATCTGAAAAGCCAAAGTAAAAATAAATTTAGTTAAAAGAGATAGGGAAGGTAATTACATCCTGATAAAAGGAGTATAGATAATGAGGAAATATCTATACTCAACATGTATGCACCAAATGGCATAGCATCCAAATTTCTAAAAGAGAAACAAGAGGAACTCAAGGATGAAATAGACAGAAAAATTATACTAGTGGGAGACCTGAACCTTCCTCTATCCAAACTAGATAAATCAAATAAAAAAATAAATAGGAAAGAGGTAGGAGAAGTGAATGAAAGCTTAGAAAAATTAGAGTTTGTAGACATGTGGAGGAAAATAAATAGGGACAAAAAGGAATATACCTTCTTTTTAGGAGCACATGGTACATTCACAAAAATTGACCATGGGCATAAAAACATTGCAAATGAGTGCAAAAGGGCAGAAATAATAAATGCAACCTTCTCAGATCATAATGCAATGAAAATAATAATTAGTAAGGGTACATGGAGAGGTAAATCAAAAATTAATTGGAAATTAAACAATACGATTCTCCAAAACCGGTTAAAGGACAAATCGTAGAAACAATAACTTCATTAAAGAAAATGATAATGATGAGACATCCTTTTAGAATCTATGGGATGCAGCTAAAGCAGTACTCAAGGGCAAATTTATATCCTTGAGTTCATATATTAACCAATTAAGAAGGGCAGAGGTCAATAAATTGGGCATGCAATTTAAAAAATGAGAAAGCAAACAAATTAAAAATCCTCAGATAAAGCCTAAATTAGAGATCCTAAAAATCAAAGGAGAAATTAATAAAATTGAAGGTCAAAGAACTGTTGATTTAATAAATAAGACTAGAAGCTAGTACTTTGAAAAAAAAACAAATAAAATAGACAAAGTACTAGTCAGTCTAATTTTTAAAAAAGGAAAGAAAAAACCCAAATTGACAGTATCCAAGATGAAAAGGGAGACTTCACCTCTAGTGAAGAGGAAATTAAGGCAATCATTAAAAACTACTATACCCAATTATATGGCAACAAATATGGCAATCTAGGTGAAATGGATGAATACTTACAAAAATATAAATTGCCTAGGCTAACAGAGGAAGAAATAAATTACCTAAACAACCCCATTTCAGAAAAAGGAATTGAACAAGTCATCAAAGAACTCCCTAAGAAAAAATCCCAAGGTCCAGAATTCATTCACAAATGAATTCTAACAAACACTCAACCAAGAAGGAGTTCTAACAAATTCATTTTACAACACAAACATGGTACTGATCCCAAAGCCAGGCAGGTCAAAAACAGAGAAAGAAAACTATAGACCAATCTCCATAATGAATATAGATGCAAAAATTTTAAATAGAATACTAGCAAAAAGACTCCAGCAAGTCATCACAAGGGTTATTCACTATGACCAGGTAGGATTCATACCAGGAATGCAAGGATGGTTCAACATTAGGAAAACTATCTGGATAATTGACCATATTAATAAGCAAACTGACAAAAATCACATGATTATCTCAATAGATGCAGAAAAAGCCTTTGATAAAATATAACACCCATTCCTATTGAAAACAATAGAAATTATAGGAATAGAAGGGCCTTTCCTAAAAATAATAAACAGTATATATCTGAAACTGTCAGCAAACATCATCTGCAATAGGGATAAACTAGAAGCCTTCCCAATAAGATCAGGAGTGAAATAAGGATGCCCATTATCATCCCTATTATTTAACATTGTACTAGAAACACTAGCAGTAACAATTAGAGAAGGAAAAGAAATTGAAGGTATTAAAATTGGCAATGAGGAGACCAAGCTATCACTCTTTGCGGATGATATTATGATCTACTTAAAGAATCCTAGAGAATCAACTAAAAAGTTAGTGGAAATAATCAACAACTTTAGCAAAGTTGCAGGATACAAAATAAACCCACATAAGTCATCAGCATTTCTATATATCTCCAATCCATCTCAGCAGCAAGAATTAGAAAGAGAAATTCCATTTAAAATCACCTTAGACAATATAAAATACTTAGGAATCTATCTGCCAAGACAAACATAGGAACTATATGAACACAACTACAAAACACTCTCCACACAATTAAAACTAGATCTAAACAATTGGAAAAACATTGATTGCTCATGGGTGGGACAAGCTAACATAATAAAAATGACAATCCTACCCAAATTAATTTACTTATTTAGTGCCATACCCATTGAACTACCAAAAAATTTCTTTATGAAATTAGAAAAAAAATAACAAAGTTCATTTGGAAGAACAAAAGATCAAGGATATCCTGGGAAATCATGAAAAAAAATTCAAAGGAAGGAGGACTTGCAGTCCCAGATCTCAAACTATACTATAAAGCAGTGGTTATCAAAACAATTTGGTACTGGCTAAGAGACAGAAAGGAGGATCAGTGGAATAGACTTGGGATAAATGACTTCAGCAGGGCAGTCTATGATAAACCCAAAGATCCCAGTTTTGGGGACCAAAACCCACTTTTTGATAAAAACTTCTGGGAAAATTAGAAGACAGTATGGGAGAGATTAGGTTTGGATCAACATCTCACATCCTATACCAAGATAAACTCAGAATGAGTGAATGACTTGAAAATAAAGAAGGAAACTATAAACAATTTAGGCAAACACAGAATAGTATACTTGTCAGATTTTTGGGAAAGGAAAGACTTTAAAACCAAGCAAGAGCTAGAAAAAAATCACAAAATGTAAAATCAATAATTTTGATTACATCAAATTAAAAAGGTTTTGTACAAACAAAACTAATGCATCCAAAATTAGAAGGGAAGCAACAAATTGGAAAACAATCTTCATTACAAAAACATCTGACAAAGATCTAATTACTCAAATTTATAGAGCTAAACCAATTGTAGAAAAAATCAAGTCATTCTCCAATTGATAAATGGGCAAGGGACATGAATAGGCAATTTTCAGCCAAAGAAATCAAAACTATTAATAAGCACATGAAAAAGTGCTCTAAATCTCTTATAATCAGAGAAATGCAAATCAAAACAACTCTGAGGTATCATCTCACACCTAGCAGATTGGCTAACATGACAGCAACAGAAAGTAATGAATGTTGATGGGGATGTGGCAAAGTTGAGACATTAATGCATTGTTGGTGGAATTGTGAATTGATCCAACTATTCTGGAGGGCATTTTGGAACTATGTCCAAAGGGCAATAAAAGTCTCTCTGCCCTTTGATCCAGCCATAGCACTGATGGGTTTGTACCCCAAAGAGATAATAAGGAAAAAGTCATGTACAAAAATATTCATAGCTGCGCTCTTTGTGGTGGCCAAAAATTGGAAAATGAGGAGATGCCCTTCAATTGGGGAATGGCTGAATAAATTGTGGTATATGTTGGTGATGGAATACTATTGTGCTCAAAGGAATAATAAAGTGGAGGAATTCCATGGGAACTGGAACAACCTCCAAGAAGTGATGCAGAGTGAGAGGAGCAGAGCCAGGAAAACATTGTACGCAGAAACTGATACACTGTGGTACAATTGAATGTAATGGACTTCTCCATTAGTGGCAATGCAATGACCCTGAACAACTCGGAGGAACCTACGAGAAAAACCACTATCCACATCCAGAGGAAACACTGTGGGAATAAAAACACCAAAGAAAAACAACTGCTTGAATACATGGGTTGAAGGCATATTGTTGGGGATGTAGACTCTAAATGAACATCCTAGTGTAAACAACAACATGGAAATGGGTTCTGATCAAGGACACATATAATACCCAATGCAATTGTGTGTTGGCTACAGAAAGAGTGGGTGGAGGCGAAGGAGGGAAATAATGTGATTATTGTAAACAAGGAATAATGTTCTAAATTGACTAAATAAACTTATTCAAATGGGGGGAAAAAAAGGAAATAGAATGTCTATGTTACATAGAAATCTAGTACAACTTTCAAAGTGAGGAGTTTCTATATAGAACTCATAACAATTTGAGACCCAGGGTAAAGACTTAGAAATGAACTAAAAACTATAATTAAACATTTAGCTCCATCTGCCTTGGCCTGAATTTCTCATTTGTTTGTTTTTTATTCATTCTTGAGTTACAAGAATTTTCCATTAAAGTCCTAATTTGATATTCCATCATGGTATAAAGATTATCCTGAGTTCTTGAAGTCCATAGAGTACTACATTCTCTGGGAGATACTTTTACATTGGAGAACTTTTAAATATCGGCCTAGTGACAGACTGTCCAAGGACCAGCTATCTAATTTCTGAGAAGCTCACTACTAGATTGGCTAGCAGGTAATGAATATTTTGGTGAAAGTAACTTGAGGATTATACAGCAAGTCATAAAGAGTTTGTGACCTATATTGATGGAAAGAGTACCCATAATGATAAAAACATGCCTCTTTGAATTATTCAAGTATAAGGAATCTTGTGATATGATAGCATTTTTTTCACCTATGTTTCAAATTTGGGGGGACTTGGAATTGGACAACCTCCTTAAAAGTAGGCCAAAAGACATTAAGTTGGAGAAACAGTTCAAGCAAACTAAGTTTTTAATGACCTAATTGCCATTAAAATGTAAATATATTTTGGATTAAATTATTTATTTTATAGATCAGGGCAAATAGTGGTTTCCCAAAGGAGAGGCTTTCATTTTGTAACGATTGTTCTTTTTAATTTCTCATCTTCCCAATCTCTTGTACTTATGAGATTTAGCTTAGTTTTCCTTCTTCCAAAAGCTTGGCTTTCCATTGATATGGTGGCATATAATAATAGTTACTCATCTCCAGATCAATAAGTAACAATCTGTTCAATAAGATAAACAATAAGATCAATCTGTTACATTAGCAATGAATCAGTGATGAAAAATAAAAAACTACTTAAGTGCTTATTATGGATGAAGCATGTTGTTGTTGTTGTTCCTCCTTTGTTTTCAAAGAGAACTAATGACATCATTTGTGAATGAATTGGATTTAATAAGGCAGAGTTACACAGTCATCAGTCTCTCTTCTGCAGTCATCCAAGTTCAAGTGACAAGACAAAAATGAAGACTACTGGTGATATGTTGGGATGTAGTGGAGCACCTTGACTTCTTTGAAGTCTACTAAGCACCATGGATACAAATAGAAAAGTATTTTCCACTTTGTTTCTAAAAATAAAATACAATATTTTATGGCTGTCTAAGCTAGAACTAGAAGTCTGAAAAACTAAATACTTTCCTGAGGCAAAAAGCTTCATTATAAAGGGAAGGAAAATGGATTTGACTACTTCCGTCTCGGGTACAAATTCTTCCTTTTTTGGTGAAGTTTTAAAAAGCCCCCTTATTTTTAATAAAATGTGTTTTACATGGGAGCTGAGCATTATTTTCCTTTTTTGTTTTTGGTATACAGATAATAGTTAATTATTCAGTTAAAATAAGAATAACTTATGAGAAACCTCCCAAAATGAATCTGGTCTGTGTAAACTCAGAGACTAGTTCTAAACTTCAGGTTATACCTCACAAAGGAATTTCCTTACAATGTCCCTCTGAAGTAGTGAGTTATTGCTATCCTAGTTTTACAGATAAGGAAACTAATACAGGGTTAAAAAGTCAATTTTTTAAAAAGATTACATTTTTCTTTGTAGCCATCCTTTTTTATTCATGGTATTTTTTTCTGACCTTGAAGAAAATAGTTTTCCTTCACATAGTTCCAACAAATTATTTCTCTTACTTTTTGTTTTTGAAACTGTCAGCATTAAGATTTATCCATAATTTGAGTGTGATTTTAACATTTTCTTAAAATGAGCTTGTTGACAGAAGATGGATATAATATGATCATACAAAATGAGACAATTGACAGAATAATATGGCAATGATGGTGTCTTTTGCTTCTTTAAGACCTTCTGTTTTTTAGAATTGGATATTTAAAGGAATTGGTAGTTCATTTATGCATTTGCTGTTGACTACTTGAGGAGACAATTCAATTTTCCACTAGGTAATGTATTCACTCTACTTCAACACATAAAAGACATAACAATTTGGTGTCATTGAAACTGCCAGGAAAGCTTTTCAGATGACAACAACACAGAATATGAATGATTTTTAGGTGTAAGTTCAGAAATACTATCTTTGCCAAGTAGAGTACCAATTGACAGTGTTCCTACACCAAGATAATAAAATACAAAGATTTGTGAAGGCTCTGTGACCTCATTATGGAATTCCTTTCAAGGTAAGCCTAATCTATCTTTGACTAAATAGAAAAGTAATCATTTGGAACTTCCATGCAAACTTGCATTTATCCACTTTCTCTACCCAACCCAAATACTAGCCTTGGTGATAGACTTCTCCATATATAGCCATACAAGCCTTTATCAAACAGACATAGTTTGTTTTCTAGCTTTTTCTAGTCCTCGTAGCTTTTGCTTCTTGGTAGGCTCTACTAGAGCTCTGCTGCCATAGCCTTTGAGAATCCAGAGTCATATACGTGTCCTGATGAAGTAGTAGAATAGAATTTCAATGATAATTAGGCAATTTTAAAAGATTTAAGAAGAACACTAGCTCCAAGAAATTTCCTCATTCATTAATCTAGTATTGGATACTTCTGAAATGTCATTCACCTGGCATTTTATTTTATTTTATTTTATTTTAAAAACCCTTACTTTCCATCTTGGAGTCAATACTGTGTATTGGCTCCAAGGCAGAAGAGTGGTAAGGGCTAGGCAATGGGGGTTAAGTGACTTGCCCAGGGTCACACAGCTGGGAAGTGTCTGAGGCCAGATTTGAACTTAGGACCTCCTGTCTCTAGGCCTGGCTCTAAAGCCACTAAGCCACCCAGCTGCCCCCTTCACCTGGCATTTTAACAAAAAATGGTTTTTAGTATCCCCTGAACAGATACCAGAAATGCATATTGGATTTAAATTTTAGAATAGTTTCTAATATTTTCTGTGAACTTAAAGGAAACTATTGGAAGCATTTCATCTATGACTTCACACTGTGTCTATGGAAATAGTATAGAAGCCTTTAAAGGAGGCTTGCTGTGCAGATTGCCATCTTTTCCCAACCTATATTCACTCATCAATGCCACCAATATTCCTCATAATTAAAACCATTTATTCTTTTGTCCAAGAGACTATAAGACTTATTGCCCATATATTCAAATGCCCTTTAAAACTTAAGAAAAAGACACACAGAAGAAGAAAAAGACAAGTCTTTGTTCTCAAAGAGCTCACATTCTAATGGAAGAGATGAGACAACTCAAATGGAAAGTTGTAGCTGTTAAGTCAGATAGAAAGACCCCACGCATTGTCCTTAGTGTGCAATGGCAAAGCAAATGTTAATAATTCTTCCTTAATGTTATTCTTCTGATGAAGTCATATAAGTTTCTTATGTTAAATCATTTGATACTCTCAGGGTCCTCTGATTCCTTGACAGTGTCAGGGTCCTTTGTTCGCATGCCCAGTGATTTTTTATGCTGGACCATTATACTTTTTATTCTAAATTGGCATCCTGGGTAGTTTATACATAATATAAATAAGCACTGAAACCCATCCTATCTATGAAGCAAAATAAAAAGTTGCATAACCATAATGATATCTGAAACAAGACTGAAGTGAGGATGTGTCATAGAAGTGTTCTATTCTAGGTGTCTCATTATTGAAGTCACACTTCCTTGCCTAAGGTGTGATGATAATAGTAATAATTTTTGTTGATGTTGTTCAGTTACTTTCAGCTATGCTTGTCATTTTCTGACCCCATTTGGGTTTTGTTTTGTTTTGTTTTGTTTTTTAACAAAGACATTAGAATGGCTTGCCATTTCCTTCTCTAGTTCATTTGACAGGTGAGGAACTGAGGCAAAAAAAAAGTAAGTGATTTGTGTGAGGATCATATAGCTAGTAAATGTCTGAAACCAGATTTGAAATCAGGAAGTTGAATCCTCCTGATCTCAGGCCTAGCACTCTATCCACTATGCCATCTAGAAGCGCCAATAATAATAATAGTTTGCAAGTGTACTTTACAAGAACTTTACATATATTTTTCTCCTTTTCCCTTTCCTTCATATTTACCTTTTCAGGTATTCCATGCTCTTTGTTTTTTGGTGTCAAACTTTCCACAGAGCTCTGGTCTTTTCGTTGCAAAAAGTTGGAAATCTTCTATTTTGTTGAATGCCCATACTTTCCCTTGGAAGTATATAGTCAGTTTTGCTGGGTAGCTGATTCTTGGTTGAAGACCCAGCTCTCTTGCCTTTCTAAAGATCATGTTCCATGCCTTACGATCATTCAGAGTGGAACTTGCAAGGTCTTGTGTGACCCTGATTGGCATTCCTTTATATCTAAATTGTCTTTTTCTGGCTTCTTGCAGGATTTTTTCTTTTGTTTGAGAGCTTTGGAATTTGGCAATTACATTCCTGGGAGTTGTCGTTTGGGGGTTTAGTGTAGAGGGTGTTCTGTGAGCTCTGTCAGTGGCTGTATTGCCCCCTTGTTCTAGAATCTCTGGGCAATTTTCTTTGATTATATCTTGTATTACAATGTCAAGTTTGGTGTTTATTTCTGACTTTTCTGGAAGTCCAATTATTCTTAAATTATCTCTTCTCCCTCTATTTTCCAAATCTGTCACCTTGTCAGTGAGATATTTTATGTTCTCTTCTAATTTCTTGGTCTTTTGGCTTTGCTTTATTAGTTCTTTAAAGCCTGGTTTTCCTTTTCAGTTTGGTCAAACTGGTTTTGTAGATGTGTGAATTTCTTTTGCATTATTTCCCATTTTTCCTCCCAGAAGGCTTCCATCTTTTTGATCATTTCTGATTCATATTCTTCATGGGTTTGTGGAGAGTTTCCATTTCCTTTGGAAGGTTTCGGAGCATTTGCTTGTGTTTCCTCTTCTATCTCCTCTGTGTTTTGTATTTTTGTTCCATAAAATGTGTCCAAAGTTGCCCCCTTCTTCTTGTTTTTTTTTTTTTTTTTGGAATTTTGGGACTTTTGTGCTTCTGTGGAGTTTGCCATCTCTATCTGAGTGGGGAGGATTAGCTTTTCTTATCTCTGTCTGGCGTTCAGAAGTTTTAGCCCTAGGCAGATTGTCCGTTCTATGGCTTGGCCCTTGTTTTTGTGCCTCAGCACTCTGAGGGGGGAGGGGCCATGGCTTCCTGGAGCTCTGAGGACTGGTGATAGGATTAACCTCAGACTGAGTATGCCCTCAGGCAAGACCTTCAGTGAGACTCAGATGGAAGGATCTGGTCAGGGGGCTACAGGCTCCTCCTGCTCTGTTTCCCTGCTGTCTGGGTGCCCCCTCGACTGGGTCAGATTGTTTTCAGGATTCGGCCTTCAGCCTCGAGGCCCTTTTGCCAGGCCGGAGGGTTACTGTTGTTTCAGATGACCCTGCACTCTGAGGGGGGAGGTGCCGTGGCTTCCTGGAGCTCTGAGGGCTGGTGATAGGATTAACCTCAGACTGAGTATGCCCTCAGGCAGCGACCTTCAGTGAGACCCAGATGGAAGGTTCTGGTCAGGGAGCTAGAGGCTCCCCCCGTCTCTCTCTGCCTCCCTGCTGTCTGGGTGCCCCCGCAACTGGCTCAGGTCGTTTTCAGGGGGAGGCCCTCAGAACAGCTGGCTCCCGAGGCCTCCCTGCCTGCCCTGAGGTTCCTGCTGCTGCCTTGAACTCAGCACTCTGGGTTGGGGAGGATGGGTCCTGGGACCTTCCCTTTGCCTTCCCCTTAGATCCGAGTGATCTTGGGCTGCGACTCTTGGGGGGCCGTACCTTTTGATCCAGGTCCAGGAGGAGTGTTTCCGGGGTCTATTCTGCTGTTTGTTTTGAATTTCGATGCCCTAGGAGCATTCCATTTGAGATCGGTAAGGAAGGGTTTCTGGAGCTCCGAACTTTAGCTTTCTCTAAGCTGCCATCTTGACCGGAAGTCCAGGTTCACAGAACTAAAGAGTGGACAGTCCTGGAGAAAGTGTCTACTGTGATTGGTAGACGTGAAAATTTAGGGAAGGTGACATAAGAAAAAATTTCTTTAAAAGGCAATTGAATTCAGTTCAGAGTGCAATTGGATTCAGAGTTCAGTTCAGGACTAGAACTCAGCCTGGAGGATCTCACTCAGACAGCGTCCTTGGAGACGGTCTCATGGTGAGTGATAAGACTGATTCCCTTTCCCTTAGGCTCAGGGAGGCCACTTTGGCCAAGGCCTTTAACTACTACCTGGCTCAGCCAGGACCAGAGCAGTTTAAATTCATTCTCTCTCTCTCTGTCTCTGTCTCTGTCTCTCTCTGTCTCTGTCTCTGTCTCTGTCTCTGTCTCTGTCTCTCTCTCTCTCTCTCTCTCTCTCTCTCTCTCTGCCTCCCTCTCTCCTTTCCTTAATTCCTTCTCTCTATATTAATTAAATCACCATAATTCCCAGCTGACATGGGTATTTTATTATTTGGTAATTTTCCCTGGTGACCAATTATTTAGATTTCAAGTCACAAAGCTAAAATTATCCTTTACACAGGTGATATGGTGTATATGAAACATTCTGCAAAAACATTAGCAACTCAAGAGAGTTTGGTAGGTCTTTATACAATTGTGTTAGTTTCACCTTCTTTAGTGAAAGTATTAGGAAGAGATTCATGGCATCATTGCTCACATATTAAATTAGCTCATGGAATTAATAATGAAAGTGTACAAATTGTTGAAGAAGAAAATGAAGAAGAGTTCATGGAAAGCTGAGATTCATCAGTCAAATGGAGTCTGTAGTCAAAAATATCAGTAAGGAGAGGACCATTCCAGTGGAAGAGGAATTTGGATGTAAGAAGGCATTGCAGATGAAGAAGATTCAGAAAATTGATGGGCATTGTAAAAGACTAAAAGACTTATAAATATTAAAAAGATAAAGACTTTGAAGGGAATTTTCAATGAAAAGGATCAAGGATCAAGTAATTAATGGACTAATGGTTTTAAGGAATTTGGGCAATGCAATATAACATAACATATAGTCACAAGCATTCATTAATACATTTTACTACCATGAATTTTGGAGAGGAAGAATTCTTCAAACAAGGAAGAGAAAGAATAATCTGAAGTTCTGGTAAGTATATTGCATGCAACAGTAACACAACAATAACAGAACAGTAACACTGACATAACACTAATAAAACACCATAACATAGCATGAATAGCAACATAACAAAACCATATACACAAAAACAAAAACATGGTTAGGGTACATTGAATTACTAGTTGAATTAGTGAAGCAATGTTCAGCTAGGTACTAACAATGTTATAGTTAGTTATAAAGTAGTTAGTTACTTAGTTTAGTATAGGAATATAGGTAAATGGATTTTATTAAGATAGGGCTTTAGTTAGATAGATTAGAGTTTAAGATTGATAAAATACTGAACTACACTACAAAATACATTGCAGCATACATAGCAACATACATTACATAGCACACATGACATATCACATATCACACAAAAATGTAAATACATATGGAAATAGCATGTATTATAGCTAAGATGATAAAATTGTATTATAGTGCATGCATGTGTATATATTGCATATGTGTAAATATGAAGTATATATGCAAATGTATAGCATATATGTATATTTTGCATGTGTATTATATGTATATTTGTATTGTGTGTAAATTTTATGTAAATAGATCACTTATGTTTAAATATTTATCTATTGTTAAATGTATTTTGCATAAGTAAGTTTGATGGTTTGGTTTAATTTTTTGGTAAGACTTATGCAATGTTGTGTTTATTGTATTTTTAAAAAAAGTTTGTCTAAGTTTGTTGTTTATGCATTGAAATAGTAGGAGAATTTTCATCAGTTGATAAGAGTAGTATTTTATGATTTTAATGTTTTGCATGAATTTGTGTTTATATTTTGATTTTGATGATATTTGCTTGTTTTGTTTTTGCCTGTGTTTGAACTGTATTTTGAACTTTGTACTTGTTCGTTGTATAATTCCCACTTTTCCTTTCCTTGATTAAATCCCTAGAATAGGATAGTATTAGAAAGGATAAGATAGTTGACTGTAGGTTGTTTATTATTTTGGGTAGAAATTTTAGTTTAAGGAAATTTAAGTATATTAGTGCACAAATGCCAAAATTGTGTTTTCAACACAATTTTGGCTTTGTGCAAAGGGGGGACTGTAGTAAGCAGATTTAGGAAGGCAGGCTGACAGCATGAGATGCTGCAGGCCAGGATTTTATGGAGCAAAGCCTGGGTCAGCATTCCAAGGCACTAAGAAGGAGAGAGGCAGTTGGGGATTGAAGTGGACTCTCTCCGGGAAGAAGACAGAGAAGGTGTGGAGGTGTCTCTGAAGGAAAATGACTTTGGAGCTGATAGAGAATTAGACCATCTTCAAGGAGAGGTTGAATGAGCAATTACCCCCACACTGATGGAAAGTGTATGTGTGTGTGTGTGTGTGTGTGTGTGTGTGTATTAATCCTCATTCCCCCTTGAATCCTGTGAGGATTCTTCATCCAGAGGCTGTTTGACCCAAAGGAGGACTCTGTTGTCCTGAGAATCATGGGCCCTGTTGACTTTATAAATCCCTCTTTATCTTTAATTACTCCTTTAATTAGTTAAAGATAATTTAGAAAGTTTAAGGTTTTAATATTGGTGTGGGGTTAGAAGTAAGTTACTCCCTGATTCCCTTCCCTTCCTTTCTCCCTTTAGTTAAATAAACTTTTATTTTATATTTATATATAGTTTTAACCCTCCCCATAACACTTACCACTCTTCTGCCTTGGAACCAATACATAGTATTGATTCCAAGATGGAAGGTAAGGGTTTAAAAAAATAACAAATTAATACTATGTATTGGTTCCAAGGTAGAAGGTTGGTAAAGGCTAGGCAATGGGGGTTAAGTAACTTGGTTAGGGTCACACAACTAGGAAGTATCTGAGGTCAAATTTGAACTCAGGACCTCCAATCTTTAGGCCTGGCTCTCAGTCTACAATCTCAATCACTTAGTGGCTCCCTGAGTACTTTTTTCAATACAACCACCATTCAAACACTTGAAGACATATAAAGAAACTCTATTTCACATCCACATTTGTTTTTACCAAACAACTAGTATTCTCACCAATCTTACTTACTAAATTACTATTATTTACTAAACTTTGATCCACATGACTTCTGGCAACTTGGGAAATGTCAGCCCAGAAAATACGCAAGGTACCTGTGGATACTCTCAAAGACCAAAGTGGATCCATGTTCTCACTGAGTTGAAAGTTCCTTACAATGCAAGAGATGGCAACCTTCTTGTATATGCTCTCAAATAAGTTTACCACAGGGAGTCTAATAAACATGCCTTCTTGATTTCTTTTAATATCAAGAAGGTCTATAAAACAAAGGCTCTGAGAATATAAAGACAAAAACAAACAAAAATCCAAAACCCAAATGTCTTCAGGATTAATGAGCTTATGTTTTATGTAGGGAGGAGGATAAACTAAGAATACAGAAAAAAAAAACCAAAAAGCAAAACCAGAGATCAAATAAAGTGATCTAGGAATGCTTGAGGAAGGAGAAAATACTGAAAACTGGGAAGGGAAAGCATCACAGAGGAAATGGTACTTAACTAAGTCCTAGAAACAAAGTAAGGAATCTTTTCAAGACAGAGATGAAGAATGGGAGATAGCTTGTGCAAATACATAGACCAGGGAGACAGAACATCAAAATTTAGAAATATGAACTAGTTCAATCTGACCAGAATATAGATGTAGGAAGACTTTCAAGTGTATGCTAATTTTAATACATAGGAGAAGAGACCAGGAATGTTGTTGCTAGCAGATACAAAAGGAAGAAATGTAGACTAGGAGCAGAAGCCATGCTTGTTTCATCTAGCCTTTTATTTGCCCTAGCTTTATTTGCATGCCAATCAGGAAAGGTTCTGGCCTGAGGGGTATCTTACCAAATTTCCATACAACTCCTATTTTTGGGCAGAGTATCCAAAATTATTTCCATAGATATAAATTTGACACCAGGAATTTAACAGGAATTTAAAGGAATTTTTAAATCTCAGGACAAATTGTTCTCTAGAAACAAGGATTTCCAGTGAGCACCAGAGAAAATCAGACAAAAGAATAAATTAAATCTTACCTGGGGTATTCTATGGGCTTTGGATACACTGCTTTATTAATAATTCTGACTTATAAGCCTCAGCTTTGCACTAAAGAACTGTGGTTCTAGCCTACTAGTGTTTAGGGAGAGGCTTTCTAGCCACTGTAGATGATAGCAAAGAAATAATTGGCCCCATAGAGGAAATCAAGGAGGCTTGGAAGTAGAGAAGGAAAGGGAGAACGTTTAGGTATGGGTGATGGTTGGAGAAAATGGCCAGATCTTCAATATAAAATGCTTGTTATGTAACAGAAAGGAAGTCAGTGTCACTGTATCAAAGAGTAAGTAGAGGAATAAAATGTAAAAAGACTGGAAAGATGGGGAGGAAGAAGCTAGGTTATGAAGGGCTTTGAGTAACAAAGGATTTCATATTTGATGATGGAAGTGATAGGGGCTACTGGAGTTTACTGAGTAGTAACATGGCAGTTGAATGGAGGATATATTGGAGTTGGGAGAGACTTATGGCAGCAAACCCAACAGCAGACTATTGCAATCATCCAGGTGTGAGGTGATGAGAGACTGCACCAATGTGATGGAGGTAACAGTAGAGCTAAGGGGGCATATTTGAAAGATGTTGCAAAAGTGAAATCAACAGCCTTGGCAATAGATTGGATATGGGAGATGAGAAATAGTTTATAGTTGAATAAGACATCAAGGTTGTTAGACTGAAGGATTAGGATGATGGCTTTGCGCTATGCAAAAATAGGAAAGTTGGAAGGAGGATGTCTCTCTTTTAATGCTATCACCACCAGCTGTGTTCCCTTCCCTGTTAGGTGCCAGTGCCCAGTTTCTCAGTTCCATTTAACCAATTAGCATAAGATAACTCTTGCAAAGTGATATTTATTTTAATTATATAGCAATAAGAAAAGTACCGATTCACACCTCCCACCTCAAGATATCAATGGCCTACTCTCTCCTTATCTTATCCTGTCAGATTTTGTGGAGAAGTCTGGGTTCTCTTTGGATAAGAATGTACTCATTCTTAGCTCATTTTTTACCTAACACAAGGCCCATCAAATTTATGTACAAACTACAGGGTGAGGTTTCATCTCCGCTTCCACAGGGCTGGTAGCTGTATGAGCAGAGAGTAAGAGATGGATGCAAGAGATATTGTGAAGGAAGAATTGAAAAGATTTGGCAACTGTGCTCATGATAAATAGTGTCAGTTTTCTGAGTGATGTAAGAGATGAGGACATCTGCTGAAACGGAGGGGAGTAGGGTGGCACTGGGAACTGGAGAAAGGAGACTCTGAAGCATCTGCTTTGAGTAGTGTGATGGAGTATGAATCAGGGAAGAATGAAATCTTGCTCTGCCCTCATGAGCAAAGAACTGATATTAGATAACATGAATCTGTAATGGACTTATGGCAGTGTGGTTGCATGATTTCCTCTAGCAACCTTTAATGACTAAGGAGAATCATAGAAGGGGTTTGGTAGAAGTAATCTGTAGCTGAGGATTACTAGAAGCACATAAAGAGTCAGACATGGGAACAAGAAATCAAAGGATGGAGAACAGTGTATTGTTGAATTGGTTAACTTCAGGGTAAAGGCTGTGAAGAAAGGAAACAAGTTCAGAAAAGGAATCATAAATGGGGGAGAATCGAGCAACAAAGAGGAATAGAGGGACTAGTTCATGAGGAAGATAAAGAAGTTTAAGAATAAGGCATTGTAAGGATAGAAGAATAAAGGATAAGGGAAAATGCAAAAGTTGTCCTTAAAAGGGAGAGAGAAGAATTTAGCCATGAACCCTGGGAAAAGATTCTAGAAGGAGAAGGCATTGCAGAGGAGGGTTTGGGGAGTTAACTGAGTTAATTGTCAGGACTCAACTGTCCTATCTCTGAGCTGGAAGGGGGAAGAGCTACCCTATCAGCTCTTGTAACCTGACTGGTTTCATGGAGAAACTTGGAGGGTTTGGGTCTTGGAAGATACCTAGGAGGAGATCTGAGTTTCCCTGCAGGGCTGTGGACAATTTGGCTGTGGTAATTTGGCTAAGGTAAACCAAAGGGTTTAACATCTGGAAGTTTGGAATTTTTACCTAAGAAGTCAACCCCAGGTTTGGGAAAGGACTCATTCCACTTGTGAATCCATTCTCACTAGCCCTTTTATAAACAATTAAGTTAGTTGAATAATAATCTGAGACATTTAGTATTGATAGTCAGTCATATGGTTTTGGGGGTTAGAAAGATCAGGAAGCTGATAAGAAGGGCTTAAGAAGACCAAAAGAGCTTTCTCATGAGAGGAGCATAGGAAGTGGGTGGAGGTAGAGTAGATTTTGTAGAATCAGGGACATATTGTATCTTAACTATCAGTTCCCTAACCTTGATAAGCAAAATTAACTTGTGTTTTCATATAATCTCAAGATATTTTGCACTTCACTGGCCCTGGGAAGGTCCCTAGGTGAATTTTTCATCACCAATCCATCTCGGTCCTTCTCTATCCACATATCTCCTTTTGGAGGTACATTTATTTTTCAGCATAAGGAAAGAAGGAAAGGTAAGATGATGACCAGAGAGGGAAATTTCAAAGTGATATCTACATGATCATTAATATTGAAGGTAGGAGTCAGAGGTATAGAGAAAATCAAATACACCCTCTGACAAAGAATTTTTTTTAATGTACCACAGGCTTTGATGGAAATTCCAAAAATGATTTAAGCAATGGTAACACTATTGTTGTATTAATATTCCAGAAGGATATCCTTGAAGAAGAACACTCATTTGAATGTACAAGCTCTGACACGTTTGTAAAAAAAAAATCAGTAACATTCTTTTATAGTCACACATTGTATAATCAATGTGCTAATTATACACTCTCCTTAGTGGGACTGTCAGGACATCTGGCAACTGTTAAAGTTAGCCTAGTTGGTATTACGGCACATACTTGAAAGAAATAAAGGAACTGTATTTTTAATATAGGTTTCGTTAATTCAGACATATTTTCATCTCTATTCATCATTAGTTAAAATTAGTGATTCTTTCCTTTATGTACAGTTGAATAATTAATTCAGTTCTTTATGAACTCAAAATTCTGACTGGACTCAAGTAAAAACTTTCCTTCAGTCCCATTTTTGGATGTTTGAACATGACTTTTTGTTTGTTTATTTAGACACTGAAATTCATGCTAAACGCCAAATCTGGTGGATAGGTTCAAATCCTGTCATGGATATTTTGTGATTTTTAATAAGTCAACTAACCACTCTTAGTTTCAGTTTCCTACTCTGTAAAATGAAGATGATAACTGCATTTTTATAAGGTTATTATGTATACTAACTGTACGTAAAGTGCTTTGTAATTTTTAAAGTACTATACAGATATGAACTATTATTATTATCTATAGCATAAGAAGAAGGGAAGGAAAATGGAGTATTTATATAATGCCTACTGTATGCCAGGGACTCTTCTAATCACTTAACAGACATTAAGCCACTAAAAAAGGATTTGAAATCACATTTTTGAGATTATCTGCATTTTTAGTTGTTAGTATTTTCATTATCCAGTGATCAGTGAGTTAATACATTATTGGAAGAATTGAACTCTATCTGTATTGCCAATCTTGTTACAAATGAGAACAGTAGATATAAAGAACTAGAAGCTAAATAGAAGGATATTTCACAGCTTCTTCCTAGAGTGGTGAATGACAGAACTGTTATAGTTGATTTCATTGCTCCCAAAGGGTAATGAATAATAGTATCCCTGAGCATAGAGAAGGGAATGGCCTTAAAGATATCTGCAGTTTATAGACTGATATTTATTGCAGCAAATGATGAAATAGAGAAATTCTACAAAGAATTCAGCAGCGTACTCCAAACCAAATCAACTTTTTTCTTGAGATTTGGTTACTGAGGGGGTAGCTAGGTGGCTTAGTGGATTGACAGCCAGGCCTGGAGACAGGAGATCCTAGGTTCAAATATGGCCTCAGACACTTCCTAGCTGTGTGGCCCTAGGCAAGTCACTTAACCCCCATTGCCTAGCCTTTACTGTTCTTCTGCCTTGGAACCAATACACAGTATTGATTCTAAGATGCTAAGATGGAAGGTAAGGGTGAGAGAGAGAGAGAGAGAGAGAGAGAGAGAGAGAGAGAGAGAGAGAGAGAGAGAGAGAGAGAGAGAGAGAGAGAGAGAGAGAGAGAGATTTAATTACTGTAATGATGAGCACAAATAAGGATGGCATAAAATAACTTGGGACATATACCTGATATAAAGAAATGAAAGAGACCAATGGTTTGCATAGCATTATTATTCAGAGATCTCGGGGTATTCTTGATATAAATATTCTTAAGTGATGATAAATTCACCCTACCAAGGCCTGCTGTAATATCCAATTATTGCATGGAGATGATCCTGGATTCTAAAAGGCCATCCATACCTTTGGATCATACTGAGTTTGGACCTTGTGGATTGTGTCTGCTGTCTGAGAGTGAGTCTGATCAAACTGGGAAGAGTTTATCAATAGATGTTTAGACATCAAGTAGTAAATTTGGGGGAGGGGGAATAGAAACTTATAAACCTACCCATGGAAGTGCATTTTCTGATCTACCTCAGTGGAGTTAATTCCCACAACAATGAAATATTATGCTAAACAATTCATATATAGGGAAGCTACCAGAATGACAGCAAAATTGTCAAAGCTCTGTGATCTCTATATTATGCTCCTTTGTTAAATGATTAGGTTGGATTAAGTGATCTCTGTGGCCCCTTCTGGCTCTAAATCTTAGCTAGCAACCTAAATTCATAAAAAGGCTATAAAATCCCATAAACATAATAACAGAACAGCTTTTAAAAATGAATTAAATAGAGGATCAAGTTCCCTAGCATCCTTTTTCCACTACCATGCCTTATAGGGAGAAAGTTGAACTGACTATATTCTGTAATAAGTAAAAGATAATTCTAAAATATTCAAAAACTACATAATGAAAGTAATTGGGCCTTTAAAAAAGTAGGGAAATGTATAGTTTCTCATTCTAGCATAATCCTAGAAATTCAATATTCAGAAATAGCTTTTTAAATAAACATTTGCTTTTAAATATTTTATTCTATTAAATCTTACCACATTCATAGGCACATACCTTCATTATAGTTATTGTGCATCAAAAAAATAAAATATAAGGAATGAAAAAGAATAAGGTATTTACTTCTGAGTCATTTTTCAGCCAGGCACTTGTATAGTAAACTACTGAATGTAGTTGAAAATTATAACTCCAGGGATAATTTTTCCTAGTTATTTGCCCCCACAAACCAAAACAAAGCTAAAACCATAACTTCAATGTTGTTCAAATGAGATTCAATAATAGTCATACTTGGAAGTCAGCTCTACACCAGGGGCATAGTTTGTTTAAGATAGAAGGAGAAGCCTGAAAACAAATTCAAGAATAACTAAGGAGGAAAAAGAATGAGATTTCAGAGTAAAATCAGTTCATAATGTCTACAGATGGATTCTTTTTCCCTCTAAGAGTGATTAATAAATAAATACTTGTCTGCTGAGTAGATAATACATTTCCAAACCATTTTCAATGAAAATAAAAATAGGGAGTGACAGCTAGTGAATTTCAACAAGGCAGACTTTCTTGAAATTAAGAAAACCTAGCATTTATAATTTAGAGAATTTTTTAAACATTGATTTTAACATTAACATTCAATGCTGTAGATTGATTAGTGCAGAGTCTCTGTTTACAAAACATTTTCATCAGAAAAGGTGTCATTGTATCATGCTAAAAGATACAGTAGCCCCTGCTAGTGAAAGGGTCACAATGTTATGAGTAAAACAAAATATTACCATAATTCAAAAATCATTTCTATTGGGACATATAATGCCTTTTAAAAGCCCCTTACAATTAAATATGGCTAGATCTAATATTTTGGAAATTCACAATACTTCAAATTTAACTGTTGGTCAAGTCACTTGATCTCTGATTCTTCAGACTATTTTAGCTCTAATATTTTATCATTCTAGCATATGGAAGTATTTAGCATAATTTCTATTTCATAGTCAGACTAGAAATTTGTTTAAAACATATGATTGACAGGTACAATGAGAATATGTGTTTGAGGTGAGGCATAAAAATCTATTGAGAATTTGTTAACATTCTGGATTTTATCTTTTTATGGGAAATATTTTACTTTATATTTATAATTTTTAACTCATTCATATATGTACTTATATATGTGTTATCTATAATACATATTATATAAGAAAGGTGCTGAATAAATACAATATTTTACAAGAATCTGGGATCTGGTCTGATGTCTATGCCATTATTACACATGAAGTTGTAGCAGAGACAAGATAGGCCATCTGCTGCCTATAAAGAAGCAAAGAATAGGACAGGCAAGCCAGAGATAGAAAGACACAGAAAGGAAGAGTATAATGAGGGGAAATGAGGTCTATGAAAGCAAAGACTGTTCCATTTATATTTTCCAACTTAGCTCTGGGTTTGGTATGTAGTAAGTTTAATAAACACTTTTTGATTGCTCTATAGGATGCCATTCCTGGCCCACCTACTGCTAGTTACTTCTCTCTAAGATTAATTTTCATTTATACTATCTACACTGTGTTTTATAAACAACTTATGATATTCTATATGATAAAATGTTATACATTATATGCAGCTTATATTTAATATATAAGCATTTAGGTGGTCCAGTGAACAAAACCCTGAACTTAGAGTCAGGAAAACCTGAGTTCAAAACAGTTCTCAGACATTTACTAGCTGTGTAATGCTGGGCAAGTCACTTAACCTGTTTGCCTCAGTTTCTTCATATGTAAAATGAGCTGGAGAAGGAAATAGAAAACCACTCCAAGTATCTTTACCAAAAAAGTCTCAAAAGGGGTCACAGAGAGTTAGTCACAACAACAACAACAAAAAAAACATATACAGTATACTTATGTATAAGAATCTATAGACTTAGTTTTTTGTGGATATGTATACTTAATATACTATGCTATACTCCCACTATATATAAGTATCCCTAAGTATGTGTATACATATGTGAACATATGCCATATGTGCATATGCATGTATATGTATAGTATATATAGGCATAGACTTCAATATATACTCACTGTATGTTATATATAGGTATGTATAAGTTTATGCATGTGTTGTATGTTTATTGTATGTTATGTTGCATGTATATGTATGTTTATGTAGAGTATATTAAAACAATATAGTATGTATAGCTACATCGTAAACTTACTAAATGTTATATATGCCTATATATATGTGTGTGTGTGTGTGTGTGTGTATGTGTGTGTATTTGTCTCCCCATTAGAATGTGAGATCTTTGAGGGAAGGGGCTAATTTTTGCCTTCCTTAGTCTCTTCATACAATATCTTGTGAGAATTAGATTGGGGGAGTTTATTAAAAAAACTTCTTGACTTAGCAAAGGAAGAGAAAGATAGGAAAGAGTGGGGATGGGTCAAGACAGGGGGAAAAGAGGGTGAAAAAAAAAACGAAAGAGGGATGGGGATATTAGAAAGGGAGCAAAAGCTTGATGGGAAAGTGCTTTGGTAGGGCCTCCTGGGCCCAAGTTCTTATTCACGTGGTGCAGTAAGCCTTCCTGAATCAGAGCCCTCATTCTTAGAGAATTAAGGAACTCACTGTCTATGGCTTTGCCCCACGAGAGATTCCTTTTCCAGCACTTCGAGAAAAAGGGAAAAGCTGGTGGTATTGGCTGAATCCCTTGGGCGAGGTAGGAAGGAGAAACTTGGGATTGATTACTGAAGCGTCTCAATAGGCACAGAGGCGAGAGAAGACCGAGTGACCCTGGATCAGATCGGCCAGGGCAGGGCGGGAGCGCGCGTACGCCGCGGCGTACGCCCACTCTGCCCTGGCGCCCCGCCCCCGCAGGCCCTGGGGCCCGTCTCCAGGCGCGCCTCCAGCCCCAGCCCATTCACACAAACATGGCGGCTACGCAGGCCGCCCCTCCTCCTGGGGCTCCCGGGCTGGCTGGGGCAGGTCGCCTTTGGTGGATGCCCGAGAGCTCGGCTCTCGCTTGGTAGCGCTCCCCTGGGGCTAGCGGCGGCTCTGGAGCGGGGGCGCGGGCCGGCGCTGGCGGGAGGAAGGCGCGGGACCTAGGCGGGCGATGCGGGGTCCCAGGTGACTGACTCACCAACCGGGCGCGGGGGGAGGGGGAGAGCAGGAGCCCCCAGGTGACTGAGCGGGCGCGAGGGAGCTGGGGGCGGTGGGGGGAGGGGCTCGGTGGGCAGGAGGAAGCCGCTGTCGCCGGCGGCGCCGCGGGGCGGGGGCGGAAGCGCAGCGAGGGAGGGAGCGAACAAGCGAGGGGGAAAGAGGGAGGCTGCTGCTGCCTGGTGTTCCGGCCTGGGGGTGGAGGGGAAAGGAGAGGAGAGGAGGAGAGGAGGTGTTTGCCAGGCGCTGGAGCGGAGCCCTCTCGCGGCGAAGACATCAGCTACTGCATCCTCTGTATCTACTGCATCCCCAGCATCATCTCTGGCATCCCCAGCATCCCCAGCAACCAGCTCTCTAGCAGCACAGTCCTAGAGCCGCGGTCCCTTGCTAGCCACCCGCCACTTTACGGTTTCTCCCTCTCGCACCAGAAAAGGTTATTCCGCGGCCGCTGGGTGACACCATGAATGAGGACACTCGGGGACCCTCTCAGGCTGCTGCGGCAGCGACGGGGGCAGTGGAGGAGAAAGAGAAGAAGGAGGAGGAGGAGAAAGGGAAAGAAGAGGAGAGAGAGAAGCTGCCCCCCATCCTCACCGCTTCCAGCACTGCAGCTTCTGGGGTAGGTCTACCCACTAATGTCACTTGGGAGCTCCCAGAGCTGGGATGATTGACTCTGGGTGTATCTTCAAAGAGTGAATTGCACCTTTTGGGGGAAAGGAAGGGAGATTATTTATCTTAATTCATTACCAAAGTCTTATTTTTTGATGAATGTAAAGAGAATAGATAAGTAAAATGGCTAATTTGTTTTTGATTTGAAGAAAATAGTTTTACTGTAGACTTCCTGAAGCAGTTTTCAAATTGAATGTTAAAAGCTTCTGAAATATCACCAAGGTTTGATATTTAGTTAATTTTTCATTTTTTATTATATCCTGAGGATAAGGTATAATGATAGGGAGCTAGACCTGAAGCCTGAAAGACCTGGAGTTCAGTTCTCACCCTTTATCCCTGGTGGTTGTACAATCCTAGTCAAGTCATTATTCTAAGATTACAAATTGCTGGGAAGGTGCCTTGTTAGAAGGAGTTTCTTGACCTGAGAGTTTCCTATACCAATGAAATCACAGATCCAGTTCCTATCCCTTTTCAATGTGTATATGTCCGGGTCTAATAGGAAGAATTGTTTAAAGACAGTTGTATCACTTGTTCAGGGATGGAATATCTGAAGGGTGCTTATTTGTCATCTTAGGCAAGGAAATTTTTCCTATTTTCTTTCTTTTGCTCCCTCCCCCACTATACTGAACCTGTTCTCTAGTGACTTACCACCTAATTGTGACCTTTCAATTTCTGTCACATAGAGGTGTATATATACTTTGCCGGTTTTTCATAAGCTATAGAATGATGGCTTTTAAAAGCTTCTCTAGACCTTTCATTGGAAGCTAAAGTTATCTTATCCAGAATAATTTTTCTTCAAGGACAAATTTTAAAGAACTTACAAGCATTTCAAGCTTCATAATGCTAGAAGATGTTTTCATTTTCTTTAGAGTATCTTCTAATTTCCTTTCCCTTTGTTGATAGTTATGATACTAGTTAACTTGGTACACAAAATTAATCTCAGATCTTGATATTTAGTATGGCACAATCTTTAAGGAAAAACTTTTTTTAAAGTTTTCTTTGTTTAAAAAAGGCTTTAATACCATTAATAATGAACTTTACATGTCAAAATAGTAAATTAAAGCTTAGAACATATTGTAAATTTCCTTTATTAATATTTACAATCGCTTCTCAAAATCACCCTCAAATGACTATGTGTCTTACTAAAATAGTTGTCTTTTTTTAAAGTGTTGTATCAGGAATATTGTTTTCATATTGTAGATTTTTTAAATGTTTACTGGCTGTAATCAAAGGAAACTAGAGATAGTTCTTTGTTAAATTTCTAAATTGCTGCTTCAAATATCAGAATGAATGAACATAATGAAATTAAGTAAATAAAGTTTGATTAGAAAAAACAAACCATTAGTTACAGATAAACTTGGGGGCAGGGTAACTTAAAGGAATTTTTCACATAACTGTTTCAGACTTTATTATTTCTGGTTCTTTTGTTAGTTTCCCAAAATTGTAGAAAAGGTCTGAATGTAACAAATGGATTACTCCTAGTAGTGTAAAAAATTATATGATATTCCATTTTCATTTTCTCACAGAAAATATTATAAATGGTGATTGGTTCCAAGGCTAGCCCATAGATAACCTACTTAACCTACGTATAACTGAAACAATGTGTATTCATGGTAAAATATAGTCAGAATTAATAGTTATAATGCTATAATTAAAACAGAAAAAGAAAACTGAATAAGAAATAGTTCTTTATATGACATTCTAGCTCTTGAAGAAAACCAGATTTATATAGAGGAGAATGTGGAGGCAATTGGAGATTTATAAAGGTTCCTGAATGGATTTCTCTTTGGTTCTTATATCTGGCCCTTTCCAAATATTTTAGACACTAATGGAATTAATTCTTATGTCTAACTCATAAACCTATGGCTTAAATTTATTACTGATGTGTCATTGACATTATTAATATATTTCACCATGATTAAATCTAATTTTTGGCTCATATATGAAGAGATTTTTCCCTGAAATAAAAGTTGGATAATGAAGTTACTGAAAATGTCTGAGAAGAAAATTATCTGAATGGGCAGTAACAGTTTTCAGCCAGTGAAGGAAAAAGATAGGTTAGGTACCATCCCACAGAGGGGAAAAAATGATGTATAGTCATTGTAGGTAAAACTGCTTTGTAAAGTATTACATGGATGTGCATTATTTATTATCATTATGATAAATGATAGGTTCCACTTTAATTGCTAGAAAAGAGGGGATGTGGGTTTAGATGAGCTCCTCAGATAACCAGAATTTGATTATGAGAGTCAAAGTTCAATAACAGTAACTAGCATTTCTATAGTACTTTAAGGTTTGCAAAATTCTTTATATTTACTTCATTTGATCCTTACAACCTGTGAGATAGATGCTATTATTATACCTGCTTTACAGATGAGGAATCTGAAACAAACTGAGGTTGAGACTTTCCAAGTCACTCAACTAGTAAATGTTTAAGATAGAATTTGAAATCATGTCTTTTTTATTCCAAATGCAGCAATTTAATCTCTTATACCACTTTGCAATATCTAAATAACATTAAACCAGTTATTACTGATTAATAATAATATCATTATTATCTGAAACTAATAGGACAGGAAGAGGAGGTTGAAAGGATTGCCAGGATATATGGGTGAAAGACAATCACTTGCCATTTATATAGAGAGGTCTTTTGCAAATTGAGTATACCTAACTTAGAGCATGACCATTTTTTAAGGATAATAATATGATTGTTAGAATTGTGTCTTAGGGGGCAGCTACGTAGCTCTGTGGATTGAGAGCAAGGCCTCAAGATGGGACATCTAAGGTTCAAATGTGGTCTCAGACATTTCCTAGTTGTATGACTGGGCAAGTCATTCACATCCCCCCCCCCCCCCAATTGCCTATCCCTTACTGCTCTTCTACCTTGGAACCATTATACAGTTTGATTCTAAGACTGAATATAAGGGTTTTAAAAAAAGAATTATTTCATAATGGTCTGCTTCATTCTAATATGTTTCTTCAAAATTTTGCAAGTTATACTATATATTTTTATATATTTAATTTTTTGGAGCAGAAAAAGAACTGTATATGATAACTGCAATTGAAAGGGAGCTAAAATTGAATTTCATGAATTAAAAACTAATTGCACTGGTATTGCAACAGTATTACTTTATGTAATTTTTCATGGCAAGTATGCAATATTAGAGTGATTTTATGTATTAAACAGGGTTTTGTAAGCTAACCTGGGAGTCTAAGTATTGTTTATGACAATGATTTTTACTAAAAGATGTGTTTTTAATTTTCAAGAATTGACTTACAAATGTCTTGTGTTCAAAATATTCATTTAGAAGTTTTAGGATAAGAGAAATTATTGTTGTTTTATTTTTGGTAGTTTGTGTGTCATTGTTACTATTATTATAATTGATTTTTTTTTGTCTTCAAGATTTGGAAGAATTACACCAGACCAGAGAGACTAGATGTGTTCTCTCTCTCTGGCTCTGTTTAATTGGGAGCTGTGAGGTTGTGGTGACCAGAACTAGGATCAATGAATGACATTTGATTGCAAAGAAGAAATTTTGTTTTGGTGTAAGGAAAACTTCCAACAATCAGAAGTGCCCAAAACATTGGAATCAAATATTTATGAATATAGCTCCTGTATCCTTTAACCCTCTTGTTTCAGGGAAAACAAAGTTCAAATCAAAATAAACAAGTGAGACTGAAAACTCAAATTTGCCTCTAATTGACAACAAAGGTAGTGCAGTCATTTAAGAAGTAATTGAGAAACAAGATCAAATTTGAGTTGGCACCTCATTAGAGACAAAGCTCTAAACACTGAGGTTTCAATGCTGTTTGTTGCATTTAAACTTGAACATGTAAACTGAAAATTAAAAGTGCTATAATCCCTGTCATGTTTCTCAACATCATCCATTTGAGTAAGTATATTAAAATCTGGATTCCAAAATAATTCAGCTTTCATAACTAGAATAATTTGAAAAGAGTTCTAGAAAATGGTTTGAACATTTCATTTTTTACAGCTAAATATTCTAATTTTAATTTTTTAAAGAAAAAGTAGAAATAATGTCTCCTTGTAATAGATAAGTGCATAATCAGTTTGAATAGAAAAACCACTGGAGCATCTAAAACTAGTACAAGTAGAGACAGTTTGAGTAGTAGAAATAAAAAAAACACAAAGTAAATCTCAACTGGAGTACAATTCATGATACTTCTCATTGAGATTCACAAGCAGAGTTATTGATAGAAAGGAAAGAATTCTGTGTTTGCTTTGTGTAAATTGTTCAGATGCAGATAGAATTAATCATAATAAATGGAAAGGATTTCTTAAAAGTTTGTTGCAGAATACACTGCTGAAGCAAAAAAATTTTTAAAAATCTGTTAGTAAATGACCCTTTTGCATTTCTTAAGGTTACTTGTTAAATTTGCTAAATAGAAAAAGGTCATTCAGTAGAAATGTTGTTACTACCTTGCAACTATTGATAATGTCAAATAATATACAGAGCAACTTTGAATGTTTCCACTTATAAATAACCTGGAGAGAAGGAGTATTGCTCATGAGACTAAGATCAATTAATGATGAAACTGAAATCTTCCTATTTTGACTTATAGGTAGATGAAATAACAGATGTAATTGAAGATGTTCATTTATTTACATATGTAGGGTACATTGTTGAAACTGATGCTGGAGATCTACTAATGCCACATCAAGAGAAAATTTCAACATAATCAATAGAGAGTTTTAACTGAACATTATGTAACATGGTAGAATTGCGTGAGACTGTACTGATAGAACTTAATGCAAGTATCAAAATGCAAATATGCAAGCCATAGTTTTAAAAGTAGTCCCATGGATTTGGACACATATGCTTCACAGATAAACACTTGCATTGAGAGATATATAAGCAGGAATTGAATACAGTTTTTCAAGTTATAAGAGTAGCCACCTTTTTTAAAAAATGTATATTTTAAAAGGCTTATTGTAAAATTATAAACTTATGAAGAGAAAGCAAAGGGTACTTGTATTTTATTATGAAACCTTCTGCATTACATTACTTTTCACTAACATTATGTTTGTTGTTTCTTAGTCATTCAGTCACGTCCAACTCTTTGTGACCCTGTCGACCATGATACACCGATACTGTCCATGAGGTTTTCTTGGCAAAGATACTGAAATGGTTTGCCATTTCATTCTCCAAAAAATCACTTGCCATTATTTTGAATGTTTGGATGAGAAGAAATTTACATTCTTCTTAGAGGTGATAAAGATAAAGCAAGTTTTTTTTTTAAAAGCAGGAATTTTCTCTTGACAGAGATTCTATACTCTGATACCCAAAGATGAAATTAGCATTTTTATGAGATATTTAGGACTCTAGATAATAAATTTCCAAAGATATTTTTGAGATCCTCTCTAAAGATGCCTAAACTTCAAATAAACTAGTTAAGAAGAAAGTACAGACTTGCTAATTAATCATTTTACAGACTAAAAAACAATTCTTTTAAATATTTGTAACATCTTATTTTATGAAATGGGATTCTATTCTACATTATAAAGGCAAAAATGTTAATTTTGATTAGTAGTTGAAAAGAATTGCAATTATTTTTTTAGCTCCCCCACATTTAAAAAAAATCTACCATATTACTAATTATATGTTATAAACATAAAGAATTTAATCAATTAATATGCTTATATACTATAAAATTTATAATAATCATAATTTAATTTGAATAGATGGCAGGCCAAGAAGAAAATGTGAGTGGACATAATTTTTTAAATCAGGCATTTCTACATAAAATACGGAAACCACTGATTTAGAAAAATTATTTAGCTTTTCAAGGCCTCAGTTTTTCTCATTTACAAAATGAGAAGATTGGCCTAGGTGATCAGAAAGATTTCTTTCTGTCCTGAAATTCTACAGTTCTGTGATTCTTTTCTTTTTTAAAAAATGTTTACCTTCCCTCTTATAATCAATACTGTGTATTGGTTCCAAGGCAGAAGAGCAGTGAGGGCTCGACAATGGGGATTAAGTGACTTGTCCAGGGTCACACAGCTAGGAAGTGTCTGAGGCCCGATTTGAACCCAGGACCTCCTGTCTCTAGGCTTGGATCTCAATTCACTGACCACTTAGCTGCCCCCCAGTTCTGTGATTCTTTAAGAAAAAACATGATTTTTTAAAGAATCACAGTTCTCAACAAGCTGCTAATTGAACTGTATATTTGTATTCTTTGGTTTGGAGAACCATATTCTATCAGAATTAGAAGCAGTCTCAGAGGTTATCTAATCCAACTGGTGGTCATCTCTGTACTTGCTGAACAACTGTAGAGATGAACTACCCTTCATGTTTCCAAGGTGGTTCATTCCATTTATGAACAGCTATGTTTGTTAAGAAGGCTTTTTTTTATTATTACAAACTAGTCTGCCCCTTCAACTTCTACCCAATGCTCCTTATTCTCTCTTATCTGGAGCCAAGCAAAATTAAATAGTGCCTTCAAATAAAAGCCCTTCAAATATCTGAAGACAGCCTTCGTATTGTCCTAAGTCTTTTCTTCTATAGGCTGAGTTTCCATAATTCTTTCCCATGAATGTGCTGACTACTTCCCACTGTGTGCTCTCCAGCTGGTCAATTTCCTTTCTAAAATTTGGCACCCAAGACTGAGCACAGTATGTGGTCTAATTCCATAATGAAACATTGTACAATAGAGCTATGACTTCTTTTATTCTGTAAAAGTGTGCCTCTTAATGTAGCCTAAATTAGCAACCCTTCTTTTGGCTGTCACATAATATTGATAGTAAGAATTTAACACCAGTTTGCACCCCTTTTTCTTGGTGCCCTGAGATCAGTCTTGGGGTGTTAAAAGGAAAGTTTTATATTGATTTTGAAAACTCATTCTCTAGTCAATTGGGTTTTGGTTGAGCACTGCTCCCCGCCCCCTTTGACTGGAATAGGACTTAGGCCTGAAGCTTCTCTGTTGTAAGGGGGACTCAGGGAGGGTGCCAGAAACCTTGTAGCTCCCTGGCATCCCAGATGACGCTTGCCTCATCTCACATTTATTCTGGAAGACACTTGCCTCTTGTCCCAGGTGACTCCTGGCATCCGGAACACTGGCCTCTGACCTGGACTGAGGTCAAATCTGACCATTCAGGGAGACATAAAAAAAGTGATGCCATGAGGGTATAAATTATGGATGAAGGAAAGTCTGGAGGGTCTTTCTGGCCAAGCAGCAGAAGTGAACAGAGGCTCAAGGAGAGCAGCTAGCTGGGGATAGCTAGGGAAGAAAGTGCATGACTGACCCTGTGGCTATGTGCCTTTTCTTTTTCCACCCTGCTTTTCATTATTTAGTAAATAATTATAAATTAATATATAATCTCCAGAGAATTTTAATCTTAACCTGATGATTTATATTGAACCACTGAAACCTCTGGTTCTTTTCCCAGGAATTGTGGTCTAATCCCATCTCCTCTATTTTGCACTTGTGCCATTGACTATTTGAATTCAAGTGTAGGGCTTTACATTTATTCTTACTAAATTGCATTTTATTATAGCCATTCTAGCTTAAGTTCTTTTTGAATCCTGACTCATTTTTTTGAGTTATATTGTTTATATTTATTGTAGTTTAATTCCTAATAAGTAATTGAATTGCAAATTCGATGTACTTTGGGATTTTTCATAGGCCCAATATCAAGCATCTTTGTTATCCCACCTACCTTCATGTCATCTGCAATTTTGAGATGGATGAATAAGAACTGTGTCTTCCTGTAATGTCATTATTGTTTAAAATGTTGAACAGAATAGAGCTGAAAACAGAGCCCAGCTGCTCTTGTTTAGAGTGTCCATACCCAGTCAACAATTCATCTGCATTTTCATTTCTTGGCCTAGAGTAATGGGTATAGAGAGTTCATACATATATATCTTGACAGGGATGTTGATATTGAGCTACATAACCTACTTTACCTGACTTATGAAGATTTCACATACACCACCAACTTCTGAAAGATAGAATGGATAGAACACTAATCTTGAAGGCAGTAACTATTGGGTTGAACTACTGCCTCAGATACTGTCTAATTCTCAGACCGCAAGTGTATCATGTACCTTTTTTCAGCCTTATTTTTCTCATCTTTAATACCTGTAATATTTATTTCTCAGGGTTGTTGTGAGGATCAAATGAAATAATAACCTCAGAAGTCTGTAAGGTGACAACAGTTATTCTTCCTGCTCCTTCTTTCTTTGTCTTATTAATTGAAGTATCACCATTTATACATATATTCATACAGACTTGAATAACTACTGACTGAAAAACTCAAAACAACTATTACTCAGAGGCCAACAAGAAACACGTGGTGGGCATGAGCAGTGGTAACAGGTTACAAATGAGGATTATGAGGGAGAGCTGAAGTAAAAGATGTCATCAGAGAAATGTATGAGAATAAAAAAGGAAGATAGATTGGTCATGTAGTGAGAACAAGGCCCATAGACATGGATTCATTTCTCAATGCCCTTGTGTTGAACTTTTAGAAAGACCTGAATGAGGGTGACACAGGCAGCAATCTTCATTATTAGAGAGATTACCAATCCATTCGAGTATGTATGCATCCATAGGCAGCACCAGGTACAAATTTGTTTTGCTTTAAAAGTTTATGGGGCAGCTAGGTAGCACAATGAAAAAAGGACCAGCCCTGGAGTGGAGAGGACCTGTGTTCAAATCTGGTGTTAGACACTTCCTAGCTGTGACCCTGAGCAAGTCACTTAACCCTGTGTGCCTAGCTCTGGCCCTTCTGTCTTAGAATTGCTACTAAGACAGAAAGTAAGGATTAAAAAAAACCTTATGGTACCAAAGTGGTTCTCAGCTGTTTTGGGGTCATGGTTCAGTGAGGAATTGTGTCATATTGAATGCTTAAGAGCACAACAAAGAAAGATTTCCTGGATTTGGGGGTTTCTAGATTCCTTACCATTAGAATTCCTTCCTCACACCTTCATCTTCTTATTTCTTTTATTTATCTAGGACTCTTAGCAGAGGATGTGACTTTACACTTCCACACATACTGCAACCATTGTGACCTTCTTGATCCTAGGCTAGGAAGAGCCATTAATCGTCAATTAACATTTATTAAGCATTAAATATATGTCAGGCACTGCTACTCAAGGCATCACTTCCTGGAATACCCTTTAAGAACCACAAATGTAGAATATAAGGCAGAGAGTGATTTTGTTTTGTCCTTGTATCCTCAGGGCCTATAGGGTAAATTTTAAATTGATTTGTTAGTTTTGTTTGTTAGTTTGAAATTATAGCCATAAGGTACTTGCCTATCTGGTTTCTCAAACAAAGAAACTGAAGGCTTTGGGAGTAAGGGTTGATTAGACTTTTACATTTCAATTCCCTTAACATTTCAATCTAGAGGTAATTTTGTCCCCAAGGGAAGCTATTGAAACTACAGCTCTCTTATAATTAGTTCCTTTCCTTCACTGCTCAATTCCTTTTCCTGATTCAGTTCCAAGCCTTTATAGACATCTTGGCCCTTCCCAATTGGTTGTTGTTGTCCTTCAAACTTGAAGAAGTCAAAAATGACATCACATCTTTTGACTTGTGTGTAAATTGTATTTAAGTGGGGCAAAGTAGTAAAATCATCAGCCTCATCCCTCTTCCAAGGTCATCAACATCTAATGGTAAAACAAAAGTCAAGAAAACTAGTAATGACTCAGGTTGAAAAGAATGACATTGACTTCTTTAATACCACTTTAAGGGCTTCATAGTGACTGCTTCTATTGCCTTCATAAATATGAGAACAGATTATTCTCATATGTTTCTTCCACCAAGGAAATCTTCACATGTCTAGGGTAGACAGCCACCCCCACCCCAATTTACTGATGGGTTTTTGACCCACTGGTTACACTCAACCTGGTTTAGCCCTCCTACTGAGACAATTTACTATGATTTGGCCAGTGGGAATGCTACAGCTTTTTGGAGCCACATATGAGAGTTGGGTGACAGGTGGACACCAAAGAAAGAAAGCAGCACTGCAAAGGGCTCAGCAAACCTTCGCATCAGAGGTACTAGTCTTCCCTGAATACCCTGAACCTCCCAGGCCCTCCTAATGCTGCCCTACTAGAGTTACTTCCTAAGTAGGAGTCAGAAAGGGAAGGTATGAGAGCAACTACCATGCAAATTTTGCACAATGTTGGAAGACCAAAGTAAGCTTGTTTATTTTTAATCATTAGTTGAGTTAAGGGATAGGAGATGAAACAAGAAAAGGTGGGAAAAAGCAACTGGGAGTTTCTCACTCTCAGTGGGAACACCACTAACAGCTCTAGGAATAGCTGTGATATTTTCCTTCCTGGTTTCTTTCCCCATATTATTAGGGCTGGTTGCATGGTAAAGATTCTGTCATATTCTAAAATTATTTCTCACTTAAATTTATTTTAGAGTTATAGTACAAAGAGTCCTGAATATAACTATATCTGAGTCTGTCACTAAAGATTAGCCACTAACTTGATAAAAAGCCATTCTTGGGGCTTCAACATCCTTATCTATAAAATGAAGGACTTTATAGTTTTCAACATTGTTAACTTCCTGTGGAATCTCTCCTCCTTTGGCTTCTAAAACTCTGTACTTTGATGCTTCTCCTATCTCTTCAACAAGTCAATAAATGTTTATTAAGCATGCCAGAGATACAAAGAAACAAAATCGCTCCTTCCTTCTAGTAAATAGTAAATGAGGGAATCACCAATCTTTTACTAGAATGAGTAACATATATATACATATAAGTTAATAAAAATATATAGTTATATAAAGACATTTCACAAGGGAGGATGCACTTAATATTTAGGGAAACCAGAAAAGGCCTTATTTTGGTGGCACTTGGACTATTGGTTGAAGAAAATTGGGCTTTCTAATTGGATTAAGTGAGATGAAAGGGATTCCACCACCTTTTTCCTCAGCTTCTTTCACTTTCCTGCTCCTGGTTTGATTTGTTAGTAACTGTAGCTTGGACCAGGAACTTTTGCTATTCATGATTACTCTAATTACTGCCATCTCTTCCCTGATGTATGGTGCTTTTCAGGCTTCCCGCCAGAGAAATCATCTATTACCAGATCCTTCTAGATATATTAATTCTAATTCCCTCTATCTTCTTGTCTCTAATCCTCCTTTTTAAGACTCAGTCCATGGGCCATTCTTGATGTAATGTTAGTAATTAAGGAATTGCATTACACAGCCCATTAAGGAAACTTCACCAGTGCCAGAACCAGTTCTGAAATATACTGTCAGTGGGGGTGTTTATATCTAGTACAGGTGTAGCATATTTAGTGCCAGAACCAAGGCATCATCCTTCAACCTTTTTAGTTCTGATCATAGCTCTTCCAGGGACACATTCTCTACTTATTGTCTACTTAGTATTATATCTTCTTCTATAGCACTGTATGTTGGTATCTTGGGCACCTTTTAAACTGTGATCTTCTTATGAGAGGCCACTGCATCTTATAGACTTTGTGTTTTTTTTCTCAAAGTCCATCTTGGTGTTTGTACACTGGGATTTAATAAATTCATGCCTTATTTAGGTAAAGGCCACAAAAATTCCAAAAGACCAATGCCATTGGGAATTAATGAGGTGAACAGGTAACAACCAAACTCTACCTTATAGTCACTTCTCTTCATCAAGATAATTCTTCAACCAATCCTTAAGAGACCAGCTCAGCTCAGCCTAGCTCTGTTGTACATTAAAGTCATCAAATTTTAGAGTTTAAATGTTAAAGTTCACAGTGTTAAAATAAAAATATTTCATGAGAATACTTCATATATAATAAGAGTTTTCTTTCTTAAAAAAGCAATTCCAGAATAATATGGAAATAGGTATCAAGTGACAACATTTGTACAATCCAGTGGAATTGCTTATAGGCTCTGGGAGGGAAGAGGGAAGGGAAAGAAAATGAATCATGGAAACATGGAAAATATTTGCTAAAATAAATTAATTAATTTTTAAAAAGCAATTCCATTCACTAGAAAGTGGCATTAAATTAACTGCTAGCACAACTCACCTGGTTCAAGGAAAAAAAGAATATAGAAAGAAAGATCTTGAAATTAAAAAAAAAACATCTGGAAGTTCAAAAAACCTATTGCTGTTGTTGAACTTCTCCTCTAAGGTCTTGAAGGAGAGGGGTCAAGTCCTCTTAGGTCCAGGCTGAAGATCTAATCCATGATCTTTTGCATTCTACAACTGCACTTAGTTTCAGTACTTTCCCATGACTTTTTTCTAAAGGGGAGAAGAATTAAACATAGTCTAGTTCATTCTAGATTCTTTGGGAATTGCTATCTCAACTGTAGTCTTAAACTTTAGAAGGATTTCTGGGTAACTCTTTCCCTCTCCCTCTAAGGATACTGTCATATATTCTTCTTTGTTTCTCTTGAAGTTACTCTTCCTATCTCTAAACCCCAAAGTGAAGTAATGAACACAGTGGTGTCTCTGATTACTTGATTTGCCAAGTTTCCAAACAACTAGTCTGCTATGATATCTATTCAAATCCAGCCCAGCCTAGCCCATCTGTGCTTGATTTTAGTTTCAGTCTTTCAACCTAGCTCTATTATTGTTTCAGGTCTTTATAAAATTGATTTTAATTTTTTGCAGGCCAATTTTTTGCTGCCCAGAAATATATATTCCATTTATAATATAATTTCTATTTAATAGTCCATTGAAAGATTGTTTAATCTAAAGTCATATTAACTGTAGTATGGCATCTAGGAGGTGCAGTGGATAGAGTACTAAGTCAGGAGTCAGGAATACCTGAGTTCAATCGCAGCTTCAGACACTTCCTGGTTGTATGACTCTTGCTGGGCAAGTTACTAAGAAGCTCTATTGCCCTCAGTTTCCTTGTCTATGAAATGGGGATAATAATAGTACCTACCTTTCAGGGTTGCTGTGGTGATCAGTTAATGTAATAATTGTAAAGCACTTAGTACAATGCCTGGCATAAAATTAGTTGCTATATAAATGTTAGCTATAATAATAGTAATTATATATACTTTGTCTTACTCATTATAGTAAATGATTAGTGATTATTGATTGTTGCTTTTAAAATGTTATAGTAAATGCATGTCACTTATGCAGAATATTTGGTAAGACCAACCAGAAGTAGTAGAAACTCTTAAAAAGTGTTAATTTCAATTAAATTTATTGAGTACTTTAGTATTTATTTAATCCAGTTTTCTAAGCCTCTAAATTTATTAAGTAAACAATAAAGATCCAATGAAGATAAATGATTCTGTAGTGGAACCCAGGCTAAAAGGACCAGTACTTACCCAAGTATTCTCTGTTAGGGTAACAGTTGGAAGAAGTCAGACTGAAGCAAAGAATCCTTATTTAGCTGTCTGAGCAGACACCAATATGGAAGGCATCTGCACAGAGCCTCTGGTTAGAGAGGTTTTTTTTTTTAAATACACAGTTTTCAGGCAGTTTTCTGTAGCACATACCATCCAATCCCTAGTTAGGTTAAGGCTTGAAGTGGAATAGTTTCCAGGGAAGGGGAAGAGCAGTGCATTTTGAGGAAATTTGATAGAAATGACAAGAGGTTTTCATAACAGGACTAGGCTTGAAGGTTTGAGTAAGGAGAAGAGGGAAGGCTATCCTTGACCCAGAATCTGAAGTCAAGCAAGGAAACAAAAAGGACAGGTGTTACATGATCCTTGCCTCAGTTACTGCAGGCAAGCAACAATTGGGTAGTCTTAGGACATTTTCAGAGCCCTACTCTTCAAGCTTAATGAAGTTTTTCTGATTTTCTTCCACAATTATTCTGTCCCTTCCCTCAAGGAGTGAGAGGGGAGAATAATGCATTGACTATACATGTCATAGGACATGAATCTTCAGCATTAAGGCAAAAGCTGTTGTGGATCCTGCCCTTTTTCTCTTTCTTGTCCTTCTGGGAAGCTGTCAGGGAAAATCTACATAGAAGAAGATGAAGCAGAAAAGCCAATGGAAATGGAGGAAGTGAAAAGTAGGCCAGTGGAAGATGGTTTCCCATCTTCTGATACATTTGAAAGAGGCCTTTTGGATCAGGAAGGTAACAGGATCCCTCCAAAAGAAGAAAAGGAATCAATGGCTTGGACCCTCTCTGACTTTGTGCCAAATAGAGAGTAGTGATAAATCATAGGAACATAAAGTGGAAGGGACCTTTGAGATCATCTTGTCTAAACCTCCTCATTTTACATAGATAAGACATTTCAGTTTCTTTTACTCTGTAAATAAAATCAGTTCTGTTTGATTCTTTATAAACCATAATGCTTATGAGGAGAGCCAGATTTTAGAGTGCCATTGAGGAAAGCTACACATTAGCATTCTCAGGCTTCACTTGGATAGAGGCAAATGAACTAAATAACAGAGCTTTCCAAAGTGTACCAAGGTCAGGTCTTTCAGGTCAGGAGGGAGCCTCTGGCACAGGGGTTAAATGCAAATCACCACTGCCTATTACCTACCCGCCCTTTGGGCTTACATGATTGAATCTAGTATTAGCAATTGATCCTATGAGATCATCATCTGGTTTCTGAGCTTAGTAGGTTTCATCACAAAATAATTTGTGAAGGAGGGCACAAGCAACTAGAAGGATGGTGGGACCCTCACCAAAAACAGGAAAGTTAGGAAGAGGGATTGAGATTTATAATATTGAAATTTTTTAATTGACAGAATACTGACCTATTTACTTTTACAGTATGATAGTGAAGAGATGCAGGATGGGAATCTTAGAAACCAGTTAGGAGGCTATTGTAATAAATATTTTAAAAGTTGAAGTAGGGCTTGACTGTGGAGGTTGCAAGGGAGTAGGTGAATAGTGAAAATGTTTTGGCAAAAAAAACCAATAGGTTGAGCAAATGGTGGTAGATAGATTGAAGCTGCCAGGAGTTAGGAAGTTTCTAAAGTAGGTTAATTTGGAGATTAGAGCCTGGTGAACTTGGTGATGGTTTTAAATTTATGACAAATTTCACATATATCATCTCATTTGATTTTGATAACAATTCTGTCAGTTATGTATTAGAGACTTTGTAAAAATAGTGAAAACTCCCTGAGAGATTAAATGACTTGCCCAAGGTCATAAAGAGAATGTTAGAGGCAGAATTTGAACTCATCTTTTTTGTTTAAATTGGCAATCTAGTCTCAATAGTAGATTGCCTTTCACAAAAGAAATATGATCCAAATTGTCACAAACTCCTAATTAAAGGAGTCCTGAATTTATGTGATTTAACTGTAAACCTCAACCAGGCAAAAATATATTCAATGTATAACTGAGCAGGTAATCTTGTTCTGTGCCTAAATCCTGATACTTTTTCATAACCCCTTTTCCAGTTTGTTAAATTTTTATTTTCTTATTTTAAGAACTAAAAAGCAACAGAATCATAATATCAGAGCCCAAAGAACCTTTAGGGATTATCTATTTCAACCTCCTGGATGTTACAGACAAGGAAAATAGGGCCAAGGAAAAGTCAGTTGCCCAAGATCACGTAACTAGTAAAGAAGGGCTAGCAGAGTTAGGACTTAAACCAATTCTAAATCTACTGCTCTTTCCACTATGAAAATCTTTTTTGTGAAAATAAGACATAAGGAATAGGGAATCTGAATGAAAATTTTAAGTAGCTTACAAGTAAGCCACCCAAATGCTAAAGTTCATTATTTTAATGTGCTAATATGCTTAATGAAAGTTTAAAAATTATACTTAAAAGTTAATATAACAACATTTTTAAAAGTTTGTTTAAACCTACCCCTTTTCCATGGACCTAGATAGCTAGTTCCTTTATATTTTTTAGCCTCCATTTCAGCACTGTGGTGAGGTTTTATCAAAGTTGTATTAAAATTGTATTAATTGGATTTAAATAGTTTGAAATTTTGTTCATTTGAAGTCTGGTAAAACAAAAAAATTGGTTTCATTTATCTTATGTTATTAAAGAATAATAAGATATTTTGAGAAGGAAGAAGGATGGAAGGGGGAAAACAAGACAGATTTTTGGATATAGCTAATGTGAAAATTTGTCTCTCTTGGATAAGTATATTTATTATAATTTATTAGATATTTATAAAAAATCATATATTATACTATTTATGTCACATATTTATGATATACCACAGCCAAAAAAAGAATAAGACATTTAGTCAACTGGGCAATTGTGATTCCTTGAATTAGAAATGCATTTAAAATAAACTACTATTTTGATAGTATTAATGGTGTATAGTAGTAGTCTCTCAGTAACCGAGGATGATAATTGTCTTTGTGCATTTTCATCTATGATAGATGAGTGTGCACAAAGACACGTGTGCGTGAAGGAGATTTAAGTGGAAAAGTCGATGCACAGAGACAGTCCCACTCTCTCGGCGTTGGAAGCCTGGGTCCAGTGGCATGAAAAGTCGTTACACCTGGAGACTTCCTCAGCTGCATTGGATGGCCGTGTTGTCTTTTGTGCCCCAAAATAAATGAACTGGAGTTAGAACTCCTTCCCACCCATTCTAGCCCCCATTGAAAACCACATTAACTTTTTCAGGAGATTAGAGTTATTACATACTTTTACTATATTATATACTTTTTACTGTATCCAGTAGAGGATGTTCTCAGTTTATCACCAGATTGTATTCTGAATTCAATTGCAAAATTTGCTTGCAAAATCCATAAAGATCCTTTAGACCAAATTACTTTCTCACCTCCAGTTTTCATAGGAAAGAAATGAAAAACCAGACATCAAGCCTAGAAAAACTTAATTAAGGTCATTAGTAGCCTTAATTAGGGTGGTTAGCTTGAGAGGGAAGTTCATACTTTTTTTTTTTTCCTGACAGTTCATATCTTATTAAGGTAAAGGCCCAAGTTGGTAACTGTCATTAAATCTTAACCTCAAATCGCTAATAAGAAAGAAATGGGTAAAACACAAATAAAGCAGCTGTCAAATGGGAAAGAATCTTCAGCATAAAAACTGGACCAAAAAAACTTCACTCATTTCTTCTTTCTTAGCTCCCTACCAAAGTCCTCCAAAATTCTAGGATTTTAAAAGTCAAAATACCTTTATCTTTATCCATTTGGGATGTCACATAGAATAACATTAATTTCCTTCTTAAGGTTTCCGATAGAAAAACATGCTCATTATAAAATCTAAGTCACCTATAATGGGCAAAAGTAGGAGTTTTTCAAAGAATCCAATTCATCAAACATTTTTGAATAGTTACTCCATATAGTACACTATGAATGTGGAAATGAAAATTTTCATCTTCTCTTCCCTTAAGAAACTTACATTCTACCAAGGGAGCTATCACATTATGCAAACATGCAAGGATATTCCATAAGGGAGAAAACACTTTCATTTAGGTAGAGATTAGAAAGGGGCTTTGAACTGAGACTTGGTAAAGGAGAAGGATTTCAACAAGTAGAAATAAGAAGAAAGTGTCTTTCCTTTCAGTCATGCCAGATGTCCTGTGCAAATGCTCAGAACCTGGAAGCAGGAGATGGCAAGCAGACCAAGAGTGGGAAACATTTAGTCATCAGAGAATAATGAAAAATAAGACTAGAGAAAGAGGATGGAACCATGGTATGGAGAACCTCAAATGTCCAGCTAAGGAGTTTATATTCTTTTCTATAGATCATAGGAGAAACCATGGAAGATTTGGGTAGAGGAGTGGCATAGATGGAATTATGCATTGGGAAAATTCCTTTTACATATATGTGAAGGACGAACCAGATAGAAGAGAAACTAGAGGCAGAAAGGTCATTTAGGAGGGTCAGATGAAATGTACTGAGTGCCTGAACTAAGGATGGTATCCATGTGAGTGAAAGGATAAAGAGAGGGAAAGAATTTGTTGTAAGAGATGTGGAAATAGAATTGATAGGACTTGGCAGTTTATCAGAACCAAATTTGAAAATTAGCTTTATATATATTCTTAGGATCCATAAACCATTATTGCCCTTTCTCTTAAAAGATGCCATTACCTGAACAGTAATTTAAAATGGGTATGTTTGAAAGGGCCATTGTAGTAACTGTGAAGTCTCTGAAACTCATGAAAACTATTGACTATAGCTGATGCCAAAAGTATTTGTTGATAGTTCTAACACTGATTATGCACTCATGATCACCCTGAAATGTTTATTCAGTGAAGCACTGTGCCAGGGTTGAGTTGTTTCCCAGCCATTCATAATTATGCTGTATTGTTTGAGGTTTGGTTTCATTGAATTCTTAAAGTGTTTTTTTTTCTTGCCCTTCCTGCTTGAAATTGTTACACTTCAGCTTTCAACAGCTGCTTGGGTATCCTGCTACTGCCAATTTATAGTTTGTGTGATGATGAGCATCACTTTGATACTCATAGACTGGCCATGTTCCAAGATTCATCACTCGTGTGTCTGTTCAGCCAGGCTCATAGATAATGTGGATAAAAGCTTAAAGAAACTGGATATGGAATTTGTGGCAAGTTGAGGTTTCATATTAAGTTAGAAAATGTTATTCTCTATAGCTTTTAGACTAAAACTTGATAATGGGTTCATTTTTTTTTTGCATAAGATGCAAATAGTAGAGCTGTATGTAGTAACAATTTTCAGTCCTTTTTTCCAAATGAAAATATTTCTCCTTGTTCAAGCTGCCACTGTCTGTCTTCTTCAGTCTTATTGTTGGTCTTCAGTGCTCTGCCAGCTCTACAAAATAGCCTTTCCTCAATCTATAATCAGTCATCTTGAATGCAAATGTTGAAACCATAGACATCTGCAACATAATTATTAGAGACCCAAGTTGTGGCAATTGAACAAGCTACCTTTCCAGTCTCTGATGAAGGATGTACTTACTCCCTGAATCTGGAATGAAAAGAGATGAAGAAAAAGGCTGAAATTTCAGGCTTATTTCTTGTAGCCACATGGCTTAAAGGGGAGGAGGTAGTTCCCAGACTTGTCCCTTTTACCATAGGGAGTTTAGCTGCTGTGAGCAAAGTAGTCCTTCATCCTCAGATCCAAGTGTATGAAAAAAAAAAAACTCAGTGGTAAAGAAAGTTCTGGCTATGCAGCCATTGGAAGAAGGCCCAATCATGTAGTGGGCAGAGTGTTCATGCATAAATAGGCCAGTTCTCAGGTTTCCCCAGGATCTTCCCTGTGGGTGATGCCATTCTGATTGATTTAGGCATATGCCAAACCCACATTACAATTTTAACATTTTATGTTGTTCATATTTATTTTATTTTTAATTTATTTATTTAGTCAATATAGAACATTATTCCTTGGTTACAAGAATCACATTATTTCCCTACCTCCCCTCCATCCACTCTTCCCACAGGCAAAATGCAATTTCATTGGGTATTCCTTGTGTCCTTGATCAGAACTTATTTCCATGATGGTGTTTGCATTAGGATGTTCATTTAGAGTCTACATCCCCAGCCATATACCCTTGACCCATGTATTCAAGCAGTTGTTTTTCTTCAGTGTTTCTACTCCCACAGTTTTTCCTCTGAATGTGGATGGTGTTTTTTTCTTGTAGATCCTTCCAAGTTGTTCAGGATCACTGCATTACCACTAATGGAGAAGTCCATTGCATTCGATTGTACCACAGTGTATCAGTCTCTGTGTACATATTTCTCCTGGTTTTGCTCCTTTCGATCTGCATCAATTCCTGGAGGTCATTCCAGTTCATATGGAATTCCTCCACTTTATTATTCCTTTGAGCCCAATATTATTCCATCACCAACATATATGACAATTTGTTCAGCCATTCCCTAATTGAAGGGCATCCCCTCATTTTCCAGTTTTTTGACACCAGAAAGAGCACAGCTCTGAATATTCTTTTACCTTATTATCTCCTTGGGATACAAACACAGCAGTGCTATGGCTGGATCAAAGTCTTTTAGCGCCCTTTGGGCATAGTTTGAAATTGCCCTCCAGAATGGTTGGATTAATTCACAACTCCACCAGCAATGCAATAATGTCCCTATTTCCACATCCCATCCAGCATTCATTACTTTCTGTTGCTGTCATGTTAGCCAATCTGCTAGGTGTTAGGTGATACTTCAGAGTTGTTTTGATTTGCATCTCTCTGATTATAAGAAATTTAGAACGTTTTTTCATGTGCTTATTAATAGTTTTGATTTCTTTAACTGAAAATTGCCTGTTCATGTCCTTTGCCCATTTATCAATTGGAGAATGACTTGATTTTTTGTACAATTGGTTTAGCTCTTTATAAATTTGAGTAATTAGACCTTTGTCAGAGGTTCTTGTTATGAAGATTACTTCCCAGTTTGTTATTTCCCTTCTGATTTTGGTTATATTGGTTTTGTTTGTACAAAAAATTTTTAATTTGATGTAATCAGAATTATTGATTTTACATTTTGTGATTTTTTTCTAGCTCTTCCTTGGTTATAAAGTCTTTCTTTTCCCAAAGATCTGACATGTTATTATTCTATGTTCAACTAATTTGCTTATAGTTTTCTTCTTTATGTTCAGGTCATTCACCCATTCTGAGTTTATCTTGTTGTAGGGTGTGAGATGTTGATCCAAACCTAATCTTTCCCATACTGTCTTCCAGTATTCCCAGCAGTTTTTGTCAAATAGTGGGTTTTGGTCCCAAAAGCTAGGATCTTTGGGCTTATCATAGACTGTCTTGCTGAGGTCACTTACCCCAAGTCTATTCCACTGATCCTCATTTCTCTCTCTTAGCCAGTACCAAATTGTTTTGATGACCACTGCTTTATACTATAATTTGAGATCTGGGACTGCAAGGCCTCCTTCCTTTGCATTTATTTCCCATAATTTCCCTGAATATCCTTGATCTTTTGTTCTTCCAAATGAATTTTGTTATTTTTTTTCTAATTAATTAAAAAAGTTTTTTGGTCATTCAATGGGTATGGCACTAAATAAATAGATAAGTTTGGGTAGGATGGTCATTTTAATTATGTTAGGTTGTCCTACCCATGAGCAGTCGATGTTTTTCCAATTGTTTAGATCTAGTTTTAATTGTGTGGAGAGTGTTTTGTAGTTGTGTTCATATAGTTCCTGTATTTGTCTCAGCAGATAGATTCCTAAGTATTTTATATTATCTAGGGTGATTTTAAATGGAATTTCTGTTTCTAATTCTTGCTGCTGAGATGTGTTGGAGATATATAGAAATGCTGATGACTTATGTGGGTTTATTTTGTATCCTGCAACTTTGCTAAAGTTTTTGATTATTTCCACTAACTTTTTGTTGATTCTCTAGGATTCTTTAAGTAGATCATCATATCATTTGCAAAGAGTAATAGCTTGGTCTCCTGATTGCCTATTTTAATGCCTTGAATTTCTTTTTCTTCTCTAATTGCTACAGCTAGTGTTTCTAGTGCAATGTTAAATGATAGAGGTGATAATGGGCATCCTTGTTTCACTCCTGATCTTATTGGGAATGCATCTAGTTTATCCCCTTTACATATATGTTGGCTCATGGTTTTAGATATATACTGTTTATTATTTTTAGGAAACACCCTTCTATTCCTATACTTTCTATTGTTTTCAATAGGAATGAGTGTTGTATTTTGTCAAAGGCTTTTTCTGCATCTATTGAGATAATCATGTGGTTTTTGTTGGTTTACTTGTTGATATGGCCAATTATGTGAATAGTTTTCCTGATATTGAACCATCCTTGCATTCCTGGTATAAATCCCACCTGATCATAGTGAATAACCCTTGTGATGACTTGCTGGAGTCTTTTTGCTAGTATCCTGTTTAAGATTTTTATATCTATGTTCGTTAAGAAGATTGGTCTATAGTTTTCTTTCTCCATTTTTGACCTGCCTGGCTTTGGAATCAGTACCATATTTGTGTTGTAAAAAGAATTTGGTAGAACTCCTTCTTTGCTTATTCTGTCAAATAGTTTGTATAATATTGGGATTAGTTGTTCTTTGAATGTTTTATAGAATTCATTTGTGAATCCATCAGGCTCTGGGGATTTTTTCTTAGGGAATTCTTTGATGGCTTGTTCAATTTCTTTTTCTGATATGGGGTTGTTTAGGTAACCTATTTCTTCCTCTGGTAGTCTAGTCAATTTATATTTTTGTAAGTATTCATCCATATCACCTAGATTGCCATACTTATTGCCACATAATTGGGCATAATAATTTTTAATGATTGCTTTAATTTCCTCTTCATTAAAGGTGAGGTCCCTCAGACACTTCCCAGCTGTGTGACCCTGGGCAAGTCACTTGACCCCCATTGCCTAGCCCTTACCACTCTTCTGCCTTGGAGCCAATACACAGTATTGACTCCAAGATGGAAGGTAAGGGTTTAAAAAAAAAAAAGGTGAGGTCTACTTTTTCATCTTGGATCCTAGCAATTTGGTTTTCTTCTTTCCTTTTTATTTTTTATTTTTTTTATAACATAATTTTTTATTTGGTCAATTTCAAACATTATTCCTTGGATACAAAAATCATTTTCTATTCCTCCATCCCCTCCCACCACCCCTCTCATACCTGACACACAATTCCACTGGGTATTAAATATGTCCTTGATTCAAACCCATTTCCATGTTCTTGGTATTTGCACTAGGATGTTCATTTAGAGTCTACATCCCCAGCCATATACCCTCGACCCATGTATTCAAGCAGTTGTTTTTCTTCGGTGTTTTTACTCCCACAGGTTTTCCTCTGCATGTGGATAGTGTTTTTTCTCATAGATCCCTCCAGATTGTTCAGGGACATTGCATTGCCACTAATGGAGAAGTTCATTAGATTTGATTGTACCACAGTGTATCAGTCTCTGTGTACATTGTTCTCCTGGTTCTGCTCCTTTTGCTCTGCATCAGTTCCTGGAGGTTGTTACAGTTCCCATGGAATTCCTCCACTTTATTACTTCTTTTAGCACAATAGTATTCCATCACCAATATATACCACAATTTGTTCAGCCATTCCCCAATTGAAGGGCATCCCCTCATTTTCCAATTTTTTGCCACCACAAAGAGCACAGCTATGAATATTCTTGTACAAGTCTTTTTCCTTATTATCTCTTTGGGACACAAACCCAGCAGTGCTATGGCTGGATCAAAGGGCAGACAGTCTTTTAGCACTCTTTGGGCATAGTTTGAAATTGCCCTCCAGAATGGTTGGATTAATTCACAACTCCACCAGCAATGCAATAACGTCCCAACTTCTCCACATCCCCTCCAGCATTCATTACTTTCTGTTGCTGTCATGTTAGCCAATCTGATTGGTGTGAGGTGATACCTCAGAGTTGTTTTGATTTGCATCTCTCTGATTATAAGAGATTTATAATATTTTCTCATGCCCTTATTAATAGTTTTGATTTCTTTAACTGAAAATTGCCTATTCATTTCCCTTGCCCATTTATCAATTGTTGATTGGCTTGATTTTTTTTTTACAATTGATTTAGCTCTTTGTAAATTTGAATAATTAGACCTTTGTCAGTTTTTTTTGTTATGAAGATTGTTTCCCAAAGTGTTATTTCCCTTCTGATTTTGATTACATTGGTTTTGTATGTACAAAACCTTTTTAATTTCATGTAGTCAAAATTATTTATTTTACATTTTGTGACTCTTTCTAAGTCTTGATAGGTTTTAAAATCTTTCCCTTCCCAAAGGTCTGTGAAATAGAGAAGGTAAACTGAGGAGAACTGTTTCTTGTTGCTGTAAATGACTATGCTCTGGCTGGCTGTGACTAGAGAACTGTTAGAGGGGAACCTAAAACTGCTTATTTTTAATGGAGTTAGGAATGAGAAATGCTGAGGGATGCTAGTACAGGGATGCTGGTACACAGGGGAACTGCTCTGGGGTTTGCCTACTGATCCCTGCTGATGGATTAGTATATTTTTCTAACTTCCTTCCCCCTTCACTCCCTCCCTTCTCCAACCCTCTCCACCTTATCTCCCTCACCTCCCAATTCTTCTTGAAGCCTGTGGCTTCTTCCCTCCCTCCTTGAGTAAACTATAAAGATACTCTTTTCTTTTCCTTTTTCAAGTCAAGGGGTTTATTGGGATAACAGGATAGGAAACTGAGGTAAGACGAATGAGGATGTCTCTAATCTAAATGAGGGAGAATTTAGGGTTTGAGAAAGTAGTCCAGTCACAAACTTTGACTCTAAGACATTTAGAGAGATGGAAGACAACCGATCTTTGAAATCTTCTTTCTTCTTCTTCTTCACAAAGTCAGCAAGGTCTCTCAGTTTAATTTCTGAAGCCCACCCCCAAGGGTCCTTCAGTCTGAGACAACTCCCCAAGAGAGAAAATAAAGTCCAGAATCTCTCCTTCAGCCAGGCTTGTCTCCTTTCTCAGCTTCAACCCCAGAGAGAAACAAAGTACAAGGTCTCTCAGTTTCTCCTGGCCAGCTTAACTCTCATAGAGACAACCAACTCAAAAGTCAAGTTTTTCCTTCTCCTCTCTGTGGCCAGACTCCCCCCCCCCCATTCCCCCCCCCCCAAACGGCAGTTAGAACTCCTGGGAACATTCCATTTGGAACCTTCCTCTTGATTGACAGTCAGGTCCCAATCTTTGGTTCTTGCATCTTGGCTTATTAGTCCTCTCTCTCTCCATGCCTCTGCCACATCTGACATGTATACTATTCTGTGTTCACATAATTTACTTATTGTTTCCTTCTTTACATTCAAGTCATTCACCCATTCTGAGTTTATCCTGGTGTAGGGTGTGAGGTGTTGATCCAAACCTAATCTCTCCCACATTGTCTTCCAATTTTCCCAGCAGTTTTTATCACATAGTGGATTTTTGTCCCAAAAGCTGGGATCTTTGGGCTTGTCATAGACTTGTCTTGCTGAGGTCACTTAACCCAAGTCTATTCAGACACTGATCCTCCTTTCTGTCTCTTAGCCAGTACCAATTTTTTTGATGACCACTACTTTATAGTATATTTTGAGATCTGGTACTGCAAGGCCACCTTCTTTTGTATTTTTTTCCATGATTTCCCTGAATATCCTTGACCTTTTGTTCTTCCAAATGGACTTTGTTATGGTTTTTTCTAATTCAGTAAAAAAGTTTTTTTGAAGTTCAGTGGGAATGGCACAAAATAGATAGATAAGTTTGGATAGGATGGTCATTTTTATTATGTTAGCTCGTCCTACCCATGAGCTGTTAATGTTTTTCCAAATTCTCTGATCTTGTTTTAGTTATATGGAAAGTGTTTTGTAGTTGTGTTCATTTAGTTCCTGTGTTTGTCTTGGCAGATAGATTCCTAAGTATTTTATATTGTCTAGGGTGATTTTGAATGTAATTTCTCTTTCTAATTCCTACTGCTGAGATATGTTGGAGATATATAGAAATGCTGATGACTTATGTGGATTTATTTTCTATCCTGCAACTTTGCTAAAGTTTTTGATTATTTCCACTAACTTTTTAGTTGATTCTCTAGGATTCTTTAAGTAGACCATCATATCATCTGCAAAGAGTGATAGCTTTGTCTCTTCATTGCCAATTTTAATACCTTCTGTTTCTTTTTCTTCTCAAATTGCTACTGCTAGTGTTTCTAGTGCAATGTTAAATGATAGAGGTGATAATGGGCATCCTTGTTTCACTCCTGATCTTATTGGGAATGCATCTAGTTTATCCCCTTTACATATATGTTGGCTCATGGTTTTAGATATATACTGTTTATTATTTTTAGGAAACACCCTTCTATTCCTATACTTTCTATTGTTTTCAATAGGAATGAGTGTTGTATTTTGTCAAAGGCTTTTTCTGCATCTATTGAGATAATCATGTGGTTTTTGTTGGTTTACTTGTTGATATGGCCAATTATGTGAATAGTTTTCCTGATATTGAACCATCCTTGCATTCCTGGTATAAATCCCACCTGATCATAGTGAATAACCCTTGTGATGACTTGCTGGAGTCTTTTTGCTAGTATCCTGTTTAAGATTTTTATATCTATGTTCGTTAAGAAGATTGGTCTATAGTTTTCTTTCTCCATTTTTGACCTGCCTGGCTTTGGAATCAGTACCATATTTGTGTTGTAAAAGGAATTTGGTAGAACTCCCTCTTTGCTTATTATGCCAAATATTTTGTATTGTATTGGGATTAGTTGTTCTTTGAATGTTTGATAGAACTCACTTGTGAATCCATCAGGCTCTGGGGATTTTTTCTTAGGGAATTCTTTGATGGCCTGTTCAATTTCTTTTTCTGATATAGGATTATTTAAGAATTCTATTTCTTCTTCTGATAATCTAGGCAATCTATATTTTTGTAGATATTCATCCATATCACCTAGATTTACATATTTATTGCCATGTAATTGGGAAAAATAGTTTTTTTATGACTGCCTTAATTTCCTCTTCATTGGAGTTGAGTTCTCCCTTTCCATCCCTGATACTGTTAATTTGGTTTTCTTGTTTACTCTTTTTTTTATTAGATTGACCAGTACTTTGTCTAGTTTGTTTGTTTTTTCAAAATACCAGCTTCTAGTCTTATTTATTAGTTCAATAGTTCTATCACTTTCAATTTTATTATTTCATCCCTTAATTTTTAGGATCTCTAATTTGGTTTTCTTCTGGAGTTTTTTGATTTCTTTGCTTTCAAGTTTTTTGATTTGCATGTCCAATTCATTGACCTCTGCTCTCCCTAATTTGCTAATATATGAACTCAAGGATATAAATTTTCCCCTGAGTACTGCTTTGGCTGCATCCCATAACGTTTGAAAGGATGTCTCACCATTGTCATTTTCTTCAATGAAATTATTAATTGTTTCTATGATTTGTTCTCTAATTGATTTTGGAGAATCATATTTAATTTCCAATTAATTTTTGATTTGGCTCTCCATGTACCCTTACCAATCTTCATTTTTATTGCCTTATAATCGGAATAGGTTCCATGTATTATTTCTGCTGTTCTACATTTGTATGCCATGTTTTTATGACCTAGTATATGGTCAATCTTTGTGAATGTACCATGTGCTGCTGAAAAAGTGTATTCCTTTTTGTTCCTATTTATTTTTCTCCATATATGTATTAACTCTAATTTTTCTACAATTTCATTCACCTCTTTTTCTCTTTCTTATTTATTTTTTTATTTGATTTATCTAAATTTGATAGTGGTAGGTTCAGGTCTCCCACTAGTATAGTTTTACTATCTATTTCCTCCTTCAATTCTACTAGTTTCTCCATTGGAAATTTGGGTGCTAAACCATTTGGTGCATACATGTTGATTAGTGATATTTCCTCATTGTCTATACTGCCTTTTATCAGGATGTATTTACCTTCCCTATCCCTTTTAATCAGGTCTATTTTTACTCTGGCTTTGTCTGATATCATGATTGCAACTTCTGCCTTCTTTCTGTCAGTTGAGGCCCAATAGGTCTTACTCCAACCATTAATTCTGACCTTGTCAGTATCTATCCACCTCAGGTATGTTTCTTGTAGACAAAATATGGTAGGATTTTGTATTCTAATCCACTGTCCTATTTGTCTACATTTTATGGGTGATTTCATCCCATTCACGTTCAAAGTTATGATTGTCACTTGTGAATTCTGTAATGTTTATTGGGAAAGGATGGGGAGAATAGGAAAAATGGGCAATAAAGGGGAGGTCTATAGCAGGGTATGGAGGAGTTGTGGGGAGAGAGGGAATATTGCTTGGTGAGGCAAAGGAGAGAGATGCCCCCCGCTAAGAAGAATCAGCAGGGGTCCAATAAGGACTGTCTGTCCTGAAATGACTGAACTGAAGTTCAGCTCCCTCTATGACTAGAAAAGATAGTCCACTTATCTGACTGCGAATTCAAATAATATAAAGTTTAATAACCAGTTTGGATTGGAGTTTTTTCTTCAGCTTCAGAGTTGAGGCCAGGCCCCAGAGGCTGGTGGAGGGTTTCTCCCACTCCCGTCTACGCTATATCAGTCCTGCTTTGTCTAATTCAGAATCTTAGCAGTTGACAGAAAGCAAACAAGAACAGTTCTGACTTTCAGAAGTGATTGGGCCTGAATCTTCAAGCTGAATCAAGAAGAGGCACACCACACCAGACTTGTCTGAACAAGCTCCTCTCTCCTCCTACACCCGGAAAGAAGTCAAACCCAGCAGGAAGGAAGTGCTAAGCACAAGACCCAACTGCCACTCCCAGATGTCCCTTCCACCACCAACTGTCAGTCTTGTTTCCTTTCCACAATTCCCTAGCATTTTGATATCCTCTCATGTTTCTCTCCTTTCTTATTTTGCTATATCCTTTTAAACCAGTGTTTTACTTTTAATCAATCCCTCCTATTCCCCCTCCCTTAATATGCTTCCCTTTCTGGCCTCTCCCTTTTTGTTCCTTTCTTGTTTTTTTAGGGTCTTTTAATTTCCCTCTTCCCTCTCCTTCCCTCCCTTTTTGTACTCCTTCCCCCTTATCCCTCCTTAGTTTTCCCTTCTTCCTTACCCTGTAGGATAAGATAGAATTCAAGATCCCAATGGATCTAGATGCTCTTCCCTCTCAGAATTGATTTCACTAAGAGTAATGTTCAAGTATTACCTATTAGCACTCTCTGCCTCTCCTTCTTATAAGAGTATTCTTCCCCTCCCCTTCCCATGTTTATCTTTGTGTGACAAAGACTATTCTATTTATTTTATTTCTTCAGGTATCTCTTGGAACCATCATCTATTCCCCCCCCCACCCTTTTTCTTCTTTTTTTGCATATCATTTTATAGCCCTTAATGCCCCAAACTTTTCCTATGAGCAATTCTGCTAATTATTATAATAATGAATACAATTTTTGAGAGTTACAAATAACATTTTCCCCATATATTAATATATATATGTATATATGATTTGACCTAATTGTAGACCTTAAACAAGAGAGTTTGAATAAAAAAAACATTTTTCTCCTTTTCCCTCTCTTTCATATTTACCTTTTCATGTTTCTCTTGATCTTTGTGTTTGGATATCAAACTTTCCACTTAGTTCTGGTCTTTTCTTTACAAATACTTGGAAATCTTCTATTTTGTTGAATTCCCATACTTTCCCCTGGATGTATATAGTCAGTTTTGATGGATTCTTGGTTGAAGACCCCATTCTCTTGCCTTTCTGAATATTGTGTTCCAGGCCTGCCGTCCTTTAATCTGGAATCTGCCAGGTCTTGTGTGATCCTGATTGGTGCTCCTTGGTATCTGAATTTTCTCTTTTGGGCTTCTTATAGAATTTTCTCCTTAGCTTGAAAGCTCTGGAATTTGGCAGTTATATTCCTGAGAGTTGTTTTTTGGGGATTGAGTGTAGAAGGTGTTCTATGAACTCTTTCAATGTGTATTTTCCCCCATTATTCAAGAAAATCAGGGCAGTTTTCTTGGATGATTTCTTGTAGTATGATGTGAAGATTTCTGTTTATTTCTGGCTTTTCAGGTAGACAAATGATTCTCAAATTGGCTCACCTTCCTTTGTTTTCCTGATCTGTCACCTTGTCAGTGAGATATTTTATGTTTTCTACTACTTTGTCCATCTTTTGACTTTGCTTTATTAATTCTTGCTGTTTTGCAAGATCATTGGTTTCTAGTTGCTCAATTCTGGTCCGTAAGACCTAGTTTTCTGCTTTAACCTTTTAGTATTCAGCTATGATTTCTTGTTGTTGTTGTTTTTTCAACCATTTCCCACTTCTTTTGCCAGAAGGCTTCCATCTTTTTGATAAGCTCCAATTTAAATTCTTCCAGAGCTTGTGGACAATTTCCATTTTTTAAAGAAAGTTTTGCCTTTGTTTGAATTTCGTCCTTCATTTCCTCTGTAGCCTGGTTTTTCCTCCATAAAAATTTACGAGGGTCACTGTCTTTTTTTTGTTTTGTTTTTTGGAAGGATATTGAGACTCCTGTGCACAATTATCCATCACTATGGATGTTTTACCTTCCCTTTTTAGTCAGAAATCTGAGTGAGATGGGCAGGTTCTCTGTGTATGGAGTTAAGGAGCAAGGATTTTGCCTGAGGCAAGCTCTCGAATCTCCGCATTCCTTTGCTGTTCTTCTCTGTGCTACCTTCCTAGGAGCGCCCAAGGTCTGTGCTCCTCTGCCCACATGGGTTTCTGGTCTAGCTGCTTTCAGGGGTAGGGCCCCGGCAGTCCTAGTCAGCTCCCAGGGACCTAGAAGTACCCCTTGCTCTCTTTAGAGGTGCCCCTCGCTCACTTGCTGGTTCTGGCGCACACTGGCTCTGAGCACCTAAGGTCTGAGCTTCCTCGTGTGCCAGGGCTTCAGGTCTAACTGCTTTCAGGGGTAGGTCTCCGGCAGTCCTAGTCAGTTCCAAAGGACCTAGAGGTGCCCCTTGCTCACTCTAGAGGTGCCCCTTGCTCACTTGCTGGTTCTGGCACACATGCATACATGTTAAGTACGATATTTCCTCATTGTCTATACTGCCTTTTATCAGGATATAATTACCTTCCCTATGTCTTTTAACTAGATTTATTTTTACTTTGGCTGAGTGTCTCAGCTGCTGCAAGTAGGCTGCTTGCCCTGCACTCTGCGTTTCTTCTCTGTTTCTCCACTGCCTGTGTTGGACACTCTGAGCCTGGCACAGCTTTGCCTGCAAGGTACTCCCTCCAGACCAGCACCTTCGCCGGCTCAGAGGTTCCAGCTGCTTAGTGCTCTAGGTGGGGGAGGGGTCCTGGGACCTTCCTTCTTCCTTCCTCTTAACCGGAGTGTTCTCAATATCAGGCTTTTGGGGGCTTACCTTTTAAGTTGAGTCCAGCAGGAGGGTTCCTTGGCTCTGTCTTGCTTTTAAGTTTGATTTTCAGTCCCCTAGGAGCATTTAGTTTGTAATTGGTTAAGGAAGGATTTTCAGAGGTCTGTACTTTCACTGCCTCTACACCGCCATCTTGACTCTTCCCCTCCAACTTGTTTATGTTTAAATATGATCTTTAATATATAGAAATATACATATTTGCTATTAATAAATACTTGTCTAAAATTATTTCCTTGCCTATATAGATGAGATTATAGAATAAATTTTTGCTTTCTCTCATAATAAGAAACTTTGGATCTCAAAAGGAAGAAAATTATATACTCATGAAAAATTTGGGAACACAAGAATGTAAACCAAGGAATGATTTGAATCTTTTGATAGTATATACTCTAGCCACTATTGAGATGTAATAATAACAATAATATAGCATTTATGTAGCTCTCTAAAAACACAAAGCACTCCACATATATTATCTCATTTGATCCTCAAAACAACCCTGTTGTTATTAAGATCATAAAAAAATGACAAATTGTTATAATTTTCAAAATTTGCAAAATGGTGGCTCTTATTTTAGATGTTAGACTAATAGATTTAGTTTTGAGCTGAAATTTAGAATAGTTAAGCTGTCAAAACATACTTCTCCAAGTTCCTGGCAAAATATCAGTTGCTAACAGTTTTTATCTTAGGGTAAAATATTATTTCTCACTAGGTATAAGTGAAAACACTGTAGCACAGTGTGACTGAACCCTTTAACATTTTAAATTTTGAAAAACCATCTCCTAAATGTTAGGAAAAAGGAATATGAGGATATTTCTTCAGTTATCAGCCTAAGGCCCCTTTAAAGATTTTTTTTCCTAACAAGTGTGTATAAAATATAATTATCTGCGAGGGACTTGGAGAAGAAAGACCCAAGTTTGAATCTTGTCCTTACACATCTCCTAGCAGTATGACCCTGGGCAATTCACTTAACCTCTTTCAGCCTCCATTTCTTCATCTGTAAAATGATAACATCCACCTTACAGGATTGTTCTAAGAATCAAATGAGATGTATATGGAATGCTTTGTGAATTTTAAAGTACTATATAAATGCTTTATTCTTCTTTTTATTGTTATAATAATGTTAAATATCTAATGAATGCAATGGCCATGCAGTTACCTTCCTGCTCATGAAGCAACCTGAAGGAATCTCTGTAAATCCCTTACCTCTTAAGAATAAAATCAATGGTAGGAGCTTCTTGTTTTCTCTATTCACTAGTTGGTCATTATGCCTGGAATTATAACCCCTTTCCTGTGGAAAGGAAAATAGAGAATTCTCTCCACCCACTCTTGCCAGAAATGTTCATATTTAGCATGGCTGACAGGTATTAGCTCTTCCCCTTAGTAGAATCCAATGACTAGAAAAGCAAGATTGCAAGACTTACTTGGTTCTTCCCTGACCCCCAATCTCTTAAGCCAAGATCTGCGACTGTTATATAGGTGTACTGAGATAATACTCACTCTGAACACACCGATTCTTAAATGATCTGTGAACTCATAGATAAGGAAGATCCCTCCAGCAATGCAAAAGCAGGGAATGCATCCATGCTAGCCTATCTTATTCTGATGGGGGAATTCATGTACCATTCCAGAGACCTTCCATGCTTTCTTCTGACATTGCAAGAATACCATTAGAAGCTCTCTGTGTAGCATACCTCAGCATAGGACCAGCCTGTCATTTTTGAGACACCTTGTATATTTCAGCTTGCCCCTATCCACCATGCATGGGTTCATATAGAGATGTTTGAATGTTGTTGATAATGTAAACATAATCGATAATGTAAACATCTATAACATCAGCATGATATTCAAACCAGAAAGAGTAGCCTGTATGAAAGAATTTAACTTTTTCTTGGAGCTTTCAACTTGATTTTCTATACATTGATGGAAGAGCAGGAGGGTTAAGTTCTAGTTCTAGATGTGCAATTAATTAGCTATTCAATCTTGGTCAAGGTTATTTCCCTTTTCTGACCTTCATTTTCCTTATTTTCAAAATGGACTAGATAATTTCTCAGCTTTGCTTTAGAGATAGCTGAGTCCCAAGTTGGATAATCAAAAATTTTATAATTTTCTAGATTTTGTTTTCAGGCTCTAATTCAACTTGTTTTGCCTTAAAATAAATTTAAAATACAATTATTGTTGGAAGTTTGTCAGAGTTCATAGAGATGAAATTTTAGAGCCAGGAAGACCTCGATTCAAGACTTATGCTTCATCCCAAGATATTGGCACTTATTTCAGCTCACTCCATTCTTAAATTCTCTGGAGAGGTTTACTGTCTACTGTTTTCTGTAGGCTTAGGAGAGGATAGAGTGAAAGCTAGGGAAAAATTTCTGCTTAAGTGTTCTCATTTTGATGAATTTGAGCTTCCTGAGTATAGTTCTACCTTCAAATAACTTTGTTTTCTCTGCATATGACTAGGTAGATTTGAGGTCAAATGTTGCATAAGGTTGCTGGGGGAAAGGAGACTATAGTAGGAGGCTAATCTCTAAATAGGTCCTAGATCAAGTCAGTGGACTAGTTTGTGGGCCCTGCCTTGTTGGGCTTTTTGCTTTCTTGTCCTGGGAAAGCAGCTATATACTTCTCCAGTGTAGAACTCTTCTTTTAGGTTGTGAGGAAGTGGAAAGAGGAAAGAAGTTCTTAAATCTTTATCTTTCTTGCTCTTTTTACAGCATTTTACACTATTGATGATCCTCATCCTACTATGTATGCATTCCTCTCTGAGTTTTGTGATACTTTATGATACTTGATATCATCAAAGCATAGATTTGAAATTGATAGGCACCTTAGGGGACTTCAGGCTCACTCTTATCACATTACAGATGAGGCACAGAAAGGTTGAATGATTTACCCAAGGTGGAACAGCTACAAAATAAGTGTCTGAGATGAAGATTGAACCTAGGGTCTCCCTGATTCAGAGTCCAACACTGCCCACCACAATACTGTATCATCGGCCATGCATGCTTTTCTCTCTACACTCTTTTAATGGATCATAAGCTTCCATGAATTATTATCTTTACCTAAGTGTAGTTCTCTGATTTAATACTTAGACTTGCCACCTACTTTAAAGATAGGTTAAGAGGATACTTGTAGTTATGATAGAATCAATGTAACTGCATAAAACATTGTTGAGTCTTATCATATGTGCTGAGCAGAAATACAATAACATCATCTATATCCTTACTTCTCCAGGGAAATGCCCTATAGACATCATTTTACTATTTATTACTTAGACCTGTGAATCAAAATACATTAAAAAGCTGTGTCCATCTTCACCATTTGATTACTTTTTTACCCTGAGTAAATTATATTCCCTTTCTTTTCCTCAGTTTCCTTGCTTCAATGTCTGCTATTTTTTTAAGAGAACTAAGTGATTTATAAAAGTTGCAGAGAAGGATATTTAGACTTGAGGGAAGTATAAGGAGGTTTGATCAGGAGAATTATTCTGTCTACTAATTTGATGAGCTCTTATAGGTTGGAGCTTTAAAAAAATTTTTTTAAACACCTCTCCCTGTAAAGAGTATGGACATGCCCATTTGATATATTAAGAGGACAAAGACTACTCCAGATTAGGTTCCAGAGACTAAGGCTGCCCAAAATCAGTTTTGTTAGTCACCCTTTTGCTTCTAGTTAGATGATCCTAGTTAAGATCATTTGATTAAAGAATGAACATGCCCCTAAGATCATTTGGTTGACTAGAACTCTTTTAGAGGACTCTTATAGGAATAATCACTTGTCTGGTCTGTTCTATAAGAGTGAAATAACACTACTTACAATTTCTTGCCTTTTTTATGTTCAGAGGACATACTAAAACAGCAGCCCTGGGTTATGATGAGGGCAGAGAGGTAGTAGGAGAAGCTTGTGTATATGAACAGGCCCCAACCCAGGACTCATATCTTGACATGTCATAGAGAAATCCATGGTACCTGTACAACTTTAACATTCATGTCTTGGACAATATTATTAAACCCTTTCCTCTCATTTTAAGAAGAGAGATGTCTCTGGAAGCATGCTGTCAACATAATCTTCTAGCAGAGAAGGAGAATTTGCAAGCCTTTGAGAATAACCTCAACCTCAAGAATTCAGAGATTTGTCTTCCCAAAGAGAGAAAGAAGGAAAGTACTCAATAATTAGTCTCGTGGTTGCTGGACTACTCTCTGGCTATCAATTGCTAGTTGTCAGTCTCTTTAGGGCCATCTGCTGCTTTTTGCTACCAACTACTGTGAAGCAGCAATTAGTAAACCCTGGAAAGGGAGACTTACTCATTGGCTCAACCAGCAAACTCCACATAAGCTATGTGAGAGCTGAGACAATGCAATTTCTATTTTTCCCATGATACTTTCCAATTAGACATCTAAATGAACCTAAGGGCCAAGATTAAGTCTGAGTAAAGGAGATAGGGCTATTAGTCTCTCCATCTATTCTACATTCCTTCCTTAATTACATATTTTTGTTATTTTTCCATCATGTCTGATCCTTTGTGACCCCATATGGAGTAGTTTGCCATGTCCTTCTCCAGCTCAATTCATAGATGAGAAACTGAGGCAAATAGGGTTAATTGACTTGCCCAGGGTCACATAGCTAGTAATAATCTGAGGTCAAATTTGAACTCAGGAAGATAGATGAGTCTTTCTGACTCCAGGTCTATCACTCTTTCTTCTGTGCCACCCAGCTGCCTGTATATGTATCTCACACACACACACACACACATATACACATATTCATGCATATCTGCCAGTAACTCCTGGCTTTTTTGCTGCATTCCCTTCAGGACAAAATTGATGATATTTCTACCTTTATAAGTCATACCCTGAAATCAATATATAAGCTGCTCAATCTCCTATACTATCCTTAATTATATTTCAGTGTATTCATAAATAATTTTCAAAATATTACCTCAGAATTGGCCTCAGAACCCTATTGATAGTTTAGAAACAAATTACACATAATATACCTAAACTAGCTTGGAAACATTCTTGCTCAGTTCATTCTGAATTTTTCATCTTCAGTTAAATTTGATTCTTTTGAGTAAGCTGTTGCTGTTTATTCCTTTTGCTAGTTTAAAGACTTGTTTTAATGCCAATTATTTCACCATTTTTCCTTAGTTATTTCCTCTTACATGTAATCATCCCTTATTCCTGTGTATGCCTAGAATTAAGTTTCCTCCATTGTCCATTTAGTAATACCATATATTGTATTGTTAACAGGATATTAAAATACTGTTTTTAAATCCCATTATAACAAACTGTGGGCCAACATAATTGATTTGATTAGGGAAATTATTGCAATGTACAAATTCCTAGAAACTGAATTCCTGTGAACTAGTCATTATAAAAACTAATACCTGGCTTGACCGCAAATGAAAAGAAATACTTTGAGTCTAGTAGGGTTCATTATGGGGCAGCATTGGTGGCAACAATGAGTGTAAGGCCAGTGCCCAAATGGTAAATGGGAATGAGGCATAAAAAGCCAGGCCAAGAACACAGTTTAGGTGGAGTTATGATTTAGTATATGTTATTGTGGTTATTGTTCTGGAAGTTAAATCCTTGGCTTCTTTCCATTTAACTTTAAGAAAGTTCATTTCATGAGGTAGCTCCAGAATATGATCCAGATATCATCCAAATAGCACTATAAAACTCAAAAGATTCCATAGTAAGGTATAAAGAATAAAGAAACCACTGTTAGTTAGAAAGGACCCCTCATTGAGTTGGCTTAATAATTGATCCATTTGCTCAGGTGGGTTTTAATGTATTCAAGAAAAACAAAACAATATCTGGTCACTCTTGAAAGCCTCTGATAAATTATAGAAGATTGGCAGGTTTAGACTGGAACCCACTAATTAGTTGTTATGAAAATGAAAGATCATGATAAAATTGCTGTGGCAAATGTAACACTCTTTAGTTACAAGGAGCCTTTTTGAATAAATTTAGGAAGCTGAGAGCCACAGTAACACGCCAATCAAATTGTGTTCTGGCCAAGAGTAATAAGAAGGGTCCCTGACAGGGGGAGCTAGAATGAGAGATGTTTAGAATTAATTTGTCAAGAAGGCAATTTACTTCAACAATCCAGTAAGCAGGCTGAGGCATGGCATACGTGACTAGGAGAACACTCACAAAACTCAGATTTATTCCTTACCTAGCTCTCTGTTCACAAATTAGAGGCAAATCAAATATCCACTGTTAATTTAATACTGAATTAAATATAGTAAAATACATTAGTGAGTGGATTTTATGATATATGCACATTGATTTCAGTCATTCATATTTGGTAGCCTGACTACTGAACCTATATATACTCTTTAAAAAGAAAACACTTACCTTCTGTCTTAGAATTGATAACAAGTATAAAGGACTATGCAGTTGGGGTTAAGTGATTTGTCCAGGGTCACATTGCTCAAAGTGTCTGAGGCCAGTTTTGAACTCAGGTCCTCCCAACACCAGGTCTGGCACTCTATCCACTATGCTACCTTGCTGCCTCTGGATCTATACCCTCTTAACTAGGTACAATCTTTTATCTAGAGAAGCTATATTGCCTAGGAGAAATTTTCGTTCAGCCTTGAGGGAGTTTACTTTATAATCAAAAACCTTTTACTAGACATCAGCATTAGGAATAGTCTTTAATAAAACTAAAGGATCAAACTAAGATCACTTCTATGCTTCCTTCTGACTCTAAATTTTGATTGACAGAGTACCATCTGAATGTTAATATTAACAATAATCACAATGTGAGAGGTGGCTATTTAGTGGCGGATAAATAACTGGTCTCTGACTCAGGAAATCTTGACTTCAACTCCTACTTCTGACCCACAACTGTTTATGTGACCCTGGGCAGTCACTTCATCTGTCTCATGAGGCATTTCACACAACTCTGAGATGAAATGGCATACAAGGGCTAATTTGCATTGGTGGGAGAATTTCTTCACTGAAGTTACAGATCTGGCCCCTAAATGTGTATGTAGGACAGGGGAGGGAGTGGTTGCCCTTTGATAACTCCCTAAAATAACATCTGGTCAGTGCAAATTTGTAATCAGTCTAATTTCTCATATATCTTTTCTCAGATATCAACAGCAATTGATTTTAAATCGGACAGTGTTAATGAAAATTTTCATTGTATTACCTAATTTGAAATAGTTTGCTTCCAGCAAAAAATTTAGTAATTATACATATTAAAGCATCGGATATACCTAGTTTCAAATTAAGAAACTTATTGTAAATATCTCTGTGATGCAGTTCATGGAAAAATTATTTAAAGTGATAGATATTTAAGCATATTGAAAAAACAAACAAAAAACTTGCTACAATGACTGCCTTTCTATTTGCAGGTGGTGGAGAGAGGAGCCAAAGGCCAGCTTTCTGCCTTCAGCAGTTCCATTTCAGCTATTAGCCAGAAGAAAGAAGTGGCTGAAAAGAGAAGCTCACCCCCACAACCTGTTATACCTAACATCAAGAATGGTAAAATAAAACATAACTTTGGTTTTAAGATTCTGAAACTGTGCCAGTAACTAATATATCTAGTGATTCTATTAGTATTTATCATTTTCTCTGACCTTTTGAAAAGATTTTCAAACTTAAAATAGCCATGCAGTTAGCAGCAGATTTATATGCTTTAGACACCATGAAATTTTCTAGGCAGAATATATTGTTACAGATATATCTATATATAGAGAGTCATATATTTTTGCTATTACTGCCACTGCCTTCTTACATTCTAACCCCCAACTCCACCCTCTCCAACTATCTAGGTCACAGCCACAGAGCACATTAAGTTTGTAGCCATGTAGGAGTGGTCTCTCTAGCCTACTAGAATTGTTTCATGGAGAAGCTCCTACTCTCTAGTCCCAAATTTTAAAGTTAGGGCTCTGACTCACAATATTTATATGACTTCTGCAACCATAAAGTACTTCTACCCTGTTAAATATAAGTGTATTATAACATTGGTGCCAGTAATGCAATAGCAAAAAATGAAATACAAGAAAATTATCGGGGACAACAAACTAACGTTATGTCTCATTTCCCTTAGTCTTCCTTTCCTTTCTTCTAGAGCTTTTATTTTTACTCACTTTGCCAAAAACCTTTCACTGAAAAGAATGGCAAAGGAAAAGTGAGTGAATCAGAGAGAATCAAAGTCTTTGAACTGGAAGAGATTTTAGGCATCAGCTAGGCCAACCCCTCATTTTTTAGTGATGGCAGTTAGACTTACTAAGAAGTTATAAAAATCTTGATTAAGATTATAGAGACTCAGTACTTGAGTCGAAACCTTCTAACCCTTGGTGCCTTCCATGTAATAGATCAAGTTGCTTTTTTCAGCCTATCCCCACATATTGATTTAGCACCTATTAGAGGCCAAGTATTGTTCAGGGGGCTAGGTGCGATTCATTGAAGAATAAAAGTCAATGCCGTCTTTTTCCTAGTTTTTGCCCCTTTTCCTCTATTGGTATATATATATTTGCCTCTAATAGCATGTAAGCTTTTTAAGAGCAATAACTGTCTTACTTCTATACATATAACCCCAGTGCTTAGCACAGTGCCTGGCATTGGCAATGAATGCATTTGTTGATTAATCATTTGATGACCCTTAGTGAGTTAATAATCTCATTGAAGAAATAATATATGTACATGAACTGTTCCAGGGCAAGACAGTATGGTAAATACTAAGTGAATGGCAATATAAAGAGTTTTTGAACAGTTCAAATAATGACCTCCAGAGAGTTAATCTAGAAAATTGTTGGATGATTTTTCTGGGTAGTTTGTAGCTGAAAGTATGATTTAAGATTTGCAACACAAATATCCCTACCCCTATCTCCTAAAATACACCAAATCAGATAAGGGTGAGAAAATAGTTAAAAAGGACTCTGCATAGGCACACCTATTTTCTAGTTCCTGGTTGGAGAATAAGCATGTATAAAATATGTTTCACTGTTGTGCAAATGCCTTGTCAAGACTACATTTAAAAACTTCTACCTCACCTTGAATAGTGAGGGCCCAGGGCCAATAGAATGGAGTTTTGTATCTGTAAATAGAGAGGAAAAGATTGCTAACTGGAAATGTATGCTTCACTCCTGGGTTGGAGGTCTAAACCTGCAGTGCATGACTGCTCCTGCCCGCTCATTTGATCACCCTAAGAATCCTTCACTTGAGTCCCTCTTACCCCTCGCCATGCCTTCTGCCTATTGCACTTATCCACCTTCATTGCCTTCCTGGCTTGGAAATTTGGTTTGGTGGCTATGCTATTGGTTATGCTTCAGGAGAACACGCTGATCCTTTGGGGAACAGACTTTCTCATCCTTCCAGCCCAGCTGTTTCCAAGTAAGTCAGACTGCCTTGGTATACCTTGTCTCATTCTACCAGGCAGGCAAGACTGTTTGCTCTGCAACAAGAGAACCTAGGTTTGAATCTGACCTCTGATGTTTGCTACCTGTGTGACATTGGGCAAGTCCCTTAACCTCCCTAAGCTTCAGTATCCTTATCTATAAAAAGAACAGTAGGACTATATGGCCTCTGAGGTCCCTTCTAACTCTATAGCTGTGTGACTATGACTTATGCTATGCATAGGATTTTCTGCAGTATTAGAATGTACTGGCCCATTAGGAAGTTTTAGACTTTTCCAAACTATAGGCAGTCTTTCCCATGCTTAGCCTCCTCTACCAACCTCTCTAGCAATCAGTTCTAGGCATCTTTGTCTACCTGACTATGCTGGAGTCTTTCCTCTCTCCCATCTCTTCATGGGACTCTGTTCCCTGATGCCTAACGTATCTTTTCTGTCTGCATCCCAGGTATTTTCAACTGGATATATCAGGTGTCAGAATTCCTAATTATATACAACTCCTAATAATTTCTTTTTCTTTGAGGATTCTTTCAAACCCCTGTCCTTTGTTGACACTTTATTCCATTTCCTGGATCTAACTAATGGGACTTTTTGAGGAAAAGACAAAGAGACACTGGTCTAATAATCCACTGTTCCCCTTGCCAGATTCTATAAAATTCAGGGGAAAACTGTCTCCCTTAGAGGTAGCACAAAGTTGTACTCCACAGGCAGACCCCAGGGGCACAACTTGTCTTTCTGTAAAAGATCCCATATTCAGCAAGGGGCATGGAAAATAGAAGGGAGTAACTAGATGGTTGAGTGGATAGAATACTGTGCTTTGAGTCAGGAAGATGTGAGTTTGAATCCAGCCTCAGACACTTAAAGTGATCCAGAGCAAGTCACTTAACTTTTGTTTGTCTTAGCCCACTGCAGAAGGAAATGGCAAACCATTCCACTAACTTTGCTAAGAAAACCTCATGGAAAGTGCTATCCAGGCAGTCATAAAGAGTTGAACACACTGAACAACATTAACAAAATAGAAGCGTGTAACAATGAAAAGATCACTGGGTTCAAAGCCTAGCTCTCCTATTTACCTTCTCTATGACCTGTAGCAGCTAGTCACTGAACCTCTCTCCTCAGCTCCTGATGTGTAAAATAAGAAATCTGAACCATAAATTCTAAGGTCTCAGAATCTTATGGTCTCTTTTATCTCTATCCCTCTGACTTCTTTGATTCCATCAGGATTCATTAACCATCTCTCTCTATCAATCCTACTATCTGTTCAACATGGATTCTTCATGGGGGGGAATTTGGCCCCATTTCCCTCTGTCCTAACCCCTAACTTCTCTTATTCTTCTCCATCTGTTCCAGCTTACTTGATCACACATCTGTTGAAGCCTCCAAGTAACTAGTGTTAGATTTAAAATAGTTTTGAGTGTTAAATAGTTGTAGATAAGAGAGTGGGGGTCATAAACTGTGATAATTAAAATGTTTTGGGAGCAAGGGAAATATATAACAATTATGACCGCTGAAATATGTTTTCTACTGTGTCTTGGTTTTATATAAATATAAGATGGTCGCCAGGGAATATATTCCCAATTTATGAATATGCCCAAGCCAACTGGGTTTTATAGAGAAATTTAATTTATAATACACTGATTAATCAATAGAAAAAGAGAGAAAGTAAGAAAGGAATAAGAATGAATAAATCAGTCAGTTGGTTTTATCACTCACCCAAGATCTCTCTAGGTAAGGCTTCTCATGCCAACCTCAGGCTCCACCTTCAAGAGAGCCTCCTTTCAAGAAATGTTTCCAGAGAATTCTCCTCCTTCAGAGCCAGCCTTCTCTCCTGGTCCTCCCACAGAGCAACCTCCTCAGTCCTCCTTCAGAGCCACCTCGCTCAAAGCAAAACCTCCCCTCTGTCCTCAGACCCCGATATCTTTAAGGAAACCATCTAAGTTCCCTCCCCTCAGTTCTCACATCTACCAATCACTGTCGATGTCTCCCCTGTGCCAATGGTGGCTCTTCACTTATTCACTTACTATCACTTATATTCAATTATCACTTGATAATTGGTAACAAGTAGTCACTTTTGATAATTGTTAGTTCTTGTAAAAGTTTTCACTGAAAATTAAATTATAAATAAACTAATTTTTAAAAAAGATAATTGTATTTTAGTTATACATATTTCCTTATGAATTTAGTTTTCAATGACTATTATAAATTCTAGTTTCAGAGGTTACTTTTATTTGGACTTTTCTTTTTTCAAGATTGATTTTATCTCATTGTCTCTTTTATGGTTACTTTCAGTTTAATGCAATTATTGTGTCTGTCATGTATGAGGCACACACATCACAATACATTAAAAACTTGTCATCATAAAAATAAAATAAATTTTAAGCTATATTCAACCGTAAATTCTTTCTCATGGGATAACATTTAGAGTTCACAACTTTCCTTAGATTTGGAAACTCTAACAGCAAATTTGGTCATTAGAAATTCTCTTTAGAATGAAAATAAGAGAGACTGGGGAAAACCTTTGCTTCCTCTATAGCTAAAATGCCATGCTGCCTGCAACTTTCCTTATACTAGCTTCATGCCCTTTCCATATTTACTATCTCATATATTCATAGAAATGGCCAGAAATTCTCTATTACATAGCTAATTTCAAATTTTGGCCTATGTATTTGTGAAAATTGTTTTTATCTCCAGTTCTCCTGTACTAATAAGCCTATACTGTTTTCTTGTCAATAGTAATTTGGTAAATTTGACTAACAATCCTACCTTATAATACATTATGGTTATATTTCTTATAATTTTCATAATACTGCCAGCTCCTACCACAGCCCTTATTCTTCCTGTACTCATTTTAAGTGTTTTTACTTAATGTTTCTAAGCAACCAACTAAAATTGGCAACACTATATTAAAAGAAAGGAAAAATGATCACTGCTTATCAATTCAGCACACAACGTTCTCAAGTATTGGCTGAAAGAAAACTAAAATGACGGGTTTTCAACTGATAAGTGCATTATAGGTTATTTCACAGCATTGCTAAATCCTATATTTCAAACAAGTCTACATGTGCTAAAAAGAAAGACATGCCTGTTCTATTTTTAAAACCAGTTTGAGTTTAATGTCATCTGTCTTCGTCATAGTTATTGATTGCTTCCTTTTGAGTCTTATTTTTAATATCCATCTTTGGGAACAAGCAAGAAGCCATCTCTGGAAACAATACATTGATATTCAGGGACATTAGAACAGCTGTGAATTACCATTTCCTCCTCCCCTTAATAGCTGAATGTCATATCCTGTATTTTGGCTTTCATTCACTAATGTGAGGAAAAGGATTCTGTCTTTTTACTTAACTCCAGTTTCATTAAGATAGAATGCAGTAGTACTCTGGATCACTTTTGTCTAGCACTAGCAAGACATTTTTTTCAGAGCTAAGTATTTCTTCCATCCATATACATGAATTGTTTATATTGTAGAGCCCAGTTTGTCTAGCCTTGCCATCTACCAAAGTAGACTCTTCACCTTTTCTTTTAAAAAATTTTTTTGTCGTTTTTTGTTTTCCTCAAATATCTCTCTCCACCTTCTCAATCTTAATCTATGACCTTCCTTTTACACAAAGAAAAGTGACTAACTTACTATTCCAATAATGCACTAATTAATGGAATTACTTACATTTTATTTTTTACCTTTCTCACCATTATTTCTAGCATAAAACAATTGGGCCTCACTTTGATCTCCCCTTGTCCCTCCCCTGACCCTCTTAATTCTTCCTATGCCATCACCAACATATTGATTTTATTGTCTTTGCTCCCGATCTCAGTGGTAAACCAATTCAATTCCAGATTGTTTTTCCACTTTAATCACCTTTGTTATCATTGAACATGTCTTAACAAATCCTACCCTATAGTTTGAGATCTGATATTGCTAGGCCCCCTTTCTTCTCACTTTTTTTCACTATTTCCTTTCAGTTTCTTGACTTTTTGTTCCTCCAGATGAAATTCACTATTTTTACAGCTCTAAAAAGTAATATTTTGATGATTTCATTGTATTGAATTGAAAATCAAATTAATTTAAATAGTAGTATCATTTTTTTAAACCCTTACCTTCTATCTTAGAATCAATACTGGGTATTGGTTCCAAGGCAGAAGAGTGGTAAGGGCTAGGCAATGGGGGTTAAGTGACTTGCCCAGGGTCACACAGCTAGGAAGTGTCTGAGGCTAGATTTGAACCTAGGACCTCTCTCGGCCTGGCTCTCAATCCACTGAGCTACCCAACTGCCCCCAGTAGTATCATTTTTACCATATTCGTATGGCTTACCCATGATCAATTAATAGTTTTCTTATTATTTTGGTGTATCTCATTGATCTGTTTTGCAGTTGTGTTTGTATAGTTCCTGTGAGTTTCTTGGCAGGTAGACTCCCAAATATTTTGTATTTTCTGTAGTCCTTTAAATGGAATTCCTCTTCTTATTTCTTTGTACTAGATTTTTGGTAGTTTAAAGAAATGCTAATGTCTTGCATGGGCTTATTTTATATCCTAAAACTTTGCTTAATAGTTTTAATTAATTTTTAGTTGAGTGCCTAGAATTCTTTAAGTAAACTGCTATGCCATCTATAAAAACTGATAATTGTTTATACTTTATATTTATATATGCTTATTTCCTCAATTTCTTTTTCTCATCTTATTGCTTTAGCTAAAATGTTTATCACTAAGTTGAATAGCAATAATGATAATGGAAAGCCTTGCTTTACCCCTAACCTTGCTGAAAAAGCCTTTAAATTATCTCCAGATGATTCTGGATCTTAGTTTTAGTTATAAGTTAATTGTCATTGAGGCCAGATGCATACGTTGCTGTGTTTTCTAGTGTTTTCAAGACTAATGGGTGTTGTATCTTATCAAAAGCTTCTTCTACAACCAATGATATGTGATTTTTATTGTTCTTGTTTTCAATGTGGTCTGTCATTTTTATAGCTTTCCTGATATTGAAACAGCTTTGCATTTCTGGTAAAGAGCCAACCTCCTTAGAGTGTATACTTTTTAAGATACATTGCTAAAGCTTATTTGATAATATTTTATCTAAAATGTTTGTGTAATATTCGTTTGGGATATTAGTTTATAATTTTCTCTATTTTGATCTTCCTAGTTTATTTTCCTGACTTTTTAAAAAACAGGATATTGGAATATTGTCCCATATTTCATCTTCATTTGTTGTGAATTACTGTTTTTCATTTTTGATAGTGGTTATTTGGCTTTCTTATTTTTTTGTTTAAATCAAATTATGTAATAGTTTTTCTATTTTACTGGGGTTTTTTCTTTCTAACAGCTAATTTCTAGCTTTACTTACTAATTAAGTAAGGGTTTTTTATTTTCAACTTTTTCATCTCCCTTGATTTTCAGAATTTCTATTTTTATTTTTAATTGGAAGCTTTTAATTTGTTGATGTTCTAGGGTTTTAAAAATTATATTCCAAATTTATTGATAACATTTATCAATGTAAATTCTCCTCTAAGGATGCTTTGGCTGTATCCCCAGATTTTGCTATATTGTTTGAATATTGTGATTATATTGAATGAAATTAATGTTTCTGTGATTTATTCTTTAACTTACAAGTCTTTTAGGATTAAAATATTTAGTCTTTAATATCTAATCCTTTCTTCAGTGGCTATTGTATATTGTTTTATTGCATTGTGATTAGTAAAAGTTATTTAATATTTCCATTTTTATTTGTTAATAAGGATTTTCTGCCCCAATAAATGATCAGTTTCAGTAAAGTTGCTATACATAGCTAAAAATATGACTTTACTATTCCCATTATAATTGCCAGAAATTTGTCATATATATCTTTTCTATTATTCTGTTCATGCCTTAACTCCTTTCTTGTTTATTTTTTAGTTATGTCTTAGTCTGAAAGGAATCAACTGAGATCCTCTACTATTATAATTTTACTGTCTATTTCTTCCTGTTCCTCATAGCAATTTCTTTGGATGCTATTCCATGCATTGATATCAGCTATTAAAATTAATCCATCATTTATGATTCTTTTTAGCACAATGTAATTTGTTTTTATCTCTTTTAATCAAATATATTTTTACTGTTACTTTATCTAAGATCATGATTGCTTCTCTTGCCTTTTTTAGTTAAGCTGAAGCATAATAGCACAAAAGCCTCTTATTTTAAGTATGAATCTTTATTTCAAGTGTATTTTTTACAAACAGCATTTTTTTAACTTTGCTTATTAATCCATTCTTCTAGCCTCTTTCACTTTATTAATAAGTTCATCCCATGCATATTGATGTAGTTTATTCTCTTTCACTCTGTTCTCTTCTTTATTTTCCTCTTTTTATTCCTTGCCATCTCTTTTCAAAGAGGGGAGTGAGAAAGGAGTGTGCTCAGCACTAATGCTTCATGCTTGATGTAGTCTGCTTCTTTTCCCCTGCTCCTTTTCTCTCTCACTTAGAACTAAATTGTAAAAATTTAACTTATCTTTCTTTCCTTTTGCAACACTTATTCAGAATCCACTTTTAGAGGTTAGAGTTTGTTTTCCTTATGATTTATCTGTCCCTGAATCTATCCTTACTTTTATTTTCCTCTCTTCTTCTGCCATTTCTAATTGTTTCACTATTGAGTTAAATTTATTTCTTTGTCTAATTCTGTGTGTCTGTGCATTTTATCCTCCTTACTAGTTCAAATGAAAGTGAAGTTCAGGTATTAATCATTTCCCCTTCCTGCTTGCTCTATAATTCTCCACTCCAATTTTGTAAGATAATTTCCTTACCCTATTCCTCTTTTCCAATCTGAATGTATTCTCACTCTACCCCCCACTTTCTTTTTTCTTTTAAGATCATCAAAATTTAAGAAAACCACTCCAGGCTTTCTGCTTATTTAACCTTTTTTTTTTTAAATAAGCAACTAAATTGCTTATTTAACTCCCTCTATGACTCCTTATAATACTGGAATTCCAAAGAGACATGCATGATTTCCTCCTTTTAGAAGGTAAATAGTTCATCTTTAATTCTTTCCTGAATTATTGCTTTTTTGGGGTATATTTTGTAATTATCTTAATCCCTTTGTTTGCATTTTAAAGTTTCTATTCAGCTTTATTCTTTTCACTTTGAATTCTTGAAAGTCCTCTATTTCATTAAAAATCCACTTTCCCCTGTAGAATTACATTCCATTTGGGGTATAAGCTATTCATGGTTTTATTATTATCTTGCCTTGTCCATGACTCCTTGGTACTTGAACTCTTTTCTTTTTTTACTGCTCAAGGTACTTTTTTCTTTGACATTAAAGATCTGGATTTTTGTTATGAGAGTTATCATTTTGGAGTTTCAGGAGATAATCGGTATTTTGTCTTTTCACATTGCCCTCTGGTTCTAAGAGATTTGGGTGGTTTTCTTTCATTGTTTCTTTAAAAAAAACTTTAAAAATTATTATTGATTTATTTGTAACATTCTTTTCTTTTTAAATTTTGAGTTGCAAATTCTCTCCTTCCTCCCACCTATCCCATACCCACTGAAAAAGCAAGATTTATGATAGAAATTTTACATGTGAATTCATGCAAAATATATTTCCATATTAGCTATATTACAAAAAATAAAGTGAGAAAATTATACTTCATTTTGCACTCAGAGCTTTTATCAGTTCTCTCCCTGGAGGTAGATAGCATTTTTTCATCATGAGTCCTTTAGAACTGCCTTGGATCATTGTACTGGTTGGAGTTGTCAAGTCTTTCACAGTTGATTATCATTACAACATCGTTATTACTATACACAATGATCTCCCAGTTCTTCTCACTTCATTTAGTCTCAGTTCATACAAGTCTTAACATGTTTTTCTGAAACCTCCCCCCAATCATTTCTTATAGCACAATAAATAATACTCCACCACAATCATATGCCACAACTTTTTTAGCCATTCTCCAATTGATGAGCACTCCTCAATTTCCTGTTCTTTGCCATGACAAAAAAAGAGCTGCTATAAATATTTTTGTACATAGAGTTCTTTTTCCTTTTTCTTCAAACACTACAGAGCTAGTAGTGGTAATGCTGAATCAAAGGGCACGCAGTTTTATAGCCCTTTAGGCATAGTTCCAAGCTGTTCTCTAAAAATTTTGGACCAGTTCACAATGTACCTATTTCTTTCCATTCCCTCCAACATTTGCCATTTCTAATGTAAGTAAGATAATATCTTAGGTTTGTTTTAGTTTTAATTTTTCTAAATAGTGATGTAGAACATTTTTTCACATGTCTATAGATAGTTTTTATTCCTCTTCTGAAAACTACTTATTCATATCTGGTTTGTATTGTACTTTTCAAATGAGAGATGGCTCTTTTTTCTATATTTAACTCAGTTATCTAAATATTTAAGAAATGAGGCCCTTATCAGAAAATGTTTGATATTACTTCATTGCCTATGGTACCTTTTAGCTTCCCTGCTTATTTCTTTTAATTAGATATGATTCTGCTTTTACTTTGTCTGAGATCTTGGTTGCTGTTTCTGCCTTTTTTATTGCAACTAAATGATATTAGATTCTGCTTCAGCCTTTTATTTTAACTCTGGGTGTCTCTGTTTCATGTGTGTCTCTTATAAAACAATATATTGTTCAATTCTAATTTCTAATCATTTCTGCTATTCATTTCCATTTTATGGATGATTTTATCCCATTCATATTCACAGTTATGATCACTAACTGTATTTCCCTTTATCTTGTATTCTTCTGTTTATTCTTCATTTCTATAAACAACTGAGTGTGTGTGTGTGTGTGTGTGTGTGTGTGTGCTTCCCACTTTTAACCAGTTCTAATGAGAGGGAGCTTCAGGCTTTACCTGCCACCTCCTCCATTTTTCTTTGCATAGTAAAACCTTTCTTCTGTGCCTCTTTTATGTGAGAAAGTTTTCCTGATTTTGCCTCTCCCTTCCCCCTCTTTCCCAATGCACCCCTCTTATTCATTCATTTTCTTTTGGAGAGTATTCCAATATAATTAACCCACATGCTTCTCCTCTATGTAAACTCTTCTAATTCCCCTAATAATAAAGTTCTTAAGAGTTACATGTGAAATCTGGCCTCAGACACTTCCCAGCTGTGTGATTCTGGGCAAGTCACTTGACCCCCATTGCCTAGCCCTTACCACTCTTCTGCCTTGGAGCCAATACACAGTATCACAGTATTGACTCCAAGATGGAAGGTAAGTGTTTAAAAAAAAAAAAAGAGTTACATGTGTCAATTTCCCATATAGGAATATGAACAGTTTGACTTTATTAAGTCCTATATGATGACTCATGTTTATCTTTTTATACTTATCTGGAGTATTATCTTTGAGTGTCATATTTTATTTTCAATTCTAATCTTTTCACAGAAATGTTTGAAAGTCCTCTATTTCATTAAATATTCATATTTTTCCCCATAGGATTATACACAGTTTCGCTAGGTAGATTAGTCTTTGTTGTAGTCCTAGTTTCTTTGCTTTCCAGAATATCATATTCCAAGCCCTCTGCTCTTTCAATGTGGAAGCTACTAAATCTTGTGTGATTGTGATTGTGGATCCATGGTATTTGAATTGTTTCTTTCTGCCTTGCAATTTTTTCTCTTTGACCTGGGATCTCTGGAATTTGGCTATAATATTACTGGGAGTTTTCATTTTGGGATCTGTTTTAGGAGGTGATCATTGGATTCAATTTCTATTTTACACTCTGGATCTAAGATATCAGGGCAATTTTCCTATATAATTTTTTTGATGTCTATCATCACATGATTTTGGCTTTCAAGTAGTATAATAATTCTTATTTATACCGCCTCAATCTACTTTCCACGTCAGTTGTTTTTAAGTAAGATATTTCACATTTTCTTCTGATTTTTTTCATTCTTTTAACTTTGTTTTATTGTTGTTTTTTTTAAATGTCTCATGGAATCATTAGCTCCACTTGCCCAATTCTGTTTTAAGAAAGTATTTTCTTCAATGAGCTTTTGTACTTCTTCCACTTGGCTAATTCTGCCTTCTAAAAAGTTCTTTTCTTTAGTGAATTTTTGTAGCTCCTTTCCCACTTGACCAATTTTGCTTTTTAAATGAATTCTTCTTTTCACTGGATTGTTGTTCCTCATTTACTAGTTGGCCAATTCTATTTTTAAGGTGTTATTTTCTTCAATTTCTTTTATTCCTCTTTTACTAAGTTGTTAGTTTCTTTTCATAATTTTGTTCCATGATTTTCATTTCTTTCTCTATTTTTTCCTCTACCATTCTTAACTCTTTCTTTAACCCTTTCATGAATTCTTGTTGGATTTAGGTCCAATTAGGCTTTTTTATAGTTGTTTTCACATAGTTGTCTTTTTTCTGAGTTGATATCTTGATCTTCCTTGCCATTATAGTAGCTTTTTTATGGTCAAGGTCTTTTTTTGGGAGGAGGGGGACTCATTTTTCCAGGCTATTTTTTTACTTTGAACTTTTTGTTATTGAAGTTTGGCTCTGCTCACCTGGAGTGGAAAAGCACTCTCCCAAGTTTCAGCCTTTTTCATGCTGCTGTTTTCAGAGATAGTTCTGTGATTCTGCAAGTTTTTGGTGCTTTCAAAGTATTTCAAAGTGATGCTAGGAGAGTGTTGCTATTCTTCTCCTGGTCTGTGCATTCATCTTTACCGAGGAAAGGCCCTAGTTCCTGTGTAGTCCTAAGCACTAACATTCCTCATTTCTTTGATACAGTGAAAAGGGCCCCTGTTTATTTTCCTTCCAAAACTTTACTCCAAATCTTTCATTTCCTTTCCAATTATTTCTAGTATTATTATATTATTTATAAACTCATTTAAAATTTTTATTTTATATCTTCCAAAAATTCTAGTTGAATATAGGTTTAAGCTTCCTTTTTCTTGGGGACTTTGCTTGAAGATGTTTTGGAGTCATTGACTTTTTCTTTTTTTTTTTTAATTTTAAACATTATTTTATTTGGTCATTTCCAAACATTATTCACTGGAAATGAAGATAATTTTCTTTTCCTCCCTGCCCCCCCCTCCCACCACCTTTCCCTCTCCCATAGCCGACACACGATTCCACTGGTTATCACATGTATTCTTGACTCACATGTATTCTACGTGTATCACATGTATTCTATGCCCTTTGGGCATAGTTCCAAATTGCCCTCCAGAATGGCTGGATGAATTCACAACTCCACCAGCAATGAATTAGTGTCCCCACTTTGCCACATCCCCTCCAGCATTCATTACTTTCCTTTACTGTCATGTTAGCCAATCTGCTACGTGTGAGGTGATACCTCAGAGTTATTTTGATTTGCATCTCTCTGATTATAAGAGATGTAGAGCATTTTTTCATGTGCTTATTAATAGTTTTGATTTCTTTGGCTGAGAACTGCCTGTTCATGTCCCTTGCCCATTTATCAATTGGAGAATGGCTTGATTTTTTGTACAATTGATTTAGTTCTTTGTAAATTTGAGTAATTAAGCCTTTGTCAGAGGTTTTTATGAAGATTGTTTCCCAATTTGTTGCTACCCTTCTGATTTTGGTTACATTGGTTTTGTTTGTACAAAAACTTTTTAATTTGATGTATTCCAGATTATTTATTTTGCATTTTGTAACTCTTTCTAATTCTTGTTTGGTTTTGAAGTCTTTCCTTCCCAAAGGTCTGACATGTATGCTATTCCGTGTTCGCCTAATTTTCTTATAGTTTCCTTCTTTATGTTCAAGTCCTTCACCCATTTTGAATTTATCTTGGTGTAGGGTGTGAGGTGTTGATCTAAACCTAATCTTTCCCACACTGTCCTCCAATTTTCCCAGCAGTTTTTATGAAATAGTGGATTTTTGTCCCAAAAGCTGGAATCTTTGGGTTTGTCATATACTGTCTTGCTGAGGTCGCTTGCCCCCAGTCTATTCCACTGATCCTCCTTTCTGTCTCTTAGCCAGTACCAAATTGTTTTGATGACCTCTGCTTTATAATATAGTCTGAGATCTGGGACTGCAAGACCCCCTTCCTTTGTATTTTTTTTTCATTATTTCCCTGGATATCCTTGATCTTTTGTTCTTTCAAATGAACTTTGTTATGGTTTTTTCTAAATCAGTAAAAAAAAAATTTTGGAAGTTCCATGGGTATGGCACTAAATAGATAGATGAATTTGGGTATGATGGTCATTTTTATTATATTGGCTCATCCTACCCATGAGCAGTTAATGTTCTTCCAATTGTTCAAGTCTAGTTTTAGTTGTGTGGAAAGTGTTTTATAGTTGTGTTCATATAGTTCCTGTGTTTGTCTCGGGAGATAGATTCCTAAATATTTTATTTTGTCTAAAGTAATTTTGAATGGGATTTCTCTTTCTAGTTCTTGCTGCTGAGCTGTGTTGGAATTATATAGAAATGCTGATGACTTATGTGGGTTTATTTTGTATCCTGCAACTTTGCTAAAGTTGTTGATTATTTCAATTAGCTTTTTGGTTGAATCTCTAGGATTCTTTAAGTAGACCATCATGTCATCTGCAAAGAGCAATAATTTGGTCTCCTCCTTGCCTATTTTAATGCCTTCAATTTCTTTTTCTTCTCTAATTGCTACTGCTAGTGTTTCTAATACAATGTCAAATAATAGAGGTGATAATGGGCATCCTTGTTTCACTCCTGATCTTAATGGGAATGGATTTAGTTTAGCCCCATTGCAGATGATATTAGTTGGTGGTTTTAGATATATACTGTTTATTATTTTTAGGAATGGCCCTTCTATTCCTATGCTTTCTAGTGTTTTTAGTAGGAATGGGTGTTGTATTTTATCAAAGGCTTTTTCTGCATCTATTAAGATAATCATGTGGTTCTAGATGATTTGCTTGTTGATATGTTCAATTATGTGGATAGTTTTCCTAATATTGAACCAGCCCTGCATCCCTGGTATAAATCCTACTTGATCATGGTGGATGACCCTTCTGATCACTTGCTGGAGTCTTTTTGCTAGTATCCTATTTAAGATTTTTGCATCTATATTCATTAGGGAGATTAGTCTATAATTTTCTTTCTCTGTTTTTGCCCTGCCTGGCTTTGGAATCAGTACCATGTTTGTTTCATAAAAGGAGTTTGGTAGAACTCCCTCTTTGCTTATTATGTCAAATAGTTTGTATAGTATTGGAGTTAGCTGTTCTTTGAATGTTTGATAGAATTCACTGGTGAATCCTTCAGGCCCTGGGGATTTTTTCTTAGGAAGTTCTTTGATGGCCTGTTGGATTTCTTTTTCTGTTATGGGATTATTTAAGAAATTTATTTCTTCTTCTGTTAGTCTAAGCAATTTATATTTTTGTAAATATTCATCCATATCACCTAGGTTGGTATATTTATTGCCATATAGTTGGGCAAAGTAGTTTTTAATGATTGCTTTAATTTCCTCTTCATTGGAGGTGAGATCCCCCTTTTCATCCTTGTTGCTGTTAATTTGCCTTTCTTCTTTCCTTTTTTAAATTAGATTGACCAGTACTTTGTCTATTTTGTCTGTTTTTTCAAAGTACCAGCTTCTAGTCTTGTTTATTAGCTCAATAGTTCTGTCACTTTCGATTTTATTAATTTCGCCCTTAATTTTTAGGATCTCTAGTTTGGTTTTCTTCTGGGGGTTTTTAATTTGTTTATTCTCAAGTTTTTTGATTTGCATTTCCAATTCCTTGATCTCTGTCCTCCCTAATTTGTTAATATATGCACTCAGGTATATGAATTTTCCTCTAAGTACTGCCTTGGCTGCATCCCATAAGGTTTGAAAGGATGTCTCACCATTGTTTTTCTTTAACGAAATTATTAATTGTTTCTATGACTTCTTCCCAAACTATCCGATTTTGGAGTATCATATTATTTAATTTCCAATTAATTTTTGATTTGGCTCTCCATGTACTCTTACCAATCAATATTTTTATTGCCTTGTGATCTGAAAAGGCTGCATTTATTATTTCTGCTTTTCTGCATTTGAGTGCCATTTTTCTGTGACCTAGTGTATGATCTATTTTTGTGAATGTGCCATGTGGGGCTGAAAAGAAGGTGTATTCCTTTTTATCCCTATTTATTTTTCTCCATATGTCGATTAACTCTAATTTTTCTAAGATTTCATTCACCTCTTTTACCTCTTTCTTGTTTATTTTTTGGTTTGATTTATCTAAATTTGATAGTGGTAGGTTCAGGTCTCCCACTAATATGGTTTTACTGTCTATTTCCTCCTTCAATTCTCCTAGTTTCTCTATTAAAAATTTGGATGCTATTCTGTTTGGTGCATACATGTTGATTAGTGATATTTCCTCATTGTCTATACTCCCTTTTAACAGAATATATTTACCTTCCCTATCCCTTTTGATCAGGTCTATTTGGCTTTGGCTTTGTCAGATATCATGATTGCAACTCCTGCCTTCTTTCTATCAGTTGAGGCCCAAAAGGTCTTACTCCAACTTTTAGTTCTAATCTTGTGAGTGTCAACCTGCCTCATATGTGTTTCTTGAAGACAACAGATGGTAGGGTTTTGGGTTCTAATCCAATCTGCTATTTGTCTCCATTTTATGGGTGAGTTTATTCCATTCACGTTCAAATTTTGATTATCACTTGTGGATTCCCTAGCATTTTGATAACTTCCCCTAGTTCTGACCTTTCTTCTTTAGCTATCTCCTTTTGAACCAGTGATTTACTTTAGGTCAGTCCCCCTAGTCCCCTCCCTTGAGATGCTTCCCTTTCTAGCCCCTCCCTTTTTATGCTTCCTTCCCCTTCCCCCTCTCCTTCCCTCCCTTTTTATACTCCCTTCCCCCTCCCCCTCCTTAATTTTCCTTTCTTTCTTGCCCTAATGAATAAGATAGAATTCAGGATCCCACTGGATCTAGATGTTCTTCCCTCTCAGATTTGCTTTCACTGAGAGTAAGGTTTAAGTAATTCCACTTCACACTCTCTTCCTCTCCTTCTCATATGAGAGTTCTTCCCCTCCCCTTCCCATGTGTATCTTTATATGGGAAAGATTATTCTATTAAGTCCCCCCCCCATTTCTTGAAGTAAATCTTAGTGTTATCTATGGTTCCCCCCCTCCCTTTTCCTTTCTTTGCCCCCACTTTCCCCAAATCTTCTTAATGCCCCAATCTTTCCCTATGCATGTTTCTTCTAACTACTCTTATGATGCTACAATTTTTGAGAGTTACACAAAACATTTTCCCCACATATTAATATATATAATTTGATGTAAATGTAGTCCTTATAGAAGAGAGTTTGACTTAAAGAAAAAAATGAGATTTATCTCCTTTTCCCTTTATTTCATATTTACCTTTTCATGTTTCTCTTGCTTTCTGTGCTTGGATATCAAATTTCCCACTAAATTCTGGTCTTTTTTTTAGCAAATGCTTGGAAATATTCTATTTTGTTGAATGCCCGTACTTTCCCCTGGAAATATATAGTCAGTTTTGCTGGGTAGTTGATTCTTGGTTGGAGACCCAGCTCTCTTGCCTTTCTAAATACCGTGTTCCATGCTTTGCGGTCTCTTAGTGTGTTAGCCGCTAGGTCGTGTGTGATACTTATGGGAGCCCCCTTATATCTGAAGCTCCTCTTCTTGGCTTCTTGTAGGATTTTCTCCTTTTCTTGGAAGCTCTTGAATTTGGCAATTACATTCCTGGGGGTTGTCTTTTGCGGATTTAGTATAGAGGGTGTTCTATGAACCCTTTCTATTTCTATTTTGCCCCCTTGCTCCAGAACTTGGGGGCAATTTTCTTTTATAATCTCCTGTAGGATAATATCGAGTTTATTGTTTATCTCTGGTTTTTCTGGGAGACCGATAATTCGTTGGTTGTCTCTTCTCCCTATGTTTTCCAAATCTGTGACCTTCTCAGTGAGATATTTTATGTTTTCTTCTAATTCATTAATTTTTTGGGTTTGCTTTATTGATTATTGCTGTTTTATTATCTCACTTTCTTCGAGTTGCTTAATTCTGGTCATTAGGGACTGGTTTTGCTTTTCAGCTTTGTCTGCCCTTCTATTGAATGCTTCGAGCTCTTTTTCCAATTGAGCAGTCTTATCTGTCAGACTGCTGATCTCTTTCTCCCATTTTTCTTTCCAGGTTTCCATCTTTTGGATAAGTTCCAGTTTGAGATCTTCCAGAGTTTGTTGATAGTTTCCATTTTGGGAGGCATGTTCTGATTTTTTTTGGATTTCCTCTTCATTCTCTTCTTTTCCTTGGGTACTTCCACCATAAAGGTTTTCAATAGTCACCTTTTCCCCTTTCTTCCTGGAGGCTTGATTTTGGGCCATGTGAGCCATCCCTTTGGTGGTTTTATTCCCCTTTCCTTTTTGGTCTGGGGTCTGGGTGATATGGGCGGGTTTTCTGTGAATTTAGGTTGCCTCAGACTAGTTCTTCCCAGCCTCCGAGGTTTCTTAGAGAGCTGGGCCCCTGATCACATCCAAACTGCCCAGGTGTTCAGCTCCGCCCAGATAATCAGCCTGTGGTCTGCCCCTGGTGTTTAGCTCTGCCCAGATGTTCAGCGCAACCGCCCCGAGTAAGGCTCCGCAGCAGGTGCTCAGAGCCGGGTTCTCCCGTGAAACCTCTCTGAGACATTGTTTCCTGGCAGTCCCCAGATCCCAAGGACCCTGGAGTGTCCCCCCCCCAGACAGAGACGTTCCCCACTCACTCGGTGTCCCAGTGAGCGCTCTGGTAGCTTGCTCTGGTTTGGTGGGGGAGGTGAGGTGAGGGGGAAGGGCGGCTCAGTTCACATTTCTGTGCAAGCTTTTCTTCCTTCTTATTATAGTGTGGAAATGTTCAAACCCCACATACCTTCGCCTCTGTGGGGTACTGGGGAGTCCTGTTCCACCAAAGGTGATTTTTATGCTCCTTTGATGTAGTCTATTTTGTTCGGTGCCTGGGAGAGGAAGAGTGTGGCGTCTAGATTGCAGCCATGATTACCCGGAAGTAGCCTCATTGACTTTTTCTAAGTTTATGTCTTGGCCATGTTTGTGATGATGAGAGCTCTTTAGAGTAGAAGGTTTTTTTTGTTCTTGTTGTTACTTATTCTTCTAGTCTTATTTCCTCAATTGGGACTTTGAATTAGTCTCTGAATACTGCTAGTAGGAGTATCTGAATCTTATTTGGTACTTATTTGAATTCTCTGGGTCCTGATGCTACTTTCTCTAAGTGTTGAATGTTGTGTTCTTGAAGGTTATCAGGGGCATAATAGGTTGAAGAATTTTAAGCTTTCAGCATATCCCAGTCAAACTAGTAACAATCTAGGCTAGAGCTAAGATTTACTGCTGTCATTCTCTTCTGAACTTTGGAAGCTCCTGATCCCAGGTCAAGTCTGGGCAACACAACCACAGTCTTTCCCTTGGTTGGACCTTTAGTAAACTGATGCCAGCCCTTGAGCAAGTTGGAAGTTTCTGCTGGTTCAGAGCAGCAGAACCATAGACTCCCTTGGTCTGAGTTCCCTATTCTGCTTACTTAGCAACAGGTCTCAGACTGACTAGGGACTAAAAATAAGACCAATCTTGAAATCTAAAACTCCAAGGTAAGTGCCACACAAATATTATTTATGCTCTTTACTCAATACATTGTTTGGAACTATGAACACTCCTAGGTCTAAGTCCCTTCCTCAGTCTACACTGGGTTTGTGACCTAGCTCAGTGTTTGACTTATCTTTACCAGTTCTGAAACAACTTCTTGTCAAAGTATGTAGTCATAGGCTTCATTCAGCCCCTGCACTAGAAAGCTCTGTGTGGCACTTTTATCTCTAGATACTAGACATTCTCCCAGTATTCATAAACCTCTATTTATCTCCCCCCCCCTGCTAACCTAGACTATAAAATTGTCTCCCTGTTATTTTCCTTGGAATTCCTGATCATAACAATATGGTCCTCTTTTGAGGTCTTTGTTGAGTTGTTGAGGAGGGTGTGGCTAGGCAGCTTTCTCCTGCTATATTTGCTGCTGCTATTGCTTCTCTCTGTCTCTGGGTCTCTGTATCTATGTCTTTCTCTCATTTTTAATGTTACTATGTTCTGTCAGCTTCCTTCGAGCATGCCTCTGTTTCTATATTCTTTAAAATTCCTCATTTGAGACAGATACACTGGCACAATCGAATGTAGTGGACTTTTCTACTAGCAGCAATGCACTGTTCCAGGACAATTCTAAGGGATTCATGAGAAAGAATGCTATCTACATACAGAGGAAGAACTGTGGGAGTAGAAGCACAGAAGAAAAACAACTGCTTGATCACATGGTTCAATGGGGATATGATTGGGGATGTAGACTCTAAACAATCACCCTAGTGCAAACATCAATAATATGGAAATGGGTTTTTATCAAGGACACATATAAAACCCAGTGGAATTCTGTGTTGGCTAAGAAAAGAGAGTAGTAGGAGGGGAGGGAAAGAACATGAATCATGTAACCATGGAAAATTTTTCTTAATCAGTCAATTAAATAAAAAAAATTTTTAATTCCTCATTTATCATACCTCTTCATCTAGATCATGCTGACTAACTGTGGATTATCCCACAAGTTTCTGACTTGGGAGATATTCTCTTTCCTGCCCCTCTTATCTCTGTTGGTGATCTTATCAGTTGTATGGGCTCAATTATCATCTCTATGCAGTGGATTCCCAGATTTATGTGTTTTACTCAGTCTGTCACCTGAACTTCAAGCCTATATTGCCTTATTTCCTTTTGGACATCTTAAGTCAAGTGTCCCATCGGCATCATAAAGTCAACCTATGCAAAATAGAACTCATATTTCCCTCCAAATTACTCATTTTGCCAAGGCCATCACAGTCATCCACATTTCCATTTCCTTCTCTCTTTTCTTTCCCTTAACTCCAATGCCCAATCTCTTCCCAAGTCTTATTGATCCTGTCTCCACATCATCTCTCATATCTGCCCCATCTAGAATCATAAAATCTCCACCCTGGTTTGGGCTCACATCACTTTTCAGTCAGACTGTTGTAATTGTCTCCAGATTGGTGTTCTTGTCTCTTGTCTTTCCCTTTTCTGATCAGTCTTCTACAGTCTTTAAGACTAATTGTCCTAAAAGGCATATTTGACTGTATCATCCTTTAGTAGTCCTCTTTTACTTCAAGATGGAGCTTGAGCTCCACATTCTACATGAAGGCACCAGGTCACACTCCCTTGCCAAACTCTTAGTGCCCTCTTTTGCAAACTACTTTGTTTTTAATCACTTTCTATTTCTTGAGTATATATTTATATGCATACCTGCCTTTCCCATTAGTATTTAAGTTCCATGTTACTAGTGGTTTTCATTCTTTGTATTTGTATCTTCAGTGGCTAGCAGTGCCTGCCATATAGGAGGTGCTTAAACTTTTAATTGATCAATATTTTTTAAAGTTCTGTGGCTCCTTGTTGCCTTAATGATAAAATTGAATTTGCTCAACCTGGCATTTAAAATCTTTTATTCTGATTCCAATGTGCTTTTCTCTTTCACACAATCTCCATTCCAGTTGATCTGGCCTCATAGCTGCTCCCTCTAAATGCTATATCACCTCCCACATTCATACCTATGTATAAATTGTCTACCATATTTGGCATATACTGCCTTCTCCTTTATGTTTCATAGAATCCCCACCTTCCTTGAAAATACAGCTCACATACCACCTTCTACACAAAACCTTTCTTAATCTCCTTAGTTATTAGCACTCCCTCCCTCCTGAAATTACTTTGAATGTACATTATATTTCTTTACCTGTGTACATGTATTCCACCTGAAAAAATGTAAGTTCCTGGAGAAGATGGATCAATTACTTTATGCTGTTGTATTCCCGAGCCCCTGGTAATGCTTTGTACACAGTTAGCACTTAAGAAAGGTTTTCTGAAGTGAATTGAAACATTCATGTCCACTATACTCTACTGAGTAACAAGGACTGAAATATATGTGATTATCAATCAATCAACAAGCATTTATTAAATCCCTACCATGCTAAGCACTGAGGATACAAAGAAGCAAAAGCCCTTGCCCTCAAGGAGCTTACAATCTAATGGAGAAGAAACATGAAAACAGATAGAAAAGCAAGCTGTGTTAAGGATAAATAGGAGATAATTAACAGAGGGAAGGCACTGGAATTAAGAGGTATTGGGAAATGCTTTCTCTAAAGGGTGGGATTCTGGTTGAGGCTTAAAAGAAGCCAGGAGATCAGAAGCCAGAGCAGGAGAAATGAAGTGTTCCAGGCATGAGGACAAGGAGAGGATATAATAAAAGTTTAAAACTATATGTATAGGAGAAGTCTATTCAAGGTAGTACTAAAGATATGAGGAGAATCATACCCATCCAGAGTTCAAAGAATGAAGAGAGGACTCTTCTTGGGCTTGGAGAAAGTGAGAGATTCCTACAGAAAGAGAGAAGGACATAAGGTAACCAAAAATCCAGTAAGATAGAGAGAGCAGGATGAAATCAGGGGATGAGGAATAATTCATTTTTACTTGAGCATAAAATACAAAAAGTTGTAATGGAACAAAAAGTAGGCAGGGGCTAAATTGTAGAGGACCTAGAATGCCAGGTTAGAGTATGTTTATTTTTTATTCATTTAGTTGAGAATGCCAGAAGTTGCAATGTAATGCTTATTAGTGCATAAGAATGAATGACAAGTGCATTAGATCAGACTCTTTCCTGGAGCCTGATGGAGTGGAATCCCTGAGGGACAGTTGAGCAATTGACTCTTTCTGAACCTGAGAGAGGAAGGAGACAGGTGTGTTTTTTCTAAAGCAGCTTGAGGATCATCTTTCAAGATACAAGCCTGTGAATATCTTTTGCTGTGGATAAGAAGTTAGACTTCAGTCTTCTGCTGGACAGAGATTGAGAAGCTGATACAACTGGGGAAATACTATCTATGAACATATCTTCTGGGTTTCTTGGATTTTGCTCACCAAGGACTCTTTTGTAAGATACTGGTCCCTGATAGACTTTGCCTTTAGATAACTTAGAGATTAGATAGAAAGTCAGATAGTATACATATATATATGTGTAATACACACACACACACACACACACACACACACACACACACACACACACACACACACACATATATATAGGGTAAAAGAAGTTAAGATAAGATTTCTCCCTTATCCCTTTTCTTCCTTTCTCCCTTCTCCCTCTCTGCTAAATAAAATCAAAATATTTAAATGTTATTCCCCCTGTGTTTCTTCCCTAATACCCTTCAAATCTAATTGTAATATTTGCTATCCAAAAACCTAAACAGCTAGCGGTGATCCATTGTAGAAGTCATAGTTATGGCAGAGATTTAGTCTCTAAAGGAAATCATAGAGCTGATATAACTGCAAAATTTGCTGCCAGTAATGCTCCACTGTATGTAATGAATTTGTCAATTATTGAATCTGATGGTCCAGAAAAAGCCTATGTACCCTCAGAAATTCAAAAGTGGAAGGAGAAGTTTGTAACAAGGAAAGAACATGGAATATGACTTGCAGATACTGGAAAACCTCTGTTACCAAAAGACTTGTATACCTATTTGTGTCAAGCCATCCACACATTCACTACAATAGTAGTACAATGGTCTGAATTAGCAGATAGTAGTAGTATTTTGAGTTTGATGTTTGCATGGAAGTTATGTTCATCTTTTGTTTGATGCTATTTGCTTGTTTTGCTTTTGCTTCTGTTTGACATTTGTACTTGTTCATTATTTAATTCCTTTTCCTTTTTCCTTGTTAAATTCCCTAGAATAGGTTAGTATTAGTTATATTAAGATAGTTGAATGTAGGTTGTTTGTTATTTGGGGTAGATATCTTAGTTTAGGTAATTGGTAAGTATTTTAGGCTGGGCACAAATACCAAAATAGTGTTTTCAACATGATTTATGCTTTGTGCAAAGGGGGGAATGTAGTAAGCAAAGGAAGGTTGTAAAAGGATTTTGCAAAATGAACTGCATTTGATTGAGAGGGACATGTGACAGAATCACATGGGAGACTGGGTCAAGATTCTAAGGTCCCAAATGAAAAAAAAGAAAAACAGTCTCCTGGAGGAAGCTTTTGGAGATAAGTAAGATATCCATCTTTCTACAAGGTTTCAGGCCCTTTGTAAGAAACCAGCTTGTTGGAGAAAAACTGTTTTTACTGGCTACTAACAGCTGGATAGAAGACCAAAGAACCACTTCTCAGCTAGACCTACTTTGGGCATTTCCTCTGGAATCTTGGCTCATTTACTGGACTCTGTTTTGTGAAGTTCCGTTTGGGGTGAACTTAACTTATCTAATTTATTTAGCCTAGATAAGTTAGCCATTAGGATATTATTAAGGGAATTTAGGTTTGGGGAATAAAATTAAGTACTTCCTTCTCCCTTATTATCCTCCTTCCTCTCCCTTTCCCATCAATAAATTTAAAATATTTATATGTTTTCCCTCTTGTCTTTCCCCACTTACAATCCCACCATAATAACAGACAATTAGTGGTAAAGGAGTTCTGAAGAAATTACATACTTAAAAGTGGAAGGTACATTTAAGGAAACAAATCATCTAATTCAATTGTCTCTTTTTTTTTTTATGAGGAAAGTAAGATCATCACATTTTAAGTGTTCTTCCATAGGTGATATTGATTCTAAGTAGTAGAGCTTGGACCAAGTTTTCTGACTCTAATTCCAGCATTCTATACATTCTGCCATCAATTATGTCTGTATACCAACAATTGAGTTGTTTTTATAAAGAAATCTTAGCTGGATATTTCAAAGTAGATAGTAAGTTTTTGGATAGGAAGAAATAAAATATAATTCTAGGATAGTAAATAGAACAGTTTGACTAGAACTTATGATTTGGAAAGGGGATGAAGTACAGAGGTAGGCTGGGATCAGAGTATAGAGAACTTTAAATTTCAGGTTAAGGTGTTTACATATTATATTGAAAGCAGGTTGCAGCTTGTTTTAGGAAGATAATAGAGCAAGGGCAAAAAGGGACACTAGTTTTGTATTTCAAGCATAAGATGGAAAGTGTCTGAATTGAGATGCTAGTAGTGGGATTGGAAAGATAGGTACTGTGTTGGAATAAGTGATAATGCTTTAAAGAATTGTTGGATATAGTGAGGGGGGAAGGGAAACAAAGATAACTAAGGTTTAAGTTTGGAAGACTGGAAGAATATTGGTACCATTAACTGAAACAGGGATGTCAAGGAAAGTTGAGTTTGGGAGAAAGGTAAGGAGTTTCATTTTAGGCATTTTGACTTTAAGGTGACAATAGAACTAACCAAATATAAATATCTGGTTTGAAGTTAGAAATATAAAATTGGATCTAAAGAGAGGTCATCAGGGGTGGCTAGGTAACACAGTGTACAGAGTACCAGACCTGGATTTGGGTGGATCTGAATTCAAATATGACCTCAGATACTTCCTAGTTGTGTGACCCTGGAGAAGGCACTTAACCCTCATTTCTAAGCTTTTACTGCTCTTCTGCCTTGGAATCAATACTTAGTATCTCTTTTAAGACAGAAAAAAAAGGCTTGTTTTTTTCCAGGCTTAAGTTCTTAAAGCTGGAAAAATATTTTTGTATTATTTACATAAAAATGATAGCTGAAGCCCTCCTGGTTTAGGTATTAGCACCATATTTGTTTCATAAAAAGAATTTGGTAGGACTCCTTTGCCTATTTTTCCAATAGTTTATATAGTATTGGAATTAATTGTTCCTTAAATGTCTGATAGAATTCATCTGGGAATCTATCTGGCCTTGGGGATTTTTTTCTTAGGGAGAGGATTGTTATTTCTAAGGGTCCTCCTCACCCCAATTCTAAAAATTGACTTTCGTTCCTGTGAACAAAATCAAAGAATTTCAGAAGATATGTTCACAGATGGTATTTCCCCAGTTGTATCAGCTTCTCAATCTCTGTCCAGCAGAAGAATGAAGTCTAACTTCTTATCCAAAGCAAAAGATATTCACAGGCTTGTAACTTGAAAGATGATCCTCAAACTGCTTCAGAAAAAAAAAAAACACACCTGTCTCCTTCCTCTCTTAGGTTCAGAGAGAGGAGAGAGAGAGAGAGAGAGAGAGAGAGAGAGAGAGAGAGAGAGAGAGAGAGAGTCCCTCAGGAATTCCACTCCACCAGGCTCCAGAAAAGATTATTATGTCATGCACTTGTCAATCATTCTTATGCACTAAGCATTACCTTGCAACTGCCCTCCCTTTGCACAAAGCCTAAATCATGTTGTAAACACTATTTTGGCATTTGTGCACAAACTAAATTACTTACAGATTACCTAATCTAAGATATCTACCCAAAACAACAAACAACCTACACTCAACTATTGTAAGGATAAAATTTTAGCCTTGTGACTTGAAAATCTAAATTAATTTGGTCTCTAGGGAAAATTCCCAAATAATAAAATACCCAAGTCAACTGGAAATTATGGTGATTTAATTAATATAGAGAGAAGGAATTAAGGAAGAGACAGAGACAGAGACAGAGAGAGACAGAGAGAGGGGGAGGGAGGGAGAGAGAAAGAGAGCAGAGAGAGAGAGAGAAAAGGAGGAGAGAGAGAGAGAGAGAGAAGGAGAGAAGTTAATTTAAACCTCTCCGGCGTTCAGGCTGAGCCAGGCAGTAGCTAAAGGCCTTGACCAAAGTGGCCTCCTTGAGCCCAAGGGAAAGGGAGTCAGTCTTATAACTCACCATGAGACCATCTCCAGGAAACTGTCTGAGGGAGATCCTCCAGGCTGAGTTCCAGTCCTGAACTCAACTCCAAATCCCTGAACTGACTTTTCTACTCTCCTTTTAAAGAAATTTTCTCTTATGTCACCTCCCCTAAATTTTCACATCTACCAATCACAATAGATGCTTTTCTCCAGGACTGCCCATTCTTTAGTTCTCACCTTCTCTGGTTAGATTATATCTTTTGAGGTACTTCACACTTCTTTGTTAAGCTTACCTTTTGTTAGTTACTTGACCTTTTTGTGATTAATTTAACCTTTATAGGTATTTCACACCTTTTTGTATTAGATCTAAAAATACACTTAGCCTAGCTTCATTATAAGGTATGAGTTAAGTACCTTTGTTGTTCAATCAGGAGTTTACAACTTTATCTTCCCCTAAAGTATGTCTAATTAGGGTGGAGTAATTTTAAAATTCACACTATCTTAATCTATCTAATACTAACCTATTCCAGGGATTTTATTGAGGAAAGGGAAAAAAGGAATTAAATAATGAACAAATGCAAATTTCAAACATATGCAAAAGCACAACAAGCAAATAACATCAAAAGCAAAAGATAAACACAATTTCCATGCAAACATCAAACTCATAAATACTATTATCAACTAATACAGAACATTCTACTACTATTGTAATACATTAACATCAAACTTAGAGAAAAAAATATTTTGAAAACTATAGTAAATACAACATTGCATAAGTTTTGCACATAAATTAAACCAAAACATTAAAATCACTCATGCAAACTACATGTAACAATAGATAAAATTAAACAGAAATGATCTATTTATATAATTACATATATATTTACATATAGGCCATATATACAACATACATGTATGCTATACCCTCCATATTTATACATATGATGCATATATTACATATATACATGCACACACTATAATACAATTAATTTAATATTCTATTATATGCATTATTTACATATGTTTACAATTTTGTTTGATATATGGAGTTACATGTTATTTGTGTTATATAATGTATGTTTTATGCAATGCAAATCAGTATCTAATGTTATTTATCTTATCTAACTAAATCTGTCTTCAAAATTCTTTTCTAACCAAATTTCTGTACTAAACTAAGTGACTAAGTAGCTAAGTGTTGTGAGTAACTAACTAATTTATATCTAATTATAATGTTAGTATCCTTACTGTACATTGTTTCACTCATTCAAATAGTGATTCAATGCAGCCTAATCCTGTTTATGTATTTGTGTTTATATTTTGTTAATGCTGTTACTTTTGCTATGTTGTGTTGTTTTGTTACTGTAATGTCAGCGTTACTGTTATGTTAGTGTTATGTTACTGTTGCATGTAATATACTTAATATAAAAAGCACTACTTCAGATCTTTCCTTCTCTTTTCATCATCTCTTGATTGAATAATTCTTTTTCTCCAACTCCATAGTAGTAAATATATTTATGTTTGTTTGTAAATATGTTATGTTGTTTTGTGTTATAATATATTACCCAAAATTTTAATTCATTAATCCATTAATCCTTTGGTCCTCTTCATTGCAAATTTCCCAAAATCTTTAAATTTAGAAGTTTTCAGTCCTTTAACAATGTCCATTAATTTCCTGAATTCTTCTTTTGATCTGCATTGTCTTTCTCTCTCCTCTTCCACTGGAATGGTCCTCTCCTTACTGATCTTTTTGACTGCAGACTCAATTTGCCTGATGATTCTAACTTTCTACTATTTATCCTTCTTTAATTTCTTCTTGTTCAATAATTTGTACATTTTCATTATTTATGCCATGTGCTAATTTTATATGTGAACAATGATAGCCTGAATCTCTACCCAAAACATTTACTGAAGATGGAGAAACTAACACAATGGTATAAGGCCTTACCCAACTCTCTTGTGTTGCTGATGTTTTAGCACATATACCATATCTCCTGGTTTGAAATTATGGAGAGAATAATCCAATGGACCAACTTGGATCAATACTCCCATATCATGTAATTCTTTGAGTCATGCTTGTAAAGCACTTAGGCAAGAAGCAAGTTGACAATCTCCTCTTAAGAAAGAGGTATAAATTGTGTTACAAGTCTTTGCCTGCAGTGGAGCATGTCCAAAGAGCATTCCATAGGACGATATATGTAAATCTGCAATTGGTCTTGTACATAAATAAAACAAAGCTATGGGAAGAATATATGGCCCTTTGAGATGTTTCAGCATAGATCTTCCCCACCATAGTTTTGCGTTCCCTATTTACACGCTCTACCTGACCTGAACTTTGTGGGTGATAAGGAATATGATATTTGCTTGTTATTCCTAGATTCTCATAGATTCTTTTCAGGATATGTTGCGTGAAATGAGATCCCTTATCAGAGTCTATGGTAAGTGGTAGTCCAAATCTAGGTATAATTTCCTTAATTAACATGTTTACCACAAAGCTAGCTGTATTTGTATTTGATGGAGATGCTTCAGGCCACTTAGTTAATCTGTCTACAATTACCAAGCAAAACTTGTATCTTCCAGCTTTTGGCATGCTGATGTAATCAATTTGCAGGCTCTCAAATGGACAATATACTAAAGGTCTACCACCTAAACCTTTCTGTCTGAATGCCCCTTGATTGAATTTTTGGCAAATAGAACAGGTTGTACAGATCTTATTTGCTACAATACACTTATTCCAGGAGCTACCCATTGTCCCTTTATGGTGTCAATTACAGCTTGAGTACTAAAATGACCTTTTGTGTGGATGGCTTGACACAAATAGGTATACAAGTCTTTTGGTAACAGGGGTTTTCCAGTATCTGCTAACCATATACCATGTTCTTTTCTTGATCCAATCCTCTTTTATAAGGATTGCAAAATCATTAAAATCTTACTACACTGTATTAGTGGTGTCAAATTCAAATAGGCCACATATTGACTTAAACAAACACAGATTAACTATCTATTTTTATTATATTTTTATTTACTTATTGTAAACATTTCCCAGCTGGAGTGCTCTGAACCAGAGCACTAAAGAATTTTCTTGGCCCCTAGCCTGTAGGCTGTACCATTCATTTGGTACTGTTTTATTTTATGGTACTGAACTTTTATATTCTCCTTGTATTCTAGTTTAACTTTCCTTTATTTATTTATTTATCTCTCGATTTCTCAATTTTATTGTTAGATTTTAAATTGTTTGAAATCTGGGATCATAATCTTCATATTTATTGTATCCTCATAGTATCTTCTATATATTAGGTATCTAATTAGCTTTTATTGATTTAGTCAGTTATTGCCATAACTATTAACCAAAAATTTCTTTAACAGTTTTCCTTTGTTATAAATAAATTCAGATTTAATCAGAAAAACAAACTTTATACTCTCTGAACCTGTTTTCTATGTTCATAGTTAATCTAATAATTTCATAGTTGGAAATCTTGTATTATAATCCTGTGAATTTGTTTTATGCCTCTCAGTGAAAGATCTACCAACAATTTGCCTCGATGTTAGACAAAAGCAGCGCCTGTCTATTGATTCATTGTCAGTTGAAATGAAAGCTCCTGAAATGAAAGCACCTGAAACAAAAGAACCTACCCTTCTTGTCCGTAACAAAACTATGAAAGATTTTCAGTAAGTTCCATTCTACTCAATATTTACTAAGCAGTCATCTTCATGTCCTCTGAAATTTTTATAGAATGTATCAGTTCTCTATTTTTTGTGAGATGCTGGGCTCATGGATTACCTTGGAGTTCATTAGTTATTAGTATTTATCGGTTAATTGTTCATCAGTATTTTTATCAATTAATTATAGGAAAGTATTACCAAATTATTAATATTCATATTAATAATGCAATTATTTGCATACCTTTTTGCTGTCAATTTTTCTGCTTTTTATCTTTTCACTGCTTGTTGAGTCTCACACTGATTGATCCAAGAAAGAGGAAATAAAATTTAAATCCATTCCTTTTTCCATGTGTTAGCAGCTCTCATAAAAAGACAATGACAGATGTTTGTTATTGGTAACACACCAACAATAGCTGACAATTATATTGTATGAAATATTATATGTAATTTTTCTTGTTTGATTCTTACAACAATCTTTTAAACTTGAAACTCACATAAGATTTTGACTAATAATTTGAACAAATAGACAAAGAAAGTTTAAGAAACAGAATAGCATCTAAAAACATGACAAAATAATATTGCTTGCTGTTGATTTTCAAGAAATAATAATAGCAGCCAAAGAGTGCTTAGATGTTTGATAATCACATTAGAGTGACTACAGTTAGCATAGTTCCTGGCATATGGTAGGCACTTAATAAATTCTTATTTATTATGTAAAATGTAGAACAAAAGCTATGATTAAAAAAACTTGAATTTAGTAATGGCAGTCAAACTGCAACCAAAGGGCGGACCACATATATAGATTAATAAACTGGATTTGCAAACACACCTAAATACTATTGTCAGTAGTTATTTTTACATTGGCATCACAAATACTAAGACTCCAGGAATCCTCCAGTAGCCAATACTTTAGAGGAACTAGTTTATGAAAAGTTGTTTAATGGCATACTTAAAATTCTACTTCCTAAAACTATCTTTTAGATAAAATAAAATGGCTTTTCACTTCAATAGTGTCATGGAAGGATTTCACAAAGGAAGTATAGAATAAAGGAAAGAGCATTTAACATATAGTTAAAAGACTTTTGGGGTTTTAATCCCTATTTCTCCAGCATGTTCCTTTGGCAAGTCACATAAACATCCTGAGCCTCAGCTTCTTATTTAAAAAGTGAAGATAATAATGTTTACATGATCTATTTCTTAGTGTTGTGAAAATGTGTTTATAGGTCTTTAAATCTATATGAAGTGTCCAGAAGTTCTTGTGAAGGTTTAAGCTTAAATACCTTAAATAGCTTTGGCTTTACTCTGTACAAATGTAAGCTAGCCAATCAGTAGTCCTGTATTAAACATCTGCTTTGTGCCAGGCATTGTGCTGAATGCTGAGGATACAAATATAGAAAAGACATTCTTTGCCTTCAAAGTGCTTAGAGTGTAAGGGGGAAAGTCAGGGAATTTGTCGGGGAGGGAAAGGGAGAAGGACGAAGATACCCAAAGGGCAAGATAAAGTCCAAATTAACATAGTGGGGAGAGGAATGAAGAGATTTCTAGCTTAGGTACCCTCCCTTAAATGGACATTTTGGGAGGAGGATCTCTCCATTCCTCTTCCATTTACAGGGTCCCAGGAATAGAGGATATTGATGAATTGTGAGTACCAAGGATGAAGTGATCTCGCTCAATGATGAGGTTCCAAAGGGCATGATAAAATCCAGAGGAGTATAGCTAAATTTTAACAATAGCTATCATGACCTATAAAACAAAGATCAAGAATTGGTTTTTAAGGCCCCTAATAGCTATAAGAGTCTGATTCTCCTTTTACCTTAACCCTAAAAATCACTGTTTAAGTACCCCATTTTTTTTCAAAACTACCTGTAGCTTATATTTCTAAACAGCCTTAATTTTTAAGCATCTGTCATTTTTTTTAGACTTTTGAAGCTTTGTAATTTTTGCATGTATGGAAAGTTTGGGGAAATGCTTTTCTTTCCTTCATGGTTTTATTTAGCTTAGCAATTTATGCCAAAAGTATATATGTGCTCTGCAGTTTCATGAATCAATCTAGGTGTTATCTAATACTAAAACCATAGAGAGAAAGGTCAGAGGAAGAAAACTAGATCATTCTCCCTAATGAATATTGATACTAAAATATTGAATAAAACATTAACAAAGAGACTAAAGCCTATGATCAAGTAGGTTTGATTCCAAGAATGCAGGGTCGTAGGAAAGTAACAGTATAATAGATAATATTAATAACAAAACAGAAATCACATGATTATGTCAATATGTGCCACAAAGGCCTTTGATGGACTATAATATTATTTTGTGTTTAAAAAAAAAACTAAGAAGCCTAGGAATAAATGAACCTTTCTTGGTAGGGTACTCAGCATTTATCTAAAGCTAAAAGTAATTATCATTTGTATAGAGAAATAAATACTAGAAGCCTTTCCAATAGGTTCAGAGGTAGAACCAATGTGTATTTGTCATCAGTAGTATTTGATGTAATGCTGAAAGCACCAGCTCACACAATACAATGAGAAAAGGTTAACTGAAGGAATAAGCATAATTAAAAAAAAACAAAATTATTACTTTTTTGAAGATAGTATATGATGGCTTATTTAGAAAATCCTAAAGGCTAAATTTTATTATTTATAGGAACAACTTCTATAAAGTTAACAGGGTACAAGATAGATATACTAAATTAATCAGAAATTCTGTATATTAGGAAAATATTCTAGCAGAATGAAAATTCTTGATTTCAAAAAGATGCCTTTCCCAGAGTAAGTTGATCACTTCTGATGCCATCACCATGCTGCCAACTCAACCTTGGATACTTGGGTAATTTCCTACCTCTCTTAGCCTCCTCTTCAATCTGATTGCAGGGCAGAAATTAGACTTCTGGCTCTCCATTCTCAATCTGTAGCTCTGCCTCCATGGAACAAGATGCCCCCTTGCTATCCCCAGTTGCTTTCCTGCTTCCTTTTATGTGTTCTCTTTTTTTTTTAAACCCTTACCTTCCATCTATGGCTCCAAGACAGAAGAGTGGTAAGGGCTAGGCAATGGGGGTCAAGTGACTTTCCCAGAGTCACACAGCTGGGAATTGTCTGAGGCCAGATTTGAACCTAGGACCTCCCATCTCCAGGCCTGGCTCTCAATCCACTGAACTACCCAGCTTCCCCCTATGTCTTCTCTTTCTGCACTAGATTAAGCTCCTTGAGGGTTGGGGCTGCCTTTCTTTTCCTTATTTTTATCCTCAGTGTTTATCACAGTATCTGGAATATAGTAGACACTCATTAAATGTTTATTGAATTGGAAGACAAAAAGAAATTGCTTACAGAATTATTACAGTATATAAAACATCTAAGAGCTTGCTTACCAGTACATGTACAGGAATTATGTAAGGATAACTACAAAACAATTTTTCTAGAACTAAAGATTAATAATTTTAAAGTAATTAATATTTCATGGTTGGGCTGTGCTAATATAGGATGAAATTTATTTTAGAGATTGAGTCATATCAAGTCACTAAAGCATTACTTAGATAAAATTTTAACAAAATTCATCTGACAGCAAAGGGTCAAAAATCTCAAGGGAAATTAACAACAACAACAACAAAAGCTAAAGGAAGAGCACCTAGGAGTAGAAGATCTCAAATTATACTACAAAACTGTAATCATCAAAATAGTTGGTGGTTTTTAGGAACTAGAGACACAATAGAACAGATCAGTTAGACCATACAGATTTTATCCTTTTGAGTTGTGAGAATGAGAAATCTGAAATACTTTTGAATTCCCAGGTATTCTCCGAATCATAAGCTATTCTGTATTTTTCACATTTTATTTCTATTTTAAATAATAATGTGTCACCAAAATGATAAACAGTGAATTATTTTTCTGTGATAAGGTTATTCTAAAAGTTTCAGTTTATTCTAAAAATTTCCTATTAAAAATATGTGATAGAAATGCAGTTTATTATGAGCCAGTGCATTGAGACAATGATTTAAATGTTTAATTAAAATGACTAATTATTTCATCTCGATTATTTAAATATGATAGATGAAATAATTGATCATGTGATTTAAATGATTGTGGTCATTTAATAATTTAAAATATATCTATAATAATATAAATTATCCAAGTCTTCTAAGAGTGTACATTCTTAATGTACTTGGACACTTAAATTGGTCAGTTAGGTTACACTATTCCCTAGATAGTATTATTTACATAACCTCTGAAAAATTCTTAATTTTTTACTTTATTTTTTTCAAAGTTTCAAGTAGAAATCCATTCTCATATGCTATGACCAAATTGAGTTATAATATAGTTTTTTTTTTGCTTTCTCTATATTTTTAATTGGACGAGAGGGTTTCAAGGACACTGTAGCTATCGTTATAATAAGGAATTTGCTTTAAAGTGCCAGATAAATAATAATTAATTTATATAGAAGTCTCTCTACAAGACCACATTAATCCTCTAAGAATAGCATTAATAGCAGACATTTATATAGAATTTTAAAGTTTGCATAACACTTTTTATATATTATTTCATTCCCACAGCTATCCTGTAAGATGGGTGCTATTGTTATTCTGTTTTACAAATGAAGAAACTAAGGCCAAGTGACTAGCCCAGGGTCTATACCTTCTTGATGGGGCTATAAGAGTCAAATGAGATCATATATGTCAAGTGTTTTGTATACTTTAAAATGCTGTTTAAATATCCATGACAACTATTGCCTTGAATATTAACCCCAAGATATCCAAAGAAACAGAAATCACCCTTGATCTATGGAGGCTGATGGCAAGACTCAAATGAGAACTACATGAAACAAGATGGAATTTTAGAAGTTTCAATTTTCATTCAAATTTCATTGAGGGATGTAGTGAGCTGAAAACCCCTTGGATATCATCTCTCATTTTAGAGCTGAGGAAACATAGGTTCAGAGAAACTATGACTTGCCCAGGGCCATTTTGGCAGTAGATGGCAGAGACAGAGCTTCTAGTTCTAGTTTTTCCCATCTTCCCAGGCACACAGAGGAAACCACAAATTCATCAAAGTATCAGACCCTCTGAATCTGTGATGTAACATATTCAGAGCTTGTGGAGCCTTATGTCCCTACTATAGACTTACAGACCAACAATGTAAATTATTTAGGTCCTGTTATTATAGATCAGAGCTAGATGGGTAAACTAGAAAATTCCCTCCTTTTAGGAAAGAAGAAACGAAGGTCCAGGGGTCAAGTGACTGATTTAGGTGAGGTTTAGTCTCTGCTCTTTTGGCTCCATGAGGCACAGTGGATAGAGCACCCAGATTGAAGTTAGGAAGACTCATCTTTCTGAGTTCAAAGTTGACTTCTGACACCTTCCTAGTTGTGTTACCCTGGGCAAGTCACAACCCCAATAGCCTAGTCCTTACCTTGGAACTAATTCTAAGTATTGATTCTAATACAAAAGGTAAGGTTAAAAAAATTCAGATGAAATCTGTTAGGTTAAAGATTACTGTTAGGATAACTGAATTCTAATGCCAGTTTCACTGCTAATTAACTAGCCTGCTCTCTGCTTATCTTTCTACATCTGACCTAGCAAAAAATCATTAGAAAAAAAAGCTATATAAGTATAAATTTCTTTCTCAAAAAAGAGAAAATATATTATGAAAGCAAGTATTTTACAAGTGGTAGAGAAGAACTATAGTTGGAATTTGTTTAAATAAAAAATCTCTCTTTAGACATGGATATGCATCATGTCCTTGGTAACTAGGCACTTGTCTACATTAAGCAGGGCAAGGTGGTGACTGTTATTCAGTCATTTCAGGCATGTCCCACTCTTCTTGATCCCATTTAGAGTTTTCTGGGCAAAGATATCCAGAATAGCTTGTCATTTCCTTCTCCACTCATTTTGCAAATGAGGAACTAAGACAAAACAAGTTTAAATGACCTGCCTATGGTCACACTAGGAACTAGGAGTATCTGAATCCAGATTTGAACTCGGGAAGATGAATCTACCTGACTCCAGGCCAAGTACTTTATCTACTGCTCCACCTAGCTGGCCCAGGGCAAGATGGGACTAAGACAAAATTGGAAGTGAAATAATGTCATAATCTAACTTAGATATCACCATATTGTGAAATTTTATTTAGGATCAAATATTAAGAACTTAACTAATTCTGGGGGGAAAAAAGACTTAAGCATTCACTTTATCTCAAAATTGGATTTCATCTATAAATAGGGAAAATATTATTGGGGAATAAGAACATACTGTAATTATGAATATTTAATGTATTTCTTTTAAAGTGATCTTTACTTTTCATTGTAGGGAAGATATAGAAAAAGCGAAGTCATCAGGAGAATGGAAAGAGGTCCATGACTTTTATCTCACAACATTTGATTCTTTCCTGGAGCTCAGTGCTGTTTTTAAGGTTAATTGATAGTTTTCTAATCCATATTGTATTTTCTTAACTTAAAATTCTTCTAAAATATATGATTATTTTGTCATTTGCCTTGTTTTCCACACTTCAAAATTAGGTAACTTTTGAAATAAGTACACATGAACAAATGACTATTTAAATCCCATATAAAAACTATTCCGATCTGTTATGGAACAAGCAATGTTGTATGGTTCTTTTTTTTAGGATTCAAAAATGAATATGTGTGTATACACACATGTGCACATATATATATATACATACACATATGCATAGATATATAACTTCATTTTCAATATAAGAAATTCTTATAAAAAGATTCTTTTAAATCAGAACAAAAGAGGAGTTATAACATTTCAATTTTATTACTAAGAATTGCTTTTAAAAACTTATAATGACAAATTCAACTGTTTAATTGAATTTACAGAAAGATGCCAATACCCCATTTAATACTATTGAAGATTCTGGGATTAATGCCAAATTTGTGAATGCTGTGTATGATGCCTTATTAAATACTGTAAGTATTAGAAATTATTAGAATATACATATGTAAATGTTTTTAAATGTTTATTGAATTCACAAATAATAGGATTTATATTTTTTTAACCTAAAGATAATAGATTTGGAAGTTACCTATATAAAGTGATACTTAAAGCAGTGGGATTCATTGAGATTGCCTACAGGAGAATAAATCAGTCCACATGTAGATCTCAAGAAATTAAAAAATATAACTGTAATCTATTTAAACTTAACTATGAGCTTTATTGGCAATGCTCAAAGCAATGGCAGATGCAGAAAGGATTTAAAAATACATGTGCCAAAAAATTCTGCCAGTTGTCCATTTTCTGCGCAAAGAAGTCTTCTTCCAAGCAAATCTATTTCTTTCCAAAATTTAAGGCTAAGTCTGAGTAATAGCAGGTATTAGGACTAGTACTATTTTATACTCAGGAGAGTAAAAGGAGCCTCAGGTTTTTAAATGCACTGACAAATGCCTTTTAAATACACCAGTCAAAAGTAAATTAGGTTAAATGCACACAATGATTGACAGAGTTCTTCTTGGGGTCGAGGAGGCTATACTCATCAGTTTATAAGTCAAGTTCATTCTCACTGTTTCTGCCTTCAAGTCCAATTCTTCCTGTTGAGAAGATTACATGGCAAGCTTGGCCAGATGGCATCATAATGAAATTGGAAAGGTTGGTAGTTGTAGGATCTTAAACATATAAAGTGAGAGTTTGAATATTCCATAAATATTTGAGAGCCACTGAAGATTTTTGATCTCCAGAAGTAGATTTTCTAAAAATGAATTCCAAAGCTTGTCATGTCTCTGCCCAGCAAAAAAAAAAAAAATCTCATTAACCAAGATTTTAGTATAGCAATTATGTTAATCATTGTCATTTAATACAAATATTCATTAGAAGAAAATATATAGAATACTATTTATACACAAATTTAATATGTAAAAATTATTTTAAAGTATATTATTTATTTAAACTACATGAAATTTTAGGATTTTTTTTAGTTGCTTTGTAAAAAATTCTCACCTTGCTATTTTGCTTTTTATTGTGTCATTTTTGTGACAATTAAGAAAAAAAGATTTTAATAACCTGGCCCATGCCAACATGGCATGAGTACAATAAATAATTTTTATTTTTAATTTTTGTGCTAAATATGATTCTTTTTTAAATTTTAAATTTCTGTCATATTATCCTGTCTAAAAAAGAAAGCAAAAATATTTTTGCTGAGCAGTAATCATTATTACAAATTAAATATAGATTTTTCCCCATTTAAACAAATTTATAAACATACATATATGTAAAACTAAATTAATTTTTAAGTAATTTGATACTAACATTTTGGTTTTCTTTACTTTACAGCCTCAAGATATTCAGAAGTCAGTATTGAAAGGTGTCATTAACAGTCTATTAAGAGAATGGAAAGGGTAATTACATTATTTATTTTACAATTAAATTTTAACTCCCTAATGCTAAGTAAGGTGTTTGTAAGTAGCTTATATTTTTAAAATGTCAAATTAAAGTATTTCCAGTTAAGATCAAATACAGTATTATTTGAATAGCTTTTCCCTAGAAAAATCACCTTAATTTTTCATTATACAACAATTTCTTATGGTATACCTGTAAAATTACTGTTACTCTTTAATGACATTGTGGGCCATCTAAATTGTTTATAATCCCATTTTGAAAATGTAATGCATGCATCATTAAAAATTCTGTTCCAATACCTCAGGACCTAGAGAAGCTTTTAGGGTCATAGATTTAAATTAAAAGAACTTTGGAGTAATCTTCTCCAGCCCTTCATTTCTTACATGAGGAAACCAAGGCCTAGGTAGATCAGTTGACTTTCAAAGGTTAGAAGGTAGCAGGTAGCAAAAGTGAGATTTGAACCCTATTCACTGACTACAAATCCATCCTGTCTTAAAGCCAAGTTATTTTGTTGTTCCTTATCTGCACAATGAATTTGTAAGTGAAAACAAATACTTTGAACCTACTAAAGATTTAAGACTACAACCCTTCTAAAAAGACATGGCAAATGTTTGTTGTTTTGGTTTCATATAGAAATTAATCTTGTTATCACATATCACATGAGATATTGGCCATAACACAGAATAACAGGTAACTGTGGACAAGTCACAACCTCTCAGTTCCCCACACAGTTCTCTAAGATGGAAAATTATGAATGAGTTTGTACTTTGCATTGGTAAAGGAATTTTTCCAGATTGGGTATATCCAAACTGTTGAAATCACAAATCCCGACTACCCCACACCTTCATCCTGTCACCACCATCACCCCAATCAAAGAACTGTTGTTATAAATCACTCTCCTAAGAGGTTGTGATGCCTCATCAAAAGAAAATAGATGGGGCTGGTGGCCTAAAACAAGATATTCAATTTTTCATGGGGATTAGAACCTGTCAGTCTTTTAAAAAAAATAAATAAATTAAGAAAACAGAAGCATTCTGAGCAAGAGTTTTGAAGCAGGTAGACGACATCATGGGAAATTTCTTCTGGACACTGAAAGGAGCTATTATGAAGTGAAGAGACATTGAAGAAGGCATGACCTTGTTCACAAGTCACTCTGGGTCCCTGTTCTCTCGTCTTGTAAATGTGGAGGTTTCTCTCTTTAAGGATTTTACTATGATTCAGTTTTATCCACCATTAAAGCCACACGTTCATTAGTGAAGATGCTCATTAGAAAAGGGGGTGAAAATTAAGATTTTGCTAAAAAGTAGAACAAACCTTAACAACCAAGTACTTGTTGAACTTCAAGTAAACAAAGCATACTTAGAAGAAGTGAGTCAGAGGTACAAATAGAACCTCCATGAGCCCAAAGCCATGTAGATTTTCAGGAAAGTAAATGGGTACAACTGCAAGGTAAATGCAGGATAATCTGGAGCCAGGGGCAAATTCAGAAAACTCCTTCTCCTTTAAAGACCGAGGAATACAGAAGATGAGTCAGGAGGGTGTCAGTAAGTCAGCAAGCATTTATTAGTTCCTTACTGTGCTAAGCCTGGGGATACCAGGAAAGATGCAGTTTGGATATGCAGTGCAGCCTTATAATGCCTTATGCTTATATGATGCTGCCCCAAACCTGCCAGGCTCTTTATACAGAATAACACCCAGAACATAACCAAGGAGTCTGTGATAGGAAGCAGATTCTTGCAGGACCTGAAGTCTCAGCCTTATTAGTCCTGTTAGCTAATCAAATTGGTCACATTGTTTTATAAGATTATTCTCTTACAAAAATGAATAATATGGAAATGTATTTTGTGTGATATTACATGTATGACCAAGTGAAATTACTTGTCATCTCTGGGAGAGGGGAGGGAGACAATATGAATCGTGCAACTTTGGAAAACCTGTGTATAAATTTATTTTTGGAGTAAAATAAAGAAAAAATTTTTAATTGACCACATTAAACTAGAATATCAAACTTACCCTTACTCTTAAATTTGCTTCTAGGTAATTGTATTTCCTTTAGTTTTCTTATTTTACTTCAGCTGAGCAAACATGAGGCTCCTTATTTCTAGAAGCTATGTTCCTCTTAATGCTGCCCAAAGCCCATTGCTCCTGGTTCTGCTTCTTGGACCCAAACAGAATCCCTTTTCCTTATGAAATGCTTGAAGTGGGTTATGGTGAGTTTTCTCTTCTCCAGACTAAACATCCCTAGTTCCTTCAGTCAATCCTCATCTCATGAGCTCATTTCATGAGCTCAAGGCCCTTCCCTGTCCTTTTTGCCCTCCTGTGGACACTCTCTCACTTATGGCCTTCTGAGAATTCTTCCCTAGGTCTCTCCTGTTATATTGACAAGGTAACCTGCTCAAGTCAGTTATGACTTGAGATTCACTTAAATGAGGTCCACTTCCTGGGCTGAGCCTCAGTTTCTTCACCTGTAAAATGAGGAGGTTATAAAAGGGATCTGGAAGTCCTTTTTAAGTCTTAAATCTAGGATCCTATGATCTACTCTTTTAGTCTAGTCATCCAACCAATTCCAAGTCCAACTTGTCTGAGATTTTGTTTACTGTGTTATGCTACTCAAGTAGTATTCCTTGGTATATTAGGAGATCTCGCATCGAGTGTGTCAGGAATTGACTATTCATATATAGCTTATGTTCAACTTTGAAAAATGTCAATGTCGAAATTAGTCATTCTGGGAACTCCTGTGACAACTTTTCAGCATCAGGCCATGCATGTGATCTTCCGAAACCAAATCATTCAGTGCCTGCATGATAACTCTGATTCAGAGAGGCTTTCACGGTGAGGTGTCTATTGCTCACAATGTTTTTATACTATACTTAGTATCAAAGGAAATACGGAAACTCTTATCAGTGTAACATTAACCATTATTAAATTGGACATCTTCATGGTTACAGATAGTTTTCAATCTTTTCAAACTTGCTCAGTTGTCTCCAACTGTTCTTGACTCCATGGGCTGTGGCTGTCCATGTAGTTTTCTTGGCAAGGATAAAGGAGGAGTTTGCCATTTCCTTCTCCAGCAGATTTTGTCAAGTGATCAGAGTTTCAATGACTCACCCAGGGTCATAGCTAGGAAGTGTCTAGGTCTGCATTTGAACTCAAGTCTTCCTGACTACAAGCTCAGCCCTCTACCCAATGAGCAAACTAGCTGCCTCCTAACCATACAGAGGTTAAGTGACTTGTCCATGGTCATACAGCTAAGAAGTATCTGAGGCTGGGTTTGAATTTGGGTCTTCCCAACTTCCCAACTGCCTTTTCACTAAATTTAACAATCAGATTTGAAAGTTTCCTTTCTGGTTCACCAAAGATTATCAAAACTGTTTAAAGTGGTTACTTTGGTCTATTTTTGATCATGCTTTTAGAAAGTCAATTGACAAATTTTAATTAAACAATTATTATGTACCAGGCATCCCCTTTGTGACCTCTGACCCCACATTTTGTTTCACTATTCACCAAGTCCTATGACATGCTAGAATTTATGGGACATATAGTAATAAAACATTAAAATACAGAAAGCACATCTAGGAATGAACCACTATGAACTGAAAGTACTGCACAACTATTTATATTTTAAATATATTTTTCATAAAACTGAAAATTTATTAACTCCCTTGTCAAACATAAAAAATGAATCAAACAATGACCCAGTTAGCACAAATTAGAAAAACTTTAGGTAGAAAATGTTGTGCCTTTTCCTTCAGCTTTACTAAGTTTATTTTGATCTGAAGTTTTTCTCACAAGATTCGAAATGTACTAGTAGGTGGTAGTAGTAGTAGTGTTAATAACAGTAGTAGCAGTAGTAGCAGCAGCAGCAGCAACAGCAGCAGAAGACATGACTCAGTTCTTGTGGCAAGCCCTTACTGACCAATTCAGTAGGAACAGAATATTTATGGTAGTCATTGATTAGAACTCTATTTCTTTTCAGGCCACGGTCAAAAGATGATCTTAGAGCATATTTTATACTTTTACAGGTAAGACAGTAAAAACAATCCAGGTCACACACACCTTTTTGTGTATGTGTGTATACAGACATCCATATATGTGTATATGTTTATATGTATTTTATATATATATATATAGTAAATAACTGTAATAAAATAGTAATTGCTAATATGGATGAAATCTCTTGATATTTAGAGGATCACAATTGTTTATGACCAAAGAACTAAGACTATTGACAAATTTATAAAAGAAATGTAAGCCAAAGTGGGTTTTAATTACTTTAGTTGTCACATGTATGATGAGCACCCATGCCCAGAACACACAGAGTACGAGAAACTTTTTTCCTCCTTGTATTTGGCCTGAAAGTTACATAATTACTACTTTTTAATTACCATCATGTGGTTACCAGATCATAAACTTTTCTATAATAATACTATAATAAATGCTTGGATAAATATTGTCCCATGTAATTCTTAGCGGGTTTTTTTTTTTTGGCATTTCAAAGTTATTATGTAGGACCCAGAAATTTACTTCAGAACCTTAGAAGTGTTTGGCTTAGATTAATTAAAATTAATTAATGTTATTAATATTAATAAAATAAAATTAATTTTTAAAAAACCTTAGAAGTTTTTTATTTACTTACCTATACTTGAAACATTAACATCTAGAAGCTGACATTTAGAAACTATCAATTTAGCTGCAAAAATAAGCCTACTATAAATAAACTTACCATGTGCTAGGCATTGTGCTAAGCACTGGGGAAACTCAAGCAAGGGAAGAAGATATCCTTTCCTCAAGGTGCTTGTAGTCTAATGAGAGAATGTGCAAACAATTACAAACAAACAAAATGTGTTCAGTGTAAATTAGAAAAATGTTTAGGAATTTAGGGTGAACATACATAATAGTTGAAATTTGCAGTCACAATCAACATTTATTTCATTTTCTAAGTATTTTTGTCAAATCAGATTTAATTTTTTGTTGGATCATACTTCAGCAAATCTGGAATCTCATCAGTATGAACACTCTCCATCAGTAAATATCACAAATTACTCTTGCCTTCTTATTCTATGTAATTGTGAGCTTTTCCAGGGCAGGAAATGCCTTTTGGCTTATGTTTTTAATTCTAATGTTCAACATAGTGCCCAGATATAACAGGCACTTTATTAACTGTTTATTGGCTAATTCTGTTTCACCCCATGACTCATCCAAAGAGGATCTGCCCAAAGTACTATAGACTCCTTTAACTTCCTCTGGCAATTAGCACTTAGGCTGTCCAGCTGTTGCCCTCTGCTCTGGTTCACCTCCTTTTCCAGTCAGACTTTTCTTATATGTGAATGATTATTAATAATATGCTGTAACCTTCTTAGACTCATTCTGTATATCTTGCCATTGTCATTTGGTTCATTTGGAACTTTGATGCTTTCAAGACTGTAGCATTCTATGATTCATAGGCACATGGTATTACCAACAAAAGGTATTAATGAGCTAAATTATAGTAGGATTGATAAATAATTATAACAAACAGAGAATGAAGGGAGAACTCCTTAGAAATAATAGGGAGGAAGAGTTAAAGCTTGAGAGAGGAGTGAGGAGACTTAAGTTCTAATGATATTATACACTCTGCTGTTGTTATTATACCCTGCTATTCATTTGAGCTATAAGCACCCAAATAAGTTATTAATTGTTGTCTTTTAATTCTGAATCACTCTCCATCAATTTAGAATAGTTATTCTCCCTTGGGAAACATACAATCTAGTTCTCTCTTTTTCAAAGATTGTTTTTTTTTAATAAATGCAATTATTTTCCCATAGAATTCTGGAGGTTTTCTGTACATTTTGAAGGGACCATTTAGTTATTAAAGGACATTCCCTTGATATTTTGTGTTTGAATTTGTTTTCCTGAACTATAATTTATGATTCATTTCATTTGATTTTGAATATGTTTATTTAGAATGTTTCACACCTTTCTTTTTTAGTGTTGCAAAGTTTAACAAAATGTCTGTAATGTCTTTTGCAGAATCCTCAGTTTAATAACACATCTACTTACGTCATCTATGCCCACTTGCTAAGACAGATAGCTACCTTAGTGGAAGCGGACCATCATTTCCTTGCTCACTGGTTTAAAAAGTAATTTTTTCATGATACTGAATGTTATTAGTCTTACTGTTTGTTTGAAACCATCTGAAAGACTTAACGATAAGGTGCATTTAAATATTTTCAAATATATATTAGTAACATATATAAATAATAGTGCTTCAAAAACCTGTTGTACAAACTACAAAGATATTATAAATGTATATTTTAGTGCAAATCACCAATTTTGTCATTTTTTCCTTTAAATAATATTTTATCTGATCATTTCCAAGCATTATTCATTAGAGACATAGATCATTTTCTTTTCCTCCCCCCCTTAGCCGACGTGTGATTCCACTAGGTATCACATGTGTTCTTGATTCGAACCCATTGCCATGTTGTTAGTATTTGCATTAGAGTGTTCGTTCAGAGTCTCTCCTCTGACCTGTCCCCTCAACTGCTGTAGTCAGGCAGTTGTTTTTCCTCGGTGTTTCTACTCCCACAGTTTGTCCTTTGCTTATGAATGGTGTTTTTTTCTCCTAGATCCCTGCAGATTGTTCAGGGACATTACACTGCCACTAATGGAGAAGTCCATTACGTTCGATTATACCACAGTGTATTAGTCTCTGTGTACAATGTTCACCTGGTTCTGCTCCTCTCGCTCTGCATCACTTCCTGGAGGTTGTTCCAGTTCACATGGAATTCCTCCTCTTTATTATTCCTTTTAGCACAATAGTATTCCATCACCAACATATACCACAATTTGTTTAACCATTCCCCAGTTGAAGGGCATCCCCTCGTTTACCAATTTTTGGCCACCACAAATAGCGCAGCTATGAATATTCTTGAACAAGTCTTTCCCCATTATCTCTTTGGGGTACCAATTTTGTCATTTTTAAGTGTTTTATTGCATTTTTTATGAGAGATTTTGATTTCTGGTTTTTCAAATATCTGAGAGATAATTATTTTTTAAATAATATTTTTATTTTCATTCAAGAATTTTACTTTTGGGGGGAGAGGGACGAGCATTATTATTTAGATCCTTAGGAGAGAGAGCATAACATAATGTAGAAAGTAGAGACAGAAGACTTAGTTTCATGTCCTAGCACTTTATTAGATTGAAGGTCTTGAACAAGTCATTCTGCCTCTCTTGGCCTCAGTTTCCTTACCTATAAAGTTAGAATTGAGCAAGATGATTTTTAGGTGTCCTTTCTAGCTCTTAACATTCTGTGGTTCTTCCTGTCTAAAAGCTAATGAAATACAGATTGGCTGTTGTAGGCCATTTGTATAAGACATATGACTCCTTTGTAAGTCTACTTTCAAAATAACTTTTATTTTTGATTGATTAAAGTTAAAAGAGGCAAAAAATATGTTAAGATTGGAAAATAATTATAGCAAAAAAAATGGATAAATCAATGTACCTGATAATCAACTTTATAATAGTCATATTCCACTGTTTTTTCTTGTTTAATTAATAACCACTATTAAAGAAGAAATGTGTATTTTCTCTAATTCCTCATTATTTAAAATGTTGATGTAATTTTTAGAGATATTAAAATTTTTTGCATGTTTTGCACAACAAGCATGTTACCAAAATATAGACAGTGTTAAATTTCATTACAATTATTTCAAAATCTTTTCTAGGTCATCACAAAAAAGGTTCAAGCAATTGGTAGACAGATTGCTACAGTTTATTTCTTTACGCCTGTTTCCTGCAAAGCCTGAAGAATTCCCACCTATGACAAAATGTTCCTGGTGGATTCCATCAGCAACCAAAGTCTTGGCTTTGCTTAGTAGGTTTTTTTCCCTTCTTCTAGTTTTATCTTGCACTTATTTATTAAGTAGATTTAAGTAATACTATCTTTCCCCTGAAGATTATACAGAAAGGCTTAAGATCTCTCCAACAAAGAGAATTGTGTAGTTCTCATTTTAGTGGTAGTTTTCTTAATAAATTTACTTGAATAATATAGTACATGCTTAAATATTTTACTAAATTATTTCTCCCTGTAGATCAGTGGAGTTTGAATCACATTTTGTAAAGGCAGCATTCATATATGACCTATTAAACTCTGATTTGCAAGAAAGAGATTTCTATTAATTTACAAAGGATCATAGGAGACAGTGACTGAAGTTGTAAAACAGTATGTGGAAATAGTGATTGGCACCCTTTATTGCTATGATCACAATGGTTTGTATGTATGTTTGTAAAGAAATCATTGGCAGAAGTTTCCACTCAGTTTAAAAGCACCCTTTGCAAATAGATTTAGAAATGAAGATTACTAATGGAAATTTCATTCTCATTTCATACATCAAAATACTTTATAGCAGGGGCAGTGAAGTGACTCATTGGATTAAGAGGTAGGCCTAGAGAGGGGAGGTCCTGGGTTCAAATCTGGCCTCAGACACTTTCTAGCTGTGTGTCTCTGGACAAGTCACTTAACTCCCACTGCCTAATCCTTACCACTTTTCTGCCTTAGAACCAATACACAGTATTGATCCTAAAACAGGTGTTAAAAATAATACTTTAATATACATATAAGTATATACATATACATACAATAATGCATAGAAGTTGCTTGCAAATCAATTTCATATGTAAGATGATGAGGCTCATGCCAGAGTTTTTCTTTTCAGATGCTGCAAATGGTCTGGCACACCTTCCTATTATTCCTTATACTGATTTTTATAATTCTACACTGGATCATATTGATCTCATGGAAGAATATCACACTTGGCAGTGCTTTGGAAACTCTAGAAGGTAAGAAAGATCACTTACCAAATGCAGCCCTTTTTCATCTATCTGATCATGAATAACAAAGAAAAAAAATGATTTAATTAAAAAGTAATTTTGTCACTTACTTTCAGAAAAAGACCTTATACCAATATATTAAATAGATTATAAAAGAGTTTCCATTTAACACAGTGACTTTGTTAGGTAGATTCCCCAGGATAGTTCGGTTTTAAAAAGAAAGAAAGAAAGAAATGTTTTTCCTTAATCTGTTTTCTGTTTCTGTTTTTGAGCAGGTTTTCCTTCTGTCAGTATCCATTTGTTATTTCTATAGCTGCAAAAAAAATCATTATTCAGAGGGACTCAGAACAACAGATGATAAGCATTGCCAGGGTAAGCCAGATCATAGAAAAAGTTGTATGTTGTCTATAATCAATACAGTGAACATGCTTTTTGACTTTTCCTAATTTAACTGGTGAAACTTCAAAATAAACTTTTAAATAGTGGATTCCAGACAATATTAGGAAGCTCATGTTGACACAAACCTCTTCTAGAATGCAATTTTACAAAATTTCAGCGCCTCAGAGGTTTAAGGGTCAGTCAGAGTTTATCAAGTCCAAGCTGTAGTGTAAGAATCCTCTCTATGACACAACCAGCAAGTAATTATCCAAATCCATACGTAAAAACCTTCAGGGACGTGCAATCCACTACCTCCCAAGGTTACCTGGCTCTCTTAAACAGTTCCAAGTGCTGAAGAAATTTTTTCATACAAAATCCACCTCCCTGCAACTGTCATCTTTTTCTCTTCATTTAGCACTTGAGACAATCAAGACAAATTTAATCTGAAAGCCACATCACAGTTCTTCAAATACTTGAAGCCAACTAGCTGTCATAACTCCCTTACTCACAGTTGGAAAAGTCCACATATAGGTCAACTAATCCATCCTGCACCTGAACAGAAATTCCCTCTACAGTTTACCCAACTCTACTCCAGCCTTGCCATCACTAATTCCTTAAGCTATGCTGTCATTATTCTGGTTGTTCTATTATTGACCTACTTCAGTTTGTCAGTTCCCTCCCTAAATATGACATGCAGAACTGAGCATTGTATGTCTTATATGGAATGTTAAATAGATGGTATAAATCAAGATGAATAACCTAGACAGACTTCCCCAATCCATGCATTCTTTATTTTATACAAAAGTGGTCCAGGTCTTCTTATTGGAACTCATTGCTCAGATTCTTGTATCATCATGCAAAAAACTCCCTGAGGTAGCTTGCCAATATCTCTGATCTTGCCAGCCTTCTTCAAGTAGAGTTAGGTGAGATGAGAGATGAGAAAAGGAACTCTGTTGTAAGATCAAGATACAGTACAGTGGGAACATCAGCTAACTATCATGAATACTATTTCTTCATAACTAAAGATTGAACATAACTAAACATTGAAACATAACTAGTATTGAATTTACTTTTTTGGCTGCCTTTGTGACATCTCATCAGACTTGGAAAGTAGTAGAAAGACTAAATACTAAAGTATAATTTGTTGATAAAGTCTTGGGTTAGCATAATTCTTTAACAGCATCATCCCAACCTTAAGTGACAATTGAAACATGGCTAAAGGCATAATGACCATTTTGTGTATTCATGGGCATATTCTGAAACAAATGGGACATGTGCCAGTTTTACAAGAAACCAAATACATCTCCCAGAGACTTAGAATATGTGCGAAAAAATTTGGGATGGGGAGAATGGTTCTGATATGTCACATGTTCTAAAGAAGATGGAATAAATATTATTAAGCCCCTTCTAGATGCAAGATGTGTGCTAGAGGAACAAAGACTGGGAGGGAGAGAGTTGTTTTTAAAAAATTTTACAAAGATCTACAGGAAGAATGCATTAAAGTCATGTTAAACAAATAGAAATGGGAGTCACTAATCCCTACACAAGGATCCCTTAAACCACACATTGATTTAGTTTTAAAATGTAATTTTATTTTTTAGTATTTTTTAATTTTTTGTTAAATATTTTACATTTGCATTCTAATCTGGCTCAGCTACACTCAGAAGGGTTGCCGGCTGCCAGCAGCATAGGCATGTTTGATATCCTTGCATTAAAGCATCCCAAGATAAAATAGAACTTCACATTATGATAAGAAAGGCACACCAGAAGCACTGAGCTTCCCTGTTATCTCCAAAGACTTCAAATTGGTATCATTTCTTATTTAAGCTATAGTTGACTTCATGAGGGCCTTTCTTTTTGTCTCTTATATTTAATTACATATCTCAAAAAATGTGAAAACATGAAAGAAGTATTTCCTGTGTGCATTAGAGTAACTGCTATGCCATCATTCTCTTTCAGGAATGTTAAATAGATTTTGTAAATCAAGTGGAATAACCTAGAGGGGCTGCCCCTCATTCATACATTCTTTATTTTATACAAAGGTGGTCCTGGACTTCTTATTGGAACTCATTGCCCAGATTCTTGTACCAAATCACCATGCAGAAAACTCCCCAAAGCTAGCTTGCCAATATCTCTGATCTTGCCAGCCTCACTTCAAGTAGAGTGATGTGAGATGAGAAAAGGAACTGTCGTAAGAACTCCCATTCCTAATGTATCTCAGCTAGGTGTTAGGAAAGCAATCTGATCAAACTAAGCTGTATTTAACTGCAAGTTTGCAGCCATCCCATGCCCAAGAGTGCCTGCTTGTTAAGCCAAGTAAATTTCTTAATTGGTAGAATTTCAAGTTGTATGAGAGATGTTTTGGAAAGGGCCTGCAGAGAGGTTTTTCCTTAAATTACACAATTCAGTCCAGTCGGCCTATATGTAAGGTGTGTCCTAGGATAGAGAAGTTATTAATCTCCCAGATCCTTCTTTCTCACAGGTGACAGAATTTAAAGGTCTCTATGACTTGCCCAGGGTCATACACTTTAAGCATCTTTGACAAGATTTGAATTCTGGTCTTCCTGACTCATATCTAACATTCTATCCACTCTACCATCTAACTGCCACAACAAATCTAAGCTGTCTCCCACCAGAAAATCCTTGAAAGATTATTGTTCCCAAAGTTCTCTCTTCACTACGATACATATTCTGAATTCAATCAGACCTTTTATGGAATGATTTCTAGTCCTTCTCCCTGTCTTGATCACTCTCTGCTGCATATATACTCCAACTTGTCCATATTTGTTAAAATACAACATTTCAACCTAAATATATCCCATATGTTATTTGACCAGATACTGGGGGACTAGAATGAAACTGGACTAGATTATCTCTAAAGTTCCTTCCAAATGTAAAATCTTTGATTGTGTAAAATGACAATTCCATGACTCTCATATTTCTAGATACTATTCTTCCTAATATAGCTCAGCATATTATCTTTCATGGACTTAATATATTTGCCATTAGGGGCAGGTGGTGGCTCATTGGATAGAGAGCCAGGACCATAGAGGGGAGGTCTTGGATTCAAATCTGGCCTCAAACACTTCCTAACTGTATGACTCTGGGCAAATCACTTAACCTCCATTTCCTTGCCCTTACTACTATTCTGCCATAGAATCAATACATAATATTGATTTTGAAGTAGAAAGTAAAGGTTTTTTTTAAAATTATTTGCTATCCATTAAAATCACCAGGATGTCTTTCTCACTTGAAATGTTTTCCAAACACAACTTATCCATCTTGGACTTGTATATTTGATTGTAAGATTTTGTATTTTTCCATTAACTTCCTTAAGATTAGATTTAAACTATGAATCAAGCCTATTGGGATCTTTTCTAGATGCCAGTTCTACCATCTGGCATGATGCCTATTCTTTTTGCCTTTTTGACATCTACTAAACATTTAATAACTTTACCTTGATCAAAGTCATGAATAAAAATGTTAAATGTCTGGGAATGAGTAAACATTTATTTAGTGCCTACTATATACCAGCACTATGCTAAGTGTTTTTTATAGATTTTATCTCATTTGGTCCTCACAACAGCCCTGAGAGGTAGATGTTGTTATTATTTTTATTTTACAGTTGAAGAAATTGAGGTGGACAGGGATTTTAAAGACTTTCCCTGGGTCATAGCTAGGAAGTTTCTGAGGCTGAATTTGAACCAAGGTCTTCTTAAGTTCAGACTCAAGGTTCTATCCATTGTAACACCTAACTGCCTCTTGAATAGATCTCTGGATTCCTTTATAAGAGACCTTCTTCCAGTTTGAAATTGGTCATGAATCACTTTGTGAGTCTAATCTGAGTTTTAGAAAAAATTATCATTATCTTTTGTTTTCAATATCACCTTTATGCCCAAATATGTCTCTTTCCTTTCCCAAGAGATCCAGCATTTGATACAAAAAAAAATGATGGAAAAAACCCCAGTGCATCAAAAATAACACACATATCAACCAAGTCAAACAGTTTATTTATGCTTCTACATTCATATTTCACTACTCTTCAAAAGGTGTTTCTCATCTCTTGAAAGCCAAACTTAATCATAATTGTAAGACATTTGGAGAATTTTTTTCTTTCCACTCAAATAGTTGTAATAATTGTATATTTTGTTTTCCTGAATCTTATTACTTCACTTTACATCTTTCATATATCCTTTTCATGACTCTGTTTTCTTCATATTTATATTTTTTCTGTGAAATAATATTTTGTCATGCTTATGGACCATCATTTTATTTAATCATTCTCCAGCTGTGCTTCCAGTTTCTTTACTTCTTATCAAAAATGATACTATAAATATTTTCTCATGTAAATGGGATCTTTCTTTCTATCTGTGACATCCTTGGGGTATATGCCTAGTAGTAGGATCTCCGTTAAATGATATAGACATTTTAGTCACTTTCATAGCACAATTCTAAACTGCTTTCCAGAATGGTTGGACCAATTCAGAACTAAATCAACAGTTTTTAAAAGTGTGCTTTTTTCCCATAGTTCTTACGAAATTAACTTTCCATCTTCTGCCATCTTACCAAATTTTCTATATATGAAATAAAACCTCAGAATTGTTCTATTTGAAATTCTCATATTATTAGTGATTTGGAGTAGTCATTCATATGTTTGTAATTTTGCTTCTGAGAACTATTTGTTCATATCCTTTGGGAAAGAATCCAAGTTTTCAGCCAATTCTAAATTTACTTAAATACCATCACCTATCCTGCAATAATCCAACATGTCCACAAGTCTATCATGAAATGCTTTGTCAAACACCTTACTAAAATTCAAATGTATTATGTCATTGATATTCTCCTGATCTATCAGCCTAGTCACCCTGTCAGTAAAAAAAAGTATATGAAGTTACTCTTACATGATCAGTTCTTTTAATAAAAAAAAATAACCCTTACCTTCTGTCTTAGAATGGATACTACATATTAGTTCTAAGAAAGAAGAGTGGTAAGGGCTAGGCATTTGGGGTTACATGCCTTGCTCAGGGTCACAAAGCTAGGAAGTATCTGAGGCTGTATTTGAACCTAGTACCTCCCATCTCCAGGCCTGCCACTGAATCACCTAGATGCCCCAGGACCAGTTCTTACTGAACTAATGTTCTTAGTGATCACCTCTCTCCTTTTTTTTTATAATTTTATTTTCCAATTTTTTCTTCTAAGCTGGAATGAGCTCATCTGTGCTCTTTCCCGTGCCTCTTGTGCTGTATTATACCCAAGTTATGCCCTACATGCTGAACCATGTTCTCCCCTCCTACCCCAGCTTGATGGACCCTCCTTGCTGTCCTTCCACATTGTTCTGGACTCGAACACTGCTTCACTTTGTCTTCTGTTGGTCCCATTCCTCGCAAGATTCATTTTGAGATGCTTTTGTTTTATTGTAGTTATCTAGAGGATGAGTGAACTCTGTTTTTTACTCCACCATCTTAGCTGATCACCTCTTTCCTTTCAAAATGTTCATAAGCCATTTCTTTAAGGGTATGTAATAAAGGTTTTTCCCAGGAATTAGAATCATAATCACAAACCTATACTTTGAAGGATTTATCTTCATTCTGCTTTTGAAAACTGGAAAAAAGATTTGCTCTTTTATAGCTTCGTGGCATCCTCTACATTTTTCACAGTTTTTCAGAGCTTAACAACAGTAGTTCAGCACTCACTTCAAATTCTTTTGGTTCCCTAGGATGTGGTTCATTCAAGTGATTTGAATTCACCAATGGTACCTAAATAGTCTCTCGCAATATTCTCATTTGTTTGGAGTTTCAATTCTCTATCAATCATTTTTGACCTAATCTTTTCATGATGATGATTTTCCTTGGTATAAAATAAAAAAGGCAAAATGAGAGTTGAGTTGTTAGTCCTTCCCTCTCTGTGTCATCATCATCCTCTCATCATTCTCATTCTAAGAAATCATCTTTGGGAGGAGCCAAGATGTAGAGTAGCAGAAAAGAAATACAACTAAGCTTTCATTCATAAAAAAGATAGAAGGTTCACCTGGCTTGAAAATCCAAGAAAAAGCCACAATAGGTCATTTTCCCAGTCCAACTCATACTAGGGAGATAAGCAGAGAGGCCTGTGGACTCTGGTTCGAAATTTAGCTAGGTAGGAACAGTGATGCAGTCCATTTTAGTTTAAGAACTATATAGAAATTTTGAAATATAAACCAAGGAGTCAAGATGAATATAAGAAATGTAAAAAATGAGCAATCATAAAGGACAAAATAAGTATAAATAATTTGTTAATATGAGCAGATAATGTATGTGCCCTATTAGAACACAATTATAATCAAGTCATAGAGAGAATCTAATAAGACAGAAAATGTGAGAGTAGTTTTATGTTTTGATAATCTCAAGAAGAGAGAAAGAAATGAGTCTTCCAGGGTTGTCTATCCACAGTACCACCTAGCTGCCTCCATTATTGACCTCCAGAGCTCATCCCTACTTTTGTTCTTCTGATTCTTTTTTTTATCAGTTTTGTTTTAAAAAGCATTCCATCTATCCTGGACCAAATTTTCTTCTTGAATTTCAGACCATGGATTTCTATTTATGTCAACCATTTATTGAACCAATTTAACTCTATACTATTTTCTACTCTTCGTCATGATACCATCCTGGGTCAACCACATGCTTTTATTGTCTAATCTAAACCGGGCTGTCACTGCAACAAGGCAATCCTTCTAATCCTCCCTGATTTAAAGTGATTTTCCTAAAATGCACAGTGTCCCACACCCCAAATAAACTCTTACAGATTTCCTGTAGCTAAAATAGAAACTCTGTAGTTCAACTCTACTGATCTTCTTAGCCTGTTTCTCATAAAAAAAATTCTCCATCTCCTTTCCCTTTGCACTGGCTTGCCCCTCATTCCTAGGATGCTCTCCCTTCTCTCCTCCAAGTCTTAGAATTCTTGGTTGCCTTCAAGACTCGGCTCAAATTCCGCCTTTTTCCAGAGAGGCATTTCTTGGACTTTCCAGATGCTGATGTCTTTTTCTGTCTGCTTCTTTCATATATTTTTCTTTGTACATTTCTCCCATGATAGAATGTAATCCCCTTGAGGACAGGAATTGCTTTTATTTTTTATTTGTATCCTTAACATCATAGTACTTGATACCTACTCACTTAAATTCATATTGATTGGTTAGTTGATATCCATTCTCTGAGCTCTTTGAAAGTTACTCCCAAAACTAATGGTGTATATGTGTCAGTCTATGTCCAGCTTTCCCCTGATTATCTAATAGAACTGTATAAATACTATGGTCATATTACCCCCAGAATTCTTATCACTTCTGCTTTTTATTAGTTCTTTAGGGTTAAAATGAGGTTTAGAAAAGAGTTAGAGCTCTCAAAATTCATACCTTATTCTCAGATAACCTTTTTTAAAAACCTTTCTGTCTTATAATTGACATTAAGTATTGGTTCCAAGGTGTAAGAGCTATAAGGCTAGGCAGTTGGGGTTAAGTGACTTGCCCAGGATCATCACACAGCTAGGTAGTATCTCTCAAATAACTTGTTAGTCAGCTATTTACTTTTTCATACTTATAGATCCAGAAGCCTTTACTCAGGCTTTAAATTAGTTTCCAGCTCTGCTTCTGTTAACCTTTCTGATAGTTGACACCATAAATGCTTTCTAGATATAAGCTCTGCACTCTCCATAGACCCAGAACCTAATTGTTTTGTTTTCTTAGGGATTAGGTCCCTTATTCTTGAGGTAATTGCCCAAGGCACAGACTAGATCTACCTTTGAAAAGCAATCTTTTTTCCTACATCCATCATCCCAGGGACTTTGCCCAGCATATGACAGAATAAAATTATTACCTATTCTTTAAGAAAAGCTAGTCACAGACAAAAACTCATGAGGTTTGGCTTCAGACTATCACTCCTCCCTTACCTATCATATCTAATTATCATGTTAGAAAAGTTATTGCCAGGCCCAGAGACGGGAAGACCTAGGTTCAAACCTGACCTCAGACACTTCCTACTTGTATGACCCTGGAAAAGTCACTTGACCCCATTGCCTAGCCTTTACCACTCTTCTGTCTTAGAACCAACACACAGTATTGGTTCTAAGACAGAACGTAAGTGTTCTAAAAAAAAGAAAAGTTATTAATTCATTTCATAACATAATAAATATGTTTATTATTATATTTGTCAAATCAGTTTTGTTGTCCATTTCATTTATACATTATTGACATTTTATTTGTGATACTTCAAAGATCTGTAATTTCAACTCTGGGTTTTTCTTCTGCCTATGTAGATCATGAACTCTCCTTAACTTAAAAATGGTTTTCCAGAGTTACTGTTACTAAAAAAGTTATGTTGCTTTTCCTGACTTTTTTGGACCTTCCCATCTATCCCTTCCCCATTCCTCTTCTTCTCCCCTCCCCCTTGATGGTGAGCCTCTCCAAATTTAACTAGGCTATTCCTTGAATAAATAGACCCATACTTAGAACTTTTCCAACTTATTAAGACTTTTAAAAGTTTGAGCTCCACTGGTATGTCCTCAGAGGATATAGAGTCCCCTCCACACATCATGATGAGGCATAGGAATGTAAGACATTAGTGGAGGATGACACTTAGTTCCATCTCTAAGCACATAGTTTATTGCTCATTCATCATGCTAATCCATTCACAGCTTACAATGATTTGTAGTGTTTGTTTTTTAATAAAATAAGAGTACATAGGGAAAAGAAGGATTTTTAAGTCTGGTTTAAGAAACTAAAAAGAGTCTAAGGAGCACAATTAGCATAAAATCTAAAGATTATTTCCTTTGCTAATTCAGTTCCAGAAGGCAAATATTTTTTTTTGTCACAACCCAGGAAGAAAGCTTTGAGTGATTGGTGACATGCATAGTCAGCCTTTACTGATCAAAGGACTCAAAAGGGCTATGAGTATGGGGGTACTAGAAGAAAGTTCATTGCTTATGCCTGCCAAGAGAGTTCCAAAGCCCACACTGTCTGTTCCCCTGGAGAAAGAGTTTAACAGGTATTTTTCAGTAGAAAAACTCACCCTTGATCTTGTATAGATGCTGAAACCCAGTAGTGTTAACTTGAAATAATTCAAGGAGTAGTCCCTATCACTAAATCTATTTTGTTTTCTTCCCTGTATTTGTACTCGTAGTATTTAATATTGATTTTCAGTAGTTTTCCCTTGACCTATGATTTTTGAGATGGGGAGGGCAGGCAGGAACCTAAATCAAAACAATGCAAAATTTTGTCAAAATTTTTCCTAATAGTAATCCATTTGTTGATAATTTTTATTTCCTTAAATGTGGCATATATGGACCTTGCCACTAACTAGTCCTCTTGATGTCCTTGGTCTATTATTACTTAGGGCTCTGACCCTGAGGGATGGAAGAAGCTAAACAGTAAATCATTAGGTTCAACTCACCACCCCAGAATAACAACAGCAAGAATAACTTATGTTGACAAAGACTCTTACTGTTAATAAAGTACTTTCTTCACAACTGCCCTGTGAAGTAGCGAATATTAGTAATGTGGTCCCTGTTTTACAGACGACGAAGTTGAGGTTGGGTTCTAAAGTGACCCAGTACCTGCTAGCAAGCATCAGAACTGGACGCCGAACCCAGATCTTTGGAGTCCAAGTTTACTCAGCTTTCTAGCAGGGGGTTGAATTTTTTATATGATTTAAAGTTGCCAGGAAGGCTCTTTTGATCAAATTATCTCCTTCAGCCTGTCTTACTGTTTAAAATTCCATCATTTGAGTGGTCCTCCTTTTGGTCAGAGAAGCCTAACTCCTATTAAAATATCAGAGAGAAAACACATTGTACCTTCCTGATCTTTTAACAGTTTAGTGTGGTTTAACTTATGGAGTCTTTTCCAATATAGCAATTCACACTGAAGGTAAAACCTACTGAAAAAAAAAAAAACATTGGACAGAATGGAGAGAAAAGTCCTGAGCAAAAGATAACACCAGACTGAGAAGTCAGACCTCATTCAGATGCTATATTGAGGAACTTTGGACTACAGCAGGGGAGGACCATAGGAGAATATTAGCCACAAAGGAATGATGGTGCCTAGACCCAGAAAGATTTAGTATAGTTAATTGGACAGATTATGAAAATAATCTTGTTATATGAGTACTTTTCTTAAAATAGTTTGTGTTTAAAAAGAAAAAGAATGGAATTCGTAGTACTCTTATGTTCAATGACAATATTTTTTGGCTTTTACCTAATACACAAGAGTTCTATTTTCTTTGTTGCCAGAGAAATTAATGTCCTTTAAGAGATATTTTTACTGAAAATGAGTGGAGGAGGCTGTGAATATGTCTTTGTGCCTGCTCATACTTTTTTAAAAAATTCTTTTATAAAATGCCCAAAATATAATTTGCTAGATCAGTTTTGGTTTTGGAGTAAATAGTTTCTGTTTTGTATTTTATTGACAAAACTAGAAAACCATCTCACTTTAGAAAATAAATTGGAACTTCATTGTAAATGCTTTCCATTTCTTATGGTTATTCTAAATTCTATAAGTTAAATTATACTAATATGTTAAAAGATCAATAAGGCCAAATTCTTTAATCCCATCCAAGGTAGGTTGATTACTGAAGAACCTTGTCATAAGGCAGTTTCACTATTACATGTCTTCATAAGAGAGTACCTTTATAACAAGATTCCAGTGTAAAATTATCATTAGCTTTTGGAAATTATTACATGATCTTCTGGTGAAATAAAAATATTATGTGTATTTCTGTGGTCTTATCCTTTTTACTAATTAAAATTTTGTAAAATTACATTGTGAAAAACTGAAAATGATCTCTTTCTGATTCAAATAGCAGAGTCTGGTGGACAAAGTTTCTCGAAGGCAGAGACCTGACATGAATATGCTATTTCTAAATATGAAAGTAAGAAGAACACATCTTGTTAGTGATTCACTCGATGAGGTATAGTAAAATGATTCCTCACTAATATTTATCAGTTAACTACTTGATATTTTCTGTTCAGTCCACACTTGATATACCATAGAAATAATGCTAAGTATTCCTTTTTCTAAGTAGCAATAAATGTTCCTCATTTTATTTTGATGATATGATGGAAGTTAGGTTATATGCATAATTAATAATAAAACCTTATATTCAATGGAATTATAAATTATCAGAACTGGAAAGGTTTTAGAGATCATTTCTTCTAGTAGTCCCATTTTGTAGCTGAGGCAAAGTGAGTTATCAAAGTCACACACAGCTGGTTAGGGACAGCACAGAGTCTCTCAGACTTGTACCCAGACTTCTTAGTCCCTTTCTGGTAGAAAAGTTTCTGAATAGTCATTATTTCAAAATAGGAGATAAATTGGAAAAAATGAGACATCTGGGCCCTGATCCTAATTTTGCCACTATCTAATTAAACAGTTTTGTAAAAATCACTTTTCATTATCTGTAAATGAAATTTTGAAATTAGATGGTTTTTTAGGGTTCTTCCTGCTCTAGTAAATTTTGAGCTCTTTCTAGATAATAATCCATTTTCCACTAATGTCCAAAGCTTTAGCCCATTTTTCAGTTGGACTGGAATAGTCATTATTTAATTATCTAAAGTAGTTCAAATGATTTAAAAAATTTTAATAACAAGTTGATAGATTGGAAAAGTAATTCATGTGTATTCCCCTCAGTTAAAAGGTAACATCTTTATTTTTAATATCTTCATATTGGGTTGATATTTTCAAACAGTTGACAAGGAAAAGAGCCGACTTGAAAAAGAAGCTGAAAGTGACATTTGTGGGTGAGGCCGGCCTTGATATGGGCGGCTTGACAAAAGAATGGTTTCTTCTCCTGATTCGCCAGATTTTTCACCCAGACTATGGTGAGTAATTACAATGAAAGTTGTGCAACTAACATGTCCCCAAGATACTCCAGATTTACAATTATAGGGGTAGTTAGGATGTTCAGTGGATGGAGCACCAGACCTAGAGATAGGAGGTCCTGGGTCCAAATCTGGCCTCAGATACTACTTCCTAGTTGTATGACCCTGGGCAAGTTACTTAACCCCCATTGCATAAGCCCTCGCTGCTCTGTTGGCTCAGAATCAATACAGAGTATTGATTCTAAGATGGAAAGTAAGGGTTTATAAAAAGCAATTATAGTAATTTAACCTAGTTATCTAAATTATTGTGATTGCCCTCCCAATTATGCAATCATAGACACAAATGCTAAAATGCCATTTTTGGATTGTAATAAAGTAAGTTTAAACTTGAAAGTTTTAACAGTTTCATGATATGAGTACCCAGTGCACCTATTTGGGAACAATAAGGAAAGAATATTTCTCAATGCAAAAATTATCAAAAAAGATTTTCAAAATGCATGACCATCATAGTTTCATATCTTTTCCTTTGTTCCATAAACTACTTCAATTTATCCTAATAAATTAGTCTTATGAGTATTATCTATTTAAAACTATCTTGTTGATTCACTATAACATATTCTATTCATTTATTAACTGATTTTGTCTTAATACTGCTAATGCTTTTCATGAAGGTGATTCTTTGGTCTCCAATTTTTCATTTAAAGAATGACAAATGAGTTAAATAAATACCAAGATTTTAAATGTCTTTTGACTTCATTTCTAACTAAAAATAGGGTCTTGCAACAAAATATTTTTAAAACTAGTAGAATATGATTTGCTAAAGGAACTAAATCTATGAAAGTTAAATATGTCTCTAAGTTATAAGGGAACAAGATATAATAATAACAAACTGTCCTGGATTGTTATGCCATGACATTTGAAAAATAATACAGAATTCTTACCCTTAGTTAATATGGTATTTGGTACAGGATTTCATTGGTATGTGGAATCATTCCATAGAAACAGTTGGCAACTACTTCCTGCCATTTTATTCCATTTAGTGTTTGTTCATATCTTTCCATAAATCACAAATAGACGTCTGACACTATGTGATATCAGACTCTTCCTTCAGGGTTTCAATATTTTAGGAGTAATAAAATCCTAATATAGTCCTTCATCATGATGTGAATATAACTAAGGTTTCTCTGATAATGTTCGTGGAGCACCAATTCTGGTGGAGCACCAATTCCAAGCATGAGAAGCTTCAGTATAGTTCTGGCAGCAGGATGTCTGCTTTCTGAGGACTAACTCATGTAAGGATGAAGAAACTTATCATAGGTAACCTGGTCACTCAGCTATGACACTCATGAAACAAAGGAAAATAGGAAATGTTCATTAGTACTATGAAGCCATCTTCCATCGCTGCCGCGGTGATAGCAAACTAGTGGAAATGAGGTCAGAGAGTTCTGAATCCATTTTCAGATTATCTAGAAATGTGAACTTAACTTTTGATATTGTAACTGAGATTTTTGGCCAGTGACTAACAAGTGGACATATTACTGGAGGGACTGAATTATATCATTCTTTATATTCTTGCAATAAATGAAAGACAGACAGGGGATGCTGCTAAATGGAATGATGGCTCACATGGTCCTTAGAGAAATAAAGGAGCTAGCAGAGTTGATCTTAATCATTCATCCAAAAGCAAAAAGAAATATCTTTTCATGAAATATATGATCATCTCATATTTCACGAGCAAGTCATGTAATCTCTTTTGAGCCTCAGTTTCCTTATTGGAAAAATAGTACTAATAATACTTGCAATTGCCTCAGGATTATTGTGAGACTGAGATGAAATAATATATATAAGATGCTTTTCAAATTTAAAATTACTATATAAATATCAGTGATTATTTTTATCATCATCTAAGTGGAAACATTTAACTACAACTTTTTCCTTTATAATTTTTGGATCAGACTTGTGACTTCATTATCCATGGAATTCCTAGTGAAGAAAATTCCCATACACTTCAGATCAACACCTGTTGTGCCATTTATAGAGTTAAAAAGTTGCCTCTGGCATTGAGGGGTTAAAGGTTGCCCAGGGTCAAATAGCCAGGATGTATCAAAGACTGGACTTAAACCCATACCTCCCGAAGTCTTAAGCTAACTCTTGGTTCAATGTATCACACTGCTGCTCTAGCTGCAACTTCTTAATGTCTTGTCATACCACCAGAAAGCTGACTACAAAGGTATATTTTTTTAAATTATTACAACCTATAAAATAACCAAAGGTCAGTTTTATGCAACCGCCTTCAGCTTCTAATGTGATAGTGGCAAAGTGACAGGAAAGGGGAAGGAGAGTACTAAGAACTGTATGATTCCATATAAATACATAGGACGTTTAGTGTATAAATTGGTTTACTTATTGGCATTTGATATTATATAATCTTTGTCAAACAGCCAACAGCATAACATAGTACTGAAAGAAAATGAGTTATATCCAAGACCTGTAACATTCTTATGAATAAAATAAGTTTCAGATTATAGCCCCTGCCCCAAAAGCCTTGAAAATTAATTTTTGTTTCCTTTAGAGAGAATTTATATAATTATATATATAATGAGGATGTTCCAATCATTTTAGCCCAATTTTTAGACTAAGTGAGCTAAGATGTTTGAACATAAGTATGGCATTTTAGAGATTTGCAAAGTATTTTACATATATTATCTGACAATGATAATGATCAGTGTAATAGACTTCGCTAGATATAACCTATCTTCTTTGGAGTACAACTCTTAAGAATTCTCCCTAGGATGTTTTTATAACTATCTCTTTTTTTCACTATCTTTATTAGTGGGAAGTAGGAGAGTCATATGGATAAATAAAAACAGTGGGTAGAGCCCAAATTTAATTTTGCACATTAAAATTTTAAATTTATCTGCCTTATATGCCACACCAGTACGATTAACATGATAATATTGATTTTAATTTCATTTACTTTATTCCTGGATCTACTCTTTGTTTAGGGCTAATAGGCAATAGAATTCTCTCAAGGTAGATGCCAGAGAGAATGACAAAACTACAAAATCCATGGCAAAGAATTGAACTTAAAGGAATGTCCCTCAATTGGGGAATGGCTGAACAAATTGTGATATATGATGGTGATGTAATACTAATATGCTATAAGGAATGATGAACAGAATGATTTCAGAAAGAACTGATAAAGAGTGAAATAAGCAGAGCCAGGAGAACATTATACACAGCAACTGAAATATTGTGAGACCATCAAATGTGATAGCCTTTGCTACTAACAACAATACAATGATCTGGAAAATTCTGAGGGACTTATGAAAAAGAATTGCATCCACCTACAGAAAAAGAACTGTTGGAGTAGAAATGCAGGTGCAAACATATGATTTATCATTTGTTTCTTTGGATATATGATTTGGAAGGTTTGGTTTTATAAGATTATTCACATATTACAATTAATAATAAGGAAATGTGATTTGCATGATAATATATGTGTAACCCAGAAAAAAAATTTTAAAAATTAAAAACAGATATAAAGTGAATTTCAAAATGTAAACTTTTTGTTAGTGAATAAAATATCTTATTCAAATAGTTATGTGAAACTGACATCCATTGAATCAGAAAAAGTTGCTTGACTGATGTTTATATATATAAAGAAACTGCTGAACGTATGAATTTTCTATGTTTTGTGTAGCATACAGTTCATATTTGTTAATATATTGTTTTATTTTATTGTGGTTTCCTTCCTTAGGCATGTTTGCATATCATAAGGATTCACGTTGTCATTGGTTTAGCAGCTTTAAATGTGAGAACTATTCTGAGTTTCGGTTGGTTGGAATTGTATCCTTTAAACTGTCCACTAGGAGGTGCTAACAGACTAGAGAAAAGATATTTACGTATTCCAGAAAATTACAACCACATTATGTAAAATAAAATTATCTTATTAAGCATTACTAGTTTCCACGAACTACTAGTAGTAATAGTAGTAGTAGTAGTAGTAGTAGTAGTAGTAGTAGTATTTCAGCTTATCAACAGGATAAATCAATTAGTAGAATCTAAAAAGCCAAAGAAATAATTTTCTTTTGTTTTTTCCCTAGACAGTATTTATGCAATTAAAATATTTACATTCCAAATATAATCCGAATGATGAGAAATTGAAGTGCTTTAAAACATTTAAAAATATGAATTATTTGTTCATCCATTATTCAGTATTTTTGTATTCTTTAATTTGATGGGGTGTATGAATGAAGAGGGACTAGCACCTCTGTTGTGAGGGCTTGCCAGTTTTTCAGGGCTGCTCTTCCATCTTTGGTGTCCACCTGGCACTCACCTCTCACCTGTGGTTCTAAGAAGCCATAGCAGATGTAGTGGCCACACTCTGGTAAACTACCTCAGGAGATGGGCTAAACCAAGTTGAAAGTAATCGATGGACCTCAAATTCATCAGTGAGCTAAGGGTTGTCTACACCAGGCATGTGAAACCTTCCTTGGTAGAAGGGGCAGATGAGAACAGTTTGTTCCAGCAGCCATGAAAGCAGTTTAAGCAGGTGCTGTGGAGCACTTAGAGCACATTGAAAATGATAAAGTCATCCACTGTATCCTGTCCCCAGCCATCCTGACTTTTGTCTTGCTACTAGACTTTGATGACTCCAGTAGAGAGAATGAGACTGATGACTTTATGCAAATGCTCAAGTCAGATCACCTCATGATGTCTTTGGTACTTTTTGAAAATAAAAGACAAACAACAGCAGCTCTCTAATTTTGTAGTTACTATATAAAATCCCCAAATAAGATTACCTAAGAATAGTAAATTCGTTTGAAATATATCCGAAGTACACTGTTCCAAGGCATACAATATCTAGTTATAATAATTAATGAATAAGTTAGAGTTGATAGAATGAATACATAAAATTGAATAGGGTAATAGGGCTTTTACTCCTTTAAATTCTTAGGTATAAATATTATCAAGAAATTCATTATTAGTACCAGCAGCACAACATACTGCCTTATGCTTACTGTATGTAAGGGTCTAGAGTCACACAGTGTAGAAAACATGGGTGCTGCTCTGTAGGAGCCACAATCTGATTGGGATTGTAGACCATATACATGAAAAACTAAATAATATATTGTAGCATATATTAAATGTGATTAAAAAAACAGGAGGTACTATACAGATTCAAAGGAAGTCTGGATCAATGTGGACTAGTTGAGGAAAACTTCACAGAGATAACAAACTTATGTTGATTCTGGAAGAAAGTCCATGATAAAGAGAAACCTAGGGAAAATGGAAGGACAATCCAAGCCCAGCATGTAGGAGCATATATAGCATATCTGAGAGATGAATAGACAATTTTGGCTGGAGCAGACAGATTGGGTAAGAGAATAGTAGAGATAAAGCTAAAGAAATACGGTAGGTTCATGCTTCAGGGTCACATTAAAAGATGCATCAATAAACTTAAAGTAATAACTTTATAAGCAGAATTGGTTATAGAAATAGAGACTTTATATAATCTTTTATATATGTATGTACTATTTTATACAGTCTCTGAAATAGGAATTTGGTTACTAACATTGCACAGTATTAGCACATAATATCCAACTTAAGATCATTGTTAGTTTTCAGTTTGACTTGAGCATGCCCAGTCTTCTCCAACAAGTTTTTATTTCTAAATTATATATATAAAACCAAAGTCATATGTTGCAATTTCCCCTCTGAGACTATAAAATGGATAGTTTCATTAGTGACCTGATATAATCTTTATTTAGTTGGAGTTTAAATATTCTAGCATGTGATATAAAACTCCTCTTAGAAAATGGGTCAGTGTTACATTCCTCCCTCACATCTGTCATAATATAAATATATACATCAAAAAGCCACAAACCTGCAAAGTTTATAAATATATCTGTCTTACTTTATTTTAACTTCACAGTAATCTGTTCATATGAAAGCCATTGAATTAACTTTTCACTGTAGGAGTTTAACTATCCTATAATTTGTCAATAGCATATTTATGTACACATTTTAACCCAGATCTTATTTCTTCAGACATTCTAATTTTAAAATTCCTAAAATGACCATAGCCAGGATCAACATTGAGGGATACTAGTTTTAGTAAACTGCTTCTTCAATTCATCTACATACATGTTGATCTAATTTAAGAATGTTTTAGACATTCTTTAGAAATAGCTGAAATAGGTACCTTTTGCGTTCTTGAATCAAGATTTTAAGGATGTTATGAATTCTATCAATTTAAGCTTTCCTTTTGTTGTTAATAAAAAGTATTTTATTAATCAAAAGTGAGGGAAAATCTTTGAGGGAGAATAAAGGTAGTCAATATAAGTTGTAGAAGTAAATGGGTAAGTGATGTTAAATATAAAAGCTGGAATGAATGAATGAATGAATGAATGGGCATCTATTAAATGCCTACTATGTGCTCTTCACTAGGATACAAATAGAAAAGTAAGGAAGTCCCTGCTCTTAAGAATATAGAAAGTTTTCTTCTACACGTTAGATGGAAACGTCCAGTAGTCCTTAAGATTCATTGGCAAAGCAGATGATAGCTTTAACCACATTTCCATTGATAAAATCATGTCTCTTACTAATAATGAACCATTTGACAGTGCCAAGGACTGTGAAAGAACTTTCTTTTGTGGATTTTTCAATAACTTTGGTTGCTGACAAGGTGAGAGGCTTCAGAACCTGCAGAAGTTCTTAGCTGGTCATCTCTTCACAAAGATTGTTACCCGAGATAATGCTAGTGGAGAATGAGACTCAGAAGAGACTCTAGAACACTAATGCTTCCCAGGGTTCTTGGGATTATCTGCCTATCAATGCCAATAGGTGCATTGTTGTTATTGGGCTGGTAGGGATGAGGGTTGCCTTCTCCACCAAGGATGCTTTCCTGGATGATATTCTTTTTAAAATGCAGTTGTTATCATGGATTTGCTTTTAATTCTTAACATTTAATATATGTAGCTTATGGGACTAGCTGTATATAATAGCATCACTTTGGATATTCGTTTCCCGCCCTGCTGTTACAAGAAGCTATTAAGTCCTCCCATTGTTCCTGGTGATCAGAACACACCAGTAGGCATCTGCAATGTTACAATAGATGATCTATATCAGATTATGCCTGTAAGTATAAATTTATTAGCTTCTTGTGATTCCATAATGACAAATCATTCTCTTCTTCTGCATATTCTATTTTGTAACAATCTTGTGCTCTTCTTTTTTTCCCTTTCATTTACTCATTTTATTTTGCATTCAATTTTCCCTTTCCTCAAAGATACATTTTAGCCTACCTATAGTATTCCTTGACATATAGTTGGAAATAGGGAAGCCAGTCATGTCACTAGATGCTATGGAAGTTTCATTATGGGTAAGAGGAAAGATGGGAACAAATTAGATTAATTTGTCCTGGCTAGTACATTTATGAGATAGGAATAAAAATAGGTTCAGTGAAATATTGGGAGACGAATTTGTAGGGTCAGAAGGATAGACAGGAAAAGAATACGATATGCATTTCCAGCATAGACCTAACTTTCAAGTTGTCAGTGTATATATTATCCAGATTTCAAGAATCTTTATGCACTAGTTTTGGTTCTCTCTTTTCAGTAATCCCAGTGAACTTTCTTTCCTATGTCTTTATGCTGCTTCTCAGCTGCTCTGATTAGGATAATGGTAAAGCACTGGGAAATCGCCCCTTTAGAATATGTTGGAACAGAGCCTTCCTGGCCTACAGGGACTGTAGTTGCAAAGGGATGATTCCACTACTACTATAAATTCATCAAGGGCTAATTATAGAAGATTGACAAAATCACTCTCTTGCAATGGCAGCCAGGGTTAGGAAGATTGCTTATAGAAAAAGGGAAGGGAAATTCCCCATAGGCTATAAAGCATATCTCTAGAGTATATATTATATGTGTGTACCCACTTAAACACCAAATTGAGAAAGATTTGGAATTAGGAAAATTTTAGAAACTAATCTTGTGATACTGCTAGAAAATTCTAATTTTATGGAAAAGTATTATAAGAAGTTATTTGATGCCACACTATATATAATACTTAGAATTTAATTTTAGAGGTCTTCTAAAATAGTGGTGTCAAATTCAAATAGAAATTGGGGCCACTAAACCCTACACAAGTTCCCTGCATGCCACATATTGACTTTGAAGCCCACATGTTGATATTATCTGTTTTATGATTTTAAAATTAATTTTGCTAAATATTTCAATTACATTTTAATCTGATTGGGGCATATGCAGGAGGATACCTCTGCTCTGAAACAGTCCTGATTCCCCAATTTTATACATGATAAAAATGCTGGCCTTGTGTAAGTTATTACCTCAGCCATAAGATGTGATGGTTAGGATTTAATCAGAACTTCCTCAATTTGTAGGGTCAGAGAGATAGACAACAGTTTAAGGGGAAAGAGTTCAACAAAACAACTTTCTCTCAATAGTATACTGTCATTGTCCCCAAGCCTTTCAAGAACAACAAAAAGATGGCACATTTCTCATCTCTTCTCCAGAGCTAAATTTGGTTACTGTAATTGTACAATATTTGAATTTGTTTTGTTTTTATTTCCATTTATATTGTTGCAGTCACTGTTGCATAGTCTTTTCTGTATCAGTTCTTACAAGTCATCTTACATTTTTCTGAAATTGACTTCTTATCCCATTGAGTGTTAACAATTTAGTCACTTCTTTTTAACCCAGTTCCAAACTGTTTTCCAGAATAATTGAACCAGTTCACAGGTCCATTGACAGGGTTTCAGATACCTATTTTCCCATATTCCCTCTAAAACTGACAATTTCTACCTTTTATCATTTTGACAATTTTCTGAGTATGAAATGAGTACCTTAGAGTTATTTTAATTTTCATTTCTCTTATTACTAGAGATTTAGAACAGCCTGTCAAATGATTGTTGATGGTTTGTAATTCTTTGGAGAAGTGCTCATATCCTTTGACATTTTGATTCATTAGAGGAGTAGCCCTGTTGGTCTCTTATATTTGCTTTAATTTACTATACATCTTGGATACCAAGCCATTGTCATTGATATTGGTTATAATAACTTTTGTCTAATCAAGTTTCATTTTTTATTCTAGTGGCATTGATTTTGGTTAACAAAATTTGTGTAATTGAAATTGATTTATCTTTTGTGGTCTCTTAGTTTTTGTTTGGTTAAAAAATTTTCCTCTATTCTTAACTATGCAGAGCCCCTCCATCTGTTTTCCGTGTGTGTGTGTGTGTGTGTGTGTGTGTGTGTGTGTGTGTGATGTAATTTTTAAATATTTAAATCATTTATCCATTTGGAATCCATTGTGTTGTATGGTATAGGATGCTATACTATTGTTTGTTTTTTTAATAAATTGCTTCCCAGTTTTCCTCGAAGTTCTTGTCAAATAGGGAATCCTGCCCAAGTTAATGTTACCTTACCTAATTTATTTTCTTGGGTAATGTAGAAATTTTCCTATTATCTAACTAACCAGGAAACTTTGCAATGATTTAAGAATATTTTCATGAGGATAATTTGGCAGAGGGTATAAATTTTTAGTCATAACATGAGATTTTTCAGAAAAACATCTCGTTTGTTAATAAAGATACACTATTCCAATCGACATAAAGCTAGGCATATATTAGCTTTATGTTTTAGTAGCATATAATATATGCATTTTTACAGGAATTGGCCCATGGATTAAATGAACTTTTATCATATGATGGCAATGTTGAAGAAGATTTTTATTCAACCTTTCAGGTAACATAAATGTAAAACAAAGATATATAATGTTCAAATCAGTATCAAATAAAGATTTATCGCCATATTTAATTTTTGATCATGTGCCAGTTAGAAGGTGCTGTATTAGTGGGCATGCAAAGATGCAAAGAAGATGAGCTCAGGAAGAACCCCTGCTGGATCTGGAGAATTCCATCTTTTCTTCCTGAACTCATCTTCTTTGCATCTCATCTCTTTTCTTTTGTCTTTGCCCATTTCTCTCGATCACGTTAGGTATGTGGGGAAAGTAATTGTACCTAATCATAATACTATTATTATCAGGGGCAGCTGGGTAGCTCAGTGGATTGAGATCCAGGCGTAGAGATGGGAGGTTTGGGGTTCAAATCTGACCTCAGACACTTCCTAGCTGTGTGACCCTGGGCAAATCACTTAACCCCCATTGACTAGCCCTTACTGTTTTTCTACCTTGGAACCAATATACAATATTGAGTTTAAGACAGAAGCTAAGGATTTTTTCAAAAAATAATACGACTACTATTATCTTCTCTCAAGTGCCTTATAGCCTAAAGTAGAAACAGAAAGATGGTCACAGATAGATTAGAATGACTTTGAATATGGGTCACTGGTGAGTTAAAGATTCTATGAAGACAAAAGTGGTCATGAACCTTAGCAAAGATATCAAAAGTAATATGGGCAATCTGTAGGTAACAAGTCAGTATGTCCTTGGCCCAGCTGCTTTCTTTGATATCAACTTTTGAAACCAAGTCCAAACTGTGCCCTCATCTCAGAAAGTCAGTTAGCAGAGACCAGTCTATAAGCTAGCCTGTAGATATGTGTTCTTGAGCTCTACTCCCCTACCTAAAGATAATTAAAAATCCATAAATTTACAGATAACTACGAATCATTATCATCGTGCAAAAACATTTTGTAGCAGTAATGCCAGACATCTTACTGGGATAGAAAAGCACATTGGACATAAAATCAAGACTTAGCCAGTAAAAAAAACCTCTGAGCAGCCAGTTTGGGTAATGGTTTTGCAAGACTATGGGATGAACATGATATTGAAGATAGAGGAGTTGGGCCCTGTGGAAGACAGATTATATAACATTGTTTTAAAACCCAATAAGGGATCTCTTTCAGCAACCTGGGGGTTTAAAAAACAATGCAAAAAGGGGCAGCTGGGCAGCTCAGTGAATAGAGAGCCAAGCCTGGAGATGGGAGGTCCTAGGTTCAAATCTGGCCTCAGATAATTCCTAGCTATATGACTCCAGGCAAGTAACTTACCCCTATTGCCTAGCCCTTACCACTCCTGCCTTGGAAATAATATTTAGTATCAATTCTAAGACTGAAGGTAAGGGTCTTTTTTTAATAATGCAAAAGTATTATTTATTTAAATCTTATCTCATGGTTGAATATTACCTAATAATGGTGTTATAGAGACTTTTAAAAAATGTATCTCCCATCAGGTTTTCCAAGAAGAATTTGGAATAATAAAATCATATAATTTAAAATCAGCTGGTGATAAAATTCCAGTTACCAATCAGAATAGAAAAGGTAAGTTCAGTATATGTATTTTTGTCTGAAATGCATCTGAATTAACTATTTACTTATTTTAATTAATCAAATTTATAATCTCATTCTAGAGTATGTGCAGCTTTATGTTGACTTCCTTCTCAACAAATCCATCTATAAACAGTTTGCTGCATTTTATTATGGATTTCATAGTGTATGCGCTTCAAATGCACTAATGGTAAGTAGGAGGTCTGATTTGTTTGGTTTTTTAAGGTACCAAATGGGTCTTTCAGTATTCAAGAAAAAAATCTTTGAGTGACAGCCCTGAGTATGAATGATAATTTTTTCAGATAAATAAGGATTTTAGAAGAAAAAATTTTCAACTACTTAAAGCAAGGCTGGAAATCACCAATAGTCCAGCCACTTTAGGATGAGACAACATGGAACATTTAATGTGTAAGCTGGAGTAAAAATCCTGGTTCTGCCATTTTATAAACCATAGGACCTTGGACAAATCATCAAAAGTCTTGGAGCCTCACTTTCCTCATCTGTAGCATAGAGATAATCATCATATTACATTGCTTATTTTACATTATTTATAATGATCTGCATAAATATAAACTATTCATATGGATTAGGCAAGTGGACTGAAGAAAATTCAGGGACAGTTAGGCAAACAGTCCCAGAATTGGAATGGATCTCAGAGATCATCTAATCCAACTCCACCTGAAGGAGGAATTCCTTGTATGGCCTTCACTTTATTATTCATCCCTAACCTTATGCCCTTTCTTTATACAAAAAACTGAGGACACCTCTTTGGCTCAGGGTGAATGGCCTTCACTCTGTAGAAATAGTATTAGAAATTTGAGTTACAGCAAACCTATACAGGGGAAGGGCAGCACTTCTTCCTAGTTTTTATGGTGGTGATGGTTCAAATTCCCAGTTTGTTTCAAGAGCAACTTTTAATTAAAGAATCAAGTAGCATTTATTAAATTACCTACTATGGGTCAGGCACTATATAGGTATATAAAGTTAGAGAGAAAGGGAGAAAAGGAGAGAGAGAGGGAGAAAATACTAGGACAAGCAAAGCAAAGTTCATGCTCTCAAGGAATTTGCACCTTGAATTTGTAGTAGATAGCTTAACTCTTAAGACCGTAAGACAAAGAGTAAGTTGACATCTTCAAATTATGAGTAACAGTGGCAAATCTTTTTTGAAATGTATCATCTGGAACAATAAATAGACAAAAAATAAACCTTTTATTTCTGTAGAGTTGGGAATCCAATAGCAATTGCATTAGAAGTTTTATTGCATCTACCCCTTTGTGTCTTCCTGTAATTTTAGTTTTTGTTTATTTTATTAGAGATGGAACTAGGAACATATTTCAATACACAGACAAAATTTTTAAATTTAAATGAAAGAATAAATTACATGATTTACAACTTGTGTGTTTGAATTAGCAATATAACAAAATAGCCTTATTTACTTCTATATACCCTTTCATATGTATTTTTTCCCTACTATTTTTGGTAAAAGACATCAGGATAAAGCCTTTTGGTATAAAGAGAACAAGTGAAGCCAGGAAGTTATTTAGGAAAAAATAAGTATATGCCTTTTGTCTTTTAAACTACTTTCCAGAAAGACTTCAAGTGCAATCCTCACAGGAATCTGCTATTGGCTTCCAAGAAATAGGTCTTTCAAACTTTTTTTGTCTCTCTCCTAAACCTCTAGGGTTCTCTTTACTCCCATCATCTCTGCTGAGGAACTTGCTTCATACTTCACTGAAGAAATTAAGACCATTTACTAAGAACTCCCTCTTCTCCCTTCCTCCTCATCTCATCTTTCTTCACTCTAGTAGCAGATAAAATGATGGCCTTTGTATTTCCCTAGGCCACTCCCTCTTTCTGGCATTTGATCCTATCCCCTCCCTCTTTCTGATCTTCAGTCTCCCTTTCTTCTGAATTCTGTCCTTTTGCTTGAAAGCACACACAGCTATCTCCTCCCTTCTTAATAAACCTTCTCTCACTCCAATATCTCCTAGCTACCTTCTGATTTCTCTCTTCTCTTTTTTTAGCTAAACTTGAGAAAGCTTAAGTTCTTCTACTGCATCACCTTTCACTTTTCACTTTACTTCCTTGCAGTCTGGCTTCCCACTCAGTCATTCAACTGAAACCTTCTTCAGACTTACAGGTGATCTTTGAATGGCCAGATCTAATCAGTTTCTCAATTCTCATCCTTCTTAATGTCTCTTCAATGTTTGACACTGTTGACTACTCTTTCATCTTTGGATTTTCCTAATAATGCTCTTACATGTCCATCTACCCTTTCATCTCAGTCTTCTATGCTTCATTATCTATGTCATACCCTTTAGCTATGAATAAACCCCAAACCCTATCTATTCTAGGCCCTCTTCACTTCTTTCCAAATTTTCTCTCATCAAATTTAAGCCCTGTCTTTGATCCTGGATATGCAAACCTGGATAATTCACTTAACCTTTTTTAAACCTAAGCCATAAGCTGAAGAGATAGAGACAGTCTATACTGATAAATGGAATATCATCATTCAGTAGTTCCCTAAACCGAATAATGATAGGGCCAGATACCTATCCCTATCTCTATTCAGTACAACCTATTTATGTTATCAATGAAAAATGGGAAATGCATGGATAGATGAACACTAATGCCAATTATAACTATTTAATACAAGTTTCTCAGTTATTAATTAGCTGTCCAAATGAAGAGATCATAAGATTAGGATCATAAGAAATCATAATCACCCTCATCAACAAACACTTAACCCACTTGCCATGCAGAAAGATATGGACGTCAAAGACAACAGCAATTTTTTTTTATTTTTTAGATTTATTTAAAATATTTTTCCATAGTTACATAATTCATTATTTTTCCCACCCCTTTTCCCTCTCCTGGAGCTGACAAGCAATTCCCCTGGATTTTACATGTATCATTATTCAAAACCTATTTCCATATTATTAATCTTTGCAGTAGAGTGATCTTTTAGCACCAAAACCCCAATCATAACCCCCTCAAACCACATGATCGATCATATATTTTTCTTCTGCATTTTTGCTCCCACAGTTCTTTCTCTGGATGTAGATAGTATTTGTTCTCATAAATTGTCCTGGGTCATTACATTGCTCTTGTAGTGACATCCATTATATTCAATTGTACCACAGCATATCCGTCTCTGTACAATGTTCTCCTGGTTCTGCTCCTTTCACTCTGCATCACTTCCTGGAGGTCTTTCCAGTTCATCATTCCTTTCAGCACAATAGTATTCCATCAGCATCAGACACCACACTTTGTTCAGCCATTCCCCAATCAATGGACACCCCCTCATTTTCCAATTATTTGCCACCACAAAGAGTGTGACTACAAATATTTTTGTGCAAATATTTTTCCTTGTTATCTCTGTCTTGTTATACACTATTAGTAGAGTTGTGAATTGCCCTCCAGAATGGTTGAATTAATTGACAACTCCACCAATATTTGTTTTGCAATTTTGCCACATCCCCTCCAACATTTATTATTGTCCTTTACTGTCATGTTGGCCAATCTGCTAGGTGTGAAGTGGTACCTCAGAGTTATTTTGATTTGCATTTCTCTAATTATGAGAGACTTAGAACACTTTTTCATGTGCTTATTCATAGTTTTTATTTCTTTATCTGAAAACTGCCTATTCATGTCCTTTGACCGTTTATCAATTGGAGAATGACTTGATTTTTCATACAATTGACTTAGTTCCTTATAGACAAAGCAATTTTAACATAAATTCATTTGTAAAATCTAATGGATGAGAATGGTAAAAACAATGGACAAGAATGGTAAAAACATGAGACCAAAAAAAAAAGAATAAATAAAGCTTGTTCAGAGACTCACCCAAGCAAAGTTATCCCAAGGACATTCAAAGATAGAACTGGAAGGAGGAAAATAGTCAACATGTGAAAAATATCTGCAGGGATTTTTATAGCATAATGTCTTCACCATTGGGGCACTTTGAGAAGTAATTATATCCTGTCTTGTGTCATTCTCTAGTTTTTCCACATGTGTAGATCATGCCTGCTTAAAATGACTGGATTCTCCTCAAGGAAAGACTTTCTTGCATTCCTTACAGCACATGGCTTGTTGTCTAAGCATAATCAATATTTGACGAATTGAAATAAACTAAGGATTCATTTCTGACTCCCAAAATGAGAAGCAATTGTTGACTCTATCATCACAAACCTGACTTTACTTATTGAATTATTTTTAACTGCTTGTAGAGGAACTGGAAATATCATTGAAAAGGTCAGAGAAGAAAAACAGCTGGTCTAGATCATGTACCCAAAGAGGAAGCCCATGCTTGAGATGACACAATTGTGAAAGAATTGAGAGATCCCTGATAGCTGAAAAAGGGAATATACCAATGAAATGGAAAAAATCTTGGACTTCATTGCTAATTGGGTTTATTAGTGGCTAATAAACCCATTTGCCCACTTTTCTATCTACATAAGTATGATCAGCAAAAGTGTTCATTACTGTTATTGAAGAGATCCAATGCAGAAATTTCTGTTAGGTGGAAAGAAATTCATCAGATTCTCCTCCTTGTAGTTAACATTGTACTAGTTGCATTAATCTTCTGAACATTACAGAGCCTCCTCAATGGAATCCATAACTACTCAAAAGAATTTTTGCCTAACTTCACTTAAGGGGAAAAAAGGTGGATTAAAATTACTGTTGTTCAGACTAAGAGATGTGATTCTATGAACAACCTACAGAACTTATCCTTTAGGGTGTGCATATGTGTGAGAAATAATAGAAAGACAGTCATATAGACAGACAAACCCACCTTGAAAATTAACAGTGAGTATGGTCTAGAGTTGAACAGGAGGAAGAGAGTAGATTGGATTGCCTTTGAGGAATTGCAGAGATCTTTTAATGACTCCAACACTTTTCCCTAAAACAAATGCCATTTTTAATACCAGGATTCTTCCAGTGATGGCTATGAGTCATGGAGCACTACAGTCTCTGAAGAACTGAAGTTGAGGATAATACACAAGGGAGTAGAGAGAGTAGCATGGGACTGTGAGCTGACTGAAACACATTGACAAAGAATTGCAAATGCAGGACAATATAAAGATTGTCATTAAAGAAAATCATGATCTAAGAAGAAGATGGGTCGGTCACAGCATGAGAATAATCAATAACCACTCAGTAACCTGAAAGCTTTATTAGAATATTCAGGATATGAAGAGAATTGAGAGTTTTCTGGTACATTGGATGAAACCTCTTTGGCAAACTTTTGGGGGGACATAGAAGAGAGTCACCAGGGACAGGTGACAGGCAGGATGGATGATGACCTGCACTGTTGAAGAGAGTACCCATATCAGTGAAAACCCAATCTCATCAATGCATTAATCTAAACTTATTTTAGAATAACTGTGAACTCTCCTAACACTACAGTGGGAGCCAGAAAGTAATCTCTAATTCTTTTCAATCCAGCAAATATTCACTAAGTTTATGCAGTGTGATAAATGCTAAAAAGGATGTAAGAAAATCTTTGTCCTTGAGGAGCATCCAGTCTTTTTATACAGGCATGACCTATATGCATGAAAAAAAAACTAGAGAATGGTATAGGATATAATCACTTCCCAAGATATATAATACCAGCAACAAATATTAAACCAATAAGTACTATGAGAAGAAAATAAGTAGACAGATCATCCTGGGCTATAGAAGTCAGAGAAGCTTCTTGGAGGAGGTGGGACTTTAAGTGGGATCTTGGAGAATGAATATAAATCAGATTCCTGTTTAATCATTTGCTAGGAAGCTTGGGTTTGAATCTCACTTCTAGCACTATACTTAGTGTCTCTATGGCTTTGGGCAAACCACTATGATAGATGATAAGAAACTCAGTATTATATTGTGGTTGGAAAATTGGCCTTGGAGTGAGAAAGATTTAGTTCTAATCATGTCTCTGTTATAAAAGATCTTAATTCTATAGCTGTTAGAGGCTTTAGAGATCATTTAGAGCAACCTTTTCATTTTACAGATGAGAGAACTAGAACAGCTAAGTAACTTGCCCAAGAGGGCAAAGGAAGTAAGTGATGAGCTAAGAATCTGAACCTGGGTCTTCTTGACTCCAAGCCCAGTACTTTTTCTAATTTACTACATGGGATCCATCCATATATTATCTATGTGACATACCCCTCTCCCCCCCACCTCCCAATCGTGGGTACTGAGTACAAACTTAATCCATTATATAGAATCAACCCCAGACCAGAGTATGCTTCACATCCTTTGCAGTCATCCACCAATGCCATTTTAATACTTTACAGTTTGTTCCAATTTTCCATCTCTTAGCTTTGGATGCAGTAATGAAAGCAGTATTACCATTGCTTCTTGAGAGATCCTTTCAGTTGGCTGCCCTATGCATCAGCTAAGATGCCTCAGACCAGAACACCCTTCCCTGACCCCTACTGCTTTATATGTGTTAGTTCCTCTTATTAAAATATAAACTTCCTAAAGACAGGGACTGCCTTTCTTTATAAATTTGTGTTCCTGGTGTGGTATATAATGATTTCTTAATTTTTTATTCATTCATTCATTCATTCATTCATTTATACATACATTTATTTAGCATCACAGATAATTCTCTAAGATTAGAAGTTACACATAGGTCCTCCTAATTGTAGGATGGAATTTCTACCCTGGGACTTCCACAAATCAATGAAATCACAAATCTATAACAAAAAAAAAAAAAACTACTTTTACCACCAACCTTACTCTGGAGTTATTCTGGGAAAAGTACTTTATAAATCTTAAAGCTCTGCATAAATTTGATTTATTACTTTTTAATTTATAAAACTCTTTTGTCTTCTATCTTAGAACCAATAATGTATATTGGTTCCAAGACTGAAAAGTTAAGGTAAGGTCCAGCCAATAGGGATTTAAGTGCTTTGCCCAGGGTCACACAGCTAGGAAGTATCTAAGGCTAGATCTGAACCCAGGATTTCTTGTCTCTAGGCCTGGCTCCCAATCCACTGAGCCATCTATCTGCTCTAAGTTACTACTTATTATTAATTTTCACTATTATAAAAATGCAGTTGGTGGCACTGGGGAGCAGATGACCCCAATATGCTACTTTTTAGTTCTCTAATGCTTTATAAACCATAAAACACTATAAATGTTATATTTTTAATGAACCTTTGCTCCCCCAAATTTTTTAAAATGTCATTCTTTAGACAAATCAGAGCTGTTAACATGGAGGTTGGAAAAAATGCTTCCTAAGTATAAAATATTTTATTCATTATATAAGGCACACCTTTGTGATTTAATTGGATTTAAACATTTCTGATTTGTTTATATTTTTAAAAACATAACTTCCATCTTAAAATCAATACCATGTATTGGTTCTAATGCAGAAGGGAAGTAAGGACTAGGCAATGGGGGTTAAGTGACTTGCCCAGGGTCACACAGCTAAGATGTGTCTGTTTTGAACCCAGGACTTCTGTCTCTTGGCCTGGCTTGCAATCTACTGACCCACCTAACTGCCTCCCAATTTAAGTTTTAAAACAAAAAACCATTATCAGAAGATTTTTCACTATGACGACTGATTGTTTTGCATTTTAATTATCGGTAGCTGCTTCGCCCAGAAGAGGTAGAAATTCTGGTCTGTGGAAGTCCTGAATTGGATATGCATGCTCTGCAAAGAAATACTCAGTATGATGGCTATGTGAAAACTGACCTTACTATACGGTAAAGTCTTTGCTTTTACTTACATGGGAAGTTGGGGGAGGGGTAAGAAGAGAAAGAAGATATAAGCTCTCTATATGCAACATTTTGGGGTCATTTGTGCTCATTTAAACACCAAAAGCTAGCATGATCCTTCTTACCCCAGAGATGCTATTGCGAGCCTTTAAAGTATGGAAGCATCTAGTGCTCCTCAGAACAATTATGTCAGTATAATTTCAAAAAGAAAATAAGAGTTGAATAAAATAGAATTACAGTTTGGATCCTAGAATATGCACCTATATGTATGTGTAACGTCTATGTGAATGATGGATCATTTTTAGTAACCATACTGTAACTAGAAACTCACATTTCAGAAAAGAAAATGACTTTGCTACTACCCAGGGTTGGACCATTTATAGGTCTACCAGAGAAACTTTCTTCATTTACAGACTGACTTAATTAGCATAACCTTACATGAAGGTAGTCACTGTTTGAAGGGATTTGTTTCCCTCTTTGAGCTGATTTTATTTAGGCTAAAGAATACCTATTGTGGTGAAACAACAACAAAAAGCAACTTTTAAAAATTGTTCTTTGTCATGATAGATACTTTTGGGATGTTGTACTTGGGTTTCCTCTTGATCTTCAAAAGAAGTTACTACATTTTACCACAGGAAGTGACAGAGTACCTGTGGGAGGAATGGCAGATTTGAATTTCAAGATTTCAAAGCATGAAACTTCTACTAACTGGTAATTTTCAGTTTTATTTGTATTTTTACCCTAGAATTGGAGCAGTATCTTTTTTTAAAGTATACATTTCTTGGTAAAATACATCCTTTTTGACAGAATAGGTTTTCCTTTCCTGTGAGTATCTTCCATTTCTTTTTTTAAATAAAAACTAAGTGTGAAAAATTAATGATAAGCATTTTTGGCAAGTCAATATGACAGATTGGCATTTTATGAATATCAAAATACCTCTAAGCAACAGCCACAAACTATTAAATCTGGAGCCCAATTATAATCCAACTGTATAGCTCAGAAAAAATCATCAAGACAACTACCAAGTAGTAGGTTCCATTAAACCACTCTTATAGTCAAAATGTTGTAGTAAGTCTGGAAGGCCCAAAAGCCATGGAGCAGCTCTATACCTCCAATAGCTCAGTCTCTTCTGGGAAGAGTAAGGCTGCTTCAGCCAATCCTAAATGTTTCTGAAGGATTGGAGGTACATGTTTGAGGCACCTTTCATCCCTGCCCCATTTACAGTGGTCCCTTCTTACACAATGGATTCAGAAATTGACAAAGCTCTACAAATTCCACATTTCTAATGGTGTTGCAACATGGAACTTGGCTTCATACTCTGGATGAATTTTAAATGTCGGGAGATTGAGCACCACTAACAATGTCATTCACTTCTAGACCCCTACTTGGAAAATTTTGTGTAAATGTTTTAGTTCCTTCACTAATTAGCATCATAATACAAGGTTTGCAATCAACATGAAAGTCCCCAATGGGATAATAAAATCAGGAAGACTGTGGAACAGTCATTACCACCACCACCATCATCATCATCATCAGAGCATTTGTATAGATAGGGCTTTCAGGTTTGCAACATTCTTTACACATTCTAACTTATTTCAACCTTACAACAACCTCATGAGGTAGGGGCTCTTAATATCCCCATTTTATAGATGATGAAACAAGCTGAGAGAGAATTAAATGACTTGCCCAGGCTCACTCGTCTAGAGAGTCTCTGAGGCAGGATCCAGACTCAGGTCTTCCTGATCCTTATCCTTTATTCTCTCCCCTGCACCACCATAGGTGCCTTTTTTCCTCATAAGAAAGCTTTGGGGCTTTGTGAAGGTGAGTACAACCATGAAATGAAAGAAGCCTGCATATAATTGACTTTGAAAAGGTCCTTGATTTCATCAGGATGGCTATTCCTTGTCCTAAAGTACACGAGGTAACAAATCACACCCCTGATGCGCCATAGTAAATGACCTTCATGAGTTTCTGTGACCAAAATAATCCTCCGCTGGTAGCCAACAGCGAAGAGCTGGAGTGTTCAGGGAGACTCATCCTAGGACGACAGTTGTCCAGGTCATCCCTGGGCTTGCACTCAAAACCTTTCCAGCTGGGCAAGAGCTGCTATATCTTGTACTTCCCTGTCACAACCTTCAAGAACCACCTTCATATTAAGTTGTATTGGAGGAAGAGTTGTGCTCATGTAACAAGATTTTGTAATATTCCAATATCTTATTTCTAAATTATATTCTAAATTTAATCATGGTTTTACAGTATAACTTTTGAAGGTAGGAAACGTTAAAGAGGTGTCTAAATATTGAACTTAAAGTCACATTTTTGGATACTGTTTTCAATTTGAGAAAAATATGGAGATTGTTTATTGTTATTATGATCAAAAGTAAAAAAAAATTAACTCTCATGTTGTCTTTCACTTATGAAGATAAACAGCATGGCATAAAGATAAGAAAGACCTTGGGTTCATGTCCTGCCTCTGTTCTTTCTAGTTGTGTAGCCATAGCCAAATCACTAAGAGTTTCTGAACCTCAGTTTCCTCCTCTGTAAAACTGAAATAATTATACTTTACTGCTGACTTCACAAGCTAAAGGGAGTCTAAATGTATATATGTAAGAAGTATATGTTGATATATGTAAAGTGCTTTGAAAACTTTAGTTGAGAGGCACATTTGTGTTTAAATGATTTTGTGAGCTACCACCATTACCAAATTATTCATAAATTTTTGAACAATTATTTTGTAAAGGACAAATTTTAATGACTTATAACAATTTTTATGATGTTGGGGCCTGACTTGAGTTTAGGTTTGATTTATACAGGATTTCTTCATTAAGGATTACTTCTGCTTTCCTCTAGTTAATTTTATTTCTTCTTTAGAGTTTATTCCTACCAGGGTTTACTGTTATCTCCCTCCTCAAATTTTCCCTAAATACTTTGCCGGAATCTCTCATTTCCTCATCACACATTATTCTTTATATATGTAAGTATATCACCACCATACTAGTAGGTTTTAAGTTCCAAGAGTCAAGAAGTTGTTTAATTTTCATCTTTGTACTCCTAGAACTAACACAATGCTTTGGACATGGGGTGCTTAATTATGGTGGCTTGAGCACTGGACTTGAAGTCAAGAAGATTTGAGTTCAAATCTTATCTTACACATTTATTAACTGTATGAGATGGGCAAAGCACTTCTCTAAATCTGTTTCCCCGTTTGTAAAATTGGGATAAGAGTAGCATCTAACTCATAAGATCGATAGAGAGAGAGGGAGAGAATGATTTGCAAAACTCAAAGCATTACATGTTACATCCTTGAGCTGAGTTGAATTTAAAGTATGTACATGACTCTGGGAACTTCAAACTCTAGATTTAGATAAACTGTATCTAAATTGGTGAAGGGATTAGACCAAGGTTTGGGGGGGCAGAATACTCTTATTATTCTTATCTAGAGTTGCCTCTGGGAAATCTAAGACTATAAAGTGGATATGGCTCTAGGTCTTCATAGGTGTATGTGAGAGGGTTCCTAGATCCCATATCAAAAGATGAGGTAATGTATAGGTCATTTATTGGACAGCCTTTATTCTATCCTTAATGAAAATGGAAAACTACATAAAAGACCTTCAGGATCCAGCAAACAAATTCTCCTCCATCTCCAGTAAATTTTTTCTTCCTCCAGGATCTATTACTCTCCACATTTAGCAAGAATGCCCTGGGGTTTGGATTCCTCTCCAAAGGAAAATGAACTTGGGGTTGTTGGGAAAGAAGCATTCCAGTGAGTCCTTCACTCCCTCTACAGAACCATTCTGATGTTCAGCTGTGATAGATTTAGCTATTATTGGCAATACAGTGATCCAGGACAATTCTGAGGGACTTATGGCAATGCTCTCCACCCCAGAGAAAGAACTTCTGAAGTCAGAGTGCAGATGAAAGCAGACGATTTTTCAGTTGTTTATTTGGCTTATGTTTTGGGGGTTGGGTTTTATAAGGTCATTCACTTACAAAAGTAAACAATATAGAAATGTGTTTTACATGCTAATATATATATATGCATATATATACATACATACATATATATATATAAAACCCAAATCTAATTGCCTGCCAGCATTGGAAGGGTGAAGGGACAAAAGGGAGAAATATGAGTTCGATCATATAACTTAGGAAAGCTTGTGTGGAAATTTGTAAAAAAAAAATACAAAAAATACAAAATTAAAAATTTTTTAAAGAACTATCCAGGCATATCCAGCCTGATGTTGCTACCCTGGGGTTTGGACTGCCTCCAGAAGGGAAATTCATATTCCTAAAGACATAATTCTTATCCCATCACACCTGAACTGTCCAAATAAGTCACAGTAATAGCAGAGTGCCAAGGCTGGAATTAAGAAGTTTCCTCTTCTTGAATTCAAATCTGGCCTCAGACACTTATTAGCTGTGTGACCCTGGACAAATCACTTAACCCTGTTTGACTCAGTTTCTTCATCTGTAAAATGAGCTGAAGAAGGAAATAGCAAACTATTCCCGTATCTGTGTCAAGAAAATCCCAAATGGGGTCACTGTCATACATGAATGAAACCACTAAAACAACAATAAGAACAATACAGAAGACAAAGTCCAAGGCCTTATACCCACCGTATACTAGTATTAATACCTTGCTATTCCTCCAGCTTCAGGCAATAGTAAATAATTGTATTTTCCCAGATGACAAGAGGTGCCCAGAAAAATCATCCTCCTCATTTCTAAAAAGCTAACTGCCTGTAGACTGACCCCTTCTTTATCCAGAAGGCTAGAGTTTAAGAATTCCCATCACTTAACTACACACTTTCCCTCTCCCCATCTGCCATCTAAGTCTAAGAGGTTACATGATAGCCTTTCAAGCTTGGGGCAGGGGCTTGAGGTCCAGGACTCTCTTCGAGGTCCATGTGGGAATGTATGTAGTTTTTCCATTTACTTTTGCCCTACGCAGTTGTTCTATTGCTTTTTGAAAAATTCCTATTTAAGTTAAATGTTCTAAAGAGGAGAATTGCAGAATACTCACAACCACATGAAAAATCCTCTAAACCATTGATTAGTAAGAGAAATGCTAATCAAGTCAATGATGTAAGAATTGTAGAAAGATAGACCCACTAAGATATTGTTAGTAGAGCTGTGAAATGAAACACCCATTTTGGAAAGTAGTTTAGAATTATACAAAGTGACTAAAATGACTATCAGACATGCCATTTCTGAGCTTGTACCCCCAAAAAACTATCAAGAAGATAGTCCTCATATACTCCAAGATATTAATAGCAGCAGTTTTTATTATTGCTAAAAATTAGAAACAAATCAAATGACCATCATTTGAGAAAAGTATGCAAATGTAATGCAATATTACCATACTTCGTTTTTTTTATTGGCATGCAAAGCACACTTCCATATTGGTCACTGTTGTAAGAGCAAAATCATACATAACCAAAACCCCAATATAAGACCAAAGATACACTGATGTAAAAGATGGCTCCAACAGTTCTTTCTCTGGAAGTGGATAGCATCCCCCAGCATAAGTCCTTCAGGATTGTCCCAGATCATTGCATTGTTGTAATTGCTGTTAGCCAAGTTTTCACAGATGATCATCATCCAATATTGCTTTCATTGTATACATTGTCCTCCCAGTTTTTCTTAGGTTGCTCTCCATCAGTTCTCACAGATCTTTCCAGCTTTTCCCGAAATCATCTTGCTTATCATTTCTTATAGCCCAATCCTATTCCATACAGCATAGCACAAATTGTTCAGTCATTTTCCAATTGATGGGCATCCCCTCAATTTCCAGTTCTTTGCCACCACAAAAGAGACGCTATAAATATTTTTGTACAATAGGTCCTTTCCACTTTTTTTATTATCTCTTTGGGATACAGACTCAGTAGTGGTATTAGCAGATCAAAGGGTATGCGCAGTTTTATAGCCCTTTGAATGTTACCATACTTTAAAAATATGAAATATGTGATAAAGGCAGAGAAGTATGGGAAGATCTGCCTGACATGATGCAGTAAAGTAAGCAGAACTAAGAAAGCAGCATATACAGTGACTGCAATAAGGTAAATGGAAAGAACAACCACATACCAGAAATAGTCAAGGAAACAGTTCAAATTGGACTCAACACCTCTGTGGACATGGGAGGTCCACAGGTGTTACACACTTCACATAATTTCAGACTTTTTCAATGTATCAATCAGTTGTGTTGTCTTTCTTCTCTAAAAACAAAACAAAACTATTTGTCATATGATACTTTAGGGAGGGGATCTCTAGGATACTATAGCAATATGAGAAATAGAAAATATCAATAAAAACTTTTTAAAAAAGGAAACTTCCCATTTGTACTCTTTTGGCTTCTCTCAAAAACAGTCCATCCCTGAGGAAAGCAAATCTTTCATTTATAATCTCTGAGAGCCATTTTTCAAGGGGTGCAGCTTATATTCTCCACAGAAGGCTACAAAGAGAAGCCTCAGATAAATAAAGGCTCACCACCTGAGTGCTTTTCAAACTACTCAGGGTAGTCCTTTGATCACCTACAAGAAAAAGAAAGAATAATTCCAGATAACCTAAATGAAGAAATGAGCCTTCCACAAAGAAAGATGAAGAAATTTGTTAAAAGTAGGAACCCCAAAAGGAAGATAAACTCTGCAGCCCTCAAAAGTAAGATTATTTAAAAGGTGAGCATATTGGGTGCCCCCCAAAATGTGCTCAAGACACCTATCTCCCAGAAGACATGGCGTGCTCACTTAACTTTATGAGAACATTTGCTTACTGTGTGTGTATACAGGCACCCAGAGCAGTCAGCAGGTTTGCTTTTTATAAAGAATAGTTACTCCACTTAAAGCTTATTTCTTTTCCAGGTTACCAGTAGCCCATACCTGCTTCAACCAGCTTTGCCTGCCTCCTTACAAGAACAAAAAGGAGTTAAAACAGAAGCTGATCATTGGGATTTCCAATTCAGAAGGTTTTGGGCTAGAGTAACGTCAGACTTGAAATAAAGTATTTTTATATGTAGCATCCACTCTCTTCTCATTGTGCCTTTAACCTTTTCATGCTTCTGTCTTCAGCACTATGATAAGCTAAACAATTTTCAAATGCTGATTTTTTGAATTATTAAATGTGAAACACATTTAATCTACATACAGTTTTGAAAAGCCACAGAAACTTTGGCACGGGAAGGGGGAGTCAATAGATAACAACAGTATTTTTTTGTTGTTTTTTAGATCTCTTTTTATAGCACTTTACTTGTCTCCGTAATTATGTCACACATGTTCCACTAGGGGAATGAAGTGCAGTATTTAATGTGTTTCTAACATAGAACCCAGTGGTGGATTCTGTTATTAACGCACAGTAGCAAAGCTTAGAGCTACAACACTATTAATATAAGGCCTGTAGCCATATTTTCATACAGAAGTGAACAATTTTAATTGCAATGGAAATTTACAGTTTTTAATATTCCGGCTTTAGTTCTGTAAGGATTAATCTGATTGTTGAAAAACATGTAAATACTTGCTCGTGGGGGGAAATGGAATTTTTAATAGTCATTTGTTGCTAAAGATTTATTTTTACAGAATAAATTCAGGGTTTTAGATGTGTATACAGCTTTTACAAATCAACAGGGATGATTGTACAGGAATGTAACTTTTCAAACTAAACTAACTGGATTTAAGATTATATGCTTTTAAGTATTAAGATTAAGTATTAAGATATGCACCTATTGAAATAGGCAGAAAACTGATTACTTTGAAGACCTTACTTGGATAGCTGTCACATTTTGAAAAGCACCTGGATGTTAGAAAGTGAAATCCAATCAAATTTGTTGTGAATGAAATAAATCCTAGAAAAGCACAAAAGAAAAAATACTTTTCATTTGAAAATTTGATTGATGGACTAGGCTTATGTCTAATCTTGTTTTTAATGGCCAGTAGTAGAGGATTCAACTTCTGGAAAAATAGGCTGGAATGCAGGGCAGAATCCTATGAATATATCAAGTGAGATTTGTGTCAAGGTAGAATAGTTTCAATATTTGGGCCAAAATATTCAGGTTCCCCCCCCCCCCCAGTGAATTCTAAATACAAAAAAATAACAAAAGTATAAAGTAGTATGTGAGGAAAAGGAGAAAAGGGAAAAAGTCATAGCTACTGATGCATTTTTGCATTAGTAAAAGTGAAGCAGTTTTCTTAGCCTGTGACAGATTTTTCCTAAATTGAGATTTATTTCCTGGAGACATTCCTAGCTTTTCTTCTGAAAGCTCAGAAGCTATTATTGTTGCAATAACAATAAATGATGCCAGCATTTCTTACCAGCAAATACTCTTTTAGATACTTTCCCTCATCTTTTTCTGAGTTTTGCTATCTCCTAGTTGCACCCTCAGCAGCAGAATTCAGCAGGAGTGAAGAAATGAATTAACTTGTTCTTCTGAGATTTTGAAGCAACCAGTGTTTGGAGGAAAGGGAGGACTTGTTGTATGTATTTATCTCTCCTTCTGAAAGGGGCTCTGAAATACTCTGGGGATTTTAAGTGATCTGCAGTGTCTTCATTAATAGAAAAATGGGTAACAGACTAACTGGTTTAGTTTGTTAATCTATGTGCAAAAATATCACTTCTCTGTCGTGCTGCCTGAGCTAGACTGTGAGATGTTAAAATAGGTTGATAATAACTAATAAGCACAAAAGAATTATCTGTAAGTAATCAGGTTTAATGTTTAAGATGTAAACAAAGCTCTTATTTGATAAAGATGATTTATGGTTTCTTGTGCACGTTTGATGATGTGTCTATATACATCAATAGCTATGTCACTTTAGAAATATTCCAACCTGTTGTTTTTATGCTCCATACCCACAGTTAACTGGAAAATTTGTGTCTGTTATAAAAATGAAAAATACAACTGTTTTAATCACTAAATTACACATTGCCTTTATTTATTTATGCTCTCTCTGGTTTTAGTTTACAGTGTAATAATACCTCATTTTTTAAAAAAACCACTGCTGTTCTATTTTGTTAATTTTCAATTGCCTACTAAGTTCATGTGGTTATTACATTTTTATATATCTGTTGTTAATAAACTCTATTCAATTTTTGTATTTGCCATAGTAAATTAAAGTATTACATAATGTTTCTTAGTAATTTTAAAAAGTCTCCGGCTTATTTTTTTTTTAATCTTGGCTTCATTTTCCCAATGATGAAGATTTTTTTATGGTCCCCTTTTCATACTAATCTATATTATATTTACCCCTTCTTTACTCCCTGCAGTTGCCTATGCTTTTGCTCCTCCCTTTTTTTTTTGTGGCTTTGGGCTTTTCTGTCAGCCTTCACCCTTGGAGTTTTGTCAGCAAATCTCTCAGTGCAGTCTGTGGGGGAGGGGTGTTGGAGTTGGAGTTTCCCTGCACTCTGGAGGCCTTGATGGAATTAAGTCCAGCTGAGTTGCAGAGCTGGATGTGCCCTGAGGCCAAAACCTGGGGGGGTGGGGGGGGTGGCAATATGGAATGTCTCCACTGCTGCAACTAGTCTACCAGCTCTGCTCTCTGTGCTTCTTCTTTAACTGCTTTCCCACCACCTGTTTGACACTCTGAGCCTGGCACAGCTTTGCCCATAAGGTACTCCCTCCAGACCAGCACCAATGTCCACCCAGAGGTTCCAGCTACTGCTGGAGGCTTAGCGCTTTAGGTGGGGGAGGGGTCTCAGGACCTTCCTTCTTCCTTTCCCTTAGACTGGAGTGTTCTGGAATTCCGGCTTTTGGGAGCGTACCTTTTGAGTCCAGCAGGAGGTTCCTTGGCTCTGTCTTATTGTTAGGTTTGATTTTCAGTCCCCTGGAAGCATTTAGTTTATAATTGGTAAGGAAGGGTTTTCAGAGGTCTGAACTTTCACTGTCTCTAAGCTGCCATCTTGACTCCACCTCCCCACTAATCTATATTATAGCAGATTGTTTACGACCAGGCTTACCTTTTTGAGAATTAAAGTTGCACTGTTTTTCAGGATTCATTCCTTTTCTAAAAATTTCTATACCAAGTCATTCAAAGGAGCAAGCTTCAAATATCATAGAAGTCCCACACATTCTTCAGTACCTTGACAATTTATCATCTCAAATCTGCACACCTTTGTTGAAGAAAATTAACTTCTTAAACATCATCATCATTATAAAAGAATGTCTAAACAGCAGCTAGATTACCACATCATTGCATGTCATCCAAATACCTCTAAAAGACAGAGGAAAGTCGGTATTTGGCATAGATATTTACAAAGACATGAAATATAATATAAAGACAGCATCCGATCCTACATGTTTTGCACAAAATCTAGGAATGTGACCTCTCTTCCTTTCCCATCCCCCAAAACATTTGTTATGCTTGAGGAAAAATGATAATGAATGTAAGATTAATTATGTTCTACTCATAAGGATTTTTAAGTATTCTGTGTGATTCTCACAACTATCCTTGGAATTAGACAAGATGATTCCATTTAGCAATTAATCACTTATATGTATAAGTCACCATATTATTCCCCAGAGGAATAAAGGAAAAAAGGAAAACAGTTCTAATCATCAAGGAGCTTGCACTCTATTGGGAGATACCAGATAAACACAGTAAAATAAAGGCAAACAAATTGAAATGGACAAGAGCACAATGAGATCAGGAATAAATTTCCAGAATCTTTGAAGCAAGCTAGGAACTCAAAAGAAGCAGGACATGCATTCCAGGCATGGAGGCCAGTAGACAGAATGCTAAATGTGGGAACCAGCAAATAGGCCACTTTGTTGTGAAGGAGACTAATATAAAGAAAATCAAGGAAAGCAAATTAGAACAAGATTGTAGAGGTCTTCAAATGCCAAGCTAAGTATGTCTTAACTTAGAGCCAACAAAGAACCTCAAAAAGCTTCAAAAGGTTTATGCTTTACAAAGATCTTTGGCATTGGTAGGTAGAGAGATTAGAAACCATGAGGCCAATTTAAAAACTATTGCAATTGTTCAGATGAGAGGTGATGAATACATGAATTAGTGAGATGGCCATGCAAGTAGAGAGAAGAGAACAAATAGGAAAGATCATGTCAGGATAGAATTGTCAAAGTTGGCAACCAAAGTACAAGAAAGGGAAGAATCGACAATGACACTGAGCATACAATACCTGAATAACTGGGAAAATAGGGTCTTCAAAGACAATCAGAAACTTTGGAAGAATTTAAAAGTTAGGGGCCAAAATGAGTTCCATTTTGTATATGTTGATATGCCTATGAAACAATGAGAAGGAAATGTCTAATAGGTGGTTGTCAGTGTAAGACAACTAGTCAGATTAAAGATGGAGTCATATGATAAGGAATGTTAATTGAACCAATGGAAACTGATATGATCAACAAGAATAAGTATAAAAAGATATAAGAAGTGTTCTAAGGAGAGTCTTGAGAGTTATCCATGCTTAGTGGAATGGAGTTGGATGACCCAACAAAAGAGAGAGAAGGAACAGTCAGACAGCAAAAGACAAGATGAAAGTAGTCACAGAAGTCAAGTAAAAAAATATATGTATATGTATGGATAGATGTATATGAAGAGCGATGACCAAAAGTGTTCAAAACTGTGTAGAGTACCACTGAGAAAAGGCCATTAAATCATTCAGTTCAGAGATTACTGGTAATCTTAAAATAAAGCAATTTGAATTGATTGGTGGAGTCAGAAGCTAGATGAAAAGGAGACAGAGGAGTGAGTAAAAATGAAGAAACCAAGGTAAGAAATCCATACAATACTTTCTAGGAGTTAAACTTTGAAAGGGAGAAATGTGAGAAGCTTGAGAAGAAGGCAGTGTTAAGACAAGATTAGAGTTTCTTTAGTTTTGAGGATTGGGGAAATATGGATGAAGGGCCATAGATTTAAGGCAAAAAAGAGACTTCAAGATCATCTAGTCCAATCTCCTTATTCTAAAGATGAGAAAACTGAGGTTCACGGAGTGATTAGTCTGAAGCTATAAATGCAGTAAATTGACTTGAAGTCTATTCTCTTCCCACTACACCATCTTAAATGTAGCTAGAAATTGCTGAACTTGCTGAACAAGCTGAAATTGCTTACTCTAATATTGCCAATGATCTCTTAACTGTAAAATCTAATAGCATTTTCTCAGCCTTTTTCCTTCCCAATCTCTCTGAAGTTATTGACATTCTTCATCACCTGTTTCAGGAGACCCTCTCCATCAACTTCCAGAACATGGTTCTGTCCTGGTTCTCTTCTTGTCTGACCACTCTGCCCAGTCTCATTTATTAGATCATCATCCCTCTCCTTCCAACAAACTAAGAGTATTATCTAAGGAGCAGCTAGATGGCTCAATGGATTGAGAGTCAGGCATAGAGATGGGAGAGCTTGGATTCAAATTTGACTTTAGGCAGTTCTTAGCTGTATGACCTGAGGCAAGTCTCTTAACCCCCACTGCCTAGTCCTTAGTGCTCTTCTATCTTGGAATTGCTACACAGTATTGCTTCTAAAATGCAAGGTAAAGATTTGGGGTATTGGGGGGGAAGTAATATTATCCAAATCTTTGTCTTGGACTTTCTTCTCTTTCTATAATGGCTTTCTTCTTGATCTTGTCAACTCCCATAGATTTAGTTATCATCTCTCTATAGATAACTCCTAAATCTATATTCTCTCTTTTGAATCTATAATCTCTCTAATCTCTAAATCTCTCCTTTGAATTCCAGTACTGATTTCTACTTTCTGAATATCTCTATCTTGATGTCCTGTAATCATCACAATCTCAATTTGTCCAGAATAGAATTCAATTTCCTCACTTACAGGATATTCAGAGCCTACATTGTCTTTAAGATCATCTAGTTCAACCCATTCCTGAAAAATAATTATGGCTACAGTACAACCAAAAAGTAGTCTGCTAGAATTTGCTTAATGATCTCCAATAAGAAGAAACCTACTAGCTCCCAAAAGAAGCCCTTTCTGTTTTTGATCATCTCCAACTGTTTTGAGTTTTCTCTTAATATCAAACCTAGATTTGGATCACTATAACTTCTACCCATTGCTCAAAGCAGCTAAACTAAGGTATTAGAGCAAGTCTAAACTTCCTTCCAATTAAAAGTCATCCAAACAACTTAAAGGCAGTCATTCTGTCTCCCAAGTCAATGAAGAGATGTTTTCATCAAAACTTATTTCATACTGGTTTAAGAAATAGAAAAGATGATCAATAGAATGGAGTGGACTAAGCAAATAAACCTAGAAATAACCAAAACACTAGATTAATGTTTAACAAGCTTAGATACAAACTACTAAGGTAAGCTTTTTGTTTTTACAAAAACTTACAAGAATATTGGAAGTTCAACAGAAAATGGGATTTTACCAACATATTGCACCATATACTACAATAGTCTCCTATTACATACAAAGTCACACTATTCAGAAAATGATAGAACAGTAGGATAAATTATGTACTCCTGTAAACAGAAAAACATTATTAAATAACAAGATGATCATAAACAGAGTAGACAATTTAGATTATAAAATTGAATCACCTTTACAAAATTAAAATCAATGTAGTTGGAAGTGGTAAATATTGGAGGAACTGGGGGAATACAGATGCATGAATTCATTATTGGCAATGTTAATTAGTAGTCATTCCAGAAAATATTTAGGAATTATATATTTTTAAGTCACTGTTAACCTAGTGATTGCAATACTAGTCATATACAGTAAAGAGGTTAAAGACCTAGGGAACTCTCCCCTGTACACAAAATTATTTGTAGTAGTATTGCACATAAAAGAGGTGACTATGTAGAGGAGTGAGACAGGGAACTCGGAATTCAGGCACAATGTACTCCATCCCAAGCTGACCTTTCTCTGGAAGATGGGTGTTCTTCTTCAGCTTCCCAAAGTTCTCCAATCTAAGTTCAAAAATCACTTTTTCTGTGACATCTGCGTAAGAATCTGGTTGATTTCCATAGGTAATTCCATTTTCAGTGACCTTCTGGTAGCACTCATTGAGTGGCAATCAATCAATAAGCATTTATTGCACTTTTTATGCACCAGGCACCATGCTAAGCCCAGAGGCAAAGGGTCATACACAAATTTGTAGTGGATTTACTCAACATGATCATGTGACTTGTTCTTTTTTTTTAGTACTACATGCACAGGAGCATAGGTGCTAGATGGTAGCAATAATCTAAGACTGGGAAAGGCTTAAGGGAATTAAGACAAAGGAGCAAAGATTTTGAAAATTCAGGATAGTGTAGTGTTAAACTGGCTGACTAAAGGATGAGAAATTGGGAGGGAGGAGTATGTAACCAGAACAGGGTGGACAGCTTGGGAACGTGTTGAGGGATGGAAGTTACAGTGAGGATAAAGAATAACTTAGAAGGAGTTCTTAAGGTATAGGGAGAAATGACAAAAGAGATTATAATCAGATAAAGGAATTTCAGAGTTCTTGATCAATGAGGTGGAGCAGTTATAGAAATGGCATGATCAAAGGTGTGACCATCCTTGCATGGAGCTGAGGTAGAGTTCACAAGTAGGTCATGGGAGATGAATAGAATGAGGAACTGAGAGATCATGGTTTTTGGAAGAATGTAAGCATATATTGAAGTGTCCTAGTATAAACATGGGAGTTGGGTGGAGGATGACTTGGATGCAACCAAACTCACTGAAAAAGGAGTTTTTGCCTCAAAACGGCCATGTTCAGTCTGTGTGTTATTACGGTTCACAGTGGCTTCCATAGTTTCTGTCATTTATCCTTGAAACAAGACTAGGAGATATGAACTAGAGATAATATTATTCTTCCAAATTTGACATAAGAGGTAACTGACTCTGCAAAGAAATTATGGCTTGCCCAAGGTCAGTCATTTAGCCAATAAGTTTAAGAGAGATTATTTGAACCCAGGGCTTCCTGGATCCAAGACCCAGGCTTTTTCTACTCTAAACTACCTCTTGATTTGAAGATAGGTCAAAGAGCTATAAAGAAAAGCGAAGATCATAAATGTAGAGCTGGAAAGAACTTTAGAAATCCTGCAATCTAATCCCCACTTCTCCTGCCACCACCATTTTAAGGGTGAAGAAATTAAGGCTCAGAAGGATAAAGTGTCTTGCCTGAGGTGGACAGGTGTCACACAACTAAGACTCCAACTCAGACATTCTGACTTCAATAAATGTGCTTGTGACTGCAAAAGGCTGCAGAAATATACATGAATGTATGTATGTTTATAATATTTCTAGACTTAAGATGAACTAATAATATATGTTCAGTATCTTTAAAATTACATTAATATATAGAATGAGTTACATAATATACTGTAGATCAGATTGGTGATTTCTATGATATGGAAAAATCCCTCTACTCAAGCACATCTGTATCATTCTGCAACCTCTAGCTTTCGAGAGTAGCCCTGGGCACTGAGAAGCTACATAACTTGCCCCATCACAAGCTAGGATGTAGCAAAGACAAGAATTAAACTCAGCCCTTTCTGACTCAGGCTAGCTATCCACTATTGACTGAGTATGTCTTTTAATCAGTTAGCAAATATATTTTGAAGATTTGGCACAAATTATTTTAAAGTGACAACAAAAAAGACACTCCATTCTGGAAGTCCCTCCTCAGCTCCAACCTCCCTGACTTCTTTTAAGGGTCAACTAAAATTCCACCTTTCCTAATTTCTCCAAATTCCAAAGCTTTCTCTCTTTAATTCTTTCCTATTTATCCTATATATAGCTTGTATTGTATATATTTGTTTGCATCGTTGTTTCCTTCATTAGATTATAAGCTCCTTGAGGGCAGGGATGGCATTTTTGGCTCTTTTTGTATCTCTAGTTCTAGCACAGTACCTGGCACATAGAAGGTACTCAATAAATGTTGGATTAAATTGAAAGGTTCAGATGTGCTAGAATGCTCCTAATTTCTTTCCTTCAAATAAAATAAAAATACACAAGATGAGTATATATTCTACATAGATTTCTTTTTTTTTAATCCTTACCTTCCACCCTAGAATCAATCCATCCTAGAATTAATAACTATATATTGGTTCCAAGGCAGAACAGTGGTGAGGGCTAGGCAATGGGGATTAGGCAAAGTGACTTGCCCAGGGTCACACAGCTAGGAAGCATGTACGGCCAGATTTGAACTTAGGACCACCCATCTCTAGGCCTGGCTCTCAATCCACTGAGCTACCCAGATGCTCCCTCTACATAGATTTCTACTCTATGCTGACTCTTTGCCTCTCAAGGTTGGCTGACTTCAGAATCAGATACATAATTGACTTCCTTATTTCCTACTGAAATTGCCTGAGATCTCATGATTATGGGCACTCTGTCTGCCTATAGAGGTTGTGTATCCTCTGATGACGTGATGGTATATGGTTTTAAAGAGTCATTGTGGCCAAAACATTGATCACTTTTCAGTCAGTTTGGTGATGAGCCCTTGCCAACTTAGTAAGACTGGTAGTAGGAAGCCTTCCAAGTTTCGGTCTGCCAATACTTGCCCTCTGCATGCATGCATGACTTTTTGAACTTCAGGGTCACATAGACACCATAATGAGGCATCAGAGGATGACTTCATTTCAGAAGTGAAACTCGTATCAGAAGGTTGCTTGCTTATCCTTTGAACCAGATATAAGCTTCCTTATTCGTTGCAAATGCAGAGGGCAGGTCTGATTCTGAATTCTTGGACCATTACACACTTAAATGTACCTTGTCAGAAGGAAGTATCTCAAGGGCTAGCGTAACTATTAATGTTGAAATGAATGACTTTCAAGTAAGTCACTGAGACATGACTCCTGCTCCCCATTTATTCAAGGGAAGCTTTGGTAAGCATTCCAGTAAGTTCCCAACTTTCCACGGGATCAGCATATCTCTGCACTCAAAAGAAGGGGGTCGTGTAGTAAATAAAGCATGGAACATGGAGCGAGGGAGATCTGTTTTAAGTCTACAATTGAGATTAGTTGTCTGGCCAAAAGCAAGTCATTTAAGCCTGTGTTTCCTTATCTATTAAAAATGAGAATGATGACATCTACTGTCATTAGCTCATAGAGTTGTTGAGGTTCAAATGAATTATGCATTTAGGTACATAATTATGTGGACAGCTAGATGGGTCAGTGGGTAGAGTGCCAGGCCTGAAGTCAGGAAGACTTATCTCTCTGCATTCAAATCTTGCCTCAAATACTTCCTAGCTGTTTGACCCTGGGCAAGTCTTTTAACCCAGTTTGCCTCAGTTCCTTATCCAAAAAATGAGCTGGGAAAGGAAATGTCAAACCACTCCAGTATCTTTGCCAAGAAAATCCTAAATGAGGTCAAAAAGTCAGATACAACTGAAAAAAAATGACTAAAAACATAATTACATATATATGTATATATCTATATAGGCATTGTGTACTTAGGTTCATAAAAATACTTAATAATTAGATTGTTGTTATTATAGTCTATATGTGCTCTGAATGTCAAGCCCCACAGCTTGGGTTCATTTCTTCTTTTCTTTTTTAAAGTATTTTTCCATGGTTACATGATTCATGTTCTCTCCCTCCCCTCTTTTCTCCTCCCTCCCAGAGCTGACAAGCAATTGCACTGGGTTATACACGTATTATCACTTGCTACCTATTTCCATGTTATGCATTTTTGTAATAGAGTCATCTTTTAAAACCAGAACCACAAATCCTACATTCACATAAACAAGTGATAAATCAAATGTTTTTCTTCTGCATTTCTACTCCCACAGTTCTTTCTCTCAATGTGGATAGTGTTCTTTCTCCTAAGCCCCTCTGGATTGTCCTGGGTGATTACAAAGCTATTGGTAGCAAAATCTATTACATTTGTTCATGCCACAATGTTTCTGTTTCTGTGTATAATGTTCTCTTGGTTCTGCTCACTTCATTACGTATCAGTTCGTCAAGGTCTTTCTAGTTTGTATAGGAATCAAGCATAAACTGCTTAAAAAATTATAGAATAATGATGGGGGGCCATTAGAGTAGACAGCCTGGTAAAGAAGAGAAAATTTAAATTAGGAAGACTTGTGTTTAAGTCTAGCCATGTTTCCATGGATAAATCATTTCACTTTTCGCCAACAACTTTCTAAGACTCTAAGTTATGGATGAACTGCCAATCTGCATCACTGGGGAGAGTTTCCACACTAGGAGTTCCCTACACTGATGAAATCACAGGTAAGAATAAGAAAAAGGAGAGAAAAATAGGAAATATGGTCTTACTCCTAGTGACAAATCAAACTACTTTCATTGAAAAATGAGGAATGTCCAGTTCAGTGAGAAATGTCCTTTCTCTCACAAATGAGGAGCAAAGGAGTAGTAAACTCTTTATATGGGTACATCTTGCTTCACTATGGTGCCTTTGAGGAAGCAGAAACAAATTCTAGAAGGACCAAAATATCTGTTAGTTGGACCTGGATTGAAAAGGACTTGACCTTGGACAAGAATGAGAAGGGGGAAGGGGTCAAACTGGAAAGAGAAAAGGAAGTAAATAAAAATAAGGCCTCCTTTGCTAAAAGTCTGCACATAAAACCAGGAGTAAGTGAGAGAAATCTCTGTAAACTTTGAAACCTCTCCCTACCTGTTAGATACTGTTTACTATAGGGGCTAAAGGAGAGTCTCAGTCAGGAAGACCTGAGATCAAATCTACTCTCTGTTAGATGCTGGCTAGGTGATCCTGGGATTCCTTTGGGTCCAACTCAGCTATATGAATCTCTAAAATGCAGAATGATACCTGATCAGCATAGGAAGGAGTTTCCTACCCAGATCTCTATCTGAAAGAAATCACAGAGAGAGAGAAAGGGGGGGGGGGGAGAAAGACAGAGACAGAGACAGAGACAGAGACAGAGTTTCCATTTTAAAGTTACAATGGAACCTTGAAAACCAAGTCAAAGAAGGGTTCAATGGTAGAAAGAAGAAAGGTTAGGAAGGGGAGAGTGACTAGGATATGGCGTCACATCCAAGAAGACACGCCTATGTTGTCTGGGATTGACCAGTTTTTCTCCTGAACTTTTCCCACAAAGCTTTGGGACCACACCTGATGTACAGATGTCTCAAGGGTATAGATTTTGGAAGTGACTGATACTTTACCTTTTCTTGCACCAGAGAAAATTGAGAAGTTTGCCTTTGTTCAGCTCCTAACTATAAAAGTAACTTAGAACTACAGTTTCAGATGAGTTCTCATTCCTAAGATAAGAAAGAAAGAAAGAAAGAAAGAAAGAAAGAAAGAAAGAAAGAAAGAAAGAAAGAAAGAAAGAAAGAAAGAAAGAAAGAAAGAAAGAAAGAAAGAAAGAAAGAAAAAGAAAGAGAGAAAGAAAGAAAGAAAGAAAGAAAGAAAGAAAAAGAAAGAGAGAAAGAAAGAGAGAAAGAAAGAAAGAAAGAAAGAAAGAAAGAAAGAAAGAAAGAAAGAAAGAAAGAAAGAAAGAAAGAAAGAAAGAAAGAAAGAAAGAAAGAAAGAAGGAAAGAAAGGGAAGAAAGAAAGGAAAGAAAGTTTCAGCTCACAAAGAATCTCTACCTTTGGGAAGACTGGGGTCTGGAGACTAAATGTTGGTGTCACCTCAGAATAATGTTCCCAATTTTATATACTTACACTTTAATGAAACTGGAAGAGGTAAATTAATACAATGTCTAGCCAGGGTCCTAACAAGTGGAAGAAACCAATGGAATGACTTTAGCATAGTAATCTGCATATAGTTTGGTGCTTAGGAAATATTTGTTGAATTTGAGACCCAAAGAGGTTAATTTCTAATGGTGGAATTCTAGGCACTATGACACCTGGTCAGAAAGGGGATAGTTCAGAGTCAGGAAAAAGAACTTCTCTGACACTCCTAAAATCATACCAGAGTGTTACTGACTCCTCTTTCTTTTACGATCAACCCAAGTGCAATCAGTCAACCCACAAGAATTTAAATGCCTACTATATACCAGGTACTATTGTAGATGCTGTAAGACACAAGTACAAACAGTCTTTACTCACACTGAATCTCTATTCTAATGGAGAAGACAAGCCCATATAGAAGTGAACAACAAATATATAATTGATACATGTAAACATACATACAGCAGATAAATCCAAAGCCGTATGGGGAGGATTGCACTAGAAGCTGGGAGGATCAGGGAGAGCTTCATGCAGAAGACGGTGCCTGAGTTGCACATTAAAGGAAGATGGAGATTCCACAAGAAGTAGTTAAGGAGGAGGACTGACTCTTCAGGCACTGGGGATGGCCAGAGCAAAGGAACAGAGATGGAAGATGGAAGGTTGTGAATGAGGCGCAGAAAGTCAACTTGGGGGGTTGGAAAGTTGGTGGGGTTTCTTTCCAAGGAGAATAGGGGGTTTGAGTGAGAGGACTCAACTGCTGAACTGTTTGTTGCTTCTCTAAACTTGAGACTTGCCAGATTCAGAGCCTGGTTTGTCAACGACCTGATTTATTAAGTAAAACAAGGATTTTCCTGCTGGTCTCTGGGATTGCACAATTGCTCCTTGTTTATACGGAGTCAGGCAAGACCTTGACCCTGCAATATCTGGACCAGAATGGGAAACCCAGGACCTGGAAACTCACTTACCCTTTTGTACATAGTGACCCAGTTATCCATTTTGACTCCTCTATCCAGGGCTTCAATGGGGTAAGCAATTAGGAGAGAGGCAGTGGGCTCTTGTAGTCTAAGCACTAGATCTAGAATGAAAAAACCTGCATGGGGGCCCTTACTAAAGATATGACCTCAGACAAATGCTTGTCTCTCTAAGCCTCATTTTTCTCATCTATAAAATGGGGATAATGATACTTGAACTATCTACATCAAAGGGTCACTGTGAGCAAAGCACCTTAACCTTGAAGCCCAATAAAAATATAGAAAATTCATAATTCTCTTCATTATTAGATTGTCACAAAGTACCCCATAAACTGTAAAGTAGGAGAGAGACAGAGACAGAGAGAGAGACAGAGAGAGATGCCAAAGGTATAGAGAGATACCATTATTAATGAAAGAAATAGCACAGATAGGTAGGGGAAAGGGCCGGCAGCTGAACCCCTAGCCCTGTCTCTGAGCTATTAACTCCCACTTCTTATTTAGACCATCAGAAGAACAGGGAGAGTAGCAGGGATGGTGCTTGAACAGAAGAAGGGTAAGAATGGTATGAGCCTGTAACTGTGAGCCTCCACACCTTACACCCTCCCTATGTCATAGCTATTAAAGCTCAGTCCTCCATAGAGATCAATGGTGTCAAACTCAAATAGAAATGAGGGCCATTAAGCTATAAAAAGATCTATGTGGGCCACATCTTGACTGAGAATATCACACACAGTTTATATACATATATATATTTTTTAAACCCTTACTTTCCATCTTAGAATCAACACTCTGTATTGGTTCCAAGGCAGAAGAATGATAAGGGCTAGGCAATGGGGGTTAAGTGACTTGCCCAGGGTCACACAGCTAGGAAGTGTCTGATGTCACATTCAAACCCAGATCTTCCAATCTCTATATCTGGCTCTCAATCCACTGATCTACCCAGCTGCCCCCTATATATTTCTTTTATTAATATTAATACATTCGTTAAAATCAGATGGGAGCTACATTTAAACCTGATTCCGACTGTATTCTGCTATGTTGTGGGACACACGTCTGACACCTCCACTCTAAGTCCTCTCCAAGGCTGATTAAGCAAATGGGTACTCTGGAAGGATCCTGAGCTCCTCATGGAGCTCCCCGTATCTTTTCATCTCCACCATAAATCTGCCACCTGTCCCACACAGCAGCACACAGTATGTCAGGAGGGGCTCAAGCTCTGATCTAACCTTGAGTCAAGCCCTTAATTCATTCGTAGGATCATGTGATTATGATATAGAGCTGGAGGGGATCTTAGGGGGCTTCTAGTTTCATCTCTTCATTTCATAGAAGAGGAAACTACAGCCTAGAGAAGTTAGACGCCTTCCCCAAGGTCACCCACCTATATAGATGAACTTTGAGGTCCCTCTCAGTTCTAGATCCATGATCCTAAGTAACATGCCCAAGATCACACAGGTAATCATTCATGGAAGAGCTGAGATTTTAACCCTGACTCCAATTCAGCAGTCTTCCTGGCATACCCTATTGCCGCCCAAACATTTATTCATTCATTCGAGTAGTACATGAGTGCCTACTAAGTGCTGGGGACTATAGTAAGCCCTAAGCATGCAAAGACAAAATGGCATGGTCTGTGTCTTCAAGGATCTCATATTCTAATAGGCAATACAACATGTTTACAGATAAGTAAATAGCAGCTGTGTGCTTCCCAAATATGTAATTATTAGAAGAAAACACTCAAATGGAAGGGTGTGGAGGGCTCCAAAAGGCAGAGGTATAGAGAGTTAGCATTCCAAGAACAGGGTCTCTTACAGCAAGACATAGAGGCAGGAGATTCAAATTTGATTCCCAAGGAACAGCAAGTAGGTCATTTGGGATAAAAGTACCATGTGGGAGGCACTAATAATATACAGTCAGCTTAATGTAGGACTCCACTCTCATCCATCCTTAAATCCAGTCAGCTTCCAAGTCATCGATTTCCCCATCTATGAAATCTGTCCCCTTTGAAATATAATAAGCACGGTAAGGTGACCAAGCATAAGGAATCCTGAGAAGAGCTTTGACTTGAAATGCAGGAGGAGGAGGAAACTGGTCAAAAACTGGAGAAGGTTTGGACCATCAAGGAAGGAACCCTTGCCAGCAGCTACCTCTCCCCTCTAGATGACAAAGTACCTTCACTTCTACCATTAGAGAATACTTTGGCATTAAAAACATAGAATACACATTTATATACACACATAGAATATCCACACCAGAAGGGATAGAGAAAATTAGCTAGCATAATCTCTTCATTTTGTAGGTGAAAAAACAGAACCCCAGAGAGGGGGAATAATTTGCCCCAGATCATCGAGACAGTTTAGACTAGAATCAGCCATCTTCTGACTCCCTTCCCAGGTTGTCTCTCAAAGACGATGCTATTTCCTCTCTTAAAGAATGGGCTGAGAGAGCAAAAGAGAACAAAGGAGACAGACAGACAGACAGACAGACAGACAGACAGACAGAGACAGACAGAGACAGAGAGAGAAAGAAAGAGAGACAGAGAGACAGAGAAAGAGAGAGGGGAGAGACAGAGAGACAGAGGCAGAGACAGAGACAGAGACAGAGAGAGACAGAGAGAGAGAGAGAAAGAGACAGAGACAGAGACAGAGACAGAGAGAGAGGCAGGCAGAAAGCTAAGCAGGCCGGAAAAGGAGGAAATAATAGCCATCTGTTATCAAATCAAAATCATCTTAGACTTGGGCATAGAAAACAAACCAGACCAACGTCACAGTGTTGCCTGGGGCTGGCTCTGCTGGAGAGAATGTTTATACAGATCTGTTATGCTATGATTATATTGCATATATCGTGTTATGGACAATAGTCTATTATTCCACCTTTATTAAAGGATTTCTTTCCCTTTTGCGCTGTTTGTTCTCATGTGGATAATTTACTGAGAGACAGTCAGCCCGCTAGTACACTGTGGCAGGCATTTTGTGCTCAGGGCTAAGACCCCATCATAGCATTTTCACACACAATATCCCTTTGAGACAGGCAGGACCAGTGTACTTCTCATCCTTATTTAACAGATGAAGAAGTTGAGGCAAAGTCATTTGCCAGCAAAACAAACCAGCTTCTTAATTTCATTAAGTCAGTCAAAAATTGAGGCTTCTTAACAGAGTTTTCTCTTTTGCCCACTTTTTTTTTTTAATTTCCAGGATAGGGATCTGCTGACGTTCAAAGGGAGAAGGCCGGCCCGTAGTTCTGAGGTGGAAGAAATGTAGGTCAGTTACTCAGTAACAAGGAAAGACTTGCCGTGGAAAATATTCAGTACCTTTATCCAGAGAGGTTAATGTTGTCCTTCTTTAGGGAAAGATGGTCACTTCCTCAAGCCTTTCATTCTCTTCCAAACACAAGTAGAGTTTTCAGCCATGTGGAATTGTTTTCACGGGGCATCTAGCTGAAAAGGGGCTATAAAGGATTCCTCTCCCAACCCCCTCACTTTCTAGAAGGAAACTAAACAATATGTAGGTTAAGAGACTTACCCAAGGTCACATAGGGAATAAAGTACAGAGGAAGGATTTGAACCCAAGTCTTGCTCCTCCAAAGCCAAGATTCTTTTTACTGTATCCTGCTTATCTTTCATAATGTGGCCCCAGCCATATATGGAAGGATGTTTATGGATTAATGGAACATAGATATCAACTCTCTTCTCCCCAACTTCTTTCATGTCAGTGAGTTAGCCCCCAGGAGGTCGTGCCTAGTAAATGCCATCCAGACCCAGTACAAGGGTTCAAAATCAGCCTCGTACAGAGCTCTATTGTTCCATGTCTCGCCATTTGAATGGAGATCTGGATCCTAGTCCTGATTTTTCCTGTGTGACCTCAGATAAGTCACCTAATTCTTCTGAATTCAAATTTCCATAGTTCCTTGATTCATCAGGCCATAATGCAGTAGCCATGGTTTGATAGAGGATTCACGGCACTCCACTACTTATTACCTCATTGGAGGATGTCAAGCAATCCATTAGCTCTCTCAAGGCTCAATTTCCCCATTTGTAAAATGGAGAGGTTAGGGGAGAAGATAATCTCTAAGGTCTTTAACCTTTCAAAGGTCTTCACAACCTGGCTCCTTCCTATCTTTCCAGTCTCTTTACACTTTCCTCCCCTTACAATCCAGCAACACCTGCCTTCTGGCAGTGCCTCCCACATAACACTCCCTCCTAACTCCCAAACTTTTCTTTTTTCCCACTGCCCATCCCCCATGTTCTCTCCCTTCTCACCTCTGCCTGCTGACTTCTCAGGCTTCCTTCAAAGTTCAGCTCAAATTCCACCCTCTACTGGAGGCCTTTCCCAGTCCTACTTCCTCTCTGTCTCTCTGTCTCTGCTCTCTGTCTGTCTCTGTCTCTCTGTCTCTGCCTGCCCCCCTTTCATCCCCTAAAGTTGAGACTTAAAGGAAATTAGGGGAAAGTGCTAAGTGACTCAGTAGACAAAGCATTGTCACTGTGATTGTGTGCCTGGAGTCAGGAAGACCTGAATTCACATTTAGTATAGACACTCTCTAGCTATGTGATCCTAGGCAGTCACTTAACTTCTGTTTTCCTTAATCCAGTTACAATTAGACATTTAAAATTTTTAAGACTATCATTTAATTTATTCATTAATTTTTATCTATTACATTACATGATTGTATATAATTTTATTTATTTTATTATATAATAGTAATATATTATTTTATTATAATTAAATAAAAATTAGGAGAGAGAGAAAGAGAGAGAGGCAGAGGGAGACGAAGAGGGGGGAGAGGGAGAGAGAGAGGGAGGGAAAGAAGGAGAGAGGGGGGGAAGAGAGAGAGGCGGAGGGAGAGAGAGAGAGAGAGAGAGAGAGAGAGAGAGAGAGAGAGAGAGAGAGAGAGAGAGAGTGTGAAAGAGAGAGAGAGAGAGAGAGAGAGAGAGAGAGAGAGAGAGAGTGTGAAAGAGAGAGAGAGAGAGAGAGAGAGAGAGAGAGAGAGAGAAAGAAACAGGAGTTATTTGGCTAGTTAGCTGGGAGAGCAAGACCTGGGGCCACCTGACCAGCCACCTGCTCCACAAAGCAGCTGAGTAAGCCCAGAATCAGACCACATGGCCTCCTGAGTCCACAGTTCTTGGGGAAAAGTTTCAACTTCCTGTCCCCTCCATCAGTGTATATGCTTCCTGATGTCACTTACCAAGGTCTCTCTGATTGGAGAACTCAAAGCTCAATCAGAACAAGAGGCAGGTCTTCTGGATGCCAAGACACCTGGCATATCCCAGCATGGCAGGTAGAGCCAGATGATGTCCTTATCTAAGAGGCTTCTTGTTTACATATAAAACAAGGAGAGGGTCTCCACCCTGCCAATTCTTACAACTCCACAAAAGAAGGGAGGACCCAACAAAGCCTAGGGAGAGACAATTTGAGCTTCAGTCCTAAAATCAAGTTGGGTTTTGGTTTTTTGGGTAGAGAGGAGGAAAGGGGGCTGAAAATCACTTCACAGAAAACATCCCAATTCAATATTAATTTTCTACAAACTGGAGAAGCAAATGGCAAACACCCCAGTGTCATTACCAAGAAAACTCCAAATGGAGTCATGAAAAGTTGGTCATGACTGAAAAGACTAAACAACAAATAGCCTTAATAAATGCTCATTGACTGACAACTTCATGGTACTTTGCTCTCTTTCTTGTATTCTGTGGTCCAGCCAAGTTAACCTTTATTCTGTCTCTCAAACATTACACTCCATCTTCTCTCTCCATGTCTTTGCATTGACCATCACCAATGCCTGGAATGCACTCTTCTTTCCTCTCCTCTACCCCTTTCCTTCAAGAGAAGCTCAAGTACCACCATCTGCCTTTCTTCTACACTGTCCCCGAGTCATTAGTGTCCTCCTTCCCTAACTTCCTTGAATTTATTTTTTATTTCTTCTGAATATACATGGGTATTTGTTGACTCCTCAGTTAAACATAAGTTCTTTGAGAATAGTGATTGTTCTTTTTACTCATTAGTATGGTTGTTTCTCACCCCCACCTGCATTCTCTAGAATAGAGCCTAGAACATAATAAATACTTAGCAAATGCTTGATTGACTAATGGGTTGAGTCCCAGCCCAGAGCCCTAAAACCTATGCCATCTTAAGCTTTAGAGATGGCTTGGCCACTGAGAACTTTGAGTCTTGGCTGTTGGGTCTTGGGTGAGCCTCTGTTCCAAAAATCTACCAGAAGGATTTGTCAGTAATCTTTTTAAGCATGATCATTTTTCATGAAGCACTTCAGTCGAAAGGACTGAAACAGAGTCTGTAGAGCCTTTGGGGTCTGGACATTTGAACACAAATTTTTCCAGGCCACCCACAGTCTTGAGGCCCATTATCACCAAGATGGAGAACAGCAAGCATGGCAAGGCAATGCAACTGCTTTCATTAACTGATTCCTTTTATCTGGAAACTCTCCCCTTCCTATAGCCAAATAGCTAAGGTCAGACAGCATGTTTTGCTCAAATCTCTGTTTGCTCAGCTGGTTTCAACATCAGGGCTATTTGGCCAGGATAGGCCCCCTTCCCATTTGAAACATTCTTTCCTCCTGGGTACTAGTTTGCACATTGAAATGTGAATCGTTTGAATGGATAATTCCAGCATCCATTTGGTTTACTCACCTAGAAAAGAAAGAAAATCCCACCTTGCACCTCCTATCTCACAGGGCTGTTCAGAAGAAAAAATTCTGCAAAACCTGAGGTTATAAAAATATGAATTGTCACATTCATCAACAGTCTATCCGATTCAGTAGTTTTAAGGATCATAACAATTCAATTAGACTGTTGCTGTCCCTGGTAGTTAGGAGTGTTAAAAAAAGCTCCCAGCTAGGTATCCCAGTGGATAGAGCACCAGGTCCAGAGTTGGGAGGACCTGGATTCAAATATGATCCCAGACACTTCCTAGATGTGTGACCCTGGGTCAGTCACTTAATCCCCATTGCCTAGTCCTTACTGCTCTTCTGTCTTAGAATTAATACTAAGAAGATAAGAGTTTGTTTGCTTTTATGGAGTATTATTAGATCCAATTTTACTCCAGTAGGGTGGGCTCCATGGCGTCATGGAGCACAGCCTTATCCTAGCTCCTCATCTTCTCCTGCCCAGTTGGTTTTAGGCCCTCTTTTGTCATGTCTGAGTGCATATTCAGATAACCACCAGTTTGTTGCTAAACAAAATGGAAGTCTTCAGCTTTTGAAGAAATTTCCAGGGCTTATTTGCTTCCCAAGAAACTGGATCTAAGTCCCATATTAGACTGGCTTACAGAAAGACTTGGTTATTTTGAGGCCATGAGGAGCACCTGCTACTGAGAGCTAACATTTCCAAAATACACCATTTTCTCCTGAATTTGTCTCTCTTCTCTCTCCCAGGAGGTGGCCATTTCAGCATCCTGACAGGTCAGTGACAGGTGTGAGGTGACCACAAGTGATATAAGTTTGGGAAAGACTGATGACTTTGGAGCCAAAAGACTTGGATTCGAGGCCCAGCTCTGCCACTTACCAACATTGTAACCTCATACAAATCTCATCAATTCTCTAAGCCTATTTTTCCTCATCTGTAAAAGGGGAAGAACGATGACTGCCCTGCCAACTTCACATAGTCATTGTGACAACTGAATGCAATAATCCATGAAAAGGACTATGACTGCCAAGCATCCTCTAAATGTGAATTATTCTGAAATTGGGCACTAACATGATGGACATTTAAATGTCTAAGGGAAGAATTCCCAGAATTTTATATTATGTAGAATCTCAGATTTAGAAAGAATCTTAGGAACTGTCTGATCCAACCCATACCTAACTGGTGATTATAGTAATTATTATTAACTATAATATTATTATATGATTCTATAATATTATGTCATATTATTATATTATATTATATTTTGTTAGCATTTACATAATACCTTAAAGTTTGCAAAGTAATTTACAAATATTACTTCATTTTTGTCCTCACAACAAACTTGAGAGGTAGATGCTATTATTATGCCCATTTTACAGTTATTCATGCAGCCCCTCTTATGAGCCAGGCACTGTGCTAAGCAATGGAGAATCAAATAATGGTGAAAGATAGTCCCTGCCCTCAAGGAGTTCACAATCTAATGGGAGAAGACATAAAAAGAGACAGACCAAAAAGGAAGTGAAAAAAGAGTCCTAGAGAGCAAGGGGATGATGATGTCCTGAAGCTGGCTAGCAAATAAGATGTGTGCCCCCAGACACCACCTTAAATGAAGGATCTAGGAGGAGCTCCCCAAGGTCCACAGTTTACCACCTTCAATGATAAGCAGTGAGGGCCTCTAAGAGCAAGAAATACCAAAGAGAGATGAGTTTCAGAGTTGATATGATCTTCCAGAAAGATGTCTTTCTGGAGATACTGATAAAGTCCAGGAGAAAGGTGAAGTGAGAAACTGAGGCAAACAGGCTTGTCCAACTATTATCTGAGGCAGGAATTGAACTCAAGTTGTCCAATATCCATCTAGAATCAATTATTCCAGGTACTAAATGTACAAAGAACAAACTAATCCCTACTCTCAAGGAGTTTATGTTTTAACAGGGGAGACAAGAAGCACTGTAGAAGCACATCTAGAATCAATGTAAACATAATATGAATAAATACAAGATAGCTGAGAAAGGAGGGCACTATTAGCTTGGGAAGATGAGGAAAGACTTCATGCAGAAGAGGATACTGTGGCTCTGGTTTTAAGGACAAGAGGGACTCTAAGGGGGCAAAGATGAGAGAGGAATATATTAAATCCCCTTAAGTTTATCTGAGGCCAATCAGGACAAGCCTTATCTCTCTGCCATAAAACAATCCCTTGTTTTCCTTCTACTTAACTCCTTATCATTTCTTCACCCATTCCACTACCTAGAGCTTGTATAAATGGAGATTTTGAACCTTTGACTTCAATTCCCCCTGTAATCCTTTGGGAGACCTGTCTCCCCAATGGATCATGAAAACATAACTTACATAACTTGAACTAGAGCTATATGCAAATATTAGTTTTTAAGGCTGGTACCCAAAAGCTACAAAATAGAGGAAAGATATTGGATGGTAGCTTGATAGTTTGTAAAGATGGCAATGTCAAGTAAAAGGGTTGGGTTTTTTTGCTTGTCCATTTGTGATATCTTTTTCATCCTTCAATTTTTGAAAAGGACCTACGACATCAATATTTGAGTAATGTCTTGACTTGCATGTGAATTGGATTTAAAGCAAGGCAGAGTTGCTCAGTTGTCAGCCTCAATCTCTCTTCCCGAGTCATCAAAGTCTTATGGCAAGACAAAAGTAAGGACAACTGGTGATGGCCCAGGATGCAGTGGAAGACCTTGACATCATTGATGTCTGACCAAGCTCTGAGACTCTATGACAGTGCCTGCTTCAGCCACCTTCATGGCTGTTGGAACAAATGGTTCTCATCCTCCCCTTGCACTGGTGGGTGTTTGGAAGCAGTAGAGGAGTCAATGTGTAAGAAGAGAATAAAGATGAGAAAAAGAAAGACACTATTCACTGGCTATATTACTCTTTTCCTAAAAACATCTATGGAAGAGAATTTCATAAGCAGTAATGAGTTGCTTTGTGTGCTACTGAGGTTGGAATCAGCTCCATCCCAATGTAGCCAACTTTTCAAATGGAAATGAACCAACTGTATTATATTCATAAAGAGGTGCCAGGATTCTGTAGTTTTTAAAAAGTGTATCTAAAGAGGTCCATCTGGGGAGAGGGAAATGATATTCTTAGATAGCTCTTTCCTCACCCAGGAACAGAAGATTCCTTAACTGGTTTCCGGAATTGTACAGTTTTATGTGGGAAATGCCTCTGTTCATGATAATGAAGTGATTTCCAAAAAGGGTCTATAGAATTGACAATTTTCCAGAAGAAGAGGGGGAGAAACTCAGAACCCACTGGGAACACAGTGGAGACACTAAGAAGAGAGGCCAAGAATAGGAATAACCAAGAATACTGAGTATCTCAAAAGTCTCAGTGACACACTGTACAAGGAGAAATGAGATAAGTACAAAGGGGAGATCAGGAAAAGAGCTTGCTATGAGAAATTGAAATGGGGAGACCAAGATTATGGGAGGAGGAGGACGGAGGAGGAAGGTATATGTATTAGTAAAGATTTTTGGAGGAAATAAAGTCTAAGACCCCTGAAGAAAGGGAGGAACATAATGAGATGGAATCCCAAGAAGTTCATTAAGTTCATATTTATGTGAGAGGACAAAATGGGAGAATCCACATTCACTCCTAGACAGGATTCTAGGGTTGTGCTCCCACCTTTACCACCGGCTACCTGTGACTTTGGAGAGGCAACTGTGGCTGAATGGCTAAGAGCATTGGGCCTCGAGTCAAGAAGACTTGAGTTCAAATGTGGCCTCAGACACTTCCTAATTGTGTGACCTTGGTCAAACCACTTAACCCCTGTTTACCTAACAAGAGGTTCCACTTGAGAAGGAAATGGCAAACCACTGAAGTATCCTTGCCAAGAAAACTTCATGGATAGCTATCATCTATGATGGAGTCATGAAGAGTCAGACACCACTGAACAACAACAACAAAAAAAAAAAGCCGAGACTTTGGGGAAATTACTTGCCCTCTCTGGGTTTCAGTTTCTTCATTGTAAAATGAAGGAATTGGATGGACAATCTCTAACATTCCTTCTTGTTCTGGACTTCTGTGATTCTTGTCAATTTGCCAAGTTATGTTTTTCTTCCTATATTTTGTAAGCTAGGTCATACCTGTCAGTAAATGTGTAACATAGAGGTAGCTGGCACTAAAATGCCCTTGGCCTTTGGGTGAATAGGTCAACACTCCTACAAGGACTCCGAATGGATCATACCTAGGATTTTTCATTAGATACAAAACACCTACTTTTCTTTTTTTTTAATTTAAACTTATTTGTTTATTTGTTTGTCACGTTAAACTCCTCAAGTAACTCCCTCCCCCTTTCCCACATCTGACAAAAAGATATATGTGTGTGTGTATATACCTATATATTCAACTATGCCTTACTTTATTTGTATTTATCAATTCTTTCTCTGAAGATGCTCATATTCAAGTCATTCTTCAAACCACATTTCTGTTGCTGCACATAATATTATCTTGGTTCTTCTCATTTCACTCTTCATAATTTCATGTAGGTCTTTCCATGTTTTTATATAAATTACCCTCTTCATCATTTTTATAGCATAGTAGTATTCTATCACAATAGTATGCTACAACTTGCTTAGTGTAAAAGATTCTATAGCATTAATCTCTTACATTAACTATTCCCCAATTGATGGGAATCCCTTCAGTTTCCAGATCTTTGCTACCATAAAGAGAGCTGCTATAAATATTTTAGAACATATGGGCTCTTTTCCTTTTTCTCTGCTGCCTTAGGAAATGAGCCTAATGGTGGTTGGAATTTCTAGGTCAAAGGTTATACACAATTTCATAACTGTTTGGACATAATTCCAGATTGCTCTCCAAAATGGTTGGATAAGTTCAGTTGCATCAACAGTGTATTAGTGCTCCCATTTTTCCATATCCTCTCCAATGATTGCCATTTTGACCTTTTATCATGTTAGCCAATCTGACAGAAGTGAAATGATATCTCAGAGTTGGTTTGATTTGCATTTCTCTAAATAATGGCTTAGAGCATTTTTTCATATAATTATATGTAGTTTTGATTTCTTCATCCAAAAATTATCTGTTCATATCTTTTTACCATTTGTCAATCGGGAAATGGCTCATATTCTTATGTGAGACCTCTATCTGAGAAACTACTTATAAAAGTTCTTCCCAATTTAGTGCTTTCAAAGAAAAACATATGATTGGTTACATGGTTCGATGGATTTATGACTGGGATTTGAGCTTTAGAAGAACACTATTACAAACATGAAAGATATGGAAATAGGTTTTTAACAGTGACATGTATAACCCAGTGGAATTGCTTGTCAACTATGAGAGGGGAAGGAAAAAGGGGAGGGGAAGAATATGAATCATGTAACCATGGAAAAATATTCTAAATTAAAATAAATAAATAAAATGACACCACATTCAGAAAAAATAAAAGTCCAATTTACTGCTTTCCTTCTCATCTTAGCTACATTAGTTTTATTTGTATAAAGCCTTTTTAATTTGATGTATTTAGAATCATTCATGTTACATCTCACAATGCTTTCTATCTCTTGTTAATTCATAAATTATTTTCCTATCCATAAGTCTGAAAGGTAATATCAGACTTATGATATTCATATTATGATATCCCTGTTCTTCCAATTTGCTTATGATAGGTCATGTTTCCTGTATGCTTAGGTCTTGTATCCATTTTGATCTTATTTTAATAAGTAGTATAAGATATTGACCTAGATCTAGTTTTTGCCAGATTGCTTGCCAGTTTTCCTAACATTTTTACTAACTACCTACTTTTGGGGACATTTAAGGGAGTCCATGATCTGACTCCAACCAATATTTCCAGTCTTGTTTCATGATGTTCTCTTTTACCTATTATACATTCCTCCCAGCCTGGACTGCTCTCTGAATTCAACATTCCATCTCCTGATTCCATACACGTGTAGATGCTTAAAATGTACTCTCTCCTCATCTTTACCTGCTGAAACTCTTTTCTTCCACAATTGCTTAATTGATATTGTCCTCTCCTCTGTGAAGTCCCATCCCCCCCTGCTGAAAGTGATCCCTCTATCATCGAAATTTCTTAGAACATTTTGTCTAGATCCTTTCTTTACCCCATCTTGTAGCATACTTATTTGTGTACATGTCACACAGCCCTAAAAAAACCTTGAAGGTAGAACCTCTGTTGTCCCTCAACTTTATTGGAGAGGCAATATGACAGCATTCATAGATTGCTCGGCTTTGAATCAGTAAGACCAGGATATGCCCATCATCTCTGAAACCTACCAGCAATGCATGATACTTCTCTTTGCCTTATTCATAAAATGAAAATAGGGAAGTGCTATCTAAATATTATCTCATTTGATCTTCACAACAACCCTGGGAGGTAGATGTTATAATAATCCTCCTTTTATAGAGGAAGAAACTGAGGCAGACAGGGGTTAAGTGACTTGTCCAGGGTCACATAGCTAGTAAATGCCTGAGGCTGAATTTGAAATCAGGTCTTCCTGACTCAAGGTTCAACTATACCACCCAGTTACTATGGATGATAATCCTGTATCATTTGTCTCACAGGGCTTTTTGTGAATTTCATTGAGATGAAGTGCTTCACAAGCCTTCACAAGCCAAGTATTATATAAATGTCATTTATTATTGTTGTTGTTGTTACTAGGCCATTCCATATGAGAAACAGTTAAAGCTTTAAAGTGTCATATAGAGTCATTTATCACCATTATTATTGTTATTTATTATTATTATTATAATTATTAGTATTACCAGACTATTCCATATCTGAACTACTTAAAGGAACCCAGAATATTTAACTTGAAGAAAAGACTTAGGGTCAGAGTCAAGATGGCGGCTTAGCAAGCAGCAAAAGTTCAGACCTTGTGGAAGACCCTTCCTTACCGATATAGACTGAATGCTCCTAGGGCACCAAAATCCAAGCTGAACAACAGGACAGAAGCGGGGAACCCTCCTTCTGGACTCAAATCAAAAGATACGCCCCCCAAAAGCCAGAATCCGAGAATACCCAGGGCGGAAGGCAGAGGGTAGGTCCCAGGACCCCTTCCCCACAACCCAGAGGGCTGAGCCCCCAGCAGCAGAGGGAACCTCTGAGCGGGCAAAGGTACTGGTTTGGAGGGTCTACCTAGTGAGCAGTGGGGCACAAGGCTCGAAGCATCCAGCTTGGACAGCAGGGAGGAAGCCAGGGAGAAACGGGAAGTAGCTGGGTCCCTCCATCCGGCTCCAGTGTCACCCTTGCCTCGGGCACATCCAGACCAATCCAGTTGAACTAATCCCATCAGAACTCCTCAGAGTTTAGGGAAGAGGGCAAAGGCACTTGCAGACAGCAGAGAAGCAGCTGGAGAGAACTGGAGAGAGCCTGGGCCACCCAGCCTTCCAGGAATCTTCAGAGCCTCAGTGCTTCATACCACATACAGCCCAACCCAATTGGACTCAATCCAATCAAAAGCCTCCAGAGGACAGGGAAGCTAACATTCCTCCCCTAGAGATTGTACCAAGAGATCTGACAAAGCTCCAAGAGGGGAGACTGACAGCCCCAAAACCAAAGCAAAATGAGAGGAGCAAGAGCACAGCCAAATACGGGGAGCAAAAAAGGGATAAACTCGAGCAAACAACAGAAAAAGAAGAAAGAAATTACAATAGACAGCTAGAGCACAGGTAATGAGCAAAGAGTGAAAGAAACAGAGGGGGAGGACCCAGCAAAGGAAAAATCAGAAATCCCAGCGAATTGGATACAGGCTTTGGAAGAACTCAAAATGCAATTCAAAACACAATTAAGAGAGGCTGAAGACAATTGGGAAAAGAATTAAAAATCTAAGATAAGTCATCTGGAAACAGAAAATACTGTCTTGAAAGCCAAAATCAACCAGCTAGAAAATGAGGCAAAGCAGATGAAAGATGAGGCAAAACAGATGAAAGATGAGGTGAAGAAGATGAAAGATGACCTCCAAAGAAAATCCGACCAAAAGGAAAAGGACGACCAAAAAACTAAGGATGATATCCAGTCTTTAAGAACCAGAATACAACAACTTGAATCGAGCAACCTCACAAGGCAGCAAGACACTATAAAACAAAACCAAAAGAATGAAAAAATTGAGGAAAATATGAAGCATCTCATTCACAAAACAGAGGATTTAGAAAATCGTTCAAGGAGAGACAACTTAAGAATTATTGGCCTACCAGAAGACCATGACAAAAGAAAAAGCCTGGACATTATATTACAGGAAATTATTAAAGAAAACTGCCCCAAAATCCTTGAACAAGAGGGAAAAGTGGAGATTGATAGAATCCACAGATCACCTCCTGTACTTAATCCCCAACTGACAACACTCAGGAATGTTATAGCCAAATTCAAGAACTATCAGACCAAAGAAAAGATATTACAAGCTTCCAAGAAGAAGTCATTCAGATACCAAGGAACCACAGTGAGGATAACTCAGGATCTGGCTGCATCCACACTAAAAAAAAAGAAAGGCATGTAATACGATATTCCAGAAAGCAAGGGAACTACGTCTACAACCAAGAATCAACTACACAGCAAAACTGACTATATTCTTACAGGGGAAAGTATGGTCATTCAACAAAATCGAAGAATTTCAAGAATTCGTAAAGAAAAGACCAGATCTGAACAGAAAATTTGATGTCCAAGCACAGAACTCAAGAGAATCATCAAAAGGTAATTAAAAAAGAGGGGGGAAAAGAAAAACCAAAAAAAATTTTAAGAAACTCAATAAGTTAAAATGATATGTATCCCTATAAGAAAAGAGGTCATTGGTAACTCTTAAAAACTATTGTTATTAGTTGAGCAGCAAAAAGAAGTATATTAGAGGGAACAGCAACAAACTGTATAGGATGAAAGGACAAGACTTAAATAGGTATATAGATATATGCATGCAAAAATACATATGCATGAGTATGCATATATATATATATAACTAGAGCTTAAAATAGGTTAATATTAAAAGAAATGGGAAAAGAAACAAATGGGGATACATTTATAAGTCATAAAGAAGCTCATGATGGGAGGGGGGAGAACATCAATACACTGGAAGGGTAAAGAGGTCAGAGACAGGAAATACTCAACTTTTATGTGCTTTGAAAGTGACTCAAAGAGGGAAAAACAATCCAATCCATTGGGGGCAGAGAATAGATTTGTACCCTATAGGGGAGTAGAAGCGTAACAAACAGTCTGGTGGGGAGGGAAGCAGTACAAGAGAGGCAGGGAGAGGGGGTTAATTTTAGAAAGACTATAGGGAAAATAAGGGGGGGATAAATAGGGAGGGGGGTAGAAAGGGAAGTAAAATAAGGGTGGGAACATGGGGGACTGTTCAAAAGCAAACATTGGTGTAGAAGGAAATTGTGAAAGAAGAAAAGGCAGGTGAAGGAGCAGAAATCAAAATGCTGGGAAATACACAGCTAGTAATCATAACTCTGAATATGAATGGAATGAACTCACCCATAAAACACAAGCGAATAGCAGAGTGGATTAGAGTCCAAAACCCTACCATATGCTGTCTACAAGAAACACATATGAGAAAGGTAGATACACATAGGGTGAAAGTAAGAGGGTGGAGCCAAATCAATTGGGCATCAACTGACAAAAAGAAGGCAGGAGTCACAATCATGATATCCGACAAAGCCAAATTAAAAATAAATCTAGTTAAAAGAGATAGGGAAGGTAATTACATCCTGATAAAAGGCAGTATAGACAGTGAGGAAATATCTGTACTCAATATGTATGCACCAAATGGCAGAGCATCTAGATTTCTAAAGGAGAAACTAGAGGAACTCAAGGACGAAATAGATAGAAAAACTATACTAGTGGGAGATCTGAACCTTCCTCTATCTGAACTAGATAAATCAAACCAAAAAATAAATAAGAAAGAGGTAAGAGAAGTGAATGAAATGTTAGAAAAATTAGAGTTAGTAGACATGTGGAAAAAATAAATAGGGACAAAAAGGAATATACCTTCTTTTCTGCAGCACATGGTACATTTACAAAAATTGACCATGTATTAGGGCATAAAAACATTACAAACAAGTGCAAAAGAGCAGAAATAATAAATGCAACTTTCTCAGATCACAATGCAATGAAAATAATAATTAGTAAGGGAACATGGAGAGGTAAATCAAAAATTAATTGGAAATTAAACAATATGATTCTCCAAAACCAGTTAGTTAAAGAACAAATCATAGAAACAATTAATAACTTCATTGAAGAAAATGACAATGATGAGACATCCTTTCAAAACCTATGGGATGCAGCCAAAGCAGTACTCAGGGGAAAATTTATATCCTTGAGTTCATATATTAACAAATTAAGAACGGCAGAGGTCAATGAATTGGGCATGCAAATTAAAAAAAATTAGAAAGTGAACAAATTAAAAATCCTCAGACGAAGACTAAATTAGAGATCCTAAAACTCAAAGGAGAAATTAATAAAATTAAAAGTCAAAGAACTATTGATTTAATAAATAAGACTAGAAGCTGGTACTTTGAAAAAAAACAAATAAAATAGACAAAGTACTAGTCAATCTAATTAAAAAAAGGAAAGAAATAAACCAAATTACAGTATCCAAGATGAAAAAGGAGACCTCACCTCTAATGAAGAGGAAATTAAGGCAATCATTAAAAACTACTATGCCCAATTATATGGCAACAAATATGGCAATCTAGGTGATATGGATGAATACTTACAAAAATATAAATTGCCTAGACAAAAAGAGGAAGAAATAAATTACCTTAACAACCCCATTTCAGAAAAAGAAATTGAACAAGCCATCAAAGAACTCCCTAAGAAAAAATCCCCAGGTCCAGATGGATTCACAAATGAATTCTATCAAACATTCAAAGAACAACTAATCCCAATATTAAACAAACTATTTGACAGAATAGGCCAAGAAGGAGTTCTACCAAATTCATTCTACAACACAAACATGGTACTGATCCCAAAGCCAGGCAGGTCAAAAACAGAGAAAGAAAACTATAGACCAATCTCCCTTATGAATATAGACGCAAAAAAACCTAAATAGGATACTAGCAAAAAGACTCCAGCACGTCATCACAAGGGTCATCAACTATGACCAGGCAGGATTCATACCAGGAATGCAAGGATGGTTCAATATTAGGAAAACCATCCACATAATTGACCATATTAAAAAGCAAACTGACAAAAATCACATGATTATCTCAATAGATGCAGAAAAAGCCTTTGATAAAATACAACACCCATTCCCATTGAAAACACTAGAAAGTATAGGAATAGAAGGGCCTTTCCTAAAAATAATAAACAGTATATATCTAAAACCATCAGCAAACATCATCTGCAATGGGGATAAACTAGAAGCCTTTCCAATAAGATCAGGAGTAAAACAAGGATGCCCATTATCACCTCTATTATTTAACATTGTACTAGAAACACTAGCAATAGCAATTAGAGAAGAAAAAGAAATTGAAAGTATTAAAATTGGCAGTGAGGAGACCAAGCTATCACTCTTTGCAGATGATATGATGGTTTACTTAAGGAATCCTAGAGAATCAACCAAAAAGTTACTCGAAATAATCAACAACTTTAACAAAGTTGCAGGATACAGAATAAACCCACATAAGTCATCAGCATTTCTATATATCTAACCCATTTCAGCAGCAGGAATTAGAAAGAGAAATACCATTCAAAATCACCCTAGACGATATAAAATACTTAGGAATCTATCTCCCGAGACAAACACAGGAACTATATGAACACAACTACAAAACACTTTCCACACAGCTAAAACTAGATCTAAACAATTGGAAAAACATTGATTGCTCATGGGTGGGATGAGCTAAGATAATAAAAATGACAATCCTACCCAAATTAATTTACTTATTTAGTGCCATACCCATTGCACTACCAAAAAACTTCTTTATGGAATTAGAAAAAAACATAACTAAGTTCATTTGGAAGAACAAAGGATCAAGGATATCCAGGGAAATCATGAAAAAAAATGCAAAGGAAGGAGGACTTGCAGTCCCAGATCTCAAACTATACTATAAAGCAGTGGTTATCAAAACAATTTGGTACTGGCTAAGAGACAGAAAGGAGGATCAGTGGAATAGACTTGGCATAAATGATCTCAGCAAGACAGTTTATGACAAACCCAAAGACCCCAGCTTTTGGGACAAAAATCCATTATTTGATAAAAACTGCTGGGAAAATTGGAAGACAATGTGAGAGAGATTAGGTTTGGATTAACACCTCACACCCTACACCAAGATAAATTCAGAATGGGTGAACGACTTGAACATAAAGAAGGAAACTATAAGTAAATTATAGTAAATATAAGTAAATTAATTAAAAATAAAAATATAAGTAAATTAGGTGAACACAGAATAGTATACCTCTTAGATCTTTGGGAAGGGAAAGATTTTAAAACCAAGCAAGACTTAGAAAGAGTCACAAAATGCAAAATGAATAATTTGGACTATATCAAATTAAAAAGCTTTTGTACAAACAAAACCAATGTAACTAAAATCAGAAGGGTAGCAACAAATTTGGAAACAATCTTCATAAAAACCTCGGACAAAGGTTTAATTATTCAAATTTACAAAGAGCTAAATCAATTGTACAAAAAAATCAAGCCATTCTCCAATTGATAAATGGGCAAGGGACATGAACAGGCAGTTCTCAGCCAAAGAAATCAAAACTATTAATAAGCACATGAAAAAGTGTTCTACATCTCTTATAATCAGAGAGATGCAAATAAAAACAACTTTGAGGTATCACCTCACACCTAGCAGATTGGCTAACATAACAGCTATGGAAAGTAATGAATGCTGGAGGGGATGTGGCAAAGTAGGGACACTAATTCATTGCTGGTGGAGTTGTGAATTAATCCAACCATTCTGGAGGGCAATTTAGAACTATGCCCAAAGGGAGATAAAAGACTGTCTGCCCTTTGGTCCAGCCATAGCACTACTGGGCTTGTACCCCAAAGAGATAATAAGGAAAAAGACTTGTACAAGAATATTCATAGCTGCACTCTTTGTGGTGGCCAAAAATTGGAAAATGAGGAGATGCCCTTCAATTGGGGAATGGCTGAACAAATTGTGGTATATGTTGGTGATGAAACACTATTGTGCTAAAAGGAATAATAAAGTGGAGGAATTCCATGGAGACTGGAACAACTTCCAGGAAGTGATGCAGAGCGAAAGGAGCAGAACCAGGAAAACATTGTACACAGAGACTGATACACTGGGCTACAATTGAAGGTAATGGACTTCTCCATTAGTGGCAATGCAGTGTCCTTGAACAATCTGCAGGGATCTAAAAAACACTATCCACAAGCAGAAGATAAACTGTGGGAGTAAAAATACTGATGAAAAGCAACTGCTTGACTAGAGGGGTGGAGGGGATCTGACTGAGGAGAGACTCTAAATGAACACTCTAATGCAAATACCAACAACATGGAAATGGGTTTGAATCAAGAACACATGTGATACCCAGTGGAATTGCACGTGGGCTATGGGAGAGGTGGTGGGAGGGAGGGAAGGGAAGAAAAGAAAATGATCTTTGTTTCCAATGAATAATGTTTGGAAATGACCAAATAAAAATTTAAAAAAAAGAAAAAGAAAAAAGAAAAGACTTAGGGGAAACCTGATAGTGATTGTAAAATTATTGAAGGGTTGTCATGGAGAAGAAAGATTATTCTTATTCTGACTTGACTCCAAGAGTCAGAACTAGAAATCATGAATAGAAGAAGCTGCTGAGCTTGACTTTGACTCCATATTAAAAAAAAAAAAACTTCCTAAGCCCTGATGGGTCATGTCTTACTACTGGGGAGGCCAACTGGTGGACTTCTGGAGCTCAAAAGTTCTGAGTTGCAGTTAAGTTAAGTCAAGCAGGAGTCTCCAAAGGATCGCCAGGTTGCCCACAGAGGGATAAAACAGCTCAAGTCAGAAATGGAACAGGTCAAAGCTTCCATGTCAGTCAGTAGTGGGATTTGCCCTATAAGTGGCCATCTATCCCTGGAGAGATAGGGGTACATGGTCTCAAAAATTTTTTTCAAGCTCTCCAAGAATGCAATGGAATATCTAGGAAAGTCATGCATTCTCCTGCCACTCCAGAGCTTCAAAAAGAAGATGGAGAGTCCACTGGGAAATATTGTAGAAGGTCCAAGGTGCATGAGACGGCATTTGAGGTTCCTAACAAATCTTTGATTCCTTGATGATGTGGGACATTTTTGTCTTTGTTTCCTCTTAAGTACTTCATCCTCCTTGAAGGAGGTGATTAATTTGTTGGATAGAGACTGGGAGAAATAAATGGTCTTATCTACCTGAATGGCCTGATTGTATATTTACTCAGTTTAATTCAATTCATAGAATAATATAAGGGAAGCAGAACAGGAATAAAGTGTCACTTGCAGTTTCAAGTCTTGCCTCAGACATTTACTGAGTGACCTTGGGTAATTCACTTCATCTCTCTGGGGCCCAGTTTCCTCATCTATAAAATGAGAGAACTAAACCGACTGACCTCTAAAGTCTCATCTAGCTCTAAGCTTCTATGTTGCTATGACACTGGTCAGGTCTAAGTTATACAGTTATTACTTTGGCCTCCATGCAAAGAATGGATTGGAAAGACTTAAGGCAGAAAGAAAAATTAGGAGGCTCTGAATCAATCTAGGATAGAGGTGCTAAGAGAATAAGCTAGACTGCTGGTTCTGTGAATGGAGAGAAGGGAATGAATGAAAAGAAGTTTGTGATGGTGGGACTAATCAAACTTAACAATTGATTGGATATGGAGGTGAGGGAGATTGAAGCATCAAAGATGGCCCTGAAGTTGTGAGCTTGAGTAAGTGGAAGAATGGCAATGCCCTTAATAGAAATAAGGAACTTAGGAAGAAGGGTAGGTTTTGGGAAAAGGCAATGTATTCTAGTGCAATTTTTCCATGTGAATATAATAATATTTTCCTTTGTCTGACACTGGCCAATTTTCAAAGAACTTTTACATGTATTCTCTTAAGTGATCCTCACAACAGTTCTGTAAGGTATTACCTCCATTTTGTAGGTGAGGATACTAAGGCTCAAATATCTTGCCCATGGTCACAGAGCTAGCAAATGGCAGAGTGAATCATTCCAGTCAAAGTCTGGCCAAACTATGACAGACACCAATGGAAGCCAAAATCAATTGATACGGCGCTTTTAATTCTCCCTTTGAATGATCTAAATTAAGCTGATCCTTGCCCGCATTATTTGGCACCAGTAAGGGAGCTTGCGCAAATGCATGTGTTAGAATTGCCTTCAAGCAAAGAAAATACTCTATTTTCCCCCCTTGATCTTTGTGAAGTCTGGCCATCTCACACTGCAACTGACTTATGGCAGTCAGCATTGTGACAGTAGGGCTAGCCCAGCCACTGCCACTGCGTGATTTGAGAGAAACCAAAAGGATGGTGTTCCTGACCTATGCTCCCCCCATCCCATATTACTGCTTCACTGGCTGGAGTTGACAGACTCATGGAATGTCACAAAGAGAACAAGCTCATTAGTCATTGCCAAGAGATCACTGAATCTCGGTGCCAGGAGAGACCTAAAGACCATCTGGCACAGTTCTCTCACTTTACAGATAAAAAGAAGTCCAACAAACATAGAGGGATTGAGCTGAAGTCATCTTGAGAAGTTAGTAGCAGAACTGTGACCAAAACCCAGGTTGACTGATCCTCAATCCCATTCTCTTCTCAGTTCTGCCATTGGAGTCCATGGCTAATACGACATGGGAATAAGGTACAAAGGAAAGAACCCAAGATTTGTAATCAAAAGACTTGAGCTCAAATCCCTGTTCTAATACTGGTCATGACCTTGGGTGAGGCGTTTCATGACTCTGATATTCTGTTTCCTTATCTGTTAAAAAAAAGGAAGAAAAGTTTAAAATGGCTGATCTCTAAGATCTCTATCAGCTCTAAATCCTAGGGGATTTAGAAATCTACAGGAGAATCACATCTTCTTCCTTTCTTTTTCTTTCTTTCTTTTCTACTTTCTTTCTTTCCTTCTTTCTTAGCTAAATCCTTACCTCTGTCTTAGAGTCCATACTGTGTATTGGTTCCAAGATAGAAGAGCAACAAGGGCTAGGGAACTGAGGTTCAGTGACTTGCTCAGGGTCATACAGCCAGGAAGTATGTCTGAGACCATATTTGACCTCAGAAACTCCTGTTTCCAGATCTGGCTCTCTCTCTATCCACTGAGCCACCTAGCTGCTGTAAATGTTGAAATTTCTCAGACTTGTGAATGTTTAAAATTTCCCCATCGGGGAATTCTCAATTGAAATAATTCCCTACTGGGAACATTCCACATTTGGATGTGAGAACTCTACTTGGATCAGAAATGGGAGGACCTCTGCTCCACCCATACTTGGGACTGCTTTGGGGGAGAGAAGTCCTTGCTAAACAATGAAAGTACTTTAACCCATACTTATAATGAGGCCAAAAGTTCTTTAAGCCATGCCTATTTTTAGAATTTATACAATAGGGTGCTAAGTACCTATTAAAGGTCAGGCAACTTGTAACTTGCCAGGAACAAAGAGGTGAAAACTTATTCAGCAGTATTTTTTTCTGATTCAAACTTACTAAAGGGATTAGTCGACCCAGGAATGAATTCAGAATGGGCTATCCCTTGGAAAACGTCTACTGTGATTGGTAGATGGAAGAACTTAGGGGAGGTGACACAAGAGAAAACCCCCTATATAAGAAAAAGCAGAATCTCTTATGAGGATCGCTTGAGAAAGATCCTTTTGGACAAGCTCTTGAGGAGAGGCTCTTGAGAAGAAAATCTCTTGGAGGACAATCTCTAAGGAGGTCTCGCTGGAGCTCCTCTGAGGGGACTCTGTCTGTCCCTCTGGAGGCTCTTAAGAGAGGCCCTTTGAAACAATCTCTGGCTGGAAGGCTCTTTGAGGAGGACTCTGGCTGGAACTCTCTCTGAGGAGACTCTGTCACTAGAATTCTTGCTTAGACAGACCTTGTGGTGAGTGATAAAAGACTGACTAACTGATCTCTCTCTCTTAAGACTCAGGTCTAGGCCATGTTGGCTTAAGGCACTTCATACTTATTTCCTTTTTCTCTCTTTCTCTCTTTTCTTTAATTCCTCATTGTATTATTAATTAAATTCTCTATAAAACCCAGTTGACTTGGGTATATTCATAATTGGGAATATTTCCCTGGTGACCACCTTATATTTGATTTAAAACCATGACACTGTAGTGAAATATATTTTCTGCGGTCACAAATTTACTCACCCACTCTTATATCTATCACAATATCTATCTTCCACTATTTTAATCACTACAGTTTACAACTTCAACCATTTTAATTATTACAGTTTATGGCATCCACTCTTTTAAATATAACAGTTTATGGCAGACAACTATTTTAAATGTTACACTGCCCTGAGTTAAGGTTAAGTTAAGTTAAGGTGCATTGTCTCCAAGGAGCCCTGCCAAAATAATGCAAGAAACCATTAGTATCTATTAAAACAGAGACAAGAAAAATGTCTTAGGTAAGATTTGAAACTCTATATGTTCCTGTCCCCTGGGATTCTAACAGACAGACAGACAGACTATTTACTAATTGCTTACTGGGTTCCAGACACTATGCTAAATGCTAGAGAGAAAAACAGAGATAGAGACAGACAGACATGACAGAGAAAGAGAGAGAGAGAGAGAGAGAGAGAGAGAGAGAGAGAGAGAGAGAGAGAGAGAGAGAGAGAAACAGATAGATAAAAAGACAGACCAAGAGAATATTTACTATGTGTGAGACACTATATAAAGTTCTTGGGATAAAAATAAAAAAACAAAGTAACAGGGATAAAAATATGAGAAAGCAGGATATTCTTAACCACAGAGGACCCTACATTCTAAAGGGATGAAAACAACATGTGACAGGGCGTTAACAAGGGGAAAAACTGATTGTAGAGGAGAAAGAGAAGTCCAGAGAGTGAGTCATTAAAGTTTAGTTGGGGACTTTGCCAAAACAGTGGTACAGGTAATTATCAGGTAATTTTTTAAAAGCCAGGTAATTATCAATCAGAAAAGTATGCCCTCATAATAGAAATTTCTAGAGAATGGGAAGGCAACTGATGAGGAAGAGAACTCTGGAGAATAAAAGGAGGCATGAATGAGAAACTTTTATTGTTTACACATCAACTTAGCATCACAAAAATAAATCCCTATAGGCCATAGAGCAGAATTTACTGAGATAAAAAACATATACAGCCAGATTCTGATTAGTGCCAATGATGAATCCCTGGAAGTGATTGTATTATTTGAATTTGTTCCACATATTTCCAATGGGTTTGAGTCAATTACCATATTTAATATAATTATAATTTTGATTATGTGAACTTTAATATATGTGGCTACTTCATTATTCACAATAATCAGGACTATATTTATTTTTTGTTTGCATATGAGATCTTTTCCCTTATTACTTAATATTTACTCCATTTTTAATTAAGCTCTTTGCATTGATCAGTGTGTTATTTGAACACGTTAAGCATAAACTCCATTGGCAAGGAGCTCCTAGATGTAGAAATGAAAAGTTGTTGACCCAGTCAATATTTCCAACCTGAGAAGGAACTAAGTGCCTTGTCATGCAGGGACTTAAGGGGCTTCAAGCTATACTAGGAGTTTTAATTTTCTGAACTTTGCTGCCATACTAAAGAAAGCTTTTTTTGTTTACATATGGTTTATTCTTTGATTTAATTGATTGACTTAATACAAAGTCCAGGTAAGCTTCACTCATACATTAGTATTAGAAAAATTAATTAAATTAATTAATTAAAATTAGAAAACTGAGTCCAGGAAAAAGACAATTTTCTTTTACCCCCAAAGGACACAATGGCACTCAAGCCTAGGGTTTAGGTCTTTTGGCTCTCATTCAGTACTCTGCATAGTATGCATAGGTTAGGTCACTCAGCAAAAATCTTTCCTGGGCCAGGAAAAGATGGATAGTTTGGTGTTGATGTTGATGATGTTGTTAATAATGTTGTTGTTGATGCTGGTGTTGATGATGTAGATGGTGTTGATGATGCTGCTGGTGTTGATGTTGATGATGTTGATGCTGATGGTGTTGTGGATGATGTTGAGGATAAATGCAGAACATGATTTTCAATCTCCACTTTTGTCTCTTGTTCAAGAATGTCGGGGAAGTTTTCTTGGATAATTTCCTGTAGAATGATGTTCAGGCTTTTTCTTTTGTCATGATTTTCCAGTAGTCCAATAATTCAATAATTCTTAAATTGTCTCTTCTGGATCTATTTTCTGGGACTGTAGTTTTATCAATGAGGTATTTCATATTTTCCTCATTTTTTTCATTTTTTAAAATTTTGTTTATAGACTCTTGCTGCCTTGTGAAGTCATTTGCTTCTAGTTGTTGGATTCTAATTTTGGAAGACTGAATTTCATACCTCACTTTTTGGTCATTCTTTTCCTTCTCACTTTCTTTGCCTCATTTTCAAGCTGGTCAATTTTGGCTTTCAAGACATTATTTTCTTGCTTTAGTTCATGTGCATCAGTTTCCAGATGATTTATTTTGCTTTTTAAGTTCTTTTCCCAATTTTCTTCAGCCTCTCTTAATTGTTTTTTGAATTGTGTTTTGAGTTCTTCCAAAGCCTGATTCCAATTCTCTGGAGTTTCTGTGTTTTTGCTTGGTATTCCTTGGTCTTCCTCTGTTCCATTTGTTCTTTTTTAATTACCTGGATAGAAGCTGTTGATTATAATTTCTTTTTTTCTTTTTCTCTTGTTTACTCATATTCTTTTTCCTTTTTTTGCCCCCTGTCATTGCCTGTAATCTTGCTCCTCTGATTATTTGCTGGATCTGAGGGTTTGGGCTATTTTGTCCTGAAGGGGCTTCTTTGCTCTGCTGATTGACTAGATTAGGCTGATGGAGTATTAATGAACCCTGAGGTCAGATCTTCTCCAGATGGCAGCAGAAGGTGAAGGTGTAGAGGCTAAAGGGAGCTGTGCTTCCTGCCCTGTTATCAAGGTATTTTGTAGAGGTTACAGCCTTCACCTTGGGATCCCAGTCATCAGGATTCTTATGGAAGCTCTCAGCACAGTCTATGGGGGAAGAGTGTTGGAAATGGAGCTTCCCAGCCCTCTAAAGGCTTCTTATCTGCCCTATTGATATACTAGATTAAGCAGGGGGAAGGGGGCAGGGAAGGATGTGGAGCTGATCTGCAGAGCTGGATGTGCCCTGAGGCCAAAACCTTGAAAAGCCAGGCCAAAGATGGATAGAAGTGATCCTGACTAGGCTGCCTTCCCCACAGTGCCTCTCCAGCTGCCTCCCTGCCAGCTGTGGTCAGAGTGCTGAGTCTGGCACAGCTGTGGCCGCAAGGCATTTGCTTCAGGCTGGAGCCCTCACCCCAGATTCCAGTGACCACCAGAGACTCAGCACAGTAGGTAGGGGGAAGGATCCAAGGACCTTCCTTCTTCCTTTTCCTTAAACCTGAGAATTCAGCCTTCTCTGGGTATCTTTTAAGTTGAATCAAGCAGGAAGGTCCCCTGGTTCTGTCCTGTTGTTAGATTTGGTTTTCTGTCCCCTCAGAGTACTTTGTTTTTGATGTGGAAGAGTTTCCACTGGGGTCTGGACTTTTGCTGCTTCTAAGCAACCATCTTGACTCCACCCCTCTACAGAAAGCTCCAGGACTATATTTATAAAAAATGTCCCTAGAACTACATTTGTGTGTTGTGCCCAAGGTGACACCTCCTTTTTAACCCTTAATTCTGTATTCCCATACCCATGGCCATGTGAGAATCTAGTCTGACCCTTCATTGAGCTACAAAACAGTGTAGAGACCTGTCCAAGGTAGCATGTGGGTAGTGAGTAGCAGAGCTAGATTTTCATCTGGGGCTTCTGACTACATATATGATATTCTTTGCCACCATGTCTGCTGCTTCTTGACAATGGGGTGTTGTTATGAAATTCACTGGATGATATAGGGGTTTGTCGTAAAGAAAAAGTATATAAGATCAATTTAATTGAGAGAGAAAGGCATAGAGGAAAGAATGGGGAAAGTGAATAAGTATAGACTATTGCATAGAGGGAGAAAATATCAGTGGGACCTCACTTTGAATCTCTACTCAGGGACTCCCTGGCAATGTAGCTTTGATTGTCACTCCATCTCTCCAAGGCTGATTTCCTTATCTATTTTTTACAGACTATTCTATGACTATTAACTGTAGGAAGAAGAGGGTGGTGGGCTATCTCAAGCATCAGGAGGTTAGCACAGTCTTAGAAGTGAGGAAATTAAGTTCTATTTCCAGTTTTGTCACTGTCTGTCTGTGTCGCCCTTGATAGATAATCTCTCTGGACCTTAGTTTCTTCTCATATGAAATCAGGGTATTGGACTAGATTATTGCTAAGATCTCTGCCAGCTCTCATAGTCTAATGCAGATATATGAAGGAACCTAGGAGCTGGCTCTGTGTGTGTGTGTGTGTGTGTGTGTGTGTGTGTGTGTGTGTGTTAGAGGGAGGATGAGATAAAGCAAAAAGAGGGAAGGGAGAGAAAAGAAAGTAAAAAAAAGAAAAATCAATATATTTCAACCTGCACTTAATGTCAGAGAGATAGCACTGGGTTTAGACACAGAGGATCTGGGTTCAACTCCTGCCTCTGAAATTTTCTACATGAGAGAAATAGCCCTGAGTTTCCTCCACTCTAAAATAAAAAGACTGTATTAGATAGCTTCTAAATCTAAGATTGGATCCTCTGAAAAGTCTAGATGGGACTTTAGTGTTAGGCAGAGAAGTGATGATAAATGTTTAGCTACTGGCTCTCAAAAAAATGTATGCAGGTGGCAGGAGGTGGTTCACTAGATAGAGCACCAGATCTGGAGTCTGTAGGGCATGGGTTCAAATTTGACCTCAGACACTTCCTAGCTATACAACACTGGGCAAGTCACTTAAGCCCAATTGCTTCGCCCTTACCATTCTTCTGTCTTAGAGTTGATACTGGAAGGTAGGGTATTTTTAAAAAGGGTAAAGGTTAAAAAGTAAGGTAGGATTGAAGTAAGGGTTAAAAAAATGACTGATTGCCTGCCTTGTAGGACAATCTAGACCTGGAAGGGCCCTCAGAGACCATCTTGTCCAACCTGATTATAGATGAAAGAACTGAGATTGAAAAGAGTGACTTGCACAAGGTCATACCAGTAGTAAATATTAGTGGTGACATTTGAAATTCAGGTCCTCTGACTCCCAAACCACTGTTTTTTCTACTGTGATACAATATAATAGACACTCAAATCAATTGACAAATTATTGTGGAATTTTCAGGTTAGCCATGTAGGAAACCACAATTGTCACTCAAAAGTAAGGAAGGAAGGAGATTTATTACACATACATGTGTGGACCCAGCCAGGAATCATTCCTCTAAGGGAAAGGGCTGGGCATTGAGGAAGGGAATTCTGGGTATTTTATACACCATCAATTGGGGAGGGTTTTCATAGGTTACATGATACATACACAATCAGGGGTTTCTATGGGCTTCCATGGGTTACATGATAGATACACAAGTTTCCATGGGTTATGAACACAAATATTATGGGCAAAAACAGGCAGCAGAACATAGGCAAGGATAGGCATCCATCATGGATTTGTTAGGCTACAGCATGGGAAGTAATAGTGCCCTGTGAAGTGGAACTTACTTGCTTTGTTCAGAAGTTCCAGCAGGTGCAGGGGAAGGAAGAGCTATTGGTAGCAAGCTTCTGGGTGTGGAAGCCTTGCAAAGCCAATCCTTAGAGTATAAGGGGGTCCCTCAAGAGGAAGATCTGAGAATTTTCGACTATGAAATGACAATGCCATATATTGTTGACAATAAACCCCAGGGGCTCCCTATTACCTCCAGGATCAAATATAAAATCCTCTGAAATGAAAAGCCTTTCATAACCTGCTTTCTTTCGATTCTTGTAGTCTTTCAAATCACTCCCAAGTCAGTTTTTCATCAAGCCCTTATTTAAGTTCCTACTATGTGCCAGGCACTGGGCTAAGCACTAAAAGCCCAAGGATGGTGACAGTGAGTGCTTGGATTATTTGCCTTTGGTTGCCTTCCATTATAAAACCCTGCAAAAAAAAGAAAGTTCTTGCCCTCAAGGAGCTTATATTCTAAAGAAGGAAAATTAAGCTACTGGCTTCCTTACTGTTCCTCAAACAAGACCTTTTCCAAATTCTGGACATTCCCACTTGGAATCTCCAAACCTGAAAGGATCTCCCTCTTCATCTCTACCTTCTGTCTTCCCTGGATTCCTCTATGTCTCAGCTTTATTTCTGTCTACTGCCAGAGAATTTTCTCAATTTCCCTTAATATAGTGCCTTCCCTCTGAGATTACCTCCCATTTACACTGCATGTCTTGTATTTATATAATTGTTTGTGGGAGTAAGAAGCTCTTGAAAAAAGAATCTATTTTTTGTCTCTGTATCCCAAGTTCAGCACCTTTTAAAGCATTGTAAGCAGCTCAATAAATACTTAGTGACTCAGTTTATCTATTGACTTGAATTTTAAAAAACCTCTTATCTTCTGTCTTAGAATCCATACTGTGTATTGGTTCCAAAGCAGAAGAGTGGTAAGGGCTAGGCAATGGGGGGTTAAGTGACTTGCCCAGGGTCACAATGAGAAAGTGTCTGAAGTGAGGTTTGAACCCAAGACCTCATGTCTCCAGACCTGGCTCTCTATCCACTGGTTGCCCCAAATTGAATTGCATTTTATTGGATTAGATTAGATTGGATTATATCAGCATAGAATAGATTGGATTTGGACTGTATATAGGGCTCCCTGGGTACAGAAACAGTCAAAAGTGATTCCAAAGAATCTATTTTCGGAGACTGGAACTTTTTCTTGTCCAGACCTTGGCTGACACAACAGCTGTTCCCTGTTCTTGTTAAAACCTCCATGCTGACAGCAAGTTACAGTTAGGCATTAGGTTAGTCCTTTAGCCTCCCGGCTCTCTCTTACTCTCCTCCTTCCCTCTCCCCCATGGCTGTTGGACAAACAATTATAATTGTGTGCTTCTATTCTTTCTTTCTCCCCTTTCTTATGACTGGTAGCTGCTGCTCACTCTGGTCCCCCCCCCCCCATATAACCCCTGGAATTCCAGGGGAGGCTCCGTGGCTCCCCACTGCAGTAGGATGCCCTGCTGGTAGCTTCCCCTTTGCTAAGCGTCATAGGCTAAGGCAAGGGGCTGCGATTGCTTTCCAAAACCCCCACTTCTGACACCAGCACAGCCAATGTCACCGGCTGCGTGTGCTCTTGCCATGGCATTAAGAAAGAAAAATATTGCACTCCCCTGGAACAATTGGCTTCTATTGGGAAGGGAGGAGTGAACACTGAGCCAAATTGAAGTTCTGTTAGTTTCCAAGTCCTGTAGAATTGGCTGGTCTCCTGCCGCCTGCCCTAGGATGGCACTCCTCAGGGATCACAAGATTACCCCCCCCCCCCCAGCCCCTGAGAGGGACTCCTCCCCACTCTGCCAGGGATGGACACGAGTAAAACTCCCAGGCTACCTGCAGGCCCTGTGGCCCAGCTAGGGAACATTCATTTATTGCATCAGCCTTCCTCTCTCTTTTCTGACAGAAGAAGAAAAGGAAATCCGGCATCTCTGAAAAGACACCGCTGATTGGGGGAGGTGGAGCATGCCTCCTGACTGGGTCATCTTGTAAAGAAGAAGATGGAGGAAAAAACATTCTTTCCTGCTTAGCAGGCCTCATTTAGAGGGCCAAAGCTTTTCCTTCTGGGGACCTCTGGGCAGCAGTGGCTGAGGGCAGCATGCTATTATCCATCTTGGTAGCCAAAGTATTTCTGCGGCAACACCCCGAGGCAGAGCACAGAGCATGTTAGAACATACACCAGACTGGGTGATGAGCCTGGGAAAACTGTGGGGTTTGTTTCGGAAATGCAAAGGTGTGGGCCTGCAGAAAGGATGTGACAAATGCTTCCAGTTTGGGTCCAAACTGTTCCTCTCCTCATCTCCTCCCCCTCACGTCCACACATCCACACCATAGACACGCCATACACGTCCTGCAAACAAATAGAGCCACGGCCTGGCCTTGGCATGGTGCCCTTTTTCCTTCTCTTTAAGGATTGTTGCAAAAAAAGAATGTTTTCTTACCAGTTAAGGGAAACAATGTAAGGGAAAGCAGGCTCGTGAAGCACAGAATAGTTAGGGAATCTTATCCCCTCAAGAGAGACTTAAACTAACCACAAAAAACCTCCCTCCCTTCCTCCTTCCTTCCCTCCCTCCTTCCCTCCTTCTTCCTTTCCTCCCCAAATAACTTCCCTCCCTTTCTTCTTTCCTTCCCTCCCTCCTTCCTTCCTTTTTTCCTCACTCCCTCCCTCCCTCCTTCTCTTCCTTTCCTTCTCCTCTTTCCTTCCCTCCTTCCTTCCTCCTTCTCTCCTTTCTTCCTTCCTTTCCTCTCCTCTTCCTTTCCTTCCTTTCCTTCTTCTTCTTCCTTTCTTCCTTTCCTTCCTTCCTTCCTTCCTTCCTTCCTTCCTTCCTTCCTTCCTTCCTTCCTTCCTTCCTTCCTTCCTTCCTTCCTTCCTTCCTTCCTTCCACTCCTTCCTTCCTGTCTTCCTTCTTTCTTGGGCTTCTGACAACCAAACAGTGGTATGCTATTCCTCCCCACAGTGACTACTATCTCTTTACCTTGTCTCAAAATTTTTTTGCCATGGACTCTCTAGAGCAGAGATTTTTAACCTGGAACTTGTGAACATCTTTTAAAAGTATAAATATGTTTCATTCTAATTCATTTCTTTTGTCTTGTTTATATATTTTATTTTATGCATTTAAAATAATTACACCAAGAAGGGATCAGTAGGTTTCACCAAACTGTTAAATGTAGGTGGTCTCCTCTCTCCTATCATCTGAGCTCTCACTCTTCCTCCAAGCCCCAACCTAGGTACTATACCCACTGTGTACTCTCCAGAGATGTTTAGCCAGGTTTAAAAAAACAACAAAGAAAGGAAGAAAGAAAGAAAGAAAGAAAGAAAGAAAGAAAGAAAAAGAAAGAAAGAAAGGAAAAGAAAGAAAGAAAGAAGAGAAAAGAAAGAAAGAAAGAAAGAAAAGAAAGAAAGAAAGAAAGAAAGAAAGAAAGAAAGAAAGAAAGAAAGAAAGAAAGAAAGAAAGAAAGAAAAAGAAAGAAAGAAAAGAAAGAAAGAAAGAGAAAGAAAAGAAGAGAAAGAAAAGAAAGAGAGAGAGAAAAGAGAGAGAGAAGAGAATGAGAGAGAGAAAGAGAGAGAGAAGTAAAGAGAGAGAGAAAGGGAGAGAGAAAGGGAGTAGAGAAAGGAGAGTGAAGAGAAGAGAGAAGAGAAAGAAGAAAGAAAGAAAGAGAAAGAAAGAAAGAAAGAAAGAAAGGAAGAAAGAAAGAAGAAAGAAAGAAAGAAAGAAAGAAAGAAAAGAAAGAAAGAAAAGAAAAGAAAGAAAGAAAGACAAGAAAGAAAGAAAGAAAGAAAGAAAGAGTGAGAGAGAGAGAGAGAGAGAGAGAGAGAGAGAGAGAGAGAAAAGAAAGAAAGAAAGAAAAGAAGAAAGAAAGAAAGAAAGAAAGAAAGAAAGAAAGAAAGAAAGAAAGAAAGAAAGAAAGAAAGAAAGAAAGAAAGAAAGAAAGAAAGAAAGAAGAAAGAAGAAAACAGCTACAACTCTGACTAGCTATCTTCCTAGTTAAGGAGCCTCTGGATCTGGCCCCACCATGTGGCAGCTACCATGCTGCCTTTGAAAGCATCTGGCTCAGGAATACCAATTCTTTTGAATATATCATCCCCATAATCCTTATCAGTTCTTGCCTGTAACTAACCTCCCATCAGTTCTTAGAGTTCTCCACATTAGCAAGATTCTATCTACCGCCATCCAGGAAAGGGTCTTTTTAGAGGAGTATTGGCTCTAGATAGAGAAGGGACCAAGGAGATCATTTCATTCAATGCCCTCATTTTACAGAAAACCCAGGCCCAGAGAGAGCAGTCTCCTGATATCCACTGCATTGTTTTTTTCCACTATACTACATAACCTGTTAACAAAGTCAGAACCCATTATTTTGCCAGTGTGGCAACTCCCTGTACCAGTGTAAATAAGAATTATCTTACGTGACTATATAAATGTAATATCAATGTCAATGACTACCCTCTTAAAGAGTTGCTTCCAAGAAGTTATATGATTTTTCAATTATCACACAGTTAATCAATATTGTAAGGAACATTTGAACCCAAGTCTTTCTGATTCCAAATCTAACATCCTATTTACTAAACCACACTGAATTATACCACAGTAGAATAATAATGATGTAATCATACTTTAAATTTTACAGAGTTTTCCTTGAAACAACTCTATGGAAGAGGTAACACGATATCATCATCCTAACTTTTCAGATGAGGAGCTGAAGCTCAAAGCTGAAGCTCACTTATCTAAGTGGCACAACCCAAGGTCACCTAGCTAAGTGCTGGAGCCAGGACTAGAACCCAGATGATTTGATTTGAAGACCAGTACTCTGACACTCTTAATTTGTTAAGCCAATGAATTCAAACACAATTTCCATTAAAACTGCATGGATTTTCTTTATGATTTGTCTGATTTCTTTATGGTTTTTTAAGTTGTGCAGGTCATTCCTAGGCAATTTTCAAGTTGGATTTTCAGGATATTTTCATTTCTTTTTCTTCTTTCTTTTCTCTGTTTCTGCCCAATAAGACTCCATGGGGGCTAGAGTAAAGAGACAGAAGAAAAAATGGGGAAGGGAGGGTGGTGAGGATGGATCAGAGAAAACTGCAGAATTTGTGTGGAGAATAATATGTGGTGTTTGTGTGGCCATCAACATAACCAGAAACACCTGGATACACTGTAGGAGCTGATGTACTATATGATTCCACTAGCATGTTATCACTAAGCCCTGCCCTCCCCCACAAAAGCACACAGTTCACAGACTCCAGAGAGGACAAGGCAATAGCCAAGTTGCAAAGTATGAAATAGAGCTCATAGCACAGATCTTGGAGAAGGAATGCATGTGCCAATGAATAAATAGACTCTTCTCCAAAGAACTGATGGAGTCTTAAGTCATTTCGAAGTAAGGTACTGGGAAGGCTCCCAGCAGGCACCATCTCTTGCATGTCATCAGCCTGTGGCTCCCTACTGAGTTTCCTCCAGCTTTTCTAAAGAGAGAAAATTCCCTTTCCATGATATGGTACAAAAGAAAATATTCCAGAGTCTTATTTTCTTGATAAGTCATAGATCTAATGCAATGTTAGAATTTACACAGATTTCACGTAATGCTAGAATTTACACAGTTAAAATGCAATGCTCAAATTCTTACACAGATTTCACATAATGTTGGAATTCTTACATAGAGTTAATGTAATGCTAGAATTCTTGCACAGATTTAACACAATACTAGAATTCTTACATAGAGTTAATGCAATGCTCAAATTCTTACACAGATTTCAAGTAATTCTAGAATTCTTATACAGATTTCACATAATGCTGGAATTCTTACATAGAGTTAATGAAATTCCAGAATTCTTACATAGCATGAACACAATGCTAGAATTCTTACACAGATTTCCTACATTGCTAGAATTTTTAATTACCTGTGGTTAATGCAATGCTAAATTCTTGATTACACAGAATTAATGCAATACTAAGCAAGGGTTCTCCACTCTGAAGTTTCTTCCTTGTACTATAACCCCTGCCAGACTCTAGCCTCAAAGAAGTAATCTTGGGAATCAGAAATACATGGTTGTTCTTAACACTCTCATTTCTCCGAGTGTGTCTTCAATACCTGCTTCACTTATGGTAATTCCAAAGCTTGTATTCTCTCCCACAGGAACCCTCTTGGCACACCTTTTGCTGGAAGGGGCAGGCTCCATTAGTCTAAGGAGCATACCAAAGTACCCTAGTTTTTCCCAGTCATCTCACTGGTTCCCTAGAATTTCTCCTTTGGGAGGGTGGGGTGAGTCAAATTACCCTAGGTAACCAAAGTTCCTCCTAGAGAGCAGGAAAAATGGGTAGGGGGAAATCAAGCACTTCCTGATTTCACATACCTATTAGGAAAGTGGAACAAAAGCTTTCCATACACAAAGAACAAACATGAAAAGATTATTTATGATACTGTGAACTTCCAGGGTTCTTTCCACTATACCAACCTGCTTCTCTAGCACAAAGCAAGTACTTAATCATACTAATTAATTGATTGATTGTTTGAGTGGATTATTGAACCTACATAGCACTCCATTCCAGGACGATCATCATATGTGAGAGACACTTTGCTCCCTCATTTTCCCAGCAACTGGAGAGTGGCTGATGCACACTTATATTTACATTCAGCTGAAATGTTTGTATACTTACACAACTCAATGAACAGTTTCTAATGACTCAGTATTAATTCTGTATTTTTAGGTGACTGACAAAAGGATAACATCCATGAATATTTTTCAGCCTGGATGGATGGCACCTCCAAGAAAGTATGACTTAGGAAGTGCTTTTCAGAGGAATTGGATTCTAACCTTGATTGCTTTTTACTCCCTTTGGACCCTCAGTTTCATCATCTGCAAAAAGAGGAAAGGGTTGAACTAGATCATCTTTATGGCCCTTTCCAACTTCAATTTATGATTTTATGAATTTTGAAGTCTTCTATGAGTTATTACAGCTTTATGTTCAAAGATTTTGCTTCTCTAGGCATGAAGGTCCAATCAAAATGGGTCATTCCTAGGCCCCACTCTGTCCAAACTCTGCATGAATCAGCTTTTTCCTTGATTCAGGGAAAGGTTGAATGTGTGTGTGTGTGTGTGTGTGTGTGTGTGTGTGAGAGAGAGAGAGAGAGAGAGAGAGAGAGAGAGAGAGAGAGAGAGAGAGAGAGAGAGAGAGAGAGAGAGAGAGAGAGAGAGAGAAGAGATGGAGGAGGAGAGACAGCAGATACAATGGAAAAAAGAGATATGGAGATTCATAGGATAGAAAAGACAAAGAGAGGGGGGGAGAGAGAGAGAGTGAGGGAGGACAGAAACATGGAGACATAAGATAGACAAACAGAGAGCAATGGAGAGAGAGAGAGAGAGAGAGAGAGAGAGAGAGAGAGAGAGAGAGAGAGAGAGAGAGAGAGAGAGAGAGAGAGAGAGAGAGAGATTAATTAGCAGAGTCTATTTTAGATGTCTCCCTATAAACTAGGGACATCTACAGACCCTTGTCACTGAAGCACTAACCACCAAAACTGGAACTCAGTTTGTCTCATTTCCTGGCCTGGATGTCTGCCAAAGTGGCTTGCTGGAAATCCTTTATAGATTGGATTCCATCTTCTCTTAATGACAGAGACAGCTGTTCTCTTGGCCACAAAAAAAGAAAAGAAAAAGCCACATCTCTAACCCCATCTTCCTGTGATTCTTGCTGAAGCTTGGCATCCCTCTGAGATGAGAGGTCACTGGGTAAAAGTGGGATATTTTTATGCTTTTACCAAATAAGTTTTGTTCCTTTTGCTAAGAAATATATGGGTCAGTAGTGTAATGGGGGATTATTTAAGTAAAATTGATAATTTAAGATCAGATCTCCAAATCTCCTCCCTTCCTCGAACCTTTTTCCTCCCTTCACCCTCCCTGGTTCACCTCCCTCCTTGTCCCTCCTCCCTTCCCCCCTGCCCTTCCAGTTGATTCTTCTATTAGTCTCTCTAAAATCAACTCAGAGTGAGTATTATGGGGTATCAAATAAATCACTACTTTTTCTTCTCTAAGATGAAGTGAAGGATTTTATTGGGGAGAAAAGGAAAGATAAGAAAATGAAGGGAAAGAGGGTTTGAAGTTTCCCTAATACTAGAATAATTCCTAGGTTGGAGGATGGTGGAATATAGTTCAGATTTGAGAAAATTGGTTAACAAGACTTGAAATTTAGTCACTGTAGTACAGCAGAAATAAATCAGATAGCTCAGGACTTTTGCCCTTCTTCCTTTTTGTCCCCAAGCAAAGAGACCAAGATTTTCAGTTTGTCAGATCCTTCTCAACAGTTTTTCCTGGTCATCATTCCAATTAGAATGTTCTCCTTGAGTGACAGTTCAGCAGTCCCTGCTACTCCAGCTCTGCTGCAGACTTTTCCTATTTACTCTCCTCCACAATCCCCCATTTGTCTTTGGAAAGGATGCAGTCAGCATCCGTTATTGATGTTACTTACCTTTTAGATATATCTTGTCACATTTCTAACTACCAAATACTTAATCCTGTACTATGTTTACCCTCCCAAAACAACAAATCCTAATCTATTTTAGCTATTCTGTCATTTTCCTATACCCAAATTTAGCATAGAATTAGGTAGACAGAATAAACCATGTAACAATTTTAAACATTTTCAACAGTATTTTGCATATGTAACTGTCTTGTCTCCTAATGTCTATAAGTTCTACTAAATAAAATTTTCTATTACTAACAATTGTTAACCTAAAATCATAACGTAATCTAACTTCTATACTTAAGTTTTATGTCTGTCCCTACATAAGACTTTTAACAAATTTTCTAAGCTGCACCTATTGTTAGTCATTAGAACATTAATAAATTATTCTAATGTAGTTAGTTTGCTAGTACATTAGTATTTACATATGTACATAGGTTGTATCTATACAGATTTACATATGTACAAATATAATACACAGTTTTGATTTCTGTACAAACTCATGCAGATAAGAAATGTCTTTGTTTGGATTTTCCACAGAAATTTATATATCAATATGAATTTTGTGTGTTGCAATTATGCATGTTATATACTTACCCAGTCCATGAGATTTCCTTCCACCTTGTATTTATGTGTAGCATATGTATGTATATATGTGCAGTTAACATGTATGTTGCATTCTCACATGACCTCATGACTACAAGTCCAAAATTTCAAAGTCCTTCCATGTCTTTTGTTGTTGATTGTAGAAAACTATGTGTCTTGGTTTTTTTCATCTGTGCCGCATACAACATGTTGTCTGTCATCAACTCTTGATTGAAGTCCTGTGTTCTTTAACATTCAGGAACATACAGGAATAATCAGGAGCATGAGTGTGTATAAGGTTTTACATGTGCATGTATGTAAGATTGAAATTTTCAGTGTGCATGGAAGTAAGCTATGAATCCTTCATGAGTGCTTGTCAGTATTCGTGAGTTGTTCTTCAAGTGTGGAATTAAGCTTTTCATATGATCATCTTCATGAGCGGGTGTATGTAGTATGTTGTAGTATAAGTTCTTAGATTTATGTTAAGAATATGAATTGTAGGTTTTCTTATCTTTTGAAGTTTGAATTTTCACAAGGGGATTTATTGTTTGCTCTCTTTGATGTTCATGTTAAGATATTTTGACTTTTGAGTTTTCTTGGAGATAGAATTTTGATATAATGTATTTTGTTTGGTCATAGAGTTGTGGTTTCAGGTGAAATAACTTTGTTACTTTCTTTGTTGTTACTATTGTTGGCAGAGACTTTTCTTTGGAGTTAAGTTTTATAATGTCTGTTTTTCTTTTCCGTCTGTTTTACTGTCTATCTTTCTATACGGAGCTGTTTCATTTGCTTTAGCGGTGCTTTTCTGTTCTCATTTGTACTCTCATGTGCTTTCCTTTATTTTAACATGTGCAATGCTCTCTTGTCTGTTCGTTCTGTTTTGCCTTTTGTAGCTTTCCATTATGTTTCCTTTCATAGCTTTCCATTCATAGTTTCCATTCATAGGGACTGTTGTTGATTATTGCTAGGGCTATTTGTTTCAGATGTCATATTTATGTATCTTCATTGATGCTAATATTATGGGTCTAATGCAATTTTACATGTGAAGCATGGAACTATGGATCTTTTTGATCAACCTTTATAGATGTTGGGGTTGTCATTATGACTGTTGTTGGACCGATCCATCTTGGTTCTGTAGGAGATTCTCTATTAAAGTTCTTGACATATACTTTGTCTCCTGGTTTTATCTTATGCAATGAAAAATCTAATGATATTCTTTGCACAAGTAAACCCAGTTTTCTTAGTTTGTCTAATCTACTTTGTATTTGTTTTAAATATTCATGAAGTACACATTCCCCTTTTAACATGGACAAGTATGATGGCTTTACTATCCTACCATGCCAAAGTGGTTGACAATATAGCATTTCAAATGTTGATATATGCAAGTCAGTTCTTGGTCTAGTTCTTATGTTAAACAAAGCAAGGGGCATAACATCTGTCCATTTTAAATGTGTTTCTGAACAGAGTTTACCTATCTGTGTCTTCAATTCTTTGTTCATCCTCTCTACCTGGCCTGAACTTTGGGGTAGATAAACTGAGTGACAATTGCATTTGATCACCAAGTTCTTGTAGATTTCTTGCAGTACTTGGGAAGTGAAATCGGACCCCTTGTCTGAGTCTATGGTATCAGGAATATCTAGGTATTATCTCTTTTAATAGAAATCTCACTACTGTTCCTGTATCATTTTTCTTGGATGGACATGCTTCAACCCATCTTGTCAGTCTATCCACAATCATCACTTTATATTTGTATCCCTTGTCTTTAGGCATGTTAATATAAGCAATTTGAATACATTGGAAAGGCATATAGCTGAGTGGTCTGCCTCCCAATGCTATGTTCTTAAAATGTCCTTGATTAGACTTTATGCATGTTTCACATGTCTGACAAGTTCTGATGGCATTTGCTGTTATTCCTGGTGCTGTCCAAAATCTCTGTATTGTATCCAGAATCCCTTGCACCCCATAATGTCCTTTTGCATGAATTACAGTGCATAGATGTTGATATAGTTTTTTAGACAGAATCGTTTTACCCCCTTCAGCAATCCAAACGCCTTTGATTAGTTTAGTGCCTAGCTGCTCCTTCCATGACTGTATTTCTTCTCTGTTGTAATTTTGAGAATCAGGGTGCAATGGTATGGTAAAGTATGTGTTGCTCAAGTCCAACACAGTGTACCACCTAGCTTCTGAAGGTATTTGAGTTATTCTATCATTCGGAGAAGGTGTGACAGTGTGTTTCTTTCTCATAAAATTATTTACAGTCCTAAGATCCATTACAAATCTCCAAGCTGAAGTACCATCTTCATTCAGCTTGTTCTTTTTAATAGCTATAATTGGACTATTGAATTCAGATACAGTAGGTCTTAATATGCCTTGTTCTAGCAATCTATTTATGATTGGTGTTATTCCTTCTTTTGCTTCTTTACTTAATTTGTATTGTGGTATCTTGGGCAGTATTCCTTCCCTGACCTCAGTTCTGACTGGTGTCACCGACTTGATCCTACTCACATCATTTTGATGCTTTGCAAACACCTCATGTAGTATATCTTTTGGTATTTCATACTTGGATGTTAAAATTTGAATTTTCTCAGGTTCTTCTTCTAGTTGTTCTAGGTATAACAATGGGTAGTGCTTTAGTGAATTTTTGGTTGTTTTTTTCCAGATCTTTCACATTGCAAAGTCACTTGAATCTTACCCAAAAATATCTCATCCTAAAAGGTTATCTGGACATGAGGGAATTAATAGGAAAGTATGATTGATGGTGAGAAGACCCAATTTTTCCCCTTTTAAACATTATTTAATTTGGTCATTTTCAAACATTATTCATTAGAAACAAAGATCATTTTCTCCCCCACCCCCCACCCCTCCTAATGGTGATGCGTGCTTCCTCTGGGTATCACATGTGTCCTCGGTCTGAACTCTTTTCCATGTTGTTGGTATTTTCATTAAGGTGTTCATTTAAAGTCTTTCCTCAATCATATCCCCTCCACCCCTGTAGTCAAGCTGTTGCCTTTCCTCAGTGTTTTTACTCCCACCATTTGTCCTCTGCTTGAGGGTAGTGCTTTTTTCTCCTTGATCCCTGTGGATTGTTCAGGGACATTGCATTGCCACTAATGGAGAAGTCCATTACATTTGATTATACCACTGTGTATCAGTCTCTGTGTACAACGTTCTCCTGGCTCTGCTCCTTTCACTCTGCATCACTTCCTGGAGGTTGTTCCAGTCTCCATAGAATTACTCCACTTTATTGTTCCTGTTAGCACAATAGTATTCCATCACCAGCATATACCATAATTTGTTCAGCCATTCCCCAATTAAAAGGCATCCCCTCATTTTCCATTTTCTGCCACCACAAAGAGTGCAGCTATGAATACTCTTGTACATGTCTTTTTCCTTATTATCTCTTTGGGGTACAAATCCAGTAGTGCTTTGGCTGGATTGAAGGGCAGACAGTCTTTTAGCTCCCTTTGGGCATAGTTCCAGACTGCCCTCCAGAATGGTTGGATCAATTCACAACTCCACCAGCAATGAATTAATGTCCCAACTTTGCCACATCCCCTCCAATATTCATTACTTTCCATAGCTGTCATGTTAGCCAATCTGCTAGGTGTGAGGTGATACCTCAGAGTTGGTAAGAGATTTAGAACATTTTTTCATGTGCTTATTAATAGTTTTGATTTCTTTGTCTGAAAATTGCCTATTCATGTCCCTTGCCCATTTATCAATTGAAGAATGGCTTGATGTTTTGTACAATTGGTTTAGCTCTTTATAAATTTGAGTAATTAGACCTTTGTCAGAGGTTTTTGTAATAAAGATCGTTTCCCAATTCGTTGCTTCCCTTCTAATTTTGGTTACAATGGTTTTGTTTGTACAAAAACTTTTTAACTTGATGTAATCAAAGTTGTTTATTTTACATTTTGTGACTCTTTCTGTGTCTTGCTTGGTTTTAAAATCTTCCTTTCCCAAAGGTCTGACATGTATACTATTCTGTGTTCACCTAGTTTACTTATAGTTTCCTTCTTTATGTTCAGGTCATTCACCCATTCTGAATTTATCTTGGTGTAGGGTGTGAGGTGTTGATCCAAACCTAATCTCTCCCACACTGTCTTCCAGTTTTCCCAGCAGTTTTTGTCAAATAGTGGATTTTTGTCCCAAAAGCTGGGGTCTTTGTGTCTGTCATAAACTGTCTTGCTGAGGTCACTTACCCCAAGTCTATTCCACTGATCCTCCTTTCTGTGTCTTAGCCAGTACCAAATTGTTTTGATGACCACTGCTTTATAATATAGTTTGAGATCTGGGACTGCAAGACCACCTTCCTTTGTATTTTTTTTTCATTATTTCCCTGGATATCCTTGATCCTTTGTTCTTCCAAATGAACTTTGTTATGGTTTTTTTCTAATTCAGTAAAAAAAAATTGGAAGTTCAATGGATATGGCACTAAATAGATAGATAAGTTTGGGTAGGATGGTCATTTTTATTATATTGGCTCGTCCTATCCATGAGCAGTTAATGTTTTTCCAATTGCTCAAGTCTAGTTTTAGTTGTGTGGAGCGTGTTTTGTAGTTGTGTTCATATAGTTCCTGTGTTTGTCTCGGGAGATAGATTCCTAAGTATTTTATTTTGTCTGAGGTGATTTTGAATGGGATTTCTCTTTCTAATTCTTACTGCTGAGCTGTGTTGGAAATATATAGAAATGCTGATGACCTATGTGGGTTTATTTTGTATCCTGCAACTTTGCTAAAGTTGTTGATTATTTTGACTAGCTTTTTGGTTGATTTTCTAGGATTCTTTAAGTAGACCATCATATTATCTTCAAAGAGTGATAACTTGGTCTCCTCATTGCCTATTTTAATGCCTTCAATTTCTTTTTCTTCTCTAATTGCTACTGCTAGTGTTTCTAGTACAATGTTAAATAATAGAGGTGATAATGGGCATCCTTGTTTCACTCCTGATCTTATTGGGAATGCATCTAGTTTATCCTCATTGCAGATGATGTTAGTTGATGGTTTTAGATAGATACTGTTTATTATTTTTAGGAAAGACCCTTCTATTTCTATGCTTTTTAGTGTTTTTAATAGGAATCGGTGTTGTATTTTGTCAAAGGCTTTTTCTGCATCTATTGAGATAATCACGTGATTTTTGTTGGTTTGCTTGTTGATATGATCGGGAGGACCCAATTTGACCATAGTGCTTTTGAGCTCAGGGACCTGTTGTATTTGTCCTGTAGCTCCAGCTACAGAAACCACATCCCCTATGGTGGTATCCCTGGACATGCCTTTAGGACTGATTTTGAAGCACCAGTATCCATGAGGGTTTTATAGTTTTTCTTTCCCACTTTAATCCATACATATGGTTCCAACTTTTGTGTAGATATGGAATTTATTGTTCTCGAATCATTCTGCACTGCTTTGCTACCTTCTGCTAGTTGTATGGTTGAATTAGTTAAATCTTCTTGATTTAAATCATTTCCTATGTGATCTTCATCTAAGTTTGATTGTATTATATCCCCTGCTTCATACAGGTTGCAGCTTTCCAAAGACAAATGGGGGATTGTGGAGGAGAGAAAAAGAAGGCTGCAGAAAAAGATGGAAAAGCAAAGAGACCAAGATTTTCAGTTTATCAGATCCTTCTCAACAGTCTTTCCTGGTCATCATTCCAATTAGAATTTCTCCTTGAGTGACAGTTCAGCAGTCCCCGCTACTCCAGCTCTGCTGCAGACTTTTCCTATTTACTCTCCTCCACAATAGGAATAAAATCGTTGAAATCTTGGGAGGAATCAGGCAATATCTTTAGCTGATTATCAACATTTAGAATAGCAATTGCCAATTTTCTGAAGAAAGTTGTAATTTGCAACAGGGTAAAGATGGGAGGAGAAGTAGTTGTAGTTATAGACATAGTAGTGATACCAGTGGCAATGGTAGTAGTAGTAGTAGCAGCAGCAGGAGGAGGAGGAGTAGTGGTGGTAGTGGTGGTAGTAGTAGTAGCAGCAGCAGCAGCAGCAGCAGCGCAGCAGCAGCAGTAGTAGTAGTAGTAGTAGTAGTAGTAGTAGTAGTAGTAGTAGTAGTAGTAGTAGTAGTAGTAGTAGAAGTAGTGGTTGTTTTAGTGGTAGTAATAGTGGTAGTAGTAATATTACTACAGCAGCAGCAGCAGCAGCAGCAGTAGTAGTAGTAGTAGTAGTAGTAGTAGTAGTAGTGGTAGTAGTAGTAGTAGTAGTAGTAAAATTGGTGGTGGTAGTAGTAGTAATAGTAGCATAAGTAGTAGTGAGAGTAACATCAGGAGCAATAATAAAGTGGTAGTAATAACAAGTAGACAGTTAGGATGTGAAATGGAGAGAGCACAGGGACTGGAGTTAGGAAGACCCAAGTTCAAATCCAGCCTCAGATACTCAGTAGCTGCATGAACATGGGCAAACCATTTACCCTGTTTGTCTTAGCTGGAGAAGGAAATGGCAAAGTTTTCCAGTATATTTACTAAGAAAAACCCAAATGGGGTGAGGAAGAGTTGGACAGGACTGAAAAATAACAACATCAACAAAGTGATAGCAGTGGTAGTAGTGGTGATGGTAGTGTAGTAGTAGTAGTGGTAGTGGTGGTGGTAGTGGTGGTAATGGCAATGGGAAGAATAGCAGTGTTCGTATTGGTTAGCAGTTAGCAGCGGTAGAGGTGGTGGCAGTAAAAACAAACTTTAAAATCTGAAAAAGTCTTTCATTCATTTTCTCATGCCATAATAATGAACTCTGGTTAGCAAATGAGAACACTAAGGGCAGAGCTCCAAAGAAACACATCTGGGAATCTAGAGTGCTGAGTTCTAACTCTGATTCTTTCATTCCCTTTTTCTGGCCCGGGGGCAGCTCCCTTCCCTCTCTGGGTCTCAGTTTCTCTAACTGTAAAATGAAGCACTTGAGCCAGATCACAATCTCTGGGAATGTTTTCAACTTGGTGCATCAAGAGGTGCCTTAAGGGAGACGGCTTGTTTCATTTCCTTAGGAAGCTTCCATTGCCTGGAGACCATATTACATTTCTCTGTTTGGAAAAGTGAGAGCATGACCCCATTTAGCAAGAGCAAGGATTGTGAGGTCCTTCCGTCCCTCCTCCAGAACAATGAAGGCAGGCTTCCAGAATCTGTGCAGAATCCTTGTGGAGCTGGTGAAAAATCCTTTAAAGTCACAGAAGGTGCGTTGGAAGGGGACCTTAGCAATGATGGAGCCCAAATGCCTCCTGTTACACAGCAGGAAACTGAGGGCCAGAGAGAGAAAACAATTTGCCCAATATCACAAAAGTCAGAAACTGGTCGCAAGACCTTCTGACTCCAGCTTCAGTGCTATGCCACAGCTTTCTCTGGAGATGGGGATGGTGACCTATATTTGTCTTTGAGAAGCCTAGGTGATTGGCTAATGAAAGTCAATTGGGAGATGATTTGGGTGCTTTGCCATCCCCTGGACAGGAGCAAAGAAGAGAGCTTTGGGAGAAGGATGTGAAAATTCTCTTGTCAAGAGGAAGAAAGGAGCCAAGGGTTGAGGCACAACTTTAGTCTTCCTCTCAGCCAACAGGGTTGGTACTGTACTGTTTGCTCTCTGGGGAAGGGGGCAGAGAGAGAACTTGGAAGGAAAAGGATGGGTGGCTCTGAGTGTAGACACAGTGACTTTGTTCCTGGATAAGTCCCAGCACTTGGAGGCAGCTGAGATCCCAGAGGTAGTCTCTGGGGCAGTGAGCCTACCATTGCCCTGCTGGGAAGAGCGATCATCATTGGGCCTTTAGGGAAGGGGAATTCTCTGGCTCCCCTCACTGATATCAGGGGTGCCCTGGATGGCTCAGAGAGGATATCATGTAGCTCAGTGGAATGCTAATGCCAGGTCAGACCAAGACAGGACAGGTGAGACTGGGCCAGTAGAGGAAGGTTCTTCAGATTTCCAGGGAATAGCAACTCATTGGCATGCAAAGATTCTTCCCCCTGGACACCATAAGTGACACTGGGGAACACTCATTGTGGCAGGCAGTGGAGGATTAGATTACCTAGTGGGATTTTATTTGCCTGTTACCAAAGAACACAATATTTATTGATTTTTTAAAAATTCTTTTACTGCAACTTCTTTTTTTTTAATACATTGGGGCCAGTGAACTTAAAAGTGGAAGAAATGGTGTGAGATTCCTCACTGTTGAGTGGAAAGGATTTTGCAGGCTTCTGGGAGGAGATTTGAATCAAGGGGAGTGAGACACCCACCTTGTCCCCATAAAGACTACATTTGAAGTTAGGCATCCTGAGTTCAAATCCCAGTTCTGGCATTTACTGTGTGACTTTAGCCCAATGACAACTTTTCTGTGAGTCAGTTTTGTCATCTGTAAAATGAAAGGGAGTGACCAGATGGCCTTTACAATTCCTGCCATATCTAAATCTCTGATCCTGTGACAGCTGGCAAATGGGTTACAAGTCTTATTCCTTTTCCTACAAAATATTTTAGTGAATCGGCTAAAGCATCTCACAGAGGAATGGACACAAGAAGAGATATTCCCTAAAATGGCATTTAAAAAAATAAATATCCAAATTTCAGTGTTGGAATGTGTTTTGAGATCTTTTATGTGAAATGATGCGACTTAATAGATGGAGAGCCAAGCTCAAAGTCAGGAGGACCTGAGTTCAAATCCAGTCTTTGACATATTTTCGCTGTGTGACCACAAGCAGCAAATTTCTTCTCTTTGTGCTCTAAGGAACTCTCTAAGACTAAGTTGGGGAAAAGTGGGGCATGGGGCAGGCTGCATTTGTGGAGGGAGATTCCTTACCTGGAAGTTCCCTAGACTGGTGAAATCACGGGTACAAACCCTGTCCCCATCCTTAAGTGAATCAGCAACGGCTCAGAGCTTCTGGTGAAAATATATGCATAGCAGGCATGATTTGCAAACCTTGCTGAGGGCACAAGATAGCTTGTCTGGTTCCATTGGTAAGAATGGGATCCAGTTAAGTCTTGGGAGGAGCTAGCCAATATTGCTAGCAGAGAGCAAATGCAGAACAGGAATTTCCAATTTCCTGAAGAAAACTCTTCTCCCTTTAACCTCTGGTGAGGGAAGGGATACACACACACACACACACACACACACACACACACACACTCACTCATGCCATGGTAGATGAGGGGGCCTCTTAGCACTGGAAATGAGGATTTTTAGCCTGGAGAAAAGAAAACTGGAGGTAGAGAGTGTGATCATTGTATTCACTGGAGGAAGGACTTAAAGTTCTCTGTTTGGCAATGAGAGGTAATGTAATGGGGAAGGGAAGGGAATAAACACTTTTATAGCACCTACTATGTGCTAAGAGTCTTTCAAATATCTTGTTTAGCTAGAGAACTGGCCTTAAGGCTTGGAAAACAGAGGAGTCAGAGTGCAGTGAAGATCCCCTGGACTGAGGGACAAAAGACCAGGGATTAAGTTTTAGCTCCACCACTTACTAAAGTGTCTTAAAAACACAAATGTATTGAGGATAGACTCTAAATGAACACCTTAATGCAAATACCAACAACATGGAAATGGGTTCAGATCAAGGACACATGTCATACCCAGAAGAATCACACGCTGGCTATGGGAAGGGTGGCGGGAGGAAAAAAATGATCTTTGTTTCTAATGAATAATGTTTGAAAATTACCTAATAAAATAATATTTTAAAGGAAAAAAACACAAATGTACAGATTTTAGTGTCTGAATACTCCATCCTCCCTTTTATGGAATCATTTTTGTAGTAGTAATGGTGGTGGTAGAAGAAGTGAAGTGGTACTAGTAATGGTAGTGGTGAAGATTGTGGAGATGGTGGTAGTAGTGGTAGTGGTAGTAGTGATGGTTGTGGAGGTGGTGGTGATGGTGACAGCAGCAGCAACCAGCATTTATCTTTAAGGTCTTTAGGTCTGTAAGGCATCTTTAAGATCTGTAAGGCAACTTACAAATATTTCTCATTTAACCTCACAATGACTTTAGGAGGTAGATGCTGTGGTTGGCATCCTTTTACAAATGAGGAAACTGAAGCAAAAAGAGACTAATCAACTTGCCCACCATCTAGTCTGACCTATGCTAGAAAGGAATATTCACTTCAACATACTTCAGCACATCTAAACTAGGTTGAGGGTAGCAAATGGACCACCAAACTGTTGGTGAGTTAGGAAGTTATGTGCCCCAAGCATGTAAAGACTTCCCCTTTTGGAATAGGCATATGAACACGGTGGAGCACTTACAGCTTGTTCAGACATTGGGGACACCAGTGTATTCACTGCATCCCAAACCATGACTAGTCATCCTGATTTTTGTCTTTCCACTAGCCTTGGATGACTCTGGAAGAAAGGGTAAGGTTGATGACTTTGTGCAACTCTGACTTGCTTAAATCCAATTCATGAGCAAGTCAAGACATCATCCTGTGGCTAAAGAAGGATGAACATCTCTGTGCTAATGATTCTCAGATCTAGATGTCCAGTCCTACTCTCTCTCCTGAGCTCCAGTCCCACATCTATTTGACATTCCAAATTGTAGATTCCTACAATCATCTGAAATTCATCATGTCCAATAAAAGTTTATTACCTATCCCCTGAAGCCTACACCTGTTTCTGAGTTTCCCTAATTCTGTCTAAAGTACCAGCATCTCTCCAGTCTCCCAGATTAACAACTTCAGCATTATCCTTAATTTCTCACTCCTCTATACCCCACAGATCTCATTAATTGGCACATCTTATCATTTTCATCTGCCCAGTATGTCTCATATCTGCCCCTTCTCATTATTCATAAGGCCACCATTTTTCATTTTAGTCCTCCATCACCTTTTGCTTGAACTATTAAAGTGCAGGTAGCCTTGCTGCCTCAAATATTTCTCCATTCTCCATACATCTGTCCGGGTACAGATTTGACTATTACTCCTCAATTCAATAACCTCCAGTGGCTTCCTGTTCATTCTAGGTTAAAATGGAAACTTCTCTATTTATGGAGAAAGGAGAATGGAGAGAAGGGAATAAACATTTACATAGCACCTACTATAAACCAAGTAGTGTGCTAAGTGCCTTTTAACAAATATTATCTCATTGGATCTTCATAGCAACTCTATGAGATAGATGCTATTATTATTACCACTTTACATTTAGGGAAACTGAGACAAATAGAGTTTAAATGACTTGCCTACTATCACAAAGCTAGTAACTATCTAAGACCAAATTTGGACTCAGATATTCCTGACTCCAGGTCCAGGGTTCTATCCATGGCACTTCCAGCTGCCTCTTTTGATGTTTAAATACCTTCACAACTTTTCCCTAGCCTCTCTCATCCCTTTATACGTTCCTCTCCTTTTTCTATATGAACTGGAAGAACCTCCAGGAATTGATGCGGAGTGAAGTAAGCAGAACTGAGAGAACATTATACACAGAAAGTGAAACATTGTGGAACAATCCAATATAATGGACTTTGCTACTACAAGACAATCCCAAGGTACTTATGAGAAAGAATGCTATCCACATCGAGAGAAAGAACTGTGGGAGTAGAAACAAAGAAGAAAAACAAATGACTTATTTGTTTTATATGGACATGGGATTTGGTGATTTTGGTTTTAAAAGAGTGCTCTATTGCAAAAAATGAATAATATGGAAATAGGTATAAGTATTGATAACATTTGTATAACCCAGTGGAAGTGCTAATTGGATCTGCGAGGGGGGGGAAGAAGGGAAGGAAAGAAAATGAAATATGGAAACATGGAAAAAAATGTTTTTAATTCATTCCTCCTGTTTCCGCAACAACGCCAACCAAATTGCTCATATCTCTTTTTCTCAAACACAAAACTAGTGTCTCTCTCCAAGCCCTCATTTTAGCTGGCCACCATACCTGAAATGTACTCCCACTCCTTCATTGAATACCTTCTTTCTGCCTCAAAAAACACCTCACTTATTTTCCAAATTTCAACTCAAAGTTCACCCTCTTCATGAAACTTTTCCTTATCCTTCCTTTTACTAGTGTCTTTCCTTCCTAAACTACCTTGTAGTTATTCTTTATGTGTTTACATATATACATATGTGACCTGAAAATGTAAAATCTCTGAGAGCATGAACCAGTCTGTACCATACAAGGAATTCATGAAATATTTGCTTATTGATTAATTGTTATTTGGACTCTGGACCTCAGTTTCCTTATCTGTAAAATAAGCATCAATTCGCTTTGTGTAATCAGAAGCTGCTCCCCAGGACTCTAAATCCCAGCATCCCACTTTCATTCTCACGTTATGTCCTCATGATAAAGTTTTGTATAGCCCTGTCCCTCTCTTTTCCCATGAACACAGCTGGTAAAACCTTTCTTTGCTTGAATTTTTACTTTTGTCCTTATATTTTTCTACTTCAAATAATTATTAATAAATCTTATAAAATATAATACTTGGAGTTATTGGATATTAATTTTAATCTTACAGCTTCCATGGTGCAACTGTGAAGCCCAAAGTAAGATGGTTTATGAGAAACCTCATTGGAAACCTTAAAGCAGTATAGAAAAGTCAAAGATTATTAAAACCCTTTTATATTCTTGAAGTGTTTAGTCAAATTATAGTCTTGCCTTTCTTCCACATTTTAACAGTAAACATTTCTAAAGTTTCAGCTGGCTGTGAAAAAGGCCTTCAATTCTACTGGTAGTGGAAACATTTGTGTTGGCAGCCTTTTCCCCATGTATTGAATGTAGTGATGATGGAAGCTTGATGTTAACCTTTAAGCTGCCTGGTAGGGTACCAACTGGGGCAGAATGAATCAGTCAAAGTCTCAGGAAGGGGACACCAAGAATCATTATTAAATGGAAGAAATATCTTTCCATTTAGTCACTTTAAAGATTCAGCTTGCCTACCTCACAAGGTTGTTTTAGGGGAAACATACTCTATAAATCTTAAAGCATTATATAAATGTGAATTGCTATTTTTGTGAATTATTCTTTGGTTTCCACTAGCCTTGCTATTTAAGGAAGCTTCGGTTAGAGACATCGGCTTGGTTGGAAGATGTGTGAAATCCAACCCCTCAGGGAGATGCTAGAGATGAAGTATGGAACAGAGGAACACATAGGTAGGATTTGGAGCACAAAGAGACTTTAGAGATCATCTAGTCTAATTCCTCTACTTGACAGATGAGGAAAATGGCAGAGGAAGTGATTTTCCCAAGGTTGCAGGAGTCAAGATTCTAACTCCAGCTTCTCTTTCTACTACCACACCTCCTTCTATTACTGATTCTAAACATTTTTATATATATCAAGCTAGAGAAAGGGTTCTGATCACCCTGGTAGAATGGATAATAACAGTGGGATCTGAAGTCAGAGAACCTGGAGTTCTGGAACCAGGAATTAGAGAATCTTCAAATCTATACCTCTGGCACCTTCTACAATTATGACTTTCATTAACTCATTCATTAAACATTAAAGGGTTTTCTTTGCAAAGATACTGGAGTGGTTTGCCATTTTCCTTCTCTGGTTCATTTTGCAGATGAGGCGAATAGAGTTAAGTAACTTGCCCAGGGGTTCTAAGGCTGGATTTGAACTCAGGAAGAGGAATCTTCCTGACTCCAGGCCTGGCAAGCTATCCACTTCACCACCTAGTTATAAAAGTAATAAATTTATACATAGCCTACCCACATACTTTCTTGACTCCTATTTTCACCCCAAATAAGGTGAGAAAAATAATGGGAATATCTGAGTACTAATTTCTACAACATACAGATGTTCCAATATTGATCTTCTCTTCCTTGATTAATCATTCGTGTCTGCCCATCATATTGAGTTTTGCAGAGTGGGGAGATTATGAAGAGAGATGAGAGGAAGAAAAAGGAGAGAAGAAAGATACTTCCAGTAGCAATTTGACTTGACTACAAGATAGAAAAAGGTAGAATGAAAGTTGCTCCCAAAACTTGACCCTTGCTCTCTCTCTGGTTATATATCACTCACCCTTTTTCTTCCCAGGCACCTCTCCCCAACACTAATTTGAGCAAAAACCTTCTTCTATAGACCTTAAGATATGCAAGTGTTTTCTGAGTCAGATCCCACCAATACCTTTACTCAGGATCCTAATGGACCTTTCTCAGTTCTATTTATCTGGGCAGCATCTCAAGTGATGGGCTAGCAGACTTTCTCAAATCAGGTTAGTGGCACAGCTACCTCCTACTTACTCCTGGTATTGACTGATTCAAAGATTGCAGTTGTCCAAACAGACCCACGTTAATTTTTAATTCGACTTTATTGATTTTCTACTTTTCTCCTTGTCCTACAAACTGGTTACCTGATCATAAGACAGTGATCTTTTTCACCTTGAATTTATCATTCCATTCCTCTGCCCTTTCTACTTTTTTCTGTTTTGTAATATTTTTATATGTTCTTAATTCAGCATCCAGTTAAATCCTAAGCAATTAATTTAATATATCTTAGTGCCACCTTTCATTTGGACAGAGATTTATTATACATCAAGTGTTTTTACATCCAATAGTTACCATAGTGTCATATCATATATCATATCATATCATATCAAAGAGATTTATTTACAATTTATTTACAAAATATAGAAGGAGTGAAGTAAGAAAGTCAGAAAGAGGATAGGGTAAACTATCTAGCCTAAACACTAAGTAATTTACTCTGACCCCAACTCAAAAACAGGCAGAGGAGTTTGGACCTTAACTGGAAAGGCCTTGGCCCTAGTAGCTGAGGACCTAGGGATACAGAGAGCCTCTCTCAAGAGGATAGGTCTCTTTTGAGGCTAGTTTCTTCAGAAAATCCAGGAAAGGGGTCAGCTTCTTTCACTCACCACATGTCAGTTCAAAGGGGAGATTTTTAGGAACCATCTCACCACATACAGGTTCTCAGGTCCAGTCAGCAGATTCTTCTCAACTCAACTCTCAACTCCAAAGAATGAAGAACTTTCTCTCACAGGAAGTTCAACTCTAAGTAGAACTCCAAGTAAAAACTGCACTCGGGAAGTTGTAACTCCCTTTTAAAGACACTTCCTGTGCCTGCCCCTAATTTTACCTCTACCAATCACAGTTGAAGATTTGCTTTAGGACTGCCCAGGGGCAGTCAGTTTAATTCTGATTCATCACCCACTATTGCACACATGGGTCACAGACCTCCCCCACTCAAGTGTGAATGGAATGTTTACACATTTGGTGATTAAAACTAAAAATGGGCAGATCTACCCACTCAACTTTTAAGTAGGGTATTTACACTTTGGGTGATTAAATCTAAAAATGGGCAGGGGAATTAATTTAATTTTCACAGGCTTCAATTTCCTTTCTTCTACTTCTCTGTAAGCTGAAATTGGGCCTCAGTTTCCTTGTTTCCACTCTTCTAATTATTTCCTATTTATCCTGTATATAGCATGATATATATATAATGCATATTATATATATATATATATATATATATATGTTTTCTCCCTCTTTAGACTGTAAGTTCCTTCAGGGCAGGGACTGTCTTTTGCCTCTTTTTGTATGACCCAAACTTAGCATAGTGCTTAGCATAAGGTAGATATTTCTTGAATTTTGATGGATTAATAGGGATAGGTGTGGACTTGATGATCTCACAGATGACCTCTGTTACATACAAAAGAGTGGTTGCCTTAAACTGTGACTGTGAAAATATGGTTTCAAGAGTTTGAATTGCCAAAACTGTAAAGATAATTTTTAGTGTCTTGATTTTATATTAAAAAATAAAGTGGTCGCCATGGGAAAAATTCCCAAATATGAAATACCCAAGTCAGCTGGGTTTTATTGAGATTTTAATTAATACAAATAAGGAATTAAGGAAAGGGAGAGAAACCGAGTAAGAGGGAATAGTAAGAAAAAGCCTAGGCCAGTCTAGGCCTTAAATCTTAAGAAAGACAAGTCAGTCTTTAATCACTCACCACAAGATCTTTTCAAGCAAAACTCTAGTGTTCAGAGAGACCCTCCAGTTTAGCTTCTGAGCTGAACTAAGTCCAGCCAGAGAGAGAGAGAGAGAGAGAGAGAGAGAGAGAGAGAGAGAGAGAGAGAGAGAGAGAGAGAGAGAGAGATTGACCCAGCAACCTCCTCTGACTCCTGACCTCCAATTCAGCTTTGGCAAGATGAACCCTCCAGAGGCCTTTCTGACCTCCTTTTAAAGAGAATTATCTCCTATGTCACCTCCCCTAAGTTCTCACATCTACCAATCATAGTAGACGTTTTCACAGGACTGACCATTCTTAATTCACATCTTCTTTAGTTATCAACTTCTCTGGGTAGACTAAAACTTCCGAGTAAGTTCACACCTCTTTGCCCCTTGCAAGTTTGCAAATTGCTTGACCTTTTAGTGATTAATTTGACCTTCATAGGTACTTAGCACCCTTTTGTATTAGATCTAAAAATAGACTTAGCTTAATGGCTTTTGCCTCACTATAAGTATGAGTTAAGTACTTTTCATTGTTCAGTAAGGAGTTTACAACTTTATCTTCCCCTAAAGTATGCTTAAGTATGGGTGGAGTAATGTTAGAGTTCTCACATTCCTGATCAAGTACCTTCATTGTTTAAAAGAGGGAATGGTCTTAACCAAATGTTCTAAGGTAGAGTCTGAGAATTTTTAACATTCACAAGTCTGAGAAATTCTAAGATTCACACCTCTGACTCTAAACCCCTGCAGTAGCCCTCTAAAGTATTATTCTGTTAATTTTATAGGTGATGGAAATGTAGCTCCAGAAGTGAGATGACTCCCTTCACCCACTTATTAAGCAGCAGAATCAGAACACAAACTCATATTTTCTGAGCCCAATTCTAGTGTTTTTCATTACAACACTGGTCTTCTCTGATGGGCAGAACCAATAGTGAGCCAAAGATTGCAGTGAAATTCTCTAAATATTGTCATGAAGGAGAGACAATAAGTCTAAACAGCAGGTGCATAGATCCCTTGAGTCTTATTCCAATTTGTGGTAAGTCTCATACTTCTTGGATCAGTCCTGGGGCTCTCAGGAGAAAGGCAGCAAGCAAAAGGCAGTAATTTCTACCCACAGATGATTTTCCCAAAGTCACCCTCAACTAAGTGGCATACAGAATAAGAATCTTCTGTCCCTCAGGCAGGACACCCAGGGAAGTTGAGGACTTTGAGGAAATGAGCCTTCTCCCCTTGCCCTATGCCCCACCCTTAATGACACCCTGAGAAGGCCAATGCTGAGGAGAATGATCCTTTAGGCTGACCCCTTTCTAGCCCAGAGACTGTAGGTATTGCATAAAACCACTGGCCTGTCCATAGAAAGTCCCTGGGTGGATTCCCTCCTCATTTGTTAATTAGCAGTTCATCTCTAAGCCAAAATCAGTCATGGATGGGTAATGACAAGACTACTGAACTGGAAGTCAAGGTTCCTGGCTTCTAGTCCTGGCTTTGCCAATGACTAACTTGTTGACTCTGCCCAAACTGCTTCCCCTTTCTGGGCCTCAGTCTTCTCGTGTGTAAAATAAGAGGGTTGGGCTAGATGATCTCAAAGGTACATTCCAGCCCAGACATTCTACGACTCCCCCAACCATGCTGCTGATTTCTACCATAGGGTTTGATTGGCTGATCCAAAGGAAGGAAGTCATTCTAGGGATTGGTCTCTGTGAACCTCAAGATGAAAAAAAAAGGATGTGTACAAGGGAGGTAAGGGTTTGGGGAGAAACCATATGACCCAGACCAAGCAAGAGGCCTAGAGAATTACCCCAACTCCTCCTCCCTGAGACCTGGATTTTATGTTAGCCACTCCCCACCATTTTGCCTTATAAACCATGAACCCTATACTCTACCACTCCAGAAGAACAATTGCCTGACTCCAAAGATGGTTTTTATTTCTCTTTCCTTTCATTCTTTCCTTTCAAGAATTTCCAAGTTGGAAGGAACCACAGAGACCTATGGTTGGACTTCTTGTCCAACCACAAAAGCACACTGACAAGAGATCAATCAGATTTTGCTTGAAGACTTCCAAAGAAAGAGAAACTCACCACCCTCCCCCTTCCCAAGGCAACCCATTTCCCTTCAGGACCACTCTAATGGTTAGGAAGTTTTCCTGGCATGAAACTTAAATTGGCCTCTTTGCAATTTCCTTCTATTATTCATAGTTCTGTCCTCCAGAGCCATATAGAACAAACCACATGGCAGCCCATTAAATCCTTAAAGACAGCTTTCACACTCTCCCCACCACTTTTCCCCCTTCAAGCTAAATGTACTTGCCTTATCGCTTTAACTGAACTTCATATAGCATGAATTCAAGGCCCTTCACTGTCCTAGACAACCTCCGATGACTGCCCTGTAGATTCCAAAACTGTCCTGCTCAGAATGTGAAGACTCCATAGTTTGTCGCTTGCCTGCTGTTTTTGAAAAGGGCAGGAATTTTACACAACCCTCGTCATCCACTGGTGGCCACTCTGGACCATGCAAAATCCATGCTCATTTTCAAAAATGGAAGGCGATTCCCAAGCCTCAGTGTCTGCAAGTGATGGGCACCACATTTTGGTGCAGAATGCATTTCTCTGTCACATACCATTTGACTAGAGTGTCAGTGACAGCACAGCTCGTCTTCTAAAAATACCCTGTGGGACTGAAGGCATCATCCCTGCAGCTGTTTGACTAGATACCGGAAAGAGAGAAAACATGTTTAATTTTGAGGGCAAGTTTGAGAGCCACTGAGCAATGATTTCATTAATTGTTTTAACTAAGCATGTAATGTGCTCAGGGGAAAGAAAGGCTGGCTCTGTCTGGGCACAGGAAGAAGCCAGTCAACTGTAGCAAACACAAACAAATGCAATCAGAGAGCAGAAGGGAGCATTTGAGAGTGAGCTCTTCATGAACAATTTCCTCATTTTAGAGGTGACAGAACTGCAGCTCAGAGCTTACATATCATTAAAGCCAGGGAGCAGCTAGATGGCTCAGTGAATTGAGAGCCAGGCCTGGGGGCAGCAGGCTCTGGGTTCAAATAGCCTGTGTGACCCTGGGCAAGTCACTTACTCCTCATTACCTAGTCCTTAACACTCTTCGGCCTTGGAACCAATACATAGTATTACCAATACATAAGAATTAAAGTTTTTTTAAAAAGAAAAGAGGAAAAGGGGGGATCCAATATGTGCTTTCTACTAGATCAACCCCTTACTTCTTGAAATAATTTTCTTTTGGGGGGAAGGGGGTGTTCAAACCTATGGTTTTGTTGCTATGAGGGACTCCTGGTATGGAAACTTCCTCCTTCAATGCAGATCAGTAACTCATCTGTAATTTACAATTTGAGAGAGTTGCCTAAGGCTACTAAGAGGTTAAGTGATTTGCAGGTGGTCACACAACTCCAATGTACCAAAGGCAAGACTAGAACCCAGATCTTCTTGGCTCACGGGCCAACCCTCTATCCATATTGCCATACTGCCTGTTTTTGATTTTAGATGCATAAACAAAAATGCTGACAACTTCATATTGCAGAAACAATGAGCATACCACATAGTCAGGCTTAATAATCTAAATGTGTTAGCAATTTGTCTTTTTTTTTTAACACTTCATTCATTCCTGGTCTCATCAGCTTATGCACTCCCTGAAAAGTCAAAGATCTCAACTTCTCCATATTTGGGTAGTCTGTCTTCATGAGTTAACATAACCCAAAAAATTTATCATCTCATGACCAGCCAGTGATATGCTAAAGTTAGTTCATACTAGTTCACAAAATCGGATTATTAAATTTTTATTGGGAGCATTTATACTTCAGAGATGAGCAAACACTACAACTCAGGGCTCAGTTTATGGCTTTGTTCATAGTTTAGGCTGAAGAAAGTGATAAAGAACATTTTAAACGCAGATTAAACATAAAAGTACATCATGTGTACGATACTTTTTTTGGAGAGTCAGTTGTTAAATATTTACCAGCATCTCCCTGTGGCCAGTCTTTTAGTGACAAGACTATTTTCACTTAACTGAACTGATTCAGATACAAAGTTGACCATCAGGACCATATTTGAAGCCTTTCTAACATGGTAGAAACTTCCAGAGCCAGTGTTCTACTTTCATAGCCTTCAATGATCCTGGTCAGCTACCTTCTATGATAGAAAGAGGTCTTTGATGGACAGATATGATTGATAGTACAAAGAGGTGTCACTAAGTTCCTAGGAAAGAAATATAAGCATTACACTATAATAAAAAAAATTGGGGCACACAAGTCCTACTGAATCTTTCCACTAGAAAAGGAGATGGTGTCCTAAAAGGGACTGGGTTCTAGTCTAGTCTTGGTCATGAACTCATTCTGTGACCTTGGGCAAAGCATTCTTCTTTCTGGATCTCAGTTTCCATATCTGTAAAATGAGGAGATTGAGTAAGATGATCTCTAAAGTCCACTATAGTTCTAACAGTCTATTTTTTGAACATCATCTAGGAGAGCAATATTTGTTCTCCACTCTTCAAATTTTTCCTGAGGGGAAGGAAAGAAGAAAGGAATATGCATTTATTGAGCATCTAATCTAGGGCCAGGTTCTACACTAAGCACTTTACAAATATTCTCCCCATCTAACCCTGAGGAGAGAATCCTTTTGTTTTCCTCCAACAATTTATGATAGTCAAGAGGTGTGGGTTCACAGACACAATTCCATAATTTACTCATCCATCCAACAATCATTTGTAAGTGTCTATACTATATTAGGCCCTCCCTAGCACTCAAGTCTCTTGTCCCTGTTTCTACCGCATCACATTCCTCTACCGTCAATTGAGTTTATATTCTTCTGGAACTGAACAACAGTGAAATGAAAATAAGTGATTCCCTCCCTGATGGGATCCCACCAGAGCTAAGTGAGGAAGATCGTGAGGTCAAGCAAAATAACTGTTGAGAAATCCTTACTTAGTCCTACCTCTTCCTTTTACAATTGGGGAAACTGAGGTTTAGAGAAGTTGTGATATAGCCACACTTAGTCAGCTACATCATGACAGAGCCAGAGTCTAGGTCCTTTGATGTTTTAAATTTTATTATTCTCCTAATTACATGTAAAAACAAATCTTAACATTCTTTTAAAAAACTTTGAGTTTCTATTTTTCTCCCTCCATCTTTCCTTGAGATTGCAAGCAAATTGATATAGGTTATACATGTGCAGTCACATAAAACATATTTCCATATTAGTCAGGATGTGAAAGAAAACACAGACAAAAAAACAACAAAAATAAAGAAAGTTTTAAAAGTACGCTCCTGTCTGCAGACTCCATCAGTTTTTTTTTTGGAGACAGATAGCAATTGTCATCATAAATCCTTCAGAGTCATGTTGGATCATTGAATTGCTAGGTAGAGCTAAGTCATTGATCATTGATTCTTTGACTTCTTAATAATAATAATGTCTAACATATAGTATTCATTATATTCCAGACCCTGTGCTAAGTACACTAAGTTGTTATTATCCCTCACTTTACAGATGAGGAAACTCAAGCAGAGATTAAGTGACTTGTCTAAGGTCACACAGCTATTTTGTGTCTGAGACTGGATTTGAATTCAGGTCTTCCTGACTCCAGGTCTGGTACTATCCACTTCGCCACATCACTTTCTCTAATCTACAGTTCTCTTTTCACCACATCACATTGCTAACTCTTCTTCTTATTTTGTGTATCAATATGTTGTCCTCATTCCCACAACAGCTTTCTAACTGGTCTTCCTAACTGGGTTCTGATCTTTTCCTACTTTAATCTGTCCTACACAGACTGACATAGAAATCTTCCTAAAATATCACTTTCATCATGCCACTTCCCTACTCAAAAATCTTCAGTGACTCCTAGTATCTTGACTCAAGCTTTAGACTAGCATTTGGACCCCTCCACTATCTAGATCTACTTTATACAACTCCCTTAACTCCAGTCTATTTGCTCCCAATATGAACTCTAATTATTTAAGTGGATTATCTCTCCTACTAAACTAAAAGCTCCAGAAGGGCAGGAATTCTATCTATATTTGTAGCACCTGCAGTGGCTAGCATAGTGCCTCAGACACCTACTAGTAGCTGTATGATCTCAGCAAATCACAATCTGTGTCTGTTTCAATTGCATCATATGTAAAATGAGGATAATAATAGCACTTATCTCTCTGAGCTGTTGTGATGATCAAATGAGATATTTGCAAAGCATTTAGCACACTGCCTAGCACATAGTGGGTATTTAATAAATGTTGTCTTCTTTTCTTCCATCCTTCTTTCCTTCCTCTTTTCTTTCCTTCCTGCCAGTTGATTGCCAATACTTCTCAAATCTTTCTTCCTTCCTTTATTCCTTTCCTTTCCTTTCTTTCTTTCTTTCTTTCTTTCTTTCTTTCTTTCTTTCTTTCTTTCTTTCTTTCTTTCTTTCTTTCTTTCTTTCTTTTTCTTTCTTTCTTTCTTCCCTCCTTCCTTCCAATTGGTTGCTAACTCCTGTCAAGTCTTCCTTTCTTCCTTCTTCCTCCTTTCTTTCCTTCCTTTCTTCTTTTCTCCTCTTTTGCCTTCCTTTCTTCTCTTTCTCTCTTCCTCCTTTCTTCTTTTCCTTCCTTTCCTCCAATTGGTTGCCAACATTTGTTAAGTCTCCCTTCCTTCCTTCCAATTAGCTGCCAACTCTCATCAAGTATACTTCCATAGCAGTTTTCCATAAGTGCCCTTCTCACACTTCCATGGTCACTTTTCTAGTTTATCCCCCCATTATGCATATCTCACATGGAGTATTATAATACTTCCAAGCTGAACTCTGCTTCCAATGTCTCCCTCTCTGTAATCTATCCTCTACAAAGCTGCCAAGTAACATCTCTAAAGCACTGGTCTAACTATGTCAGTCTCCTCTCAAAAATGTTCAATGGCTCTCCATTTCCTCTAGGATAAAATACTTTCTTCCTTCTGGTGTTTAAAGCCCTTTTTGAGGTCTAACTATAGGCCACCTTTCCAAACATTTCCATATTATTCATTTTAATACTCTCTCTGTCCCAACCTAATTAACTGGCCAATAGCTGCTTCACTCCCTCAGTAATCTATTTTCTGCCTGTGTCCTAAAACTTAGAATCCATTCTCTCCTCATGTCTGCCTCTTAGAATTCATAGCTTCTTTCAAGATTCAACTTGGGCATCACCTACTTTATTTATTCGCCTGGTAGTTAATGCTCTCCCTCCTCAAATTATCCATCTTCTATCTCTTTGTCGTTGTATATATTCTTGCATCCCTGGAATGCTTTCCCCCCTTTCTTCTACCACTTATAAACCCTATCTTCCTTCAAGACTCAATTCAACTGGAATGGCTTCCAGGAATTGATGCAGAGCAAAAGGAGCCAAACCAGGAGAACATTGTACACAGAGACTGATACACTGTGGCACAATTGAATGTAATGGACTTCCCTACTAGCAACAATACACTGATCCAGGACAATTCTGAGGGACTTATGAGAAAGAACGCTATCCACATCCAGAGAAAGAACCATGGGAAATGAAACACAGAAAAAAACAACATATGACTGATCACATGTTTTGATGAGGATATGATTGGGGATGTAGACTTTAAATGATCATTCTATTCCAAATATTAATAATATGGAAATGGGTTTTGAACAACAATACATGTAAAACCCGTGGGATTGCCTGTCAGTTCTGGGAGGGGGAAGGAAGGAGGGGATGGAAAGAACATGAATCATGTAACTATGGAAAAATATCCTAAATTAATCAATTAAATTTTTAAATGAAGAGAAAAAAGACTCAGTTCAAGTGCTACTTCCTACATCAGGTCTTTCCTGATTTCCCCAGTTGACAGTATTCCTCTTACTCAGGTTACATTGTATTTATTTATATTTGTACATATTATCTACCCAAGTAGATTGTCAGCTCCTTGAAGAAAGCCACTATTTCATTTTTGTCTTTGTATCTCTATCCACTCCCCCAGTGATTGGTATATGATATTCATATCATGAAAATTACTTGGAACAAAATAAAAGAATTGAATGTATTGACTTCTATAACAGGAAAATGGCCAATGACACCAATCCTTATAATCGTGAACAGAGTATTCAACTAATGCAATCCTTATATGGACTTTGGAATATGCACAGACATTATGGTTTATTCAAAGATGAATTGATCTTTTTGATTGACTATGGAAGTGAAACTGGAGTATGTTCAAGAAGCACTAGTCAGTCAGAGATATACCCTTGGTCAGCCTTTCCTGCCTAGCTCCTATCTGGATAAGAGACAATGACAAAAGGAAAGAGACCCTGAACCCTCCCCATGTGGGACCAATGAGAAGCCCAGAGATACGGAATTTTGCTCTTTGTCTTTCTGGATTTGTTCTTTCTTGTTTTAGGTGATGCAGATGACTCTGATTTTGTGATTTTGGAAAGTTAGGAGAGTGAGCGATCAAAGAGAGTCCACTCTGAGATTTGTTAGAAACCAGATGGTGAAGAATGAAGTAACTGACCTAGCCAAGCAGAAACAGAGCTGTGGAATCATCCAAGAAGAGGCCATACTACATTTGGCAATGAACTTGATGTGGGGCATAAAAAGAAGAAAGAACATGCTATGTATAAACTATATTAGGGCTGAGCCCACTCTCCCCAGGGACGGAAGTATAACAGGGGAGAATGTACCTCCAAATATTGAGAGAAATGTTTGCAACTATTGTTCTTGATATATCTTATAGAAAATATTTCTTTGTAAAAGCTAATTGATGCTAATTAGTTTAGATGAACAGAGGTCACACTAATTAATCAATTAAGCATTGGTAGCTAATAGTGAGTAGAATATACTAGAATGGAGGACCAAATTGATAAAAATAAGAGAAGAATCAACCCAACCCCTCAGGGGTACCCTTAGAACCCTGATCAGGGAAACCGTAGCCAGTTGTGCCCTGGAACACTGAACTCAAAGTCACTTTCTACCCTTGTAGTATAAATATATAATTGTTTACATTTAAAAATACTTTAAATATACAATATGTTCTCCTTTTGCTTTAATAATTTGTTTATACAATTTGACATTAAGGTCACAAGATTTTGACATATATTCATAACATCATAGGATTGCAGATGTAAACCTAGAAGGGACCTCAGAGGTCATCTAGACTAGCTCCTTTATTTTTTAATTCTTTGTGACACCATTCTTATCCTATTAGATATTAAACATACCTTTAATGAACATCCTATTTGTCCAAATCTATCTTCTATAACAGCTCATTAGTCTTTTTTTTTTTAACCCTTACCTTCCATCTTAGAATCAATACCGTGTATTGGTTCTAAGGGAGAAGAGTGGTAAGGACTAGGAAAGGGGAATAAAGTGACTTGCCCAAGGTCACACAGCTAGGAAGTGCCTGAGGTTAGATTTGAACCTAGTATCTCTTGCCTCTAGGCCTGGCTCTCAATCCACAGAACCACCTAGCTGCTCCCAATATATTGCTTTACTTTTTTTTCTTTTGAAGGTGTTTTATTTTCCCATTTATGTGTGATAATTTTTCACATACATTTTCTGAAGTTATAATATCCAAACTTTTTCCCTCCCTGCCCTTCCTCCTCTTATAGAAGGTAAGCAATTTGATCTGGGTTATACATGTATTATCATATTAAATATATTTCCACATTGTTCATTTTTATAAGAGAATACTAATCTAATACCAAAATTCCAAAATAAAAACACAAATAAACTAAATTTAAAAATAGTGTGTTTTGATCTGCATTCTGGCTCCATCTGTTTGTTCTCTGGAAGTAGATAGAGTTCTTGGTCATAAGTCCCTCAGATTTGTCCTGGATCAGTGTATCACTGAGAATAGCTGTCATTCACAGTTAATCATCACATAGTATTGCTTTTACTATGTATAATGTTCGCCTGCTTCTGTTTATTTCACTCTGCATCAGTTCATGTAGGTCTTTCCTGCTTTTTCTGAAATCATCCCGTTATCATTTCTCATAACACAATAGTATTCCATCACCACTGTATCCCATAATTTGTTCAGACATTCCCCCCAAATGATGCAACCCATTGTTTTCCAAAGGTATTCACCATTTCCCATGCCATTCCATCATGCTCAACTTCATCACCTGGATAAATTTCATAAATGTTCATGATATGTACAAGGTTGTATTGAAATATCCATATCCACTTGGGAATTTCATTAATTCTAGAACAGTTGTGGTTTTTGGTAATGCATCCCCCAATTAGTAATACATTTATTGGAGTTCATCATTTATCCAATGAAGATAATATTTCTAAACCCACTGAAAGTAAAACAAATTCTCAAAACATTATTTGGTTGAATTTTTAGTCTGATGAAAATGCTCAGAGCTAAAAGACTCATCTAGACTTTTCCCTACAGTTATTTTGCTATATCCTTAAGTGAAAAGTGAGTTTCATCAATAAAAATTGCCTTTTTACAATCATTAGTATTCTAGTCTTTACATTGTCTTGCTTGTCTTGCTTTATATTCATCCTATTTTTCTTCATAACATTAGTTAGCAGATAAAAATATTGCCATTCTACTAACTTTACGAAGCCTGTGCCCCAGTGTAAGGAAATCAGTACTAATCCCTTCAGTTTCCAGGTCCCTCTGAAGATCTTTTCTTATTTTCTAAGAATTACTTTATTTTACAATAATGGTTTGTCAGTTTTAGTTGTTAATTTCTCTGCTTTTTGTTTATGGTGGGTTTTTTTAAACAATTTGCATTTTCTATTGTGCTTTAGTGTGACTGATCCAGTGGATTGTGAGCTTGAAAAATCTTTGGAGTACTCGACCCTCCCATTCCAACAGCTACTGCAATATCTCTAATCATCACTGAAGGGTGCTCTTTACGAGTTGCAACTTTTGCCCATTTGCTTGGAATCGTAACTTTTCTTTAAAACCACAGAATTAAAAACACAAACAGGAACAATGAAATATGGCACAAAATCCGATGCCCAACTGGTTGAACTAGCTAAATGTGTGAAAACTGACTGACTACAGTGTCATCAGGTTAACATCAGATGCTCTGAATCAGCAGTGTCATCAGAGGCCCACATACATCACCATTGCTCTGATGAAATGAAACCATGTAAAAATTATTGCTTGTCCCAATTAATTTACAAACCACTAGAGGTGCTTAATAAATGCTTGTAAAATTGAATTGAACTGAGTCAGTTCGTCAGTGTAGTAAAGTATATTTTACATATAATGTTTGGCCCACTGAATGGAGGGTTGTTGAAATGAATTAATCGAATATTCCGACTGAGATGATTCATAGTGGAGGAAGGGCATAGAAGAAGCCAAATAAGCCAGGACCTAGTTATGGAGGGGAGAAAGAGCCCAACCTTTATTCCTTCAGTAGGCAGGGGATTCATATGCAGTGAAATGGAGAACCTTCTGCTTGAGAAAACCCCTTGAAGTTCCATCCCAGGAGAAATCAGCAAAGGGGAGGGCGGAAAAAACTGTTTTCCTGCTGCCAAGGGAAGACATGCTTCCTTTTAAGGGACCAATTTTCAGAGCATATTCATTCACAGCACATACCTTGGCTACCACCCAAACTGGCTGAGGACTCTGCAGCTTGGCTTTCCTCCTGAGTGACAGATCCCAGAGATGACCTCGTGATCATGGGGCCACTGGCTCCAGTAACTTCAGATTTAGATCTTCTCTGTCCAATCCTTGCTGAAATGGACAGGACCAAAACAGTAACTTGCCATTAATATGACCCCCATAAAGATAGATTGGCACAGACATTTCTGTCTCTGACTGATTTGTCCAAGGTCAAATTAACCTAATATTGTTTTGTTAAGACGCTAAAATACAGCCTTATGGATTATAGAATCATTGATTTTAAAAGTTGAAAAGGATTTTGCAAAATTTTTTATGAAGAAACTGAGGTTTAAAGAATAAATGGAGCATAAGTGATGACTGAACCACACAGGATTATAGATCTAAAGTTGGAGGGGACAGCTAGGTGGCTCAGTGGATAGAGAGCCAGACTTGAAGATAGAAGGTCCTGGGTTCAAATCTGGACTCAGATACTTCCTAGTTCTGGGACCCTGGGCAAGTCACTTAACCCCTGTTGTCTAGACCTTACCACTCTTTTGCCAGGGAACAGATCCTTGGTATCAATTCTAAGGCAGAAAGTCAATTTTTAAATAAATAAAGTTGGGAGGGACTTTAGAGATCATCTAATCCAAGCCCCTCCATTTGCAAATGATGAAACAGGTCCAGAGAAGTTAATTAATAAATTCAAAGTCACACAGCTAGCAAGTGGCAGACTAAATGGAAACTCAGGTCCTCTGATGCCATATCAAGTTGTTTTGTTATTGTTGTTGTTTTTGCCATGGCTCCAAGAGTAGTAGAGCAGGGCTTAAACTCAGGTCCTTCCTCTGACTCCAAAACAATCATATGCTCCATCATAGTTAATAAAAGGAATGATTGGGCTAACCTATAGGGATCAGGATGAATCAAGATAAAACTGTTGTCTCACCCAGCTGCAAAGATGCTAAAGGCTCTTTATATATAGAAAATATTCCCCAATGGATGGTATGGGTATTTCTGGGGTGAAGTGGGCTGGCTTCTATGTGTGCAGAAGGAAGAGGGGAGGCTTAATGTGTGAGTTTTATGAAACAAGGAAGTACAGTGTGTACTGGATGATCAAGGTCTTAGAATCTTGCCTTTTCTTTTTCATGTGATCCAAGTTACATGATTCTTCTGAACCTCAGACACTTTATTTGTAAATTAAGGGACTGGAATCACTCCTCAAGATGGCAGAACAAGTAGAAGCATGGCTCCCTAACTTTTCCACAGCTCCTACAACAAGGATTTCCTTTTACAAGAGTACCAGATATAGAAATTATCAAGAAATCCAAGGAAAAATTATGTTAAGGGCATTTTGTCAGCCCAGGTTCTGGCAAAGAAATAGCTATAAATCTGTAGGTACTACAGAAGGGTCTCACCAAAAAAAATCAGGATAGGAAAGTATTAGAGCATAGATTGAGGGCAATCCAAGGAATCTAGAGCCCACAACTGTGTGGCTCTGATTCTAGAAGCCTTTGAAACTCAGATAGGAAGGACAGCAATCTGGGTACATCCTAGATCAGAATCATCCCTTAGACCAGGTCTCTACACATACACCAAACCTTGTCATTCTTGCAACCATCCCTAGCTCAGGCTACAATGTGTACACTACTCTTGTACAGTGAGATGGCCAGTCCTTTTGAGGTCCTTGAAAAATATGCTACCCTTTGTCCAAACTCCAGAAAATATAGATCAGCAACAAAAAAGACTCTACCATTCCTTTCTATATATCCAATCTCTTGCCAAGTACTATCATTTCTACCTTTGTAACATTTCTTGCTGTTCCTCACAAAGGAAACAAAATGGCACAGTGGAAAGAGTTCTGGGCCAGGAGTCAAGAAGACTCGTCTACCTGAGTTCAAATCTCACCCCAGACATTTCTTAATTGTGTGAGCCTGGGGAAGTCACTAAATCCCATTTGCTTAGCCCTTCCCTTCTGCCTTAGAGTTGTTACTACGATAGAAAGTAAGGATTAAAAAAAAAAAAACACTCCAGAATTCCATGTGAACTGGAATGAACTCCAGGAATTGATGTAGTGAGAGAAGAACCAGGAGAACATTGTACACAGAGACGAATACACTGTGGTACAATCGAATGTAATGAACTTCTCTACTAGCAGCAATGCAATGATCAAGGACAATGCTGAGGAACTTATGAGAAAGAATGCTATCCACATCCAGAGGAAGAAGTGTGGGAGTAGAAACACAGAAGAAAAAACAACTGCTTGATCACATGGGTCGATGGGGATATGATTGGGCATGTAGACTAAATGATCATCCTAGTGCAAATATTAATGGTATGGAAATGGGGCTTGATCAATGACACACGTAAAATCCAGAGAAATTGTGCTTCCACTATGGGAGGGGAATTGGGGAGGGCAGGGAAAGAACATGAATCTTGTAATCATGAGAAAATATTTTAAATTAATTAAATAAAATTGTCAAAAAAATTTTTTAAACCATTCCACATCCCACTTTCATGCATTTTCACTTGAATACTCTTCCTTCTTGCTTTTGCCCCAAATATAATGTTAGCTTTTGGGGGGACAAGGGCTGGGTTTTCCTTTTCTTTGTATTCTGACACAGTGTCCTTGGCATAGTAAATGCTTAATAAATGTTCATCAACTATAACTGACTTCCAAAAGAATTCAGAGTGTAGGCCCTACACAAAGTCTCAATTCAGAAAGTAAAGCTATAAAAATGAACAAACATAAGTAAGTAAGATAATATTGATGATAAAGAAATATTATGGAGCCAAGGATGGTTAAGACAAAACACCATTTATTCCTACATGTACGTCACAAAGAAAAACCCATATTTTTAATAAGCTCTACTGGAATTCATGACTTTAGAGCCAAAGCACCAAACTTATGATTCATAGACTATAAGCTAGGGCTGCCTAAATTAGATTAGAATTTGAATTAAATTTAAAAATAAGTAATTTGGAAATGTTTAATAAAATAAATAACAAATATAATGTAGCATAAATGAAATTAATTTGTAGGTATCTAAGTCAATATTCAATCTGCAGGGATCTGTTCCTATTTGAGTTTGACACCATGACTCTAGATGAAAGAATGAGAAAAGAAATGAATACTCTTTCAATACGTTGTGATGCCTTTAGAAGTAACTGCTGGTGCAGTGGACAGAGGATTAGGCCTGGAATCAGGAACACTTGAATTCAAATGTGGCCTCAGGCAGTTGCTAGCTATGTGATCCTGGGCAAGTTACTTAACCTCTGCCTCAGTTTCCTCAATAGGGATAAAAATAGCACCTACCTCCTTCTAGAGTTGTTATGAGGACCAAATGAGAAAATATTTGTAAAGATACTCAATAGCCTGGCTCATAGTAGGATATATATATATATACATATATATATGTTATATTATTCCCTTTCCTTCTCTCTCTCCCCACATTAGGAAAGAGTAAAGAATAAGTGAGAATAAGAAGCTTAAGTTATATAAAATGTTTCATAAATAGAAAACTCCTTGATAATTAGATTGAACTAAATAAGACAATAAAATATAGGAAATACAAGAATAAGTTTTACTTAATTGAAAAGATCTCAAAAATGTAAGTTATCTCTTATCTAAAGCAACTGGATCTAGAAAACACATCAAAAAGAAATAATCAAAGAATCATCAGTCTCTTAGCATACCTGGACTAGATAACCTAGTTACCATATTTCAAACAATCGGGAATGGAAACTGCTCAGACCTATTAGAACCATGGATGAAGCAAAAATAGAATCCACTAAGTTACCTCCTGAAATAAGTCCCTGAATATAAAATTCCAAAACCATTGTAGACAAAATCCAAGGGTTTTGGTTCAAAGAAAAATACTTCATACAGTCAGGAGAGAGAGAGAAAGAGAAAGAGAGAGACAGAGACAGAGAGAGAGAGAGACAGAGAGAGAGAGAGAGAGAGAGAGAGAGAGAGAGAGAGAGAGAGAGAGAGAGAGAGAGAGAGAGAGAGAGAGGGAGGGAGGGAGGGAGGGAGGGAGAAAGAGAGGGAGGGAGGGAGGGAAGGAGGGAGGGAGAGAGAGAGCTTAATGCTACCCTCTCTCCGACAACAGTGAATTCAACTCTTCTCCTCTCCAATTGATTGTCCTTCTCTATTCTTTCTTCCCATTGTTCTCTCTAGAACCAACCTCTTGTTTCACAGTGGAAAGATGCTTAAATTTAGGAAAGGAGAACTGAGTTATAAACCTATATTTATTTATCTGTGTGTCCTTGGGCAAGACCATTATAGGCAACTCTTTATCTATGAACTTAGATCTCTCCCACTGGCACCCACCCCTCTGAGGTCAGATGCTCCTTCTTGCATACTCTTTGACCCAGAGGAGCCAGAGGAAGAGAAGGCATTATTCCTTGATCCTCATTGACACCTTCAGACCCTCCCTCTCTTTTTCTCTTTCTCAGCAATCATCTGACTTTCTTTAGAGATTACACACACACACACACACACACACACACACACACACACACACACACACACACACACACACACACACACGAACTCTTCTAAACACACTTGCTTCTTAGTTTCTCAACCTCCAACAACCTCAACCAGACAAAAGGAGTCACACCTCACACTGGCCCCTTCCTCCCCACCCCCAAATGACTTTTCCCCAGATGCTGAAATTCTTTCAAAGCTCTGACTGGGTAGCCAGCTGAAGTTCTTTGCTGAAATCTTGGACCTAATAGTAGGAGGAGCAGGTTGTGTCCAAATGCAAATGTGTAATTTGAGTGCCTTTCCAGTGGAATTCCAATGGTTCCATCTTATCTAGGCTCTGTTGCCTAGAACATTTCTTAGCACAGGTGGTCAATCTGCACCACACCGTAACACAGTGTAGCACCTTTCTGAGACAAGATTGCCCTGAAGCTACCCATCCCTTCATCGACCATGGGTCTTAGAATCCTGCCCCTTGACTGCATGCTTTTCTGTGGTTCAGTTGTATCAGTAATGTCTGACTTCATGACCCTGTGTGGAGTTTTCTTGGCAAATGGATACTGGAATGGTTTTTCCATTTCCTTCTCCAGCTCATTTTACAAATGAGGAACTGAGGCAAACAGGGTTAAGCAACTTGGCCAGGGTTGCACAGCTAGGAAGTGTCTGAGGCTGGATGATTTTTCAAAGGCCATCAGTGCACAAAGACAGACTGCCCCCAGAAAATAGTAGGGTTACGGAGGGATAACTTGGTCACCAATGATAAGGGCTCCAATGAGTTCCCTTCTTACATGATGGTGGGTCCCTAACATACTTCAATCAATTCACAAGATCCAATTGTTAAAGTTTCAATGAGGGCCTTCATTATTTATACTGCAGAAACAGGCAAATGCTACAAATCTGAACTTGCTTTGTTTTTTTTTATTGTTTAGACTTAAGAAAATGGTGGAGAAAATGATAATAATGAAAATTAGACATAATCGTGTATCATAGCTGCATTTTTTTTAAAAAGGAAAGCCAGCTGTTAAACTTTTACCAGCATATCCCTTACCTATAATGTATTTAGCTCTAAACACTTAAAAATCACTGCAACTGCACAAGGAGGAGACTGAGGATAATTTATTTGCCCAAAGTCACACAGCAAGTCAATGGAAGAGCTGAGTTTAGAACCCATAAATCCTAACTCCCAAGCCAGAATAGCAACTTTTTACACCTGAAAATTTTATCAAAATGCTATCATAGAAAATCAGGAATTGAAGTCAGGAAGACTGGGTTTGAATCTCACTTTAGAGGCTAGCAGCATGACCTTGGAGAAGTCACTTAACATTCAGCCTTCATCTGTAAAATAGGGATAGGGATAATAATAATAAGAGCATCTATTTCTCAGGGATTGTGTGAATATCAGATGAGATAATATACATGAAGTGCTTTGTAAGCATTAAAAACTATGTATGGGGGCAGCTGGGTAGCTCAGTAGATTGCCAGGCCTAGAGATGGGAGGTCCTAGGTTCAAATCTGGTCTCAGACACTTCCTAGCTGTGTGACCCTGGGCAGGTCACTTGACCCCCATTGCCTAGCCCTTACCACTCTTCTGCCTTGGAGCCAATACACAGTATTGATTCCAAGATGGAAGGTAAGGGTTTAAAAAAATAAATTAAATAAATTTAAAAAAACTATGTAGATGCAAGTCATTAATATTATTAATATTATTCATTGGTAATAATTACTAATTAAAATATAAATATTATTATTGTCATTAGAAGAGGGGCAACATGGTGTATAAGGAAGAGCACTGGCTTATGGGCTTATAGATCTAAGGATTGCAAGAAGCTGCTGAGTCCAAATCTCTCATGTCCCTAATGAGGACACTAAGGCACATATCTAGCAAGTGCTTAAGGATGAAATTATGAACCTAGGTCTTCCTGATTACAATTCTATTGCCCCATCTACTTCTGTAGAAAAATAAAAGTTCACATTGTACCTCTGACTCTGTCAGTCATTCAGTCATGTCCAACTCTTTGTGACTCCTTTTAGGATTTTCTTGGCAAAAAAAAAAACCAGAGGGGTTTGCCATTTCCTTCTCCAGCTCATTTTACAGATAAGGAAACAGAGGCAAACTGGATTAAGTGATTTTCCCAGGATCATACAGTGAGGAAGAGTCTGAGATCAGATTTGAACCCAGTTCTTCCTGATTCCAGGCCAATATGCACTGAGCCACCTAGGTAACTCCAAAGAGTATGCAAAGGTACTGTGTCAAAGGCAAGATTCAAACCCAAATCAACCAGTTCTAGAGACAGTGCTCTTTCTATGACACCCCACTGTCTTCTAGCACTTACAAGTTCTAGAACCCTAAGCGAGTCATTTAACGTCTTCATATGTAAAATGGGAAAATTAATAGCACCTCCCTCACAGGGTCATTGTGAGAATCAGATGAGACAACATCCTTGCCCAAGTCAGATCAAGCTTTATGCCTTCCTCTGCTTCCCTGACCAGCCAAAGCCAATACGACTTACTTAAATCTAATGTGTGTGTGTGTGTGTGTGTGTGTGTATACACATATATATATGTGTGTATATATATATTTATATGTATATATATATTTATATATATATATATAAGCATTTCTTGCTACATATTCATGCTTTCCACAAAAAGTAATAGGATACTCTCTATGCCGAGAGGCAAGGAGTCCAAAGAAGGAAGTCAAGCTTGGGTCTTCCATATACATTGTAAGGAATTGATGTGTTATCCCCCCACTGTGAAGGCAAAGATGAGCGTTATTGTCATTCTTTCCTTCCTCAGGGCTAAGAAAGTACCTGAAACCTACTAACTACTTAATAAATCCTTGATGATTGCCTGTCTGCAAATGGTTTAACCTTTCTGAGTCTCAGTTTTCTCGTCTATAGAAAAATATGACCCTCAAAGGATTGTTATAAAGATAAGAAAATATATATAACTATTTCAATACTTCATAGATATGTAAAACCCAGTGGAATTACGCGTCAACTAAGGGGGGAAGGGGAAGGGAAGGAAAGAACATGAATCATGTAACCATGGAAAAATGTTCTAAATTAATTAATTAAATAAAAATTTTCCATTAAAAGATACTTCATCCCTATGGTATCCCTTGCACCTTCAGGTGTGTCCTTGGCCTATCTATGCCTTGGTCTTCAGTCCTTGTGAGTGGCTATAATTTTTTTAAATGCATCATTCATCAATGGTGCTGACCATCTCCAAACTAGCTAGGCTGGTGACCTGTAGACAAACATATAGGCTGACAGTGGCCTTGAACCTGAAACTTTTCCAGCTGGTTATGAATAATCAAGATGACTAAAGCTTGAATTTAGGAGCAGAAGGAGGAAGTAGAGGGCAGAGTCAGGGACAACTTCCAAAATCCCAGTGTCACTTTAAGACCATGGTGCCTCAGCAGAGTAAGACTCTAATGAATAATTGGACCTAGAACACTATTCTTATGTGAGTATACATTGTTATAGTCATTTTCCAACTTGGATAGTTCTATAAAGCAGCACAAGATTATACTACTTATCCTCAGTTCCCCTCTCCTCCCCACCATGGTACAATTCAGTATTTTCTTTTTCTGTTAGATTCTTTCCTGAAATTTTATATGTCTCATCCCTAAGTATAGAACTTGTTCATCAATCGATAAAGTAGATTAATCCAAGCCAGAGTGCTAATGGGTCTCACTTTCCTCTCCTCCCAAGCACCTTACAGAAACAATGTTCATCTTTGCCATCAAAGCTATTTTTTAACCCTCTGTCATGTCAGTTCTAAGAGCAGCAAGGGCTAAGCAGTTGAGGTTAAGTGACTTGCCCAGGGTCACATAGCTAGAAAATGTCTCAGGCCAGATTTGAACATAGGTCTTCCCCAGCTATTAATGACTCTTATGATTGGAGTTTTAGGTAGAAGGGGAAATAGCATAAATAAGTTATTGATCCCTGATTTCCATCACATTGATAATATTCTAGTCTACTTATATAGAAGTCTTTTTTAATATTAGTATTTGTATTGCAAGGTCAATGCAAGAAATTTTGTACCAATGGGACCACATAAATAGCTTTGAGACAGGTAAAAGTGGAGGAAAAAGTTGAAGACACTCTCTGAGTCACCAATTCCCCTGTTTGGTTTTGATTTCTATCAGCATTAGGACACACAGAGGAAGTTTTCATTGAGGCAGCCAATAAAATGGAGCATAGGAACACCATGCCTCCATATATCAAATGGGTTTTCCTCCTTCCCCTTCCTTCTTCTTGTACAACATAAAAAGAAAGTCAAATGTAGAGGAACATAAGGCACTCCCTTGTGTGGGTATGGCCCTATCACAAGTTAAGTCTAATCAACTAATATTTATTAAGTACCTCTTATGTACCATAGGCGAGTTAGGAGGATGTCGACCCCTAACATGTGAAGACTTCCTCCACAAATCATTCCAATAGCCATGAAGCATGCACTGTGGAGCACTTAGAGCTTGGTCAGACCTCAAAGATGCCAAGGTCATCCACATCATTCTGAGCCATCACCAATCATGCTGACTTTTGCCTTCCCACTGGACTTTGATGACTCTGGAAAAGGGAATGAGGCTGACAGCTTTGTGCAACTCTACCTCACTCCAGTCCTATTCATACACAAGTTTTCATCACCCTGTAAGGTCATTGGTCCTCTCCTAAAATGAAAGATAAATTAATTGTGTGCTAAGAAAGGGAAGAAACAATCCTTGCCCTCAAGAAGCTCACAATCTAAGGAGGGGAGATGATATGCAAATGACTAGGTACAAACAAAATAAATACAATATAAAATGGAGAAAACTTCAGAGGATAGGAACAAACAGTAACGGGAATCAGAAAATGTTTCTTGAAGAAAATTGAATTTAGGCTGAAACCTGAAACAAGCCAAGGAAACCAGAAGGTCAAGGGTAGGGGGAAGTATTTCAGCTGGTAAAATGGCCAAAATCTGAAAATGGAGTGTCTTGAGCAAGGAACAGCAAGAAAGCCAGAGTCACTGGACTTTGAAGGATAGAGTAAGGTACCAGAAGACTAGAAAGGTAGGAAGGGATTTAAAAAAGGAAACAAAACATTTTATAGTTGATCCTAGAGGTAAAAAAGAAGTCACTGGTAGAGGTTGGGGTGACATAGTCACAACCACACTTAAAAAAAAAATTTGACAGCTGAAAGGAAGATGAACTGGAGTAGAGAAAGGCTTGAGAGAAGGAGATCAATCAATAGGCTATTGTGTTAAGGGCCTACCCCAGGGTGGTGGTGGTTTCAGAGGAGAGAAGGAGATGCCATAAATATTTATTAAACCAGGAACTGTGCTAAATGCTATGGATACAAAAACTAAAAATGAAAAACAGACCTTGCCCTCAAGCTTACAATCTAATAAGGGGAAAGACAACATACAAAAGGAAGCTAAAAATGAAGGAAGGGGTAGTCACCCTGCATGGGATTGTGATGATGAAATCCAAAGAAATCCTGAAAGCAGGACAACTGGTAGGAAATGAGGAAATGGCTATCCTGGGCCCTTTCCTTAAATATAACTTTTGAAAGCTCCACCCACTAATCAGAGGGAGAACCCTCCAATCTGAGGGGCAGATGGCATGAGTACCAAAGCTAATTTGAACTAGCAGGATGATGATATGATGGAGTACTCTAAAAGTACTTTTCTTTGATATGATGGAGTACTCTAAAAGCATGGAAGCTGGTAGGCAATGCGGGTATATAAGCAAGAAGTTTCAAAGTGTAGGGTAAAAGACAACATTGATCAGCTTTGGCAATTGAGTATAGGCTGGGCATCCCATAGCATCATTATTGATGTCTCCAATGACACCATGAGAGTGTCTGCCATCAATATTGCAGCCCACAGATTGGACAGTTCCAAGTATCTCTTTAATGGTTCCAGAGAGGTCTCTTATGAGGCATCAGTGCCTCATCTGTCAAGCAATGTTGATGCTCTCATCGAGACTGATATCTCCACTATGTTTGTTAGTTTTCTACTTCTTTCTGTCCTGAGAAAGTTCCTTTAGGGTTTGATGATCAAGGTTGATGCATAAGGCACAGCCTCAATCCAAGTCTGTCTCTGAGTGGTAAGTTTCACTGTGATCCTTCACCCTTTCCAGTCACCAGCCACTTTGGCAATGTCATCACCAACCTTTTGGGGAAACAAATCCAAGGACCAATTTTGAGGGCCAAAGCAGCTGTGGCACCATCCTCACCACCAAAGCACCTTAAACATGATTTCAGTTTCTTTAGGGTTAAACTTGGTCAATATGGCAATGATAAAGGAGGAGGATGAGCCCAGATGCCTCAGGGTGGCTACCGATGTTAGGTGCACCCAGATTCAAAAGGACCAAAGAAGCTGCACTTTTACCACTCATGAGCTGAGAGCCAAAAAGGATTTGTTTGAATTTGTTTAATGTAGGGTCATCTGCAGGTGAAGAAACAAGGAGAAAAAGGGGAAGACTGTTCTGGAGAAGGAATTCAATGCATTTTGTTCAATTGCCAAGGTGATATAGGATGGAAAGATGGGAACTCTGTGTTTACCCTCTGAAAAGTGGCATGATGAAACCCTTACAATCCTTTGCACAGGCAACACAAGAGAGGCCAAATACCAGTGCTGAGGCCAGCATTTCCTAGTTCTCTATCAAAAGTCCCAAAGGAGAACTCAGAACCCCTCCCTGCCTGGCCCCCATATGTGGTCCTGCCAGCTCAGCATTCTAACGGCCCTGGGATGGGGGGGGGGGGAGGCTGGGCTCCAGATGCCCCCATTCTCATTTATGCTTAATCCCTAACACCACAAGTTATTATTATAATTCTAAAGTTTCACACTCAGAATCCAGAACAATATTCACATCTCTCCGCTCTGTGTAAGAGGGAGTGAGCTATGGAAGGGTCCTGAACACAGCCCTAAGATCTCAAAATCTTCCCTAGGTTTCATTTCTCTTCTTCTCCCAGTATCAGATTTGAGGTTATAGAATCTAGAGGCTGGGGGGGGGGGGGCAGGGTCGGGGAGAGGAGTTGAATTAGGGGAAGGGAATAGGCAGAAACCTTCCCGGTGGGATTTAGGACCCCAGGGCACCCTGGGAGACTGAGCCACAGAACAAAGAGGTTTTTATTTCCTGCCTCACAGAATTCAGCTTGAGATGTGACTGCACCACCCAGAAGGTTATCAGGACTTTCCTTAGTTACCAGAAGCTGAATCTCTTCCCCTGGGCCCCTTTTCTAGTCACAAGGCAGAATATGTTAAGTCAACTGCGGTGTTTCTCAAAGCAACCAAATGTACCATTTTCAAACAGGGGCAGCATAAACACAGTGTTGTTTGTCTATGTACCAGTGAGAATCCAGGTCATTCTTTTTTTCTTCATCTTTGCAAATACAAGCCCACAAGTCTGTGGGCTATAGTGAAAAAAGCAGGCAATGGACTTGAGACTGATAGCTTGAGAGAAAAGCCAAGTTCTGACAATTATTTGCCCCAAGACCTTAGGCAGGTCATTTCCCCCAAGCTTGAAATGTTCTCCCTTCTCATCTCCATCTCCAGGCTTCCTTCAAGCCCCAGTTCAAACCCCATCTTCTGCTAGAAGCCTTTCCTCATCCCCTTAATGCCAGTGCTTTCCCTCTGCTGATTATTCCCAAGCTTTCCTGTAGAGTTGTTAGCAGGTTCTCTACCCTACTAGACTGGGAGCTCCTGGAGGGCAAGGGTTGTCTTTTACCTTCCTCTCTATCCCAGCACTTAGCACTAAGGACCTAGTAGGTGCCTAATCAATGTTTATTGGCTGATTTACTGACTGAGTGTAAAATAAATGGGTTGGACCAGATAATATAAAGTCTCTCCCACCTCTAGTAATCTCTGAAGCTCTCATTAAGTTTGAGTCAGTGACTTAGAGGAAGCTAACTACACATTGCAATGGACCTGTAATGAGGAAGATTTGAGTTCAAATCTAGCCCCACATACTTTGTACTGTATTACCCTGAACAAGTCATTTAAGTGCCATCTGCCTTAGTTTCCTTGTCTGTAAAATAGAGATTATAATATACCTAACTCAGGGTTGTTATGAGTATAAAATGAAATAATATTTGTGAAATGCTTTGCAAATCTTAAATTGCTCTGTAAAGGCTAATTATTATTAGTGGTCCACTTGTCAGAAAAACAAGACATTACATACAGACTGGACTGCCTGAAAAAGTGCTATGTGATCCACCTGTTAGAATTTATTAATTTAAATGTAAGTCATTACCGAGCAATTGGACTTGCATATATTGATGTTCCATGTTAGGCTTCTAATGCAATATTTCATTTTTAAAAATAGCAGCCTTGGGTTCACTCAACTAAAATCATTAAGCTCCTACTACATCCCGACACCAGGTTTACCATTGAATGTAGTCCTATCATTGTGACCACTGAATCAAAGGATGTGATCAATTCTGTAACGTTTATTGTGTATTGCCATTGGATTGTTTTCCAGAAAGATTCTAACCCATTGGTAGCTCTGCTAACTCTGGAAGAGCACATTTGCTTCCCCCAAGCAACAGTAAATTTTTATCATTTTTAACCATTTTTTATCGACTTGAAAAGGCAAGGTGGTACCACATATGTATTTTAAATCATCACTTATCTAATTCAAGAGCCAACTATTTAAATGATAAATTGGGGCCCAGCTAGGTGGTTCAGTGGAATAAAGGCCAGGCTCAGTAATGGGAGGTTCCACATTCAAATCTAGCTCAGGTACTTCAAAGCTTTGTGGCCCTGGGCTTGTCACTTAATGCCCATTGCCTCACCCTCACTGCTCTACTGCTCTTCTACCTTGGAACCAATGAACAGTATTAATTCTAAGATGGAAAGTAATAGATTTTTTTAAAGAAAACCTCAAATGGGGTCATGAAGAGTGGGACACCAGTGAAAATATTGAATGACAACAATATCCTTCCATCAGTTGTTCTGGGGGAGGGGGGAACCTGGGGGGGGGGAATCCATCACCAACCAAGTAATAGACTTCCCTGAATTTAATTAGGCTTATCCTCAGATGAGTAAACATCATCTATTTCTGGGATCACCCTTGCATCCTTCCAGCATCCTCGGACCTACTAGATTTGTACTTTTCAACCATTCTGGATCATTTCCACACTATCCAAAGAAGGCTTTGGGAGAGGAATAACAATGAAGGATGCTCACCACATTTAGATGATCTGAGAATCTGATTGAATTGGGGTAAAATATTACAGCTTTATAGTTACTATATTTTCCCTAAATTAACCCTTATCTGTTGCTACTGGGACCTGATCAAGCCAAAATACATGATTCGCTACCATCCTGTAGTATTCTCTAATTTTCTGCACCTGAAGTGTTCTAAATTTCACTATGAATATATTTTTTCCAAGGCATATGCACTGTACTCCCAACTAGATTGGAAGCTCCCCCTGGAAAGAAACCAATATGGTGCTAGATACATAATAAGAGCTCCACTGAGTACTCGTAAATGAATAATACTTTAGGAAATTAAATGTTTGAAACTTGCTTGGCATCAAGCCACTGAAGAAAACCATGAGTCCAACTTACCAGCCCAGTGACTACAGGACACACTACCATAAATCCATGGATGGCTGAGCTTATATTTGTTGATGGCAGAGAGAGAAAGAGGAGACTAAAGGCCCTCTCTTCACTTAGGAGCCTGGAGACAGGCTCCATGTCTTTCCTTCCTTCATGTTTTTGTATTGAATTAAAAGGATATAGAGGGGGCAGCTAGAGAGCCAGGCCTAACATCTGGCCTCAGACACTTCCTAACGATGTGAAGGGAAGGCATTTAGCTAGTTAGAGGCAGAACAGAATTTGAACCCAAGTTTCCTGGTAGCAACCCATTCATTTAATGTCCCATCCCCCTGCTTCTCCCCCTGTACTTGCATAGAGAGCCCTGAGTGCTGTAGCTTTAGGGTACTGACCTGGATCTAATCCTGTTTATTTTTACAAGCTCAGCAAGCCATGAGTTATCTTTCTGATGCAAGAGAGGATCAGATGTGCATATCCTATGTGGCCTCTTTCAAGCTGTAGACAGAATGAGCAATGGTTATGAACTTGTGATACCTGAGAAAGCTCACCAAAATGTTATCACGCCAGAAAGGCAAACCCAGCTCAGATGAGAATGTATTATCCCTAATGAGAGAGCCCCAGATAGATGCCAGAGAGAAACTGCAAGAAAGAATTAATTCATTTAGTCTTTTTTTAGGATAGCCCCCAAAAGTTGTCCCCTGTTCTAAAATAATTATGTAGGGAAAATCTGTTATCTCATTGGGACCCTTATTACAACAGTGTGAGGCAAGATGTATAAAGTACCATCATTCCCTCTTTACAGTTCAGGAAACTGAGTTTCTATGAAATGAAAGGACGTAGCACAATTAATAAATGATAACTCTACAACTCTGTTCTCTTTTTAAAGTTTTTCTTAAATTCTTACCTTCTGTCTTAATATTAATTCTTTTTTTTTTAACCCTTACCTACCTTGGAATCACTTGTGTGTATTGGTTCCAAGACAAAAGAGCAGTAAGGGCTAGGCAATGGGGTTAAGTGACTTGCCCAGGTTCATACAGCTAGGAAGTATCTTAATATTCATTCTAGGTTTCTAGAATGAATATTAATAATATATTATATAATATGAAAATATTAGAATTCTAGAATTAATATTAATTCTAAGACAGAAAGTAGATCAATAAGGGCTAGGTAATCAAGATTAGTTGACTTGTGCAGTGTCACACAGCTAGGAAGTGTCTGAAGTCACGTTTAAACCCAGATCCTTCCAACTCCAGGTATCCCTCTTTATTCTAAGTCCAGTGCATGCTCCTCCACTCCACATCGCATACCTTTTCTGAATTGATACAGAGAATAGCAAGCTGACTACATTGGAAATTAACTTTAACATCCTCCGTGATGGTGTCAAACTCAATGTCTGTCCCAAGAAATGGTCTCCAAATCTTACTTGGGAGACCAAGAGTCAGACATCTCCCATTCTTCCTCACTCCTCCCTGGTGCATCCCAGAAGGAATCCACAATCATATCTCTCAGTTGTGATCTCACCGGTTGACATTCATGGACTCTGTGAGCTCAGTCGAAAACCATTTGATTGTGTCAGTTGGGGAATCATCAGGGGCCCCAATAGCTATCAGAGGCTCTTCCAGGGAGCCTGCCAACAACAAGGTACCCTCTATCCTCTTATCGGAATCATGGAACTCCAGAAAGGATACTGGAATTCACATTGAACACTGGTGTTCTCAGGGGCAGCTTCTGCCTTCCCCCTGTATCCTCTGCCATACTCTGGGAGGAGAGATGGACCTAGATGGCTATTTGGTTGAACAACAACTTCTGCCCAAATCTTTCTCCTTATCCAATTCACAGCTGAAAATCAACCTCCTTTAGGAAGCCTTCCCATATTACCATTTGTTTTTAAATAATTCAGATCCTAAGGATGTTGGGTACAGAGAGGCTTATAGTTTCTGAAGTACATTTCCACTCATTATCTGATCCCAAACTTCACAATGACCCTGTTAGGTAGGGAGTGCAGCTGGTATGAACCTTATTTTATAGGTGAGGGAATTGAAGCCAGAGCCTTAAATATACTGATTATTCCATGATAGGACCCAGACTAGGACTTGGGTCTCAAAGCATCACCCGAAGACAATGTAGATATTGTTTATCCTGGAATATCAGAAGCAGGAATTGTTCCTTCCTCCATGTGTACTGATTACACATATTATTAAGGCTGTCTATGCTTTGTACTGACTGGATATGGATCTGTGGGACATTTGTCCCAAGTCTATTGGAAGAGTTCTACTCTGTTTCATTCAATGCCTTTGCTTTGAACTAATTGTATTCTCCAACTAATAAAAGTAAGCTCAGGTGACAGTGGGATGACTCAGCCAGAACTACAGATGGGAGATCCTGAGTTCAAATCTGGCCTCAGATGCATCCTAACTGTGTGACCCTGGGCAAGTCACTTAACCCCCAATGGCTAGTCTTTCCTGCTCTTATAAATTGGAACCAGTACTCATTATTGATTCTAAGATTGAGGTAAGAGTTAAAAAAAAAAGTAAACTCATTGGTGGGGACTTATGAGAAATTTTGAGGGAACATAGTTTTGTACACCTACAGATCTCTAATCTAAGGTAACTAACTTCTGGTGGCCTAATAAATGTGGGGGGAGGGCAGGCATTAAGATAAATGAATTTTAACATAGAAAATGTTCTAATTTTTCAATTCTCCATGTTATCATGACCAGTTTTCTAAGCAGCCAATATTACTTCTGACCAATCTCTGACTTAACTGCGTTTTTGCTAATGTTGGGATAATTACTGTAATTATGCCTTTGGGTTCTGGGCTGAGCTGAGTTTGTGGGGTCAGGTGCTCTGCTTGCTTTTCAGTATGCAGTCCAGTTCTCCCATACACTCCTAGGCATCCTGTGGCTTCTCACATAATGCCTGCTGACCACAGCCAGCCCTTTATTATCCCTGAAAGGCTTGACACAAAATGGGCAATTCACCTGAAATTCATGGAAATCTACAGCCTCCTGCCCTCCCTCTGTTTTCAGCTATTAACCACAAAGGTACTTCTTAACCTCATGTCTTTTACATCCCTCCTAACTCGATTGTTCCTTTTTGAGTTTTACCATCTGTCAGAGGTGCTGATAGCAGAGAAATGCCCATCAGGGTACCAGGGACCCACGGAAGGAGGCGACACAAAGAGCCTGGCAAATCTACAGGCTCGGCAGCCTTTACACAGCTCAGTTAATGTAGTCTCTTTCCTAAGAATCTCCTAAAAAGACCATTTCAAGAATGCCATAGAAGCTCTTGTTTTAAGTTCAACAAATGGTCACATTCCTTCAGGGCAGTCTTTTTCCTTTCTATCCTCTTCTCCAAACCCCCAAATCCCCCCAAAAGACTCAGACTGCATCTGAGGTCAGTCAAGCCATGTGAAGTTGTTTACTGAGTGTTGAGAGACAGACAGACAGGTACACAGGTAGACAGATAGATAGACAGACAGACAGACAGAGAGAGAGAGAGAGAGAGAGAGAGAGAGAGAGAGAGAGAGAGAGAGAGAGAGAGAGTACTGGACCCTGAGGAATATAGATAGATAGATAGATAGATAGATAGATAGATAGATAGATAGATAGATAGATAGATAGATAGGCTAAAGATATTCAAATGTCTCATAACTCTAAATCTATAAACTTATGAAAAAGACCTTCCCCCCGCCCCAGTTTCTGATTCTGTGACTCAAGGACTCTATACTCTATTGAGGGAGATAAAACATAAATGCAAATTATTATTAAACAAGTTAAGATAGGTTAAGGGCCATGGGAGAAGTACAAACAAAACACTCATAAGTGGTCAAAGAATAGAGAGATTGATTTGGAGTGGGAGTCCAAGGGTGGTTTCATGAAGAAGAATAGCTGAGCCTTGAAGAACGAGTAGTGCAGATGTTCTTATATGTGTCTATGGGTAAGAAAAATGTTTAGCACAGAAAATAATAATAGTAATTCATATTTATTCCACCCTTTATAGTTTCCAAAATGTTTATGTAGCTTTATTTAAAGTTTACTCACAACCTCCTTATGAGGTACATAATGTAAATACTATTATCTTCATTTTGCAGGTGTGACAAACTGAGGCACAGAAGGGCAAAGTGTCTTGCTCAGGGTTCTAGAAATACTGGGTAACTGAGGCAGGACTCAGTTGATTTCAAATACAATCCTCGTTTACTTGCATCTTAAGTCTTTACCTGTTTTAATTCCTATTTTTTTTTAAAGGCAATGGGGGTTAAGTGACTTGCCCAGGGTCACACAGCTGGGAAGTGTCTGAGGCCAGATTTGAACCTAGGACCTCCAGTCTCTAGGCCTGGTGCTCAATCCACTAAGCTACCCAGCTGCCCCCTTTTTTTATTCCTATTTTTAAAAACCTGTGGAGGAGCTTTTCAGGGTTTTTTCCTCTGTAGCAAATTAGAATGTTCTCCTCAGGAAGGTAGAGAGATAGTAAATTGTTTTTATGCTTCTTTTTTAAGAACACTCATCTATCTTCTTCCACCTCGACTTATAACTTCCCAAAGAATAAATGAGCTCTCTCCAAAGTAAAAAAAGTGAAGATCTTCGGACTCAGCTATACCATTGCTGAGCCTATATCCCATAGAAAAGTTTCTAAACAGAGGGAAAAGGCCCATATGTTCAAAAATATTTACAGCAGTTCATCGTAGAAGCCAAAAATTAGAAACTCAATAGGTATCCTATTGCATAATGGTTAAACAATTTAAAAGAATGTAATAGAATTGTATTATGCAATAAGAAATCATGGGATGGACAGCTTCAGAGGAAACAGGGAAAACCTCTCTGAACTGATACCGAAAGAATTGAGCAAAACTAGGAGAATGATTTATACAATAACAACAACATTATGAAGAAAAACAACTTTGAAAGACTAGATCTTTGATCAGTGCCCTGATAAGCCATGAGGCCAGAGGACCAAAGAAGAAAAACACAACTCACTTCTTGCCAGAGAGCTGATGAAGAGTACAACGTGTGTTTTGGGATGTGATCAGTATAGGAATTTGTTTTGCTAAAATTTATATGTTTATAATGAGCTTTTTCCTTCCTTTTTGTTGTTCATTTTGAAGGGAGTTAACACAGGGGACAGATTCTAAATGCATGTAAAAATAAATATATACATATATTTAAAAGTAATGACTAATGTAAAAGAAGGCATTGATTTTTTAAAAAGTTTTCCTGGATTATCCTCTTTGTCATTTGGGTTTACTTGTCAGCAGTTGTAACTCAGCTCTGCTATTCCTCAGAGAATTCAAATGTCCCTTTTAAACAGTAAGATAATTACCATTATAGTGGTTCCCAATACTCATTAGAACTAATAATTAGGAACAAAAGGCTATGGCTATCCAGAATGAAAAATTCTGATTTTGATTTGTCATTCATTTATTTATTCAATTATTCATTCACAAAGCATTTTCTATGTGGTATACTGTGGTGGGGGCTAGGAAGAAGAAAAGTCAAAGATACAGAGACAGCTAGGTAGCACAGTGGAGAGTGCAACCAGGAGTGGAGTTGGGAGGACTTCGGTTCAAACTTGACCTCATACACTTTCTAGCTTCATGACCTGGGACAAGTTACTTAACCCTGATTGCCTAGCCCTTTCTGCTCTTCTGCCTTAAAATTGATACCAGGCAGGAGGTGCAGGTTTTAAAACAAAAAACTTAAAGACCTAGTCCCTAAACTCAGGGAATTTATAATATACTAGAAATGGAAAGGAGCATAAAAAATCATTATAAAGCAAGTAGGCTATAAAGAAATTCTACCTTGGATTTAGGAAGACCTTAGTTCAGACTCTGACTCATAGCCTTGGGAAAATCACTTACTACTTAGCCTCTCAGTGTCCCTGGAAACTCTTTAAGACTATAAGTTATAGAACTGTTGCAGACATGCATTAATTGAGAGTTTCTCCCCAGTAATTCCCTGTACCAATGAGATTACAGATCTGCCTTTAAAAATTAGCAGCAGCAACAATAACAACTACAAAAACAAACTGGGATTGGGACAGCTAGATGATACCATGGATGGAGCACCACACATGAAGTCAGGAGGTCCTAGGTTCAAATCTGGTCTCAGATGCTTCCTAGTTATATGATCCTTAGCAAATTCCTTAACCCTATTTGCCTAACCCTAAAGTTATTACTAAGCCTAAAAGTCAGGGTTTAAAAACAAAACAAAACAAAAACAAATTGGGGAGGGCAGTGGTTCTAGTCCCCTTGCCAAGGGCAGAAGAAGAAGAAGAAGAAGAAGAAGAAGAAGAAGAAGAACAAGAACAAGAACAAGAACAAGAACAAGAACAAGAACAAGAACAAGAACAAGAACAAGAACAAGAACAAGAACAAGAACAAGAACAAGAACAAGAACAAGAACAAGAACAAGAACAAGAACAAGAACAAGAAGAACAAGAACAAGAACAAGAACAAGAACAAGAACAAGAACAAGAACAAGAAGAACAAGAAGAACAAGAAGAACAAGAAGAACAAGAAGAAGAAGAAACAGCAGCAGCAGCGGCTAGAATAGTAGTATATGATATAGAACAGTATGAAGACTAGAAAATCAGGGCTGTCAACTTAGAGGGAAAAACAACCCTAGAGATGATAGGTAAGGTAAGATTGTAAGAGGTATTAAGTGCTAGGCTAAGTGATCTGGACCTCATTTTATAAGAAATGGAGATCCATTGAAGGATCTAAAACTGGGGAGTAATGTAATCAGAGGGGCACATTAAGAATATTATTCTGATAGAGCAACTAGGTAGCCCTGTGAATAGAGTACCAGGCTTAGAGTCAAGAGAACCTTGGTTCTAATCTGGCCTGAAACACTTCCTAGCTATATGATCCTGAACAAGTCACTAAATCCCAGTTGCCTTGGTCTTACCATGCATCTGCCTTAGAATCTATTCTTATTATCAATTCTAAGACAGAAGGTAAGGGTTAAAAAAAAATTCTTTTTAAAGAATATTATTCTGGCAGGGCACCCAGGAGGGAATTGATCTGTTCTGCCTGTATTCTATCCCAAAATTGAACTTCCAACCACCAGGCAGTGAGCGGTACAGCCCCAAGACTGCTACCAACCCAGAGTAATCCATCCCATCTAGGCTTGTAGGTTTCAGCCTTGTCTGGAAGTTGAGTACATACAAGCTACCCAAAGGAATGTGCTCTGACCTTTCCAATCAGATTGGCTTGAGCCTAGCTGGATGGTGACAGTGACAAATGAACCAAGCATCTGGACTCTCTCCACTGACTATTAGTAGAAACAGCCTGCCTATGAGCAGAGGTCCATTTCTCCATACCAAATGTGTCCCAGGCTAAGTGGGTCTCCCAGCCGTCTGCCCCAAGCACTCAACACCAGATAACTTCAGGTCGTGGTTCGATTCATTCCCCTGCTCCCCACACTCATTAGCCTGGATTCTAAAGATAAGAATAATGTAGCAACCTCATGCTTAGGGTTCCCACACAACTGCCAGGATTTGGGGTGGGCAGAGGAGGATTGGTACCACCCCAGAGTCAAATGAAAAGCAAGGATGACATCCTTTCAAGGGCAGTAAAAATAGCTCATTGGTGTATGGTTTGAGCACTGCATTCACCCCTACTCTATAGGCTGCCATGATACACTACAAAGACCATTGGGTTCCATGATAAGCAGAATGTTACAATGGAAAGAATGTTGGCCCCAATTCAAGAGAAGTAGGCTTGAATGCTGATCTTGCCACACAATAACTTGGATGCACCTTGGGCAAAGCAGTTATCTCTCTGAGCCTCAGTGCTAGAATGAATCATTTTGTTTTATACACAAACATTTCTATAATAATAAATGTAAAAGCTTTTGTAGATCATGGAAGCCAATAGGTTGATCATGATACCTGGGTTTAATCCTGGATAGTAGAGTAGAAAAAAGATTCAACTTGGAGTGGTAAGCTTGGGGGCATAGATCTTGATTTCAAATCATACCTCTGCCAACATACTATCTTTGTGACCATAGGCAAATCACTTCATTTCTTTAGAACTCAGTTTTCTAGTCTATATAATGGGAGAGTTGGACTAGGTGATCTCTAAGGTCCTTTCTGGCTTTAGAACCACGATCCTAGGAACATCCTCCCACTCCTCTGGCGTAACTCTATGAACCTTCATTATACTGTCTTTAAAATGAGTATAATAAAACTTCTATTAGTTTTTTCACAGGGTCATTAAGAGGAAAGTACTTTGTAAACCTTAAAATGCAAACTTCCTGATTATTTTCGACAAGTCTGTGATTGCATTGATAGAAGCATCTGATGGCGAGGAGTTTCCTTGCCCACTGTAGTAATGCCTTCTTATCAATTTAGCCAAGATCACACAACCAGCATGTGAAAGAAGGATAGGACTTGAACAAAGGTCTTCCAGATTCTAAGAATACCTGTCTATCTGCTGCCTATTAAGGGGAATTGTTTTTAGATAGTTGATTAACTTTTTGTTTCATGGATCGCCATCTTTGTGATATCAAGAGTCATTGAGGAAAACTCCAAATACATTATGGGAGTAGGTAGATAAGAATCCCTCAGGATAGGTAAGCCTGGATAGGCTGAGATCTGTGTCATTGAATAGCACACCCATTTAGGGAGAGCACTAATGATATTGTATGATTTTTACTTCTATCATAGGAGGCAGCTAGACTAGATTGCCTCCAAGATCTCTTTCAGCTTTAAGCCTAAGAGCTGATGATCTCTCATTTCATCAGTGAGGAAACTGAGGCCCAGCAAGGATACATAACTTGTCCACAGTCACATAGGTAGTAATTATTAAAAGCTGGACTAGAACCCAGATCTTCTGACTCCAGAGCCAATACTTTTTCTACTATACAATTTAATTGTATAGTTATCTGGGTATTTTTGGTGTTGTTCAGTCTCTTCAATCATGTCCAACTTTCCATAACACTTTTTGGATTTTCTTGACAAAGATACTTGAGTGATTTGCCATTTCCTTCTCCAGCTCATTTTACAGATGGGAAAACTGAGGCAAAGAGGGATAAATGACTTGCCCAGCATCACAAAGCTAGTAAGTACCTGAGATCAGATTTGAACTCAGGGAGATGAGTCTTCTTGACTCCTGGCCCAGCACTCTATCCACTGTACCACCTAGCTGCCCCTTTATTTGGGTATAGAAGATGATATTACTGGTCCCCATTCTTCTACTAACTTACTGTGTGACCTAGGCCAAGTCACTCTTTTTCTCCTGTCCTTCTTGGAGAAGGAGAGGGAGTCGACTCTATGATTTCTAGGAATCACCCAGGCCTAAAATTCTATGACATAGAAAAGTCTTATCGTATCCCCAAGAAATCAGTGCATATTCAGCCCCTAATGGTGCGGAGAAAGAGAGAAGAGAAGTCTGCCTCATCAGCAGTTTCTCCAGCCTTTCTGGGCTGCTCAGTAAATTAGATTTTCAGAGCTTCGGTGGGGTAAGGGTTGGGGGGAAGGGGGAATTGGAAAGTCTAAGAAAATATTTTCTTTCTTGGGAAGATGGCCAAACTGAAACTTGTGGGAGTTCTATAAATTATACACTCAAAGGAGATTTCTTTTAGAGGAGGAGAGAGAGAAGGAAAAGAGAAAGAGGGAGGAAAAAAACCTATTTGCTTTAGTAAGTTTGGCTTGGCTAGCTGAGGCCCAAATCCCATAAATTTGGCTGAAATCATGTTTGTAAAACCTATACAGTGAGCCAGGATAAATGACCCCAGAACCTTGTAAGATGTAGGATTCCAGTAATTCGGGTTTGGGTCCAATTCTGGTCTGCTGCTTGAATTCTGTAGTATATATGAGTCCATTCTTTCAATGAGAAATAGCTGGAGTGACAGGGTCAAGAGTTTCACAAGAAATAACAGGATGTTGGGCTTTGAAGGGACCTCAGAAATCAACTCTTATCATGTGTAGGAAGAAAAAGAAGCCTAGAAAGAAATGAGTTGGCCAAAATGTCACACAGCTGGTCCCCCCACCTCATTTTACACATGAGGAAACTGAGACCAGCAAGTGATTTGCCCAAGATTGTAAGTTAGAAAATGGTAGAATTGGGTTTTGAACCTGGGTTTTCCAATTCTAAATTCAGATGTTTGGGGGTTTTTTTAACCTATCTGTTGTTGGTAAATGATTATCATTTTCCCACCTTTGGTATTCTTTTCCAATAATCTCTTTTGGGATGTGGAAGTTTCCAATGAGGAGCCCAGGCATGATGCCCAGCAAGCTCAGAGTGAAGTCTTTTAACAGCCCCCTCTGGGCAGTTACACTCCTATCCAGGGCTGTGCTGGTAAATGTTTAACAACCTCTGGAAGTACACAGGACACACTTTTAAATATAATCTGAATTATTAACATTTTCTTCACTGTCTTCTATAGGTTCGAACATTTTTAAAAACTATCAGTGAAGTCTTGATTTGTAGCATTTGCTTATTTCTGAGATGTAAATAAATGCTCACACTGAAAATTTGACAATCCAGCTCTCAGGAGCCAGTCTGAGCTCATTCCACCTGACAGAAAGCTTAAAGCAAGCCAGAGGGACTGAAAAAGCAACCTATTACCAAGCTAGAGGAAATGAGAAAAGGTTTGTAGGGAAGTGGAGTGGGAGCCACTGGGTAGCACAATGAATAGCATGCCATGGGTTCAAATCTAGCCCCCAACACTTCCTAGCTGTGACCCTAGTCAAGTCACTTAATCCCATTTGCCTAACCCCTGCCCTTCTGATTTAGAGTTAAGATAGAAAGTAAACGTTTCCTTTTTTTAAATAGGGGGAGTGGGGAGTGAAAGAAAATCTTCAAAGGTAAATGGAAAGAACTCTAGGCAAATAATCAGGAAACCTAGATGTGCCTCTGGCCTCTGCCACAAAGTGGCTATGTGGATTTGGAAAGCTAATTAATTTCTCTGAGCCTCGTTTTTCTCTTCAGTAAAAGGAGAAGGTTGGACTGCTAGATAATCCCTAATGTCCTAACTCTCATCATTCATCTACTCCTTCATTCATTCCATATTTATTAAATGACGACTCAATAAATTCTATAGTATAGATAATCTATTTCTTAATGAGAAAAAGCTGCCATTTCACAGGAACTATAGGAGTTAGGGCTTGAAGGGACCTCAAAGGGTAGGTACTATACTAAGAAACTTGAGGGAGAGGAAGGGAAGGAATCCAATCCCTTTTCTAGTGGAAGAGAGGTGTTGGGAAAGAAATTTGAGATTTCTGAATATTGCTTTTGATTGATTTGGGAAAAGTCTCTAGGTTCCAACCATACTGTCTAGGAAAATGAAAGTTTGTCTGGTCCCCTTTCTTCATTCCTAATCAACTCAGACAAGTCTTCCCACGTTTGTCTCAACTCTCTATTCTTATTATTCCTTATGGCAAAAATGCTCCACTACATTATTTCCCAAAGGTAGAAGAGATAGATAGTTGCCTTAAAGATAGAACTAAAATATGCTATGTTGCTAAGCCTCAGTTTCCCCTTCTCTAAAATGGAGATATTAATAACTTGTTCTACCAACCTCACATTATAGTAATTGTTATAAATAAAAATTCACCTGGAAGCTTTTACCAGATTTATAAATACATTAATAAAGAGAAAGACAGAGAGAGAGAGAGAGAGAGAGAGAAAGAGAGAGAGAGAGAGAGAGAGAGAGAGAGACAGAGAGAGAGAGAGAGAGAGAGAGAGAGAGAGAGAGAGAGAGAGAGAGAGAGAGAGGTATCAGCCTTTATAACTTTAGAGATAGATTTTATTTTCCATTGAACTGGCTCAGGCTGAGGCTTGCCAAAAATTACCTACCAGATAAGATAAGGAACAGAGGCAGCTGCAGAGATTATTTGTACAAAGATGGAAGCAAAAGAAGACCTGTTTCCTCCTAAAATTGCATTTGTTCCTCCCTCTATGGCAACCTTGCACTGGCTCTGGCACATTGATGCTCCAGTTGCCCACACTAATGGGAAACCCAAATGTCTGACTGCCAGACACACCACTTGACTTTGTGACTTCTGGACTAGGGTCCACAGGCTCCAAGTCTCCTAAATAATTTACTTCACACATAGTGAAAAAAAATCATTTTCCAAACACCATCTTTGTGATCTCCAGTCTAGCTTTCCAGCCTTATTACATATTACTCCCTTTCACAAAATTTTGATGCAGCTAAACTGGTTTTCTTTTATTCTTCTTATATAAGGCTCCATCTTCCATCTCTGTGGGCTGTTCACCATAACTAGAATGTACTCCTTCCTCACCACCTCTTCGTATGCTTTCTCAACATTTTGTCCTAAGGAAACCAACAGACCTGCCATGTGACTGGGTCACTGTAGTCCAAAATGGTAGCCACATAGCACATTGATTTCATTACTTAATTGAGTGACTACTTGGCCCTACACCTAAATTGTTATTCTTTACCCAAAGGAAGGAGCCAACACAGTTTCATAGCCTTGAGGGAAGAAATTGTTTCAGCTTAAAATTTTACTATAGTAATCATTGGCTGGCTAGGATGTCAACCAAAATCAGAACTTTAAAAAATGGTTGTTCAAAATTGGGGGAAAAATCTTTATAACAAAAACCTCTGACAAAGCTCTAATTACTCAAATTTATAAAGAGCTAAATCAATTATACAAAAAAATCAAGACATTCCCCAATTGATAAATGGGCAAGGGACATGAATAGGCAATTTTCAGTCAAAGAAATCAAAACTATTAATAAGCTCAAGAAAAAGTGTTCTAAATCTCTTATAATTAGAGAAATGCAAATCAAAATAACTGTAAGGTACTGTCTCACACCTATCAGATTGGATAATATCACAGCAAAGGAAAATAATAAATTTGGGGGGGGATGTAGCAAAATTGGGACATAAATACATTGCTGGTGGAGTTGTGAATTGATCCAACCATTCTGGAAGGCAATTTGGAGTTATGCCCAAAGGGCGCTAAAAGACTGTCTGCCCTTTCATCCAGCCATAACACTGCTGGGTTTGTACCCCAAAGAGATAATAAGGAAAAAATTTGTACAAGAATATTCATAGCTGCACTCCTTTTGGTGGCAAAAAAAATTGGGAAATGAGGGGATGCCCTCCAATTGGGGAATGGCTGAACAAATTGTGGTATATGTTGGTGATGGAATACTATTGTGCTCAAAGGAATAAAGAAGTGGTGGAATTCCATGTGAACTGGAATGACCTCCAGGAAATGATGCAGAGTGAAAGGAGCAGAACCTGGAGAATATTGTACACAGAGACTGACACACTGTGGTACAATTGAATGTAATGGACTTCTCTACTAGCAGCAATGCAATGATCCAGGACAATTCTGAGGGACTTATGAGAAAGAACACTATCCACATCCAGAGAAAGAACTGTGAGTAACGCAGAAAAAAAAACTGCTTGATCACATGGGTTGATGGAGATATGATTGGGGATGTAAACTAAGCAATCACCCTAATGCAAAAATCAAAAATCACAATAATATGGAAATAGGTCTTGATCAATGACACATGTAAAACCCAGTGGAATTGCGCATCAGCTATGGGAGGGGATTGGGGGAATGGAGGGAAAGAACACAAATCTTGTAACCATGGGAAAATATTCTAAATTAAATAAAATTTTCCAAAAAAATAAAATAAAATAAAAAATGGTTGTTCAATCTCCAACTAGCCATAGGGGACTCAGGAGAGCTTGAGGGCACCATATATTTTTTCCTCTTTTTCCCTTCCTCTGATTCTACATAAAAAGGTCATTCTGGGCAGTGACTGGGAGTTCCATCCAGTTTAGGAAGTGCTAACTATGGATATCATGGGCTTCTAATGCTTCCTCTTACTGGCACTCACCCCCTGGTATGTTAATGAGTAGAAGAGGACTTCCAGGTGCCCCTTTGGGCAGCTCCAAATGGGGCATCAAGCCTAAGTGTCTCAGTGGGAATGTGAAAGGCTTTACAACTTTAAAATACTATATGCGCGTAAAAGTGTAATGATTATTTGTTGAATTCACCAGTGGCCAAGAGGATACAGAGCCTAACTGAATCATGAGACCTGAACCCCGAACCAGTTTTAAAAAAACAAAGATACTACAAGCTTTCTTAGCTGGAGAAATGTCCCAGATTGGACTGGCACTGACCTTTGCACTGAATCCAGATGGCTAAGCTTCCCAAATTCCTATTGGAGAGACCAGGGCCAGCCCTACTTTTAAATGGAACAAGCTGCTGTCTGTATGGAAATGTTTTGAGAGGGTTCAAGATCTCCCTGCCGCAAAACACCCTCTGAATTCTAGTCTTATCCTAGTTCTGCCAATGCAACAAGGCACAGAAGGCCTCTATTAAAATGCTGGGAAGAGTTGCCAACCATTAACACCATAACATATGGTACAAGTAGGTAGTTTAATAATTAGGCTTAACTAAGAATAAAATTTCATAGGTCCAACCATAAAATGTCAGAATTGAATGGAGTCTTTGAGCCTAGATATTTAATAAAGTGCTTTGTTTTACAGATAAGGAAACCGAGGCCAATAGAAATGATGTTAAGTCAGGGCTATTTCCATAAAAACAGAAGGGAATAGGATATAGAGAAAGGATGTCCACTTTAGCTCCCACCCCTATCCCCAGTGCAATGAGTTCCAAAGCTTGGGCTGCCAAGGATTAAAGACTGGTCCTATTTCCCCACCTGTGCCTGTCTCCCCTGCCACCCCAGGACCCTGGAATTCTCGCTCTTTCTGTCATTTATGGGGAATCAAGTGACAACCCTAAGACAAACCAAAAAGAAGCTGAAGGCATAAAAAGGAGTCTGAGACATTAAAGGTAACTTCAGTTTTCCTAATAGTCAAGTCCTGAGAAACAAAAATTCTGCTTTGTGACCTCCAGCAAGTCACTTTTCCCTAGTTTCAGTCTCTTCCTCTTTAAAGTGAGAGGGTTGGGCTCTCTCTAAGGCTCCTTAGAACTCTCTGTCCTAAAATCCTATGATTTGTGTCCCCCCCTTTATAGTTACCAAGAACCCTTGGGGAAAAAACAAAATTGTTTCAACCACTTTAAGGCAAAGCTGTCAGAGAAGTCATACCCCACAGAGGTAGGTAGCAAAAAGAAGAAATCACCCAGGAGAGCCTCCATGATGAGGAAAGTGGGCAGTTTTTTCCTGAGGTTTTCCCACCTCTGTGTGCCTATGCCTCAGTGGCTTTCTCTTTCCTTCCTTGTCCTTTGTGCTGTTCCCAGCCCTCCCCCAAGCCAGCCAGGCTTCTCTGGGCACTGAGGGTGACTGCTGGGAGCCAGGCCGCCAAGGTCCAGGCACTATGTTCCTTCCAGCCAGGCTGACTCAGCTCATCAAGTCAGTGAAGGGAGGGAGTCCCTTGGGAGGGATAACACAAAGGGAAGTTGAGCCAGAAACATCCCCCTGCCAAAAAACATGCCCTTTACCTTTGCCTGCAGAATTTCCTGTAAGATGAGAAGCTTCTGATTTCCAGAATCACTCTTGTCTTGAATCACACCTTTGCTACTAAGTCCAGACACAGAACAATGGATAGAAAACAATGGCTATGATCTGTTTATTTTCCCCCTCAAAGTAGTCTTTTGCCACTGACAGGAATGGAATATTAATGACTAGTCCAAATGCCAACACGGGGTTATTTTCTTTGGACAAGCCCTTCCCCAGATAGAGAGCATCAACCTGGCAGGCAGAGAGCAAGTAAATGTCACAAGGTAAGATGTAAGTAAGTCTGACTCATCTGAAGGTTCTTTGGTTGACATTGCAAACGGGAGACTACAATCATTCATTTGGGAGCATACTCAGAATCTGGAGAAGTCAGAAAAGGGCCCCTCTGGAATGTGGGCTAATTAAAATAAAGATAAATCAATGAAATTAGCCATATTCAAGAATCAGTTGACCTGGGAAATAGTGTTAGAGATGGGGGAGGTATAAAGTTATTCAGCACCTATTGTGCGCCTCATGGAACTCAAATTCTGATTGGAGAGATCAAAGCTATCTGTTGACTTGGACATTTAGGTACCAAGTTAAGATTAAGTATCAGAATGAATGTGTGAGACTAGAAGTATGAACACTTGCTTCCACACACAGGCACATATGCCCTCAATGCCAGAGTGCTCTGGCAAACATAATTGGGCATTAACTCCCTGAAACATGGAAATCAAGCCCCATTGGAGAGTCAAAAAGTACCCAGCTAAAAGCCTGATTGCTCATCAGAACATTGTTCCTATGAAACTGACTGCACCCTCTCATGAATTTCAACTAATGTGTTTTTATAGAACCACTTAAGGACAGGCAGAATATGTTTGTACAGTGAATTTGGCTTTTAGGACATTCTGAGACGGCTTGACTCCAGAGATACACTCCTAGAAACTCTTCTATAATATCTGATAAAAAGGAGTTAAAGCATCATTGTAAGTAGGAAAAGGCAGAAAAAGAAGAATATTTTTAAAAGAAAAAGTTTAAATTATTCAAATAATCAATAGATTGGGGGGTTCAATAGTCACCAACCCCCTAATCCAAAGATAAACATGGGTCTTAATTTTTTCTTTTATCTTTGATTTTTTAATACTTCTAAATCCACTATATTTTCTCTTTCTTCCCTTCTCACCATCTCCTCCTTTCCACTTGTTCCTGCCCTCCTTTTTTCTCCTCTTCCCTTCCTTTCTCTCTTTTTCCTTTCTTCCCCATCCTCTCCCTGTCTCCCTCTCTTCCTCTCTCCTTTCTCACTCTTTTCCTCTCTTTTATCCCTCTCCTACTCTCCACTTGTCTCTCCCTCTCTGCCTCTCCCAACCCTTTCTCCCTTCTCTCTCTCCTCCTTTATTCCTATCTTCTCTTTTCCTCCTTTCCCCCTTTCCCTTTCTGCATTTCTTCCCTCTCTCTCTTTCTCCCTCTCCTCTCCCCCTTTTCCCATCATGTGTGATTTCATCTGCATAGGGAGCTCTTAGTATACAATCATCCATGCAGATAATCGACTCAATGCAGAGCTCCAACTCCTCAAACATGCAGCTTCATTCCAACTATGGTCTGAACCAGATCAAAATGTAATTTGGAAATGTGTAATAAAATTAATAAAAATATAATAAAACAGATGATATTAATATGTTTTCTAGGTCAATATACAGCTCACTGGGATCCTAATGTATAGTTTAGTGGCTCCCATTCTTATTTGAATTTGATACCACACATCTATAATACTCTAGACAAGGTAGAGAGTTAAAATATGGGGTTCCTTTCCCTATCACAGCTATGTAACTTGGACTCAAACTCAAGTAAACTCGGTGCCTTTCCAAACAAAGTAGAAATGGAATTATCCACTTCTGATAATTCCTTTGGCTTTTGAATGAGACTCGCCTGTGTATTTTAAATGTTCTTTAATCTGTAATGATCCTTCCCCTCCGTAGAGTTGTCTTCTTCATTGTTCAGTAGGTTCAAGCCATCTACAGAAAATGGGGGTTTGGCTGAATTTTAAGACATCTAACTCCAACACAGCAGCCTCCCAGTCATGGCCCCTTCCCTCTAGTGAGGATGGAGTCAGCAAAGCAAAACATTATTTATTGACATTAACTGTCCTGCCACTGCAGAGGGATTGGAGGGCACCAAAGACTGTTAATGAGAGGTTTTCGTGCCAGAATGCTGTGTTGGGTTAGAAAGCCCAGGCCTTCACAGTTTGTATTGCTATGCCCCAGTCCAACAAATTGAGTTGAAAATAGCAGACTGTCGCAGACCAAGGATAAACATGTGCAGTGGGTTCTGAAAGGGCTAACAGACCAAGACAATTACTGTCTTTAGCCAGCTCACTGGGAGTGTGGGAAAGGGCAGAAGTGCTGGCATGATTCCTGAAAGGGGCAGACAGAGCAAGGGTGTAGCATGGAAGGCTATAATCATAATAAAAAAACCTCGCATTTCTATGTAACTCTTTGTGTTTCACAAACTGCTATTCCTATAACCATTTGGTGAAGTGAATAGTAGTTCAATGGTTCCATGATGCCACTGATGTGGCTACTCTTTTATTCTTTTTAAACTCTTACCATCTGTCTTAGTATCAGTTCTAAGACAGAGGAGTGTCAAGGGCTAGGCTGTGGGGGTTAAGTGACTTGCCTAGGGTCACACAGGTAGAAAAATTTGAACCCAGGTCTTTCCAACTCCAGGCTTGACACTCTATCAATTCCACCACCTACTGGACCAATGTGGCTTCACTTCTCAATGGCACCAATTACAACCTGTCCATACTTTCTCAAACTACATCACTTGTCTACAATCTTCCATAATATCTACCCCTCAGGTTTAACCTTCCAAGTGCTACTCTGATACCTATATAATGTTAGAAGACTAGGGGATGGCATCCAGATTGCTAGGTAGTAGTAGGGAATAAAAGTACCCATCTCTATTTTGTAGACAAAGTAACTGAGGGTCAGAAAATTTTTACAGCTAGTAAGTGTTAGAACCCAGTTATAAACCTTAATCTCCTGATCCCAAGAATCACATTCTTTCCACTACATCATGAGACAAATATGGTGTAGATCTTCAGGAAATTGCCATTGGGCCACAGAATACATCACTAAAAAGTCCTTTTAAAACTGTTTGGTATAGCTCCTTCTCCCACATTCATTTTACAGAGGGAGAAACTGAGGTCCAGAGACATTAGCCCATGTACAAACACCTTGGTAGCCAGGTATAATGGATATAGAGCTGGTCTGAGAATTAGGACCATTTGGGTTCAAGTCCTGCATCTGATACATACTGGCAACAGAACACTGTCATGCAGCCAACCTCTCATTGCCTCCACCACATCTTTAACACTGTAGTGGTAGAATAGGAGCTGATATGCTTTGACTGAGAAAATGTCAGCACCAGAGAGTTCTCTATGAACCCAGAAGTACCCTAAAGCCATCCTTTTCTCCCCTCCTTCCCCCCCTCCCTGTCTGTCTCTCTACCCTCCTGTTTCCTTTCCCTTTTCCCTGTCCTCTCCCTTTCCCCTCTCCTTCCTTCCTCTCCTTTTCTTTCTTTCCTCTTCCTCTTCTTTCTCTCTCTGACTATCTCTGTGTGTGTGTCTCTCTCTCTGTCTGTCTTTCTTTCTCTATCTGTCTCTCTCTTCCCCTTCCCTTTTGCCCTCTCCTCTCTCCTTCATTCCTCTCTTCTTTTTCTTCTCTTCTCTCCTCTTCTTTCTCTCTGTCTCTCTCCCTCTTCTCCTCTTCCCTCTCCTCTCTCCTTTCCTCCCCTTCTCTCTTCTCTTTTCTTCTTCTTTCTCTCTCCTGGAACATGGTAAGCACTTAATAAAGTCTTGATGACTGACTGACCAACTCCTACTTGGAGTACTGAGATTCTCAGCTATAAAATGAAGTGACTGAACCAGCTGAACCCTAAGGCCCTTTTGCTCTAATGATCTCTGCCTTTCACTCCCCCACAATCACAGGAAATGGAACAAATCACAGCCTGACTAAACTGGGAAGATCAGGAGTAGTTTTCAGTTATCCAGGGCAACCAATGTTCCCCTTCAAGGCACAGAAAACTGAGAGTTGGCACCAATCCAAAGTAGGAAACTATCTTCTCCCCAAGGAACTAATGAATTCCAAGGCAAGAATGTGTCAAACAAAAATTCTTTATATTTAACACCAACTAGCTATGAACCAGTAAATTCACCCTTATGAATCTCAGTTTTGTAATCTGTGGAATGAGAGTGCTAATAGCTCTCAGAGAAGTTATAAGAGAAATGTTTTGTAACCTCTAAAGTACTATGTTCATCTTAGCTATAATTATTCAGTTACTCATTTCCAAATTATTGCCCCTGTAGATATATGACTGATTGGATCTTCATATAATCACAAGAAGAGAGTATTATTTCAATCTAACATATATGGAAATTGAGGCCCAGAAAGATTAAAATTACTTGCCCATGGTCACGTAACTAGTAAACTCAGCAGAATATCAGAGCTGGAAGAGACCCGAGAAGTCATCTAATCCAACTAGTACCTTAATAAGAGACTCAAGAAGGGAAAAATATAAAATCCCCAATTAAACACCAAAATGGAAATCCTAAAAATCAAAGGGAGATTAATAAAATTAAAAATAAGAAAACTATTAAACTAATAAATAAAACTAGGAGCTTGTTTTATTTAAAAACAAAATAGACAAACCATCAGTTAATTTGATTTTTAAAAAGAAATGAGAAAACCAAGTCTCTCGTATTAAAAATTAAAAGAGTGGACACCCCATCAATGAAGGTGAAATTAAAACAATTATTAGGAGTTATTTTATATAATTATATGCCAATAAAACTAGCAACCTAAGTGAAATGGATGAAAAGTTACCAAAAACATAATTTGCCCAGATTAATAGTAGAGGAAATAGAATACTTAAATAACTATATCTTTTTTTAAAAAAAAGAAATTAAAGACACCATCAATGAGCTTCTCAAGAAAAAATTCCCCGGACCAGATGGAATTACAAATTCTACCAAACATTTAAAGAATTAACTCAGGGATTTATGAGAAAGAACACTATCCACATTCAGAGGGAAATCTGTAAGAGTAGAAACACAGAAGAAAAACAACTGCTCAATTATATGGGTCGATGGGGATATGATTGGGGATATAGAATCTAAATGATCACCCTAGTGTAAACATCAACAACATGGAAATAGATTTTGATCAAAGACACACGTAAAACCCAGTGGAATTGCACGTTGGCTACAGGAAGGGGTGGTGGGAGGGGAGAGAAAGAATATGATTCTTGTAACCAAGGGAAAATGTTCTAAATGGACTAACTAAATAAATTTTTCAAAAAATTTAAATAAAGAATTAATCTCAACACAATATAAAAGCTGTTGGTGGGGGGTCTGAACTGGAAAACAATTTGAAACCATGCCTCAAGGACCATAAAATTGTTCATACCCTCTGATCCAGCAATACCACTACTAGGTCTGTACCTTCAAAGATAGGAGGAAAGGGCCTATTTATACAAAAAAAAAATTATGGCAGCTCTTTTTTGTGGTGACAAAGAACTAGAAAGTGAAGAGTTGTCTGTCACTTGGGGAATGACTGAACAAGTTGTAATAAATGAGTATAATGGAATACCATTGTGCCATAAAAAATGGCAAATAAGACAACCACAAAAGAACTAGAAAAATTTATATGAAAGGATGCAAACTGAAGTGAGCAGAATGAGAATAGTTGTACACAGTAACAACAATAATATACAATGACCAATGGTGAATCCATTAACTATCATCAGTACTGCAAGGACCCAACACAAATCCAAGGGACTTGTGAGAAGGAAAGAAAGAATGGGAAATACCATACATTTTGGTCTGCATTCAGACTCCATCAGTTCTTTCTTGTAGGGAAGATGGCATTTTTCATCATGAGACTCCAAGACTGTCTTGGATCACTGCACTGCTGAGAATAGTTAGGTCATTCACAATTGTTCATCAAAAAATATTGCCATCACTATATACAGTGGTTCTGGTTCTGCTCATTTCACGTCTGCATCAGTTCATGTAAATCTTTCCAGATTCTTCCAAAATCATCCTGCTTGTCATTTCTCATAGCACAACAGTATTCCATCATAATCATATACCACAACTTGTTCAGCCATTCCCCAATTGATGGATAATTTCTCAATTTCCAATTTTTTGCTACCGCAAAAAGAGCTATAACATATTTTTATAAATAGGTGCTTTTACTTTTTTTAAAAACTCTTTGGGATACAGACCTTGTTATGATATTAATGGATCAAAGGGTATGCAGTTTTAGAGTTCTATGAGAAATAGTTCCAAATTTTCCAACAGAATAGTTGGATTAGACAATGGAGTCTTTCTTAAAATGATAAATATTACCCATATAAAACCAAAAGTAAGCACTATTTATGATAATCCATACTTAAAGCCTCAATAAAATCAAAAGTGAAATAGGATCACCACAATTAGTTAATATTATACTAGAATCCCTAGCTGTAGCAATAAGACAAAAAATGAAGAATAAAAATAGGTAATGAGGAAATTAGATTATTATTTTTTGTAGATGATATTATGGCATGCTTAGAAAATTCTAACAAATCAACTAAAAAATTGTTGAAACAATTAACAACTTCAGAAACATTGCAGAATATAAAATAAACCCACGTAAAGCATCCACATCTCTCTCTATACACTATCAGAAAGACCCAATAGCAAAAGATGGAAATAGAAATTCCATTTTAAATAACTGCAGAAAATTCCTGCCAAAATAAACCCACAGATAACACGAATAAAATTACAAAATATTTTTCACACAAATAAAAACCTATCTAAAAAGTGAAGAAATATGAATTCCTCATGGGTAAATGGAGCCAATATAATAAAAATGACAGCACTACCCAAGTTAATATACTCATTCAGTGTCATACCAATCAAACTACCAATGAACTATTTTATACATCTAGAAAAAATAATAACAAAATTCATCTGAAAAATCAAAAGGTCAAAAATATCAAGATAGATGGCCTTATAGTTCTAGATTTCAAAATATATCACAAGCAGTAATCATCAGAACAATTTGCTACTGGCTAAGTAATAGAGTGGTAGATTAGTGGAATAGATTAGTTACACATTCACAGTAGTAAAATAATCATAGTAATCTACTGTATGATAAACCCAAATATTCAAGCTTTTGGGGAAAGGACTCAACATTTGACAAAAATTACTGGAAAAACTGGAAAGTAGTTTGGCAGAAACACTATATACTAAGATAAGGTCAAAATGGCTAAATAACTTAAATATAAAGAGTAATATTATAAGTAAATTAATGGAATATAGAAAATATGCCTGTCATATCTATGAATAAGGAAAGAGGTTATGTTCTGACCAATCAAGAAGTAGAGAAGATTACAAAAAGTAAAAAATCAAACTATCAATTTCAATTATATGAAATTATAAGACATCTTTCACAAACAAAACGAAGGCAGCCAAAAGTAGAAGAAAAACAAGAATAGTTAAGGATGGGGTGGAATTTTATAGTAAGTTTCTCTGATAAAGGCCTCATTTCTCAAACACACAGAGAACTATGACCAATTTTTAAAAATAAGAGCCATTCCCCAGTTGAGAAATTGGTGGATATTCCTAAAATTAATTCATATTCTAACTACAGGACTGAGTGTGATAAAAGGAGAGAGAGAGAGAGAGAGAGAGAGAGAGAGAGAGAGAGAGAGAGAGAGAGAGAGAGAGAGAGAGAGAGAGAGAGAGAGAGAGAGAGAAAGAGACAGACAGAGAGAGAGAAACAGAGAGAGAGAGACAGAGAGACAGAGAGACAGAGACAGAGAGACAGAGAGAGACAGAGACAGAGAAATTGGCAAAGGACATGAACAAGTAGTTTTCAGAAGAAATCAAAGCTATCAATAGTCACATAAAAAATGTTCTCGATCACTATTGATTTGAGAAATATAAATTAAAACAACTCTAAGATACCATCTCACACCTATCAGATTGGCTAACATAACAGAAAAGGAAAAATGACAAACATTGATGGGGATAAAGAAAAATTAACACACTAATGCACTATTGGTAGAATTGTGAACTAGTCCAACTATTCTTGAGAAGAGTTTATAACTATTCTCAAAGGCTATAAAAATTATGCATACCCTTTGACCCAGAAGTATTACTGCTATGTTTGTATCCCAAAGAGATCAAAGAAAAGGGGGAAAAGCCTATATGTACAAAAATATTTATAGTAGGTAGTTCTTTTTATGGTGGCAAAGAATTGGAAACCATAGGGATGCTGATTAAGCTTTGGTATATGATTATGATGAAATAATATTTTTCTTTAAGAAATGATAAAAATAGTTTCTGAAAAATGTAGGAAGACCGATGTAAACTGATGTAAAATAAAGTGAGCAGAATCAGGAGAATACTGTACACAGCAACAACCACATTGTAAGGACAATCAACTATGAAAGACTTAGCTACTCTTATCAAGACAATCATCTAAGATGATCGCAAAGGACTCATGTTGAAAAATGCTATCTACCTTCAGAGAAAGAACTGATGATCTCTTAATGTAGAGTGAAGCATACTTTTAAGTTTTTTTCTTTATTTTTATTAATTTTGTGTTTTCTTTTACAACATGAATAGTATAGGAATATATTTTGCATGTCTTCACATGAATAATTGATAGCAAATTACTTGCTTTCTCAAAGGGAGGAAAGGTCCAGGAGGGAGATAGAGAATATGGACCTCAAATTTTTAAAAATGAGTTAAAATTTTTACATGTAATTGGGAAATATTTAATTAAATGAGATAAAATTAAAAAATAATAAAATCCTCTCCTGTACCTTTAAAAAAAACTTTCCAGATAACTGAATTTTCCATCAGCAATTTTGCTTGGCTTGGACTCTTCAAAGGTAATGCCTCTGCACCAAGTGTCTGTTGATGGTTCCCCAACTCTCTCCTTTCGGCTTCCTTTTTGTGTGCTATCTTCCCTCATTAGATGATAAGCTCCTTGATGTCAAGAACTTTTCCTTTTCCTTATTTGTATTCCTAGCATTTAGGTCAGTGCTGATATATATAGCAGGTACTCAATAAATGTTTATTGATTTGAATTTTAAAAAATAATCTGTTAGATTTCATCTAATAGAACTTGGTACATGCAATCTCTCTGGATCCTGATTGTCATCTGGTATTAGTAATCTCTCCCTTTGTTCCATATACAAATTTTATAAGTATTTCATCTCTGCTTTCATCCTAGTCATTGATGAAAAATGTTAAACAGCAGAAGCTGGGTCCCTGAGGCATGCCACTGAAAATGTCTCTCTAAACCAGAGGCTCTTAAACTTTGTAAAGTCATGGTCTCCTTCATCAGTCTGATAAACTCTATGGAGTCCTCAGAATGACATTTTTAAATGCATGAAATAAAATTCATAGAATTACAAAGAAAACTAATTATACTGAAATATACATATATTTAACTCACCCACCCCAAGTTAAGAACTCTTCCTCTAAATTTACATTAAACTGTTTATGACTACTCTTTGGATCTATTACTTAATTGGTTCTGAATCTCCCCAAGGAGACTATAGTCACTGAGCACATATATCTCCATTTTGTTCAGAAAAATATCATTAATTTGTCTAATGCTTTTTTCTGAAATATGACTTTATTTAGGTCTACAGTTTCTGCTGATCTACAAACTGGCAATGCTATCAAGAAAAGCAATGATATTAGTGGTAATTGTAAGTAATGGAACCACAACTTGAACAGAGATCTTTGGACTCCCATGCCAGATTTTTTCCACTAATAAATTTTACCTTGCTATTATTTATGAAACTACAAAATATAAATCTTATTTAGTTAAATGCTAAAAGGTCCATTGGCACAGTGGATCCTCTTGAAATGGTTATTAAAACAACAGCTACAAGAGTCAAAAAGCATAGCTGATTGAATTGTCGTGTCAGCAAATATTTACTGAGTGCCCAGCAGCTTGAAGGGACTTTCTTTAGGTAACATGGACTCCAAACACATTTGCTCACAAGACCAGTTTCTAATAGTTAACATGAAAAGCACACCCACATTTTCTTGGTTAATTTGTTCCTGCAATATGTAAACTTAAATTCAGAAAAATGTAGTTATGATATGGAACTAATTTACTAATTGACAAAAAATCCATTGCAATCCAAAGAGATGATACACATAGCTTCTTCTGGATGTTTTGCAAAGGGGGTTGGGTTTACGTTATATTAAAAGAAATCAATCATTTAACATGAAGCTGATCTTATGTGACTAACTTGCACAGGGTAGTATCTAGAAGGCTAAGTGCTAGAAGATATACAAAGATCAATGATTCTATAGAAAATTAATCTCTCAGAGGGTAAAAAGAATAGATGAGCGTATAAGAAGTGAGCCTTTAGGACTCACAGAGAGTATGAACATGTCCACACGCCTTCACAGGGTGTAAGTGACTGAGTCTCAATGACTGGGAATAATTGGAGATGATTTCATTAGCACAGGTTGTTATGGGTATGACTCAACCCTTGGGGCTGGGAGCTGCTATTAGGAAAGAGAAATCCTACTGTAGTAAAAACCAATCTCTGCCCCAAAGGAGCTTATATTATACTGAAGAAGATGGCATGCCCTACATGAAGAAGAGGAAGGAGACCAGTTTGGCTGAAGTATAGTGTGAATACAGGAGAACGACAGGAAACAAAGCTGAAAAAGTAGGTTGAAGTCAGATTATGATGGCTTTAGACGCATAAAATAAGATATGTAGAATTACAAAGGAAATTGAAAATATAGATGCGATTTTTTCCCAATCAATTTCACGGACCCCAAATTAAGAATTCCTGATATAGAAACAATATGTGGAAATTACCGAGATAGCGACAGAAATAGGCTTCATATAAGACAAAAATTCTTAACAATTAGAATAATTCCAGAGTGAGATGGGGTACAGTAGCATTTCTTTCTATCCCTAGCAACTAAGAGTAGTTCTTGACACACAGTAAGTACATTCAATCCCTTCATACAGTGTAATCTGTGCCTGGAGTAAAGGTCTTCCTTGTGTCCACTTCTTAAAATACCTAGTCTCCTTCTAGGACTTAGCTCAAGTAGTACTTCCTATGTGGATCCCCTTATCTGCCATTGCCTTCCCTGAAAAGATGATCTCATATCTATTTTGGATATGCCCATTTATGCTCATCTCATTTCCCTGGCTCCTGGAGGGCTAGGACTGTCTTACTTTTGTCTTTGTGTCCTTGGTATATAGCACATAGTAGGTACTTAATAAATATTTGTTTGATTGATTGATTGACTCTGTCAGTGAGCTTTAAAGGCATGATTCTGAGGCTGGTTCTGGCAGGGCTCAATTCTCCCTCACTGAGAGAAAGCATATTCTTGACTGTGAAATGGATACAGGAGGGAAGGGGGTCTGAAATAATACCCGAGGAAGGCAAGTATATAGGGAAAGTATTTACCTATTATTGAGGAGCTGATGCAAGACTGAGCCCAGAGTCCCAGGAAAAAGAGATAATCCACTAAGGTTATCTCTCTTGCTTCCTAAAAGCGTTTCTAAAAATAAAAAGGAATTCTCTGAGCCAGCCAGGGGAGAGTGTTAATAATTAACCCTTGTGGAGGCCTGGTTAGGGGAGTACATTTAGATGATTGCAAACGTTGCTCACATTTAACACGCTAGAGACCTAACTTCAGGAAAAACATTCTTTTGGTAATTGACAGACTGAAAGAATACTGGACACTAAAATATTTTTATCAGCCTGATAAAATCATCAGTGACTCTTATCCATACTGAAGTTCACCTTATTTCCTGAGCCTCCTAGATTCCACAGCAAAGCAAAGACCAATAACCTTATTTACAGGAAAAGCTGTAATAGTAAGAGTCTGGAACCCTGGTTTCTAGTCCCAGTTCTTCCACTTGCTAAGTGACCTTGGTCAAGTCCTTTCAATTCTCTGGTCCCTACTGTCCTCGTCTGTAAAATGAGAGGCTTGGAACTAAGTGATTTTATTTTTTTAACTCTTAGTTTCTATCTTAGAATCAATACTGTGTATTGGTTCCAAGGTAGAAGAACAGGAAGGGCTAGGCAATTGGAGTTAAATGACTTGCCCAGGGTCACACAGCTAGAAAGTGGCTGAGGTTAGTTTTGAACCAGCGACTTCCCTTCTTTGCAGAAGGCTTGACTCCCAATCCACTGAACCACTAGCTTCCTCTCAAACTAAGTAACATTAAAAGGCTCTAACATTCTATTCCACAATTTCCAAGATTACTAGAATCACCTCCCATCCTACCTGAAGGTGATATGCTCAAGAATTCTCTTCTATAAATTCATAGGCCCTTACAAAAAAGTATAAAGAAGTACTTCATAAACCTTACAGCACCATATAAATAATAATTTGTTATTATTAATTATTATTATATTGAAATAAATAGACCATAAGTGTACTTACAGGCAAGATGCCTAATTTTCATTTGGTTTACTTTGGGGCCCTCCATCTCCTAACTATGTAGGCCAGTGTTTATTTTTAAACTTCAAGTTTGGAATTGGTGCTCTTTTTTCTTTTAACCTATGAATTCCCTTAAAACTGATGACTAGGATTATTGTTAAGTCACCCAGCCACTCTGAGTAAATACCATTCAGTCAGCCTCACTCCACTAAGGATCTAGTTTCTGCAGATTAACAAAATGATTTTTAAGGTCTCAGAATTTCAGTGTATACCATTGCAACTCATATTACCCATAAACTCTGAAACTAAGGGATCTAGATGGCATGAATGAGTGTGATTTAGTGGTAAAGAATCATCTGTTAGAATAGGGACTAAAGAGGATGTTAAGTCCAAACCCTTCGTTTTTTAAAATTATTGAATTTTTTAAAGTTTGATTGATACATTTTGTTTTAATATCATGATCGGTTTTCCTTAGTCCCATTCCTAAGAAAAACCATTTCAACAAAATTGACATACAGTGGCTGAATGTAATAGCATATAGCATCGTCTATGTCTATATTCTTGCTACTGCAAAAAGGGACACTTGTTTCATTAGTTGTTCTGACGTTTGTATCTAATCAGAATCCAGCTGCCTTTTGGGTTTGTTTTCATTGCAATCAGCGCGTATCTTGTTCTGGTGCCATTCACCTCATTCAACACCAGTTCATAGGAGTCTTCCTATGTTTCTCTGAATTCCCCTTATTCATTAATTTTGACAGTTTCTGAAGGGAGGATAGTCCTTTGCTGTGAGGGCTTATTGATTTTTTTCAGGGTTTTTCATTCACCTTTGGCATTTACCTTTCACCCAACTCTCACCTATGGCTCCAAGAAGCTAGGGTATTTGCAGCAGCCACACTCAGGTAAAACCATCTTGGCAGATAGCTTAAACCAGGTTGAGGGTAACTGAAAAAGCCTAAAACCCATCAGTTAGTGAGGGAAATGTCTACCCAAAACACATGAGGACTTCCCCTGGTAGAATGAAAGAATGAGCACAATTTGTCCCAACAGCCATGGAGGCAGCTAAAGCAGGGACTATGGAGTGCCTAGAGCTTGGTGAGACATCAAAGATGCCAAGGCCATCCATTGCATCCTGGGCCATCACCAGTTATCCTGATTTGTGTGGCCAGTGGACTTGGATTACTGGAAGAGAGAGTGAGGCTGAGGACTTCGTGCAACTGCCTCACTTAAATCTAATTCACTCATAAGTCAAGATATTACTCCATGATGTCATAAGTCCTCTTTGAAACAAAGGACAAACAACCATAACCCAATAATAAGTCATTACAGTTCATTCAGGACTCTCCAATGGATGGGTAATCATTCTGTTTCTGGAGTTTTGCTACCACAAAAAGTACTACCACAGATATTTTGGTGTATATGGGACCCTTCTGCCTCTGACTTCTTTGGGAATGGATGCCCAAGGGGAGAATTACTACAGAAAGTATGATGAATAATTCAAAATTTCAAAGTCTTGTGTTGTTAGACAAAGAGGCTAAGGCCCGAAAGGAATATGTGACTTGACCAGGGTGACAATATTGATTAAGGTCAAAACTAGGACTTTATCAGTCCACATCTCATTCCCAGAAGTGTGTTGCACAGATAATGAATGAGAATGTTCATATTTTGGGTTTTATACTTACAAACACTTTTTAAGCATTGTACAAAGTCCACTGGAGAAGGAAATAGCAAACACTCCAATATCTTTGCAAAGAAAACCCCATATGGGATATGATTGGGGGATATAGACTCTAAAAGATCAGTCTAGTGCAAATGTCAATAATATGGGAATAGGTCTTGATCAATGACACATTTAAATCCCAGTGGAATTGCTCATTGGCTATTGGAAGGGGTGGGGGAGAGAAAGAACATGACTCATGTAACAGTGGGGAAATATTCCTAATTAATTAATTAATTAATTAATTAAAATTTTCCAAATAAATAAATAAAAATGAATTTGTTAGAGAAAAAAAAAAGAAAGAAACCCCACATGATGTCGTGAAGAGTCAAATATGGCAAAACAACTGAACAACAATGGGCAAAAGCACTGTCTTACATGCTGGGGATACATATAGAAAAGTTAGAGACTTCATGCTGTCAAGGAGCTCACATTCTAATGGAGGCAATACCACAAAGAGAAGTTTCCGCTCCAAGTAACAGAGAATATCCATTGATGTTTGGATGTATAGCAAAACCTAAGGTAATGCACCTGCTTTAATTTCATTTCCATTGACTTTATCATATCAATTTCTGATGTTGAACTATTTTACAGAGCCAAGAATGTTAATGGCTAGCACTCTCCTGTCTGGGTTTTCAGTAACTATGGCTACAATACGCACAAAAGCAGTTGCCATGTTGCAGCTCAATGGGGGTTGCTTCCTGGGATGATAGCTTTGGGAGCTCTGTTAGAAACATAACCAAAGACTATGGAGTTATTGCTCCTCTCCGGGTTCTTGGGCTTACCTAATTTGGTAGTAGCTGATCAGTAGTTGGTGATGGCAAAAAGAAAGGTGGATCCCTCATGCATGGTAATTGCTTGCCTCCATGATAAGTATGGGCTCAGACTGGAAGCAGGGCCAATGGTCTCCAGACCTACTATTCCCAGAGCTCTCCCTTATGGGGATCTGGGCTCTTTGGATAAGGGCAGAAGGGAAAGTGATATAATAGTGGGGTGTTGGCTTCCCTGGCATATGCCACCTCTTCCCTCTTTCAGGGGACCTTGCCCTGTCACCTTTCCAGTCTTTTTATATCTTATACCCCACCCCCATATATTTTGGAATCTGGTAACTTGGGTCTCCTTGCTCCTTGTTTCTCACATAATACACTCTATCTTCCAACTCTGGGCATTTCCACTAACTGTCCCCCATGGCTACAATGCTCTTCCTCCTTAATTCTCCTTCCTGGATCCACTGACTTCCTTCAAGTCTTAGCTAAAATCTTACTTTCTACAGGGAGTCTTTTGTAATCCCTCTTAACACCAGTTTCACTCAGTTAATTATCTCCCATTTATCCTGTCTACAGCTTGTTCATACATGGTTATTTGCACGTTGTCTCCTCCATCAGACTGTGAGTTCCTTGAGAGCAGGGATTATCGTTTGCCTTTTCTCATATCCCCAGCACGTAGTACCTGGCATATATTGGACGATTCATAGTATATTGACTGACTGACTGACTAACTGCCTGCAGTAGGCTGGCTTCTCTTAGTATCTAGACTTTTTGAGTGTCTGTGAGAAGCTGACTCAGATTTTTAGCATACAACAACCGGGGGAATGAGGCATCTCTATCTTCCCATTTGAGTGTTCTTATTTCTGCTAAAGACCAAAAATATCACAATCATAATCATTTTGATGTGATATTTAATATGCATAAATCAAATAGAATAAACATGAAATGCTCTCCTCGGTAGGAGGAAGAAGGGAGGCAAAGGCAACGATTAGATAAAACAGAGTCTCTGGGACCAACAAGACAGATACAAAAACAATTGCACAGAATAATACGTACTAAGGGAAATGTGTCCAAGGGGAGAGATACAAGCAAAATGCTACATGATACCTGATAAGGGAGTCGTTGCAACAGCGGACGGGACTGAGGGTCGCTTTCTAGCATTTGTGTTAGGTTTGAGAGCAGAGCTAGGAATCTATCAGGCAAGTGTGAAGAAAGCATTCCATTCCCTTCCACCATGAACAAAAGCACAAAGGCAAGAAAGCCCTGGAGATACATGGGAGAGAATGAAGATACAGTTTGGCTGGAGCTCAGAGTATATGAAGGGGAACAATTTAAAATAAGGCCTGGAAAAGAGAGAGGCACTAGACTATGGAGGGCTCTGAATGCCCTATGAAGGAGTTTGAACTTTATTCAGTATATATAAACTTCTCTGTTGAGCATTTGCAATTCTTTACAGGCTTCCCCCTTTTTTACCTTTCTAGTCTTTCATACATATTATTCTTCTCCACACACTCTACAGACCAGCCATATTGGCCTATTTGTTGTCCCCTACATATAATGCTGCATCTCCCATCTCTATACTTTGGCATTGGCTGGCCCCCATGCTTGTAATGTACTCCCTCCTTACCTCTGCCTTTTGAAGCCCTGATTTCCTTCAAAACTTCACTTAAACAGCACCAAAAGCATCACCAAGATGCCTTCCCTGATTCCTCCAGGGGCTAGTCTTGGTGTTTTCCATTCCAAAATTATTTTGTATATATTCTATCTTTATTTATGTATATGTGTTGTCTCCCCTGGTTAAAGTGTACTAAGTTCCCTGAAATTGAGGATTGTTTAACTTTTGTCTTTGATAATTTTTTTTGCTCATTTGCTCATTAAATGATCAATTGATAGGCAATAGAGAACCATTAAAGTATTTTAAAGAGAAGAATGACATGACATTCTGTATATGAGTGAAGTTCATCAGGCAGAAGTTGGAAGGATGCTTTGGAGGGAGGAGAAATGGATGCAGAAAGTCTTGATGTGGTATAATCAAGCAAAAAAAAAAAAAAACCACTGTGACTTCTAATAGGAGAGAGAGTTAATTGCTCTTCATCATCTGGGTGCTAATCTGGCTCCAATAAGGTTACATGTGTAATTGCAATAGAACTGCCCTCTTCTCTAATGTCTTGGTATGGTTTTCAGTAGAAGAAATCAAAGTATCTATAGTGATATGAAAGACTCTAAATCATTAACAATTAGCAATTAATAATTCATCTAAATCACTAATAATCAATTAAAAATGAGAGATGTACAATTAAAACTACTCTGAAGTACAACTCATACCTGTCAGATCAAATTGGCTAATATGACCAAAAAAAAAAAAGGAAAATGACAAACGTTGGAGGGGATGTGGAAAATTCGAGACACTAATGCACTACTGGTGGAGTTGTGAATTGGTCCAACCATTGTGGAGAACAATTGGAACTATGTTCAAAAAGCTATAAAACTGTGTGTTCCCTTTGACCTCACAATACCAGTACTAGGTCTGTATCACAAAGAGATCAAGGAAAATAGAAAAAGGGCCTATATGTACATATATATATATATATATATATATATATATATATGTACATATATATTATAGCAGCTCTTTTTTGTAGTGACAAATTGTAGGGGATACCCATCAAGTGGTGAATGGCTGAACAAGTTGTGGTATATGATTGCAATGGAATACTATTATGCTATAAGAAATGACAAACAGGATGGTTTTTTAAAACCTGGGGAGAAATGAGCAGAACCAGAAAAACATTGCAAATAACAACAGCAATATTGTAACAATGATCTACAATGATCTACTGTGAAATGTGTAGCTACTCTAATCAATGCGATGATCCAAGACAATTTCAAAGGACCAGTAATGAAAAATGCTATCCAGAGGGAGGACTGATGAATTCTGAACTTGAATACCAATCATATTACTTTCATTTTATTTATTTTTCTTCCTTTTTTTGCAACATAGTTAATATGGAAATGTTTTGCATGACTTCACATGTATAATAAGTATCTCATAGCTTGCCTTCTCAATGGGTGAGGGAGGGACTGGGGAGAGGGAAAGAATTTGGAAATCAATTTAAATTTTTAATGAATCCTAAAACTAAGTTAATTAAATTTATTTTAAAGTTCCTGATGTTCACGCTGGCCACCCAGTAGTTTGTACAAACTGCTTTCAGAGAAAGCAGAAGTTTTTATTCTCATTTCTAAAGAATAGAAAGTATGGGGAGTCAATTCCTTTAAGGTAGCAACAATGTCCCAAAGAAGCAATCTCCCTTACCTCTTGACTAAATCCGAACTGTAAGAAAACATACACAAAGAAACACAGAAATACAGTTCAGAGGTTCCTTTGCCATGGATTCAAAACCACATACTGAAATTTGGCAAAACAGTGTCCTTTCATGCCAACTGCTACAAAAACATACCATTCTTTTTTGAAAGCTCTGTGGACAGAGATTTTCCCAAAAACAATAAGAATGGTAAATAAAATCTCTCCATATAATGCAAATTGGATAAATATTTCCAGATTTTTATAATATACATCAAATACTAAAAAGCATCCCTTGACTTGGCAACTGTGTCTAATTCTGTACTTCCCTCAGATTTTACTAATTATAGAAATCAACAAACTCAGTATTCTAGAAAGGTATTGTGCTATAGGGTATCAAGATGAAGTCCAAAAGGTCTGTGTCAGTAAAATAGTACTTTAAGAGATGGCATCTGGGGACCATTGCAGTCAAGTTGTGTTTTGAAAACTATATTCACCCATAAACAGTTCACAATTTTTCCACTGCTCTTATAAAGTCTTCAAAGGGTCAGAATTCCAAATCCTAAAAAAATTATAGCTTGCCAAAAGAGATGTTATATAAACAGAAACAAATCTTCTATTTCCTCCTCATACTTTAGGTTACAGAAAGTAGAATTAAATAAATAAATCGGAGTCAAGGGAAGGGATATAGAGCTCTTCTTTATTAAGGCATTTACTAAGACTTATGGATACATCAAAACCAAGATTTTTGGTGCAGCAGTTGTGGCCCCAAGTATAACCAAAGAAGATAATTCCAAGACTAGGAATTCAATTAATTTAATTAATTCATTTAATCAATCAGCATTCAATAGGTCTACCCATCTATACCACATTTGAGATCATAATCAAATGAATAAAAAATAATAGGAGACATTTGTGAGAGTACTGCATTTCTGATAAGGCTATAAACCTCAGTAATGGATTACATTTCTCAAAGTGTGTGGACTCCAAGAGTGATCACTCACAGAAAAAGTTCTGAGGACTATATGAAATTAAGTGAGATAGGCTCTAGTAAATCAATCACAGGGAAATGATGAGAAAAAGACACTGAGAGAAACCAGCACACCAGGTCTAGACAAAGACACTATTTTCAGTGGTGGCATCCAAGAACCCTGGAGTCTCAGCATATTCCTGTGACCCCCCTAGAACAGTGATGGTGAACATTTTAGGGACAAAATGCCCAAATTGTACCCTCACACTACATGTGAGCCACCCCTTACCCCAGACAGGGGAGGGAGGAAGTACTCCCATTGTACTTCTGGGCAGAGAGATGGATGAAGTGAAAAATGTCCTCAGGCCCAGTGGAGAAGGGGAGGGGAGCAGCCCCCTACAGCATGTGTGCCATAGGTTTGTCAACATAGCCCTAGAATCAGAAAAGGAAATAGATGAGCTATGAAAAAAATGCCAAAAGAAACTAATGATGAGCTGACCAACTTTCAGTCTAGCTGTTCTAAGCATTATGTCATGAGTTACCTATTCCAGAGATGTGACTCTTAGAGAAACTACTTCCCAAGTAACTCTTCTGAAAAAGTGGGAATGAGGCTATACTCATTTAAATAAAGAAATCCTTTTCCACACATATATAGGATGTCCTAAGAAATCTTAATGGAAGTGTATACATACACAAACACACACACACACATATATACATGCATATACTTTTCTGTGTTGTATGTATACTTAGATATGTATATATACATAGATATATAATAAATATGAATATGAGTAATATATTTAATTTCTGGTGAGGATGTGTAAGAGGAAAAGAATAAAGTGAGGTAGGCTCTCAGACACTTGTTATATTCAATACACTATATTTTTGCCTAGCTTAAAGTTAAACTGTTGTTGCTGTGTACTTGGGGAAATAAAATAAAATCTAGCAAAAAAATAATTAGGAAGTCAATCATCTAAAGTTTCCTTCTTTTGCTACATCCTTGGCTTAGTCAATAATTCCCTTCAGTGTTATGAACATTAAGTACATGCCTCTCATACCTCAGGCACTATGCTGAGCTAAGAAACAAAGACAAAAAAGGAAAGAGTCTCAACTCTCAAAGAGCTTACATTCTACTAGGTGGAGAGGAAGGAGGGAAAGTTACCCCTAGATTAATCTGAAGGGGAAGAGATCACTGTCAATAGCCACTGGAGGGAAATGAGGGGTAGGGTAGGGAGGTGATCTGGAAGGGTTTCCTGAAGAAAGTGGCATTTACTTGGAAACCTGAAGGAAGATAGGCAGGTGAAAATGGTAAAAGTGCTTCAAGAAATGAGTGACAACTTGTACAAATACCTTAACTGACTTCACCCATTCTGTCTTTACTATCAGGCAGGATTTGGGACTACATCACTATTTCCCTCATATTCAATCATGGCAGCCCCCATCCCTCTCATTCCCTTCTCTCACTGCAACATACTAGAATCACAGAACTTGAGAGTTGGAAGGGACCTCTTTGGTTATCTAGTTCAATCTGTACACCAAAGGAATCCCCACTGTAATACGCTCTACAAGGAAGAGTGTGATTATGTTTAACAATCATCTCTCTGAAAAATAAAATGTACTTGCAATACACTTCAAATTTAATCTGCATTATTATTTTCTCCATCACGTTCTTAAATCCAGACATTCAATGAAGCAATGAACCAAGCCCTGATTTATGGTTTCTTTTGCTGATTTCCAAAGTGTAAATGTTTACACTGAAAATTTAATGATGGTCCCTTTCTCACCAGTTTGAATGAATTTCAACACATCTTTGACTACAAGTAATCATTTAATCTCTGCTTGAAGACCTCTAAGGCAGGGAAAACCCACCATCCCTTGAGACAAGTCATTTCATTTCTTTTAAAGACTAAGTTGATAAGAAGCTTCCCTCCCAATAAGATGGCACTTGCCCTTTGCGACTTCCATGTTTTGCATTTGGTTCTGCCCCTTTGTAGCTAAGTAAAATAAATCTAATCCCTCTTCCACCCTTGACATGACAACCCTTCAAATACTAGAAGATATCTTTCATGTCCTTCCTGAATATTCTCTTCTCTAGGAGTATGTGTATCCCTTAGGCCAAGCTGGATCTGGTTTCCTGGGATCTCTTACATTGGTTTGGAATTTCTCATTTAGAACCTAAAATTCCTCCCTGATTTGGGGACTACCAGTACTCAGGCAAGTGAGACAGCTAATATGAGTCACTTTGCATGTCTTAGAAGAAACTATAACTCCTAGAATCAACATAGGACAGGAGGATGAATACTGAACTTGGAGTCCTAGGCCTTGAGTTCAAATCCCAGCTTTGCTATTTGTTACTTATGTAACCTTGAAAAAATTATTTGACCAGTCCAGATTTCAGTTTCCTTCCTTATCTGTTAAATGAAAGGTTTGGATTAAACCACCTCCAAAGTTCATCCCAACTCTAGATCCATGACCCTGTAAGTAAAACTTGTTTATATGGGTATATGATTTGCAGTTTTGGTTTTAAAAGATTACTCTATTATAAAAATGAATAATATGGAAATAGAATTTGAGTGATAATATATGTATAATTCAGTGAAATTGTCAGCTCTGGGAAGAGAGAGGGAGAAACAAGAATCATGTAACCATAGAAACAAATTTAAATTTAAAAAAATAATTAATTCTTCACTTATCCATAGGTCTGATGGATAAACTGCTTTGTGCTCCCCTAATTCATTTATGGTATCACCCTTTATTTCTAAAGTAGGTATCCATTTTGACTTTACTTTAGTGTATGGCATGAGGTGTTGTTCTATGCCAATAATGATGAACCTTTGGAGATGGAGTGCTGGCCCCCCCCCACCCCAACCCCCCCCCCCCAGACTGAGTGCTGTGCCTAACCTCCCACCAGAGACAAGAGTGCCATGCCCTTCTGCCACACAGAGTGCTGGGTGCACCTTGCCTCACCCCCTTACCCTACACAGAGGAGGGAGAAAGTGCTCCCATTGGACTACTAGGTGGAAGGGGCAGGTGATGTGAAAACATGTCCTCAGGCATGGTGGAGAAGGGAAAAAGAGCAGCTCTACCTGAGTCCCTCTGCCTTTCCAGTAACAAACTCTAGGTGGAGAGAGGGCAGCAATGTGCCCATAGAGAGTACTCTGTGTGCCATCTTTGGCACCCATGAGATAACTTTGCCATCACTGGCCTATGCCTAGTATCTGCCATACTCTTTTGTTGTTTTCCCAGCAGGTTTTGTTGAATAGTGAGTTCTTCTGCCAAAAGCTTGGATCGTTGAGTTTTTCAAGCACTAGCTTACAGTGGTCATATATCACCCTGTGTTGAATGCCTAATCTATTTCACCATTCTATTTCTTAGCCAGTACCAGATTGTTTTGATGATATAATCTGAGATTCAGTACAGGAAAGCCACATTTCTTCATATTTTTTATTAATTTTCTTAATATTCTAGATTTTTGTTCTAGATTAATTTTATTATTTTTTCTAGCTATATGAAATATTTTGGGGGTAATTTGAGTGGTATGGCACTGAATAAGTAAATTAATTGAGATATAATTGTCGTTTTTATTATATTGACTCAGTCTACTGTAAAGATAGGATTCTCTCTCCCCTTCTCTATTTTTAGCTAATCAAATCAGCACTTAAAGTACCACTAATATGCATTAGGGATATTAGTCTATAGCTTTCTTTATTTTCATTCTTTCTGGTTTAAGTTTCAACAACTTATTCATGTCATAAAAGGATTGAGGTAGAGTTCCTTCCTCAGCTATTTTTCAAAAGAGTTTATATCATATTTGGAATTAGTTACTCTTTAAATGTTTGGTAGAATTCACTTGTGAATTCATCTGACCCTGGGGTTTTTCATTTTAGGGAAGTTGTCTAGTTTTGTTTTAATTGCATATCCAATTCGATGATCTACTCTTTCTTAGTTTTATTGATGTAAACATTTAGAGATAGAACTTTCCCCCTAAGTACTATTTCCACTGAATCCTAAAAACGTTAGTATGTTGTCTCCTTATTGTCATTCTCTTTAATAAAATTTGTGGTTGTTTCTATGATTTCTTCTTTGATCTACTCATTCTTTAGGATGAGATTATTCAGTTTCCAATTAATTTTTAGAACTTTTTTTCTCCAGCTCTTTCTTCAGGATAATTCTTATTATATAGTGGTCAAAAATGATGCATTTGTTATTTCTATTTTCTGCATTTGGTTGTGAGGCCTTTATGCCCTATTATATGACCTTTTTGTGAAGATGTCAGGTATTGCTGAGAAAAAAGATATATTCCTTTCTATTCCCATTCAGTTTTCTCCAGAGGTCTATTGAGTCTAATTTTTGTAAAGAATCTATTCTTCTCTTTAATTTATTTCTTGTTTATTTTTTTGTTTGATTTATGTAATTCTGAGAGGGGAAGGTTAATGTCCCCTATTAATATAGTTTTGCTGTCTATTTCTTCTTGTAACACATAATTTCTACTTAAGGAATTTTGATATCATTTAGTGCATATACATTTATTGTTGAAATTACTTCATCATCAATGGTTCTATTTACCAATATAGGACTTCCTTATCTCTTTTAATTGGGTCAGTTTTATTTTTGCTTTGTCTTAGATCATAATTGCTACCTCTGCTTTTTTAACTTTAGCTGAAGCATAGTAGATTTTGCTCCATACCTTTACCTTTACCTTTTACCTTTGTCTCCCTGCTTTAAATTAGTTTCATGTAGGCAGTACAATGTGGGATTCTGGTGTTTAATCTACTATAATATTCTCCTCCATCATCTTCTGAGTTTGCATTTTTATCATCTCTCTCTCTGAAATATTTTTCTAGCATTGGGCTTTTTCTTTGGCTTTTGCTCATTTGAGGGTTATTTTTCCCTTGATTTTGTTTCTTTGCTGAAGCTTAACTCTATTTCTGGGGTGGAGGACATATTTTCCCATGTTATACTCTTCCTAGGGTCAGCTCAACTAACTCAGTTCTAGCTTGAGCACTCAGGCTATATGACTGGGCTGCTGTGGGGAAGTATGCAGTTGTTGGGTTCAAATGTTATTCAAGCTGGGTCAAATTGGGTTCTTGCCCAATCCCTGTGAGAGTAGACCTCATTAAGTTGGGTTTCTCTCACTGCTGACCACCCTGAGTCATGCCCAGTCTCTGTCACTGCTGTGCTATGCAGAGCTGCTTTCCTCTCACTGCCACCTATGCTATATTAGGCTGGTTTCTGCTCTTCCTCTACTAAGATTAGATGGAGTTGATGGTAGTTTTTCCTCTGCCATTTGCAGTGTATCACATCCAAGTTTCAACAGAGCTTGTTCAGCAGTCTCTTCTCCTACGCCAGCAAGACAGGTCCTCCTTGCTCTCTATCCACTTAGTTCTGGGATGGAACATTGCTTCACCCCTTCTATCGGTTCTATTGCTCTAGAATTCATTTCGAGGTATTTTTGTTCTTCTATAGTCATTTGGAGGGTGATTGGCAGACTCCAAGTGTTTTTTACTCCGCCATCTTGGCAACTAGAAACCATCCATTTATCCTCATTGTCAAAGAAAACCAATGACATCATGATGAGTGATATTTTGACTTGCACTTGAATTGGACCTTAGTGAAGCAGGATTTTCCAAAGTCACTAGCCTCACCTTTTCTTCCAGGATCATTGAAGTCCAGGAGCAAGACAAAAGTCAGGATGGTTGGTGATGGCCTAAGATTTGGTGGATAACTTTGGCATCTTTAATTTCTTACCAACCTCTAAATGCTCTATAATGTTTGCTTCAGATGCCTTCAAGGTCAGTAGAATAAACCACTCTCTGCCACCCATTCAACCAAAAGTATTTACATGTTTGGGATAGACATACCGATAACTGTAAAGCCTGCCTGTGGGGAAGCTAGGGCCTGGATTCAAATATGGCCTCAGGCACTTCCAAGCTGTGTGACCCTGAGCAAGTCACTTAATCAAAAAAGCAAGTCACCAGAACATAAAGGTTTTAAAAAAGAAAAAAGAGCCTGTCTGCTTCCCTCAACCTGGTTTAGCCTGTTTGCCCAGTCACTTTTACCAGGCTGTTACCTTAGTGCATACCACAATATCTTGGTTACTGTGGAAAGAAAATATAACAATGGTTGGGTAAGACTTAGACTTGAAAGGGCAAGCTCCCAAATGATCAATACAACTGTGCTCAGAGACCTCACTGAGCATCCCACTACCTAAATTTCTATCTGCCAATAACCTGGCAAGAGGGGGAAAAAAGAATTAGAGTACCAAGGAAAGGGTAACCATATACATATAAGAGCAAAACCCAATTATCACCTGTTATCAGAGGACCAAAAAAAAAAAAAGATACTGTATGTAGTAGCTGAAGTACATTCAGAAGGGTTGCTGAGAAGATTAAAGATCAAGGTGTTGGATGAAGATTGGTATAAGAACCCAGCAGCATTTAGCATGAAGAAATAAGTCTTATGGAAAAGAGGGAACAACACAATAACTGTTTCAAGTATTTGAAAGACTGTCAAGAAATTTGGAAGGCTTGTTCTGCATCAACCCAGAGAGCAGAACCAGAAGCATTGACTAAAAATTGCATGAACAGACACCGGATTAGCCTGGATTTAAGGAAAAGTTTAATAATTCAAGCTGTCTAAAAGTAGAATAGACTGCCTCTAGAGATGTAGGTACCATTTCACTTAAAATTAAAATTGTTGAGAATCACAGGTTCATGGAATCATGGCCAGAAGAAGTTACTAAGTGGCCTAGTAGTACCAGATCTTAAACTGTACTATAAAGCAGTGCTCATCAAAACAATATGGTATTGGCTAAGAGACAGAAAGGAGGATGGGTGGAATAGACTTGGGGTGAGTGACCTCAGCAAGACAGTCCATCATAAACCCAAAGATCTCAGCTTTGGGGACAAAATTCCACTATTTGACAAAAATTACAGGGAAAATTGGAAAACAGTATGGGAGAGTTAGGTTTAGATCAACATCTCACACCCTACTCCAAATTCAGAATGGGTGAATGATTTGAATATAAAGAAGGAAACTATAAATAAATTAGGTGAACACAGAATAGTATATTTGTCAGATCTTTGGGAAAGGAAAGATTTTAATACCAAGCAAGAGTTGGAAAAAATTACAAAATGTAAAAAAAATAATAATAATTTTGGTTACATTAAATTAAAAAGGTTTTGTACAAACAAAACCAATGCAACTAAAATTAAAAGGGAAGCAACCAATTGGGAAAAAATCTTTATAACAAAAAAAAAACTCTGACAAAGGTCTAATTACTCAAATATATAAGGAGCTAAATTAATTGTACAAAAAATCAAGCCATTCCCCAATTGATAAATGGGCAAGGGACATGAATAGGCAATTTTCAGGTAAAGAAATCAAAACTATCAATGCGCACATGGAAAAGTGTTCTAAATCTCTTATAATTAGAGAAATGCAAATCAAAGCAACTCTGAGGTACCACCTCACACCTAGCAGATTATCTAACATAACAGCAAAGGAAAGTAATAAATGTTGGAGGGGGTGTGACAAAATTGGGACATTAATGTATTGCTGGTGGTGTTGTGAATTGATACAATCATTCTGGATGACATTTTGGAACTATGTCCAAAGGGCTTTAAAAGACTGTCTGCCCTTTGATCCAGCTGGATTTATACACCAAAGAGATCATAAGGGGGAAAGACTTGTACAAAAAAAATTTAGATCCAAGCTCTTTGTGGTGGCAAAAAATTGGAAAATGAGGGGATGCCCTTCAATTGGGGAATGGCTGAACAAATTATAGTATCTGTTGGTGATGGAATACAATTGTGCTCAAAGGAATAATGAACTGGAGGAATTCCATGTCAACTGGAATGACCTCCAGGAATCGATGCAGAGTGAAAGGCGAAAAATCAGGAGAACATTATACACAGAGACTGATACACTGTGGTACAATCAAATGTAATAGACTTATCTACTAGCAGTAATGCAATGATCCAGGACAATTCTGAGGGACTTATGAGAAAGAACTCTATCCACATTCAGAGGAAGAACTGTGTGAGTAGAAACAGAAGAAAAACAACTACTTGATCACATGGGTTGATGTGGATATGATTGGGGATGTAGACTCTAAATGATCACCCTAGTGCAATTATCAATAATATGGAAACAGGTCTTGATCAATGACACATGTAAAATCCAGTGGAATTGCCCATCAGCTAAAGGGGGGAGGTGGGGGAGGATGGGGAGGGAAAGAATATGAATCATGTAACTATGAAAACTATTCTAAGTTAATTAATTAAATAAATGAAATTTTTCAATTAAAACAAAAAAAGAAGCCACCAAGGTCACCTTTTCCAAGCTTCTTAATTTGCATATAAAGAAATTAAGACCCAGAGAGGATAACTTTCTTACCCATGGTGGCAGAAGTTGTTAGCATCAGAGTTGGGATTTCAACCCTATAGTCTCTGATATCAGAGCAATACCAGAAAATACTGTAGAAAGTCCTATTCAAATTATTCTGCTATAAGAAATAAGAAGGATGATTTAAGAAAAACCTTGAAGAGACAGTTGAGTAGCTCAGTGGATTGAGAGCCAGGCTTAGAGACAGGAGGTCCTAAGTTCAAATCTGGCCTCAGACACTTCCCAACTGTGTGACCCTGACCAAGTCACTTAACCCCCATTGCTTAGCCCTTACCACTCTTCTGCCTTGGAACCAATACACAGTATTTATTCCAAGATGGAAAGTAAGGGTTAAAAAAAAAGAAAAAGAAAAACCTTGAAAGACCTACATGAACTGATATGAAGTTAAGTGAGCAGAACCAGGAAAACATTGTAACAGTCATATTATATGATGAACAATTGTGAATGACTTTACTGTTCTTTGTAGTATAATGATGAAAAATGTCATCCATATCCAGAAAAAAAATTGGAGTCTGAATGTAGACTAAGACATTCCTTATTTCTCTTTCTTTTTTTTGTTTGTTCAAGTTTTCTTCCACAAAATTACTAATATGCAACATATTTACATTATTGCACATGTAAAATATATATTGGATTGCTTGCCATCTTGGAGAGAGGGGAATGAAGGAAGGGAGGGAGGAAAGGAGAGGGAAATTTTGGTTCAAACTTTAAAAAATGAAGATTAACATTTATTTTATGTAATTGAGGGGAAAGTTTTAAACAAAAAAGAGAGGAAAGAAAGAAAGTCCTACTTGAGTATGGTTTGGACTAGATGACCTCTGGTATCCCTTTTAACTCAGCCACTCAGGGAGATATTAGCTAAGGGTAAGGATCTAGATCTGAGCTCTGGAAGTCCATGGACTGGGCTTCTACTTCTGACAGCGTGCAGATGAAAGTCAGAAGGGCCTAATGACTCACTCATCACATAAAGTGCCCCCCAGACCCTCCCCAGACACCTAGTTTGATAACCAAGATGGGTAATAATTTTGGTAAACAGAATAATTTATTCCTGGAATTACCAAATCAAACTTTTTGTTTCAATGAACAGTTGAGAAAGATGAAACAGATAATGAAAGAGCATTTATTAAATTCTATGTGCAAAGCATTGTGCCAAGAGCTAGGAATACAAATGGAAAAGCAAGCTATTTTCTTTGCTTTCAAGAACTTATATCCTCTCTTTAAAAAAAAAAATAAACCCTTAACTTTTGTCTTGGAATCAATACTATGTATTGGTTTCAAGGCAGAAGAGTGGTAAGGGGCAGGCAATGAGGATCAAGTGACTTGCCCAGGGTCACACAGCTAGGAAGTATCTGAGGCCAGATTTGAACCTAGAACCTCTCCTCTATAGGCTTGTCTCTCAATCCACTTAGCCACACAGGCGCCCCACCCCCACCCCGAGAATTTATATTCTTTTGGAAAATTATAGACCTAAAATACAAACCACAAACTAATCTCCAAAGTAAATCAAACAGTACAAGATCCAGATGTACAAAAATCAAAGGAACAATTACAGGAAGCAAGATTTAGAGCTGGTAGAAATCTCAGATCTAATCCAATCTCACATTATAGATGAAGAAAGGGAAGCCTGAAAGGGTCCAGCGATTTACCCAAAGTCATGCAGGTAGAAAGGTGGAATACGGGTGGGAGTTAAGTGTAGGTTCTTCAACTCCAGATTCAGGACTCTTTCTACCACACCACCCCCACTCAGATTTGTGTTTCTTGGCTTTTGGTCAAGGTCTCCCTCCACCTCTTGATCACATGCAATACAAGAAAGAAGGAAAAAACTAGCAAACATGCATGGAAGTCAGCCTAGAAGGCAAAAATGAGCTTGCCACATGCCAGAGAAACAACCAGAAATAGTGGGCAACAAGAAGAGCAGTGGCCTAGGAATCTAGGGAGTTGGATTGTCACTCTTCTACCACTTGTTAGTTACTAGTGTTTTAAAGGCTTTGGCTTTTTTTTTTTAATTATGAATGTAAATACCAACTAAAATGATCATTTCCATATACAATATGAAATAGGAAAGTTCATTATATATAAAATTAAGAATCTATTATGTATGTTTCTTTTCTTTTTAAGAAGCCTAAGATGTGTTTTCTTCATAACAAACCTGGGAGGCATGTAGGGCAAGCATTATCATTCCCATTTTATAGATGGGAAGACTAAGGATCAATTGTGAATTGATTTGTTTAAGATCTCAAGTGTCAGAGCCAAGAATTCAAGCTCAGCTTTCCTGAAGTCAGGTCAGAGATCTTTCCAGTGCATTATCTCCTAACTGTAAGACCCTAGCTAAGTCACTCATACTCAGTTTTCTTATCTCCAAAACGTAGGCATTGGAGTACTAAATTATCTTCCTGTAAAATGTGCAGAGATCTTTTCATCTGATTAGCACTGACGTCAGGAAAAAACAAGCCAAGATCATTCATGTCCTTTAACAAGCATCTTGGTTATTTGGCTTTTGAGGAAGATGGAATCTTTCCCCTTCATGTCTGTATGTGCTTTTCCAGAAGTCCCTGGACTTAGTAGAACTTTCCTTAATATCAGATATTCCAGATTTTTTTTAATGAACACAATGCCTCTCCCTCCTCAGTCTGCTATATCCATCCTGCTTTACCACCCACAGATGACCACAAATTTCTTCCCCCTAAGGTGGCAGCTAAGTGTATTGAGAGCCAGACCTAGAGACAGGAAGCTGTGGGTTCAAATCTAGACACATTCTAGCTGTGTAACCCTGGGCAAGTCACTTAACTCCCATTGCCTGGCCCTTCCTTTCTTGTGCTTTGGAACCAAACCACAGTATTGATTCTAAGAAAAGGTAAGGATTTTTCTTTTCTTTTTTCTTCCCCTAAGACTCTATCCATTGGATCATCTTGGATATCATTAGGATCCAGTCCTCCAGTTTCCCTATTGAGTTTTCCCTCCTCCCACCCATGTCCTGCTCTTGAATTATTTTGCATTTTGCTTTTGTTTCTCTGCACATGTTGCTTCCCACCCTCCCATCCCAGTCCTCACACCACTGCCCCATATAATGCCAAATATTTGAGAACAGAAACTATTTTTCTTTGTTCCCCATATCCAGCACATAGTAGGTTCTTACTGTTTCTTGAATGAGAGAGCCATATGTGAGCATGGGGAGGAAATTGAAAAGTGATGGGCAACACATTTCAAAATAAGATTGCAAAATTGTGAACATGTTCTGGATCTCAACAAACTCTCATTAGGTCTAGCAGACCCTGAGTGGCTGATTTGACATTTGCTCTATTATAGTGTAGAAAGGAATAAAGAAGGAAAAACCAATCTGTTCTTATATCAAACAATTTATTCTTAAAGTGACAAGCTCACATAAAATAGCTACAGTAAGATAAAATATTGACAGTAGAAAAGTTTTTGGTGCTAGCCAACTTCAATTGCCTTCATTGCAAAATTATTCCACATTAGTGTTTTGTCAGCATGGCCAAAGACGTTCCTTAAAAGTGACCAAGGTTGACTCTTACTACTTGAAGGAAATGTACATCATACTACTTAATGAACACCCAACTTGAACACTTGTGTATATGCAGTTGATATTAATCTCACCCGATGGACTTATGCCCACCAGGGAACAAGCATTACAGTATGACCAAGACAATTCTCACATCTATAAAACAGAGAAGAGAAACATTTCAGCTTAAAGAAATAGGGCAAAAGAGGTCCCTAATTGCATGTGTACAGGGTGCTAGACTCTTACCGAGACTCCTCTTTTCAAAAACCACATTGAAAGAATAACTGAAAGATAAATCACCTTCAATATGAAGGATGCTAATCATATACACAGACACCAATATCAAAGATTCTGCAGTACAGACTTCTAAAGCATACAAACATTCAAGAGTTAGCAAGTGGCCATTTGAATATTTGGGTTAAGCAACTAAAGTACTGATTAAGGCACTTTCAAGGTATTGGGGCTCTGCTTTGTCTAATAGTCTAAGTGGGTGGTACTAAGAAATGGCATGGTTTTGTGTTAGCCATCTATGATGAAAAACACCAACATGGTGGCCTTTACAAGTGAGGTCACCTCCCCTACTTAAAACAGTAGGATTATAAATCTCAATTTATTTTAATTTTCCACAAGTCACTGTTTTGGATCAGGGCATCCTCTCTCTTCTGAGAAATGACTTGTGCTAGCTATGCTCTAAGAGTTTTCATTTATTTTTGTTCACCCTCATTGGTGTCCCAGAATGCTGAATATAGCCCCACAAGAACATGCCCCTTTACTCCACAAGTGTATTTACAGGACATCTTCCCCTTCTTTGTATTAATCCTCCAGGAGAGGATAATATAACCTACTCGGAAAAAAAGAAATCACACAATAAGCTTACATTTCTTCACCAACATACAAATATACCTTTCTTCTACCCCATCATGTTATATGAACTCCATCTTCTGAACCCTCTCCAGACATGCCTCTTACCATTAACATAGCTTCCTGTCACCATCACATATACTTCCTCACAGCTTTCTTGCCCCAAGATAAAAGCTAGTGAACATTAAGAAAGTGCATTTATAAAATATTATATATATGTACATATTATTTATAATACAGAACAAACTGAGGCTTAATGGACTACAGTCTTCCAAATAATCCCTTCCAACTTGGGCACCAAATTGGAGGACCATTTGCTTTGTAATTGGGCTATCAAACACCCAAGCCTATCAAAGGACTGCAGCCAAGACTTCCTATGGTTAGCATAGCTAGCCAAAACCTGGTAGCTGAGCAACTCAATTCATCTATACGAGGCCAAGTTTTCCATCCTCCCCCAGCTATGCCACTCGGGAAAGAGCTCGCTAGCTAGCCTGGGGCTTCCAAAGAGTGGTGAATCAAATTCAGTTTTAGTTGGTGTCTGGCGGAATGTACAGTCCTGTGAGGCTGTCTGTGTCTGCACTCCATCTGGTTTCCACTGTGCATGGACAATTTTGTAATTCTGACCCTCATTATTATCCCAGAATACATGTCCATTGCTGTTATAAGAAATGCAGAACTCGATCTTCTCCTGAGTTGGAATGACAAGAGGCAAGTCAATGGAAAATGAAAACATGTCAGTATCTGAGCCTCCATACACGTTTTTCATATACACACAGTCCACATCAGTATAGGTCTTCCATGTGTCAAAGGTGATTCGAACCTGGACCTTCTTCTCAAAACTCACATTTTTTACTTTCACTGTTCCTGTCAAAGCTCTCTCTTGCAGAGAACAGTTCTCCAGGCACACCATATTCTTCTGAAGGCGGTTCCGGAAACTTAAATAATCAGTGGATGGTTGAGGGAAATCCAAAATCAAGTTTTTCTCTTCATGAAGCTTGAGACCAGTTGTGACATCTCCCAGGTCCAACAAGTCAAACTGAAGATCCCACACGGGTTCTTCCTGGAAATCAGAGAAGACATGAATTGCCGTGAGGGACAGACCCTTGGAGTCTGCAAACACGACTCTCTTCTTGGTGCGGCTGGGCGAGCGCTTCCAGTCATTTTGTGTTTTTGTTTCCTGCTTGATGTTGAGACATGGTTTGAGAGGCTTTAGCCGGTTCATAAAATTTCTTCGATGGAATTCATCATAAGGGCCCAGGAAACTCTTCAGAGGTGGTGAATGAGCAAGGCAGATTCTCATGGCCACATCTACTGGCATGACTGAACTCGTCAGAGGCCTGGGATCTAAAACTTGAATCATTCTGAAATGAAAAAAAGGAAATGGAGTTATATCTCTTGTTTGATTCCTTCCTAAGGATTTTCTCTTCCCAGTCTCAGATATAAATTTGCTATCTGTATAATCTAAAGGCTTAAACAGGAGGCACTGTGGATAGAGATTCAGCCTTGGGTTCAGGAAGACCTGAATTCATGTCAATCAAAAAATATTTACTGGGGGCAGCTGGATGGCTCAGGATATGGAGCAAAACCTGGAAAAGGGAGGTCCTGATTCCAAATCTGACCTCAAACATTTCCTAGCTGTGTGACCCTGGGCAAGTCACTTAATCTCTATTGCCTAGCCTTTTCTATTCTTCTGCCTTAGAATTAGTACATAGTATTTATTCTAAGGCAGAAGGTCTTACATATCTAAATATATATAATAATAATGATTAATATATATATATATATAAATAACCCTTACATATATATCCTACTGTCAGACACTCTTCTAGGAAATCCAAAGGCAATTCAAAAACAAAAGTTTATAAGTTCCTGCCCTCAAGTTTATCCTCTATAAAGGGAGAGAACATGTACAAATATAAAATAAATATGAGTTCTGTCAGACACATGCTATTTTTGTGATCAATGAAAAGTCACTTAACTTCTTAATGTTCCAAATTACTGAGACTATAAGTTACAGAATAGTTGCTGACTGACATTGCTGGCAAGTTTCCTACAGCAGTGAAATCAGAGGTCCAGATTTGGAGGGAGGAAGGAAAGGGTGATACAGGCTATCCAATTACTCTTAGGGGCCACTAGAGGAATCTTAAGATCTGGGTTCCAGACCAGACCAGGAAGGTACCTAAGTAATTTTGAGTAAGTCCCTTCCTTTCTCTAGATCTCTGCAAAACAAGAGGATTGGCCTAAATGGCCTAAGACCCCTTCTTCCTCTTATGATCTACAACTGTCTCTTTTCAGGAGCTGCTCGGCACATTCTGAATCCCCCAAGCCACTTTTGTTTTGGTCCCCAGCAGTGTGCTCAGCAGAATATACTTAATAAATACATTTTGATTTATTGCTCCCCTTGGTCCATCTTCTGGACATTTTACTGTTTGATTACATTTTAATCAAGGTTCAGGGCAAGGAGAGCTAGCCATACTGATGACTGTTCCAAGTTTATGAGAGAGCTTGTAATTGTTATATAAAATGAGACTTGAAGAGTACCCATATGCTTTATCATTCATTCCTTCCCTATTTCTCACAAATCATTGAAAATCTGCCTATTGTCAACATGCTACCAAATCCCATGAAGAGTTTTAAAGACTCCCACAGCAGTGAGACACTAGCTGTACTGGAATTCACTGACTATCTCCTGCTCCCTCACTGGTTGGTTTGCTTGCTTGCTTGCTTGCTCCCTCCCTCCCTCCCTTTCTTTTCTCAGCTCTTTGATCAGTGTCACCTATTACTGATAGTCTAAATCTGGTATCTGGCCCAAGCAGCACCTAGCTGAGTATTACACACAGTAGGTGCTAAATGTTTGTTGGGTGAATCATAAGAAGTGAAGGATGCTTTTCTTCAAACCTATTCATGCAAATGATAGCATTTATATCATGTGCTAAATTTATCAGTCCAGTTTGAACTGAGAATTGTCTGGATCAGTGGCTGAAGTTTAAGAGGAAGGAAGGGGTTTTAGGAGGTCTGGACTTTTGATTTCAAGGATGTAGGGAACTCTTGGAGGAAAACTCCCAATGCCACACAGCTAATACATTAGAGGTGTCACTTGAACCCATATCTTCCTGACTCCAAAGCTTCTCTTCAACTGAAGTTAATAAAAAACAAATGCAATGAAAATTCTTTACTTCTATCAAGTAACCATCATTTTTTTAGTTGCCTCTCTGGTTTCCATTCCCTCAGGGAGTGGGGTGGTGGGAGAAGAGGGTCTAGATGGGCCTTAAGATTTAACACTCCAATTCTAGGGTGAAAAGGTAGATGCACAGAAGGTCAAGATTTCATTTGTGACTTCCTGCCCAAAGAACTGAGATTCTCCACAGCTCAGAGTCTGAATTTTTAACGATGCCTTTTGCCAAGTCATGTCTGGCATGGTTACTCAGCTTTTTCCCCTCAGTGCATTTATATGGCAGTTTTGGAGGTCTGGTTTTTGTGTCCCCCACACACACTCTAATAGATTATTTTCTAAATTAAAAAAAAAAATAGTTTACTCAGATTTGGAGGGCCCAAGCTCTGCTTGCTGGAGCATCTGGGGTTAAGCTTAACTAGAAAAGAGGAATCAATTGCGAATAAAGTTAATTGACTTTTTAAGGCTTCATCTCCCACAACTGGGCCAAGCTTTCTTTCTCTCCAAGTTATAAAGTTAAGCAAAGTTGTCACAGACTACATTTTTGTTTTGCAGACTGTGGGAAGGGAAAAGTTGCAATTAAGTGGGCAATCAGAAATTAAAGTGTTAGCTCTGTTAACACCAGTCTAAAGCTTGGAGGCAGATGACCCAGAGTCAAGCTGAGCTGGAAGCCAGGAGAAGCCTGCAGAAAGGGAGGGACAGGAGGCAGCATCCCAAATCCCTGTTCATATCCAGGGAGCCAGAAATGTCAATTAAAAAACCAGCCCAGCTATCTTCGTGGTGTAAACCATAAGTGTCCCATCAGCTTTCCCCAATTTACTCTGCCCCGCAATCCCGCAGCTCCTTCTTGGCCCTGGCAAAGCAAGGAGAAGACTTACCTGGTGCAACTCATCGGCACTAAATCAGCCACACAAGCTTCAAGAGCCAGTAGGACTTTCTCCCCCGCCTGGGCTTTCTAGGTCAGACAGCCTCCTCCGCAGGACTCAGAGAAGACTAGCGCCGGGCCCAGCGGGAAGCAGCTGCTTATCTGTCTTCGAGGCACCACCGGAGCTTCACGTGAAAGCCGAGCCTTGGCCAATCCCCTGCCGACTCCGCCTCTTGCCAAGCAATCAGGGACCAACTCCGAGCCCTAGCCCAAGCTTGGAGAACGTGATCCGCCTAGTTAGGGAGGGCTGGATCGCTGGGAGAGGGCGGGCCACGCCAGGAGGGAAGGGGGATGGGGAGGGAACAGGGGCCGGACCGAGTCTGCTGGAGTCTGGCCAGCCCCGCTGTGATTTGATTCGACCAGCGGAGTTCAGCCCACAATCCAGTTACTGGGGTGCGAGGCCAGCTGGAGCTCAGCCAGTCATGGAAACCCTGAGCGTATCGTGTGTGCAATTTTTGTGTGTATGTAAACTCTGCGTGCAGAGCCAGAGACAGAGAGACGGAGAGACAGAGAGAATGCCTGGGTGCGTGAGTGACAGCATGAGCCTAAAATGAGAAGCTAACCATCATGAATAGCCTGCCTACTGGGGTGAGGCCCGGAGCACATTTTGTGAAATGCCCTTTCTCCAGTGCACTCATTACTATTTGGGATGTAATGGAAAGAACTCGGGATGGATAGAGAAATTCCATGGAATTCCAGCTTTGCCTGCGACTGCCTGCCCTGCCTGCCCTGCCTGCCTCAGTTTTTTCACTTCTAAAATGAAGGGCGTCAGAGTAGGTGAGGGATTTTTAACCTTAGGGGCCCCAATCGGAATAATGCTTTTAAGTGCATAATCAAATATATTGGACTTCAAAAGAAATCAAATTTCTTACAACACAGATATCAATTTTTTTTAATCTCAGAACTTGAAGTTAAGAGCCCCTGGACTAGATAATCTCTCAAGTCCCAGAAACAGGTATCAATCTAGTTCTCCCAAATTCAGTCCTGGAAAGGACCCTGGAGATCACAGATTTCAAGATCGAAAGGACCATGGAGGCCATGAATTCCCATCCCCCTGCTAAATTTGAGGAAATTGAGGCCCAAGCTTCTTAACTTCCATGCGCATCTGCGGAGTAATTCAAATGCAGGTCTCCTAATTCAAATCCAATTCCAGGGTTTTATGTACCGGACCTCGCGGTCACAAAACCTTCATTTTTATAGACAAGTGTTGTGGTCCAGAGAAGGTAATGTGACTTTCCGCATTAATGATTTAGGGGCAGAACCAGGTCTCCAAATTAAGTGCTCTGGGAGGTCCAAACCCGAGTGCCTTCTGCTAATCCATGCTACTTTCTAAATGATAAGGGGGCTGCCTTGTACATGATTTTGCCCCTTTCTTTCAGGCTTCTCAGTCCGAGCGATATGTGTCCATATTTCTGTATTCTCCACTCTCATTTATCCCCTAGGAGCTTGTCTTTTTCACCTACGAAGTGAAGAGGTATCCTTCTAGCTCAAACCTTCTATATCTTAATGCTAAGGTAATCTCTAATGAAGGATTTGGAGGCACTCTGTCACCCAGTTGGGAAAAGAACTATAAAATGAATTCCAGAGAAAGGACTTGACTTGCCCCGGGTCACAGAGCTAGTTTATACTAGAAATTGCTATCTCGACTCCCTTTCCATATTTCATCTCAAAAGTGATATCATTTCATCTACCGGGCAACTTCTCATCTCTTTCCTTCTCTCTCTCTGCCTCTCTTTTCTTTGTTCTCTTTTGCTATCTCAGCCCATTCTGTTATACAAAAATAGATTTTGCATTTTGAACCTTTCTTTAAGGTTTCTCTGTCAGAGAGACCTGTAGCCATATTTCTGTATTCTCTACTCACATTTGTCCACTAGGGGCTTCTCTATATCGACTCTCTCCTCCCTTGGGCCTCCCCAGTTAGCCTCCCCGCCCCTCCCCACGCCTCCCCTCTACCCACACATCCCGCATTCAAGCTCAGCTGCTTACAGTAGTAAAAGGGTAAGATTTAAGGGTGGAAAGGGAGGAAAAGCTGCCTTCTGGTTACATTCTTAATCCAGATATAAATAGCTTTTTAACAAATCAGCGTTTTGTGATATCTTCGCATCTTCTGCCCTCCACTGGCTTGAATAATTGACAGTTGGCTGTATGTTGTCTGATGCAACTGCAAGCTTTACTCAGTTGGGAAATTCTGGCAGGAATTCCTTAGCCATACTATCAACTTTTTTACACCAGCCTCAAGTAACTCTATTATGAAATCACAAGGGTCCCTGTGAAAGGGGGAAACAACCACGTTAAACAATAATGAAGCCTGTGGTTAACTCTTTTGGCCTCAGAAAACCCTGTGAAGTACAGTCAGACAGGTTTTCATCCGTTTGACAGAAGCAGAGACTGAAGACTCCAGGGAGATAAAGGACTTCACTTTGTGCCTAGGATCACATAGTGAATTAGTGGTAGCAACAGAACGGGAACCTAAATCTAAACATCATTAATATTTCTGTCTTTATTTAAAGCCCAGAACATTCCACAATTAATAGATTCCTATTCCCTCTGGAACAATGGTGTCAGGCCGAAATAGAAATAGGGTCTCTAATTAGTACATAAGAAGCTCTGCAGCTGCAGAATGACTTAGTTTTAAAATGTAACATTATCTATGTTTTATTGTACTTTTATTTATTTTGTTAAATATTTCCCAATTACATTTTAATGTGTTTCAGCCACACTTGGGAGTGTTGCAATTGCACTGGCCCTCTAGCCATATTGTCTGATCCATAAAACCATTTTCTCCTCAAGGCAAAAACCAAAATTACATGATGCAATTCATTCCTTCACTTCATTGATTCAACAAACATCTATTAAGCATGAAACTAATCCAACCATTCTGGAGAACAATTTGGAACTATGCCCAAAAGGCTACAAAACTGTGCTTACCTTTTGATCCAACAGTACCACTACTAGGTCTTTATCCCAAACAGAAAGGAAAAAGACTTATGTATAGAAAAATAATTATCGTTCTTTTTGTGTTGACAGAGAATTAGAAATGGAGGGAATGCTCATTCATTGGAGAGAATAAGCTGAACAAGTTGTGGTATATCATTGTGATAGAATACAATTGTGCTATAAGAAATGATGAGCAGGGTGCTTTCAGAAAAACCTAGAAAGATTCATATAAACTGATGCAAAGTGGAATGAGCAGAACCAGAAGAACATTCTACATAGTAGCAGCGATTTTGTACACTAATCAATTGTGAGTGACTTGGCTTTTTTGATCAATGCAACAATCCCAGACAATTCCAAAAGACTTATGATGAAAAATGCCAAGCATCACCAGAGAGAGAATGGAACCTGAGAATAGAATGAAGCCTAATTTTTTTCACTTTATTTTTCAAATGTGGACTCAGGTGCTTAATAGTTGTGTGATTCTAGGCAAGTCACTCTCTGTTCCTTAGTTTCCCAGTTTTCCCAACCTCATGTCTGTTAGGGGCTAAATTAATCCTCAGTGTTACATAGTAAACTGGGGAGGGATATGAAATCATAATTATTTGTTTAAAATATTTAGCATTTACACATCAGTTTTGATGGGGAAGGAAGAAAGGTTCTGTTTTTATTTTAGAAATGCCTTTCTCCTGACCTAATGCTGAAATGCTTTAGAAACCTTCATTTTAAAAGGAAGAGTTTGGGAGAAGAGAATAGGGAAATAATGATAGTATTTATATAGTAGTCAGCAAAGACATGGGATTTGAGGTTGGTCTGAAAATAGATAGACAACACTTGAATCAACTAAATGGAGGCATTGCTATGAACATGGCCTTAAATAAATGTTCACTAAGTACTATCCAGGGGCAAAGAATTTAAATGGGCACTAGCATTGATACAAAGAAGTATTAGGCAAGTTCATGCCTTCAAGAAATTTATGTATCACTCTATCAACAAGCATTTATTAAGCAAACCAAACTGGAGCCAAGTGCCTGGCAAAGGTAAAAATGAAGCAGTCTCTGGCCACAAGGGAATTCCAAGAGATAAGGAAGAGCTTTCCAGTATGGACATGGGATTGGATTGAGAGGTGGAGTGTGTGCAGAGCATGGAGCAGTATGTCTGAACTATACCTAGAGGGGAGTAATGCATAAGAAGACTGGAAAGAGAAATGGATGTAGCAAACTTTTGAAGAGCTTTGAATGCCAAACAAAGGCGTTTACCTCTGAACCAAGAAGTAAGAGATACTTTTAGGCAGGTGTATGTTGGAAGCATCTCAAACTGGCTCATAAGAGCTGATAGTTAAATTTTCAGTGTGAGCATTTACATCTGAAATTGGCAAATGTGACCAAAATAGGTTAAGGGGGTGATGTAGAAAATGTCAATAATGCAGATTCAGCTTAAAAGTATGTCATATGTAATTTTTGAGAGTTAATTATTAAGCATTTACTAACACGTATGTGCTCTAGGGATCCCAAAGCCACTGTAGTTTGGGGAACAGCAAGTTGACTCAACCTGGCCTTTAGGAAAAATACGTTGGCAATTGTGTGAATGAATTAAAGGTTGGGGAGAGATTTGAAGCAGGGAGACAAAATTAGGAAACTTCTAATAGTTTAGGCAAGAGGTAATGAAAGTCTCAACTATGATGACAATTTGAAAATAGAAATGAGAGACAGGAAAATTCATAAAAACAGAAATAGCCTTGATTCCTTCACTTAATATTTGTTAAGTGCCTACTATTTACAATATCTTAGACTACTAGAGATATGAAGAAAGATAAGTGGCGATCCCCACTCTAAGAGCCTACGATCTAACCAGAGAAGATACATACAAATATAAATGATACACATTAAAATATCATAATGCATAGGATGAAATAAAGGGCTATTACTGAAGATGAGGAAGAAAAGGCTTTTGGATACTGAGAGAGGGATGGAGGAAGGGTAACAAAAATCAAGGGAAGTTTGATAAAAGAGTTCTTGCCTGAGCCTTGGTGAATCAATCAGATTTCCACAAGCAGAGATAAGAGGGAGGACAATCCAGATACAATTGGCAATGTTAGCAAAATGCTGGAGGCAAGAAGGATAGTGATTAATACCATTTGGCCAGAGTGGGGGAGAGGCAGTAATGTGCAATAAAATAAGCTAATAGTACAAGGTAGCAGAGCCTTAGTTGCCAATAAACAGTAAATGCTACTGGAGCTACAGGCAACTGTGGGCTTAGGGTGGTTGGAAAAGGCAGGAAGGACCATGGCAATGAGGAGAACTAGAGGCAAGAATTCATCTTGGGGATTGAGTGTGAGGCAATGGGGCACAGAAGATAGAGGCTCAAATCCAGATCCTGCCTCTGACACAAATTGGTTATGTGACCAAGGACAAATCACTTAATTGTTTAATTAATCACTGCCTCAGGCACTTCTTTTTTTTTTATTTTTTTTAAAAACCCTTACCTTCCGTCTTGGAGTCAATACTGTGTATTGGCTCCAAGGCAGAAGAGTGGTAAGGGCTAGGCAATGGGGGTCAAGTGACTTGCCCAGGGTCACACAGCTAGGAAGTGGCTGAGGCCGGATTTGAACCTAGGACCTCCCATCTCTAGGCCTGGTTCTCAATCCACTGAGCTACCCAGCTGCCCCCCACCTCAGGTACTTCTACACCAATGGAGGAATAAAGGGTGTTTCCATGTGTCTAAACCACAATTCCCCCCCCAAAAAAACTATGATAATAATGAATATAATAATATTTAAAATAAATTTTCTTATTGAGAAGAAAAGGTTTTGTATGAAATCCCAACAGAAAGAAGATCAGAAAATACTTCATGGAGATGATAGCATTTGAGTTGGACTTTAAAGAAAAAGAAGGAATTCAACTAGAAAAGGAGTAATATTCCAGACATCAAAAATGGAATAACGTATGAGGATGGGAAAACCCTTCTTATATTTGGAAAACAGAGTAATCTGTCTTGCCTCAAACATAGCATAAAACACATATCATTCTGGAAAAAGGAGATGCTATCAACTGGAAGAAAGGAAAAGGAGACAGGGGACTGTAAATGGGATAACAGCACCATGTATCTTCAAGTAGAGAGGCAGTGAGGCCCTTGAGTGGTCCAGGACATAGAGAAAATGCAAATGAGTGCCTCCCAGCCAGTGGAATCACCTGGACTCCAAGAGACAATATCTTTTTCCTCTGCCCACCTCATCAGGAGTGGTTTTATTCTGTGTCAGTCCAACAAGGGAGTTGCCAACTATTACTAGTACTACTCCTTGATTTTGTTTTAACCAGGACATTGCAAACATTACAGTATGAATATAAACAAAGAGTAACTGATCAAATGTTCCTTATTAGTCTAAGAGATGATACTGTTTATTTCTGGTATAGAATAGAGAGTAATAATAAGTTCTAAGTAAATGATGGAGAAACAAGAAAACTTTCCAGATCCTTTTGAATCATGTCTTTAAGTATGTCACCCTTGCTTGGCCACTAAGGAAAACTATCTTCAGTTTAAGATATATAGAACAAAAATGGTCAATAAGGAATTTACAGATATAATAAATGAGAAAATTACAAGAGCACACCTTGCTCCTTCCAATGGGTTCATGTTATCAGGTCAGGATGACCCTGGAGATTGAAACAATATGGATGGAATTACCTGAACCACTAACTCTAGAGTCAGAAGATCAGGGTTCAAATCTTCCCTCTGATTTATTACTGTCCTTGTGACTGTAGGCACTCAACCTTCATGACCTCAGTTTCCTCATCCATATAATGAGCAAGTTGGACTAGAAAGTTTCTGAGATCCCCTGTAGCTCCAAAGCAGAGATTCTTAACCTTTTCTGGGTCCTAGACCCCTTTGGCAATCTGGTGAAGCCTTTGAACTCTTACTCAGGTTGATATTTTTTAAATACATAAAATAAAATCCATAGGATGACAAAGGAAGACAATTCTAGTGCAATACAGTGATCAAAATATTTCTAAAAGAAAAGCACATGGACCCCAAGAAGGCAAGTATTGCTAGATTATAAAATATGTGGAGGAAGGGACAACTAGATGCCTAAGTAGATTAAGAGCCAGGCCTAGAGATGGGAAGTCCTAGGTTCAAGTCTGGCCTCAGATACTTCCTAGCTGTGTGACCCTGGACAAGTCACTTATTCCCCATTACCTAGCCCTTACCTCTCTTCTGCCTTGAAACCAATACACAAGATTGATTCTAAGATGGAAGGTAAGGTTTTTTTTTTTTTAATAAAAATTAATAAAGTATGTGGAGGGAATGAAGCTTCCTCAAACCCGCGAGAAGCCTCAAGATAGGAAGATAGAGGAAGGATAGAAGTTCTGGATGCCGCGAGGGGGATGGCATAGCCAACTTAGAGATATGAGGTGGCAGGAATGACTCAGAAATCCAGGCCTTATTGATCACAAAGGAGCCACAGCGAAAACTCAGATCAGTGGACTACTCAGAAGGCTTATACCGTCCAAAGATCCAAATTTAATACCACACAGGTTGGAGACATGATAGAGAAAAGAAAGTGCCTGGCCGAAGGCCAGGTCCCAGGTGGGAGAGGTAGATCAGGAAAGGAATCAAAGAGGGAGCTTGGCCAGAGGCCAAGCTCCAGCAAGGACAAGCATCAGTGAGAGCTGAGATCCAAGAGAGAGAGAGAGAGGGAAGAGAGGGCAGAGCCTGCTGTGGTCCTGTATTTAATCTCTTTGATATGCAAATATATACAATACATAGGGATGATTATCATTGGTGTGGTTTCTCTTAGTCAGGTGAGCACAAAGAAACTTGTTTTCCCGCCTAACCTGGGGGAAGCTAGGGTCAAGGGTCAGAGGCTTTCCCAGCCATGCGCAAGACTGAGCATGCTCAAGACTGAGCATGCTCTCTTCTAAGACAATCTGTACATACTATTTCCCTTGCCCATAGCTAGAGGTGGACTGCTACAGGGAAGTAAAGTATGAGACTGGAAAGATAAAAAGGAGTCAGATTGTGAAGGACATTAGATTCCAAAGAGGACATTCCACATTTTATTCTGGAGTTTAATAATGAGCTGCTGTAGTAGAGGAATGATGACATGGTTAGAAAATCACTTTTGGCAGCTGAGTGAGAATTGATTGGAGTACAGAGAAACTTAAGGCAGGGAGTCCCAATAGCAGACTTTAACAATAGTTCAAGCATGAGAAGATGTGGGCCAACACCACATTGGTGACTGTGTAATGGAAAGGAAACGGGATCTATACAAGAGATGTTGTGAAAGTAGAAGCACAAGACAGAACAACACACATGAATATAGAGTAAGTGTGAAAGAGGAGGTAATGCTGAAGTTATAGGAGGAGGAGTGGAATGAGAATAGCACCCTTAATCATAATAGGAAAGTTTGGAAGAAGGGGCAAGATGATGAGTTCAGTTTTGGACCTACTGAGTTTGAGATGTCTAAAAGACAGATTGTGATGGGAGATGAGAGCTCAGAGCTGAATGTATAGATCTGGGAATCACCTGCAAGGATGATAATTAAATCCATAGGAGATCATAAGATCATTAACTAAATGTACCACTTACTAATTATAGAGGGATTTGAGAAGAGGGCCCAGTACAGAGAGGTCAAGAAGGATGAGGAATGAGAAAAGCCATTCAATTTGACAATTGAGATTATTTAATGTTTTTAAAGAGGGTAATAATAGAGAGGATAATTCAATTTCCCATTATTGAGTGTATGTTAACAATGCATCCAGATTTCAAAGGATCATAAGTTTTGGAGTTGTAAAAGATTGTAAGATCATTTAGTGCATTTTTACAAAGGAGGAAATGGGGCCCAGAGTAGTAAATAAAGGAGCAGCCAGCCTCATGAAGATCATAGGGACAGACATGAGTGAGAATTTCAGGCTCCTAATTTTAGGAACAAACATCTACTAATATAAATGACACCAGCTTTTCATATGGTGTCTCCAACTCAAATTGGAGAGTAACTTAGCACCTTGTTGGATTGCTCAAGAGAAGCATATTGGTACTAGACGATCTTCCAGGTTTGACAATCTATGAGTCTAAGCTTCTAATTCTAGAATCTTCTAAGGAAAACACATTTAATTAGAAATGACCAAGAAACTGAATGTACACCTACTAAAACTAGAATGTTACACATCCCATTTGCCCAAGAGCAAATGCAAATTCATGCATCAGTTCATATTTTTGAAGCTTTCTATGGTCTTATCAGAGCAAATTTTTTCTTTCCCTCTGCACTTTCATTTAATTTATATTGCTATAGTAGCACTGGCCATATTCTCCTTTGTATTATATAATTTATTTACATGTCTTGTCTCCCTATTATATTGTAAGTTCCTTGAGGGCAGACACATCTATTTTTCATCTTTGCATCCTCCATAGTACCCCAGGAGTGCTTTGAACATAATGGGCACTCTTGGTTTAATAAATGTTGGTTGAATGAGTGTTTACTTTAATTTGATGAATGATATGATGGCCAAAATGCAAATTGCCAAGGAATTCTTTCCAAATTGTGTTAAGAGGACTATTGACAAGAGGCCAAAGAGAGATAGGTGCCCTATTCAGTTGGCAGTCAGTGGTAAATGTTATTTCAAAAGTAACATAGGACACTGCCAACCAAACCTTCCAACATGTTCAACATAGCAACCCCAGTGATGGGACATGATGTCCTGGCACTCTGAAGGTCTATTTCCAGGACATGAGTCCAACTTTTTTTAATGATGATATATCAAGAATGTCATATATGTTATATACATATTATATATAATAAATAAATCACATTTATTATATATAATATCTGTGTGAAGAGTAGTTATTCTTGAGTCTTTATTGCTAATCATTATTCCTGGCTTACCTAACTAACTTTTCCCTACATTAGATTTCTCTAGATTTCTACCTCTTCCTCTTAAATTCCATCTCTACTCTTCTTTATCCCATTCAATCACTACAATATCTCCAACATTCAATCACTCCAATTCAATCATTCAATCATTTCAAGCACTCCTTTATTAGCCACTCACTTTTTTTATACAGAGCCAATGCTAGTGCCTAGGAAAAGTATAAAAAGTTTAAATGACACAATACACAATACAACCTTCTCTCCAGAGCTTAGCATCTAAGAAAGGAATAAGACATAGTACAGATCATTCTTATGCACATTATCTTGGGATAAATACAACTGAGAGGAGCACTAGGAATTTATCAGGGTGAGTTGTCAGAAATAAGATCAATTTTGACAGCTAATTAATAAACATTCATTTTATTAAGTACCTACAATGTACCTGATACAGTGCTAAATGCTGGGGGGCAGAGGGAGGTGTTGGAGGGAAGAAAGGCAAAAGATAGTCTCAGATATGGAATTCTATTTTATTTCATTTACAATTTAATGGAAGATACAACATGCAAATAACTGTAGAAAGAAGCTGTATACAAGATAAATATGAAATAATCAACAGAGAGGAGGGACTAGAATTATGAGAAATGGAGAAAGTTTTCCTATAGAAAGTTAGATTTTAATTAAGACTTGAAGGAAGCTATGGAAACAGAAGGCAAAGATGAAGTGGGAGAGAATTTCAGGCATGAGGGAATGGTCAGAGAAAATGCCCAAAGTCAAGACATGGAGTGTCTTTTGTGAGGAACAGCAAGGAGGCCCATGTAATTGGATCACAAAGTAAATGGGGGTGATGGTGGGAGTGTTGTGGTCACAAGTGAAGGAGAAAGAGAACATTCTCAAATTCTGGTTTCCTTCCTTGCCTGCTCATGTGTAAAATAAAGAACCATAGAAATTTTCAGCTAGGAGAGACATGTAGAGGTCATCTAGTCCAAATCTGTCATTTATACAATGAGATTAAGACCTGAAGAAGGTAAAGGACATCCTAAAAGTTAACAATACCTCATAAATCAATGCCAAAGCATTTAGCCAAAATTTTGCCAAAGCTAAAACTCAGGACTTCTACCTCTCAGGCCACTGTCTTTTCTAAAATCTCACATCAAATTTCCAAATGAGAAAATATGTACCCAATTAAAGCTAATCCAAACTTAATTTTTTTGACTCATCATTCCACCACACCCATCATATTTGCCCTTTTTTTAAACCCTTAACTTCTGTTTTAGAATCAACATTAAGTATCAGCCCCAAGACAGAAGAGCAGTAAGAACTAGGCAATTGGGGTTAAGTGACTTGCCCAGGGTCATATAGCTAGGAAATATAAACCAGATTTGAGCCCAGGACCTCCTGTCTTCAGGCCTGGTTTTCTGTCCATTGAGCCACCTCCTTTCCCCTGCTCTTCAACTTTTTTAAGTTGTTCCTTATAATCAGGCAACAGAATTATCAATAATTTCTAAAACACCATGTGGATACCATACTCTGATTTAGAGGCAGGAATTAGTGAGAGCACATTGGCTTTAAAAACAATAATAATGATTTTTTAAAAAGTGGACAAAACATTCTGATATGCATCAAACATCTTCTGGTTTAAAAAGTCTCTATAAGGGGATTAGGAGGTTTCTACACTCATGCCCCAACTTATTCAATGTGCCTAAAGATGTTCTAGAATTGTGGTGGCAAACCTATGGCACACATGCCAGTGGGGACACTCAGAGCTGTCTCTGTGGGCATGTAGTGCCTGAAGACATTTCTCACTTCACCCACCCTTCTAAAAGATTCACTTCACTGGTCTATTGTCAAGCAAACAAGCAAAAGTAAAAACTAGGTTTGAACAGGTCCTAAGCACCTCCATAGACTGAATAGTTGAATCAATCAATAAAAGGCATACTTGAGGCAAATAAGTCCATAATCAATTTGAAATAAAATGAAGAGCTTTTAAACTATTGGATAAAATCCCAGGATGACACACAGGAAATGTACCAAAATCAGCTGAGAGAAGTAGATACTCCTCTGGGCTTTTGCATATCAGATAAGGGATTTGAACAGGAAGACAGTGAAACTATGGGAATACCCTGAGAAGACAGACCCTTCTCCCCTGTACCACAAGACAACAAAGGGAAAGAATCCAGAGGGAATGTCATACACACCTTCCTTCCCCCACTGACTTTGTCATCAGGGAGGCTGGACCTTAAACAAACAAAGTAGTCAGGCTAGAGCTGAAAAGAGATAAAATAGTCACAACTCTGAAAGGAAGCCTCAAGATTCTATAAGGACACTAACCCTCAGTATTCAGAAAAGAGCTATACCAAAGGGGAATTTCATGGTGGCTCCACAATGGCAGAAGAGGACTTCCAGTAACCAGAAGTTCTAAGTAACTCTTTGGCCAAATGTGTTAAGTTTAAGCCTATTCTCCCCAGAGACCTGATATGTGGGAGAATGCCCCCCCCCCAATTTGGGGAAAGGTTTTATACCAACTAGCTTTTAAAAAATAATCTTATCCTCCAGGGTAGGATCAATACTGCATATTGGTTCCAAGGCAAAAGAGTGGTAAAGGGTAGACAATGGGGGTTAAGTGACTTTCCCAGGATCACACAAATAGGAAGTGTCTGAGTTCAGGTTTGAACCCAGGACCTACCATCTCTAGATCTGGCTGTCAATCTACTGAAACATCCAGCAACCCCCTTTCATATAGCTTTGAAATGGTGAATCTTACTTCATAAAATCTAACTCTGAGTGGCTAATTGATATCAGAGAGCACAGTTGCTGAGGGCTCAATAGTAAAAGTATTAGAAAAACTACAAACACCTTAGGGTTACCCCTAGATCTCTGAGGGGAGGAATAGTCAGCCACACTCTGAGAACTCAACCAATCAATATAAGTAGTAAGGGAGAGCTACCTATTATGCATTCTCATTTGATCTCATAACAACTGAATGAAGTAAATAGAGCAATGATTATTCTCTCCATCTTAGAGATGAGGAAACTAAGACTCAGGGAAATCAAATAATTTGCTCCTGGTAAAACATCACATATTCAGGAGGGCCAAGAATTAGACCTAGATCCAGTATTCTTTCCATGATACCCCAATAGTTATTGGTGCATGTGTGCAACATTTAAATACTCACTGAAGGGAGCAGGATATCCCAGAACATTTGAAGGTATAACATCTGAAGATAGAGATTTACTCAGGCCCTGGACCTATGGCAAAGAGCCAAGACAGTTATCTTTTACTTAATAATGCTTCAAGTTCTAATTCAGTTCATAAAATCATAGTGTTAAGAGTTAAAGAAACTAGAGCTAATCCCATCCATGAATGATCTGCCTAAAGTCATGAAACTACTCAAAAACTAGATCCAGAATGTCTGACTCTAAAAAACAGTCATTTTGCCACTATAATACACTGGGCAAGTATCCACTAGCTGACTCTTATGCCTGGGATATTCTCTCTCTCACTACTGACTTCCCTGCCACTTTTTTAACTCCCAACTAAAATCCCAACCTTCTACAGGAAGGCTTCTCTAATGCCTCTGAATTGTAATGCTTTTCCTCTTTATCTTCTATATAGTTTACTTTGTATATATTTGTTTGCAACTTGTCTCGCCCATTAAATTGGGAGCTGCTGAAGGACAAGAACTCTTTTTTTGTCTCTTTTTGTATCCCCAGGGCTTAACAAGTACCTGCCACCTAGTACACACTAAATATTTGTTTACTGAGGGGTAGCTGGGTGACTCAGTGGAAAGTGCCAGGCCTTGAGTCAGGAAATACTAGATTCAAATGTAGCCACAGGTACCTCCTACCTATATGACCCTAGGCAAGTCACTTAACCCCAATTGTCTAGCCCTTACTGTTTCTTCTTCTATCCATTCTAAGACAGAAAGTAAGCATTTCTCTTTTTATATTATTTATTTAATTGAATTGAAAACTGCTCTATAGCTACCCTAACCAGGGAGACTCTATCAGAATGTAAGCTTCAAGAGGCAGGGATTGCTTTTTCTTTTTCTTTGTGCCCTCAGTGACTAGAATTAGTAGGTATTGTGAAAGAGAATTTTTTACTCTATTGTCTATCCTGAATTAACACTGACTTAAATACCTCTACTCAGTACCTCACTAGACTGAAGACAAGATTAACTCCCCTTCCTCTAATTTTAAATTGAATCAACAAAAGATTAAATACCCTACTTAGTACTAGGTGAGAAGCTAGCAAGATACTTAGAGAATTCATACCCTTAGAAATTCAATCAGGAAATTGAGAACCTTTTTGATTATGAGAACTTAACCTTCAGAAGGTGAGAAGTTGATACCTTGATAACTTAACCTTCAGTAGGTAAGAAGTTGATCCCACAGACACTGCCCCCTGGGCAATTCTAGGCAACTTGGAAACTGTGATTGGCCTCTGTGAAGAGGGGAAGTAACAATAAGTCACCATAAAAGCAAGCTCCAAACTCCTTCAGAGGAGACTGTCTTCGAGAAGATAGTCTGAAGAGATTGTCTTCCAGAAATAGTCTTGGTTAGTCTTTGAGGGAGCTTTACTGGAGACTACAGCTTTGAGCTCTGAACTCAGCTTCCACTTGTACTCTGATTCTTGGATTACTTCACTGGGTGAGTGAAAGGCTTATCCCTTTCCTAGCTTCTGGAGAGACTAGCTTCCATCTCGGAGGAGGTCTCATGGTTACTCACTACCAGCCTTCCTGGTTGAAAGCTAATCAATCTCTGCCTGGATTAAGCAGACCCAGAGCAAAATATTTAGGTTGATAGGATAGATAATTTCTTTACCCCCTCACATTTCTCTTCTTTATTGTTTCCTCTCCATTTGTAAATATTTGTAAATAAATTTTCTGACTCAAGCTATAATAAATATTGGTGACCACATAATTTCATAGAATTACTGTTCAATCATTAATTTTAACCTTTACATTTCTTAATATGCTTATTTATTGATTAATAGATTTTATCTTTTACATTAAGAGTGACCTTTATGCATATCAAACCTCTTCTTAATCTTAGTGTGTGACCTTCAAGAATCAAATACTGTATCATTTTTTAGTCAAATTGGTGATGAACTCCTCTGAACTAAATGGGTCCTTGACAATATCTGAATAGTGTAAGGTTGAAAAAGAGATTATTTTATAAAAAGGTTGGACTGGATTTTATTTAAAATAGAGTCACCAGAAATTTAATTTATTCCAAAGAGATTTATTTACAATTTATTTATAAAATATAGAAAGAGTGAAGTAAGAGAATCAGAGAGAGGAAAGGGTAAGATATCTTAAGATAGCTAGCCTAAGCACGAAGTAATTTACTCTGACCCCTGGCTCAAAAACAGGCAGGGGAGTTTAGACCTTAACTGGAGAGGCCTCAGCTCTTGTAGCTGAGGACCTGGGGATACAGGGAGCCTCTCTCAAGAGTATAGGTCTCTCTTGAGGCTAGTTTCTTCAGAAAACCCAGGAAAGGTATCAGCCTTTTTCACTCACCACATGTCAGTTCAAAGGGGAGAGATTCAAGGACAGTCTCACCACATACAGGGTCTCAGGTCCAGTCAGCAGATTCTTCTCCAATCTTAACTCCAAAGAATGAAGAACTCTCACAGGAAGTTCAATTTCAAGAAGAACTCCAAGTAAAAACTGCACTCCAGAAGTTGTAACTCCCTTTTAAAGATACTTTATTTTGCATCACTTCCTGTGCCTTCCCCCAATTCAACATCTACTGATCACAGTTGAAGCTTTGCTTTAGGACTGCCCAGGGGCAGTCAGTTTAATTCTGATTTGTCACCCACTATTGCACGCATGGGTCACAGGCCTCCCCCACTCAAGTGTGAATGAGGTGTTTATAGTTTGGGTGATTAAATCTAAAAATGGGTAGGGGAATTAATTTTCACAATCAGGGGAGATTTAATTAATTTCATTTTCACCATCATGGGAGAGTTAAATTTAATCTTCACAATAGTCCATCATCCAATTGATACTCAGAACTTTACTAGCTTGGTAGATCATGCCTTTTTTGTGTATTTCTTTAATATGACATCCAAGGACCAAGAGTTCCCAATGCTTAGCACAGTACTACACATAGTAGGCAATTAATAAATGTTTATGTGAATGAATGAATGAATGAAAGGGTCATTCTGTCACAAATAAGCAACAACAGATTTTAGTGGCATGTTAGCATATGGTAAGTATACACTTAATTTAATTTGTTAAATAAAATTTTACAACAATCAGAACTAACTCAACAATGAAGCAGCCTTGTGAAATCATAAACTCCTCATCATTGGAAGTACTTAAGCAAAAGTTGGATTTTAAAAAATCATAAAAACCTCTATTAGGGTTTGCTTTAGTATAGAATGGATTTCTATATCCTGTGTAACATTGCACGAGGTGATTTCTCATATGCCTCCTCTATAAGATTATGATTCAGTTCACCACTAGAAAAACCTGAATATTGAAGAGAAGAGATATCTGTGCCCCAGACCATTTATCCTAGGGCAGCACAACCTAACTCATCTGTCACAGTGATTTAGTTTCAGCCCATGTACATTTTGTGCTAGAATTGGATACCCATGATTGTTCAGGGTTCTGCCACTTTGCCATCATTTGACCTTTGACTAGTTGGAAAAAAATCTCACATGATACTTCTTACCCAATCATTAGTGTACCAAGAAAAGTTCCTCCAAATAGTAGAAATAGCCACATCATAGTTTCTAATATTAATGAACTCTCAAACCCTCAGAGCAGCCACTTCAAGTAAAAAAAATACTAACTCAAATAATAATTCCAATTGTTAATATCTTATTAAAGCTTACATTTATTTTAAAGTTTTAAACATGTTGTATTAGTGATTTTTCCCATTGGTATCAAATTTTACTTCCTTACTTTATAGGACCCTCTCTTGAGAGAAAGAAGTGCAATTAAGAAGACAAATCATCATTGATTATATCTTGACAGCATATGCTTCAATCTGCATCCAAAATTTATCACCTCAGAACTAAGAAAAGAAAATTATGCCTTATTATTATATAAACTTATGAGCCCTCTGCATTGATTGGTCAATACATTGATTCATGTTCTGATGCCTTTTAGTGCTTTCTTTTATGTTATAGTCATTGAACCTATTTACTTGCTCTGCATCACTTTACATATGTGTTCCCAAACTTCTTGGAATTCTTCAACTCATTTTATTATTACACAGTTATATTCTGATACGACCATATTCTAAAATTGTTCAACTTTTCCCCAATTGATAAGCACATACCTTTTTGTGGTTGACAAAGCATTTTCCTCACAATAATCTCATGGAGTATGTAGCACACATATTTTTAATCATAATTTTCAGATAAGCAATCTGAACTTTGGAGAGATTTAGTGATTTCCCCACAGTAAAACAATCTGCTATGTGTCAGTCCCCTCATTTTTAAACCCCATATTCTTTATACCAGTGTTCTATCACCCAGATCCACTATGGAGGCAAAACTGGCATTGTTGTTGAAAGCCAGAAAGTCCAAAAACCAATTTGGGGGTAAAAATTCTCTTCTGAAAGTAAGCTTTGTCTTTACTAGATAAAGGCTTGGTTCAAGTGCCTCCCTAACCCCCTAATTTTTAACATCTTCCTCTTAGAAATCTTTTTGTATTTACCTTCTTTACGTTTTGTACTTACTTATCTATGTATGTATGGTTTCTTCCAAAGGAAGAGAACCCCTCAAGGCAAAGACTTTTATTTTATTTTTATCCCTACTTCCTGGCTTTATACCTGACTTGTAGCAGGTACTTAGAAAGGCTCATTGTTTGTATGAATGAATGAATGAATGAATGAATGAATGAATGAATGAATTATTGAATAAATGAATGAATGAAATAATTATATGCCTACCTTATGAGGAGAGGGCTCCTCAGATAGTTCTCCTAAAGAAAGCCATTTTGGTTTCCCCTGGGCCAGCTTTAGATAGTGTCCTGTTTATTAGCCTTGCTGGCAGGATCAAAAGAGCAGGGGATCAGCATGTACTCTCTTCTAGCCTTTCCCCACAGAAAAGATCAATTCCATCACATTTGCATGTACCTATTGTCACTGCAGATACTTCCACGTAATACACTGAACATTCTGTATCAAACCCATGGCCAGAGTTTATTATCTGTGAGTTTTCACAATCACTTAAAAAATAAATAAATAAACCAAGAGACTAGTCACCAGGGTATGGTTTCTTTCCCAATCTTCAGTTTAGATATGTTGTATATTAGAAACAAGGCAACTAGTTGGCACAGTGGATAGTATTAGGACTAAAGTCAGAAATATTCATCTTCCTGAGTTCAAATCCAGCCTTATACACTTAAATTAGCTGCATGATCTTGGGCAAGTCACTTAACATTGTTTGCTCAACTGTAAAATAAGCAGAAGGAAATGGCAAACTACTCTCAGTATCTTTGCCAAGAAAACTAAATGGGGTCACAAAGAGTCAGACAGAACTGAAAAAATACTGAAAAAAAATATATTAGAAACTTCTTACTCAACTTATCAGATTGCTTACTTTGTCATTTATTCTGAAGAAATGTTTAACTCTACATCTACCTTCCAGTCAGTGCATCCTCCTGAGCTGTCTTCCTTGTTCACCCACTGGTTTAGGTAATGTAAATTCACTTTCATATTGGTCTAAAAAAGTCTTAATTTGCTGAAAAATCGAAGCAGCCTAGGGCTGATATTGGACTCAAAAAGACCTAGATTCCAGTACAGTCTTTTGTTATAAAGGATTAGCTTTGCAAAAAGCAAGAAGCAAGAGATCCCACAGGGCAAAGACTAGGTCAACATTCCAAGAGGACTGAGAAGCTGAGAGGCAGTTGGGACTGACTGTTGTCAGGAGATCTGGACTTCAGAGGTATTTCTTATGTAATCATGTTGGACATTTTGTTAGGGAATGTTGATTCAGAGGGCAATTTTCTAGACAATTAAATAGGAATAATGGATATAATAGAAAGTATAATAATAATTAGATTAATAATTATTATCAAAGGAGAAATAATGTTAACAATTGCCAAAATGCTTGCTGTCAGGGAGCTCAAGCACCAGATTTAAACACTATGCAAGAGTGGGTAAAATCAGGAGCAAGACCCAAATACAGTCAAATATACAGTCAAAAAAAAATACAGTCAAATGGTCATAAGGGTGATCAGAACAAAGGGGCATGTTCATTATGAAGGTGTACCTGGAGTTCTAAAGTATTTGAAAAAGTAAGGGAAAATGAATTGGAGATAAATAGAAGTGATTGTAATGGAAATAAGGTTAAAGAATTTAAAAATAATGTGATTGAAACAATGTAATGTAATTAGTGTTAATAATTGTGAGGAAAAAGAAAATTGTCATGTAAATTTAGCGGGAAATTCTAATGATTGTAAAATAATGGAAAATAGTAAAGAATGTAAATTGGATAAAGATAATGTGATTGTGAATGAGAACAATGGTACCAAGGTAGAGATTATAAAGACCAAAGAGAGTAGTGAAAAAGCTGATGATGGTGTTAAAAATGTGAAATCCTGGGAATATCATGCAATTCAAGCAGATGTAAATTTGGATAGACAGGAAATGACTGAGCTTTGTCCTTATTTTACTGTGCTTGCACCAGTGTTGAAAACATTTTAACCACCAAATAGTACAGAACCAAATGTATCTCAAACTATTGGAGACCAAATTTAGGATCTTCTGGTTGATACTGGAGCCAGCAAATCAGTTTTGCAAAGTTTTCCTAAGAATTGTAGAGCTGTTGGTACAATGGAAGTAATAGGTGTTACTTGTAAACCACAGATAGTAGAAAAATCATAATCAAAAATGATTACTTTAAGTCCATTATTTGTGGAACATTCATTTCTGTGTATGCCAGACTGTCTAATGAATCTTTTAGGTAGAGATTTATTATGTATATTAAGGGCAACAATCCAATGTAATGATACTGGTGATCTCTCATTACATCTACCAGAAGAATCTCTGAAAGTTTTTCCATTGCTGTTCTTAGATTCAGTCAGTACAGAGGATGACTTAGATTCAATCTATCCAATACCTGAGGATATCCCTGAAGATCTTTGGTCAAAGTCTTCCACAGATGTAGGTCTATTGAAATCAGCTACTCCAGTCAGGTTGAGGACTAAGGAAGGACCAGTTCCTTGTGTACCTCAATATCCCTTGACTAAAGAAGCAATTAAGGGTATAAGACCAATCATTGAATCCCTAATCCAACAAGGGATCATAATACCTTGCTGCTCAGAATTTAATACTCCTATTCTTCCAATCAAAAAGCCAAAGTTAGATCAGAATGGCGAAGTTGTATATTGTTTTATACAGGATTTAAAACAAGTCAATGATTATGTAATCAAGATTCATCCTGTGTACCAAGTCCAAATGCTATAATTTCTTCCATTCCAAGTCAGGCAAGATATTTCACTGGGTGGATTTATGCTCAGCTTTTTTATCAATTCCAATTCATGAGGATTCTCAAAAGCTCTTTGCTTTTATCTGGGGGAAGAAAAAAAAAAACAAGCACAGGACCTGGACTCACTTGCCCCAGGGTTTTACCAATTCACCAAGCCAATTTTCACAAATTCTGAAAAGAAATGTAAAAACTATAACATTCAAAGAAAGTAAATTGGTGAATTTTGTGGATGATATTCTTCTTGCATCTCCAAATGCTGAGGTGTGTCTAGAGAGAGCAAGATTCTTTTGTGAGAATTATATAAGCATGGGCACAAAATCTCCAAGGCAAAATTACAGTGCATTTTGCCTCAAGTGCAATATCTTGGTTTTGTGTTATCAGAGGTTTCAAGAAGTATCACACAGAAAAGAATAGCAGATATCCAGAAACTGAGTGCTCCTAAGACCAAAAAGCAATTCAAAGCTGTTCTTGGAACAACTTGTTTCTGTAGACAATGGATACCTGGATATAGTGAACTAATAAAAAGTCTAACAGATTTAACCAGGAATACAGAACCAGAACCTCTGAAACTAAAGCCTGAACATCTGCAAGCCTTAAGTAAGCTTAAAGAAACCATTTTATTTGCTCCAGTTTGGAGTATTCCAGACTATACAAAACCATTCCAACTGTTAATGAAACTAAAGATATTGCTTCCGGGGTACTGACACAGACTTTTGGACAAAGTTATCATCCAATTGGATATTATAGTTGTCAGCTGGATCCAATAGCTGCAGATACATTTCTTTGTCTAAGGGGTGTAGAAGCTGCAGCAATGTTAGTCCGGAAGTCAGAAGATTTAGTTTTGGGATATCCATTGACTGTATATTGTTCACATCAAATAGAAGCACTAATGAGGAAATTTCATACTCAAGCTTATTCAGATCAATGAATTTCTAAATATGAAGTTATTCTCCTAGGTAGCAAGAATATCCAGTTGAGGAGATGTAGTGTATTAAATCCAGCTAAGCTTCTTCCTGATTTGCCAAAGAACGGTGAACCATTACATGAGTGTGTGGAAGTAATAGATCTAGTGGATATGCCTAGGATGGATTTGAAAGACCCTCCTATTGAAAAATCCAGACTTGTTGTTATTCATGGATGGTTCTTCATATTTGTGTGATAGAATTCAATGTTCTGGTGCTTCAGTGGTCACAGAATTTGAGACACTGTGGTATGGCTCATTACCTAGTAATCTTAGTGCTCAAGGAGCAGAGTTGGTGGCATTGAAGCAAGCATGTCTTCGAGCTGAGGGTAAAAGTGCTAATATTTTTACAGATTCATGTTATGAATTTTCTGTATGAGATGCAACAGGGAAGATCTGGAAACTACAAGGCTTTATTACTGCATTGGGAAAACCAATTGCACATGCAGAAATAATAACTGAGTTGTTGAATGCTGTCCAAAAACCTAAACAGCTAGTGGTGATTCATTGTAGAAGTCATACTTGTGGCAAATATTCAGTCTCTAAAGGAAATCATAGAGCTGATATAACTGCTAAATTTTCAGCCTGGAATGCTCCAGTGTATGTAATGAATTTGTCAACTATTGAGTCTGATGATTTAGAAAGGGCTTATGTAGACTCAGAAATTCGTAAGTGGAAGGAGAAATTTGGAGCAAGGAAAGAACATGGAATATGAGTTGCAGACACTGGAAAACTGCTATTACCAAAAGATTTGTATGCTTATTTATGTCAAGCCATTCACACAAAAGGTCATTTTGGTACTCAAGCTGTAGGAGACTGTAAAAAGACAATGGGTAGCACCAGGAATAAGTACCGTTACAAATAAGATTTGTACAAATTGTTCTGTTTGCCAAAAATTCAATCAAAGTGCGTTCAGAAAGAAAGGTGTGGGTGGTAGACCTTTAGCATATTATCCATTCAAGAGTTTGCAAATTGATTACAGCATGCCAAAAGCTGGAAGATACAAGTCTTGTCTTGTAATTGTTGATAGGTTAACAAAATGACCTGAAACGTTTCCATCTAATACTAATACAGCTAACTTTGTGGTGAAAGTATTGCTTAAGAAAATTGTTTCTAGGTTTGGTGTACCAATGTGAATTTTAGATTTAATCCACCCTGCTTAGTCTAACAAAACAGGAATATCTACACCCCTACTTAAGGATTAAGTGTTGAGAAGGATGGCCTATCATAGACATGTGCTAGCTAATGACAAATCAGAAACAATTGACAGACCTCCTGGGCTGTCCTAAGTCAAACGTAAGCTACCATTGGTACATTTGAGAAGCAGGAAGTGATGTAAAAACTGCCTATATATTTCATGTCACTTCCTCTCTCCAGTCTCTTTTCATGGAGAGGTGGCTTTGGTTCTGATGGTGGAGAGGTGGCTTGTGGCAGCGTGCTGAGCATCTTGGCATCTTGGCATAGCTGCAGCTATTGTCTGGGTTTGACAGTGAGTATCCTTGATATAGTAACTAGGAGAAACTTAATATCATAGGCCAGGTGAGGCATCGTCTCTGAGCTCTCTTAGAGTTTAGGCTGATTTTTTTTTCCTTTAGTTTTCCTAAAAACACCATCCTCCTAGGAGGCCCCTCATCTCAGAGGAGGCCTCATGCCTGGAAGGTCTCTGAACTCCCCTTGGCTCAGGCTAGGCCAGAGAAATCCTATACCCTTTTCCCTCTCTCTTCTTCTTAATTCCTTCCCTCTATATTAATTAAACCACCATAAAATTTCCAGACTGACTTGAGTATTTTATTTGTGATTTGAATTAAATCCCTGGCAACCAATTAAATTTATATTCAGTCTCAACCCTAAATTTATCCTTACACCAATTACCATATATTCTGATAAAGGATCTCATTTTACACAAGATATCCTGAAAAGAGTCTATGAGAATCTAGGAATAACAACTAAATAGCATGTTCTTTATCATCCACAAAGTTCAGGTCAAGTGGAGCGTGTGAATAGGAAACTCAATACTATGGTGGAGAAAATTTGTGCTGAAACTCATCTAAAATGGCCAGATATTCTTCCCATAGCTTTGTTTTACCTACATACAAGACCAAGAGCAAATTTACACATATAATTTTATGAAATGCTCTTCAGACATGCTCCATTGCAGACAAAAATGTGTAAGACTGTTTATACATCTCTTTTAGGAGGAGAATGTCAGCTTGCTTCATATTTAAGTACATTACAACAACAGCTTAGAGAACTGAATGATATGGGAGTATTGATCCAATCTGGTCCATTGAATTATTCTCTTCATGATTTTCAACCAGGTGATATGATGTATGTGCAAATTTTTGCAAAAACATCAACAACTCAAGAGAGTTCAGAAGGTCCTTATACAATTGTATTCATTTCACCATCGTCAGTGAAAGTATTAGGAAGAGATCCATGGTATCATTGCTCACATATTAAATTAGCTCATGGAATTAATAATTAAAATATGGAAATTGTTGAAGAAGAAAATGAAGAAGAGTTTGTGGAAAGCTGAAATTCATCGGTCAACTAGAGTCTGTAGTCAAAAAGATCAGTAAGGAGAGGACCACTTCAGTGGAAGAGGACATTCAGATGGAAGAGGACATTGCAGATGAAGAGGAGGATTCAGAAAATTGATGGAAATTGTAAAAGACTGAAAGATTTATAAATATTAAGCACATAAAGACTTTGAAGGGAATTTTCAGTGAAGAGAATCAAGTGATTAATGGACTAATGGTTCTAAGGAATTTGGGTAATGTAATATAACAAAGTATAACATTTATTCACAAGCATTCATAAATACATTTTACTACCATGGATTTTGGAGAGGAAGAATTCTTCAAACAAGTTGAAAAGAGAAGAATAATCTGAAGTTTAGGTAAGTATATTGTATGCAACAGTAACACAGCAACAACACAACAGTAACATTGACATAACACTAACAAAATAACATAGCATAGCATGAAAAACAACATAACAAAAACATATACACAAAAACATAAACATGATTAGAATACATTGAATCACTAGTTGAATGAGTGAAACAATGTATAGCTAGATACTAACAATGGTATAATTACCTATAAAGTAGTTATTTACTAACAAGAGAATAGTTAGTTACTTAATTTAGAATAGTAATAGTATAGGTTGGTGAGATAAATTTTAGAAAATTTTATTAAGATAGGGCTACAGATACTGGCAGGTAAGATACTGAAGTACATTACAAAATACATTGCAACATATATTACATAGCATATATGACATATAACATCACATAAAATGTAAATACATATGTAAATATATACAAATAGTGTGTATTATAGTTAGTATTGTAAAATTAATTTTATTATAGTGTATGCATATATGATATATGTGTAAATATGAAGTATATATGTATATATTATGTGTGTATAATATGTTGTAAAAATTAAATTAGTCTCTAGTAATAAAATTATTATATTTCATGAGGTTTATTAAGGATCATTAGAAATAAAGGAATAAAGAAAATACAAAATAAGAAAACCACATGCCTAGGGCTGATTAGCCCATTCAAAGCTTACTTACTACTTCTCAAAATGACCAAGTAGAGAAAGCAAGAGCACAGAAGAGGGAGAGGTAGGTGTTACCGCCAGTTCAAATACTAATGGTGATCTCACCCAGGTGGAGACTGGGTGATCTCACTCAGGTGAGATTATAAGGAATTCTGGGAAATACCAAGGATTTCTGGGGATTGAAATCTAGGGTTCAAATCTCCATTTTACATTCCCCTTGAGGCCCAAGGAAGATTAGTCTCTCCGCTGGGTCTTGTAAACACACCAACTTTGAAATTACAATAATTTGAGGATAAGAGGAAAAGAGAACAAAACCAATAATTGCTTGATGCATTGACAAAAAGCCAGTTAGGGGGCAGTCCCCTTTGGCAGGAAAGTATTCATACAAATAAATGTTCAATCAACCACAACCAAAGTTCATTCTTGATCTTCTCATGTAGCTTGTGGTCTGTGGAGGCATCTTCATGGTGTCTTCTCCAAACAGTTCAGTTTCTGGATTCAGAGAGGTAGCATGTTTCTTAACCTAAAATTTCTCTCTCAAGGAATTTAAACTTTGCAATTTAAAATAATAATAATTTTACATTCCCCACACCCCGAAGAGAGTGATTGAAAAACACAGGGATCACTTAGGGATGCATGGCTAAGTTATGAGGTATATGAATCAATTGGCAAAAGAAATTAAAAAAAAACATAAAAAAATCTAAATAAAAAATTGCTGGATGAAATATAGACTATCAAAGTCTTATGTATAAAAATTCTAAGTAAAGGAAAAATAAATATATAATAAGTCCTTGAATCAGGGCCCAATTAAAATGATATAAGCAATTAAGCATTTACCCAGTCAGTAGCCAGGACTACAGAAAGTTGCCACATTATGAAAGACAGAATAGGGACTAGATTACAGGAGCCAGGTAGGAGCCAAATTTGAGATACTTGTCTGTAAGCATTTTCACAAAGAGTGTGGATACAAGGAAGGCCTACATCTTAATGTATATTAAGCATCACAACCTGGAGTCTCACACTAGGTTCAAGTCCTTTGTATTGGCTTAGAATTTTCATCAACCCCTTTGGGATTGGTTGGTCTCTGACCTTGTGCTTGATTTGCACTGTGCAATTACTCTTTTTTATATCTTGTCTTGGAATCAGACAGAATCATTAAGCAAAGTCCCATAATTTTTATCAATAAATGGCATCATTTTTATAGTCTCAAGCTTTTTGGGCATGCATTGACATTACAGCAAAGGTATTTAAAACTTATATTACTGAGAAATCAAAAAAAAAGTTAAAGAAAATCTTAATACTGGTGATGTGCTTCAAATATAAAAAGGAGAGAAAAAATAAAAGACTGAAATAGTATATTACTTGAAAGAAAAATATAATAATAAAAAAGTTTTAAAATTCAAAAATATAGCTTATAATCATTGACACACTGTGTCAGCTAAGAAAATATAGAATACAAAGTTTATCACCAAAAATGAGATCCATTTCTTCTTCATGCCTGGCCATGATCCACTGTGAGTACAAGCAACTGAATTTCACAAGCTAACAGTATTTTTATAAGGAACAGTACTATAGCATATCAAAATCCCCAAAGTTATAATAGCCCATTTAATGACAATAACAAACAAACCCACTATCATGTTTTACATAAGTTGTTGTATGATATTTAAAGAACCTATGAAATGATGAATATTTGTCATAATTTTTACAGATGTAGCAAATCTTTCAACCTTGGCAAATACATTTTAAAACAAAATAAAACTTATTTGGGTCTAGAACATCATCAAGAAATCTAGATATCATTCTAGTGGAGGTAAGTGAGCTGAAGAGTTATAAATGAGAGATGCTTCTCTTTGGGGAGTCATCCAGGGGTACCATGCCCTGGGATTAACTTCCCAGCTCCTTTGGTATGAGACTGTGATGTCCCATCTGTTTACATTTTTATAAATGTGGGAGGTGGGGATTATAATTGTATTTCACTTCAGCTAATGATCAGAGTTTCTGGGAAAAAAACTAAAATCATGTCTAAAAACCCTTAAACATTTAGCTCATTAAATTTTCCAAAGGTTGTTATACAATTGTAACCAGTTCTGATGAAGTCCATCTATTGTCTTTGTGACAATTTACAAAATCAAAAATAGAAAAAAGCTGTTTTTATATATGGGCTTATTCAATAATATTTGTTCAGTATAGTTATAGGGAAAAGCAACAAAATTTAACAGTAGTTAAAACCCAGTACATTAAAATGATTCAGTGTAACAGAATAGTATTGAATGCATAAATATATGAACTTAAAACCAACAAAATTAAATCTTAAAACAATCAGCAAAATGCAATAAAATACAGAGGTTTTTATAAAACATTGGAGTCTGAAATGCCTTAAAAATATAACCTCCAGTCTCTTTAAAGTTCATTTTTTTAATCCATTTTGATGCCTTTTGTCAGAACTATGGAATTGGTTCCAAGGCAGAAGACTGGTAAGGGGTAGGCAATGGGGTTCAAGTGACTTGCCCAGAGTCACACAGCTAGGAAGTGTCTGAGGCCAGATTAGAACCCAGAACTTCCCATCTCTTGGCCTGGCTCTCAATCCACTAAGCCACTGAATTGCTCCCCCATAGTGAGGGTGGGTTTTAGGAATCTCAAATTGGGCCAAAGAGTTGCAGGGAGATGAATTTCTCTCCTGAATCTCAGGGGAGATAAATAAAAGAATCAGTGCACTCAAAAGATATCCTTTGAAACATACCATGCTTATAATGAACTTCCTGTTTGGAAAAGTCTCTTCCTTCTCCTCATTCCTTCCTCCCAGGTCCCCTGCCATGTGGTGGCTAATTTTAGCCTAAGGAAAAATCACCCCTGTTTTTACCAGCTGGTTTTTTATTCTGAAGACACAAGGGGCAGCTACCAGCAGCCTGGGTCCTGGGGCTGGCCTCAGGCGATCTGGCTCGGAGGCTGGAGATCAGTTGGAGCCGGGCCGGAGCAGGTGGGGATCAGGAGAGTGATTTGGGTCAAGCAGGTCCAGAGTGGATGAATGTAGGCAGGAGCACATGGCCTAAAAAAAATTTATCTGGGCTATCTAAAAAAAAAAAAATTTAAGAAGTTCTTGTCCGAGTCTTGTGGTTGCCATAACTGTAAACATTAAATTAGTCTCTAGTAATAAAATTATTATATTTCATGAGGTTTGTTAAGGATCATTAGAAATAAAGGAATAAAGAAAATACAAAATAAGAAAACCACATGCCTAGGGCTGATTAGCCCATTCAAAGCTTACTTACTACATCTTGTGATGGCCGAGTAGAGAGAGCGAGAGCATAGAAGAGGGAGAGGTAGGCATTACCGCCAGTTCAAATACTAATTGTGATCTCACCCAGGTGGAGACTCAGGTGAGGTTATAGGGAATTCTGGGAAATACCAAGGACTTCTGGGGATTGAAGTCTAGGGTTCAAATCTCCCTTTTACAATGTATATATGTAAAATCTATGTAAATAGATTGCTTGTGTTTAATTTTATCTGTTGTTAAATGTATTTTGCATAAGTTTGATGGTTTGATTTAATTTTTTAAAAAACTTATGCAATGTTATGTTCCTTATATTTTTTCAAAATTTTTGTCTAACTTTGCTGTTTATGCGTTGCAATAGGAATAAAATTTTCTGTATTAGTTGATAAGAGTAGTATTTTACTAATTTAATGTTTTGCTATACTTGTGTTTATCTTTTGATTTTATTTGCTTGTTTTGCTTTGTTTGATCTGTATTTTGGACTTTGTAATTGTTTATTGTTTAATTCCTTTTTTCCTTTCCTTGATTAAATCCTTAGAATAGGATAGTATTATATGGGATAAGATAGTTGAATGTAGGTTGTTTATTATTTTGGGTAGGATTTTTAGTTAAAAGATAATATAAGTTTGTTAATGCCAAATGCCAAAATAGTGTTTTCAACACTATTTTGGCTTTGTGCCAAGGGGGTAACTGTTGTAAAGAATTAGCTCTGCAAAAAGCAAGAAGCAGGAGATCCCATGGGGCAAGGACTAGGTCAACATTCTGAGAGGACTGAGAAGCTGAGAGGCAGTTGGGATTGACTTTGGTTTCTCTGGAAGAAGACAGAGAGGAAGTAGAGTTGGTTCTCTCTGAAGGAAAAGACTTTGAAGCTGCCAGTAAATTGGACCATCTTGAAGGAGTGGTTGAGTGAGTGATTGGTGGACAGTGTGTGGGTTAATCATCATTCCCCTTCTAATCCTGTGTGGACCTACAGAGCTGTCTCTGGGACTTTTGCTTGACACAAGAAGGACTCCTGGTTGTGAGATTTCTTTGGGCCCTTTGTCTTTGCCTCTACCAATCCATCCTTAACTTTAATTAATTAGTTTAGAATAATTATAGAAAGTTTAGGATTTTAGTATCTGGGGTGGGTTAGAAGTAAGTTATTCCCTGATTCCCTTCCCTTCCTTTCTCTCTTTAGTTAAACAAAACTTTTATTTTATATATCTATAGCTAGTTTGAATCCTTCTTTTAACCCACCCTATAACACTTTCACACACATATAGCTGTGGAATCATGGGTCAGTTGCCTATCTGCATCAATGTAAGGAGTGTCCATATTGGGAAATCCCTACACTAAAGAAATTCCAGGTATGAAAAAATTGTAGAAAATATCACATCTTATATTCCAAAACCAAAGAAACACAACTTGCTTTTTGGGTCATGTCCATAATACTGTTCTTCTCCATTAGTAGAGCTACAAATTAAAGATGACAATAAATTGATAATATTATTCTTCTTGCTGTACTTCTACCTACTCTGAGACAGTGGAACAATACAAGGGTGCCTCATTTCATGCACTAGTGGTATTCCTAAAGATTTACCTGTAAATAGAGTTTGTCTCTTTGAAAAACAGGGGTAGGGGAAGAAATACCCACTTATTTAAAGGATTCTTGCAGTAAATTTTTTTTTTAAGAGTACTTACTCACAAACATTTTCTTTTAAATGGTCTTGGCCAAGTTGCTTATGCTCAGTAGATCTCATTGTCCTCATTTTTAAAATGAGATAATTGGATGAAATGACCTCTGAGGTCTCTTCCAGATCTAAACCTATGTTGCTAAGGTATCTCTGATGACTTTTAATCAGTCCTCCCCTACTGATATACCAACCCAAGTCAACAAAACAGCCTCCAACCTCTATTGCTTCCAAAAGAACACTGACCAAAACCTGAAAATCATCCCAGTTAATTGGAGCCAAACACAGGAAACTGTAAATAAGAAAATAAATAAATTCTTTTTTCTGACAACCTCTGAAGATGAAAAATCCAACAGAAAAGCTGAAAGATTCTGAAAGCTCGGCTTTGGTCCTCAGGCTTTTAAATTCCATTCCATTCCATTCTAGCAACTAGCGAACGATGGAATGGACTACAGTCTTGGACAATTTTCTCCAAAAGCAAGGTTGAAATTTCAGATGACAATTTACAAAATTCATCTCATCCTTGAAGAAAAGTGAATCCAAACAATCCATAGTTTCAAGTTTTCAGATGTTCTGATGGGAACCAGGAACCTCTTGATTCAAACCTTTGCACAGAATTTTCCTCATTTCCTACTGAAGTCTTTGAGCATAATAATCAAGGAAGTACATTCCCTAGGAAAGCTAATCATTCAGTATTTTTGTAAATTCCAAGGGAAAAATAATTTCAGTAATATTACTTTTTCAATGTTCTTGAGATGATCTGGATTCTTGAATATAACAACAGCACCTCCATCATAAGATTGTTGTGAGGACTAAATGAGATAACACATATAAATTGCCTGGTAAATCTTTTTTAAAACCTTAAAGCATCATATAAATACTAGCTACTATCATTGTTATTATTTGTGATATTATTATTCCATGTTTTTAATACTCTCGTTGGCTTTTAAAGTCCTTCATAACCTAATCCCTTCCTATCTTTCCAGTCTCTCCAGTTCAGTAATATCTGCCTTCTTGCTATTCTTCAAACATGAAATTCCAAACACCCAGGTATTTTGTCTGGCTGTTCCCCTTTGTTGGAATGCTCTCCCTCCCCATATCTACCTTCTAACTTCCCTAAATGATTTAGCTTAAATCCTACCTTCTCCAGAAAGCCTTTTCTAGCTATTTATACTCAGTTTATAATCTTTCTTTCTGAAATTACCTTCTATCTTTTTATTACCCAGTATTACCTGCCTACTACCCAAGACACAGGATATAACAGCAGCATTACACTGTGTCCTTTTCACACTGCCTCCAGAGTATACTATTCATTGCTGGGTGCCATATTTTAAGAAAGGTTCAATATAGAAAAGCCTCAAGGAGAGAGAGGGATATGAACAAAGTCTCACAGATAGTAGGAATAGTTTTCAAATCTTTCAAACCTAAGTCTTCTAACTCTGAATCCAGAACTCTATCTAATGTGCTATGCTGTTTCTCATGTCCTCACTTCATCGTACCATGCCATTAATATGGTCACTACATCCTATCAGGCCATCTTTGCCTAATATAAGGTCAACTCTTCCTCAAAGGAGTTTTGTTTTGTCTTAATTTTTGTTTTTTTACAAAGAGCACAGATTTCAAGAAAAGGATTAGCTCTCAGCAGGACCAGTAACCCTGCCAGCAAAATGTTGGCATCTCCCTTCACAGCAAGCAGTCATTTGCTGAGGCAATGGTTTTTATCCAGAATGTAATGAAACAAAAACACAGCCTATGCCTGGGCAGGTGCAGGAGAACTGCATTGTTATCCATTTAATTTATGATGTATGCTTTCATATTTGTTGATCATAAAAAGCCATTGGTTGCCTGGAAACCACATTTACCTTTCAGCTTCCCAAGGGAGCTGAGGTTTCTAAGTCAAGCCCTATTGTATGAAAACCCAGGCAGAGGGGTACTATAGCTAAAATCACCTTTTAGAGTAGGGAAACTCAGCAGCCAGGCAGTGGGGGAACTGATTCTCATTTTGCAAGTAGCCTTAACTCTTTTCAGGACTCCTTCAGTCATTTCAGTCCTGTTCTTCATGATTCTAGTTGGGATTTTCATGGCAAAGATCCTGGAATGATTTGCCATTTTCTTTTCCAACTCATTTTACAAATGAGATAACTACAATAACTATAATAACAATACAAACGAGGCAAACAAGGTTAAGTGACTTGCCCAGGATCACACAGCTAGTAAAGTTTCTGAGATGAGAGTTGAACTCAGGAAGATAATTCTTCCTGATTCTAGGCTTGGTGCTTTCCAGAACCTCACCTAGCAGTCCTCTTATACCAAACCTCTATAATTAATCATTAAATTACAGATTTTCAGAGTTGGAAAGGACCTTAGTAGTCATCTAGCCTACCCCATATATAAAAGGAATCCCCATAGAATTCCTACAAGGGCCATGTAACCAGGAATACAGAGGTAGGAACCCATCTGTTCTCAATGCATCCCATTCCACTTTTGAACAGCTCTAACTGTTAAGAAGCTTTTCCTGATACCAAACCTAAATTTCTTTTTGCCTTTTGGCATATAACTTGTTTTTGTAACACTTTCCCTTCTTTCTTATAATCAAGACTAAAGAGCAGCAAGGGCTAGGCAATCAGGATTAAATGACTTGTCTGAGGTCACACAGGAAGTGTCTGAGGCCAAATTTTAACCCAGGACCACCATTTCCAGTTCTGGTGCTTGATGTATCCACTGTGCTACCTAGCTGCCCCATATTGAAACAACTTATAGAAATGCCTAACTTATTTTCTAAGGAGTAGCTCATGCCCTCAGTGATAATAGCTCATCATATCATGACTTGAGTGAGAGTTTTAGTTTTGTTTCTCAGGAGATCCAAAATAATTAAGCTGCCTCTTGGCCTTGATAAAAGTTTAGGCCCAAAGCCTTGTCCAAAAATTCTCAGAGGCAAAATCCAGCCAGAATGTGGAGAGGGGGAAGAAAGAAGAGTATAAAAGGGTTAGAGGATAATTCTAGGGCAGATATTATTAAAACTATGGAGCTTTTTGGCTGTCTGGTGAAGCCAGATAGATGTTTTCAGATGCATAAAACAAATTACTAAAACTACAAAGGAAACCAATTATATGGAAATAGAGTTTTCAAAACAAAGGTTATTTTTTAAAGCATAGACGTCAACTAAGAACCTAGAGTTACTGCTATAGGTTGGAGAAAACTCTAAGATCGCTAGAGCTATGGCAACTAGGTGGTCCAGTGAGAAGGACTGACTGAACTCCAGCTCTACCAGGATGCCTGAGGGCTTGAATGATTTGTTCCAAGTTTCATTATTCACTAACAAATGAAATTAATATATCTGTGTCAACCTTCCTACAGTAATCTCAGCATTCATAGCATATAACCTTGAAACTCATCTCCAAGGATTTTGCTCAAAGGTCAATCTCTTAGGAGCTAGTCAATGGCAGCAGAAGCCCAGCTGCTATTCTATATAGACTTTGAGAACGGTGTATGGCAGCATACACCAGGATTACAAGAGGCCCCTGGTCTTCTGAAGGATATATTTAGAGACTTCCTCCTCCCCTTTTGAACAGCTTGACCACTGGCTATTCTAGTATCTAGAAACAGAATAGAAAAGTGGAAAGGGACACAGGATACTCAGATTGGGAGGCAATATGGTGCAGTGGTTAGAGGGCTGAACTTGGAGACAATGTGACCTGAGTTTCGATTCTGGTTGTGACACTGATTACCCACATAACCTTGGTCAGTAAGTTAATAAGTATTTATTAAGCATATACTATGTGCTAAGTGCAGGGCATACAAAGATAAAAGCCAGTATCTGCCCTCAGGGAGCTCATAAAATAACACATAAAAACAAGCTGAAAAGAGAGAGATAACTAGTGATGAAATCTAAGAGAGTACCTGAATTGGAAATTAAGAGATAGCTTGCCAGGGTATCTTGCCCTCCTTAAATGAAAGATCTAGAGTCTTCTCTCTGCTCTACCCTATACTCTCTATCCTCTCTAATCAGAAGGAGATGATTCCCCACCAGCAGGGGTACTAATGAGATATGAGTCATAGGGTTGATCCAACCTTGAAAGATGATGAGGTTACTGAAGGAATGATGAACTCCAGAGGAGTACAGCCAATGGAAAATGGAGAGGCTAAATTGATTAGGGCTTCAGTTTCCTAGATGACCTCCACATTACTATCTAGCTCTAGATCAAAGTTATCTAGAGTCAAAGGATAGATTTCAGGAAGTCGGTGAATTTAGATGGGAAAAAAATTACATTTATTTTTATGTAATTGATTTCCTTCATAATATTATGCATTTTATTTTGGTCATTTAAAAGTATCATCAAAGAAAACTTAGTCCTACAAAAAATGACATTCTTTGATTTAGTTTATTATTTAGTATATTATTTATCTATAGTCAAGCCATGTCTAGCATAGAAAGGGAGATAAACAAACAGGCATGTCCCTCAAAATGACTGTCTTCTCTGTCCCCTCAAAGATGTCAAGTAACATTTGAAGAAATCTTTTTTTATTCTTAAATTTTTTTATTTAATTAATTAATTTAGAATATTTTTCCATGGTTACATGATTCATGTTCTTTTCCTCCCCTCTTTCCACCCCCTCCCATAGCCAATGCACAATTCCACTGTGTTTTACATGTGTCATTGATCAAGACCTATTTCCATATTATTAATATTTGCATTATAGTAATCATTTAGAATCTACATCCCCAATCATATACCCATCAACCCACGTGATCAGGCAGTTGTCTTTCTTCTTTGTTTCTACTCCCACAGTTCTTTCTCTGGATGTGGATAGCATTCTTTCTCATATGTCCCTCCGAATAGTTCTGGATCATACATTTGATTGTGCCACAGTGTATCAGTCTCTGTGTATAAGGTTCTCCTGGTTCTGCTCCTTTAACTCTGAATCAATTCGTGGAGGTCATTCCAGTTCACATGCAATCATTTAGAGGAATCTTAAACAAGACAGAAATATCTTAAAATACAGTCTGGGTTAACATCCTAGAAATGAACAACCAAGTTAGTATTCCAACTCCTCCAGGGCCAGTCTCCTCATTTCTGGAGTTTAAAAAAAAAGGACCTTCTTCTTTCCATTGACACCTTAATTCTTTCTCAGTGGAAGAGATGGGTGCTAGTCTGCCAACCATTTCAGCTGGGGCAAAGAAAGGAGCAATTGCCTTTCAATGGGTCCATAACAAAATCACTTCTAATGTGTTAATGGGTCTAGTCTGACCCTTTAGCCATTTCCCTTAAAAAAATTTTTTTTAGTCCTAGGAATTTTTCCAAGGGTTTTTAAAAGAACTTTAAAGGAAAATAGTATTTCTTACTATTTCTAGGAAAACTCAAAATATTTATTATCCCACAATATTCTGAGGATTCTGGGGAGACCATAAGATTAACCAGACTGCCCAAAAGGGTCCCTGACACACACACATAAAAAAGTTTAAGAATTCTTATTCTAGATCTCTGATCCTAAGATCCTATGGAGAAATCTTGAATCCTACCTCTTATTAGCTAGAGGACCTTGAGAACTCACTAGACCTTAGTTTCCTTATCTCTAAAATGGAGGTAATACTTTTAATACTTACCTCAGAAGATTTTGAGAATCAAATGAAAAAAAATTTGTCAACATGTTTGAAAACGATGAAGTGCTACCTCATGTACAATAGTCTATTGCTATTTTGTTTTCTTTTAAAGCTTCATTATGCATTCTACATTTTATATTTTCATGGCTTGTTACAGTTTATCAAGAATTTTTTCATATACTGTCTCCCCACTGACTTCTTCAATCTATACAATACATAGATACAGATTAAAAGATAATGAACAATACAAGGCAGCATTACCACTGACTAGGATAGCCAGAGGATTTAAGGAGAAACAAGTACTAAGGCTGACCTTGAAGGACAAATAGAAACTAGATAGGTGGAATGGAATGACTGGGGAGGGGAGAGAAGGAACAAGGCATTTCAGTAAGAAAAAAAACAGAAAGGTAGGGGAATGTACACAGTTTCTCCAAAATCACTGCTCTTCTGAGAGATGTGAGTAGAGTGCCAAAAAGTTATCTCTTGTATTAAAAATGAGGCCATTCACTGAGAGCTCCTTCTTTTATCCTCTTCCTTATACCTGAAATGCCTTCCCTTATTATCTCCTCCTTCACCTGGGCCTCCTTTAAAGAAATGGTCTTTCTCCTTGCAAATACAAAGTCCTCTACCTGCACCCTTGATCATATCTCCTACCACCTTCTCCATCAATTTGTCCTTCTGTCATCTCCATTTTCTAATCCTCAGCATATATGCTTACATGTATATTTTTTCCTTCCCCTCTGCCTAGGAACAGAGCCATGTTTTCCCTATCCTTTAAAAGCCTCCCTTGAATCTAGCATAATCTCCATTATCTACACTCTTAGAGCTCTCCTTCACAGCTCAATTCCTTAAGACATTTCCATGTGGTACCTCCCCTTCCTTTCCACTTCTCTAAATACTCACCATTCAACTAAAATAGCTCCCTCAAAGTTAGCAGTGACCTATTAAGTGACAAATAGTTTTAGCCTTTTAAGCCTTTTCTCAATACTCATTCTTCTTCACTTCTCTGCAGCCTCTGATAGAATCGATCACCATCTTCTCCTAAATGCCATCTTCTCTTAAGGATTTTGTGACACTGTTCTCTCTCTTAGTTTTCCTCCAATATGTTCATTCCTCAGTCTTCTTTGCTAGATCTTTATCCATGTAATGCCCATTAACCCAAGGCATTTACCAAGGTTTTGTCCTGTACCTTCCTTTCTCTAAACGACCACCTTTGGTGAACTTATTTCCCATTGTTTCAATAATCAGCTCTAGGTAGATGATATCCAGATCTATATATCCACCCCTGTCTCATCTCCTGACCTCCAGGCTAGCATCACTAACTGGTCCTTGGACATCACAAACTGAATATCTCACAGACATGTCAAACTCAACATGTCCAAAACTTAATTTATCTTCACCTTCCAAACCCTTCCATCTGGATGACTTTCTTATTACTATAAATAGTACTACCAGCCTCAGAATCACGTAGATTTACATTGGTGTTATCCTCAACTCTTCTCTCCAAATTCACTCCAAATATCCAATCTATTGCCTATTCCAGCACCAAAGCAGTTACAAGAGCCTATTGGTTTGTCTCCCTGCTTTAAGTCTCTGCCTACTCCAATTCATCCTCCCCTTAGCCATCAGTTATTTTCCTAAAGTATAAATTGGACTATATTAATCCCTTTCTGCTTCTCTTAACAAATGATCTTCAAGAACATCCTATTACCCCTAGGATCAAATACAAAGTCCTCTATTTGGCATTTAGAGTTCTTTATGAGATATCCCCTTTTTACATTTTAAGTCTTCTTTACTCTCCACCCCATATATTCTATGATGTAACTGTGGCCATTTTATTGTTCTTCACAAATAATACTCCATCTCTCAACCTCTAACCTTTTCACTAAAATTTCCCCCATTCCCAGAATCTCTCCCTTCTCATTTCTACCTTTTAGCTTCACTGTTTCTTGCAAGAATCAGCTCAACTCCCACCTTCTACCCAAAAACTTTCCAAGTCCCTCTTATGATTAACATAGTTAGTACTTTCCCTCTGAAATGACCTTTCATTCACATGCTATATATGTATGTAGTCTCCCCCATTAGAGTGGGAGTTCACTAAGACTGAGGATTGTGTTTTAACTTTCCTTAGATCCCTAGTGCTTAAAACAGTTCCTCAGAAAGTGATCACTTAATAAATATTGGCCAGACTACTTAATTTTCCCACAAAACAGTGCTAAGATAGGAAAAATATTAGATTTGGGGCCAGTTCATAGTTTAGGTCCTAGCTTTGCTGCTTTATTTCCCATATGACCTTGAGAAAGTCACTTAACTTCTCTCTACCTCAGTTTCTTCATCTGTAAAGTGAGGGAGCTGGACTAGATAATCCAAGGTTCCTTCTAGCTCTACACCTGTGATCTCACTCTTTTATCCTCAGTTACTATGCTTTAGCTCAGTTGCTTCTTCTGCCTCCTTTATTTACTGGTTTTGCCCTTTATCCCATGTTCCCATGCCTCTTACTTTTCCCTGAGTCCACCTCCTCCACACAGCAAATTTCCTCCTAGCAACCATTCTAGTAATTTTATCCATGGTTCATTTTATCTTTGTCTATCCTAACAAAGTGAATCAACTCACAAATATTTAATGAGCAAATCTTTCAAAGGGTAGGCACCATAATACATGAGAATACAGCCCTGAAGAATTCAGACTGTTTTAATTAGCTTCCATTCCAAAGCCTTGTGGGTGGTGTTGGGACGAATCTTGATTCTTTCAAGGCATCTGTCAACAATGGTCACTCATGGGATTTTTATGAAGCAAAGTTAAAAGACCACCAAGAAATCAGTAATTTCTCCCATTTTATATCATGGTACCTCAAAATTATGTGAAAACTAGGCTATGGTGGTCAGAGGGCAAAGTGGGACTAAGGATAAGGCTAGAAACCAGGCTCCCTTTCTTGTCCCCTGAAGCCTCAGGAAGAACTTTTAGGCCTTTTTGCAAAGATACAGATACCAAAAACCTTTTTATATCCTTTTCTGTGCCCTGAAAAGTCAATTGGGGGAAATTATAAGATCAGAGATTTCAAGCTAGAAGGACCCTTAAAAGTCATCTAGTTCAGCCCCTTTATTTTCCAACTGACATTACTGAAGCCTAGAATGTTTAAGTTATTTGATCACGGTCACACAAAGTAAGTGGCAGAGTTAGAATTCAAAGCAGGTTCTCTGACTCTACCTACCAGACTGTTCCCTATTCTCAAAAAGCAATCCAATAGGAGAGACAAGTCTTATATGTGAAAGCATCAGAGAAAAATATTAGAAAGTATATAGTTTGTTGCTGAATTGCCTCGTGCTGACTATAAATGCTTGTTCCCCCCCGCAAAAAAAAGAAAAAAAAAGAATAGAATTTAGAGCCAAACAAGCATCTATCCAAATTTTTGATACCAAAAATAGCAATAAGATTGACCTTCTGAGTCAAGACTGACATGAGCTTGTGCAGTGACCCTTATCCTCGTTAGGATTCCTATCTAGCTCAGAAAGTTCACCTGATATTCATGCATGATGATACTGTATTCCCTCCTCATGCTCAGTTGAGATGCCAGAGTCACAGAAAGAGATACACTTCATGTTTGACAGCTGTTCCAGCAAAAATATGGAGTCAAATCCATAGCTGAGAAAAAGTGAGGCTTCTCAGTTGAGAAGATTTAGGCACTGGTGATGAAACATAGAAAGCCTTTTTGACGCGCAATGATGATTGAGAATGCAACAGGTGCCGATTCCTACATATAGAATAGAAGTCACAGGGGAAGAACATCTGAGGAATTTTTAGCTATATTTGAACACAGGCTCCTGTTCTTCGAAAATGTCAAAGATAAATGATGTACCTAGGGAATCTTGTTTCAGTAGGGCTCCTGTTTCAGGAACAGGCTCAGTCAGAAATGAGCCTCATTTTCTTTATGTGTAAAATGAGGAGATTAGACTGGATAATCTCCCCACATCTGATCAAGCTCTTATTTTCTGAGATTCTATGTTGTGAATATTTTTTGAGCATCCTCTATGGATAGATACCATATCTTAGACAATGTGGGAAATCTCAAAAGAAGCAGCAGATTGCCATTTTATAATCATTGCTCTTAGAACTGAAAGTAATCTTTAGAAGTCATCACATCTGGCCCCTTAGCCTTCAGGAGAAACCTTATTTTCATTTTGTAACTGATGAAACCAAGACCCAGATAGATGAAGAGCTGACAAAAATATTCCTTTAAGATTGGCAAAGCACTTTAAATACATTATTTCATTGAGTCTCACAACAACCTTGCAAGATTGGGACCATTATCCCCATTTTACAAGCAGTTACTCAGTGTGGAGGTGAATTTTGAATCGTGGTCTTTTCTAACTCCAAATCCAGTACTTTTTGCTCTTCTACATGGCTGCCTGACCAAGGTTATCAATTTTTAGGTAGCACACTAGGGACTGGAACCTAAGTCCACTGCCTCCTACAATTTCATTAAATCTTTTTCAAAGCCTTTAATGTTACACTTCAAATTTTCTCCTCATTCTGTACAGAATGGAAGTACTAGGGAAACTTTATCTTTAGTTTTTCTAAAAATTGAAGGGGAAAAATAACCCAAATGTCATCTTTTCCAGGTGGTAGCTTATTTAACTGCCAGGGCAAAGTGCCCTGTCTGGCACTGACTTTGATGCCCAGTCAACTACTCCCTCCATTCTTGTTTTACTGCATTGTCTCTAGGTGGGAGGAAGTGAATGTTCACTGCTGACAGCAGGCAGAATGTGCTAGAAAATAGCCACCATTTGGGCATCCCACTTAAAGCAGTATTTTTCCTGTAGGAAGAGACACCTGGAAAATAATTGCCTGAAAAGTAACAGAATGCCTGTGTATCCTCTCTGGGGCTGATGCCTACGCTTTCCGGCAGATGGTAATGGCAATTTATGCTCACTAGTAACTAATGATTCAGACCCCTGGCCTAGAAGGCAAATCTTCTGTTGGTCCCTCACAATCTTTCAGGCATCCTCATTTTTTTGTCTGTTCAAGTAAAAAATATATCCTGTCCTCTCTTTTGGTAAAGTATTTTCTTTGTCTTTGTAGGGGGGAGGGATAGGAAGGAGATGTGTGTGCGTGTATGCACACAGGCAGACTTCTGAAGCATCACTTCATCATTTGTAGACTGAGCTGTGGCAATGATTTCCCAGCAACATCAGGCAATAGAAAGGACAAAAAGTAATGAGCATCCTCCTTTCCCCCCATCTCTTCCAATTTTAACTGCCCTGGGACTGCTGATAGGCAGGAGATAATTACCGTACCTGGAACCCAGCCATGATTCCCTCTACCCCCCCCCCAGTATCTTGGGCCCCAATGGGAATAGTACTGGAGTCTCCCAAAGGTATCTCCCTTTAGGCAACTTCTTTGAAACTCTCTGCCATGGGCACAGCACAGCTCCACCAGCCTCATTTTTAGGACATTCTGAGCTAAGGAAGGTTCTCTAGGTCAAGTAATGGCCCTGTCCAAATGGCATGGGCTCTCAGGAGGGTTTTATCTGTGGGCAGGAGTGAAGAGACTTAAGTGCTTGAAGGTGACAGCCAGGACTATAATTAGAAGGGACACGAGCACACAGCTGATTTAGGAGAGTTGGCCATCTGCATCCTTTCTCTGTTCCAGAGACTTTATTAGTATTTCATAATGCACTCAAGATTATCAGCTGGAAACAGAACTACTTTCCCCCACCTCAAGGAAAGGGGGAGAACAAAAAGAGCCAGCTATTTCTTAGAGCTTTAACCTTAAGTGAATTCCTTTGGTCCTTCTGAAGAAAAGATTTCCTCCTGAGAGAATCTACTAGCCTCAGTTACCCTCTCTTAAAATCCTTACCTTCTGTCTTAGATTCAATACTGTGTATTGGTTCCAAGGCACTAAGAGTGGTAGGGGTTAGGCAATGGGGGTTAAGTGACCTATCTAGGGTCACACAGCTAAGTGTCTAAGTCAAAAATTGAACCCAGGACCTCCTGTCTCTAGGCCTGGCTCTCAGTCCACTGAGCCACCCAGCTGCTCCCAGTAACCTTTTCTTTTGCAAGATCTTCTCCCATCCTCCTCTTTAATGGGTGCTCTCCCCTACCTCCTTCTTGGTGTGTTTTTGCTTCTTCAGGATTGCCTAATTTACAAAGGGATGGTGATGTTCCCTCAGTGTTCTTTGATTAGTGGAGTATCTCTTCAGTGTTCAGTTTGAGAATTCTTTCCTAATCCATGCCACCCTCTTCCTTGTAAGGGCCATCTCCTTCCACAGTTTTCTTCTCATTATTCCTATGCGTGTCCATGCCATATTTGACCTCCTGTAGGACATAAGCTTCCAGAGGGCAAGAACTTTACTTTTGTCTTTGTATCATCAGCAGGTAGCACAATGCTTGGCCTGGAGGGCACTTAACTAAAATAAAATGCTTCTTCAATTGAATTCAATCAAACCACTGGTTTGTGCATTTTGAGGGAATTGATATACATTTTGACTAAGTTTATGTATATTTTGCGTGAATTAATGTGTCATTTTGGTTGAACCACTGGCTTACATATTTTGACTCAATGAACATATTAATACACACTTTGGATTAATAAATGTTTGCTTCAGTCAAGCCAATAGCAAGTTGATTCAAATCTGATTGATTCTCCACCTTTGGAACTGACAACATGAAGAAATAGACACCAACTCTAACTCCAAGTAGAAGTAGCAGATCTACCCCATATATGCCTTCTCTGTGGAGGAGGTACTGGGCCCAGAAAGATGTAAAGGAAGTAATATTTCCCAATCAGCTGGGTGTGGGAAGCACTCTCAACAGACTTACGTTATTAGCATTTTTTACACTTTTGAAAAACTAGATAGCCAACAAAGTAAGAAGTTAAGCCTTGATGTGTGTAGTATTTGCTGATTTTCAAGGTGTAAGTGCTCACAGTGAAAATTTAGCAATCAGCTCTCCTGAGACAGTTTGATCCCTGTCCCATACACCTCTGCATCCTAGACAAGGCTTCCGTGTTTAATCAGGTCTGAGTCACCACCTCTTCATGTTTACTACTGAAATAATTAGGCGCTGCTGCATTCAAAGAATGTGCTAATTTCCATGCAGGCACTGTATTCTTCCCTGGATGTTGTTCAATAAAAATGGAAGGAGGAAGGAGCCACAGGGGCACAGTTAGGCACTAGTCTTACCTTAGTCTGAAGCCAGATTTCATTAACAGCTAATTTCCTTAGCAATCTGATCAGCTTGAACCAATCCTCTTATTCCTTCCTACAGATCCATAACTAGCTGCTTCTGTGACAAAATTCAGTTGAGAGTAGAGGAAACAGTGGAGAAAAGAGTAGTCTAACTGAGGGTACAGCCTTTCAGGGAGAGAGAGAGACAGAGAGACAGAGACAGAAACAGAGAGAGAGACAGAGACAGAGACAGAGACAGAGACAGAGACAGAGACAGAGACAGAAAGAGTCAGAGAGAGACAGAGACAGAGAGAGACAGAGACAGAGAGAGAGAGAGACAGAGACAGAGACAGAGACAGAAAGAGTCAGAGAGAGACAGAGACAGAGAGACAGAAAGAGTCAGAGAGAGACAGAGACAGAGAGAGACAGAGAGAGAGAGAGACCTGTTCCCCAAAGAATCCATCTCTCATTCCTATAAAATCTGGGAGACGGAGGGAACTGGGCCCTAAGAAAGGGCTGAAACAATGATGAGATTTTAGAGGTGGTGGCCAAGGGAAGTTACACCTACTGCCAGAGGAATGCAAATCAAATCATGAGGACAACAGTTGCCATGGAGAGGAAGCCCCTTTGGGCAAAACTCCTTTATCCTAGTTATGGTTCTGCCTTCATACTCCTCACAGAAATTTTTTTAATTGGCAGAGACTCTACCCAGTGGTCTTTGCTCTCATAGGAGCCCCAAAACAGGACATAGTTCCTGTTGTCAGTTTCATCTAGGCTAATTGTAATGAAAGTGCACAGATCTATACAATATCAGAAGCCCAGGTTGCATCTGGGTTGGGATGAGGGAGGCGGATGGGAAACAGTTGTTACCATTCACAGCATGACACAACTCTACTGTTGTGGGGACATCTGATAAGGAAGACCATTATATTCAGGGATGCCAGTAAGAGGAAAGTCTCCTAATGTTCCATGGGCTTGTAGGTGAAGAACCCAGGCATTAAGAGATGAGCAAACATAGGGTTAAGAATGCATAGGTGAGAGATAGTCATTGTGGTGAGACAAGAAGAATGCTCATATAGGACAGTGGTTATATGAGACAATAATAGTAGGCTTGGTGTTGAATTTAATGAGGGGGCATAGGATTGTTTCTTAGAAATGGTACAACCAATTGTGTGGCTTCATCCTTCTAAGTCTCAGTATTCTTGTATATAAAATAGGATGACAATAATACTTGCACTACCTATCTCAGAGGATTGTTGTTAGTCAGAAAAGCTCAATATAATTGCAACTCGTGTCATTTTATTAACATTATTTTAGAGTTTGAGAGCATACCTCTTTGATTTATACCTTGTTTGATATCAACAATCAGAAGGTTGTCAAACAGTTATTTCTATAGGCACATTTATCAGTCAAACACTGAGGAGGTAAAGTCATGCAAATTGACTCTCTCCTTGAGATAGCTAGTGTAAACCTTAAAATTTCTTAGACTTATAAATGTTGGAAATTTCACCATTGGGAAATTTCATACTTGGAAAATTTCTTACTGATAGTCTATTGGAATGTGAACCCCATTGGCATGGGAGGTTCCTCCTCCTCCCTTCTTAAGATTACTTTAGGACAGAAACCTTTTGCTGAACAATGGAAAGGGCTTTGACCTATGCTTAAGCATAGAACAGGAAGTTCTTTGAGTCATGATTGATTTTAGAATTGATACAATAGAGATACTTGGAATGACAGAACCAGGTCTTGGAAATTACAATCTCCACCCTACTCAGTCCTAACAGGATTTAGGAAGGGCTGCAGCATAGATCAAAATTTAATTATTCCAATCTCCACCCTACTCAGGGTAACAGGATTTAGGAAGGGCTGCAGCAAAGGATCAAGATTTAATTATTTGAGAATATGACCTTCAACAGACATGTGCAAAGCCACAGACCTCTGGGCGGTCCTGGGTTAAGGTAGAGCCACCATTGGCACAGGGAAGACATGGACAGTGATTGGTAGATGTGAGAACTGAAGGGAGGGAACTTGGATGGTTTCCTTAAAGATAGCGGGGTCTGAGGACGAGAGGGGGTGGTTGGAGAGGTTGTACTCTGAGAAGCTGGCTCTGAAGGAAGCTGGGGGTAGAGGCCCCTGAGACTGTTTCTCCATTTTGGTCAGGTGAGTGATAGGGACTGATCTCTTTTCTTTGCCTCAGCTATCTAAAGGCTAGGGCCTTTTGGCCCAGCCTAAACAGAGAGGGTATTTAAGCCCTATTCCCTTCTCTTTCCTTCTCTCTCTCTCTCTCTCTCTCTCTCTCTCTCTCTCTCTCTCTCTCTCTCTCTCTCTCTCTCTCTAATACCTTTCTTCCTCCTGTTTGTAATTAAACTCCATAAAAGGTTGACTGCTGACTTGAGTTTTCATTTAGGAATTACATAGCTGAATTCCTTGGTGACCTTGAATTAATATATATCAGTCTTTTAAAGTGATTTCCTTGTCACACTAGGTAGCACAGTGGATAGAGCCCCAGAGTTCAAATCTGGCCTCACACATTTCCTAGCTGTATAACCCTGGACAAGTCATTTAACCCCAACTGGATAGCCCTTAGCACCCTTTTGCCTTGCAGCTGACACAGTATCTATTCTAAGATGGAAGGTAAGAGTTTAAAAAAAAAAAAAAGAATATCATAATGTACTTTGAAGTTCTGAAGTCAGACATGGTCCTCCATCTCTTTGATGCCTTTGAAACTGATTTTTTATTCACATATTTCTCTAATCTTTAAAAAATAAAAGGTAATTCTCTATCTCTTTATAGTATTAATCTGTTCCCACACAAATGAAAAATCATTGTATGTCATTCACTAAGATATTTGAGTCTTTATACTTTATGTGACAGATTTTTCCCTCAAAAACTTTCTAATTCCCATCTGAAAGCGTTCTTCAAACATGCATGTTATCAATATATTGTATATTATTATAATTAATATTAATTATTAAAATATATTAGTATATTATTATAATATATATTAAAACAAAGTGTTTTTTCTATTCTTATCACATTTCAAAATATTCATTCATAATATTTTTTAAAATTTATACAAATGTATTCCTTTAAAGAACACATACCCTTTGATCCAGCAATATCACTACTAGATTTATGCCCCAAAGAGATAATAAAAACCGGTTGTAGAAAAATATTCATAGCCACACTCTTTGACATGGCAAAAAACTGGAAAATGAGGAGATGTCTCTTGATTGGGAAATGGCTGAACAAATTGTAATATATGATAATGATGGAATTTTATTGTGCTATAAGAAATGATGAATTGCTTGATTTCTATATGAACTGGAAAGTCCTCCATGAGCTGATATGAAGTGAAATGAGAAGAATCAGGAAGACACTGTATACCATAACTGAAACATTGTGGGATGGTCAAATGTAATCAACTTTGCTACTGGCAGCAATGCAATGATCCAGGACAATCCCGAAGGACTTATGAGAAAGAATACTATCCATGTCAAGAGAAAGAATTGTGGGAGTAGAAATGCAGAAAAAAACATATGATTTATCACTTGTTTATGTGGGTATATGATTGGGGGTTTTGTTTTTAAAAGATGACTCTATTACAAAAATGAATAATATGGAAATAGGTATCAAGTGATAATACATGTATAACCCAGTGGAATTATTTGTCAACTCCAGGAGGGAGGAGAAAAGAAGGGAGAGGGAGAACATGAATCATGTAACCATGGAAAAATATTTTTTAAATGACAGTGACAAACCAAGTTTGGGGCCTAAGAAATTAGGCAAAGGTCCAAACTTGGTTTGTCATTGTCATAAAATAATTTTTTTTAAAAAGAAAAAAATTTTCTGTCCCTTATATCATTAAATTGATTCATTTATTTTAAAGGAAATATTTTTATTACAGTAGGACTGTACTGTATTTATCTTTCAATTATCTTTAATTATATTTTATTAATGATTTGTAGCATTCTTTAATATAGCTGATGATAGTTTATAATTTTTCTTTTGAGCATTGTTTAATCATATCCCGTGATGACCTCATTACTGGCTTTTAGTCTTAGATAATTCTGTCCCTTGTCTATATAACAATATTAATATCAAACCTCTGCTAAAGATACTTGATTCAAAGATATTTTCCTCAATTAACCACTTCCCTTTTAATCCTAGATGCATCCATTTTGTTTGCATGAAAGCTTTTTCTATTTTGTGTAATCAAAATAACCTGTTTTATTTTTGTTGCTTCTCTGTCTTATTTAAGAATTCATTTCTTACCCAAAACTGTAAAAGGTATCTTATCTACTTTTCTTCTACTTTTTTGTTGTATGAACTCTAAGATTCAGGTCACATTTACATTTTATTTAAATATTTCTAAATTTATTATTCTTTTTTAATATACTCTTCTTTTTTAATCTTTGAGTTCCAAAATCTCTCTCTCCCTTCCATCTTCTCCCCTAGTCACTGAAAAGACAAACAATATGATATTGGTTATACATGCAAAATCATGCAAAACATATTTCCATATTAGCCATATTTCTCCTCAAAAGCAAGAAAAATAAACTGAGAAAATTATAGTCCAATTTGCATTTAGAGTTCATCAGTTCTTTCCCTGGAGGTAGACAGCATTTTTTCATCATGAGTCTTTTGAAACTTTATGCACTGTTGTAGATTATATTTAATAAACTATGTCATTACTATTATAATGTCATTGTAGACATTATGTTGATCAGGGTAGTCAAGTCTTTCATAGTTGATCATCATTACACATATAGACATTGGGAAGTTTTTCCTTGATGATTTCTTGAAATATAATTTCTAGGCTCTTTCTTTGATCATAGCTGTCAGGTGATCCAATGATTCTTAAATTATCTCTCCTTGACCTAATTTCCAGGTAAGTTGCTTTTCTAATGAGGTATTTCCCACTTTCTTCCATTTTTCATTCTTTTGAGTTTGTTTTATTATTTCTTGATGTCTAGTGAAATCATTAGCTCTCACTTATCCAATTCTAATTTTTAAGAAATCATTTTCTTTAGTCAGCATTTGTAACTCTACTTGGTCAATTCTGTTTTTAAAGAGTTTTCTTCAGTTGTTAGGGAATTGTGCCTCTTTTTCCTAGTTATTAATTCTTTTTTATATACATTTCTTGCATCATTCTCATTTTTTCCCAAATTTTCCTCTACCATTCTTACCTCTTTTTTTAGCTCTTCCAGGAATTCTTGGAACTTGAGTTCAATTAGGATTTTTCTTTGAGACTTTGCTTATATATTATTTTTACATTTTTGTCTTCTTCTGAGTTCATGTCTTCATCTTCCCTGCCACCGTAGTAGCTTTTTGTGGTCAAATTTTGTTGTTGTTTGCTCTCTCATTTTTCCAGCCTATTTCTTGACTTTGAACTTTGTGTTAAAGTTTGCCTCCACTAACCTGGGAGTGAGAAGAAACCATCCAAAACTTCAGGCTTCTTTATTTAGAATAGTTTGGGGATTCTGTTGCTTTTTGCTGTTCCAAAGCTGGTGTTATCCTGGGATAGTATAACAATTTCTCTCCTCTTTTGGACTCTGGTCTTTATCTCAGAAGGGCCTTTGTTTTCCTATAGTTACAAGGGTTAGTATTTCTCTCTGTCCCAGAATGTCTTTGGGCTGAGAGTTATTGAAGTTGCTACTGCTGCTGCTGCTGCTGCTGCTGCTGCTGCTGCTGCTGCTGCTGCTGCTGCTGTCACAGCCTCTTCCAAAGCCCACTACTGTTGTTACTGTATATATCCTGGGTGAGCTCCAACCTCAGTATAGACCCCTAGTTCTAGCTTCCAAATTCTGTTTTGCTAAAAACGTGTCTAACCTCAATCATGTGTTGGCCATGGCCATGCCACTCTAGAATTTGATTTAGCTAATTATTTTAAAGAGAATGTTAGGAGAGTTCACCTGTTTCTACTCCATCATCTTGTCTCTTCCTCAACATGGCTTATCAATTACATTGTAAAGAAAGATCTTAGTCAAAGGGAAAACTGTCATAAGAATGAAGATCAAGTTCCAGTTTTTGAAAACCAGTGGGATAGGATATATATCTTACAAACTCTAGGCAATGCATTTAACTTCTATTCCTGGAAAAAAAATTCTAGAAAAAATGATAAGAAATGCAAACAACCATTGACAAAATTCAGCATAATTTCTAAAACAGGTCCAGCTAGAATAACCTCATTTACTATTTTGAGAAGATAACTAGACTTATAGATAAGGGAAAACCTATTGACATTTTTACTTAGATTTCAGCAAATAATTTAACAATCTTTGATGGTATCCTAGTTAGTGGATAGATTAAAATAATGTGGACTAAATGCTAGAAAATTAATTAGATTTAAAATCACTCAAATGATCAAACCCAAAGAGCAATCATCAATGGATTCATGTTCATTTTTTAAAACCCTTATCTTCCGTCTTAGTATCAAATCAAAGAGAGTAAGGTATCAAGTGCTAGTAACTTGTCCAGAGTGACAAAGCTAGTAAGTGTCTAAGGACAGATTTGAACCCAGGTCCTCCCAATTCTAGGTCTGACACTATATCTACTGTGCTACCTCAACACTCTAATCCATATTCAGTAGTGGACTGACCTAGCCTTTGATCCTATTCTCATATTAGCAAATGACAATGAAGCTGGGAGAGATAGCTAAAATTTTAGATGATAGGGACAAGAGCCAGAAAGATCTTAACAAGCTAAAATAATGTGCCAAATTCCAAAGGATTAGAGTTCTCCCAAAGAAGCATGAGTTGGCTTGAGAAGTTCATAAACTCACAAGGGTAGAGCTAGAAGCAACTTCAGAGGCCATCTAGTCCAGTCTAACTTAATCAGTTTAACCTCAGAGGTTAAATGACTTGCCTAAGGTCACACAAGTTGTAAGTCAGAGAAGAGGGATATGAATCCAGGTACTCTGACATCAGATCTAAATAGTCTTTCCATTGGCTCCTTCATGGTCTTTGGAGGTCTTCAAGGAAAGGCGAGATCACTTGTCAGGTATATTGTAGACAAGATTCTTATTCAGTTGTAGACTTAGAAGCCTTTGAATTCCCTTCCATGATAAAGATCTTCCAATTCTAACATTCTGTGAGCTCTATGATTAGGCAAGGAGGAAATAGATAATAAAAACATACTAATGGGAGATCTCAACCTTCCCCTTTCAGAACTAAATAAATGGAACCAAAAAATAAATAAGAAAGAAGTAAGGGAAATGAATGAAATATTAAAAAAATTAGAGTTAATACATATCTGGAGAAAATTGAACAGAGATAAAAAGGAATTTACCAGTACATAGTATATATACAAAGATCAACCATGTACTAGGGCATAGAAAATATTGCAAACAAATGCAGAAAAACAGATAATAAAATGCAACTTTTCAGATAATAATGTGGTAAAAATTATAGTTTAAAAGGGTCCATAGAAAGGCAAATTTAAAATTAATTGGAAACTAAATAATCTAATTCTTCAAAACTGGTGTGTCAAAAAAAGAATCATAGAAACAACTACAGACTTCATTAAAGTGAATGACAATGAGGAGACAACATAAAAAATAAGGATATGAGCCAGTACTCAACTAGTCAAAATATATATTAAATCAAAGGTATATAAAACCATATAAAAATACTCTAAGTCACTATTAAATGCAAATTAACACAAGTCTAAGATATCTCACACCTATCAGATTGACCAAAATGATAAAAGAGCAAAATGCCAAATGTTTGAAAGGATGTCGAAGAAGGGGAACACTCATATGCTATTGGTGGAACTATGAACTGATCCAACCATTTTGGAGAGCAATCTGGAATTAGATTCAAAGTTATAAAAACTATGTATACCTTTTGACCCAGTAATACCACAATTAGATTTGCTTCCTAAGGTAATCAGGGAAAAAGGAGGAAAAAAATGAAAACTGGGTGGATGTCTATCAATTGGGAAATGGTTAAGCAACTTGGGGCATATGATTGTGATGGAATACTACTACACCATGTGAAATAACTAGCAGATTAATTTTTAACATAGAAAGACCTACATGAAATTTTGAAAAGTGAAACAAACAAAACCAGGAGAATATTATATACAGCAACAGAAATGTTGTTTGAAGACTGGCTTGTATATGTTTGCCTCAAGAGAAAGAACTGATAAATAGGAATAAACAAGACATAGTTTTATATATATATATATAAACCATTTTGTCAAATGGTGCCTTTTCTAGGTCAGGGAGGGAAGGAAAGGAGAGATAGCTAGGAAATTTAATATCAAAAACAAAATTTTAAAATAAAAAATAAAATAAGCTCTGCATACTAGATTCATGGTTTCATAAACAAGTATCTTTTTCTATTCTCTTCATATATGAACTCTTAACACTTGTCAAATGTATTATAATTAACACATTTTAAATGTTTAAAATCAAGAAGCCATTATATTTAAAAATCTTTAACTATTTCTTCATCCATTTGAATCTGAACTCCTTGAGTGCTGGCTGGGTTTTCTGCAAGTTTAAAGTTTGCCCCAGCCCCTTGAGATTTGACCTTAAAGGAAGTTCCAGACCTATCTGTTTTGGACTGAACAATGGACTTTGAAGTGTTTGGTGACCCTGGTTTGGGGGGATTAGTAGATATAGTCAAATGTTGAGTACCCTCAACAGGAAATCCAGCTCTTGGTTTGACCCTTTCCTTTGTAAATATTATAGCTGACTGCTCCCTGATACCCCAGCTGCTGCAGCCTCTTTGCAGCCTATCTATGCATGCTTGCTGTACCAAGTTCTCCAGAGGGTATAAAAGATCCCTAAGTCCTGTCACTCTTTAGAAAATCATCTTGCACAGTGCATTCTCCCAGAGATACGGTTTCCAGAGTCCTTGGCTTTGGGTAGTTTTTAGGTGCTTGACTCTGTGTGGGGGCCAAATAATGAACATTTTCTCTTTCCAAAGTAAAGACCAGGTTTTTCTGACTTCTTTAGTAGTTCTGTGTTAATTCCAAATTAAGAAGGACTAATTTCTTTTCTTTGTATCCCTAATGCTTAGGACAATGGTTACTGCATAGAATTGCTTAATAAATGCCTGTTAACTATTGTAATATTTATTTCATGTTAACTATTTTAATATTTATTTCACATCAGTCCCCCAATATTTGGTCAGAAAGGAAGTTAAGCACTGTATTTGGCTAGACTAATACTCTAACATCAGACAGGCTGTCCATAGGGCCATATGTTCAAAGCCTTTATAAAATCAGAAAATATACCATAGGCTTTGAGAACCCAGAATCACTTCTCTACAGAGTTAAAGTGTAAGACCAGGGCCTTAGTGGGATCAAAACCAAAAGAAGGAATTCTTATCTTTGAACAGATCCTCTATAGAGGACAGAAATTCCTGTAGACAAAATGGCAGAGGATCGGTTGGTTCCTGTCTGTATGAGTGGAAATGAAAATTCATACCTATGAAGAAACATTGAAATAATTGAAGGTCATTCAAATGACTGACCTATGATCATTGGCTCTCTCCTCACACCACTCTGCTGCTGTTGAACTTGCTATCTGATTGGCTTTCTATGGCTGATAGGCAGGCAGAGCCAACAACTACGGTAGCTTTGACTTTATCTTATCTTCCTTTTTTTTTAGTTTAGTGAATCTGGCCAGACCATTTACCTTTGTGTGTTTGCTTTCTAAAGAGCTGATATTGATATATCTGCTGTTTACTTTTGTAAGCTGATCAAAAGAACCAAGAGATTCAGACATAGTGGAGTGCTGGATTTTGTGTCAGGAAGGCCCAAGTTCAAATACTACCTCAGACAATTAATAACATCTATGACTCTTAGCAATTCACTTGACCTCTTTTAGCCTCAATTTTCTCAACTGTAAAATGGACATTATGATAGCACCTACCTTATGAGATTGTGATTGGGGTCAAATCTATACTTAAGTACAAAGATTTGCATGCTAACTAACTAGGTCCTCATTTTGCTAGGAGTATCTTGGGTTCATATTTAATTTAAAATGCCTCTGGGACCCCTAGTTCAAAAAGCAATTGGTGATGTTTGACCTTCACTTGAGAGAGAGGTTAGGAACATACATATATATACATCTGGGAATCATCTGTCTAGAGATGATAATTGGACTCATGGGAACTAATGAGATCACAAAGTATCATAGCATAGAGTCCTGGAAGACACCGTGGTTAATAGGTATGGTGTGAAAGAAGACCTAGCAGAGGTAACTAAAGAGTATCTGAATATATAGGTGAAATGGGAGAGAGAAATAGACTAGAAACAGCGAGAAAACAATGTCCAAAAAGAGAAAATGTCCTCAATATACTTTAGAATCCAGAAAAACTGACTCCTAGAAGTTCCTCTGGTGAACGAGATGTTTAGGGAAGACTAGCACCTCTCTTTCCTTCCTCAACTACCACCCCACTTTCTTCCAATCTGTTTTCTATAAGTTTTTGAAATCTAATTGGGAAGTAGCTTTATCGAATGTCTACACAAGCTAACTGAGTTTCAACACCAATTCTGCCATTAACTATGTGATCTCGGGTAAGGTTATATAGGTGTTCATACAGAACTAGCACCCCTAGTGGGTGGGCTTCCAAATCCTTTTTGAGGCTTTCCATCCACCTTTGGTGTCCATCTGGCACTCATTTCTCAACTGTGGCTCCAAGAAGCTATAGTATGCACAATGGCCATATCCCAGTAAACCTCAGCAGATGGGTTAAACCAAGTAGAAGGTAACCAATGGGTCACAAACTGTTGATGAGCTGGGGGGGGGGGGGGTAGTCAACTCCAAGCATGTGAAGATTTCCCCTGGTGGAATGGGTGGATGAGAACAATTTGTTCCAACAGCCAAGAAGGCATCTGAAACAGGCACTGTGGAACACTTAGAGCTTGGTCAGACATCAAAGAACCCAAAGTCACCCATTGCATCCTGGACCATCATTTTGACTTTTGTCTGGCCATTGGTCATGAATGACTCTGGAACAGAGAATGAGACTAACAACTTTGTGCATCTCTGCCTGATTTTTTTCCAGTTTATGCCCAGGTCAAAAAGATATCATCCTTGTGATGTCATTTTGATCTTCTTCATCTATGAAGGATAACAACAAATCATCATATGCTATAGAGAGGTCAAAAAGGACAAGACAAAAAGAGGCAGCTAGTTAACACAATGGATAGAGTGATATACCCAGAATTAGGAGGGTCAGGGTTCAAATCACATCTCAAATACTTCCTAACTGTACAAATCACTGGACAAGTCCCTTAACCCCAATTGCCTAGTTCTTACTGCTCTTCTGCCTTGGAACCAATACTTAGTATCAATTCTAAGACAGAAGGTAAGAATTTTAAAAAAACAAAAGACAAGACATTAAATTTAGCAACTCAGAAAACATCGATAACTTTGGAGAGGATGGTTTCAATTAGAATATTTCCTGTGATCTCCATGACATTTCTATTCAATATATTTATAATAGAATCATAATAATCAATCAATAAATATTTTAGGGCTTTCTGTGATTGAGGAACTTCTAAATGAAGGATATACCAAGGCAAAAAATGAAATAATTGCTGCTCTCAAGGAGTTTCCATTCCATAGGTAGAGACATGTGTCTTCCTTCTGTTGATTATCTCCAATTTAGCCTGTATACACTTTGCTTGAACATAGCATTTTTATGTTGTATCCTCCCTTCTCTCCTTCATTGGACCATGTGAGTTTCTTGAGAAAAGAGATTGACTTTTGCCTTCTTTGTATCCACAGCACAATAATTTACATATATTAGGCAGCAAATATATACTAATTGACTGCCTGACTGATACAGAATAAATAGCAGGCAATTAAATATAAGGAAGTCAGAGAGAGAGAGCTCTAGTTGTTGGGGGAATCAGAAAAGGTTTCACTTAGTACAGTGATGGGCAACCTTTTGAGCTTAGTGTGTCAAAATTTGCCCAAAAAAAGAGCATAACTTGGGTGGTATGTCACTTCAAGGAAAAAAAAACATAATTTCATAATATTTGTAGTTTAAATAACAAAATTGTATAATTGTAATATATAATTGTATTTAATAAACCAAAAACGAATTATTTAACTTACCTACTTAGTGACTTCTTTGTTCATCTGTCAGTCAGTTTCTTTTATTGGTCTTGATATTATTTAACTTGTGTGGGGTGCCATGAACTAAGATAAATGAGGGGGAGGGGGAATTCTTTAACCTGCCTATTAGTGACTTTTTTGTTGTTGAATTTCATTGGCTAAATCTTCAATTGAAGGTTGGTATTTTGTATACTTCAAGCCCAAGTAAGTGCTACTAACTTCATCTGTCAATCTGTTTCTTTTGTTGGTTTTGATATTATTTAACACTGGGAATAAGGTCTCACAAAAGTACGTAGAGGGAAAAATTGTGACTAAAGCCATTGCTATATTTTTCAGGGTGCTAAAAGTGCCTGGTAAGCTGTTTCAGGCACTCCTCCATTGCATGTGGGCTGGAGGCCCCCCAATCTTCCTCCTGCCCTGGCACCCACCCTGCCCTGCCCTTCCTCAGCTAGCTGGTCCAGGGCTGCCAACAGCAAGCCTGCCTTCCCTCACACTCATTCCCCTTGTATGCTCTTCCTCCCCACCCTCGACAGGAGCCCCATGCACCCCAGCCACCCACCACTAGCCCCAGGCCCCCACAGCCAGTGAGGCAGCCCTCCCCACCACCACCACCAGGCCTGGGCATGGCCACAGCCACCTATGCGGTGTGTAGCTCCCCAGTCAGCTCCCAGGCCCCGAGGCACACTGAGCCCGCATGCAGCCACGTGTCATCAAAAATGGCTACACATGTCAGTGCTGACACATATGTCGTAGGTTCACCATCATGAACTTAGAAGATAGCAGTTATTCTTCCTCATTAAAAAAAAAAACTTTAACCCTTACCTTCTGTCTTAGGATTGATATTAAGATCAGTCCTAAGGCAGAAGAATTATAAGGACTAGGCAACTGGGGTTGTGACTTGCCCAGGGTCACATAACTAGGAAGTACTTGGGGTCAAATTGGAACTCAGAACCTCTTCTCTACAAGCCTGGCTTTCTATCTATTGAGCTACCTAGCTACTTCTTGTATTTCTTGGAGAAAATAAGGGGATTCTCTGAGTCAGAAGGCACAAGGGAAAACCTCCTAGGCCTGGATGGATGACCAGTATATAGGATATTGAGAGCCATATATAAAGAACATAGAGACCAGTTTGATTGGACAATAGAAAATGGGAAGCGATGTGTACTGAGGTTTGAAAAGTAGATTAGAGCCAAGTTCTGAAGAGTTTTAAAATCCAAATAGAAGAGTTTATACTTCACTTTCAAGGAAAGTAATGCGGTTTAAACTCAGTTGAAGGAAAATTACTTTGGTGACTATACTGAAGGAAAAATTAGAGGAAGAAGAAATTTAAGGCAGAGAGACTAATTAGGAAACCAATACAAGTCTAGATGAGAGGTGATGAGAGCCTAAACTAAGGTGGTGGTTATATGAAGAGAGAATAGATGTAGAAAAATAGAAATGGCAAGGTTTTACAAGTGATTGGAAAGTTAAGGTGAGGGAAAGTGAGGACACTATAATAATACTGATTATAAACCTAAGTCATTGGAAGAATGGTGGAATCCTCAACCAAAGTAGGGAAATTCAGAAGAGGAGTTGTTTTGGTTCCATTTTGGACACTTCAAATTTGAGATGTCTCCAGGTTGAAATATCTGATAGGAATCTGGTGATATGGTCCTGGGGATCAGGAGAGAAATAAGGGTTTGATATATAAATGTTCAAGTCTTTTAAATAAACATGATAAGTAATAGAGAGAGAATGAAGAAGACCCAACTCAAATGCCACATCCTAAACCTAGAAGGTCTTCCATCTAGTCATCTCTCATCTGCCTGCCTTCAAGTAAGTGAGTACTCATCTGAAACAGGTGGTTTCCCCAGGTTTGAGACATCATCAACTCTCATTTGTAGGCTTTTCTAATATTTTCTGTCCTCTTTATATTTAAAGGGGTAAACTTTCTAATATAGGATTACATTTTTTTCCTTTGTCATGAAAATAATCATTCTTGTCAAGTTGAGATGGTCTTGTCTTGAAATTTTAAAGAATACAGCTTTCTTTTTTTCTTTTGTGTGGCTGGTTCCCTGCATTAAATCATGACCTCACCAGTCACTTAAGGACAGTAGGGACAAGCATATGGGTTCAAAGAATGGTGTAGAGTAATAGAATCAAAATTCAAATGGAAATGGGGATCACTAATCCATACATAAGGATCCCTGAAGGTACAAATTAGCTTCATTTTAAAATATAATATTATCTATATTTTATTGTATTTTGTTAGATATTTCACAAGCATAATTTAATTTGATTTTCATACACAATACAGGAGTATTGTGAGCCAAACTGGGCCAATGGGTTTGACACCTTTAATGTCAAGAATAGTGTTGGATTTAGAGTGAAAAAGACTTGAGTTCAACTCCTCCTTCAGATGTTTACTAGCTATGTAACCCTAGGTAGGACATGCCCTCTCTCTGTTTAATTTTTCTCATATGTAAAATGGGGATAATAATATTAACTTTCTCACAGGGTTATGATAATCCAATGAGATAATATATGTAAAATAAATGAATTATATAAGATTTAGTTATTGCTGTTATTTTTATTATATCTTATTTGTTTATTAAGGATAAAATGGGCAGTGATAGAATGGAACATATTTTCCTATGTGACAAATGGTGTCCAAAATGTGACAAAAAATGTTCTCTAATATATTGTACTAAATAATATTTTGTATTAAAATAATAACTTCTCTGAGAATCAAATACTTTCTGATTCTGCCAAAGGCTAGCTGTGTGAACATAAGCTAGACTTATTTTCTGGGCTCTCATTTCTACACCTATAAAATAAATGGTTTAGACTAGTCAGAGGTGTCAAAAACTCACTCCACCTGCTTGCCCTTTGATCCAGCCATACGACTGATGGGTTTATACCCCAAAGAGATCATAAGGAAAAAGACTTGTACAAAAATATTTGTAACCACATTCTTTGTGGTGGCAAAAAAAAAAAGGAAAATGAGGGGATGCCCTTCAATTGGGGAATAGCTGAACAAATTGTAGTATCTGTTGGTGATGGAATACTATTGTGTTCAAAGGAATAATGAACTGGAGGAATTCCATGTGAGCTGGAAAGACCTTCAGGAAGTGATACAGTGAAAGGAGCAGAACCAGGAGAACAACGTACACAGACTGATACACAATAGAATGTAATAGACTTATCTACTAGCAGTAATGCAATGATCCAGGGCAATTCTGAGGGACTCATGAGAAAGAACACTATCCACATTCAGAGGAAAAACTGTGGGAGTAGAAACACAGAAGAAAAACAATTGCTTGAACACATGGAATCAATGGGGATATGATTGGGGATGTTGACTCTAAATGATCACCCTAGTGCAAATATCAATAATATGGAAATAGGTCTTTATCATTGACACATGTAAAATCCAGAGGAATTGCTCATTGACTATGGGAGGATGGGGGGTGGGGAAGGGAGGGAAAAGAACATGAATCTTGTAGCCATGGAAAAAATATTCAAAATTAATTAATTAAATAAAAATTTCCAAAAACAAACAAAAATTTCAGTCCACCATGACTGACAACCCTCCGGTGTCCCCAAACCAGATTAAAATGTAATTGGGAAATATTTAAGAAAATAAATAAAAATACAATATAGATAATGCTAATATGTGGCTTCAAAGTCAATATAAAGTCCACAAGATCATTATGTAGCCTTAATGGTTCGTTTCCATTTGAGTTTGACATCACTAGAGTAAATATCTCTAAAAGCCACTCTAGTACTAAATTTCCTTGATTCTTTCAGCTAGAACTTTGACACCCTTATACTGCATTTGATACCTTGGGAAGCCATAGACAAATATTTATTTCATGCAATCATTCATTCATGAAGCACTTATCATGCAACTGCTGAATACTCAAGCATCTTCCACATTTAGAGACTATTTAGAAATGTGAGGTGAAGAAAGCTATGGAAGCCCTGTGGGATGTTGGGTGCCCTGAGAGCACGCTAAAGAGGGGTGGGTTTGTTACTATAATCTGTATTTGATCTAGTCATCATCTCTTGAGCAATTACTCTAACTTTTCTTCTTTGTTAGAGTCTTTTAAATTTAAACTCTCATCCCTTTTCAAATGAACCACCCCCTGAAAATAAATATGGTATTTCTTATCACAAGATTAGCAATAGTCCCACTGAGGAATCTCTAAGGTATTCCAGGATGTTGACTAGTGAGAAGTCTTTGGGAAAGCTGTGTCCCTTGGACATGGAGGTTAGCATGTCAACACTTTATAGGCAAATCTAATGGAAACAAGAAGCAACTTTTGAATCCACAGACTGTTCCATATATGTGTGTGTGTATATATACATGTATGTAAGTATACATATATGTATATATCATGCAGAACTTATTTGCTCTATCCTCTAAATAGAAAATAGAAGAAAAAGACAATGGGAGTGATCAGTTGGCTATCTTATAAGCCAACATAGAAGGGCAATTTCTCAAAAGAATTAATAATAGTAGTAGTAGTAGTAGTCTCTCGGTAATCGAGGATGACTATTGTCTTTGTGTGTTTTTGTGCACAAAGACACTTGTGCATGAAGATTTAAGTGGAAAAGTCGATGCACAAAGACAGTCCCACTCTCTCGGCGTTGGAAGCCTGGGTCCAGTGGCACGAAAAGTCATTACATCTGGAGACTTCCTCAGCTGCATTGGATGGCCATGTTGTCTTTTGTGCTCCAACACGCCCTAAGCACTCCACAGTGCTTTGCTGCGTCACCATCTCAGCCATTGAACCTTCTTATTGGTTTCTTCCGCCTGTTCCGCCAAAGCAGTCTTCACATGCTGGGTGAGCAAAGCCCTAGTTCACCAGGGGTCCACGACAACCTGATGGCTACCCTCACAAGGTTTAGCCGGGGGTGTGGCCGCTGCCGCATGCTAGCAGCTACTAGGAGCCACAAGTGAGAGCTGGGTGTCAGGTGAGGGTCAGAGACTGGAGAGCTGCCCTAGGAGGACACGACAAGCCCTCCATACCAAAGATATTACTCCTCCCTGAGCACCCCATACACCCCAAATTCAAAAGAATTACAAGAGTCCTAACCAACTAAATAATTTTAGGTACAGTACCAGTCATGGAAGTTTAACAAGAAAATATTCTAAACAAGCTCCCACATCCCCATCAGTTCACTAAATTTACTGGGGGGAAAGAGGAGGATAGGAGAGAGTCTTATGTTATACTTTCCTGACCAATAACCTTTACAACAACAAACATCTTTAGTACCAAGCCTCATTATGGTTAATGAGAGGAATTAAGGAAATTTTAAGACCCAAGAAAGTAAAAGTGTCAACAATTTAAATTCTAGTAAGAGAAAAGACATACCCGAACTTAGTTCAAGTAACAAAATCCAGAGACAGAAGAAATGTGAATATAATGATAACTACCTTTAATTTGGGCTCATTGCTGGTAGTCCTGAGGCTTTATATGTCCTATGCTCATATATTTTACTTTAAAATAGTTCCATGGCTTTGGTAAAAGGCAAGGAATCTCTTAGTTTTAATTTTAAATAAATTAATTATTAAATAATTAATCTAAATTAATTTAATCAATTTAATTTAAAATTAAATTTTTAATTATTTTATTACTAAGGTTCCATGTGAGTTTTTCTTAAATTAAATAATTCTCTACTTCCAAAAGTCTAAAATTCACTTTGCTGTATAAATATTCACACAGAAACTGACTTGTCATTTTTCTTTCCATCTGTGAGAAATATCCCTTCAGCATATCAACAACTGCTTCACTACTTAGAACTTAGAATTGACTTCAGACAGAGAGATTTCATCATGAGGTACCCCCTTGGACTGCTCAGGAAAATGATCATTCTTATTTTCCCAGCACTGATCACTGGGAGACCCTGCTCTTATTATTCCTAGGTATTCACTGGTCTATTTATCACTTTCCTTTGTTCCCTTTTTGGTAAGAATTCTATAGCTGTCTTAAGTCTTTGAGTAAATTTCTCTGTAACCAATTATTAACCTCGAAATCAAAGAAACTTTAATTTGTGTGTGTGTGTGTGAGAGAGAGAGAGAGAGAGGGGGGGGGTCTTTGGTAAGGAAACTTGTCAAATGCTTTTTGAACTTTATAATTAGATTCTTCGCTTATTTTTTGTCCTCACATTTTTTTTCTATGAAATAAACCTAGAAAATGGGTTGAGTATGCTTATCCTTAATGTACAGTGGTTCCTAATCCATGATAGATTATGCTTATGTGTAAATTTACTGATACTGCCCTTTATTATTGATTCTCTCAACTTGCCAAGAATATACTAAAACTCACTAGAGTAGAGCTTCCTTTAGTTTCCTTCATGGTCATCCCTGGAGTTATTGTAAAGATGGTAGCTACACTGGCAAAGGGGTAGGCCTCTATAAAGACAGGTTACAAATTTGGGGTAAAAGTTGGACAATTTCTCCTTTAAAAAACTTGGATGTGTGCCCTCTGGTTTAGTAATTTATTGACATCTAGTTTGTCAGTTAAATCTAGTACATTTTGTAACTTGCTACTATTTGAACTAATGTGAGACTGGTCTGCTGCAAAAGATACTTTGGGAAGCTGAACAACTGAAATTTTCTATGTGTAGGAGAAGTTTGACATACAAGCAAAGAAGGCCGTAGAACAGTGGTGCTCAGATCAGTTTCCAGGGCTCACTGTGGTCTTTCCAGCTACAATTCCTGCACACAGATATTCTATTGTACTGGTGTCCATACAACACAAAAGAACTATGTTCTTCTTTAGGTTATTGTAATTATGATTCCAGAATCAAATGATTGGGATGATCACTTCTATGGAACATCTAGAGGTGCCCAGAAAGTGTTTTCTATAATTAGGCTCTTATTATTTCTATAATTAGGTTCTTATTATTCCCTAGGTATTCACTGGTCTGTTTATCACTTTCTTTTGCTCCCTTTTTGGTAAGAATTCCATAGCTGTCTTAAGTCTTTGAGTAAGTTCTCTCTGTAACCAATAATTAACCTCAAAATCAAAGAAACTTTAATTTGTGTGTGTGTGTATGTGTGTGTGTGTGTGTGTGTGTGTGTGTGTGTGTGTGTGTGTGTGTTGAAGCCCTTCTCAGGCTTCATTTGCTAGTGGTTCCAAATAAGCATTGCAGCTATGGTTATATTTGAGCTATCCTCACTCCTTTCTTCTTCCCTCTTTCCATCCTTTCCTCACTCCTTCCATTCTGCTCTTTCTTTCCCTCTCTTCATCATCTTTTCCCTCCATATCTTTTCCCTTCTCTTCTCTTTTCTACCCTTCTCCTTTCCTTCTCCTTCCCCTCCTCTTTATTTTCTCTCTACCTTTGCCTTTCCCTCCCTCTTTCCTTCCTTCCCTTTCTTTATCCTTTCCTCCTTCCTTCCATAGTTATTAAGAACCTACTCTATTCAAGGCATATTGAGAATCAAAGCAGCAAAGTGGATAAAAGGTCACTCTTAAAATCAGAAAGACCTTTGTTCAAGTCCCATATGACCATATGACCATGGGTAAGTAAGTTAACCTCTCCATGCTCCAGGTTCTTCTAAAATTATAAATTATAGACAAGTTGCTAATCTATACTGGCTGAGATAATTCCACACCAGGTATTCCCTATACTAAGGAAATCACTGGGCCTTTTCCTTCTCCACACACAAAAAAGATAAAGATACTATAAAGATAAAAGATGGTATGGTCCCATTCCTCAATTACAATATAATCTAGTAGGTTTACAATTTTATCTCCCATTAACTCTGGGAGGCCACATAAGGGCCTATTATTGAGGCTTCACCTTCCATAAGGACTGAAATTGAGCTAAATGTAATCAGATGTTAAAAAAAAAAAAACATCACTTCCCCTGGTGAAAAACTACTCCATTAACTAACAGTAGGTTTCCAAAGATCAATGTAGCCAGAGAATTAGATCTACCAAAGTGTCTGAATTTTCCTAAGGAGTTTGGAAAGGGACTTCTATTAATTGGAAATGGGGGCAGGTAGTGGGGGATGGATGAATGGCCAAAGTGTCAAATGGAAGAAAGCTTTAGTTATAGGGAAAGCTTACAAAAACTTGCTATTGGTTATATATGTGTTATCATTCAAAACCTATTTCCATATTTGTATGGTTGGTATATTTTTTTAAAAGCTTGAAGGAAAAGAGAAGGGGCAGAGAAATAAAAGAAAGGATGGATTAAGGAAGGAAGTGATCCGAAGCAAAACAGAACTCCCTCCTTTTGAGGAGTGACAGGAAAAAGACAGAGAAGGATAAACAGAAGAAAATGAGATAGAAGGAAATATACAGTAATTTTAACTGAATGCAATGGGATGAACTAATCCATAAAATAGAAGCAGATAGCAGAATGGACTAGAAACCAGAATCCAACAATATGTCATGTATGAGAAACATACTTGAAACAAAAAGACACAGAGATTTAATATAAAAGACTGGAAAAATTTATAGCAAGTGTCCCTGATGAAAGCCTCACTTTTCAAATATATAGGAAACTGAGTCAAATTTGTAAATCTAAGAGCCATTCTCTAATTGACAGGTGGTCAAAGAATGTGAAGAGGCAATTTTCAGAAGAAGAAATAAAAACTGAATTGTTGTATGAAAAAATGTACTAGATCACTATTGAATGGAGAAAGGTAAATTAAAACAATAAAGTAATAGATCTGCACCCCTAAAGAGATCAAAAGGAAAAGGACCTGTATGTAGCAGTTCCTTTTGTGGTGACAAAAAAAATTGGAAATTGAGGGGAATTGATTAATTGGGGAATTTAATTAATTTATTTATTGGGGAATAGCTAAACAAGTTGTGGCATATGATTATGATGGAATACTGGAGTATAATATTGTGGGAAGAGACAAGGGAAGTTATTTCATAAAAACCACTAGAATTATATGAACTGATTAAAAGTGACATGAGAAGTGGGAGATTATTGAGCTCAGTAACAGCAATATTGTAATGATGATGAACTATAAAAAACTTGGCTACTCTGATCAATACAATGATCTAAGACAATTCCAAAGATGAAAAATGCTATCCACCTCCATGGAGAGAGACCTGATGCACTCTGAGAGCAAAACAAAAGCATAATTTTCTCATTTTTTTGTTTTTCTTTTTGTTTTCCTTGCTTTTTTGAGGGAAATATGGATAATATGGAAATATGTTTTGCATAATTTCACATATATAATTAATAGAATATTGTTTGCTTTCTCACTGGTGGGAGAGGGATAGGAAAGAAGAGAATCTAGACCTCAATTTTTTTTTAATTTGGTCAATTTCAAACACTATTCCTTGGTTACAAAAATCATATTCCATTCCTCCTTCCCCTCCTTCCCCTCCCTCCCCACCCTCTGCCCTTCCCATTGCTGACACACAATTCCACTGGGTATCACATGTGACCTTGATCAGAACCTGTCTCCATGTTGTTGATGTTTACATCAGGATGTTCATTTAGAGTCTACATCCCCAATCATATCCCCTCTACCCATGTAATTAAGCAGTTGTTTTTCTTCTGTTTTCTTCTTCTTCCCACAGTCTTTCCTCTGAATGTGGATAGTGTTCTTTCTCATAGATCCCTCTGGATTGTTCAGGATCACTGAGTTGCCACTAATGGAGAAGTCCATTACATTCTATTGTACCACAGTGTATCAGTCTCTGTGTACAATGTTCTCTTGGTTCTGCTCCTTTCGCTCAGCGTCACTTCCTGGAGGTTGTTCCAGTCTCCATGGAATTCCTCCACTTTATTATTCCTTTGAGCACAATAGTATTCCATCACCAACAGATACCACAATTTGTTCATCCATTCCCCAATTGAAGGGCATCCCCTCATTTTCCAATTTTTTTATCACCACAAAGAGCTCAGCTATAAATATTCTTGTACAAGTCTTTTTCCTTATTATCTCTTTGGGGTACAAACCCAGCAGTGCTATGGCTGGGTCAAAGGGTAGACTTTCTTTTATCGCCCTTTGGGCATAGTTCCAAATTGCCCTCCAGAATGGTTGGATCAATTCACAACTCCACCAGCACTGAATTAATGTCCCCACTTTGCCACAGCCCTCCAGCATTCATTACTTTCCTTTGCTGTCATGTTAGCCAATCTGCTAGGTGTGAGGTGATACCTCAGAGTTGTTTTGATTTACACCTCTCTGATTATAAGAGATTTAGAACACTTTTTCATGTGCTTATTAATAGTTTTGATTTCTTTGACTGAAAATTGCCTATTCATGTCCCTTGCCCATTTATCAATTGGAGAATGGCTTGATGTTTTGTACAATTGATTTAGCTAGAACTCAATTTTTGAAAGAGAATGTTAAAATAAACTTAAAGAAAACCTTTATTATAAACACCTTCTACAAGTAATCATACACCTCTGCTTGAATACTTCCAGTGGAGGAAATGATCTTTTAATTTAATTGTAATGTTGAATCACATCTTTCCAAGTCTCCTCTCCTTCAGGCTAAACATGAGTATCTTACCAGTAGCATTGGCAAAGCATAAGTTTTGATAGATGAATGATCTCTTTTTCCAGATTCTGAAAAAGGCCTGATTATATTACATTAGTTACTGGCCCATTCACACGGGAAGCAATTTCATTCCAGAAAAGGAGAAACAATTGTGATTTCTTTATGCCTCTTCAACTCCTCAAGGGAGGAGTTCTTATTAGGAGGCAAGATAATAAATCAAGGGTTGTCTAGTTTGGAGAAAATATTTAACTGCTGATTGAAATTTAGATGATGGTTAACTTTCTCTTCCCTTCCTCTACCAAGCTTGAATGAAAAAAAGAAAAACATTTATTGAGCATTTATTATGTACCAAGCCCTGGAGGAACAAATGAAAAAGTAAAAACAATCTCTACCCTGGAAGAGCTTACATTCTAATAGGGGAAAACATGGGAGTGGTAACTAGTCATAGATTATCAAGGCCTTATTAAGAAACTGATGTTACATAGAGTGTTATCTTGTAACAATGGAAAGAGCACTGTGTTTAGAAGTAAGAGAATGTAGCAATATGTCAATGTGACAATTTGGCTATAAGTAGTCGTGTCAGCTCAGCCCTCTAGAAAGCTATTTTCTCATCTATAAAATCAAAGGCTATTATTAGGGGGAAATGGGATAACATCTCCTAAGAGTTTTGTAAATTCTAAAGGAAGTTTTATCACAAGCTATTACTGCTTTCTATATGATTTAACAAGTTCTAGTATTTGTCTTGGCATGGGACAAACATTTCTATGCAAGCCAAGTAAAATGCAGGTTCCGTAGTCTGCATTTGCTGGGGTTTTACTTCACACAGTCTCTCTTCGGTGCTCTGTCTTCCTTCCCGAAACTAGTGTGTTCTACTTTGAGACATTTTATTGCCTATATTCTCCCCCATAAATTTAAGCTTGTTGGTGAATTTTGGCTGATTAGACATTTTGCTCAATTCAAAAATTAAGCCAGGCTTCTCCCAGGTACTATATCTCTAAGGTAGTAGCAGTGGCCACTGGCATTTATATGGGGATTTTTGGTCACAAGGGGCAGTTAGGTGGCACAGTGGATAGACCACTAAGGCCTGGAATCAGGAAAACCTGAGTTTAAATACAGCCACAGACCCTAGGCAAGTCATTTAACGCTGTTTGTCTCAGTTTCCTCATCTGTAAAATGAGATGGAGAAGAAAATGGCAAAACACTCCAGTATCTCTACCAAAAAAAAAACTCAAATGGGGTCACAAAGAATCAGACACAACTGAATGACAACAATTTTGGTTGCAAACAATATATATGATCCCTATGATCACCCTTTGGGGCAGTTAAAACAATTTATATTAATATCCCCACTTGAGAGATGAAAAACAGGAGCTCATTAACATTTAGTGATTTGCCTAAGTATTATTCTAAGTTTTTATTATTACTTATTTGTTACAGTTTTATTATTATAAATAGCTACGGCCAGATTTGAACAACAGGTCTTCTAATTCCATGTCTAAGTCACAAATAGTTATAACTGATCCGCTTTCCAAGCATTGTCCCACATGCTCTCACAAAATATCATGCTACCAATAAAATTATCATCTTATGCATGAATAATATTCCAGTAAAAATGTTTCAATTTACATTTTTAAAAACTAATATTCTTTTCATGTAGAATCAGGGAAAAGAAGAAATCGTTTTACTCTCATTTTAATTACTATGAAGTGGCAAGATCAGTCATTTGTCATCCTCAGTGGAACAGATGTAAATGTTTACCCCTAAACTTTTTGCAAAATGAAAATGGTCTCTGTTGATATAGACACTCTTCTCTCTGATTTGTCCGCAAACCAAACTTTTCATTTATTGGCAGCTTTATTTATTGAAGGATCTGTATGCCAGAATGAGATCGTATTGCTTCACTCTCAGAACCACATTTGTGTTTCATGGAAGAAAGAACAATAAAATGAATAAGTCTGGAGAGCTGCCAAACCCTTGCTACAAGTAGATGCATTTGTTTCCTTTCTGGTAATTATGTGCTGACTGACAGAGGACACCCTCCAGGTCAATGGAAAAATTATACAGCTGTCATGGGAAGGAGAAATTGGAAACGATGCAGTTACAGGGCCAAGAATAAAAATGACACATTGTGGCAGTACAGCTCTATTCCATATTGTGACAGAAATGTATACTTTACATACCTAAAATTGCCCTTGCAAAAAAATATGCCCGGTTTATGGTCAAATGATTTTGTTTTGAAGAAGGGACAGAAAATAATTCAAGAAAGCTAGCCACGGCCATCAACTTCACCATTATGACTGGGCTCAATTTCCCCAGGTGCATAAAAAGCACATATGGATATACAAAGGTGCTTTCCATATACAGAATTTGTTGCATGGGACAAGCACAGGGTCTTGTCACACTCATGCAGAAAATCAGAGCCCTCTGAGTGTTCTTATTCAGGGTAGGATTTCACACTCAGGAGCTGCATCCAAAGAGGTCAAAGTCAAGATAGAACCGCAGTGACCTAGAATCCCCAGACCCCACCCTGGCCAGGAATTGGATTTGGGGTTAAAAAGCAGATAAGCTTAAACACTCCTACAAGTAGGACAGAACTGGGCAAACATCAGGCTTGCACTGATGGAGGGTTTGGCAGCCTCTGGCATAATGTAGACAGAATACTGACACTTGCAACCAAGAAGATCTGGGTTTGAATTCTACTTCAGATTTCACTAGCTGTGTGACCCTGAACAAGTCACTTTATTTCTCTGAATCTCAATTTCTTCACCTATAAAATGAAGACACTTATAGCATCTATGGTACTTATGATGATCAAATGAGATAGTATATGTAAAATTTAGAGGCAGTTGATACAACAGTTAGTGGTGAATCAGGAAGAATGGAGTCCAAATAATACCTCTGATATTTACTAGCTGTGTGATCCTGGGCAAGTCACTTAGCCTCAGTTTGCCTCAGTTTTCTCATCTATAAAATGGAGACAAGAAAAAAAAAAGCAATCATCTCCCAGGTTTGTTGTGAGGATAAAATTATTTAATATTTGTAAAGCCCTCAGTATACTACCTGGCATGTCGTAATTTTTCTCCCTCCTACACACCAGCCCCCCTTGAAAAGAAAAGGAAAACAAAACCTTTGAACCAAACATGCATAGTCAAGCCAAACAATTCCTGCATTGGCTCTGTCAAAAAAAATCATATTTTACTCTGTAGCCTGAGTCCATCGCTTCTGTCAGGAAATAACATGTTTCATCTTGAGTCCTTTGGAATCATGGTGATCATTGCATCGATCAGAGTTCTTAAGGCATTCAAAATTTGGTTTTAAAATGCTGTTAAAGTGTTTTGCAAACTTTGGGGTGGGACTAGCGACCTGAGATTTCACTGCTGTAAGAAATTCCTGGTGGAGATATTCTCTCTACCAATGCAGACTATGCCTTCTCTATAACCTATAACCCTAGAGAATTGCTTAGAGCATTGAAAGGTTCAGTGATTTACCCAAGGCTGGACAACCAATATGGGTCAGAAAAGAGATACAAAGTCTAACTCCAAGGCCTATGAAAAGAGGAGTTATTAAATTGTCACTAAAGACCATTTAAAGTGATCCAAGGATATCTTTTAAGTAAACTATGCACCTGGTAAAGTTTGGCTTTAAAATACTCTCACCACCTCCCTTCCCAGCGCCCCTTTCTCCCTCCAGAGGCCTCCTCTCTCACCTGCACACCTCCCCATTGCACCAACTCCCAGGGGCCTATCCAGTATCCTATTCTTGTAAAACCATTTATGAAGTACCAGTTGTGGGCTAGGCACTAAAACTCTCAGTCTAATAGGAGAGATAAGCTATGAACAAATAACTATAATGCAAATTAGAATATGAGAAGGGCCTAGCTTGAGAGGTATAAAGTACTGGGAGATGACCTAGTCTAATACCTCTGTGAGAAGATTGAGGCCAGAGGGCAAGAATTCCCTCCAGTCCCTTTCTCCATTCCTCAAAACTTCTCAGTATTCTCATCCATTTCCTTAAAATCACATAATAAAATATACCATTTCTCTTCATGAAGACAGCTAATCTGTCTGCTTGTAGCCTTGATCCCACTCCTTCCTGCCTCTTCTAAAACATCATCCAACAATCATCTTCCCTTCCTCGTGTATCTTCAGTCTCTCCTTCACCAGCAAGCCTAGGTCTCCCTAGTTCCAAAAATAAATGTTTTTAATTATCTCAACCTTCTATCTCTCTTAGCTACTATTTCATCTTTATACTTTATCTTTAAATGAAAGTTCTGGGAAGAGCTCTCCAACCAGAGGAAGAGACCACAGGAGCGAAGGGTAAGATAGGATAAGAAGTCTAGGATTTGTATGAGTTTCAGGCTGCAGAACTGAGGCATAGTAATGGAAGCATGGAGCCTGGAGAGGAGTGAATAATCCAATCCACACCTGACCAAGAATACCTGTTACAATATAATGATAATGACAGTTATATCATGCTCTAAAGTACACACCGTATTTTACATTCATTATCCCATCTGAGTCATCATAACTCTGTAAGTTTGATGCTTCAGGTACTATAATCTCCATTTTAAACGTGAGAAAACTAAGCCCCAGAGAAAGGTAAGAAATCTTGCCTATGAATATTCAGCTAGTAATTACTAGAAGGAGGATTTAAACCTAAGTCTTCCTGACTCCAAGTCAAATACTCTTTCCAATATGCCATACCACTTCTCCAGTCCAAAAAAAAAAAATCTCCAACATCTGGCTTCTGCTTGAAGAGCTCCAGAGAGGAAGAATTCCCTCCCACATATAGCAATCTATTCAACATCTGCAAGACTCCAAACATTAGAAAGTTTTCTTTATATTGAGATGAAAGTTGACTCTCTTCTGCTCCATCCCTTGCTGCTAATTCCACCCTCTGGAGAGGTCAAGCAGAATAGCTTTACTCCATCATGACAATCAAATATTGTCATGTCAAAAATGACAGTCAACATTTGTGGCATTAAATCATAGGCAACATCCAAAATGAAACTCTAAGGTTTCACCTCATACCCATATGTCAGATTGGCAAAGAAAAAAAAGCAAAAGTGTAGTTTTTGAAAAATAATAACACTAATGAACGTAGGCATAACTGGTCTAACATTTCCAAAAATAACCGAAAAATTCCCTTTTTAAAAGTTACTAGACTAGACATGACCTCTGATTTAGCAGTACCAATACCAGTTATAGGCCCCAAGAGTGTCAAAGACAAAAGGCAGCAAAAAAAGTCTGACATACGCAAAAATATTTGTGCAGCACTTTTGGATGGAGGCAAAGAACTGAAATGTAAATGAGAACCCATTGATTAAGGGATTCCTGAACAAACTTTGGTATAAGAAAGCAATGGAAAGATAGCGTACTGGAAAAAATTACAATAATGAAGAATTCAGAAAAACTTGGAAAGACTTATACAAACTGATACAGAGTAAAGCAAACAAGTACAGGAGAACAATTCTGAGTAGACTATAATGTGAGGCAAAACATCATAAGGCTTCTATTCAATGTAATGCACAATGTTGACTTCAGAAGACTTAATGAGAAAGCCATCCATAGAAAACATCAATAAAGAAATGATGGACTCTGAGTGTGAAATGAGACATACATATGCCAACACTGTCAATACATTGACTTGTTTTCCTTAACTGTTCTTATCTAATAGAAAACAGGGGCCTCAGGTTAGTCGAGAAAGCATTACTAAAACATCACAAAGGAAAAGGGGAGTGTGATTCATTCCAATAATGGAGGACAGGAAAAGTTTTATGGAGAAAGAGGCCTGTAAGCTATGTCTTGAAGGATGATTAGTATTTTAATGTCTCACTGAAATTTAGAGTTAGAAAAAAATCTCAGAAATCACCAGAGCCAGGACCCAGATAAGGTCTTCTGACTTGAAGTCCAGGCTCTTAAGTGCATTGCTCTCAAATGCTTTTCAACTAATCCTTGTTATATTGCTGATAATTAAAGGTGTTGGCTGCTATGCATCAAGGCAACAACAGCTCATGTGAAAGGGGTGTGGGAATGATAATGCCCTGTGGTCTGTATATAGGAATTTACAGTGTATGCAGGCAACCAAAAAATAAATAAATAAAAAGCTAAAGGGTTTTTTTTAACTACATTAAGAATGGCATAATGTGCAGAACAAGGAAAATAATAGTTATATTGTATAGAACTTTACGATGGCCAGAACACATATTCTGAAAATTGGAATGTTTTAGGGGACAGTAATCAACTTGGAGAAGTTCCTGGAGACCATATGATATGACAGTCTGAAGAAACTAGAAATTTTTAGCCTGGAGGGAAGGAAATGGTAGCTGTCTTCAAATATGTGAAGGACTGCCAAATAGAAAGGAGATTAGATTTATATTAGATATACCCAGAAGACCGATTTAGGATCATGGATGGAAACAATTAACAAGCATTTATTAAGGACTTACTGTGTACCAGACACTATGTTAGGTGCTGAGGCTACAAATATAAATCCCTCTGACACTACCTACCTCACTTTATACAAATCATTTAACCAATTTGGACCTTTGTTTCTTCATCTGTAAAATTATGGAGTTGGATTAGATGGCTTCTAAGGCCCCTTCCAGCTTGAGAATCATGATTCCATTACCATCTTCAGCTCAATATAAAGGAAAACTCCCTAACAGTTAAGACTATATAGAAGCAGGAGACATCGTGAGTTAGTAAAAAGCATGTTGGACTTGGTGTTAAAGGACTAGGGGTCAATGGACTCTACCATTTATTACTTCTGGTATCTTTCCAAACCTTAGATTCTATGATTTTATTCAGGATAGGGCCCCTACTGGAGTTATCTGCATTTTTCAGAAGATTCCATTCCACTACCCTCAAACTCTTCCTGACACCCCATTTCCTCTATTTCTAAAACCCCAAAACTTAGATCCCTACATCTTTCCCACAATCCTTAGCATTGTTCTATGGACAGGATGAGCAAGGGCCTTTCCCACCTCTCTGAGCTGATTGTCAGGAGGAATGACATTCTTCTGTGTACCTGCTCCCTTCCAAGTTATATGGCCTGAGAGAGTGCAGTTGTGGTGTTCTAATGGGGGAGCAAGGAGAAGAAAGTGAATACATAGGCAAGACTCATATTCATGAAGGGTTTATTGCATTCTAACCCGTAAAGTTGAGCCTGGAACCCACTGTTACAACAAAAGGTAGCCTAGTGTCATGGAAAGGATAATGGATTGGGATCAAGAGGACCTGAGTTTGAATTTGAATTGTTGTATGATTTGGGGCAAATCACTTAATATGGTTGAGTCAGTTTTCTGCAGAGCCGTTTATAGTTCTAAAGCATTATAATAATGTAAGCTATTATTATTATTATGGTTAGGATTGCCTAAATAAGGTATGTATAATTAATAAGTTTATTAACTTGTTTAGGAAGGGGAAATTTTTTATCTTTGTTGTTGACAACAATTATCCTTTTTGTCTACATTGATATTTTAAATTAAAACTACAACCATTCATCTCAGCAGCCCCGATCTTGCCCATGTTGGGCCATTGTATATAAAGCAGACTAAAGGAGGCATATGAAATTAATTCCTTGAATTGCTTAAAGAGCAATGAAAAATCTAAGGAAAATGAGAAGGCAAGGGACAAGATGAAGAGTTTTGTTCTACCTGTCTCATTTCCTTCCCTTTCTCATTCAAGCCTAACTATTATATCTGGGAAAGAATAAGTCATCTTCACAAACACAAAGTGTGAGACAAAAGTTCACCTTTGGATCCCTGAAGAAAAAAACACACAAGGAAAATGTCTTTTTTGTTCTTTATTTAGCATAGTTCAGAATTAAAGCAGCTTAATTTTCATTTATATACTCTAATTTCTGAATCTATGGCTCTGCATCTGTAAACTGGGATTGTGATAAATAGCATCTGAAATCTATAGTGATTCACTAGTTTACAGTCAAGATAATCATTTAAAATAAACAAGCCCATGAGGTTCTAGAGGTCTCTGGAAAACCTTAGCAATAGGAAAATACTTCTCATCAGTCTTTTCAAAATTAAGGAAACCAGTTTACATATCAATTAGCAGATTTTACCCCGCTGTTATACAAGATCTTTTAAAAGCCTTCTTGTTTGGCTTACTTCCTAAGTGCCCAAAGTTGGTATTTTTTCTAAGATCAGTGAAAATCCAATAACATAAAGGTTTTTAAAGATTACGTGACAGCTTCAGATACAAATCAAGTCACGAGTTGCATAAGAATTATATACATAAAGAATGTAATATCCTTTGGCCCATTCCTTGACTGTAAAATGAGGAGGTTTAAATAAATTAAATGATGAGGCTTAAAAACAGTATTCTATGAAGTGGCTACTCAATAACAATATCATTGCAAAGTGGACTCTACTTTGCAAGATAGAAGATGGAAAGAAATGAAGGAAACAAACATTTATTAAGTGCTTACGATATGCCAATTACAATGCTAAGCACTGAGAATACAAACTCAAGCAAAAAATAAAGGCTGACCCTACCCTCAAGGAGCTTACATTCCAATGTAATGATATGGACAGCACCTAAAATTTTATTGACATAGTAAACTATATGTCACCAGTGTCAGTGGGTATATTCTCTATAATTTATAGCTGCAAAGAGTTGCCTAAAATGCTGAAAGTTTGAGTTTGCTCAGGATCATATAGCCAATATATGTCTGAGGTGAGATTTGAGTTTCTGTCTTTATGGCTTTGAAACCAGTTCTCTATTCATTATGCCATGATATTTCCCATTTTTCCAAAAGAGCCGCCAATTTAAAAAATAATAATAAAACAGGAAGAGGAACCTCTTCAGTTCTTTTCAGGCTTTATTTGGGGACCCTGAATTTAAACTTACAATTCACAGGAATTTCAGAGTTGGCATTTGCCTGAAAAACAAATCTTCTAGTCCTATACATCTCCAACTCCTTTATCTTACATTAGGAGGCAAGGAAGCTGAAAAACATGTTCAAGGACACACAGATTGGGCTTCTAATCCATTTTCTTTTGTAGCAACAGCAGACCATGTAACCATTCTAAAATACTTCAAATATAACTAGAAAACATTTGAGAGAAGAAGAAAGGCAGTTTGAGCCAGACCAGTGATCTTACTCATATACAATACTGTAGTTAATTTTCAGTGAGAAAACTCTGTACCAGTTCAGATCAGTATCTAATCTGCAACTGTAGTCTTAGGGAGTTACAAAAAAGCCTGAGAGATGTAGCATCTTGCCCAAGGTCATGCAGCTTGTACATGGCAGGAGGCCTAGGATTTGGACCAAGTTATCATAATCCCTACACTATCTTACTATCCATTATACTACAGTTGTACTCTGATAACATTGCTGCAATTTCAAATATGGAAGAATATTGAACTGGAAATAGAATGGAACAAGAGGGTCATAAATTTTGGGTATAAATTTTGCCACTGACACAAGTAAATCTCTTAATCTCTTGAATCTTCAGTTTCTTCATGTCTAAAATGGAGATAATAATAGCTATGCTATCTATAGGTTAGATTGTTGTTCTTCATACTCAAAGGCCAAAATGACATCATTGGAAATGTCTTTTGACTCATGCATAAGTTGGATTTGAATGAGACAGAATTACAAAGTCATTAAACTTTCTTCCAAATCACCAAAATCTATGACAAGACAAAAGTCAAAATGACTAGCAATGGCTCAGGATAAAGTGGATGACATGAGCATCCTCAATGTCTAACCAAGTTCTAAATGTTCCAGAACTTCTGCTCCCATTGGAACAAATGGCCATTGCAACAAATTATTCTCATCTGCCTCCTCTGCTCAAAAAGAAGGCTTCACATGCCTAGGGTTGACACCCCCCTAACTCACATATAGAGATGAAGTCTGGCATGGTAGATAGCCTGCTGTGGAGTTGGGAAGACCCAGTTTTAAGTCCCATCTCTGATATATGCTGGTGGTTTGACCCTAGGCAAGTCACTTAACCTCTTAGTGATCCAAGCAATTCTCAAATACTACAAATTGAAGAGAAAGTGCCAGTCTATATTGATAGAGGGAATTTCCTCACTGGGAGATTCCTAAATCAACAAGATTTTAAGCTGTCAAAAATAAATATTTTTGTATACAGTATCTACCTTTAAGAACTTTTGTAAGGATCAAATCAGATAATGTTCATAAAATTTAAAGCACTTAATGTTCTAGTTGTTATTATTGGATCTAGATTCTGAAGGACAAAACATTAGATTTGGAGTCCTTAAGTTGGAATCCTACTTCTGCCACCCAGCAGCTTCTTGATCTTGGATGAATCACTTAAGCAAACACTTAAAAAATTAAGCAATCTTTCTGAGCCTCAGTTTCCTTATTGGTAAAATGGTTTATAATCATTCCTATCTGTGTATCTCGCAGGACTGTTATGGGGATAAAATAAAATATGATATATGAAAGTGGTGTCAAAAGTACAAAAATACCATAAAATGTGAAAGTTGATGTTTATTGGTTTTGGTACTGATTTCATTGGTGTGGAAAACTCTTTTTTATCAATGATTTTAATCCCTTGCCCTGCAATGTGTAGACTTAAAGAGATTGCCTCGACCTCTGAGAGGTTAAGTCCCTTGCCCAATCAGGTCAGCTTTCTATCCACTATACCATACTGCTTCTGGCTATCACCCTTCCCATCACCACAATCATCAATATTAAAGGGTCAACCAGTGTTTTAAAGCAATAAATTCTTGCTGCTTATGGTTTAAAATTCTCGGTGTTTCATATTTCCATTTGAAACTTTGGAGATTTGCCATTAAATAATGAGAGAGTAAGAATCCTGGGAAGGAGGTTTTAAAATAGATTGGACTCCAAACCTAATCCTAAACTACTTTTAGAAACATAACCACCTACTCATTCTACCTCTACAGGAAAAAAATCTTTTCTAGGACATGGAGTTATTTAAGTGTGACCTAATTCATTTTAATAAAGAGTTCAAAATGACCCCCCAAATGAGGGCTCCATGTTGAAAAGGCTGGTTCTCAGACTTTATTTGGTTTACAGAGAGGAAGTCCTTGGTAGTTGAATTGTGCCTGAAAATTTCTGCGTGAATTGTTCTTTTCAAAACTTGTCCTTTAGAGGCTTCCTTGGGGTCAGCTTGATGAAGAGTCAGGCTGACCCCAAGGGCAAGGAAAGAATGCAGTTAAGCCAGGGAAGAAAGGAGGCCCTGGCACACTGCTGTGGCATATTGGTTTTCCAGGACCTCACCCAAGAAAAGAACATTTTAACTGGGCCAGGCCACATTCAAGATTGAGAGAAATAGGGGGGGAAATTCTTCCAAAGTACTCAGCATCTTCGTGTCTGTTGTTATTTTTTGAAAGCAAACAGAATCCCACTAAGTCAAGAGGTTCTTAACGTAGGATCCACATGGAACCCCACATGGTGCAAAGATAGGTTTCAGGGAATTTGTGATATTTCAGTGTCATTATTTCCTTTGCAATCCAAATAGTTCTTTTACATACTTGAAAATATTAATTTGAGAAGAGTTCAGAAGCTTTACCAGACTGTGAAAAGGGTCCATAAAACAAACAAACAAAAAAGAATCCTTGATATAAATTTAAGGAATGTGAGTTAGTTAAATATTTTAGTCTCTACAAAAGTGAAGTATTTGGATAAAGTGATCTCTAAATTCTTTTTTGATATTCTGGGATCATAGAGTGGGTCATAGATCTAAAGACAGGAGGGATCTCAGAGGCTACCTAGTCTTTCCCTTTCATTTGAGAGCTGAAGAGGCCCAGGGAAATTGTGATCCTATAATTACATTCCAGATTGGCTCAGTTTTAACATGTTGCTCTTCTCTAGAGAAAGAATCCAATGATATTCAGGAGTCTTGAGGCACTCAAATGAGAATAGGATTCCAATTTATTTGAATTCATTATAATCATGTCCCTATTCTTTTCCAGAGATCATGTCTGATCAATGTGATAGGAATTCCATAGGTATCAAAAACAAACATCTGATTCCCAAACATACAGAAAAGGATTTCACCTGTTGTAGGTATGGGCCATTGAGAATGCCTTGAAAGCAAAAAGATATAGATAGATATGATAATAGATAGAAATAAAGAAAGATAGAGAGAGAGAGAGATAGAAAGATAGAAACATAGAGAGTCAGATGGACAGACAGATACATAGATAGATGATAGATACATAGATGCAAAGACCACTGAGATAATTTTCAGTTATGAAATGTCCCTTAAAATAAGGACAATAAAGAAAGATACATCAGACACTAAAGGTGCTTCTTCTCTTCTCATGGTCTCATACATACAGCAATGTTCAAACAGCCAGGTACTTAGAACCACTATACTATATAGTAACTAACTCTGAATTGGCATTTCCTGCATCCTCCCATAGCTAATCTATTTTTCCCTTTGCTAGAAAAAAAGGGCAGAAAAAGAAAAGAAGGAAGTCCAAACCGGTTTGAAGAGAGGCTTCATACCAAGCAGGTTGTGCAGTAAATGATGGAATCTTTGCCAGTAACAACACATAAAAAAAAGAAAAATTCAAAATGGCCTTCAGCTATATGTGCCCCCCTTCTACTTCTGTGGTAGAGTGGCAACAGGGGGATAGAGGATGCTAAGAACCATAGTTGTATATGATCTATAAGTAACTTGTCTGTATTCTAAATGCAAGATTTCCCTTCTGCCAGAAACCAGAGTTGCTGTGGGACTGAAAGAAGAAACTCACAAAGCATACTTTTAATAACATATTCTAGAATTTCACCAGAAATCAAAATCATAGTTTGAACTCCAACCTCTTCTTTTTACTAAAAATTGAGACTGCATTGCCCTTTTTTCTTCCTTCTGGACCACTTCTCTCATCCTCTGATTTTTCAAAGATCATTGACAGTGGCTCAAGTAATTACATCTACCTATTATTTCAGTACCTGGGATGCAGTTGGCCTGAGTTTTATAACTTGAACTTATTGAAGGAAACTAGGTACTCTCACCAGTCTTCTGTTTTAACTTCCACTTCATCCTCTTCCCTCATTTTAGTCTTAAAATCATTCTCTTTTTTAAAGAAAAAGGAAGCAAATTCAAAGTCAAATACTTCTCTTTGCCAGGCACTGGGAATGCTGGGAAGCCAAATGTAGAAGCAGCTTCCCTGGTGATTCAAGGAGATGTAGGTGCCCCAACTTTTACAAGGCTTTTGAAGAGCTTCAAGGCCTAGCCTCACTGCAAGTGTTGGTTAGACTGAGTGAGTTGTAAGAGAATAGAAAGAGAAAAGTGATTGTTATAATACAGAGGGAGAGCTAATGCTTCAGGAGAAACTCCTCTGTGCTTTTCAGGAAATTAGGAGAAAAAAATATTTTGTGAGAATGAAGAAGAATGTGAGTCTAGTGATTGTTCAAAGCACAAATGATTCCAGTGATTGTTCAAAGGAAAATAAGAGTCGTGTATTGAAAGAGAGGTGCAGAGATCAGGAGGTAATGTTGGCTCTAGTATCTCTATCATATACTTAGGTAGCATAGAATGCTGGACTTGGAGTAAGAAAGACCTGAGTTTAAATCCTGCTTCAGACATCTACTAGTTGTGTACTTCTAGGAAAGTCACTTAACCTTTTGGCCTTAGTTTTCTCATTAGTAAATTTAGAATAATAGTAGCATCTCCCTTACAGAATGTTTGTGAGAATCAAATAAGACAAAATGTAAAGCCCTTTGCAAACATTAAAATGTTATATAAATAGTACTAGCTATTATTATTACTCTTAATACATAAAGCATGGCAGCAGATTGAGGAGTGACAGAAAGACACAAGATCAGATATTGCCCCAAAGAGTTTATCTGAATCATATCATCTTAGCTTGTTTGTAACAGTTAAATTAGTTTCTCTACTAAAAAGTATTATATTTTTATGAGGTTTATTAAAGATTATTAGAAATCAAGGATACAAAATAATAAGCCACATGCCATGGCTGATTTAGCAAAATTCAGAACTCCCATGCTTAGTTTACTCACTATATCCTTGCAATCTCTGAGTACAGGAAGAGGCTCTTGGAAGGCAGAGAGCCCATTAAATACTAAATTCTGTTCTCACCCAGGTGGAGACCCAGGTGAGATTATAGGGAATTCTGGGAAATACCAAGGACTTCTGGGGATTGAAGTCAGGGGTTCAAATCTCCATTTTTACACTTTCTAGTTCTTTTTGGCAAGAAATTGACTAGAAACAGAATGGATATGTTAGGAGAAACTACGACAATGGGCATACATGATAGAATGACACTTTTCATTGTCTGTTATCATCATCCCATACACCACCAAAGAGCAATGCTATCCCTTCTTTGATCTTTCTCTTGCATCAGACATACCTTAAAAATCTTCTTGTTTGTTTTTATCCCTTGGTGCTAATCACTCATCTTAGTGCCTTCTAAACTGTAGCACTCCTGAAACTATTCTTACATTCTTATTTGCTGCTCATTTGTATTCATTCTTCATAACCAGCCCTTGCTTCTATCATCTATAGCTATCTATTTCAAAACTTAGTTGGTCAGTGAGTCCTGTGTACTTTCACACTAATTTCTTTACATGATTCATCTTTTTTTTCTTTTAACAATCATTTTCCTCTGCTTCTTGGTCATCTACTTTGAAATAAAGTAGTCATTCTTTCCCCAAGCTCCTACCATTTCTCCTTCAGTGACCAGGTTATCTCTATTGGCTAGAATAGTGTTCAGAATAGCAATTCCTGATATTTGCATCAGTTCCAGGCTAAGATGGCCACAGAGTAGAAGCAAGGCTCTTCTTCTCTTTACCAATGACCAAAAATAAAGTACCTCAAAAGGACAAAAATCAAAATCAGATGAGCAAAGGGGCTCTACTGTAGGGCACAGTCTTGAAGGTAGGAAGGGTTTGGGCATTTCCACACTATAAGGGGGTAAAATTACTCCTACCAAAGCATAAACTGATCACCTCTCCCCCACTCCACTATATACTACCCCAGAGTCAGAGTGAATGCTGGGCCAATCTCTAGGTTCTAAGGCTGGCTGAGGACACCACAGACTTACCCCTGAGAGCAGAAAGAATTGGGACCCCAGAAGTCTGAGGAACTCAGATCTTGGGCACAGAGACAGGGCAGAGAAGGACTGCCCACCGCAGACACTGAAGAGACTGAAAAATAGCCTCAAGGCAAAAACTGCTCTGTAGTTCAATACACTGAGACCTGTCCACCCTCCTCACTCAGATTTCTGACTGGAAAGGGAAGAAAAAACTAACAAATCAATGGCCACCAACACCCAAGAACTACAATCTACAACCACAAAAAAAAAAAAGAAAGAAAGAAAAAAACATTGACACTGGATAATTTTTATGGTGAAAAACAACAATCTACAGAGGAGACAGCAGAGGATGACAAACAAGCAAATACATCTAAACTCTCCAAAATAAATGAAAATTGGTCACAAGCTCTCAAGGAAATCAGAATGGAGGTGGAGAACCAAGTAAGAAAGATAGAACAAACTTGGCAAGAAAAGTGGGAAATAGTTCAAAAAGAAAATGACAGTTTAAAAGACAGAATCTCCCACTTGGAAAAAAGAAGCCCAGAAATCAAATGAAATAATAGACAAATTGGAAACCAGAATTGACCTGCTGGAAGCCATGAAAAGCAGGATAGATTGAACTGAAAAGGAAAATCAAAATATCATAGCTGAAAACCAATCTTTAAAGACTAGAATTGGGCTGAAGCTAATGATCTCACAAAACATCAAGAATTAATAAAGCAAAGCCAAAAGAATGACAAATTAGAAGGAAACATGAAATATCTCATTGAGAAGATGACTGCCTTGGATAACTGGTCCAGGAGAGACAATTTGAGAATCATAGGCCTACCTGAAAACCTAGAAATAAACAGAAACCTTGACTACATACTACAAGAAATTATCTAAGAAACTACCCTGATGTTCTTGAACAAGAGGGCAAAATAGATATTTAAAGAATCCATAGATCACCCTCTACATTAAATCCTCAAAACACAACCCCCAGGAATGTAATTGCCAAATTCAAGAACTTCCAAGCTAAGGAGAAAATATTTCAAGAAGCCAGAAAGAGACAATTCAGATATCAATGAGTACCAATAATGATTACACAGGATCTGACAGCCTCCACACTAAATGACCACAATTGATAGTATCCAAGATGAAAAGGGGGACCTCACCTCTAATGAAGAGGAAATTAAGGCAATCATTAAAAAGTCAGATTTGAACCCAGGATCTCCCATCTCTAGGCCTAGCTCTCAATCCATTGAGCTACCCAGCTGCCTCCCTATCAAACATTTAAAGAAAAACTAATACCAATACTATACAAACTATTTGACAAAATAAGCAAAGAAGGAGTTCTACCAAATTCCTTTTGTAACACAAATATGGTACTGATTCCAAAGCCAGGCAAACCAAAAACAGAGAAAGAAAACTACAGACAAATCTCCTTAATGAACATAGATGCAAAAATCTTAATAGAATATTAGCAAAAAGGCTCCAGCAAGTGATCACAAGGATTATTCACTATGATCAGGTAGAATTTATATCAGGAATGCAAGGATGGTTTAATATTAGGAAAATCAGTCACATAATTGACCATATCAACAACCAAACCAACAGAAATCACGTGATTATCTCAATAGATGCAGACAAAGCCTTTGATAAAATACAACACTCATTCATATTGAAAACAATAGAAAGTATAAGAATAGAAGGGCCTTTACTAAAAATAATAAACAGCATCTATTTAAAACCATCAGCAAGCATTATCTGCAATGGGGATAAATCAGAAGCCTTCCCTATAAGATCAGGAGTGAAATAAGGATGCCCATTATCACCTCTATTATTTAACATTGAACTAGAAAGACTAGCAGTAGCAATTAGAGAAGAAAAAGAAATTGAAGGTATTAAAATAGGCAATGACCAAGACTAAACTATCACTCTTTGCAGATGATATAATGGTCTACTTAAAGAATCCTAGAGAATCAACTAAAAAACCAGTGGAAATAATCAACAATTTTAGCAAAATTGCAATATAAAAAAACCACATAAATCATCAGCATTTCTATATATTTCCAACACATCCTGTCAGCAAGAGTTAGAAAGAGAAATTCCATTTAAAATCAACCTAGACAATATAAAATGTTTAGGAATTGATCTGCCAAGAAAAACACAGGAAGTATATGAACACAAATACCAAAAACTTTGCACACAATTAAAACTAGATCTAAACAATTAGAAAAACATTAATTGCTCATGGGTAGGATTAGCTAACATAATAAAAATGACAATCCTACCCAAATTAATTTACTTATTCAGTGCCATACCTATCAAACTACCAAGAAACTTTTTTACTGAGTTAGAAAAAAGTATAACAAACTTCATTTGGAAGAATAAAAGATCAAGAATATCAAGGGAAGTAATGAAAAAAATGTGAAAGATGGGGGCCTAGTAGTACCAGATCTTAAACTGTACTATAAAGCAATGGTCATGGAAACAGTATGATACTGGCTAAGAGACAGAAGGGAGAATCAGTGGAATACACTTGGGGTAAATGACCTCAGCAAGATAGTGTACGATAAACCCAAACATCCCAGCTTTGGGGACAAAAACCCACTATTTGACAAAAACTGCTGAGAAAACTGGAAAATAGTATGGAAGAGATTAGGTTTAGATCAACCTCTCACACCCTACACCAAAATAAATTCATAATGGGTGAATGACTTAAACATAAAGAAGGAAACTATAAGTAAATTAGGTGAATATAAAATAGTTTACTTGTCAGATCTATGGGAAAGGAAAGATTTTTAGGACCAAGCAAGAGATAGAGAATATTACAAAATGTAAAATGAATAATTTTGATTACATTAAAGTAAAAATGTTTTGTACAAACAAACCAATGCAACCAAACTTAGAAAGGAAGCAACAAATTGGGGAAAGATATTTATAACAAAAACCTTTGACAAAGGTCTAATTACTCAAATTTATAAGGAGATAAATCAATTGTACAAAAAAATCAAGCCATTCTCCAATTGATAAAGGGACATGAATAGGCAATTTTCAGGTAAAGAAATCAAAACTATCAATGCACACATGAAAAAGTATTCTAAATCTTTTATCATTAGAGAAATGCAAATCAAAACAACTCTGAGGTACCACCTCACACTTAGCAGATTGGTTAATATGACAGCAAAGGAAAGTAATAAATTTTGGAGGGGATTTGGCAAAATTAGGACATTAATACATTTCTGGTGGAGTTGTGAATTGATCCAATCATTCTGGAAGGCAATTTGGAACTATGCCCAAAGGGTTTTAAAATACTGCTTGTCCTTTGATCCAGCCATACCACTGCTGGGTTTATACCAAGAGATCATATGGGAAAAGACTTGTACAAAAATATTTACAGCTGTGCTCTTTTTGGTGGCAAAAAAATTGGAAAATGAATAGATGCCCTTCAATTGGGGAATGGCTGAACAAATTGTGGTATCTGTTTGTGATGGAATACTATTGTGCTCAAAGGAATAATGAACTGGAGGAATTCCATGTCAACTGGAATGACCTCCAGAAACTGATGCAGAGTGAAAGGAGCAATAACAGGAGAACATTTTACACAGAAATAGATACACTGTGGCACAATCAAATATAATGGAGTTCCCTACTAGCAGCAATGCAATGAGCTGGATCAATTCTGAAGGACTTATGAGAAAGAACACTATCCACATACAGAGAAAGACCTGTGGGAGTAGAAACACAGAAGAAAAACAACTGCTTGATCACATGGTTTGATAGGGATATGATTGGGGATGTAAACACTAAATGATCACCCTACTGCAAATATAAATAATATGGAAATAGATCTGGATCAATGACACATATAAAACCCAGTGGAATTGCTTGCTGGCTATAAGAAAGTGGTGGGAGGGGGAGGAGGGAGAGAACATGAATCATGGAATCATGGAAAAATATCCTAAATTAAATTAATTAATTAACTTAATTTAAAAAATAAAAGAATAGCAATTTCCCCTCTTTGTTTCCTCTACCTTTAAAGAACAAAATAGTCATTTGAGCAAATCAAGTACGTTTCATCCCCATTTCTTTTGGAAAAGAAAGTTTTAGATTAAATTGTTAAATTACCTCATTACTAGTAGAAGTTGTTTCCAAGGGGGCACTTGGATAGCTCAGTGGATTGAGAGCCAGGCCTAGAGATAGGAGGTCCTAGGTTCAAATCTGACCTCAGACACTTCCCAGCTGTGTGACCCTGGGCAAGCCAATATACAGTATTGACTCCAAGAAGGAAGGTAAGGGTTAAAAAAAAAAAAAGAAGTTGTTTCCAATGTCTTAGTGAAGTTTTAAGCTGTAATAGATTTATACTAAGCTAAACCATCCCCAGCTCAATACATGTGGTGCACATCATCTAAGCAAGGAGTTACTTTATACTCTAGAGCTAAGCAAAGAGTTATTCAGTTGGTAGAAATGCAGAAAGATACATTAGGATTTCCAAGATTCAAAAATTTTTTTTTCAAATACCTTTAACCTAATGTAGCTTTAAAAAATACTAAGCTTGCACTAAGACTTTGGGGACACTGTACAACAATGTTATGATATTTTCCAAAATCCTAATTCATCATCTCTTCCTGGCAGGTGGTCTGTATTATACTTTCATGACCATATTCAATTGGGTTCTCCTATTAGTTTTTATCCAAATGCTCTCTATCATGCCCTCATGATGGTTTCTGGATTTTCATTCACTACTATATCTTCTTCTGGAGAAAAAAAAAAGTTCTATTGGAAACATAGCGTGGGATAGCAATGTGAAAAAATAAACAGTAACTATTTTGTATTTGGAGGCTTCTATCATTTGCATGAAAGTCCCTCAGAAAATCTGCCTACCATACTTTTTATTTATTTTGACCCTTTGGAATACTGCTCCATAGGCATATTCTAATCATGAGTCCTACCAAGCCCAGGAATGCCTCTGCTATTTAATTTACTTCCTTCATTATGCTATCTACTTTACCTTTTGGTCTCTTTGTTACAGCAGTTGATATTTATGTATTAAGCTTCCTTAGGAAATGGGGATAGTCTGTATCAATATCTGTTCTTTTATCCATTTCTCAGTTTTCAGAATCAATAGGTTTTTTAAAAAATAGATCATGTTGAAGTTGCCTTAATTACGTTGTTTATCTTCTCTTTTTTTCTTCCAATTTGGTACTGGATTTTTATATTATATGAACATTTTTTTTAATAAGAAAAGGCATGGAGCAAGAAAGTACAAAGATGTATTCAGAAGGTGAAAAGCAATCAACTTTGGCTTGAGAAAACATGGCACAAAGAGGAAAGTTGTATAAGAAAAGACTAGAAAATTAAACTGGCACAAGATCACAGAGACCCTTAAAAGTCATGCTTAAATCAAGTATTGATCTTAGGACAGCATTGGCTTATGTTTTCCTCTCTGATACACAGAGAGAAAGAGATTTCCTGAGGATCGATTTATTCCTTTAAAGGCAATATCAGAAAGGTTGGCCCTCTAGAAAATTCTCTTACCTGCCATTTGCAAGAATATGAAGTGAATTGATTTTTTTTTTCCCAACAGTGATAGATTTGTGCTCAGTCATTCATATTTCCTCACCTTTAAACCAAAAGTATATATTTATAAGGATTAGTCAGGGTAACAATACGGTCTGTAGTTATGAACCAGAATTTTTTTCTATATAGAACCATCTGGTGTGAAATCCCAAACCTTGGCCTAGCTAGTTCCAAACTCAGGTCTAACAGTATGATTTAATTCTTTGCAAATGCTTTGCAAATGAAAACCTGTTAAAAGCTATCTTTTATCCTCTAGAGTCACTGGGAAGAGAAAGGCACCAGAGGAAAACATTATTCTGAGCCATTGCCAAGGTCTTCTCAAGCAAATGTTCCAAAGTGGAAGAATAAGTAATTATCCTTCTGTCAATGACAATTTCATAAGTTTATTGTTTACTTATTTTGTAAGAAGTTCTGCTTTGATTACAGGCAGGTCATTAATGGTCAATAACGAATATAAGCCCTAGTATGGGCCTTACAATTGCATTTTAATTTCATAAGCCTTGCATTTCACACTAAGAGGTCAGACTCCCAACGAAAAATTTATTTAGTGACTGGCATATGGATTTTATTAGCCATTTTTAAAGCTCTTAATTTTAATAATTCATTTCAAAATTTTAATTAAGGAAATTTCACCTTTGATTTTTATTGATTTCTTCATCTATGCTTATTTTGGATGGAATACTTTATTGATTTTCTGATTTTAACTACAAACTCATCTGATTAATCTCCCTTTTTGTTAACACAGTCAGAGAAATAAAGTTGCCTATGAATAGTTTCAGATATATTCCTTAAATTTTAATATGTTGTACTGCTATTATCTTTCTCTCAGATATAATTTAAAATTTTTTCTATGATTTATATTTGATTCCTAAGTAAATCATTTTTATTCTCTATATGACTTTTTATCATATTTTACCTAGCAATTATCTTTATAATTTTATTGTGTATAAAATCCTATTTCATAGCATTATTTTTAAAATACTATTTTAAATGTTTTCTGCATTTATTTATATTTTATACTGTAAGATATGATCATTTTAATATCATATGCACATCTAAACAAAATGGTAGTTTTCCAATTAATCCATACGTTCCCTAAATATTTATATTGAATCAAATTTTTCCAGCATCTGTGAAATTCTATAACTCCTATTTAATTTCTCTTTTTGCTTAGTCTTTTGTATACTGAAAGTGGTGTTAAAATTTGCTGCTGTTAATGTTTTTATTCCTAGCTCTGTTTTATAATTCAATTAGTTGTTTTCTTTAAAATATCACTGGGGGCAGCTGGGTTGCTCAGTGAGTGGATTGAGAGCCAGGCTTAGAGATGGGAGGTCCTAGGTTCAAATCTGAATTCAGACACTTTCCAGCAGTGTTGTATTGATTCTAAGACAGAAGAGTAAGGACTTAAAAATATATTTGCATACCACTGTTATTCCATGAAAATGGATTTAATATTGATATGTTTGCTATAAATGATTACTTTAATAATAATATAATTGCTATGTTTATTAATAGGTTTTTAATAGATTTTTGAAACCCTCATCTGTGCTCTTTGAATCAATACTGAGTATTGGTTCTTAAGGCAAAAGAATAGTAAGGGTTAAGCAATTGGGGCTAAGTGACTTGACCAAGGTCACACAGTTAAGACATGTCTAAAGCCAACTTTGAACCCAGGACCTCTCTAGACCTAGATCTCAATCCACTTAGCAATCTAGCTGCCTCTCGCCTAATAATTTTAATGTGAAATCACAAAAATGGCAGAATCTCAGAATTAGAAGAGGTCTTCATAGGCTATTTAGTTCAACCCATATAAGAAGCACAGACTGCAGGGTAACTGCCTCTGCCTATAAGATACCTGACATGATAAGTGGTCATCCAATTTTTGTTTGAAGTCCTCAAAAGAGGAAGAGGAGGAACCTACTACCTCCAAAGACAAGCCATTCAACTTTTAGATAACCCTAGTTGTTAGGAAGGTTTTCCTTACATCAAGCATAAATTTACCTCTTTAAAATTTCCATCCATTGCTTCCCATTCTGCCTTCTGGGTCCTAGTAGAACAAGCCTAATACCTTCTTCACCTGTCAGTATTTTAAAATTTGATGAAAGCAATCATGCCTCCTCTGAATCTTCTCTTCTCCAGGCTAAATGCCCCCTATTCCTTCAACTGACTCTTACAGCGAAATTTTGAGCTCCTTCCCAAACCTGCGTCACCTCCTCTGGTGGATGCTCTCCAACCTATCAATATTTTCCTAAAGTGTAATGTCCACTACTGAACACAAGGCTCTAGATAGAGTTTAACAAGGGAAGAGTGCACTTGGATTCTTACAAGAGGCTTCCTTTAATGTAGCATAATCTTGCATAAGCTTTCTTTGGCTGGCATATCACACTATTGACATACTTACTGAGTTTGTAGTTAACTAAAAACAGAACTTTTTTCTTTCAATTTTAAAAAACTGTTAATATTACACTCTACACCTGTGGTGAAAGGTACACTGTTCCAGGCTTCAGGTTCTTTGTGCAGCTGCCTGATTCAGAGCTAGCTCTGAGGTTCTATCTATTAGTTTTCAGTTTTTCCCAGGAGGTATGATCTAAGGAGAGGTTTGTTTAATTCTCTCCTAATCCTAAAACCATACCCTCAGACTTGACCAGGTTCTGCATACGGAAAATGCAACAAGAATCTTGCATCCAGAGTCAGCAAAAAGACCCTTGTAATCTCCTGAGTAGTTTTTCAACCCCCTCACCCTGCCCCTTACAATATGTGGCTAAGATAAGTTTGCTGCTGATTCAGTTGTACCCAAGGCCCATTGCCTGCCTCGGTGCACTGTTTTGTGCTACACTTCACCCCAGTGCACTATCTTTTAGGCTAGTCTTCTAAGTTTTTCTGGGCTGAAAAATTATTTCACCCCATCTTTTTGTGGATTATGCTGTTCCAGAATTCATTTGGGGGTATTATAGTATAGTTCTTGTGGGGAGGGGAGGTTGGTAGAGATACAGTGGGTATGTGTACTTTCTACACCATCTTGACTCTGCCAAAAAAAAAAAGTTTTTTGCAGAGGAATCACTGTCTAGATCTAAATAGGAAATAGATTCCCTATTTCGTATTTAGGATAGTTGAACTTTAGAGCAAGTCTTTACATTTATTCCTATTGAGTTTCCTCTTATTAGATTCAGTCCAGTGTCTTAGTCTATCAACCACTTTTTGAATCCTTAGTATCAAGTAATGTTAGCTTTCCCTCACACATTTCAGCCTCCACCACTCATCTTAGGACAGTGGGTTTTTGATTGGCTAGTATTCACTATATCTAACCCAGATCCAGACAAACCAAGCTATCTCCCAACCACCTTGAAGCCATATTGCTATGGAAGTATCCTTCTCCCAGACACTCTCTCACTCTCATTCCAACAATGATAGTTGAATCAATACCACTATATCTGGAAAAGTTGTATCAATCATCCCAAGACTCCTAGCATCTGATTGCTTCTTTGTCCTAAATGTCTCACTGATCATCCCATTCTTAGATGTGTTATCTGTTCCGCTTATGATGTAAGTCTCTTGAGGTCAAAGGCTGCCTTACTTACTTGTATTTGTATCCCCAAGACCTAGAATAGTGTTTTATACATAGTAAGTGCTTAATAAAAGCTTTTTCATTCATATGTTAATTTTCATCTTTAATGGCTTTATGTTTTCTACAAATTTGTTAGGTATGCAATATACACGTTTACCCAAGCCATCAATAAAAATGTTAAATAGCACTAAACTTGCTTTTATCTTCTGTATGTTTTGTGAAATCTATACTTGGCCTCTGCATTCATCTCAGTCTCGTTAACCAACTCCCCCTTTTCAACTTTATTGGAATTGTTTCTTTATCTCTTCAGAATTTCATTCTTGACAGCTTTTAATTACTCCTGGGGCTGATGACTTCCCTCTTGGACTGTTAGGGAATGGCATTCTACAAATTGTTTCTCTGCATCTTTTGAAATATCTTCCAAATGCTAAGTTATATATTCCTACCTTTCCTCTAATTTTCTTTCAAATTTCTAAGATAAAAAGGACACACATAGGGAACATACACGGAGAGATGCATCTGTATGAGTAACATGTATTCATTGGTTTGCACATATAAAGATACTTGTGTGCATGGCACATGTTGATATGTTCATCTAGAGAAACATCTAGGCCAGACCCATGGGTTGAAAGACCTCATGCTTCCAATGATGTTGTGTTGTCGACGACTTCTAGTAGAGGATATCTTGCCACCCCTACCAATCCTGTTCCCTTCTGATAATCTCTGCCATATCTCTGCCAGATGCTGGTCTGATGGACATGTCATTATCTACAGCTTTTGGTTCAGGTGAAATCGTTGGCTATGTTTTCCTCAAGAAAGAGTCTGGGCTGCTATGATTGTTTCCAGGACTTTTAAAAAAGAGAAAACCATGGCCTAGGATGAGCAAAATGCTCCTGCTCAGATTTTTCTAGTTCCCTCAGTATCTTGGTTCACAAAGCTTCTTATTTCTCTAGCAGAAGATTCTCAATCCAATCTGCCAATCTCTCCAGAAGAATCCAAATAATCTACAAATAAGTGCCTTTATGAGAATTTCTTTCCATTTGTGCCTCCATTAATATTCATCTAAATATTCTCCACTGTGCTCTCCTCATCTTATCTGGTTTCTAGATTTTCTTGCAAGGCTGTATCTTCTTGTTATTCAATTCTATTTTAAGGTATATCCTACTAGAGACATATTCCAGTCATGGAATTCATTCCAACAAGACTTAATGATACTTTTGCAGACATATTTTCCTCCTTGAATTAGGCTACCTGGTTCATTTTGTTTCTTAGCTATTCATATAAATGAAACCATCAGTTTTTTTTACTCTTTTCTTAGATTTTTTATTGTCTATGAACTTCTAGAACCTTCATCTAAAATCAGCTTTATTTAAATCATACTTGCAAAGATTTTTCTGGAGCCAATTGATGAATAAAAAAAAAAATCCAGCCTCTCATTTTAAACCCACAACAACTGTATTTCTGTCTACTTTATGTGTTCCTATAGTCAACGTACTGTTAGTTCTTATCATTTTATCCATTCTAGAAACCTGTTTTAATATGACATTTTGATTTTGGCTTTTTCCTAGGAGGCCACTTACACACACATTGAAAGAGTTGTTGCATGGATTATAATCCAGTCAAGGTGTTTGGAGTGACTTGGAGGGCACTATCACAAATGCCAGGTAGAATGCTGCTCAATCTGTTTCCTTCCTGGGAGTGGTCACATATGTGAATCTGCCAACCTTTCAGCAAAAACCTTTCTGGATGCAAGAGGTGACCGAAAGCCTGAAAAGAAAAAGAACCCTGAGCTCTTTTTCCTAGATATGGAGGCCATTTTTGACTTTCATATCTGGCATCAACACAGTATATACCCCCCCACCTTTGCACATGAATTCTAGTATAGACAATAATACATCAAAACTTCTCCTCTCAAGCCTATTTTCAATTTCTTTTTTAAAAAAGGATTAAGTATAGATGCATATTATATATTAATTTATTAAGCATATTAAGTCAGTTAAATAGCTAATTCTATTTGAACACTTAATAAAACCATACAATAAATAAACCATAAAATAAATAAAACCATAAAAAAAAATAAAAAAAACTTATGTCCATCAGACCAGCATCTGGCAGAAATATGGCAGAGATTTTCAGAAGGGAACAGGACTGGTAAGGGTGGCAAGATGTCCTCTACTAGAAGTCGTCGACAACACAACATCATTGGAAGCATGAGGTCTTTCAACCCATGGGTCTGGCTAGATGTTTCTCTAGATCTAATTTTGTTGATACATTAATTTATACATAATATATTCATTTTAATTATTTTGTTATATTAATAATAATATACTTTAATATATATGTAACACTACATGTTACATCTTTCTGAAGCTGTGAATAAAACACATACTCCTTTTCACTGGTCCTTTTGTGATTTTTGGTCACGCTTCCCATACTCCACTCCCTCAGCCTTTCAAATTACCTTGAAGTTTTGATAAGCCACAAGAAGACCTCAGAAACTTAGGGGTGGGGTAAGGGACAGTAGTAGCCACAAGTTGGCACTCTTTAATAGCATCCCTTCTATTGTGGCAAAATCTTTGTGCACTAAAAGAAGCAAGGAATGGAAACCTCCCAACAACATGAAGGCTCTATTAGAATACCACCTGGGCAAATCTGTGAGGCAGGTGAAAAGATGAGCCTAAAATTTAGCAAATACTCCCTGAGGCATAACCCTGGAAGTTACCCTCCAAGAGAATAATACTTCTTTAAAGCTTAGAAGTTTGGTTTGGTGACTATGAAAAAGTTGTAACAAGAGGGAACTGAGTGAAGCTATCTATTCAGAATGGGAAAGAAATGTGACACTGAACAATAAACATTTAATCATTTGATTAATTCAATAGAAGAATCTCTTGAGTTCATCTTTGGCCAGAATGAAAGAAGAATCCTGCAAGGAAGTGGCTAAAGAAGGATTGAATTCGATTTGGGGGAAATGATTCTCCAGAGTGTGCCAAAAGTTAAGATTGTTATTCTGTCTGAGGAATCAAAACTATTAACTGAATTCTCACCTGGACCCTTGTAACAGAGTTTTTATCTTATAAAATTTTGTCTTTATTGGAAAATATGGTAGATTGTGAACTGAAATAACTTGTCAGATTTACAAAGGAATCTCTGGTCCTCTGGATTTCCCTCTTAGAATTCTATTTACTTGATTAACAAATTCATCTCTGAAAGATTTCTGCCCAGAATGCAAAGTAGCCAAGCACTGAACTTTTTCTTCCAATTTCCTTAGATGACCAGGGAGTTACAACAGCCCAAGGCTTAGTCCCCTGTACTAATTAAGTTTTCAAGATAATTTCAATACCTTTTAGAAAAAAAAACTAGCTAAACCTAAATGGTCAGGGACCTTAGTAGGTACTGATCTTATTACAGATGTGGAGTTTAGGTAAGTTATAGCTTTGGAGGCAAGTAGTTCCCTGGAAAAACTGTCTCTGGAACAATCCAAGGCAGTACTCTCTCCTTGAGTGTCCTTGAAAAAAAAAGGTTCCTTTTCTTCACGTGTTCCTATGGGAGATTGTTGTCTAAACTAAACTATAAGAACTCAAGATGCCTGCTGCATGGCTATTTATTTAGCTAAAATGTTTCAATTAAATGTTTTGCTATTTGATTTGTGTTTCCCATAAATGTAAATGGAGTCTGAATTATATGGGAATTAGAGCTATGTGTTTCTATTTTCACTTATTTTATTTTGTTTGGTTTTTCAATTAACAGGTGTTTCTTTTTCACCCCTCCTCAGCCTCCATTAGAAAAAAAAATTAACAAAAACAAAATCTTTGCAACTGATATGTATATGAAGCAAAACAAAGTCTCACACTGGTCATGTTAAAAATGGAATCCTTACTCTACAACTTGATTTCATCACCTCTCTGTCACCAGGTAGGTAGCCCTCTTCATAACTGATCCTCTGAAATTATGGTTAATCATTTCACTGATCAGAGTTTTAAATCTTTCAAAATTGTTTGTTTTTATTACATCATTATTGTAGAAATCATTCTCCTGATTCAACTCATTTCATTCTCTCTTAGCTTATTACAAATCTTTTAAGGTTAATCTGAAATCAATAATTTTACCATTTCTCATAGCAAAATATTGTTCCAATTACACATATAACTTAATTTGCAAAACCATTCTTCAATTCAAGGGTACTCTCTCAGGTTCCAGTTCTTTGTCACTGCCAAAAGAGTTGCTCTATTTTTTGTATATATGGGTCCTTTTCCTCTTTATTTGATCTCTTTGGGGTATAGACCTGGTAATATTTTGGGTTCAATGGATATGCATAATTTAGTGCATAATTCTAATTTGTTTTCTAGAATAGATGGGCCAGTTCACAGTTCTGTTAACAATGTATATTAATGTACTGTTTTCCTGAAATCCCTCCAATATTTATGATTATCTTTTTTCATAATCTTTGTCAAGCTGAAGGATGTGAGTTGGAAATTCAGAATTGTTTTAATCTCCATTTATTTAATTATTAGAATTGAAGGATTTTTTCATATGACTGTTGATAGCTACTGTTTATTTCATTTGATCACTTATCAATAAGAGAATGCTATTTTATTTCCCGTACTTTGACCGCAAGTAACATGGGAAATCCAGAGATGAGAAACATTTGCTTGTTAAATTATTGATTTATTTCCCAATCCTCCACATTGCTTGTACTTTTTAGTGTCAGTCAAGCTAACCTTACTGCTAGGAATTTGTTCATTGAATCAAAGCCTCTGATATCCTGACATCTTCTATAATGTAATCAGCAAAAGCAAGAAAATATGATCAGCATTCATTACATCACAGGTCTATCTAATATACTCCACCTTCACTTGCCAAAACATTAAAAAAAAAGATATTATTACATTTTAAAAGCTATTTATAATAATATACACAACAAATTACAATTTTATGCTCCATTTCTATCACTTGAGTCCACTGAAGATCAAAATAGTATTTCTAGATTTTTGTTCAATTTGCGTAATCTTCATGATACATCTCCTACATATTTCTTTGCTTCTGCTCCTAGAGATAATTTCATATTATACCACCCCTACTGTTTTAGGAACCCATATAACTTTGACATGGAATCCTCCTCTACTGATTGAGTGATTTTGGGATCATGAATTTATTTGATATTCACCATTGATTTGCATATTAAATATTCCTAACTACCTTGTTTTATTGAGTAGTTACCTGAAGTCCTATCCCTAGTCTGAAGAAATTAAAACCCAATTTTAATCTTCATAAATTGGTCCCAATTTAGTTTAATAAAAGATTCTGGGGACAAATTGATTTCCTCTGAATTTCTGAGAATCATGTTCCAGCTTCTTCTCTGTTTTCTTGTGACCACTGGATAATCGAATAAATTTAAATGGAAGTACTTTGATAAAATATGTTTTTCTTGTTAGCTATTTGTAAGATCCTCTCTTTTCAACGAAGTGCTGGAGTTTGATTTTTAAAAATTGTGTCTGAATAAATTGAATCTTATATTTTTTTCTAAGGTGAACTCTATTAGCCTGCCTGTAGTATATTTGGCAAATTTTATCCAAAAGTTCCTTAAAAACGGATGCATTCTTTGGGAGTTTTATTTTTATTAAATTTATTGGATAAAGATCCAATGATTTTTAAATTCTTTTTTCATCTTTTAATTTTGCTTTCTTTTCTGATCATTTTGGCTATAATTTCTACTATTTCTGCTGCTTTTTCTTCAATCATGAGAATTCCATTTTCCATAGATTCTTTTTCTGTATTTAAATTTTCCACCACTTCAAAATTGTTGGGTTTTATTTTCAATTTGTCTTACTTTGTTTACTAATCCAAAATTAAAACTAGATAAGTAAGTCTTTGCCCCAAGGCAGCAACATCTGGGAATAAGAAGTCTTCCTTTCCTAGAGTATAGAGCATGCTTCCTCTCCTCAATCACCACCATCTCTGCACCTGGTCTCATGGCATATCTTTTGTCACAATATTAGTAAGCCTTGCCAGACTACCATCTGCAAGTTGTCAGTGTCACAATGCCCTTCTCTCAGGGTTTGCCTTCTCACCAAACTTCACAGGGATGTGTGCTGCATTTTCTAAAGGGCAAGTCACATCCTCTTCTAGAATAATTAAAACCATGGTCTCACTGACCCTTGCACTGATGCTGCACCCCTGAGTCGGCCCCAGTTTTCCTCAAACTCACTAGTTCCTATTTCTGGCCCTACACGGATTTCTCATTAGAGATGGCAGCTTTTTGGCTACCTACTCCAGATCCTTCATTTCCCTTTCATCGTGTAGTTTGATGCGTCTTGAGTTAAGTCCAGTTTCATTTCTTGGGTTAATTTGTTATTTTTTTCTCCTTTTTGTCAACTCTCTTCAAGATCTTTAAATTCATAGTGTTAGTTCATCATGTTTGAAGATTTTCTTAGCTGCTTTCTCATTTCCTTGTCCTTTCTTTTTTCTTATCTATGAGTCTGGAGTTCTAAGACCTTTTGGTTTGTTCTCTTCATTTCTTTTCCCTTTAAAAAACTAATTTTTTTGCAGATCTTTAAAAAATCTATTCAAAAGTGGAGAGGAGTAGAAATTGAACTCATCTCCTCCTTCTAAAGTCCTCCCCTGACTCTTTTTAAATGTAACCTTAATCCTTAATTTTTGTCTGAGACAGGAAATTGAAGGAGAAATTAGTTAAAAATTTGATGGCAAATGTTTGAAAGATGTGTTTTCTTTAGAAAAGAATAATTCTAAATAAAACAATAAAGGATCTGACTATTTACAAAAATCTTTGAAAATCCCAGAGGGCTTTTTCACCAGTTTTCTTGATTATTTTTTTGTTTGTTTGTTTCATACCACAGAGCAACTAAGTGACACAGTGGATAGAATGTTGAATTTGGAGTCAAGAAGACCCAAGATGAAATCCTGCCTCAGACATGTATCAGCTATGTGATCCTGGCAAGTTATTTAGTCTCTCTCAGCTTCAGTTTCCTTATTTATACAATTGAGATAATACTAGCACCTATCTTGCAGAGTTATTGTAAGCTTAAAATGAGATAACATATGTAAAAATTTTGCAAATCATAAAGTGCTAACTAAATGCTAGCTTTTAATATTTGTGAAAATCTTGGGAATGGATGCTTTTTTAGAAGAGCCAAATATTGTAACTTTTGAGTATCATTAATACTGGGCAAAAATTCCGAACAAGGATCATGAATTTAAAACTAACCCTATCATTTTACAGATGAAAAAAAGACTAGTTTAGGATTACACAACTAGGAGCAAAGTAGAAATCTGAATCAAGGTCCTCTGGCTACAGATCCAACAATATTCTTTCCATATCATTCTATTTGGATAAGGACTCTAGCAGGATCTAACCTTCTGCTTGTGTTGCCATCATTAACCAAAAGGCCTCATAGAACTTCCCTCCCTCTGGAGAGTTTCGGTCCCTTCTGGCCTTCGGGCTATTTCCCTTCAGAAACAATGTCTCTCCTTTGACTCTGTGGTAGTTTGTGACCAGAAAGGAGATGAGGATGAAGGAGGAAAAGTGCATTTCTGGCTATATCTTTCATAAGGTATACATGATAGTTTTAGGCCCTTGTCACATTTCATCATCATCATCATCATCATCATCATCATCATCATCATCAAGAAGCTATCCAAAGATGGTTGTGAAAGAAAAGAGCCTGGGTAACCCTCCTGGGCAAAGATTTGGCTTTACTCAGTGAGTAAGAAAATCACACAGGCCAAGAGGTCTGCAGACTCCCCAATTTGAAGCCTGAGATCCTGTATTGCCAACTACACACTCTTTTAGAGCTTCATGTTTGTCTCTGACAACAAATCCCTAGTCCCCATTGCTGAGAAACCTCCAACCCCATCTTCTTGGGTAATCATCTGGTCTGACTGCCCATGTATAGCTCTCCCCCCTTTCCATGAATCAACTTAATATAAAGAATAGTATAATGTATAATAACACACTTAGGATTAATATAGTAACCCACTTATGATTAACATAATAACATGCACTTAAGACTATTCCTCAAGTACTACCCTGGGACTACATGCTTACTCTGGTTCCATATGCAGTCTTGCCTGGGATTATATTCTCACTACAAATTACGGTTACAAGATATCACATTAAAAGGATTCTTAAACTAATACAAATGAGAAGATGCTTAATAAAATTTCCTTCCTATACTGGCAATGACTTTTCAAGCTGTGTTTTCTTTGGGTATTTCTTTTTAAATCTTCAAGCATTTAAAAAAAACAGTGCTTAATACAATTGGATGCATTTTAGTGAATTCATTGTATTTTGGTTCTTTTTACCATATACATTTTCTTAAACTATTTCTGCTACCGGGCACAATATCAGTTATTTTGAACAATATAAAATAAATCTAAATTCCTTAGTTTTTAAAAATAACATTCATTCAATTGATTAGACCACAGCTTATGAGACTACTATGGTAGGTTTCATCCCTAGCTTCATGTGGAAAATTAGTCCCAGCCAGAATTAGAAAGTAGTTCTAGCACTTTGGTCAGGACTGCAGTCAGTTCATAGAATATGCCTGCATATCTCTGACCTTCTCCTAAACTGAGATTAGCATGTAGTGCCCTGGGGTCATCTACACCTATCAGGAGGCATAAAACTGGGAGGAGAGAACAAATAGCCAAAGTCAGAGGGTAAAAAGAATCATTTTTAGCTCAATTGTATATCCCAGTTCAAGGTCTGTTAGACACATAATCTCATCTGATCAGTGCTCACTTGCTCTCTTTCCAGGTGTCAGTGCTGTTGACTTTTTGATGTCCTAGACTTTTGATGTCCTAGGCTTTCCTAGACCTTTGGTATCTGTCTAGACAAGTACCAGTCTTGCCGGGATTCCTTGAACTGGTCCAGAACAAATATGTTAGAACATGTTTGAAAATATGCAGTCCTCTGCCTAAACTATCATCAATGGTACACAAATAACTGTAGACACAATAATACATACCTATCTGTCTATCTCCTCACATATTAAAGGACTATACAAGTATTGAGTCAAAAGATAACAGATGTCAAGCTGAAAGGTATGTCAGAGACCATCTAATCCAACTCTCTCACTTTACAAATGAAGAAACTGAGATCAAGTGACTCTCCCAAGGGTAGCTGGATAGCACAATGGAGAGAGAGGACAAGGACTGGAATCAGGAGGACCTGAGTTCAAATCTAACCTCAGATACTTGGTGTGTGTCTCCAGTCAAGTTATTAAACCCTGTTTGCCTTAGTTTCCTCATCTATAAAATGAGCTAGAGAGGGAAATGCAAACCACTCCAGTATTTTTGTCAAGAAAACCTCAAATGGGGTCACATGAAAAGTATGAAATGACTGAAAATCGATTGAATAGCAACAGACTTGCACAAATTATACTGCTTAAAAGGTCCTTAAAACTAAAGAAAACAAGGTCCTTCTAAGATTAGCAGCCAAATACCTCACCTCCCCATGAGTTGCAGTGTTGGTATACTCACATAGTTGCAACAGATTCTGACCTTTTTTTTTGGTCTGACTGTGAATCTTTTCTTTGGATTACTAACTACTACATCCTACCTTACCTATTCTTCATAACTATTCTAACACAGTAAGTCATGGTCTCAGTTTTGTCCTATAGATTCATAGAAATAGCACACCCCTCTTCCAGTATGTACCACTCTTCCCCTACCATTGATAACATCTTGCTACCTTCTCCATTCTACCAGTCTAACCTGGCTAGTGCTAGTCTACCTTACCTGAAGTTGTGCATAAAACAATCTTATATTTTATCTCCCTAAATCTATCTTCTAGGCAAATGATCCTAAGACTTCCTGGCCAGTCCTATCCCACTACCTAGGAATGCATGAAAAATAATAAAGAGAAGACTGCAGTCAACAAGGGGAGAGCCATATTTCATTCTTATTGCTAGAAGGAGGGAGAGAGAGAGAAAGGGAAGGAGGGATGGAGGGAGAAGAGAAGAAGAGGGGGAGAGAGAGGGAGAGAGAGAGGGAGAGAGAGAGGGAAAGAGATCCTTTTTTCATATTTTGAGACCTAAAATCTAAAAAAAAAAGGCATTAAACTATTAATTCATCAGTCTGAGAAAAGGAGAGTAGGTATTTGTCTTACCACTAAACAGGAAGTTAAAAGTTTACATCCATATAGAGAACTATTATTACATCCATAGAGAACTAATTCAAACAGGTAAGACAAAGAGTTATTATTCAATGGGTAAGTGGTCAACAGATGTGAAATAAAAAAGGTCTTAGAAGAACTGGACACTATTAATAATCATATGAAAGACTACTTCAAATAACTAATAATGAGAAAATTCAACCCCCCCAAAAAACACTTGGAGGTTTCATCTCATATCCAGCAAATTAGCAAAGATGATGAAAGATAGAAAAAGTCAATGTTGGAGGAATTATAGGAAAATAGAGACACTAATACATTGTAGATTAATTTGAAATCACAAGAAAGTGACAAAAAGAGCTGTACCCTTTGATCCAGAGATCCCACTACTACACATATATCAAGGAGGTCAAAGATAGAAAAATATTATATCCATCAAAATATATAAAGCAGCCCTTTTATACCAGGAAAGAATATGAAATAAGATCAATGGGAAATTACTAACAAACTGTGGTACATGAAGGCAATGTAAAATTATAACCTATAAGTAGTCATGAACATGAAAAATATAGGGAATAATGTGACCTGATGCAAAGTGAAGTAGGCAAAACAAGGAAAACACAGTGACTACAACAAAGTAAATGGAAAGAACTAAAAAACACAAAAAAACAAAATCTAAAACTGAATTCTGTATAATTACAATGACCAATCATGACCCCCCCCCCAAAAAAGAGACATGAGAATGAACCCACCTCTTTCTTTGCAGGTGGAGGAACATGGATGTGGAACTACTACATGTCTTAACTGGGTTGACTTGATGTGCTGGTTATTCTTGCTGAACTGCTTTATTTCCCCTCCTGTTATTCTTTTCTTTAAGAGTTTGCTCAATACATAGGAGATGGGGCTTAGATTGAGATCTGTAGGTGATGCTTAAAAGTGATATTAATTTTTAAATATTTTAAATTATAGTGATTTTAGTCACCAGGCACAGTTGGCTTTCTCTGTAATAATAATAATAATAATAATATTGCTATATAGATAATAATGCTTTACAGTTTGCAAAATGTTTTTACAAATATTATCTTATTTTAACCTCACAACAACCGTGGGAATTTTTTTCATTAAATATATTTGTTTGTTTGTTTATTTCATTAAAGTTCCCAGGTATCTCCCTCCCTCCTCTTCCCTTCTGATGTCTTCCTTATTTCTATTCATCAGTTCTTTCTCTGGGGGTAGACATACACAAGTAATTCTTCAAATAATATTTCTGTTGCTGTATATAATGTGCTCTTGGTTCTGCTCATTTAACTTTTCATGATTTCATATTTTTCCCTTTTTAAAAAATCAGCCTGCTCATGATTTCTTATAGTGCAATAGTAGTCCATCCTCATCTACAACTTGTTTAGCCATTCCCTAACTGATGGGCACCCTCTCAATTTCCAGTTCTTTGCCACCACCAAGAGAGCTGCTATAAATATCACAGAACATATAGGTTCTTTTCCTTTTTCCCTGATCACCTTGGGAAACAAAACCTAATAGTGGTATTGCTGGGTCAAAGGGTATACACAGTTTTAAACTCTTTGGGCATAATTCCAGATTGTTCTCTAAAATGGTTGGATCAGTTTCACAGTTCCATTAATGGAATATTATTATTATATTATTTTCTCAGATGTACATGATCTTTACAAAAATTGACCATATGTTAAGTAGTATATGAGTAGGAATGGACAAAGTGGATGGAGGTGGGGGCAGTAAACAAGACAGAGTTTGACAAGGTGTAATTGGCAAAAGGACAAAGAGATGAAGGCCTCAAGATAACTGATAATATATGTTTTAACTGGTCAACCATATGGTCAAGACTATGAAGGGGACAGCTAGGTGACACAGTGGATAGAGGAAGAGGAGGATCTGGGTTCATATTTGGCCTCAGACACTTCCTAACTATGTGACCCTGGAAAAGTCACTTAACCATGTTTGCCTAGTCCTTGCCCCTGTCTTAGAGTTAGAGATAAAGATACAGATACTGATACAGATAAAGGTAAAGGTGAAGGTAGAAATAGATATAGATATAACCATAGATATAGTCATTCAGTAAATATTTATGAAGCAGCTAAGATGTGCCAGGCACCATGCTAAGTACTAGTGATACAAAAAATGAGAAAAGAGTCCCTGCTCTAAAGGAACTCACAGTCCAATAGGAGAAGTAAATACACAAAAAGAAACTGAAAAGGAAGAAAGGAAGAGGGAAAAATGGAAGGTACCCCATGCAGAGGGCATGATGAAGTCCTGCAGCCAAGTGGGAAATGATGAGGTAACTACTCTGGGTGCCTTCCTTAAATGGATGATCTGGAAGTTCTACTGTGATATCCACAGTGTACCCTTCCAGTCAAAGGGTACTGAGATATCATAGGGGAGTACCACTTCTAAAACTAACAAGCATTTGAATTACAACAACCTTTTGCATTTCTGTGATAGTGAAAGGACAGCTGCTATTTTCCCTAGCAAGAGATACAAATTCATGGCTTTTAATTTCATTTTAGCCTTTAAGTCAAAGTACTAGTTCACAATAAGGAAACATTAAACTTTCATGATTTGTTAAATAATAAAAATGTTTTGGTTCACAAAATGCTTTAATATACACTATTTCATTTGATTCTTCCAATGTACTTGTGAGGTAAACAAGCATATATTATTATTATCCCTCCTTGAGGTTACCCTTGAAAGATAGCCTGGAGCAAACCTCCATAAAGTGGTCTCTCAGCTAGCCTGAGAGAGAACTACCAGAAAGACTGAAATTCAGTAGTGCATCTTCATAGGAAATGAATGGAGGAAGGAGATAGGCTGTTGTATTCATGTACTGTGAATCTCCTTCACTAGGTTCATCATCCACATAGCAATTCTCAATTAACTTAGTCCTGGACTCTTCTCTTCCCTCTCTATATCATTGCTCTGCTGCTAACTTCATCAGCTCACATAGTTTGATTATTTCACTATGCAGATGACTTTTCAAATCTATATATCTAGCACTCATTTCTCTTCTGTGCTCCAGTCCCACATCATTAGCTACCTATTGGTCATTCTGAATTGTGTCATGAGCATCTCAAACTAGACATAACCAGAATATAATTCATTTCTTCTCCCTCAAAACCTACCCCTCTTTCTAAGTTCCCTATTTCTGTTTAGGTGCCACCATGCTTCCAATCAGCCAAGTTTGCAACTTCAGTGTCATCTCTGCCACCTCATTCCCACTCATCCCACATATCCAATTGGTTGAAAAATACTGTTAATTCTATAGCTACATCACTTCTAGATGGTTCTTTCTTTCCAATGACCCAACCACCACAATAAATCAGATCCTCATCTCGCATCTGAACTATTGAGATTGTCTCTGGTTGGAGCCAAGATGGCAGAGTAGAAACAGAGAAGCTCAAAGTCAACATGAAAATCCTCTCCAACCAATCTTAAAATAATTCCACAAAATGAATACAGGAGTGAAAGAACTAATAAAGAGACAGAGTGAAACAACTTTCAAGAAGAGAAATGCCTAAAAGGTAGGCAGAGAACATCTGGGGCACAGGGGTGAGAGAAAAGCACAGACATCAGGAGGCTATAACAAGCAGTGAAGAGCAAGTCATACACCCCCACCCCACATCCACTGTTCCAGATTCAGAACCTAAGGCCAAGCCAACATCCAGACTCTGAGATCATCTAAACAAATTCAATAATCTCCTAATTAATCTCCCTTTTTCAGTTTTATCCCCTCCCCAGTCTATCCTCTTCCTAGGTGCAAAAATGATTCTTTAAAAATGTAACTGTAATCATGTTACTTCCCTAATCTCTGAACTCCAAATGGTTCTCCTCTTAAGAGCCTTTAAGATCAAATATAAACTCCTCTGACTTATAAAATGCTTCACAATTTAGCCCCAATCTACTTTTCCAGTCTTATTATAAATTACTCTTCTCACACAATATAATCCAGACAAATTGCCTTTATTACTCTGGCTTAGTTCTCCATTTCCCATTTCCAGACCTATGCATTGATTGTCCCCCATGCCTAAAGTGTGCCCCCTCATCACCTTTGCCTCTTAGAATCCCTAGTTTCCTTCAAGACTCTGTACTATCACCATCTTCTACATCTAGGTGTTTTTTTTTTCATTTCCCCAGCAACTAGTACCTTCCCCCAAAATTGCCTGATATCCATTTTGTTCACACCTAAATGCCAACATATTATCCAGCTAGAGTATAAACTCCTCTAGAATAGTGACTCTTTCATTTATTTCTTTGTATCCCCTTTGGCTAGCTCAGTTTTTAGCATATAGTAGACTCTTAAAAGGTTGTTGTTTGATTCATAGTTACCAAGTCATAAGAAGCAAATGAGAAAAGGATTGATTCACCTCAGTGGAAAGAAAAGGGTAACCAGAGGACTATCTATAAGTCAATGACTATCAGTCATATGGATACATAAATCACTCTCTGGTGCACATGAAGTATTCCCACTTTTGTAGCAGGCTGCTAGTAAGTTAACCATCATCTCATCTAACCCTCCTTCTGGTAAGGCACTGCCCCAGGACATAAAATATAGGTGTATCATTGGACCTCAGACCTCTTTAAACTCCATCTACTCTAGTTAATTGCACATAAATTCCAAACAAAGAAAGATGCATTGTCCTGATCGTTTCTGTTTTTACCTTTTTCCCTTCACTTACTCTTCCCACCCACTTGCCCTCTGTCCTTTTCAATCAGCTAGTCAACATTTGATGAGTACCCTGATATGCAGACCCTTGCTCTAGATGAAAGAGTAGAATTACATAAAAGGGTTAGAAATAAGTAATCCATTCCTGCAAATAAGACAATGGGCAGGCATTATGCCTCTAAATATACTAACCTGGCCTCCTAACCTGATGATGACAGCAGAGGAATAAATTACTATGGTTGAAAAGCAGTCTGAATCCACCCCTTCAAATTCACTGCTGAAAAAAAATTGATAGGCAACAACATTTCAACCAAAGATATTTTCCAACCACAGCCATAATGATCAAGCTCATATAACTCACCACCAACTAGTAGTATGGAAGAAGGTCAAGGGTATGCTTGAGCATCATCTCAAAATCATTTCTTGCTGGTTCTGGCTAGGACAAATCCCTATTCCCTTTACAGAAAGATCGATTCTTAGGATTGGAAAGGACCTTAGAGGACACTCAGTCAAATGCATGTCTAAACAAGAATTCCCTCTACACAATATCAGACAAATGGTCATACAACCTTTTCTCTATGATCTTCAGCAGTAAGGAACTCACCATCTTTCAAAGTAGTTCATTCCTATTTTAGATAGTTTTCTTAGGAAGTTGTTTCTTTTCCAGAGGGAAAGCTTAGTTGGTCTCTTTGCAACTTTCATTACTGCATCAGGAGAACATGGATGTTCTAAGGATACAATTTTAGACTTACTCCCATGTAGAGAGGGATACTGTTAGACAGAATATCAGTGCAGAAAAGCACATTAAGAGAGATAGAAAGACCTACCACCAGTATTGTACTATGCTTTAAAAGATATTGCATGTTGAAATCCATTTCCCACTGGTACAAATAAGATGGAAGTAACTAACAAAGTCATATGTATAGAACTTTAGAAACTAATTCTGAAATTTTAATTTAAGAAAAAATTCTGAATAACTGCCCTCACTAATAAAGCACAAATTTCAGGTTTCTTACCCTGGTTTCTGAGCCAGGTTCAATACTATCAGGTTCAACAAAATGTCAGCCAGCACCAAGAGAGGGGTTGCACCAGCAGAATGGTTGCATAAGTCAAGAATACACATTCCCCCCTACCCAATCAATCATTCATTAAGGACAGCAGCCTGGAAGAGATCCAGAAATAAACTGATTAGGAAATACTAATTCAACGACCCCAAATTGCCATTGGACTTAAACCACCAATAGAAAATTCAGAGGGGCCCTGGTAGATATTGTTCAAATAAAGGTATTCCTCCCACTATTCAGGATCCAAAATCAGTTGTATCAAGATATCAAGAGTCAACAAGTACAGATACAGATTATATAGTGAATGCTCAGCCCCATGGCATTTGCTCTATTCATAACATATAGGATCCCTTCTCTCTTTCTGGAGGCATTTCAAGAGGTAACTTGGGTATTTAATGGCTACAGAAGATACAGAAAGTCATATCTATGAATCTAGTGAAACATAAACTCAAGAAGCCCTATCACTGTGGTTCCAAATTTTACTCCCAAACCAATCTGGATCAGTAGACAAAAGATCTCTGTGAAATTTTGGAAATCAAATTTCAAGAAATTCATGGAATCTCAGCATGGGAGTAGGAAATATACAACTCCACACGTTGAAAGGTTAGAGGTCATCCAAGCCAATTTCTATTTGATTTTTTTTAATTCATCTTCATAATAGTATCAACAAAATAGCCATTTAACTTCTGCTTAAAGACACAAGACATCCAATAAAGGGAAACCAACTACCCTCTAAAGTGCCTGATTCCATTTTCAAATACCTCTAAATGTAAAAAATTTTTCTCTGCATCAAGTCACAATTTATCTCTTTACTATTCTCACCCACTGATTCCCATTTTGCCCTGAGGTCAAGCAAAATGAGTTTAATTCTTCTTCCATATACCAAGGATACCATGTGTTTTCTCAGTCTTTTCTGGAAATTAGTCGTGTTGATTATTCTTCATATTCCAAATATTATTTGGTTGGAATGCAGTACATTGAGGCTATTTGCTATCATTTTTTCATTTAATGCCTCTCTTCAGGTAATCTAAGATAGCATAAGCTTTTTTGGTTTCCATGTCATACTGTTGATTCACATTGAGTTTAAAGTTCACAAAAAATACTCAGATCTTTATATATGTATACATACAAATATTGTCTTCTCATACTTACCCCTCCTGTATTTATGAAGTTGACAGTTTAATCCAAGTATACAACTATACATTTATTCCTATTACAATTCATCTTATTAGATTTGGCCCATTACTCAAACCTATTAAGATCATTTGGGATCCTGATATTCATTTTGTTGAGTTTTTATGGATTTGTGAATATGATCAAAAAATATTATTGGTAAGATTTATAAAATAGTAGTGAATGGAGCAGTCTAAAAGATTGGATAATTGAATACTATCCTAATTTTTTAAATAGGAAAAATGATAATTACAAACTGGTAAAATGATGTCTATCCCCAACAGAGTATCATGGAGAGAGTACAAAATGTCCTGGGTTCAAAATCTCCCTTGGATACTTTCTAACTAATTGACCCTGGTTAAATCACTTAACCATTCTCAATTTCATTTTCCTCAACTGTAACATGAGGAAGTTGGGCTCCTTCCAGCTATAATTCTATGATTCTATGATCCTCAGTAAAATTCTGGAATGATTCATTAAGCTAATGGCTAATAAATGCTTAGGAAGAAAAATAGTAATCATGTTGAATCATTCTCGAATTACATTTCTCAGCTGATGGGTCAGAAGAATAATGACTGCCATTTGTATAGAACTTTAAATTTTATAGAAATTCTTTATGTAGGCTAACTTTTGATCCTAACAACAACCCTATAAGACAGGTACCTATAATATCCATAAATAGGCTGAAATAAAGATTGATTTCAGCAAAACATCTAACAAAATCTCTCATTATATCCTTGATATATGATGGACAATGAGGAAATGTAAACTAAAAGTGTAGTTAAATAGACTCATAATTTGTCAACAGCCATATTGAGTGATAGATTTATGTCAAACTTGAAGGGGAAAGGGGGGTGTCTCTAATGATATGCCACAAAGATCTTTTCTTATTCCTATCTCGTTAAGCATTTTTCTCAATGGAGAAGATATAGATGGCATACTTGTCAAATTTTCAGATAACCCAAAAGCTAGGAAATAGAAAGAACAAGGAAGAACAGGAAGAACAAATATCAGGTAGGTGTCAGGCCTTCCATTTATTTGCATTTTATAAGAAACCACACATGCACGGGGATGAAACAGCTGGTTTTCCTGTAGTTATTTTGCAAAAGTCAAGTTTAAATTAACAGTAGGCTTCCTATGAGTCAATAGTGCAACATGGCTACTTTGGACCAAATACTATCTTTGTTTCCTTTAAAGAAAAGTGGAGTGTTCATCTCAAAGAAGGTAAGTGCCTTTTTTGTGTGAAGCACTACTCAGACTGTAACTGGAATACTGAGAATAGTTCTAGGCACCATATTTTAAGAGGAATATTGACGAACTGGAGAACATCCAGAAGAACATGACCAGGATGATGAAAGTTCTGGAAATCAGGTCATAGGAGGAATGATTAAAGGGACAATATGTTTAGGTAGAAGAGGAGATAGGATAATTGTCTTCAAATATTTGGAGGACTATCACAGAGAAGAGAGAGTCAGCTTATTCTGAAGAGGACATAAGAAGGATTAATAAATAGAATTTAGGAAAAAGTAGCTTTCTCTTTCAGAGTATAGCTTGGCACAGTGCATGGGTCACTTAATACATTTCTGTTTGTTGACTGAGTATAAAGAGGAATTAATAACTAGAGCTGTCCAGAATTAGAATAATCTGCCTTAAAAATTAATAAATTCCTTGTGATGGCACATAATGTTATCACTGTTTTGGAAGCTGAGGCTGGTGAATCACTTGGATCAGTAATCAGTTTGCACTAAGCCTGGCACCAGGATGATAAGCCTTTGAAAATTGGGAGGGGGGCAAGGGAGAAGACACTAGGTTCTCTAAAAAGGGATGGACTGGATCAGGTTAGAAATAGAGCACATCAAAGCTTCCATGCCAATTCAAAGTGAGATCAAGCCTGCAACAGATCATTGCATTTCCAACCTCGTTGAGATAACCAGACGACAGACAGACAGACAGACAGATAGATAGATAGATAGATAGATAGATAGATAGATAGATAGATAGATAGATAGATAGATAGATAGATTTATATTTATTTATAATATATATATTTTTAAAGAATCAATTCATCAGAACTGTCCAAACAGAGAGTCTGGACATTGTGGATAATGGAAGTCAGACTAGATAATCTGTAATGTGCCTTCCAACACTAACTTTCTAGAGGCAGTTAGGTGGTGCAGTGGATAAAGAACTGGGCCTAGAGTCAAGAAGATCTGAATTCAAATGTAAGCTCAAAAATTTGTTAGCTATGTGACCCTGGGCAAGTCAGTTAACCTTTGTCTGTCTCAGTTCCCTCAACTATAAAATGAGGATAATAAATACACCAAGCTTTCAGGGTGGTTGTGAGGAATAAATGAGATATCTTTCAAGGGCTTTGCAAATCTCAAAGTGATACATAAATGTTAGTGATAATTATTAATTATTGTTATTATTATTGTTATCATTATTTCAGTTAGGGTCTAGCTACTGTCTTGTGCCCATTACATCAAGAATTTCTTTTCACAATCAGTTGATTTGCTGGAGTCAGCATAGTTTCCCAGATACAAAATCACCAAAGAATGTGAGCTTCAGTGGCGCACTTTAAATAGATCAGTCATCCAACATGTATTTATTTTAACATTTAGGTTACTACCTATAGGGGGAAAAGGATTTTACTCTGGGAGCTAAGTATATAGTGAGTGCTCAATAACTGCTTGTCATATTGAATTGACTAGTGGGCACTTTATGAGTATTTGTTGGATAATCAGATGGTGAGGCTCTGACTTATCAAAGCATAAAAGCAAATTGGAGACAAATATCCTAGAGCTAAAAAGGTAGTCCTATATGTTTTCAAAATGACTAGGTATCTATTAAGCTAAAAGATAATCCTGATTTCAAGAAAAAAATGGGACATAATGGTCTCTACTAAGAGGCAAAAAAGAATCCAATCATCATTAAGGAATTTCTACCGATGTTAAATGATAATAACTGGGGGCAGCTGGGTAGCTCAATGGATTGAGAGCCAGGCCTAGAGACGAGAGGTCCTAGGTTCAAATCTGGCCTCAGACACTTCCCAGTTGTGTGACCCTGGGCAAGACCCCCTAGCCATTACCCTTCTTCTGCCTTGGAACCAATACACAGTATTGATTCCAAGATGGAAGGTAAGGGTTTTTTAAGAATAATAATAATAACTACCTAGTTCAGTGGTGGTGAACCTATGACACATGAGCCAGAGAGGGCACTCAGAGCCCCTTCTGTGGGCATGTGTAGCATTTCCCCAGCACAGAGTTCACCAGAGTTCATTTCTAGAAAGCCAGAGGGATGCAGGGCTGGACTGCTCCCCCGAGGACATCTCACACATCACTCACTTCTCCAAAAGGTTCACCATCACTGCCTAGTTATTCCATTTAAGGTCTTTAGCAGACAAGAAAAAAATGTTATGGTCATTTGATAAAAGGTAAAACTCATCAGTATTATTCTTAAACTTTCAGTGTACTATACAGTCAAAATAAAGAGCTAGATTTGAAAAGGTTTGAAACGGGGCACATTTAATTAATCCTCTGTCCTACTTTATTTGATACTGCCCTACCCAGATGATACCAACTACAATTATCAGGAGCTGGTGATCATAGTGAGTTTCCCTCTCCCATCTTCATGTCAGCAACTTTCACTCTTTCTCTCTTGCTAATGAATCATGGTCAGAAGCTGGCCCATACTTAGTCTTTCTTAGCACATTGAAAGGAAAGTGGTTGGAAATCTAGCACATCACTTTCAAAGGATTGCCAATCCCTGATGTAGAAGATTAGCTGTGTGCTTTTCCAGTTGTAGGTATTGCCTGTTTCCTTTATTCCCAATGGTATTTTGTATCTTTGGAAGTGAACATATGGAATAAGTTTTTCCAAGATGAGCAAGTAGCCTTGGCTAGATAATGATAAAAAATTAACACTAGTTGTCAGCTAAATCGTACTTGCTTGTTCAGTTTCTAGAAACATATTCTTAAGTAATAGTCAAATCCTTATTTCCCACTTCCTCCCTTTCAAGCAAGAGGTTTTTATGACATCACTGATTTTCTTATTCTCTATTTATTCAGCATTTATTAACCTACTATGTTCCAGTCACTGTACTAGACCCTGGTAGTACAAAGGCAAAAATTTCATAGTCTTTACCCTCCAAGAGTTTAAATTCTACTGGGGAAACAGCACATTTTTCATTGAACCTCACACCAACCCTATAAGGTAGGTGCTCCAGTTAGTAACTTCATCCTCATTTATAGATAAAGTGATTTGTCCATGCTCACACAGCCAGTAAATTATCTGAGGCAGGATTTGAGCCTAGGTATTCCTGATTCAGAGGTTCATAGATCTTGAGCTAGAAGAGATCTCAAAAACCTAACCCCCTCATTTTAGAGATAAGGAAACTAAGACGTAGGAAAATTAAGGGATTTGTCCAAGATCATCCAGATAGTATCAGATATAAGCACAGGTGATCTGCCTCCATGACCTAATGTGCCTTGCCAACTCCACATCTACCAATCTGTCCACTATGTAATTCTGCCTCTTTTTCCCTCACTTTTATCCCAAAAACAAAAGTTGTCAAAGTAGCCATTTTTTTCAGTTTTCCCTTTTGTATAGCATGTATCCACTTCCTCTTCCACATAGTACTCCAAAGAAATCTTCTAGAAATAAGAATATCCTAAGTGTCTCCAGGAAGTACTCAGCTTTAGTATCTACCTCAGATATTTACAGGCTGTGTGATCATGGGCAAGTCAATAATGTGGTTCTAACCTATTCAAGTTTAAGTTTTATTAAAGTTTTAATTGTATGTTTCAATGGCTTAAAGCTGCACTAAGACTTTTGGGAAAGGCAGTATTACTATCCCTCATAATTAATTTATGGTAGAGAAGGGAAAAAGTCTCAGATTTGTAGTTAGAACCTCTGCCTGGTTCCATAGCTAATTATATGACATTGTAACTACATGACCCTCAGTAAGTCACTTACCTCACTGTGCCTCAAATTCCTTGCCCTATAAATTGGAAAGTAATCCCTGTATTGCCTATCATTCAGAGGTGTAATTAACAAATGAGATAACAAACCTAAAAATACTTTAAAAGCTGTGATATTTATAAATCATTATAAAATGTAATTGCTGATATTGGTATTGTAGCTATTGTTAAATATTATTGAGGAGAAAGAAATCGTGATCATGAAGATGGCCATGATGAAAATAATCATCTGTAAGAACCCAACTCAATTTACTTTTGCATAATTCTGATAATCCTAGCATCACTCGGGGCAGTTAGTGTTTGCTTTGAGGTGATTTTTAAGGGAAAGAGAACATTTTATATCATGAAGTTTTAGGATTGTGCACTCTCACTTTATTCAAACATCACATTATGATAAGATAATGAAAATAAACTACCATAACTTTTTTCTCTTGGAATCAATGACCTGAGTGTTATAGGCAATGGAGAGCTTCAGCTTTAATAAAATCCAATGTCACAATCTCTGATTGTCATATGTCCCACTTAATGAGTAACCAGCTACCGAATAAGACCTCAATTAGATTGCAGCATAAGATGTACAAACCAGACCACTGCTTTTTCTATTTATAACATAGTTAAAGAAAAACTAAGGTGTTTTTAAAGTTCATTGAAAAGTGCCATCAAAAAAAAAAGATTTTGTTAGTACAACTAAGAAAAAGCATCCTTTTAACTGCTGCCCAGTTTACTCAGACATTCTGAGCTTGATTCTTCCCCTCAGACTCAGAGAAAATGGAATAGTAGAATTTGAGCTACCTTCTTCTTCAACCTAGGTTCTCCATGGTGTTCAGTAGCAGATCTGGGACAACCAAGTTCTAACCTAGCCAAGATCTCTCAACTGATGATGAGTTAACCCTATGGTTAAAGGTTAACAGGAATGGCGTGGTGGAGAAATAGCTCTCTATCACATAATGTAAGAGTGGGAAGGAATCACAGAGGCCATCTGGTTCAAGCCACATCTGTCCAAGAATCCCTTCAACATACAGCTTCTGGTGGAGGTCCTCCAAATGAGAGTCCTCTCCCTCCTGAAGCAAGTCCATTTCATTTCTGAATAGCTCTAATTGTCAAGAAGTCTTTTCTTACATTAAGCCAAAATAGGGTCCTTGCAGCTTCCTTTCATTATTGCTCCTAGATTTTTCCTCTGGGGGCAAACTAGAACAAGTTTAATCTCTTCTATAGGACAATCTTGCAGATGCTTGAAGAAATACATCATATTTCCCTCCTAAGTCTTTGCTTCTCATGCCAAACTTCCCCATTTCCTTCAACTAATCCTTATATGGTATACTCTCTAATCTCTTCATCATCTGGGTCACTCTCTATTTAAAAATAAAGTTAATCATAGCTAGCTCTTATATATTGCTTTATGGTTTGCAAAGCGTTTACAGTCTCATTTTGTCTCCTGGGGCAGTTAAGTAGCACAATGGATAGAGTGCTGAGCCTGGACTCAGAAAGACTCATCTTCCTGAGTTCAAATATGGCCTTAGACACTAGCTAGCTATGACCCTGGAGCTACTTAACTCTGTTTGCCTCTATTTCCTCATCTGTAAAATGAGTTGGAGAAGGAAATGGCAAACCACTCCAGTATCTTTGTCAAGAAAACTCCAAATGGAGTCATGAGGAGTCAGATACAACTGAACAAACTATCCTCAGAGCAACTTGGGAAGGTAAGTGCTATTATTTTACAAATGAGAAAATTAAGCCAGACAGAGACTAAGTGAGTTGCCTGAGGCTGTACATCTGGTATCTAAGACCAGATGTGAACTCAAATCTACCTGACTAAAAGCCCAGGGTTCTATCCACTGTACCACCTACATGCCTCAAAAAATTTATAAATGTATTTTTTAATTATGCCCTGGGATAACTTGGACTAGAAATTTCTATCCTTTTGTAACAAAAAGCAGTTTATGTAAGGGTGGGGATATCTGAATCCATGCTATCAAATTCAATAAGGGACTGCTTAATAAAAATCAATACAAAAAACCATTTATCTCCTAGTACTTAATAAGATTGAGAGGAGCCTCATCTGAGAGGTGAAAATTAGTTCCTTCTGAATGGAAAAAGAAAACTGCTGAACTCATACTGCTGACATTGGGTGGATTGTGTGATACCAGACCCTTAATCCTGATGGTGCATCCCTGTAATCTTTGTTATTATGTTTGTGCTTTCTGGGTAAGTTTTCTTAAGGTGCAGCTACCTGAGTTTCAGGCATCTAGGTGGCACAGAGGATAGAGTACCAGGCCTGTGGTTAGGAAAAAGCATCTTCTGAGTTCAAATCAGGCCTCAGACTCTTACTAGCTGTGTCATCCTGGGCAAGTCCCTTAACACTGTTTGATTTACTTTCCTCATCTGTAAAATGAGCTGAGAAAGAAATGGTAAGTTCCTCCAGTATCTTTCCCAAGACAATCCCAAATAGAGTCACAAAGATTTGGATGTGACTAAAAGCAACTGAAAAGCAACAAGACTGAGTTTCAGAACATTGTTATATAATCTATTAAATGCTATTTTTTCCCATTAGGTTCTGAATGGGCTCTTTACTAATTAAAGTATGTGGCATAGTGGGAAAATTCTACCCATTTGGAATGGTCCTGCAGATACCAAGAGGACAATCAAGAGGACTTAAAAATTAAAACATCAGTGATGAGATGACAAAATTGTTCTTCTGTGCTTATAACGTGATAATTTAATTAGAAAACTATCCTAATTTAATTGGAAAACAATGAGGAAACTAATCAAGATTTCAATAGTCACAGTAAAGTAATAAAATTCAAAACAAGTCAAAAATCATTAATATTTCTATAGAGTATTAGATAGATAGAGACTTGATCAATAGGATAGACTAACAAATCAAGATTCAAAAATGAAATGAGACACAGGAACCCACTCTCTAATAAATCTTGAAAACCAGGAATGAGTTTGTCAGTAGTAGATTTAAACCAGTGCTTTACAATAAACACCATATTAAGTTCCAAATAGAGATAAATTTTAAAAGTCAAAGCATGATAAATTTGAGATTGGAAGATATAACTTTCAAATCTGTGTTTTGGGGGAGAATTCTTAACCATACAGGGGGGAAGAAGTTAATGACATGAAAATAATAATTTAATATTTAAAACAAAATATAAAACTTCTTCATAAGCAAAATCAATATAACTAGTTTAAGAAGAGTAATTGTTCAGTGGGGAAATCTTTGAACTAAATATATTTGATAAAAGGCTAATATTCAAAATACATAAAGAATTTACCAGTATATAAACCTGAACCATCCTATTAATAAGTAATCAAAAAAGGGTAAGAAGTATTATACAAGTTATCAGGAACTAAGTGACAAAGGCTTCCAATCAATGATAATTAAAAAAAGAAATAAAAATTGAAACAATTCTTTATCTTACTCCTATCAAATTGGCAAAGATGAAATAGTAAATTTGGGAAGAGATATTTTGTTGGTAGAGATATAATTTCAAACATTCTAGAAGATGGTTTGGAGTTATTCAAGAAAAGTAGTCAATTATTTATATATTTTGACTAATGGTCTTACTACTTGGCATGCCTTCCCCCAAAAGAGATTAAACATGGAAAGTTCCCATGTATACCAAAATATTCATAGTAGCACATTTTTTATAGCAAACAACAAATTTTATGTCTATCAGTTGAAGAATAGCTGGAACAAATTGTATTATATGGTTGTCGTAGGAAAATATTGAATATAACTGAATCTATTAAACTTAATGAATATGAGAGATTCAAAGAAACTTGGGAAAATTTCTCTGAACTGATGCAGAGGGAATAAAGTCAAATCAGAAGAATATACACACTGAATGCCATAATATACACACTGAACACAACACTAAAAGGCAGCTTAACAGATTAATTTCAATGACAAAACTTGATCCTTGAGAAAGAGGGAGAAAATACTTTTCCTTCCTCCTGGTAGAGAAGTAGAGGACTGTAGATAAGGAATGTTTAATGCACTATCATGTAAGTACCCTTTTTTGTCAGTTTTGCTTTCCTCTTTGGTGTCACAGAGGAAGAATCAGGGTGGGGTGTTATGTCAAGAAAAACTTTGTGTTAAAAATAAAAGCCATCCATAAATAATATTTAACTCTAGACAGTAAAATCTAGACAGAAGATCCACGTTTAAATGCCATTTTCATTAAGGGCAGAGCACAATCTCAGTTTTAATTTCTTTATCTATAAAACTAGGATAATGATACTTATACTAGCTACATCCCAGAGTTGTTGAGAGGAAACCACTTTCTATACTAAATAAATGTGAATCATTTTATTTCACCAGTAGCAATTATTATATCTACTAAGATGAACAAAGCTATGAAATGAAGTTTTAAAAATACAGACTGAATACTATCATTCTTTACTTCAGCCTATTTAGTGAAATTTTTAATTCATATTTCAGTTTTTAGTGTTAGTTTTTTTTAATGGCCTATATGAACACTAGTTGACTACCTCTGGCCATAGTGTTAAATTAGTTGAGTCTTGGGGATAAGGAAAAAAAAAATTTAAGACCAGGGACCACAGCTCTGGCTTCTAGGATAGGTGGCTAATGCTGAGGTGTTTTGTTTTGTTTTTCCAAAATAGTTGTTTTAAGAAGCTTGAGTCTTGAGAATATGCTTATAGGACCTTGATTGTAGATGTGTGCTGCCTCCAGATTTCTACTGGTCACTTCGTGTATTTCTGGTATTGTGAATTCTGCATCTCCCATTCTTGGACCAGGACTACTGGCATTTCTGGGTATGTACTATTATTTGTATACCTTGAAAGTTGGTTTCCCTTGGAGGAAGTTAGGTGGTTCAATGGATAGAGAGACAAGTCTAGCAACAGAGGTCCTGGGTTCAAATGTGACTTAGACACTTCCTACCTAGGCAAGTCACTTAACCTTGGAACCAATATTGAATCTAAGACAGAAGGTAAAAGGGTTGGGTTTTTTTTTTTAAGAAAAAAGAAAAGAAAAGCAGAGAACTCTCTCAGAATCTTGCTGGTCTACACATGTTTATAAAGGACTAGAAGGAACTGGAATCTAGCGTTGCAAGTGTTCACAGACATGTGGAGCAAACAGAGGGAGCAGATTAACTATCTCAGCCTTGTTTATCAGATTCTTGATGGCTCTCCTTAGAGGATTTTGCCACCATGTGAGAAAAAAAGTGCTAAAAGGGAAACAGGGAAGAGAAGGGAAGAAAGATAGCAGGGAAGGAAAGAGAAAGGAAATTAAAAGAGAGGAGAGGGGAGGAAATATTAAGTTGCAGGTAGAAGGATAATGTCAAGAGCAGTAATAGTCCCCTGTACTGTTCAGACCATATTTAGAGGGGTTTTTTTTTTATTAGTCTAGATTACACATTTTAAGGAGAATATTGACAAACTTTAGTTTACCAAAAATCTAAGCTGGTAAAAGGTCTGATGCCATGTTATATTAAGAAAAGTTGAAAAATTTAAGGATTTCTAGCCTAAAGAAAAGACATTGTTGGGGATGTGATATGCAATTTTAAATTTTTAAAGGGCTATTATTATGGAAGAGTGACTCGATTTATCCTATAAAACAAGAGGACAGAATCAGGAGCAATGAGTTGAAGCTAAAGGGAAGCAGATTTCAGTTCATACTAAAGATTTCTGATGCACACAGTTGTTCGACAATTAAATGCACAAATTAGTGAGCTTTTCATTAATTATTCAAGAAGAGATTGGACAAATGATTATCTCTCAGAGATGCTATAGATGGAAGGCTGGTCTAAATGGCCCCTAAGATTCTACTCACTTCAAAGAGATAATGTCTTAAAGAGTTTTCCTAATTCTAAACCAGAACTAAACTAATAAATCCAGTGTCGCCCTAATTATAGCCTTCATGACTTTTGAGAATTTAGTCTTATTTAAAAAAAAAGAAGATGATTTTGGTGTGGACAGCTAGATAGCACAGTGGACAGAGCACTGGGCCAGGAGTCAGGAAGATCTGGATTTGAATCTGAGTTCAGACACTTCCTATCTATGTGACATAGCCAAGTCATTTAACCTCGATTGCCTAGCCCTTATCAATTCTTCTGTCTTGAAATTAATACAAAGACAGAAGGTAAAGGTTTTAAAAAACTGTTTAATTCAGGAAGCATTCATTAGTGCCTGCCACCCCTTCTCAACCTGTATCTTTTTATAATGAAGGGTCCTACTTCTTTTAGGCTGTCCTCATGTGGAAACTGCCCCTATCCATTCCATCATAAATCTTTCTTCTTCAATTCAGCAACTTGAGTAGCACATGGTTTTTCCGGTGCTTCCAGGGCATAGGAGGCAAAATGGTATCGTGCGTAGGTTCTAGTCTTACCTCTGATAAACATTTGCTTCTACCCTGAGCCATTCATATAGTCTCTCAGTAACCTAAGCAACTCTCTAAGACTATACATTACAGAGATGATGACTTATATTAGTAAAAGGAGTTTCCTCACCTGGAGGATAAGGAATATAAGTGTAATACCCTGTATCAGTGAAATCGTAGTCCATTCCCCATCGCTATTTCCTAATGAAGTATGGCAGAGGGAGAAGATAACTGGCTTCAGAGCCAGAAGGACTTTTGTTTCAGTCTTACCTGTAAAACAGAATGACTTTGTGACCCTGAGCAAGTTCTAGGCAATTTTCTTTTTTTTTAACCCTTACCTTCCATCTTGGAATTAATACTCTGTATTGGTTCTAAGGCAGAAGAGTGGTAAGGGCTAGGCAATGGGGGTTAAGTGACTTGCCCCGGGTCACACAGGTAGGAAGTGTCTGAGGCTAGATTTGAACCCAGGACCTCCTGTCTTTGGGTCTGGCTCTCCATCCACTGAGCCACCCCTCTGCCCCTTAGGCAATTTTCTAAATCTGTTGCAGAGAAGGTGGCAACTGCATGATGTTAATGACATCACAGTTTATTCCCAATCCTTGTCTCTAGTGTAGATGCTTCATAATTTGTTTTTGGAAAAGGAATGTCTATAGTCAGTACTGGACTAAAATTGTCACGGAGGCATCATAATCACTTGCTCTGCAGGATCTGCACCCTGTGTGTGTGTGTGTGTGTGTGTGTGTGTGTGCGCGCGCGTGCCTGCACTGGGTAGGAAAGAATCAGGGGAGCTGGAAGCTACAAAAGACAATGAAAATCAGCTCCAATACCATAAACATCCCTACAGACTGCAGCCGTGATCCTATCAGAATCCTTCAAAAATTCCTAAAGTTAAATATTTTATGTATGTTCTAACATCTATTCAAGGAAAGGCCAAGGAATGGGACATTCTTAGGAAAGAGGTGAGTGCAAACTTGGCCCTGGAGGAAAGACAAGCAAACTCATGTCCCTCTTTTCATGAGAGAGGTTATGGGGGTGGAACGCTGTATATGATATCAGATCGTGTCAGATGTGAAGGATGCTTCTGCTAAACCGTTACAGTTAGTAATCATTAAAACAATAAAAAAGGCTCACGGGGCAGTTGGGTAGCACAGGGGCTAGAGGGCCAGACCTGGAGTGTGGAAGACCCGGGTTCAAATATGTCTTTAAGCACTTCTCTGTTGTTTGGCCCTTTAGTATCAATTCTAAGACAGAAGGATAAGATGTTTTTAAAAGATGTACAAGGGAACAGAATGGGGAAGTTTTAAAAATAAATGTGAAGTGAAAAACAAGAGGTATCAATACAACTTTTTTTAAAGGGGGTTAAAGAAAAAAATCTAAGATGTACAGAAGTAGTAAAGGAAATAGAAAGTAGGAAGGGAGGGAGGGAGGGGAAAGAAAATAGATGGTGGGAGAAAGAAAGGAGGAAGTGGTTCACCATGCAGCTAGATCCAAGTATCTGATGCTCCCTGCCTTTAACCACCAGTCTGCAACCCTGGTGGTATTTGTGTTGGGAAGTTGAAGAAAAGGTTTATAACTCACCTCCAACCACCCACCCAAGACCCTGAATTCAGAATCCAAGGAGTTTCTATGATTAATTCTCACCTTTCCTGTTATGCAACTAGGATAACTCTTGTTTGTCATTTGTTATCTATATAAATGTTGTTTCGACTGCATAAAAATCTTGAAGGATTTTTGAGCTTTTATAGAACAAGCTCTAAGGCTCATTCTTTTTAAAAACAAAAACAAACAAAAAGCCTTACCTTCCATCTTAGAATCAATACTGTGTATTAGTTCTAAGGCAGAAGAGCAGTAAGGGCTAAATAATGGGGGTTAAGTGACTTGCCCAGGGTCATTCAGCTGGGAAGTATCTGATTCCAGATTTGAACCCAGGACCTCCCATCTCTAGGCCTGGCTCTCAATCCACTGGGCCACCCAGCTGACCCCTGAGGCTCACTCTTCTAAAAGCAGAATATATTGTAAAACTTTAGCCAAAAAAGACAATCATTGTATGTAGATGTAAAATAATAAGCAGAGAAAAAGGAACAGGAGGCATGTCTTTTTTTTTTTAAAGAAAAAGACAAAATGTTTTTTCTAATTAGAAAAAAATTTAGCCTCAGGGGTTAATAAAGAATCACATTTAATCTTGTTTTTTCATGTTTTGCCATAGAAAGGAAAGCTAGGATCAGCAGAAGCCAGAAAGGAGACACCACCTCCACCAATCACCACAAATCTAAGTAAAGATGTTGAAACAGAAGATACTGCTATAGGCTGTGATAGAAGGTACAACAATACACTGTTATTCTTTATTCATAAGGGAGGATTTGATGGAAAGCCAATGGAAATTATTGAAAGGTGACTCTGGTGTTAAAAAAAAAAAAGAGAAACTACAAAAATGGAGACATAACACTAAAAGAAACTATCGCACTAAGCCATAAAAATGCCTAAAGAGAGAAGAGAATGACAATAAGTCAAAGGGGTCAGAGAAAGGGGATAATGTTTTTTTTTTCCCTTTGAGGCCATAAAGGGGAAAGGAAGTATTAAGAATCACAAATGTTAAGGATCAGTTTAAAAAAAAACACCAAATTGTTCCTAAATATTTATTTCGTAGGATGATAAACTTAGAGCTGGAAATGATGTTACAGTCCACCTAATCAACCCTCTCATTTTACAACTGATGCCCAGATAACTTAAGTGATTTATGTATTGTCACATAGATAGTAAGTAGCTAAGCATGGATTTAAACCTAGATCCACTGGCTCTAAACCTATTATACGTTCCACTGACCCATGGTGCCTCTCTTGTTCTAGGTTCTTGTGGTCATCTAAATAAATACATACATGAACAAGTATATATGTATTGTTTTGAAATATTATTAGATCTGTTTTAATTTTTAAAAGCAAATATCAAGTATAAGAACACACTAATCATCCTCTTATTTAATCATGTTTATGACTGATCCTTAGTATTCATACCAGGAGGTCAGAACAAAGACCTTACTACCACTCTTTCTATAGTAGAGTACTTTGATTTCAGAGAAATCTGTTCAAGGGTAAATGAACAACCTATTGAATACTAACACTGAAAACTTAAATTATAAAATAACAAAAGTAAGATAAAAATCCTAATAGCAGGATAATAGAGGCTGCCAGGACAGTAATAGCAGACAACAGATGAAGCATTTATAGAATGATGTCAGAAAACAATCATCTCAGAATAGCAACAGCTTCAAGGAGTGAGTACCACACAATAGAGAGAAGTGCTGGCTATGGACTCAAAAGATTAATGCTCAGAGCCCAGGACAGAAATATACCTAAGGCAAACCTCGTGAGGACTCTACAAAGGAGATAAAAAAAGACTTCAAGTAAACAAGATCTTTGTGATATCTTTTTGCCACATATGTTCTTTACAAATGTGCCTTACTACCTTTATACTTTACATTTCTTCACTCTTTCTTATTATCCTTTGCTAAAAACTAATTAAGAGTACTTGCTGATAATCAGTGGGAAATACACCAATAGGGGCTCATGAGTGACAATACTAGAAATCCAGCCCCTCAGTGATACTCCTAAAATTTTGAGGTTTGCTTTCTGGGGATTCAAACCATAAATGTTGTTTGGAAGTTGCTACAATACTATTCAATCAATAAGCATTTTCTGAGCATATAGCATAATACCAGGTTTTAGCTAGCAAAAAAAAAAAAAAAGCTTAATGAATAATCCTTGCATGTGAGTTTTTAAATCTAGCAGAGAATATAAAACATAAATGCATTAAATAATTCATGACCAAGGCAATGAAAAAGTAATACACATAAAAGAAAGGACTGCCTTTCCTAGGAAATTCCTAGGACCTCAAGGACAGGCTCAATTAAAGTTTCTCATAACTTCAGCTCCTTTGATAACATGAATGCAGGACAGAATAATTGAATCAAGAAAGCAATAGATGCCTAAAAAGGAGAAGGAAGAGCCTCTTGGAAAAATTAGTTTCAGACCTGCTTAATACAGAAACAGGAATAACAGTAGCTCATTCTGCTTGTCAGCTGACAAGAGTAAAGGTTGGAAGAACCAAAAGGTGGGGAGGGACTCTTGAAGCTAATGAGAGAGTGGAGAGCATTAAACCATCTGAACAGAGATTTGATTGCTATATGAGTACAATCTTCACAGCCTTTACTTCAGCCATACAAGAGACATTTGGCATTCCATCTCCATGCTAGAATATAAATCTTAGAAGATCTTCTATTCACTCAAGGAAAGGACTCTAATTCCTGGTTCTTTGTGTTTTCTGAGAATGGAGCAGTTAGATAATATAGGAGAAAGAAGTTTAGACTTGGAATCAGGGGAAAAGACCTGAATTATAATCCTGCCTCCAGCACTTATTATCTATGTGACTTTTGGCAAGTTACTTTATCTCTTTCAGCCACACTTTCCTTATCTGTAAAATGGAGATAATAACATCTAACTTACAGAACTGTTTTGAGGATCAAATAAAATAGCACATGCAAAGCACTTTACTGACCCTTAAATGCTATATAAATGCTACCTATTATTTCTGTTACCTTATTTCTTTTTATTAACTGCTTTAATTCCATTTAAAAGTTTTGGCATTATAATATTGGCTTCTTGTCTAGTGTGCACACCTTGTACAACCCAAATTTAAATGTCCACAAATAAATATTCCATCTAAGTTAGTCTAAGATGGGGTGTCATACCAAATAGATTACACTTATTATCCAGTGTTCACCATATCAAACCCAATAATACAAATAAATCTAGAGCTAAGTTCCACTTATATAATAAGGTATTATTATATTCTATATTGAAAGTTGGAGAATGGCAATATAAAAAATTCTATTTATACAAAATACAAACAATGTGAAAGTGGGAGAGATCATTTTAGGCTAGAGTAACTAGAAGATTTTATAGAGGATGTGGACTTGAAGCCTCAAAATGATATGAATATTTAAAAAAAAAAAGAGAGACGCAGTCTAGATGGAAGACCAGCCTGAGAAAAAGAATGTGTTTGAACTTTGGGGAAAGAGGATGGAAGCTAAAAGGAAATTGATCTTACTGGTGTGAAGAATTTTACATTAGAGAATAGTAGAATATGAGGGTGAAATAACTAGAGTGAGGCAACATGTATATAGTGTAAACTCTTCAGAATTCCAGGTAAACATAAATTATTTCAAAATCATTTAAAGGTTAAAAAATGCAAGCATCTAGGTAGCACAAAGAGTGCCAGGTCTGGAGTTGGGTGGATCTGAGTTTGAATTTGGCCTCAGACACTTCCTAGCTATGTGACCCTGGGCAAGTCATTTAAACCCAATTGCCTATCCCTTACCACTCTTCCATCTTAGTATTGATACTAAGATGAAAGGTAAGGGCTTAAAAACAAAAAATGAAGGTAAAGGGAGCTATGAGTCAAAACTTAACAGTTTCAAAGTACTGAAGTTATTTTTAATAACTTATAGAAAGTTCTATAAGAATTTTAAAGTACTCAGAAAGTCTGAAGTATCTTAATTGAAATATACTTGCTTTGGGGGCAGCTGGGTGGCTCAGTGGATTGAGATCCAGGCCTAGAAAAGGGAGGTCTTAGGTTCAAATTTGGCCTCAAACACTTCCCAGTTGTGCAAGTCACTTAACCCCCATTGCCTAACCCTTACCACTCTTTTGCCTTAGAACCAATACATAGTATTGGCTCCAAGATGGAATTGGCTCCAAGACAGAAGGTAAGGGGTCTTAAAAAAATACTTGCTTTAATTTCTAGAGATAAGAGGAAACAAAATTGTCTTCTAAAAGTCACCTGGGTGCCCATTAATACACTATTGATCTCTTCTATCTCAGAAAATTATGAATTTATTATTACACTATTCCATACATCCTTTCCATAATGCTTCAATTAATAATCAGCACTATATTTGATCTTCACTTCTCCCAATATGTAAGCATTGCTAGACTCTATTCTACATCATTATGAAGAGAAATTATGCTAGGTTAAAAGGAGAGAAGGAAATAAGATACAGGAGAAAGAGTAGAGAAAATATATTATGCCTATGAAAAGTTACTGTTCATACCGATAACCAGAGAATTTGATCTATGTGGGAGAGGCACACGACAACCCCAATTTTTTTAAATCAACCATAAAATATTACTTTGTATGTCTTGATACATAATAAATACCTGTCAGTTAATTTTAATTCTCATTTTAATGGTTCATCCTGTATCCAAATTATAGAGTCATAAAATGTTAAAAACCAAAAGAGACTTTCCAGACAGGCTAGTTCGACATCTTTATTTGACAGAAAAAGGAATTAAGACAGACAAGTGAAAAGATTTGGCCATAGTCACAATGTTAGCTATATCAATCAACAGGTATTTATTAAACATCTACTGTGTGCCTAGAAACACACTGGGATGGTGGGAGTTGCAAAAGATTTCTTATGTAAGAAATCTCAAATGCTTTCCGGAGTTCATTGAACCAGAACAAGGAAGAGGCAGAGCCATCTCCAGGACCCTGACAAGATTCTGGGATAAATAGGGCTCTCTCCATAAAGAGAGTAGAGGTCATGGGAAGAAAGAATCCTAGAATCTTAGAGTAATCAGGGACCTCAGAGACCATCCAGGCCAACCCATGTTAGAATAAGAACCACTCATGAGACATCATATATTTATAAGACAACAAAGTTACTTGAAACACTACCTAGAAGTTATTTTATATGCTATAAGAAATAATAAGCAAGATGATTTCAGAAAAAGCTAGAAAGATCTGCAGGAACTGATACAGAGTAAAATAAGCAGAACTTAGAGAGCATTGTATACAATAACAGCAATATTGGATGATGATTATCTGTGAAAACTTGGCTACTCTCAGCAATGCACTGAACTGGGACAATCCTGAAGGATTTATGATGGGGAATGCTATCCACCTCCAGAGAAAGAAATGTTGGAGTCATCTTTCACATCAGTGTATTTATGGTTTTATTTTAGGGTTTTTGTTATGTATGAGTTTACTCTTATAACAATGATCAACATGGAAGTGTGTTTTATATGATAATAAAAATAAAATTTAAAAACATTTTATTTTATAATAACTCAAACTTCACTGATTCAGTGAATAATGTATTTTATGTCCTACAATGTGAAAATTACTCAACAAGATAATAACCTATTCTTGCATAGAGCCATAGTTTCATCAGCATGTGTACTGCTTCCAGAAGGGCAGATCAAAGTCCATTCTTAACTTCCTTTGTTGTGTGACTTTCATCCATGTTCACCCAGAAACCCTCCACAGGAGAGCTATTCAATTTGCTAGGGATCTTCCTCTAGATCTCATGATAGTACATAGATTCCAGTACAGAATTCAGGTTCTTCTAACTGGAGTTATGCTCCAAGGTCCTATCTGGGTCCCTAATCTTCTCTGTTCTCTCTCATTTCGTAAACCAGCTCCCAAGGGTTCAATTTTCACTTGGATTCAGATGAGTCCTACTCTTTATACAGAATCCTACTCTCTCTCCTGGAGGGGAGGGAGAGAGAGAGAGAGAGAGAGAGAGAGAGAGAGAGAGAGAGAGAGAGAGAGAGAGAGAGAGAGAGAGAAGGAAGGAAGGAAGGAAGGAAGGAAGGAAGGAAGGAAGGAAGGAAGGAAGGAAGGAAGGAAGGAAGGAAGGAAGGAAGGAAGGAAGGAAGGAAGGAAGGAAGGAAGGAGTTTAATCTCTATTCCATCTGACAGCCTCTCAAATACTTAAAAATAGTTTCATTCCTCTCTGTGGGTCTTCTGAATCTCCAGACCTCTCCACTATAGCCTAGCAATCTTCTCACTCTTGAAGATCACATTACTCCTCTGCTTCTTCTTCTGATTGGTCAATTCTTCACAGAACCTCCATTTTTAGGAAAATGTACAGGCTAGCCATGGTTACTCCTTCATTTCTCTCTGTGCTCAGATCCCAATTCTCCAGACTTCCTTCTCCACCATGAAAGTGCTTTCTCCTTAGCTGTTCTCTACTTTTCTGGTTCAATTTGGGTGTTATCTTCCCATTAGAATGCAAGTTTCTTTAGGGCAAGAACTGTTTTTTTATTAATATTTGTATTCTTAGCTCTTAGCATAGTGTCTGGCACATAGTGCTTCATAAATGCTTCTTTACTTAGCCTGACTTGACTTAATTTGACTTACCTTGACTTAGAAGCAGCTTTCACATTTCTCTAGTCTTCTCTTCTGAAGGCTAAATATCTCCAGTTCTATCAACCAGTCTTCATATGAAATGGATTCAATAACGTCCTATGCACCTTCCTCTACACTCCAGTCTATCAATTTCCTTAAACCAGGGCAACCAGATCTGAAAACAATACTTCAGGTGAGCTCTGATGAGCAAAGTATAGTGGGACTTTGATTCCCCATTCTTGGAAGTTGTCCTTTCTTAACACAACTCAAAACTTAATGAATTAATTTTTTTGGGTTGCTTTAGCACATCAGTGCATCTTTAAAGCCTACCAACACCCTAAGAGCTTTTTAGAACAAGTTCTAACCATACTTCCCTCATCTTGTAAAACTAATTTCTTTGAGCATGTATATACGATTTTTATATGTCTCACTATTAAATTCTATCTCATTACATCTAACTCAATACTATAACCTATGAAGATCCTCAAAACCCATACTGACTACATTCCTTGGAACAACAAAAACTCTGCTTGTGCAGAAAGAACTGGGGAGAGGAGAAAATCACTGGGAAATCATAGAGATTAACACGCCCTTAAAAGAACTGAACAACAAAAGAAACTCTTATAAGTGCTGAGTGAAACAACCACCAGCATGGATATGGGCAGCACTATGTTAGTAAATGTTTAACAACCAGTTCTAGGTTGGGATGGGTGGTGGAGGTGGGGGGAACGGATGGAAATGTATGCACAACACACACTTAAGTCTGAGCAATATTATTAACATTTTCTCTACACTTTCTTAAGTCTAGACAATCAATAAAATAATAAATTAAAGCCTGATTTGTAGCATGTGCCAATTTGTGAAGCATAAATGTTCACACAGAAAATTTGACAATCACTTCTCTTATGTCTGTTTTTCCTGTTCAAGCTAGCTCACGCTTCTAAATATATGCCTCTTCAGGTTCTGGTTATAATTGTGAATAGAAATAGGCTAGTGACATTAGCACCACCAGCTGGTTAAATTTAGCTTAAATCATTTCTAAAGAAATTGCCAAGTACTCACAGGCAATTTTTACAAGAAATCTTATTTGTTTGCAAATACAATGAACACAGGAAGTAATTACTTTTACAAAAATTAGAACTACAGTTATTTTCAACAATTCACTTGATATTTTATTCCACATTAGGGAAAAATCTGCCATAGGAAAGCAGAGAGAATGTGTTGGCATGGGTGCTCAACATGTCCCTTTGACCATTTCAGAAGCCTTTTATTTCATTGAGATCCCTGATATCCTGTATCACTGTCTTTCCTTCCCTTAAAATGACTTACTCTATTTCTCTAAAGTTTTGCTAGTATGACTCAATCAAGATTATCTAGGCAGTGGTGGTGGAGATGGGCATGAAGAATAAGTTGTGCAAGGATGACTTTGGCAGAGAAAAGAAGCAGCTTGATGGTAGCTACATTTGGTCTTTGCTCAAGAAAATGAATAATAAATGGCATTTTTGTAGTTCTCAAAGAAGACATGTTCTTATTTATTTCAGCTTATCTTTTATGAAAAAATGTTTCTCATGTGAAGCATGTTAATGAGAAGTGAACATAGTTATGTCACAGATTAATATTTTATTTTGTATACAAATGTTTTTAGAGATTTTCATCATTAAACATGTAGAATGTATTAAGCATGCTTATATAAAAATATACTTATGAGTGTAAGTCCCAATCTTTGAATTACTTAATAATCATAATAATGCATATTTTCTGGAATCTTTACTGGGGCAACCCAAGAAGATTAAGAGCACTTGGAATTGATCAGCCAACTTCTTTTGAGATATTTTAATATCCTTTCAACTTCTAATCTTACCCATAATAAGGAATGGTTAGGTATAGAAAATAAAATAAATTTTTGTAAAATCCCAAAATTATTTCTGATTCACATTTGAGTCTATGACCCAAATTCATTCATTTTCCATTCTAAACATCAGGAAAACTGTTTCCATTAGATGGCTGTCTTTATGTGGAACTGTGAAAGAGCTGTGTCACCTAATGTCACATTGCTAGTGAAAAAGGCATGTAGAAGTATAGAGATTATGCAGATATAAGGTAGGAGTTCCACTCCCACTCTAGTTAATCAATCAGTAAAATAAAAATAAGCATAAGGAGTTTTTATATAACCTCAGTACAATGTGTAGAAAAGTCATTAAACAATTTGAACAAATCTTAAAACTTTGATTATTAGACAAAAGATATCTATGATACCACAGAAGAAACATCTTGTGATTAGTTGAAAAAGATCAAGTCATGCCCCTTGGACTATATATAAAAAGAATAATTAGTCCAGTGATAATCTCAGTTTAGCAGTGGGCCAGTCAAGAGGTGGAAGACTCAATGTCCCAAAGTGCTTTAAGCAAGTAGATCCTTACATAGCAGAGAGGAAAGAGAAGTCAGAGGGAGGTTATACTTTCCCCACTCTCATTCTCTTTGACCATATTGTTAGAGAAACTCGACCAAGTAGAGGCAACACGTCCATCTCAGAACAGAGAGAGTTCAGAAGGACAAAAACAGAAAGATAGCCACCTGAGGAAGGAAGTTACTCCAAGTACTGGTAACCCTCCAGGAACAACCAGTTGTTGTACATGGAGAAGCATATCACCTGAGGAGCACTATATGAGATCCCCACAAAAATAGGAAAGGATTCTTTGCATCAGAACTTATTAGGTACCACTTTGTAAGTACCATGTTTTTCCTACCCAAGGGCCTCACTACTTTTGTATGTCAAGTTTAAGCCCTCTCTCTTAATGGACCTTATGTGTTTAGGAGGGAGTATGCACCTCCTGATTTGGGGAAAAGTTTTATACCACCAATCATTACTATTACTACCTTAAAAATGCCTTTTGTTTAAAAAATGTAATTGTCTGGTCGGTTATCAATAGGAAGCCACCAAAGGAAGTCTTGAATGACAGTACTAAAAATCTCAGCCTCTCAGAAGTTACCCCAATAGAACTCTGAATAAGTAGTGGTAGCCACCCTATGGGAAACCAACCTATAACTGTTGTTTAGTTGAGGAGTGGCCCAAGAAGGGGTGCTACAATTTTAGTCTTTGTGTCTTTTTGTTCCCCTGCTGAAAATGAGAAGAAAAAAATATTTTCTTTTTCAATTTGAACATTTCTTCAGGAAACTTCAGCTTTTACATGGAAGGAAAGAAGAGAATAACTTTCTTTCACAGGGATCTGGAAAACATATTGTAACCCTTATGTCTGATTGAGAAAAGTGTCTTACTATTTTTTGCTTAGTCATCTGTCTGTATATGTATGTTTGTAAGTAATGTGCCAAAAGGAAAATAGATATTGATATTCAAAACGAAGTATCTCTCAACATTTAAGGAAGATAATGACAAACCACTGTTATGCATTTCTTCTGCATCTTCCATCCAAAAGAGAAAACTATAACTAGCTTATTAATATCCTTCTTAAAACATGGAGACCAGATTTGGACACAATATTTCAGATGAACTCTGATAAGAGCAGAATATAATACATCTCTCAACACCCTCTTCTTAGAAGCCAGACTTCTCTTAAATTAGCCAAAGAGCACATGCAACCTCTTCAGCTATAAGGAGTAATAAATACAGGTCTCATTTCAGGAATATGGACTTCAGTGATACAATGATGGTATAATCCTTTGGAGTTCGTTCATCTGTAACCATTGGTGATAATAGTTCAGAAAAGTAGATTCCTATACAGGAAACTTTCACACCTTTCTATCAGATATGATAAACTCCCTTGACAAATTTTCTTCCCTCTTCCCCCCACCAAAACTGCGCATCCTTCAAATATCTCTCTTGCATATTCACTCTCCCTCTTCACTGCCTCCTTCATTTAACTTATGAACATTTAAAATGGAGATTGATATTTTCTGATCTTAAATTTTTTCTTTAATCCTGCTACCCCACACAACTCTTCTTTTTCCTTCACCATCAAACTTATTGAAAAAATTAGTCTATACTTGGTTTTTCCACTTCCTCACCATTCACTATCTCCTCAACCATTTCCATTCTATGTTCTATTCCATCTTCTAAAACTCCCCTCTTAAAGATTACCAGTAGCCTCAGATGACTAAATCTATTGCCTTTTTCCTCTATCTTCATTTTCCTTGCTCTTTCTACACTGTTTTACATGACTGACAACCCTAACCTTCCTCATATTCTCTGGTCCTTTAGTTTCTCTACTGCTGTACTTTTGCAGTCCTACCTTTCTGAATCTTCCTTTTCCTTGTTCTCCCCTAGCTCTTCTTCCTTCCATTCCCTAAATATAACCATCCCACAAGGCTTTGTGCTCTCTCTCTCTCTCTCTCTCTCTCTCTCTCTCTCTCTCTCTCTCTCTCTCTCTCTCTCTCTCTCTTTTTTTTTTTTCTTCCTCTCTCTTCCTCTCTCTCTTTCTTTCTCTCTCTATCTATCCATATATGTATGTATGTATTTCTTCCCTTTGAAACTCATGCATTCTCATAACCTCAACTGTCATCTTAATTCAAAATTTTTATCTCTGCCCCAACATCTCTCCCAAATCCACATGTACATTTATAAACACTTGCTAAATCTCTAATTGTATGATCTGCCATCAGCTCAAATTCAAAATTTCCAAAATAAACTCATCTACTTCCCAAAAAAGTATTCCTAATCCTTAAATTTTCCTGTTTCTATTCATCACATTATCTTTCTCCTACTCAGTCAGGTTTGAAACAGACACTTGGACTCTCCTTCCTTTCCCTCACATCTTTCAAATACTAAATCCTGTCAGTTCTGTCTCCATATTATTTCTCAAACATCCCCTATCCATTCTCACTTCCATCATGCTAATTCAGATTCTCATTTGTTGTTGTTCAATCATTTTCTGTCCTGTCAAACTCTTCATAACCACATTTGAGGTTTTCTTGACAAAGATACTGGAATGGCTTGGCATTTGCTTCTCTAGCTCATTTTACAGATGGGGAAATTAAAGCAACAGGATTAAGTGACTTGCCCAGGATCACACAGCTAGTAAGTGTTTGAGGCCAGATTTGAAATCAGGAAGATACATTTTATTTATTCCAAACCTGGCACTCTATCCATTGCACCACCTACCCACCCAATTTGCTCATTAATTTTTATCTAAATTTATAATAATCTCCTAAAAGTTCGCCCTATATCCACTTTCTTCCCTCTTTAGTCTGTTCTACAAAGAGACCAAGAGTCATTCTCAAATAAGGTCACTGACTTAGAGCTGGAAGGGACCTTAGAGGTGATCTAATTCAACCATCTGATTTTATAGATAAGGAAACAAGTACAGTATAGTGAAATGAAATGAGTTTTCTAAGGTTGCACAGGTATTAATTGACAGTGTCAGAATTCAAACCCAGGTCTTTTGACTACCAATCTGACACTTTTCTTGCTTAATTCCAGATTAATCTTTCTCATGCATAGCTTTTTTCAAGTCATTCTCCTACTCAGAAGTATCAGCAGCTCCCTTCTGCCTTCAATAGGAAGTACAGACTTCCTCACCTGGTATTAAATGTCCTCCACAATCTGATTTCATTATGACTTTTTTGTCTCATTTCTGTTTCCCTTCCTGTGGCTTAAACTCCTTCCAACCCAGGCTGCTCAGTATTTACTTAACAAAGTCCATGTTTTCTTTACTCAAAACCTTTGTCCACCCTATTCTTTATGTTCAAAAAGCTGTCCCTCCAGTTTTGAAATCCAATCCACTCTCCAAGGCCCAATACTTAGCATAGTGCCTGGTACATAGGAGCACTTAATAAATGCTTTGTTGACTAATTAAAATGCTACCTTTTCCATGGAACCTTCACAATTAGAAGTGATCACTCCCTCCAAACTCTTAAGAGTTAGTTTATCACAGTAACAGCAATATTGTGGAATGACCAATTGTGAAGACTTAGCCATGATTGACAATCCAGGACAATTCTGAGGGACTTGTGACAAAGAATACTCTCCACCTCCAGAGAAAGAACTGCTGGAATCAAAATGAGGCTGGAAGCAGATGATATTTCAATTGTTTATTTGGATTTATGCTTTGGGGTTTTGGCTTTATAAGATCACTCACTTCAAAAAATGAACACTATGGAAATATGTTTTAGAAAAGTTCGTTTATATCATTCTTATAGAATTTAGAACAATAATTTATATTATAATTACTTGTATATACTCAATCCTCTTGTGAGCCCCTTTTAAGCTACCTAAGGGCAAGGGACCATGTTTTATTTATCTTTATATTGATGCATTCAATGCTTTCCAATTCAACAAGCATTTATTGAATGCATTCTCTTTGCCAGGAACCACACTAGGTGATAGGGATAAAAGTTTAAAAAAAAAAAGTCCCTGCCAGCAAAGATCTTATGTTCCACTGGAAGGAAACAACAATACATCATGAATACAAAATATAAACAGTCACCTGCTGTGCTAACTTGACTTGAACTTAATAAATATTATTTTAATTTATTATAAGTCAGAAGAGTTAGACCCTTACAACAGAACTACTTCCTTTGGGGCTAGCTAGCATCTTGAGCAGTGATGATGGGTATGATTTCCTCAATTTCCTCAAGAGGGAGCCCTTCAATCACATTTGGAAGAGTCACACTAGGTTCAAAGCCTTGTTCATTTCTTCTTCATCTATTTGACTCATAATTACTTTAAAACTTTTGTTTTGTTATAATTATTACAATGACAGGGACACACTGAGAGAATATGAGTATTGATCCCAAAGAATTGAGGAAATTGTTTTTCCCATTGTTCTGTTTGCCAGAGTAGTTATACCCACCCACTTGACTTGGAATAGAAGGAAATAGAAAGCATTTATGAAGGACTTCTTTGTGCCAACCACTGGGAACCCTGATTTTAAAAAGTGACGTTCCTGACCTTAAAGAATTCAAATTCTAATTGAGTGAGAACATACCCAAAGGAAAGTTCAGCTGTGAGGGGAATACAAAGGCCAGTGGTCCTTAGGGTGCAACATCAGGCTTATGGAGATAATTGAGAGTATGGAGGCTGATTCAGGGAAGACTGTAGGTCCTGATTGTCTTCCATTTTACCAGAAAGGAGAGTTGCATTTAGTGACTCCCTGCAAACTGAGAGAGTTTGTGTCAAAAGCTTTACAATTCTATAATGCAGCTGCTAGTTGAGTGACCCAAGTTTCTCATATCCAAAGCCCCCAAACATATACCTAAATAAACAAGTGAAACATAGTATGCTTTGAGCTGCATTCCAATTCCCAACAGTTCTTTCTCTGAAGGTGGATAGAGTTCTTTGTCATAAGTCCCTCAGAATTGTCCTGAATCATTGTATTGCTGAGAGTAGCTAAATCTATCACATTTGATCATTCCACAGTATTGCTGTAACTGTATTTCACTCTGCATCAGTTCATGTAGGTCTTTCCAGCTCTTTCTAAAACCATTCTATTCATTATTCCTTACAGCACAATAATATTAGATCACCCTCATATACCACAATTTGTTCAGCCAGCTGATGGATATCCCTTTAGTTTTCAATTTTTTGGCACCACAAAAAGAACATCTGTAAATATTTTCTAAAAGTAGGTCCTTTCTGCTGGGTTTTTTTTTTTAATCTCTTTGGGATACAGACCTAGCAGTGATATTGCTGGATCAAAGGATATGCACAGTTTTAAAGCTCTTTGGGTATAATTCCAAATTGCCCTTCAGAATGGTTAGATCAGTTTACAATTCCACGAGCAATGCATTCGTGTCTCAAATTTGCCACCTCCCCTCCGATATTTATCACTTGTCTTTACTGTCATATTGGCCAGTCTGATAGGTATGAGGTGGTACCTCAGAGTTGTTTCAATTTGCATTTCTCTAATCAAGAGTGATTTAGAACATTTTTATGTGATTATTGATAGCTTTGATTTCTTCATCTGAAAACTGCCTATTCATATCCTTTGACCATTTGTCAATTGGAGAACTAGATAGGACTTTCACAAAAAACACCAACTATAAAAACAACATATCATTTGCATAGCAAAAGTTATGTTCTGCTGATAAAACTCTTGGCTGAATTTTCTGCATAGGTATAGTTCCAAATTTGGACTTCATATTCTGTGTTCTGTCATCATATTTATTCAATAATGTCACAAGTATTAATATAATTCCTCCACTTCTGATGGATGATCATAGAGCAAATCTGCATACTGTCCCTTATCTATACCTTGGTTGGAATATTATATTAATTATAATATTTACTTAAATCTGGTAGTATAATCAGCAAAACCTTAGTATGCAGTGCTGCTAATATCCCTACACTGGCTGTCTTGACATCCCTAAAATTCTTTAATGTTTTATGACATCTTTATTCTCACATTCAAGGTCTGCTCTTAAAACAGCAATCCCTTATGTGGAAGGAGCTAGAAAAACCTAAACATAACTTTCAAGGATTCATAATGTTGATTCATAATGCCAATATGTAACAAATAAATAAAAATCCATTCAAAACAAGTAGGCCAGTTTCAACCACAATTTGCAAGCAGCAATGAACTCCCCAGTATGGTGGGTCAACACAGTGGAAGTTATCACTAAGACAACATGTTACAAATCAAATGTCAAGATTAACAACAACAAAAATCACTGAAAATGTCTATACTCCCAGGTAGATAAGGCCACAAGTTTCTTTTTTCCCCAAGATGTTTCTCACTAATGTCTGCAGAGGAAAAGATTTTCAATATAGGCTCATGGTTAAGTCTAGGATTATTTTTATAGAACTTCCCTTGGCTCTTTCTTAGCATCTAATCCACTCATTTTTAGAAACACTAACTCAGAATAAAAATCATCTTATCTTTTTTTCAGGAGACAAAATCCATCATAAAAGTAAAGGCAGCCAAAAAAAAAAAAGAATTAAGGATAAACAATGCCAATCCAAAGGGCAGTGAAAAGTACAAGAGAGAAGTAAGTGGAAAATTGATTAATTTAGATATCCTGGAATAGAATAGCAGCAAATCCTATCCAGATAAGTCATTCAATAAGCTTATAATATCAGCAAAACCAATGAAGCTCTAGTAGCTCATGATGATATTCAATTCAGGATCAGTTCCCTTACCTTTCAATCATCTGGTTGCTGCCATGAGCTCAAGTTCATATAACCAGAGCTCCTCTTGCTTTTCCATAGGGTTCAAAAGTTCTAGGGTTTCCCCAGCTTCACTGTCCTATGGTCCTTTAGTCATAAGCTACCCTAAGCATCAACCTCCTTGCAGACTAAGCAACACATATGAAGAGCCCAGATACTAAGTGATGGGGACATAACCAGAAGCCTGGAACAAAATGACAGAATTTGTAGGGACTAAGACTAAGGTACAAGCACCTGGGCAGTAAATAGGATATAACTAGAAGAATATCTGGCTTGATAACTACTCTAAGTTTCCCTGAGGTAAGAGCTCACATTATGCTGCCTGACTAGCCTAGAGCTGGGGTCAGGAAATGAGGCTGAGTCCATAGATGGCAGCCAAGAAAATATAGTAAAATAGAACAGATAATTTGTATAGTGGGAGGGTGGAAGCCCGTGCTCAATATCTATTGCCTTTTTTTCTTTTTCTTTCCAAAGGTTCTTGCCCTTCTATACAATGTCCCTATATCTAAAATAAATAAATAATCTTCTATCCTTTACAACTGCAATTCCTCTGAACTATTATCCTTTTCTTATTCCTCTGTAGAAAAACTGTCAGAATGAATGGTCCATTCCATACCTATTGCTTTAATTTCTTTGCCACCCACTTTCTCCTAAATCAGTCTTATTTCTACTCCCCATGACTCCACTGAAAAAGCTTTTTCTAAGGTTACCAATTATATCTTTTTAGTCAAATTCAATGGTATTTTTCCAGTATTTATTCTCCTCAAGCTGTTGCATTTGACGCTGTTGCTCTACTCCCTCCCTTCTCTTGTTCCTTTGGCTTCTGTGACACCGTACTGTTACTTCTCCTCCTACCTCTCTGGTTGCTCTTTCTGGCTCTACTTCCTCCTTTCATCTCCTAACTATAAGTATTTGTTCTGCCTCCTCCAAATCCTAGAGGCAGTGCTCATTCTAACCAAGGCAATCCAAGTTCTTTTCTGCTGCATAGAACTACAATTCATTCCATCATGCATTTCTCTTTATCTCAGAGGCACTAGAGTAATATTCATATTCCCTGCCTGGATTCTGACCTCTCAAGTCATTTGTCCAAACCTCTAAATTTTGTCTCTGAGTTCCTGACCTCTTAGATTCTTAATCTTTACCTTCCTAGACCCAAAGAAGATGTCTATTCTGGTATCTTAGCTTGTCACATTTATAGTAGTTGAAGGCCCTCTCCTGTCTTGCCATACTCCTCATATCAATCCAACCCTGGCCTGTTGCTACTCATGTCTTAGAGTTATATCTTCTTAACTTTATCTTCTATTTCTCAGTAAGAATTCTTTCAAATTTAGTTATAATTATCCCTGTTTGTATTCTGTCAAGACAACATTGATTCCTTTTATTTTGCTCCCATTGTTCTCTCACCTTTAATACATCTCCTTTCTTCTTCATCAATTCAAAATCTACGCTTTCATCAAAACTTGGCTTAATTTATACCCATTTTTCATGAAACCCACCCAAATTGCTTTATCTTTTTTGCTCTGAATCTGTAGTATTAGTAAATATTTGCTTATAAATACTATCTCCTTGAGTTTTAGGCTTCTCAAAGGCAAGAATGTGGATTTTTTCCTTACCATAATGTTTTCTGATAGAATTCAGAGCATTTAAGAAATACTGATTTGCCTCTATTTTTTTTTCATTTTAATATTCTTCCAAATCACTTAGCCTACCATCAAGAGCAAAACTTAAAAAACTGAATCAGAGTAAGATTAAACGAAAACCCATTTCCACATCAGATTCCACGTGAATAGTGTTGTAAGAGTATCCAGTGCTTCTGAATTGTTTTTCCCCCCACATCCATAGGAACCCAAAAGTTCACAGAGAGAGACAGACAAAAGAATTTATGAAGTACTTCACAGAAAATGAGAATCTCCAGTCCTCTCTAGGACAGAGAAAAGACAACAGAAAGATATGTTGGTATGGTGGAAACAATCTCTATTACTAATCTGCTCAGAAGACATGACTATAGGCCCCATTGTGCAACTGGAAAGTCACCATGCATCCCCCAAACTTCCATAAAAGGTAACAAAATTGTCCTCAAGACTTGATTGGTACAAGGGAGTAGGGCTTGAACCATTATCATAATTTCCTAGGCACCTGAGGCATAAAACCCTATTCAATGTAATATGGAATCCTGAACTTTGGTTCAGTTGTGTAAAGATTAAAATTTAGGGGAGATGGGGACACTGAGGCAGGTAGAAATTAGTTTCTCTCTGCAAGGAGTATTATATTTTTTAGAGGTTTATTAAAGGTTAAAGATTAAAGAATATACAAGTAAGAAACATGTGCCTAGGCCAGAGGCCTAGACAAAATAACCTCACATCACGCAAGAGACTGCCTGCTCCAAAACGGAAGTCCAAAAAGAGCCAAGAGACGACAAAAACCTTTGAATCAGCTTAAATACCTTCTCGATCTCGGCCCAGGTGAGATTACAAGGCATTCTGGGGAAGTGGAGCAAAGGCTCGTGGGGATTGTAGTCCTGTATTCGAGTCTATTTTTTACATTCCCCGTGTGATCATTTTTGGAAAAATTAATTTTTCCCCAAAAGGATCATAAAAACATAATAAACTTAAAAGATTACAATAGTGTGAGGATAAGAGAAAAAAGAATAAAACCAATAATTGCTGAACACACTGACAAAAAGCCGTTAGGGGGCAGTCCCCTTTGGCATAAAAGTATACATACAAATAAATGTTCAATCAACCACACCCAAAGTTCAATTTTGTACAACTTGTGGTCTGGAGGCTTCTTCATGGTGGCTTCTCCAACAGTTCAGTTCTGGATTCAGAGAGGTAGCATCTTCTTTACCTAAAATTCTTCTCAAAAGGAATTTAAACTTTGCAATTTAAATAATGATTTTTTTTTACAGTTGCCAGTTAACAGACCCTGATCAGACCTGATCCCATGGTGAATTGGAAATAGTGGGAAAAAAGAAGCTACAACCAACTAAGCCAACACTGTATCTTTGCTTAGTATCCTTCCTATGCTATTCTCGAATAAACTTCTTTTGTTAAATGTTACAAGGAAATGGAAGTAATATTTCATTCCAATCTAACACCTTAACCACCAGATTGACCTGAGGCAAGGAAGACCTATTTAGGGTCTCAAATGACAGCACTCTGGGACAGGATAGAAAAGGGCACAGTTCATCATCCAGAATTGACTTCCTCTCTTCCACTGATCTTGGATTCGCATCCTCTGTGGTGGTTGGTTGCTGCTACTGTTGTTGTAGCCAAAGACACAGGCATGTAGGAGAGATATTCCACATACTGGAACAGATGGGAGGAATGACAAGGAAAGATAATACTAAGTTGCAAAAACTGCAAACTAGTGAATCTCTGGTCTGAAGAGTCCAGGAAAAGAGGCTAATTTCTATCACTGGCATCTCTTTTTCCTATTGTTTATAATCATTGATCCTAAAATAGAGCATGCTGAATTCCATTATTCTGTTCCCCAATCCATGTGCAAGTGTGGTAGGGAATCCCACAAACATATCTGAAGATCTGGAAAGAAAGAATTTCAGCATATGACTGTGGGCATAAAACTCTATATTGGGGCAATTGATCTAATTAATTTCACTTTTTTCTATGTAGAGTGAACTATGTGATCATATTGTGCTAAGTCTTTGAATCCACAAATGTATGTGGTCATGAACTGAGGATAAGTTCTTTATAAACTACATACAGACCAAAGATTTGATATTTTAATATTTTTAATACTAATACATTTCATCACCTAGGTTAAATCCCAGAGCTGGCAAGTGTTAGCTAAACCAAATTGCTTTGTATCAATGCTGAAGTCACAGCCTTGAATTTGGGAAGCACAATCAAGACATCTACATTCTGAACACTCTCCTCTAGTGGACAGTTTGGATTTTGCAGCCTTATATCATATGCATGTAACTGACAGAAATTGAAGAGGTCACTGAGGGGGTGACTCAAGTAGATAGTCACCTAGTGGGCAGTTGAGATATTATACACTTTCCTTAATAAAACCTATGGGTGCTCAAGGACTTCACCTCTGGTGGGAGGCTTGCCAACCCCTTTTCAGGGCTGCTCATCCACCCTTGGTGTCTAACTTCCACCCAACTCTCACCTGTGGCCCCAAGAAGCTTTAGTATATGCAGTGGCCAGATCCTGGTAGACCATCTCAATAGATCAGCTAATTTAGGTTGACCATAACTAATGGGTCACATACCAATTGGTGAATTAGGGGAACACCTCCCCCATTAGAATGGTCAGATGAGAGCAATTTATTCCAAGAGTCATGGAGGCAACTGCAGCAGGCATTGTGGAGCACTTAGAACTTGGTCACTGTGAAGAGGGGATTAACTCTCCCCTGCCCATTTTTAGATTTAATCACCAGAAGCGTATACACCTCACTTATTCTTAAGTATGGGGAGGTCTGTGACACACATGTGCTAGAGTGAGTGACAAATCAGAATTGGCTGACTGCCCACTGGGCAGTCCCAAGCAAAGCTATAGCTGTAATTGGTCCACGTAAATTGGAAGGCACAGGAAGTGACAAAAGGAAGTTCTTTAAAAGTGGCAAAATTTTCCTGTGACTAGCTCTTTCTCCTTGGTACTTAACCTTGAAGGAACTCTGGCTTGGGACCTCAGACTGCTCTTTGATTTTCCCTTAAAACTACAACATGGGTCAGTGAAAAAGGCTGAGTCCCTTACCTGGCTTTTCTAGAGGTACTGGAGGTACTCTGGAGAGGCCCCTCATCTTGAAGGAGGCCTCATGGCTAGAACCCTTGTTTAATTTCCCTCTGGACCCCCTTTGCTGGGGCCTCTGAAGCCCTACCTGGTTGGGACTGGGCTGGAGTAATTATCTACTCTCTCATTTCCTTACTTTCACTCTTTCCCTCTATTTTATAAATAAATTGCTATAAAGTCATTCTGACTTGAGTAATAATTTCGGCAACCACATTTTTATACATTTAGTGCAACCTTTTTATTTTAACCCTTACATTACATATTGAGGATGCCAAGCTCCTTCACTACATTCCAAACCATCACCAGTGATCTTGATTTTTGTCTTGCCACTGGACTTCAAAGACTCCAGAAGAAAGTCAAGCTAATCACTTTGTACAACTCTGCCTCACTTAAGTGTAATCCATACACAAGTTAGGACATCACCCATACAGTGATATCATTGGTCCTCTTTGAAAATGAAGAACAAATAATGACAACAAACATATCTGTCTTCCTTTAAAAAGATAGCACCTGAACTACAGGAGTAGATCTGGCCTATAATAAGAAATTTATATTGTTTTCCTTGATGTGTGAGTGAAATAGTTTAAATTCACATAAAAATTGAAAAATTCAAAGGAAGAGAATCATCCCTGCTAGTTAGCATGATGGAATTGGGTAGGGATTGGGTAGCTAAATGAAACTAATAGCTATTAGAACACAAAAATATAGTTAAATGTAGAAAAGCAGAAATATTAAATGCAATATTTTCAGACCATAATGCAATAAAAAGTTCATATAATAGGGACCATGGAAACAAAAAGTAAAAACTAACTAAAGATGAAATAATTCAATCTTAAAAAATAAGTAGGCCAAAGAACAAATTATTGAAGCTATAATTTCATTAAAGAGAATGAAAATAATGGGAGAACATACCAAAACCTGTGGGACACAGCAAAAGAAATAATTAGAGGAAAACTGATCTCTCTAAATGCTTATATTAATAAAGTAGAGAAAAAAAAGATCAATAAATTGGGGGTCCAATTTTAAAAACTAGAAAAATAGCAAATTTAAATCCCCAACTAAACATCAAATTAGAAATCCTAAAAATTAAAGGTGAAATCAATAAAACAAAATGTAAGAAAACCATTGAATTAATAAATTGAGGAGGGTTTTTATGAAAAAATCAACAAAAGTGATGATAAAACATTGGCTAATATAATTTTTAAGAAGAGAAGAAAATCAAATCACTAGCATTAAAGATGGAAAGGGTGAATATACCACCAATGACAATAGAATTAATGCAATTATTAGTCTTTTGTTCAATTATATAGAAACAAATTTAACAATGAAAGAGAAATAGAATACTTACCAAAAAACAAAACAACTGTGGAGGCAGCTAGGTGGCTCAGTAAATTGAAAGCCAAGCCAAGAAATAGGAGGTCCTAGGTTCAAATCTGGCCTCATATATCCCCTAGCTGTATGACCCTAGAAAAGTAACTTATTTCCATTGCCTAACTATGTAAGATTTAAATTAATATCAATAACTCCAAGTATTATATTTTATAAGATTTATTAGTAATCACTTGAAGTAGAAGAAATAAAAGAAAAAAAATTAAGTATGACCATGTGAATAAAATTCTCCTGCCTGGCCCTCACCCAACCTATACAACCACCTTCCTGGGAGCAGAGAGCAAGAGGCAGGGCCACACAAAATTTATATCTTCCCTATTGTACTAGGAAGAGGAAGTTTACATTGCAAAGTCCTTCCTCTTCCTATTACACTATGTAAAGACATAATTAAACACATAAATGGATTGCTGGGAAAGAGAGTCCTAGGGAGCAAATTCTAATAATACCATCCCCCCCCCCGTGATTCCATTGGGAAATGAGCATGTAGAAATCTCCCAGTTTTACATGCCTAGTTTCCCCAATAAATCATTACACATAATCAACGTAAATCTCTAAAGATCTTTAACTAGAGGTACATACAATATTACACTTTCTAAGGGGAAATTACAATAATTTGGGGATAAGAGGGAAATAAAAGAGAAAGAGAACAAAACCAATGATTGCTAGGTGCATTGATAAAAAGCCAATTAGGAGCCAGTCCCATCTGGCATAAGAGTTTACATTCAAAATAAATGCGTTCAACCCCCACAGTTCAATTCACTACAACCCAAAGTTCATTCTGGATCTCTTGATGCAGTGTGTGGTTTCAACAGGCTTCTTCATAGTGCCTTCTCTAAACAGTTCACTTTCTTGATTTGGGCAGGTAGCAAGTTTCTTATCCTAAAATTATTCTCAAACAAGAAAAATTTTTATAAATCTAGAATTCTATGACAATAATACAAACCACCCTGAGGAGGGTATTGACCAACACTTGGATGACCCGTGGATACATGACTGAGTTATGAGGTATATGAATCAACTGTCAATAAAAAAATTAAAAAACATCAACCAAAAAAAAAAAGAAAAAAGTAACTTCTGGATGAAACATAAAATACAAGTCTCATGTGTAAAAATTCTAAGTAAGGAAGAATAAGCCCATAACAGGTCCTTGAATCAGGGCCCAATTAAAGTGATTTATGTCCTACAACCCTGTAGGAGCAAGTATGCATTTATCCAATCAGCAGCCAGGATTACAGAAAATTGCAATACCATAAAAGAAAGAAAAGGGACTAGATTTTGAATCAGAAAGGAAATATGATTCCCTGATCTGATTTTACCTTTGCTCTCAGGGATAAGATAGCCAAAATGGCAGCCAAATTGAGGTACTTGGTAGAAGTCTGGATCTGGCACAAGGGAATACTATGTCTGAGGGTGTCAAACAGCTGCTTCCTCAAACCCCAAAATAATTTCAAGTCCCCTATCTTTGTGCAGAATCTCATCAATCCCACTGGGATTGGTTATGCTCCTTGACCTTGTGCTCCTATGTGGCATTTAAAAGAGTGGGAGCCATAAACTGTAATAATTAAAATGGTTGAATGCCTTAAACTGTAGTGATTAAAATAGTGGAAGACTTAAATTATAGTAGATATAAGAGTGGGTGAGTAAATTGTGACCACAGGAAATATGTTTTCACCACAGTGTCTTGTTTTAAATCAAATATAAGGTGGTCGCCAGGGAAATATTCCCAATTATGAATATACTCAAGTCAACTGGGTTTTATAGAGAATTTATTTTTGTGAATGTGCCATGTGGTGCTGAAAAGAAGGTGTATTCCTTTTTGTCCCTGTTTATTTTTCTCCATATGTCTATTAACTCTAATTTTTCTAAGATTTCATTCACCTCTTTTATCTCTTTCTTGTTTATTTTTTGGTTTGATTTATCTAAATTTGATAGTGGTTGGTTCAAGTCTCCCACTAATATGGTTTTACTGTCTATTTCCTCCTTCAATTCTCCTAGTTTCTCCATTAAAAATTGGGATGCTATACCATTTGGTGCATACATGTTGATTAGTGATATTTCCTCATTGTCTATACTCCCTTTTAACAGAATATATTTACCTTCCCTATCCCTTTTGATCAGGTCTATTTTTGCTTTGGCTTTGAAACTCCTGCCTTCTTTCTATCAGTTGAGGCCCAAAAGGTCTTACTCCAACCTTTAATTCTAACCTTGTTCTAACGAACAAATTAAAAACCCCCAGAAGAAAACCAAACTAGAGATCCTAAAAATTAAGGGAGAAATTAATAAAATCGAAAGTAATAGAACTATTGAACTAATAGACAAGACTAGAAGCTGGTACTTTGAAAAAATAGACAAAGTACTGGTCAATCTAATTAAAAAAAGGAAAGAAGAAAGGCAAATTAACAGCATCAAGGATGAAAAGGGGGAATCTCACCTCCAATGAAGAGGAAATTAAGGCAATCATTAAAAACTACTTTGCCCAACTATATGGCAATAAATATACCAACCTAGGTGATATGGATGAATATTTACAAAAATATAAATTGCCTAGACTAACAGAAGAAGAAATAGATTTCTTAAATAATCCCATATCAGAAAAAGAAATCCAACAGGCCATCAAAGAACTTCCTAAGAGAATTTAATTAGTAATACAATGAGGAATCAAAGAAAGAGAGAGAGAGAGAGAGAGAGAGAGAGAGAGAGAGAGAGAGAGAGAGAGAGAGAGAGAGAGAAGGAAATAAATGAGAAAAGAATAGGCCGGCCCAGGCAGCCCTGGCCAACCCAGGCCTAAGCCATAAAAGAAAAGATCAGTCAGTCCTTAATCACTCACCATAAGATCTGTTCAAGCGAGGATTCAGGGGGACAGAGTCTCCCCAGAGGGAGTTCCAGCCATAGTCAGCCTCCCTTGAGAGACCTCCTTAGAGGTTGTCCTTTTCTCAACAACCTCCTTAGAGGCTGTCTCTCAAGAGACTCCTTTAGAGACATCCTGTCCTTTTCTTAAATAGGGGGTTTTCTCCTATGTCACCTCCCCTAAGTTCTTCCATCTACCAATCACAGTAGATGTTTTCCAAAGGACAGCCCATTCTGAATTCACACCTGTGTAGACTAATCCTTTTAGTAATCCACACCTGAGTAGGCTAGAATTTCTGAGTAAGTTTTTTCTTCTTTGCTCCTTGTAAGTTTGCCTGAACTTTATAGGTACTTAGCACCCCTCTGTATTAATTCTAAAAATAGGCATGGCTTAAGTATGGGTGTAAGTATTTTTCATTGTTCAGCAAGGAGTTTTCTCCCCTAAAGCAGTCTTAAGTATGGGTGGAGTAGAGGTCTTCCCATTTGTGATCTAAGTAGAGTTCTCAGTTTCCAAATGGAGAATGGTCCCAGTAGGGAATTGTTCCAATGAAGAATTCCCCAATGGGGAATTTTTTAACATTCACAAGTCTAAGAAATTTCAAGACTCACATCTAGCACTGTGCAAGTAAACTTTGTGCTCCTTGGCACTATGCAGTGACTCTTTTGTGATCTTTTCTCCTGGAATCAGACATAATCATTAGTCAAAGTCCCATAATATTTAACAATCAATGGCAGGTTTCCATAGTCTAAATCTTTTGGGTATGCATTGACATTAGGGCCAATGGATATTTTAAACTTATCCTAGTGCAAAATAAAAAAAAATATATATATATATATATATATATATATTAATACTGGTAACATGTGCTTCAAGTACAAAAAATGAGAGGAAAAAGAAAATTCCAATATTCTATTGTACATACAAGGAAAAACAATAATAAAAATTTTTAAATCAAAAATATATAGTTCACATTCCATGAAAAGGTGTCAGCCAAGTAGAGGCGCAATACAAAGGTTTCTCATCTAAAAATGAGATCCATTTCCTTTTTAACTTGGCCATGATCCACAGTGTGAGTGCACATGATTTTTTTTACCACAGTTTTTTGTTTTTTAAAACATTAGTACAGAAAATGCACATTCTAAGAAGTACCAAAATCCCCAAAATTACAAGAATCATTTTAATGACAATAGCAAACAAACTCACTATCATAAAGATTCACATGAGTCTTTATAGCCACTTGCTGTGTGACATTTTAAAACCTATGAAGCTCATGGATACTTGTCACAATTTCTCTAGTTCTAGTCAATCTGTCAATCGTGGCAAAGAAATTTCTAATAAAGTCTATTACTGCCATCATTCCAAAATGTGGCAGGAGAGCCCAGAAAAAAAACCTCTATACTGCTGATGAAAATATTTTGGGTCTAAAATGTCACCAAGAATCTAGATCATTCTGGTGGAAGGGTAGAGGAAGCTGAAGAGTTACAAATATAAAAACCATCCAGGAGCCACTGGGAGCCATCCAGGGGTTATCACACCCCCTGGGAAATCTTCCCACCTCCCAGATGAGATTATAACCCATCACAGGATAACCAAGCCCCTTCAGAAACCTCCCTCCTCTGGTATAAGACTATAACAGCCATAAAAGGCATGTATTTATATGCCCCATCCATTGAAATGTGGAGGTAAGGAATACAATAGTGAAAATCACTTCTGATGTCTTATCTATTACATTATTATAAATGCAGAGGTGGGGAATATAATAGTATCATTGCACTTCACTTCAACTACTAAATAGACCCTTACCTCTTGTTACAAACAACCCAAAGGTAGGCAAATGATCAATCAGAGATAGTGATGTTCCTAGATATCTGAAAAACATTTCTGAAGACCCCTTAAAATCAATTGAGATTTTTAGTTCATTAAATTTTCCAAAGGTTGTATATAGGTTGAAATCAGTTTGATAGAGTCCATCCATTTTCATCTATGTGACAACTAACAAAGGCAAAAAGGAACAAAAAGGCATTAAGGCAACATGTGACCTCAATGGAGTGGTGACAAACCCAGCATACATAAGGACCTATGGTTTTGCCAAGGAAAAAGATTTTTCCAACTTGTTTATGGGCTTTTACAATGGTATTTTCTCCAGTCCAGTCATAGGGGAGGGTACAAATAAAGACAATATAATAGAACATATAGCTAATGGCCAAAACACAGCAGCTGAAAATAGCATAGTATAACAGAATAGATTAGATTAGATTAATACATGAACTTAAAAAACAAAATTGAATTTTAAAGCAAACAATCAGCAAATACAATAAGCGTGGCAGAATACCAGCACTCAGTGTTAATAGAAGGTTTTACATGTGAGCAATGAATCCAAGAGTTCTTTTCTCCAATTCTGATAGCTGTTACAGAAACTTCTTCACTACTTGGAGAATAAACTGAAACAATTAACATCAATAAGGCAATGGAGTCTGAAAAAGCTTAAAATTCACCTTCCCCTTCCCCTTCCCAGTATCATCATCCATCTAGATTCTTTTGATCATACTTCTGGGGTTCCCCCTACCAAGAGGGATTTCCGCACTGAGTAGTATATTGTGCCTGAACCCCATATTGGATGTGTTGCAGAGACTGGACATGCTTAGATAGTAAGGGGGATGAGTCTTCCTTCTGAATCTTGAGATTACTCAAGCTAACAGCAAGGTATCCAATCGATACAGGTACCCCCAGGAAGAGTAGTAAAAAAAAAAAATCCTAAAACTGAAATGTACCGCTCTTTCATAGAGTGGGCCATGCTTTTAAATCTAATTACTAAATTGGTTGCAAATCTATTTCCTGTCCGTAGATGGTGCTACCCTAGTATGTACTGGCTAGGAGGAAGAGTCTCACAAGGTTAATAGATGGAAACATGCTCCAATCAGTCTTTGAATGAAGGGCTCACTTGAGACCTATGTGTGGGGGGGAGGAGGAAGGGTTGGAGGAAGTGTAGCCACGCCAAGAGGCAGGAAGCCAGCTACTCAGCTATACAGAGTCACTTCAAGGGTATTTATTAGTTTCTCACCTTTCTCAAAGAGAACTTGGGGAATCTGCAGTAGGAGGCAGCAGCAAGGGAGCAGCAAGAGCACTGGTGGAAGCCGCAGGAGGGATGGGCTCGGACTGCAATGGGAAGTGGCTTATCCATTTTGGCCAGGAGAGCCACAAGCAAAAGCAGATGGGCAGAGATGCCACTACCTGGCTCCCATCAAGGGCAGGTCCCCACCACCAGGAAAACTCTGAAGAGAGTTCCTCTGAGGGGGAGGACAAAAACGGGCCCCAGCAGGTGAGAAATGTAGTTTCCTCAAAATAATCTACTCCCTATCTTTACTCAAAGGCTATTTTAAAAGAAGATCAAGGATTTTAATCCCTTCATGACTCACCAACAATGTAAAATTTAAGTTAATGTCCAATAACTCCAAGTATTATATTTTATAAAATGTATTAATAATCACTTGAAGTAGAAGAAATAATAGAACAAAGGTAATAAAACCTAAGTAAAATCTTGTGAGTAAACTTCCCCTGCCAAACTTTCCACCCCACCCCCACCCCCAGCCTCCACAGCCACATTCTGGGAGGAAGAGAACAAGAAGCCGGACCACACAAAACCTATCTTCCCTATGTAAGTACATAACTAAACACTTAAATGGGATGCTGGGAAAGAGAGTTCTGCGGAGCAAGTTCTAATTACATAGCCCTTTCTGTTCTACCTTGGAATCAATTTGATTCTTAAATGGAAGGTAAGGGTTTAAAATAAAATAAACAAATTGCCTAGATGATCAGAGCAAAACATAAAATATCTAAGTAAACCTATTTTAGAAAATGAAACTGAACAAGCCTTGAATGACCTTCCTAAGGAAAAAAGCATGTGCTTCCTTTGGCAGCATATCTACCTAGGAAAAAAAGCATCAGGACCAGATGGATTTACAAGTGAATTCTACCAAATAGCTAAGGATCAACTAATTCCACTGTTAAATTATTTGCAATACAGATAAAGAAAGAGTTCTACCAAACTTCTTTTATGAAACAAATATGGTGCAAATACCTATACCAGGAAGAAAAAAAAAAACAGAGAATGAAATTACCTAGACCAATCTCACTAATGAATATGGATGCAAAAATCCTAAACAAAACAAAATGCCAACTAGAATACTACAACATGTCACAAAGATAATACATTGTGAACAAACAGGATTTATAAAAAGAATGGCTTAATAAAAGTAAAACTATTAATATAATTGATAAAAATAAATAGCAAAAGTAATTTTAAAAATCATATGATTATATCAATAAAAGCAGAAAAAGCCTTTGACAAAATATAATGGGTATGCCTATTAAAATCACTGGAGTAAGCAGCTAGGTGGCTCAGAGGATTGAGAGCCAGGATGGGAGGTCCTACGTTCAAATCTGGCTTCAGACACTTCTTCGTTGTGTGACCCTGGGGACACAACCCCCATTACCTAGCCCTTACCACTCTTCTGACTTAGAACAAAAAATTGATTCTAAGATGGAAGGAAAGGATTTAAAAATAAATAAATAAAATATAATCACTGGAAAGCACAGGTATAAATGGATTTCTTTTTTCTTAAAATGATATGAAGTATCTACCTAAAACCATCAGCAAGCATTCCCTGTAATGGGAGAAGCTAGAAGCCTTCCCAATAAAATCAGGAATGAAACAAGGAAGCCCATTATCATCATCAATATTCTTTAACATAGTATTAGAAATGCTAGCAATAGCAACAAAAGAAGAAAAAGAAATTGAAGGAATTGGAATGGGCAAAGAGCAATGGGAAAACTATCTCTGTTTGCTGATGACATAATGGTATCCCAGAAATTCAATTAAAAATTTAGTTGAAACTATCAATAATTTTAGCCAAGTAGTGGTATATTTTTAAAAAGCCACATAAATCATCAGCATTTTTCTATATATTACTGACAAAGTCCTACAAAAAGAGATAGGAAGAGATATACCATTTAAAATAACCATAGGTAGAATAAAATACCTGGGAAATATCTGCCAAAACAAACTCAGGAACTACATGAACACAATTATAAAACACTTTTTATACAAGTAAAGTCAGCTCTAAATAATTGGAGAAATATTCATTGTTCATGGATTAGCAGAGCTAATATAATAAAAAGTTACAATCCTGTCTAAATTAATCTACTTATTCAATGCCATCCCAATTAAATTACCAGAAAATTATTTTATCAAGTTAGAACAAATAATAACAAAATTCATTTGGAAGAATAAAAGATCAAGAATATCAAAGGAATTAATGAAAAAGGTAAAGAAAAGAAGTCTAGCAGTACCAGATTTTAAATTATCTTTTAAATGGTAATTATTAAAACTATCTGGGACTGGCAAAGAAAAACAAAGGTAGATTGATAAAATAGAAAAGATATACAACAAATAGCAGCAGAAGATTATAATAATATTGTATTTGACAAAATCATGGATCTAGGTTTTAGAGATAAGAAATTAGTTTGGTAAAAATTGCTGGGGTAACTGGAAACTAGTTTGGCAAAAACTAGGTATAGACCAATATCTTACACCATTCACTAAGATAAGATCAAAATGGATACATGATCTAGACATAAAAGGATATACCATAAGTAAATTAGTAAAAGGAACACACTACCTAACCGATTTATGGATAGGAAAAGAATTTATGAGTCAACAAGAGAAGGAAAGCATCATAAAATGTAAAATGGATCATTTTGAATTAATTACATTAAAAAGTTTTGGTACAAATAAAATAAACGCTGCCAAAATTAGGAGAAAAGAAGAAAATTGGGGGGTGGAATTTTATAGACAGCCTCTCAGAGAGAAACATCATATCTGAAATATATAGAGAACTTTGTCAAATTTATAAGAATAAGAGCCATCCTCCAGTTGATAAATGAGCAAAAGATATGAACACTCTTCAGATAAAGAAACCAAAGTCGCAGATAGGTACATAAAAAAATGCTCTAAATCACAACTGATCAGAGAAATGCAAACCAAAACAATTCTGATATTACCTCACATCCAGCAGCCTGGCTAAAATGACAAAAGGGCAAAGTGACTAATGTTGGAGGGGATGTGAGGAAACAGGGGCGTTAATATACTATTGTTGGAGCTGTGAACTGATCCAATCATTTTAGAGAGCAATTTGGAATTATACCCAGAGAGTTATAAAACTGTGTATACTCTTAGACTCAACAATACTATTGCTGGATTTGTTTCCCAAAGAGATCAAGAAAAGAGGAAAAGAATCCATATGTTCCAAAATATTTATAGCAGCTCTCTTGATGGTGGCAAAGAATTAGAAACTGAGGGGATATATAGTGTCTTTGCCATGAAAATCCTAAATGGGATCACAAAGAGTCAAACACAACTGAAAAAAGTAACTAAACAAGAAACGAGAGAGAGAGAGAGAGAGAGAGAGAGAGAGAGAGAGAGAGAGAGAGAGAGAGAGAGAGAGAGAGAGAGAGAGAGAATGTACCTAGCTATTTACATGTTGTCTCCCCATTAGAATGTGAACTCCTTGATAATATGGTCTTTTTTTGCTTTTCTTTATATATCTAGGATTTGTACATAATAAATACTTAATAAATGCTTGCTGACTTACCACTCAAATAATTAGGAATTTTTTCCACATATGAAGAAAAATGCCAACCCACTGATCCTTGGCCTGCTACCTGGGATCTAAGTAATCTAACTCCTCTACAATGTGAGTCTCTGGTCTTCATTTTCTCTGTAACATGATCTGTAATGTGATGTTAATAATACTTGATTTTCTCACATCACAGGATTTTGTGAAGACCAGGTTTTTATATTTATATATGTTAAATACTGTAAACAAAAAAAAAGTTGTACTAGAGCCAAATTAAAATTTTTAAATTTGCATCATGAGTCTCAGATATTGACAAACAGAAATTGGAACTTGATTCATTGCTTTCTTCACTCTCAGACTTAAGAAAGTGGTAGAGAAAATATAGATTAAACTTAAGTGTGTGCCATGGAGGCATTTTTTTGAAAGATCATACTATATTAATGTAAGCTGTATGATATTTTTACTATACAATTATATGTCTAACACAATTAGATATCATCCTCAACCTTGATCACCCTACATTTATCAAGCCACTGAAAAATATTTAACATAACCAGGCCAAGGACAGAGACCTGTGGCCAGCAACAATTCTTTCAGCAATATCCACCAGCAGTATCCTTCCAGGTTAACATCATCCATTAATCACCACTCTCTGGACCTCTCTGGGTCATTCATTCAGTTCTAAGTCCATCTAACTATATTATCCTACCCAATCACAGCACCTAATACTGAAAGACAGAATGAAAATTTTGTTTAAATACCTTATTCAAATAGATAAGTACTACTTCTACTGCATTCATTGATCTATATTGGTCCTGTCCAAAAACATTAGTTTTTGTAAGTTTAGTCAGATTAGTCAGTAAGTAAGATTAGTCAGATATATCTTTGAAATCATGTAAAACTAACATTTTATATGTAGAAAATAATCTTATACAGGTTCTATATTATTTTGGGGACTTTACAGTTCTGAACGGAGAAAGAAAAAATAACCAAAAAATAAATTTCTCTTTGAACCCCTTAGAGAAAAGGGTACCTCCCAGAATTTTCCCTCTCATATGTCAGATTAGCTAAAATGTTACAGAAACACGAGCTTACCTAAATGCTTTATTTGGTCCACATGGCTCCAGTTATCAGCTATTTAAGAAGAGAAGCAAAGGGAAAGAACAAGCTTATTGTGTTTACCCTAGCTAAAACTTTACCTGAAATGCAGGAATTTATATTCACTGAAGTACATGTATGCTTCATTCTTCCCATTCTCATAAAGCTAGCAACATTCTCCTCCCACAGTAACTTTTTAAATTTTCATCAGAGGGCCTGGGGGTGCAATGTCCTCTTCTTTGACAAGAGAGTCTGCCAGTTTTGAAACTTTGCCTTCTCACCCCCATGGTATGGTACTCTTTTGCCCATATCATTTTACTCCCAGAGAGGGCTTGTAGCCATTCCTCAGTATCTACCCAGGCAAGGATGTTCCACCAGCCTAACTAATGTGTGGCTACTTGAAATACAGATTCATAGCCTGTGACAACTGTTATAAGTTGGTGATTTGAAGGATTGGAATAGTCTAAAATAAGGCAATTATGTCAGCTTCTGGTGTAAATTTTCAGGGACCACAGTAAATGGCTTATATCCTGGGCCCCACAATCTTAACCCCTGCCCTGCGTAGTAGGTGGGTAGTTTTTGGTTTATTTTAAATAGAAAGGGGTGGTCTGGGTTAAGGCCCCTAAAAATGTTGGACCAATGCCATTGTTCACTGGTCTGAGTGAATAAGCTTCTCCTATTACTAGTAGTTCTATCATTTGTCATTCAGCTATCTAAAATCACTCACAATATTTTTTGCAATATGTATCTTACTGATCATTGGCTGAGAAGTAAAGTGGTGATGCCTAATGCCAATAAGGCTCTACTCCAGATCTTGGACAGTGGGTTGTGAAGAATATGCACCATGATAAATCATTTGGCAAAAAAGAAACTTACATTTTTCTGTCTTAGTATCTAGCCGAAAGCCTTAATTACCAAGACTTATTTCCAGAATTGTTAGGGCTTGTGAAGCATAAATGAAAGATATGAGTTGGGCCTTTGATTTCTGGGATGCTACTATAGATAGTATGCCTCTGACAGATTATATAAATGATGATCACATCCCTCCTTATCTAAAGCCAGTACCAATTTCTTAGCAAAATCAATTCCTTATTGCCTTCCAAAAAACTTGAGGCTCCTCGTAATTGACTTTCTTTTAGGCATGCCTGGAAAATGAGTTGTTTAAGTCTACTGGCAGAAACAAATCAAGCCAAGAAACCCTTGTAGTCACTCTAGTTCTTTAATAAACATAGATGAAGGCAATGGATTCCAGTATCATTCAGGAGGAATCTCTTCTCCATTTGCCTGTCAAATAAAAGAGTCCAGACACTCATTGGTACTTTTTCATATCTCTCATCTATAGTGTCCTATGTAAAAATGCCATCAATATATTGCATATGAGGAATTCCATAAGGCTTAAATATCCTTTTGAGACTGAATTTTCTCAGAATAAATTTTGGTGTATGAGTACTACTAACCATTGGACTATGGCTATAACTGGGACACAGATTTCCTATCCCCAATGGAGGAAGCTCTTTGGATCTCCTCTGAAGGATATAAAACTCCTTATAACCTGACTTATGTGGCAGAGCAAAACTTTTTGGACAATCTTCCCTTAAGTCACTGGGTAGTTTCTTTAGCTTACAGGGAGGGAGTACTTGAAAAATCAGTGCCTCCTGACAGCAAACTAGAGGTCTCTGGCACCATCTAGGGGTTATAGATAAGGATATGAGGAGATAATTTGGCTCCGTGTAAGAGCATGATTGAGTTGAGCCTGGATACTGGAGTGTCATCCCATTATGGATTGATATTTCACTAATGTGTGGCTCTGAGAGCTTTTCTAAGGAATGGACTTGATTAGGTTTTTATTGATCTTATAGATTATATAAGATGGCCAACAATAACCATCACTATGAGAGCAGATAACAGATGAGACACCACAGATGGAGATCATGTCATGACCATAATAGTCAAGAACCACTTGAGAGCTCCTGGGTCCCGTAATATGTTCCTCATTTATTTGCATGTTTACTTTCTTACTGTATTTAATAAAAAGTGAGAGAATGTTAAAGACCAAGGGGTTAACTTGAAGAAGTTGTGAAATACAGGAATAGGAAAAAAAGAAGAGAGGAAAGAACTTTAGCAATAATTTGTTCAGTTACAAAAATGAATCTCTATGGTTTTAAAATAACTGTGGTAGCTATGGATTATCTTTTGACAAGCTAGCTTAGTTTTATTCAAGCAATTATCTCAAGAAATGGAGGTGCTGGTAAGACGTAATTCTTAGAGCTAAGACACAAACCAGACTCACTAGCAGGAAGTAGACTGCCCCCCAAGAGACCAAAGGAATTTGAAACCAAAGGAAGTTTGGTCAGTATAATCCTAAACTGAACTGAAGGCACTTGATCCACAAGTATAGTAAGGAAATTATCAAGATGACAAATGGCTCTGCTTCCAAAAGCTTAAACTAGACATGTGCAGGACTGTGCTAATGATACTATGACAAAGATAGAAAACAGAGTTAGGATATTTTGGAACGCTGGGTGATATTTGGAGAAGGGTGAGAGAAGAGTAACACTTAGGTGATGAGGGTAGGAAGAGGGAAGAATATGCCTTAGTAACTATGAAATCCTGCACTTGGAGTTAGAAGTTGGAATTCTAACTATATTTTTTAAATAGCTTCTCTGTTTCTCATAGCTTCTATTGGAACTGGTAGGACCAAAAAAGTACTTAAATAAATCCAAGTTTTTTTTCTACATTATTCCCAACCGAGGCCTTGACAAAAGACCAGGAACAACAAAAAGAAATGAAATACTAAAACAAAGACTGAACAGAAGATACCATATTATACCTGGGTAAATCTAATGTATGTAATAATTGTTTTTTACATTTCTTTATTCATTTTGATAATACATAGTTGACAAAGGAGGAGCCTCAAGATTTTTAGAAATCATTGAAGAACTGACCTTGCTAAGAAACTGATACTGACTTTAGATAAGGAGTGGTCAAAGTTAACCAATACATATTATTTTAATAGAGTTATATTTCTGTAGGAGAAATTTAACTGTGGAAGTATATGCTAATTACCTTGCATCACAATTGACAGTATTTAAGAAAAGAAACATGGGGAAATATTCCAAATGGCCACATATATCCTGTTGATAGTAGCTACTGAAATTGACTATCTGGAATCTTTAGAGGAAATAATCATGGAGTATGCCTTGAAATGGTAAACCTTCACTGAAATAAATATCATAAGTCCCTTTGACCTCTAAAGGAGCAAGGCTCTTTCCAGACTGAGCCCTAGTCTTCTGGTGACAACTGTTATTCAGATTTACCTACCTCAGCAAGTAAGCAATTTTCCTCCTAGGGCTTGTTGAGAGAGGGGGGGTGGGGGAGAGAGAAAAGGGAGAGGGAGGGAGAGAGAGAGGGAAGGAAGGAGAGAGACTGATTGATAGATTGTTTGACAGGTTGATAAATAGGTTATGGGGGTGCTTAGCTATATCTATCTATCTATCACAAATGTACATTCACCCTTTTATTCCACATAAGTTTATCAGGGATAATTCTTTCCAATGCCCCTTGCAACATGACTCATAACATCCTATTTCCTATCCCTTCTTCACAGAATCAGGGTATTCTACTAGCAAGTAAAAGATAATCATTATCAGGTGATAGAAAGTACTGGTGACCTTTTTTTTTTTTTTAATTGCAAATGCAGGGAGCAGCTGGGTGGCTCAGTGGATTGAGAGTCAAAGACAGGAGGTCTTGTGTTCAAATATGACCTCAGACACTTCCCAGCTGTGTGACCCTGGGCAAATCACTTAACCCCCATTGCCTAGCCCTTACCACTCTTCTGCCTTGGAACCAATACCCAGTATTGATTATAAGACAGAAGGTCAGGGTTTTTAAAAATGCAAATACGTTCCATAAAGGGCCTTAGAAACATATTAAAGTTAACTAGAAAATAAATAATCTAATCCACCATTGGAAATTTTTATATCTCTAAATGTATATATTAATAAAAAAGAGAGAGCAAATCAGTGAATTGGACATGTACCTAAACAATTAGAAAAAGAACAAATTTTAAACTTCTAATTAGATAGCAAAATAGAAATCCTGAAAATCAAAAGAGAGGTCAATAAAACTGAGGGCAAAAATAAAATAAAACAGATAAATGATTGGTTAATTTGATTTTTTAAAGAAAGGATAAAACCAAATTACTAGTATCAAAAATGAAAAGAGTAAATGTACCACTAATGAAAGATGAAACTAAAGAAATTATGAGGAACTATTTTGTCCAATTAAATGCCAACAAAACTGACAATTTAAATGAAATAGTTACAAAAATATGAATTGGCCAAATTAGTAGAAGAGGAAATAGAGTATTTAAATAACTATCTTAGGAAAATAAATTGAATCAGCTTTTTATGCATCTATTGGTATAATCAATGTTTTTTTTTTTTTTAGCAACACATGCTTGGTGTAGATACCTATGTTCCTTTAGGGTATTTTACCTTTAAATCTTCATAGAAGCTTTAAAACTTAAATTGTCATCAAGTTTAAGTGTTGGATGGGGATATGGAAAATTTGAGATATTAATGCATTGTTGGTGGAATTGTGAGAGAACACAACCAGACTAGAGAGCAATTTGGAACTGTGTCCAAAGGGCTATAAAACTGTGCATACCCTTTGACCCAGCAATACCATTACTAGGTCTGTATCCCAAAGAGATCAAAGGAAAAGGAAGCTGATCTATATGTACAAAATATTTATAGCAGCTCTCTTTATGATGTCAGTGAAATGGAAACTGAAGAGATGACCATCAGGTGGGGAATAGTTGAACAAGTTGTGGTTATACACCACCCACTCAAATAGAGCATAAAAATAACCCAAAGTACCAATCAAGTGTTTTAAAGTGAGCAAAGTTTTACTCTGTTGAAAGCTAAGTCTGTACCTTAGAATTGGGGGTTAAACTTGGGTAAAAGTCTTTCCCTTTCATGGCATGACTCTTCCTTACCCTTCAACAGAATTAAACTGCCTCTTTCAGTTGAATTCTCCCATTCTCTTGAAAGATAAGGATTCTGGTGGCTGTTGTGACCAAAGGTCCTATCCCTTAAAGTTGAAGCCTTCTTGGTTTAGACTTCAGGTTGAGTGAGGTCTTTCTGGTTTGGGCTTCAGGATGAAATCTTTTGAATTCAGGAAACAGGTACCTCTAGTGATTTCCTTTTGTTTACAGCATGGGAAATTTAGAAACTAAGAGCAAACTAAAGAAAATCCCTGACATCATTGGTAAATATGGAGTACATTTGACCATGGCAAAATTAATTTCTTAAGAAAAAATTAGATTAATTAGGAAAGGAAAATCAAACTGCCCAAATGAGATGCAATAAATGGCCATTAGAAACAGCTAAAAGAGAAGCCAAAAGCAAACTGGCCTCAGTTAAAAGAATAAGTGAAATGAAAGCAGAAAGCCACAGAGCAGATGATCAGCTCTTGCTCCTTGCAGTCAGACTCAGTTCTGGTGCTAGTTTAGTTCCCTTCTTAGTTTTGGCAGAGCCAGTCAGGTCAAATCAGGACTCTGGCCCCCACTGACAGCCTCCCAGAAAAATTCCCTATAGCTCTCTGGTAAATCTTTCACCAGGTAACTTTTTTGGGAGGACTGCCTCTGGAGGTCTGACTCCTGCTCTTGATCCCTAGTTCCTCTGAGCTAAAGTAAAATTTAGCTTTCTCTTTTTTCTTTCCATTAAGGCTTAGCAAGTGTACTGGGAGAGGAGACCCCCGATTTGGGGTGTTTGAGGGTCTGCCCCTGAAAATGCAGTCCCTCCTGGGTGTGTTTTAAGCTGTTTAATTTTCACTTGTTTGTTTGTTTTTTGAAATTGTAACAAAAGATGGATTCTAACAATAATAAGATACCTTCAGGTTCTCCCTTGGATGGATCTTGGATAACAAAAGACCAGAAGCTTAGTTATAGAAATGGGTAAATATAATGCTATTGAATTATGTGACATCTGACAAATCTGTAACAAATTCAGGTGATAATTTGTTTTAGCTAAATGTGGCTCTTTTCATTATTGTACACTGAAATCATTAAGACTAGAAAGTATGTGATAATCTGTTTTGGTTAATTTGGCTATTACCATTATTGCAAATTAAAGAAAAAAAGGAATTAAGACTAATCCCTGAAAAATCTTATGGAGACCACATGAACTTTTGGTGTCTGTGTGTCTGTCTTATCATTTTGTCTGTTTTTTTGTATCTTCATAAATTATAGGAAAATTTTTGTCTTGTGTCCTATTTAGTGTTTATAGATTTTGTTGCCTTGAAAATTTTACAAAAGGGAAAATGTAACCAGAGTTAGTATGCTGGGAAAGATTAATGAAGTTTCATACTTGAGAAGTAATTGTCCCAGTGAGCAGAACTCCCACATTAGGCTTTCAGTAGGAGATTAGGTTATAAGAAAAGAGGTGGGGGTGTGAGGGTGTGGGGGGAATCCTGCAAGTTTCTCTCTGATACTGAATCCCAGGCAAATCACAGAGATAAAGTCATAGTGAAGTTTTGAGATACCACTCTGTAGAATCTGTATTAATAAGAAGAATTAAATTCTGTATAAATGTTAGGGTTAAATAGCATTTAATTATTGTTTTCCTGAAGAGTGATTGCCCCATTGTTTTGTTTTGTTTTAAACCCTTACCTTTGGTCTTAGAATCAATACTGTGTATTTGTTCTAAGGCAGAAGAGCACTAAGGACTAGGCAATGGGGGTTAAGTGACTTGCCCAAAGTCACATAGCTAGGAAGTGTCTGAGGTCAGATTTAAATCTAGGACCTCCAATCTCTAGGCCTGGCTCTCAATCCAATGAGCCACCTAGATGCCCCCAACTCCTGATGCAATTAAGGAAAGTTAGTTTGGTAGTAATTTCAGAATGAGAAAAAACAGCCAGAATGAATCAAAAAATACAATTTGCAGTTTAAATTTTCCTCCTACTTCACTCTTCCTTGTCCAAGAAGAGAAAGTATTCCTTCCCTCTACAACTCCCCCAGTTTAGAGACTCTTTCCCTCTGACCCTGTTCCTCTCAAATCAGGTTCCCAAATAAAGGTGTTGGAAAAAATACTGGAAGAATATAGGGAAACTTGAGTTACATCCTACTCTCAAAAATTTTAATTGTGTGATATTAGGCAAGTTACTTATTTCTAAGTTTTCTTAGTTTTCTGATGCCTCTGATCTGTAAAGAGGAAAATAATAGTGGTACCTACCTCCTACAATTATTTTAAAGATCAAATGATAAAATGATATTAAAAAATTATCAAACTGACTAGCAAATGGTAAACACTATATAAATTTTGATTATTGTTATTATATCTTTAATTGGATATAATTGTACCATACTTGATAACTCTAAGTTAGGTTTAGATTATTATAAAATAGTAAAGATGACAAGATTAATGATTTCTATGTAGAATAATTTTGAAGAGCATTCAATTGAATCAATGTCATCTAACTGGTAATAAGTTTTTTTAATATTTTTAATATGTGATATTGTAAATATTATTATTGCCTTTCAAAATTTATTTACATTATAATATTTGGAAAAACCACTATATCAGAAATGCTACTTTAAAAATAATAGTAATAACTTTTAAAATCTGAATAGATTATGAATTGTGTTCTTAAAAGAGCAGATAAAATAAAATACTTGAAAACTTAAATATTTAATGGGGCATACTTTATGTTAAAACAGATAATAATAAATTTACTATAATAGAGTTTTCACTGGAAAATTTGGGGCTATCACTTATAAAAATTATAAAAATGTAAAATGGTTTAAAGATGTAACCAATATATTAATATGAGTCATCTATTGCTATATTTGCTGAAATACCAAAATGTGGCTAGTTTTCATTTATACACATGGAACTGAAGTCTGCCTTGCTCTACTCCTCCCATAGGCCCCTACAACCATTCCACTTATTTCTGTTACAAAAGGCAGGGGAATGAATTGGGAACCTTGGTATTAGGAGTCAACACAAATGCATGGAAACGATTTCTGCCCTTTGGAATCCCCATTCACTGATGGGTTGTGCCTCCTAAGTAAGTGTCAGGTTATGCTGTCCCCACTACCTCTGACCTTGCAGACAAATGGAATTTCACTGTCAAGGAATTTGAAGAAGTTCATAGTATTTAAGCCCTATGTTATGACTAGTGAAATTTTGCTATGAAATAAAAATTCTTGGGATGATGATTTATTATTGTTTTGAGTTTTAATTACAGGAATAATAGTATGAATTGTCAAGAATCCAACTGTAGAAAATGGGCATGTGCTGGAGTCTAAGAAATGTTACAGGTGAATATCTGGATATCTATTCCTGAGAAAAGTTTTGGGAATGACCTTAGCATGGTTTAAGGTGGGATCCTCCTGATTCAATTTCCCTATTTTTATTTTAGTTCCTTTCTGAACAGGATATTTCCTCACCTAGCTAATTCTGAGCTTTGCTTTTGAAAACCTGTAACTACATGATTGGCTTTCAGATATGACACAGGCCTGGAATAAAACAGGACTAAGGGAGTTTTTCCTTTTTATGATATATGACATTGTTACAACTATGTCCCTCCTTTTCCTTTTATAACAAATTTCTTTAATCAAGGCAAGTGAGCAATATAAGTTTTATAAGTACAATATTAAGCTTGTTCACTAGCAAGTTGATACCAGAACATCTCTGGGTTACTGTAATAAGATGCAAGTCTAAAAAATCTTAGAATTTCAATTTACGGTCAAACTATATAGGGATGATATTCTCCTAAAAGGAAATTAGATAAAGTAACAAAACAAAAATGTAATGTAAAAGTTTTTTAATTAAATGGAATAGTAAACTTTTCAGAAAGCAACAGGACTGGATTTTTTCATAAAGAACTATATGCATATGCTAAATTTATGGCTATCAAATCTATATAGTATGGAAATTCATGATTTGAGTATGTTTTAGTAATCAGTTCTCAAAATTGGATTAAAGATTTACAGTTAGGGGCAGCTGGGTAGCTCAGTGGATTGAGAACCAGGCCTAGAGATGGGAGGTCCTAGGTTCAAATCTGGCCTCAGACACTTCCCAGCTGTGTGACCCTGGGCAAGTCACTTGACCCCCATTGCCTAGCCCTTACCACTCTTCTGCCTTGGAGCCAATACACAGTATTGACTCCAAGATGGAAGGTAAGGGTTTAAAAAAAAAAAAGATTTACAGTATAGACAATCCTAAAGAAAGTGAAATTATTCTCCCATTTTTTCATTTTACATATTAGACCCTAATAAAAGTTTTTTAAGATTCTTATATCAAGTACAAGGTTTAGGTAAAAACAGAAAAAGCAAGTAGTGTATTAAAAACTGAAATTCTCTGAAGTTTCAGGTTTAGAGGAACACATTTAAGAGGTTGTACTAAATTGTATTACGTCTTGTTACTGGCAAATTTCATCACATTTAATCTGGGAACCTCTACAAGTGATTTGGAACCAGAAAAGCAAAGCCCCCTTCAAAGCTGTCCTAAGAATGAAGCCAGTTCCAGAATGCCCAAGGGAAGATATCCAGGGACCAGACAGGACATCTGGGACTCAAAATGTGCTGATTAAATGTTGGAAATGGATTAATTGGATACAAGGAGACTTGAAGCGAATTGTTATTGATTATAATCTTTACATTGCCTTGGTCTTTTCTTTCAAGGTTTTCATATTTATGTTTATAATTTTCTAGATTGTCTTTGTGACATGTAAATCTCCCTTCTTAAAATTAGCTGATTGTGAGCCCCTAAGTATTTGATATAAATTAAAACCTGATTTTCTAAAAAGTAGAGTCCCCACACTAAGTGCCTTTTCCTTTCCCTCCTTGGAAAGAGGAGGATCTCTCAGGACCCCAAAATTAACCCTTTGCTAATATCTCTCATTTTCTTGAGTTGTTATAGTCCCCAGGCCCAAACCTAACTGCTAAGCATATTTCACCCAATCAAAATGTGCTGGGTGTTGGCATAACAACAGTCCTTTGCATGCATACACTCAAGAAAAACTCTGCTATTGCTCATCTTTTACTGTCAAAACCACAAACCAGGACCACAGGTCAACTCAGACCAACTATGTCAGCTCTGAGCAACAGAAAACACTTGCAGGAACCACATTCCAGCCAACATGGCTATGTTCAGTCACCAAACAAAACTGACTGTCACCCTCTTTGGTACTGGACAAACTGTCTTGTCAATAAGCAAATTTACCATTATTGCAGCTATACTTTCTTTGTCTTGGGTTAGACTTCAGCAAGAGTCTTTTCTTATCATGCCATGACTTATCTTTACCTTTTAACAGAATAAAACTTTGCCCACTTTAAAGCACCTAATAGGTACTTGTGTACCATTTGAATGGGTGGTCTACATAGTATATGATTGTAATGGAATACTATTGCACTATAAGAAATTATAAGCAGGATAATTTCAGGAAAACCTGAGAATTATATGTATTGATGCAAAATGAAGTGAGCAGAATCAAGAGAACAAGAGAGTAGTAATAGCAATATTGTAATAATGATCAACTATGAAGGACTTAGCTACTCTGATCAATACAATGATCCATGATAATTCCAACGTATTCAAGATGAAAAATGCTATACACCTCTGAAGAAAGAATTGATGGACTCTGAATACAGTTTGAAACATATATTTTACTTTCTCTTTCTTGCTGTTTTTTTGTAACGAGGCTAATATGGAAATATATTTTAAGTAACTTCACATGTTGCTTGTTTTCTCAGTGAGTTAGGAGGGTTTGAGAGAAGAGAGTTTGGGACTCAAAATTTAAGGATAAATGTTAATTTTTCATTTTAAAAGTAAAAAATAAAACATGGTAAAACATTTAAGAATCCATAATATGGTATTCATACAAAATGTCCTAGATTTTAGAGTCAGAAAACTTAGTTTGGGGTCCTAGCTGATATTTAAATGACACGATCATAATTTGTCTCATTTATCTTGGCCTCAGTGTCATGTATAAAATGAATGGTTAGGACTAGATGATCTTTTCCAGCTCTAAATCTATGTAAGGAAGGAATGGTAAGCTTCAGGTGTAGAGCGGAGCTCACATATGTGAGGTCTTGTCCTTGAGAGAGGCAGAAAAGACATCTCTAAACTCTTCTTCCCCGACCCTTCTCCAAGGGAGGTGTTCATTCCTGCCAGGAGGAGAGACAATAAATTGGAACCTAATTCCCTCATGGGGGGGGAGGGGGGAAAGCAAAGAGGGAGGAACAGGGAGACAGACAGACAGACAGAGATAGAGACACAGAGAGACAGAAAGAGACAGAGACAGACAGGGACAGAGATAGAGACACAGTCACAGAGACACAGACAGACAGACAGAAAGACAGAGACAGAGATAAAGACAGACAGACCTTGGCCTCAAGAAGCTTGCATTCTTAGGGAAGACAATACATAAAGGAGATTGAAAGGGCACACACTTGGTGTCATGTCAGTATGCCATCAAACAAGCCAATAAGTGGTTTGGAGATTTGGACCCTGCAAAAATAATGTAAAAGTGAGGGACCCAGGGATGGAGTTTAAATTACCTGTGAGAAGGTCTGATTGGAAAGTAATTTAATTTAATTTAATTTGAAGGTAAGGTAATCAAGGCATGGCCATGAAGCAGACCACTACTTTCAAAAGTCTTTTTTTTAATTAACAGATAAAGTACAAATGACTTGGTCTCTCATATTCTTTTCTACCCTCCTACTAATCTGCAAAAGTCTTTATGTTTTTTAAACCATATGTAGGGGGCAATTTCTTATTCACTATTCATTGTCTCAGAACACAAAAGTCTAAAAAAGGAAATTGAGAAGGATATAAAAGTTTTTGCTGAATATCTAGCATTACACCAAGAGATTCTTTCTCCTCTTCAACAAAGATATAAACATATGCATATTTAAATAAATATATGTAAATTTATATAAATTTATATATTTATTATATGGATATGGATATATATACATATTTTTGAGAAACCTCATTATTGTTGTTGAAGAAAATGACCAGTTAATGAGTAAAAGAGTATGATTGAATAACAGTAATGAGAAAGGTGACATGATAGCTATCATCAAGTATTTTTAGAAGTTGTCTCATGGAAGAGGGATTAGATATGTTTTGTTTGGCCCCAGTGGGAAGAATTAGGAGCAACAGGTGGAAGTTGCAAATGGGGTATATTTAGACTTCATATAAGGAAAATCTTACAATTAGAGCTACCCAAGAGTCAAATGGACTGCCACAGGATGTAATGGGTTCCCTACTGCTGGAGGTGAGGCTACTTGCCATTGATATTGTAGAGGGGTTTCTTGGGTGGGTTCATGTTGGACTAGATGGACTCTGAGGTATCTCCTGAAGCTGACATTCTATGAAATAATTCATAAAATGAATAAAAATTCATTAAATGAAAAGAGACAGTGAAAATTTACACAAGATAGTACAATAGCAGAAAAGTGTTGATACTGTCCTTATAAATTTTCTTTTTGAAAAGTGTTTTTATATTACAAATATTTAAAGATTAATCCCACTTCATGAGTACTCTCTTGAAAGAAACAGAACAGTTAAGTAAAATTAATAATATTGTAACTTTGTCTGAAAGCATATACATTTCACATCTGTGGTACTTCCTATCTCTGTATTTTTTTTTATTACAGATCTATTTTTTTCTCCTACTCCCACTTAATTTAAAAATATGCATAATTAAATAAAACAAATTTCCCAAATGGCTATATATAAAACATCTTATTCTGCACCATAAATCCATCACTTTTCTGTAATACCCTGCTAGTGAGTTGGCCTGCTTCAAGTCTCTCCTCACAGCAATCCCTCCTCCATTCGGCCACCAAAGTGATTTTCCAAAGGTATAGGTTGAACCATATTAATCCTTATTAAATAAACTTTAGTGATTCCTTTTACCTCCAGAATCAAATACAAAATCCTTTCTGGCATTTAAAGCCCTTCAGACATAGTTCACTCTCACCTTTTTGGTCTTCTTACAAATACTCTCCAACACATACTTTTTAGATTCCTCAAGCGAGACATTCCATATCTCTCAGAAATAGGAATTTTCTCCTGCTGTCTCCCATACCTGAACTGCTTGCTTTTATCTCTATCTGACTTCCTTAGCTTTCAAGTCCCAATTAACATTCTATCTTCTATAGGAAGACTTCCTTCCCTTCCCTTAATTCTAGGGCCTTCTCTCTCATTTCCTATTTATCCTGTAACAGTATTTTGTAAATTTTTGCTTGTTTCCCCCATTAGGCCATTAGATCCTTGAGGGCAGAAACTGTCTTTTGCTGCTTTTTTGTGTCCCCAAAGCTTAGCATAGCACCTGGTATATCCTAGGTGCTTAATAAATATTTACTGACTGTAAGGGATAATATGTTTCATCATCAATACTCTGGAATTATAAATGGCCAATGTATTGATCATAGGTCTTACAGCTTTCAATGTATTTTGTTTTTATAGTGTTATTATATAAATTGTTCTAATTCTATTCATTTCATTCTTCATCAGTTTATAAAAGTTCTCAAGAGTCTTTATTTTTATAATATTTATAATTATCTTTGGGTTGCTTACTTCACCTTTTGTCAGTTGATATAAATTGCAGAGGCAGTAATCTCTAAAGTTTTAGCAAGCTGTTTTCCAACTACCTCAAACTGCCTTACCATCTGATTTTGAAGTAAGTCAACTTTCCCACCCCCATACTCTTCTTATCACTCCACACGGATTCATATACTATGAAAGCTGGAAGGGAACTTATAGGGCATCTAGTCCAAATTAAATCTAAACAAAAAACCGCTCTATAACATATTTTGACAATGTCCAGCTTGTCCAGTCTTGCCTTACAGTTAGCGGTAGTCTCTCGGTGACTGTCCACCTGAACTTTCTAAACTTCTGAACTTTCTTGGGACAGCTGGATAGCTCAGGGGACAGCTAGGTGGCACAATTAGTATTAGTCAGAGCTCTGGGCCTGGAGTCAGGAAGGGCTGAGTTTAAATCTGGCATCATACATTTACTAGCTGATTGACTCTGGGCAAATTATTTAACCCTGGTTGCTTCAGTTTTCTTATCTGTAAATGAGCTGGAGAAAATTAAATGGCAAACTACTCCAGTATCTTGGCCAATAAACCCCCAGATGGGGGCCAGGAAAGGTCAGACATGATGAAACAATTGAATAAGAATTTTCTAGACAATCATTTTAAAAAAGAATTTGTTTAGCATAATACTCTTAACTTTATCAGTTAACAATCAAAACATATTTATTAAGTGCCTGCTATGGTCCAAGCTCTAGAAATGAAGCAGCTTTAGTATGAATCTGATAATTGTTATTTTCTTGTAAACTCCTTGAGGATATTATAGGACTCCTATAATCTCTGAGTGGCTTAGAGCACTGAAATTTACCTGGGATCCCACTGCCAGTATATGTCAGAGGCTTTACTCCAGTTTTCTCTATTCACTGTCAAAAATGAATCCATAAAAAAGTCAATAATCAGCATAAACTTTACAAAAAAAAATTGTTCTAGATACGAATTTATCTTCTAGAAGCTGGAGTTCAGAGTTTATAGTGTTTCCTCTTCAAGAACATGGAGAGTGGCAGAGGAGGCGGTTCCTAGGATAAATTACATTGTGTCCCTCCCCACCTACACAATTTTTTTTAGAATTAAAATCTGCTAACAATGAGCCTTGAAAAAAAGAGAAGAAAGCCACACAAAGGCAACATGTAGTTAGAGAGGGTGGCTTAGGAAAGAGACATTATCTACAAGCAATTGGTCAGTATTAGGCATGTATTATATACACATGCAAATATAGAGCATCTTATACTTGGGCACCACAGGTTTTTAATTAAACTCCAATCAGCCTCACCACCATTTCGTGCTTCCTTCCTCATCCCTGAAACCATTCAATATTTGTGATTTTCCCCAGAACATATATTGACAGGTAAATTCTGCATCCCAGGTAGATAATATATTTGTACATGTGAAATCAGGTTGAAATGCCAAACATCACAATATTGAATTGGGTTGGATATATCTTCTTTCACAATCAAAATTTCCCAGAAGGGAGTAGCTAGTGGCTCAGTGGATAGAGAAGCAGGCCCAGAGAGTGGAGGTCATAGGTTCAAATCCAGCCTCAGACGTTCCTGAGCTGTGTGACCCTGGGCAAGTCACTTAACCCCCATTGCCTAGCCCTTAACACTTTTCTGCCTTGGAACCAATAAACAGTATTGATTCCAAGACAGAAGGCAAGGGTTTAAAAAGAAGAATCCTAAATCTTATAATTATGAGCTAACTTAACCCTCAGTCCTTTTTTATTATTATATTATTATCATATTTATATAGAACTTAAAAGTACAAAACATTTTCCCTATTAATAATTTACCTCCTAATACTCAAAAATTTCACAACCCCAGTAAGTGGATTGCTATTGTTCCCATTTTATAGAAAAGAACCAAAATACTTGAGGGCAAAGATTGTCCAAGATGAGTTTGAAATACATAATCCTCTCTGTACTCTCCAAATTTCTGCTATAGACTCCAGAAAGAATTTAGAATTAACATTAATCAACCAATATTTGTTAAGTGTTTACTTTGTGTGGGCCACTATTTTGAGCTGGGGACACCAAGACCTTGTCTTTGTTCTCAAGGGTGCTCCCATGTGAATAAGAAAGAAAACACTAGTATTAAAAAGGAAAGGCTCCCTGTAGAACTACTACTGAGAAAAGATTCTCTGCAGAACATGTGAACATGAAAGAAACCTGGGAAGGCAAGAGACAGGGATGAGGAAGGAGAGAATTCTAGGCATGGGGGACAACAGGTTTGGAAATAGTGTCTTAAAAGAAAGACAGGATCTTAGAATACATGGTTATTAGTATGTTGTAAGAAGACTGGAAAGGCAGGAGGATGCCAGATTAGGAAGCTTTAAGAACAATTTTATATTTGATACTGGGGGTGACTGATTAGAGGGATGAGGTGGCTTGACCTATGTTTCTGGGAAGATCCTGTTGGCAGAGTGAAGGTTGGATTGGCATAGGGAGAGACTTGAGGAGGGCCACCCTACCTGCGGGCTATAATAGTAAGTTCAGGTGTGAAGTGATGACAATCAGCACCAAAGGGGAGGCAGTGTTGGAAGAAAGATGGGAGCCTATAGGAGAGAAGTTAAAAATCTAGTTGGGTTATAAATTGGATAAAGTGAATGGGAGCGCCCAGAATAACACTCAAGCTGGTGGATTCTATCTTCATCCAGAGAAGATCCAGGAATTCACATTCATCAACCATTTTGTTATGTGCATATTCATCTAACACCATTTAAGCCTTTATTCCTTTAAAAAGCAACAAGCACAAAAGGAACTTTTATTAGATGAAATATTTGGAAGTATAAACAAAACAGTCCTTGCCCTTGAGGTGTTTACATTTGAAGAAGAGGAAGGGACACTAAGCACAGATATAATCACATCAGATATAGGGCCTCTGGGGCACTCCCTGCTTGGGTGAAATCATTCCAAAATATATGGAAAGCAAACAAGGTAATAAGGGGGAGGGTCCTCACGACCCTGGTTATCAGGCTGGACCTCCCTTTTTCGAGAAATCGCCAATTAGAAAAAAGAAAATGGGGAGGTTTCAAGGCCGACGGAAGGACCTACTAGTAGCAAGGCAATCAAATTGAACTTTCTTTCCTGTGGTCCCGAAGGTTCTAGGGGCCTAGTGGCCGTGCTAAAGTCCCAAAGCGCTCAGAGCAAGTCAAAACGCCCATCAATTAATCTGGGCTCAGGGAACATGCGCAGAAGGCATTAACCGAGCACGGTGAGCGGAAACGGTCTCCAGCAGCCAACATGGCAGCCAGGCTCTGAACCTTCTCCGCCTGCGCCCCAACAGCCTCTTTCCTCTAGTCTCGATCCCAGTAGGCCCCTCCCCCCTCGGAGCTCAACCTGCCGGACGAGTTGGCCTCTTTTGCGCACGCGCACCACAGGCAGTCCCGTGAGCCTCCCGGACTCCCCAGAGCAGCGGCGAAGTGGCCTTTGCAGCCACCGTCGCAGTAGCCGCTGAGAGAGTTGGGGACGGCGGGCTCGCACTGCCTGCGCGGCAGGGCAGCCAAGTGAGCTCGAGGCATCCGGGGCCTTGACGGGAGGCCTGGAGGGGGAAATCGCTGTGGGGGAGGGGGACCATGGTCCAGTGCCAGGGCCGGTGACGGCGGGGCGGAGCGGAGTAGAGCAGCCCGGGACTGTGAGCACGTCTCTTACTGGGGGCCTCGCCTTCCTCCTCCTGCCATCGCCGCCGCCGCTGGCCGCGATCATGTCCGGCCGCCGTTGCGCTGGCGGGGGAGGACCCGGCGCGGGCGCGGCCTCAGCTGGGGAGGCCGTGGAGCCCGCGACCCGGGAGTTGTTCGAGGCTTGTCGGAACGGGGATGTGGAGCGCGTCAAAAAGTTGGTGACCCCGGAGAAGGTGAACAGCCGAGACACGGCGGGCAGGAAGTCCACTCCCCTCCATTTCGCCGCAGGTAACCAACTTAGGGGGCAGCGGCCGGCCGGAAATGGAGCGCACACACCCCGGGCCCAGGGTCGTCTGAGAGAATGCACCCCCCCTCCCCACAGCGCCCCTGCCTCTGTCGGAATCTCCGGGTCGAACCCTAGGTCCCCTGTTCCCAGAGCTGGGGGAGTGGGAAGTTGCTGGCCCTTTGGCCCCACCCACTTGTTTAGGTGGCGTTTTGTTTGTTTTTAACCTCCCAAATTCATCACTTGATTTCCAGTCCTGATTAAAAAAAAAAACAAACGACTTTGGTGCAGACTATTGGCCACCTTATTCACGGTTTGTTTTTAAGTCAGAGAGACAACTGATCCCCTCCCCCTCATCCCCAAATATGTTCCCTCACGTCCTACCCGAAATTTCTACCATTAACTCTTTGGGTTAAGGCACTAAAGGCCTCAGTTCCAACGCAAATGCTGATGAAAGGGGGAGGAAGGAGGTAACAACCGTCTGCGTTTATAGGGAAGATAAGACAATTCACCAAGCATTTATTACACAAATAAGTATAAAATAAATTAGGTAAATTTAAAGGAGAAGATCCATCAGAGCTATTAGAAAATTGAGGGCCAAGTTACTTAAGGGGGGAGGGGGAAAGAAGAGAGTACACAGTTTAGCAGATTTGCTGGCATACTTTTGGTTTTGTCTCATTAGACACTGGATTTCTACATTTTAATAGGGGAGAGAGAGTCAGAAAAGGGCCTAGCTTGATTAGTGATGAGACAGATTTTGCACAATTTAGTACATATACTTGAGGATTTTCTTTTGGAAAGTTCACACATTTCATTTAAAGCTTACAATAATTTTTTCATTTTTTTTTTACTTAATTTTTTTCAGTGAACAAATATCAGGTTTCACTCACCGACACCCTTTTTAAAAATCCTCTTACTATAGCCTAGGGAAGAAAGGGTAGTTTGGGAATGACAGAAGCAGAGAGGGAAGGGGTAGAAAAATCTAGGTGAGAGAACAAGCACTGAGACTTAATGTCCTTAATTTATACAATTTTGTCTAGGTCTTTTTTAATGAATGCTGCCTTTGACATGCACAGCATTGCAAACTCCTATTAGGTAGTGTGGGTTACAGCAAAACTAACTGCTTCCTGACTTGGGAAAATGTAACAAATTGATTAATAATGTAAAAATAAGATTATTTAGATTCCACTCAGTCTGTGAGAAAGGAAAGGGTTTAGTGAAAGCCTTTGAAGATGAATAAAAATGTAATCTAGATGTCTGGAGTTAGGTTGGTTCAACCTCCCCCCTTTTCCAGAGACCTCCTGTTCCCTCATCTATTTCTCTACCCTTAAACTTGCCTCTTCTTAGCCTTCAATTAATCTAAATAGGATTAGAACTATCCTTAGTTTTTAAATAATTAATACATTTTGTACATTTTTTTCTTCTCTCCACTGGGGAGAGTAATTCTGTAACCTCCATTTTATAAATTATGTAATATCAACATTGATATTTGTAAATAACTGTGTTGGAATCTTAACGTGGATGGTTCTCTGTAACAAGATACAATAAGTATGTGTGAATACATACACACATACATACATATGCATATAATACTTTTGCTTATATTTTGTAAGAAGATAGGAGGATTTTGAGTAAGTTGCTTACCTATAAGTTAGACTTTATACAGAACAAGTGACTTCAAATTTTTCTGTATCCACCAACAAGTATATATGAAGTACCTACCATGTGCCTGGCACTATACTTTGCACTGGGGATATTAAGGAAAACAAAGCAGTTCTCTGTCCTCAAGTAGCTTGCATTTGGTAGGAAATAACATATAAGTAAATACAGGGTAATTGGGGACTTTGGAAAGTAATTGAGGGGATTAAGAAATAACTTTTAGAAGATGGAACTTGAACTGATCTTTGAAATAAGATTGGTATTCTAAGAGTCAGAGGTAAGGAAGGGGGTACATGGCAGGGAGGGGAGCAGCCTATGCAAAGGTATGGAAGTTGAGATCACAGATACCGTTTTGATCTTTGTATCCCCAGTACTTATCATAGTACACAGTAAGTGCTTAATAAATTTTGATTTAATACCTTTTGATCCATTTGTCCTTTGTGAGGAACAGCAAATAAACTAGTTTGACTAGACGAGTTTGTAGAGTAATGTGTATTAAATTCGGAAAGGTAAAGATCTGTAAAGATCTTTAAATGCCAAACAGAGAAGTGTATATTTTATTCTAAAGGCAATAGGGAGCTACTGGAGCTTTTTTTAGCTATTAAGCCAACTGTGCTTTGAATAAGATCAATTTGGCAGCTGTTTGGAGGATGGATTAGAGAGGGAGAGACTTGAGTAGGGGATATCAGTTTGGAGGCTATTGTATTCCAGATAGAAGTAATAAGGGAACTGGGTGAGAAAGATAAGGAGAGAGATTTGAGAGATATACTTGGTAAGAGAGTTTGAGTTCAGTACTTCAAAGATGTGAACCTGTATAACTAAAAGGATTGTGATCCTCTGGTAGAAATAGGAAAGTTCCAAGGAGAAGTAGCTTTGGAGAGAAAGTTGAGGAGAAAGATGAGTTCTGTTTTAGGTCTTTGGATCTATGAAACATCAAGTTGGTAATGTGGTTTTAGCACTCAGGAGAAAGACTATAGCTGGATATGTGTATCTAGATATGGATACGATAGATGAAACTGTCATGAAATCACTAAAAGAGACAAATATAGAGAGTGAAAGAACTTCATTTTCCTTAGATTCTGGAATGACCAAATAATTACATAAAAGTTATTGGGTTTATCCCCCCCCCCCTCCCCAACATACACATAGTGGTAACATGGTAAGTAGTATATATAAGGCCAAAAAGATATTTGAAAAATTCTAGTTTCAAAAACTGGGAGGAAATAATAAACTGAGAAGTTATGCAAGAATTAACTTTTTGTCTGAATTTTCACTTTGTTGGCTTTTTGTAAACAGGAAACTTCAAAATCTATTAAGTCACATACTTTTAGCTAGTGTCATATGTTGAGTCCTTTTTTATGGAAAAAACATCAATAGAATTGAGTTTTCTAATTAGGTACCAGATTATCATTTTATACATTTATTATTTTCATTATTTATCCCAAACTATCATTTTCTCTACAACAATTGCCAAGTGTCAGCTCAATTTTAATTTTATCTCTCCTAATGATCTTCCAGAGTTAATTAAATGATATATTTTATCTCATTAAAATGAGATATTTGCAAAATGCATTGCCAACCTAAAAGCACTATATAAATCCTATCCATCTATTATTATGGGTGAGGGAGTTTTGCCAAATTAACTAATATATCAAAAAATTCTGGTGAGATATGATGTTCTACATTCACCCCACAAAAAAAAACTCTTTAAATATTTCGGTGCGTATATATATTTATGTGTATTGGACTTTTTTTTAATTGATTTTCCAGAGGATTATGCCTAGCAGTAAATTCTCTAGGTCAGAGGGCCCAGACATTTTAATAACTCTTCAAATAACTTCATATTTGGTTCCTAGAATGGCTTAACTAGTTGATGATTACACCATCCTGAATAGTACTCTTTTTTTTTCCTCATCCTAATAGTGCCCTTGACAGAACCATGACATATATGCTGTTACTTGTCCTTGCATTTCTGAATATATCTTTGTGTCCCAACATTTATATCTTTGGGCAACTAATGTTTTTATTCATTACTAGAATTGTTTCCCTTTGAATTTTTTATTGAGAGTTTTTCCTTACTCTTGTGCTAACAGGTTCCTTCATAGAATAGATATCCATGAGTTTCTATTGAGTTTTCCATTGGACCCTGCTTTCCCTAACTGTGGGATGAAGGTCATTCCCAGTGGTTCCATCACAGACTCTAGGAGGTAGTCCTTTATTCTCTTCAGGGTTCAGTTAACAAGAATTTATTAAGCCAGTGCTGAGTACTAGGGAATCAAAAGAAAGATTTAAAAAAAAAATCCTGGTCTCAAGGAGCTCACAATCTAGTAGGAAAGATAACATGCAAAAAAAACTACGTAGAGCTATATTACAAGATAAATTGGAAGTAATCAGTAGAGGAAAGGTACTAGCATTAAGGGGAAATAAAGAAAGACTTCTTGCAGAAGATAGTATTTTAGATGAGATGTGAGAGGAAGCCAGGGAAGATAGGAGATAGACATGAAGAGAGGAAAGAGTTTCAGGCATGAATAGAAAGTGAAGATCCCAAAATGTTAGAATGAGTATTGTCTAGTTCAAGAAATAGCAAGGAGACTCATGTCACCTAATTACAGAATGTGGGGATGAGAGATAGGCAAAAGTAAGATTCCCCTCCAGCAACTAGTTCTTCTCTGGTAGAATAAGATTATATATAATTTTTTTTTCCCTTTGTTGGTTCCTTCACCTTTTGAAAGCTGAAATTATTAAGGCAAATCAGAAAGTTACTGAGTACTTTCCTTTTGGCAAAGATTACTGCAGTAGATGACTAAATATTTTAAATTCCACATCATCAGTATTTTATGTCCTTTATACTAGGCTGTGATGTTTCCAGAACTGTTTCTTCTTTTTGTCCAGAGAATCTCATATATAGCCTACATTGCTGTTACTCTTTCCATTGACCTTAACTAAGATGCTGACCTCCATGCTCTGCTTTCTAAATTTTCTCACCTGAATATTCCTTCTTGCTATACTATGCTACCTCACTTTTCCTTTAAGTGACCATTTCTTTTGAATAAGGTATATATATTGAAAACCATATTCCAATCAAAGATTTTATTCCACCAAATCTCAGTGATACCTATGTAGTAATTTGCCTCCTTATGTTAAGATCTCTAGTTCAACTTGCTTGTTATATATACTTTGGGCATTTATGTATAGACATTTGAGGCCGTAGGTCAGTGATGGTGAAACTTAAGAGATGAAGTGCTGGGCCCCCCCCCCCACATGCTGGATATGCCCTATCCTTCCCTCCCCCCTTACCCCTCACAGAGGAGGGAGAAAGCGTTCCCATTGAGCTGCTGAGCAGAGGGATATGAGATATGAAAAAAAATGTCATCAGGTGAGGTAGGGAGGGGCAAGGGAGCAGCTCAACCTGAGGCTTTCTGCCTTTCTAGTAATGAACTCTGGGGCAGGGGTGGGAGGTGGGGGTGGAGTGAGAGGGAGGGTGGCCAAGTACCCTCAGAGACTATGTTACTTGCCATCTTTGGCACCCGTGGCATAGGTTTGCCATCACTGCCTTAGGTTTTACAACTGGATACTTCTTGGATTTTGCTTTCTGGGAACTTCTGGATGTCTCCATTGCTAGTTTTTTTTTTCATTGTAATTGCTCCTTTATCTAGTTTGGTGTATGTACACAGATAGTTGTATTCTTCCCCAACACATTTTAGTTTTAAACTTTAAAAATTAAATTTCCAAGACACTCAGAAAATATATTCTTATTAGCATGTGTTAGTTATGCTCCATTCTTGATCAGGACAATTGGCATCCCTGGATTTTAAGCCTTCATCTGGCAATTGAAATTCTATCCTTAGATATTATATTCTTTGAATCTTCTTTCCCCTTCAGACTTTGTAGCCCATAAAGAACTAGATTAATATTATTGTATATATTAGGAGAAGATATACTTAATTCCCCTTTCAAAAGTTTGATTCTAAAATTAATAAGTACTGATAAACCATGGTTTTCTTTTGGAGTGTCTTTATTCAGGTAGAAATAAGGAGATCAGTCTTCTAGTCTTTGAATGTCCAGAATTATTTCAAACCTGGAATTAAGAAAGAAAGAAAAATAGAGACAGTACCTCTTTAAAAGTATCTAAAGGGCTGAAGAAGACTCAATCAACTGATATGCAGTGGTTCCTTATAATTTTTTAACCATTGACTGTTAGATTATAAGCTTCTTGAGGTTTCCTTTGCCTCTTTTTGTGTCTCCAATAATTAGCATAATGCTTCTCACAGAAGGTACTGATTGGTTGTGTAAAAAGAAAGGGAAAGGATCCAATTCAAGGGCCAATCTTTTCAAGTAAACTCAGGGTGACAGGTGGCAGAAGAGAAGAAAGAAGTGTGGACAGAAGGAAAAGGAAGACTAGATGAAAGAGCATTTATCAAGCACTTAGTATGGGGAAAGCACTATGATGTACAAACAGAAAAGCAAGACAGACCACATTTTGATAGGGAAGACAACACATGGGAGTCTTCAGCTGAAAGTCAAATGGGAAGGTCCACTAGTTCTTAGGGTTCATCTTTCTTAGCATCACTTCTATTGATAAAACAGTATTTGTTTCTGAGTTGAATAATCTGAAAGCATCATGGACATTGGTGGTGAGAACATTCTTTTCTGAGTCTTTAGTAGATGTGGCTTGGAGAGAGGAGTGGAACATGTCTTGATGTACTATAGCTCCTGCAAGATAAGTTTCCACAAAGATTATTCCCTTGTATGGTGGCAATGGGCTAGAGGGTGGGGGGATAGGGGAAGATTGATATTATTCTCCCAATTCTTGGACATAGCATTAGGGTCTTCTACACTGGGTCTTAAGGAAGGTGGTGCCAGTGGTTTGATTTGCCTGGCACATGATGTTCCCATTTCTTACTTGAGAGTCTTTGCTGCCTTTTCCAGAAGTCCAGTGAGCCATGGACTAATCTCTTAGTACAGTGTTGACCTGGATGAGGAAGACCTTAGAGATTAATGATTTTGTCATTCTTTATAAAAAAGAGAAAATGGAGGGTTTTCTCAACTATCTAATTTGGTACCTCAGTTGACCTGCAGAGCACCATCTTCCACTTCAGTGATTCACTACTTTGATAAATGCTACCTAATCCCTTAAGAAAGAAGAGGTAACAGTGTTAGAGCTGTGAGATGAAATGAGCAATAGGAACAGAGCCCTATAAGAATAAATAAATACTAGAGCAGCTTTCTGAACTTAATAAGCCTTCTGTTTTTATTGTACCAAAGCTTAAGCATGGGAAATTTGGGGGAGGGGAGCCACATGTCCCAACCTACTTTCCCAGCCTTTTCACATGTTGTTCCTCTTTATGAACTGTAAGATCCAATATAGCCTTCTTACTGTTCCTAATACACAGCCCTCCATTTACCATCTCCATACCTTTGTGTTGGTTGTTCTCCATGTCTGGTATGCATTTTCCCCTCACTTCCGTTTCTTAGAATCCCTGGTTGCCTTTTAGACTTAGCTCAAGTGATGCCTTCTACATGAACCTTCTCCTGAACCTCTTATTCTTAGTATCCCACCTCTTACTTTTTATTTATGCTTATATAATAAGACTGTACATGTTTCTTCCAATAGAGTATAAGCTCCTAGAGGACAGAAACTGTTTTACATTTGTCATTGTATTTTCCCAGAGTCTGGTTATGAATAAATGCTTCTTGGTTGAAACTTCAAAAGCTCTAAGGCTTTTCCTCATATTCACTGTTAGTCCACATAGGCAAATAAAGATACCATCTGAGCAAACACTCAGCATCCTTATATAAGTGGTCTTAAGGTAGTCTGAACATAACTACCAAAGAAAACATCAAACTATCTTAGTTTTACTTCATATTTCTGTGGGTTTAGAGATATCCCTTAGTACCTTCCTGAGAAACAGATTCTAGAGATTTGGATCTTATTTTTTTAATTATTCTCATTTCTGGAGACATCTCAAAACATATCCTTTAACTTTCTATTAGGCTCCATTCACTGATTTTTCTCTCCTAGATTGATAAAAGATAAAACTGTCAGAACCCCAGAGAACCTTTAGCTAGAGCAGTGATGGTGAACCTTTTAGAGACTGAGTGCCCAAACTGAAACCCTCACTCCTCGTGTGCCCATCTGCTGGGCATGGGAGAAATGTCCTCAGGTGGGTGTGTAGAGGGAAGAGGAAGCAGCCCCCTCTGACACACTCCAGCATGTGTGCCATTGGCTTGCCAACGTGGAGCTAGAGTCTCAGAATAGCTTCTGTGTTCCAAATTCATGTGCCATAGTCCTCCTAACTTGATTCCCAAAAGGGTATCAATCTTTCCCTTTGTAATCTCTAAACTAATCTTAGCCATTCTTTGGAAGCTATCAGAAAAATACACATTCCCAGAAATAGAAAATATTTTTATTTTAGTGTGGTGTTCTCCATATGAATCTGTTCACTTTTCTGTCAAAGTCCATTGGTTCTACTTTTTCCACATTCCCAGTTGCACCTTTGAGACACCAGCCTAGACAGTATATTTTCTTTTATGAGTGTATTTTGGGTGGAAAAGGCCTCAGTACCTTCAACAAGACCCCTTCATTTTGTAGGTAGGGAAAATGAATTCAAAACAGTGAAGAGATTTGCTCACGGTCACACAGGAAGGGAATGACAGTTCCCAAATCTCAACCCCAGTGATCTGACCCCAAATACAGCACTCTTCCTTTTACACCTTATTAGTTTTAATTTTTACTGTCTTAAAAATTTGTTCTCATACTGGTGAATTCTACTTATTATTTTGTCAACATGGATATATGCGTTGACCATTGTTGTTCCGCAGATTTCCCTCTTTCATGACTTCATGCTCAAGAATAAGGAAGAGGGAATCTAGACTTTTTGATATACTTTATTAATCCACATATCTTCAGCCAGCACTGGAACTATAGCTAAAATGTCCAACTTCTCTCAGAAATAAAGAATTTCATATTCTGCCCTCTCTATTCTGCTCATAGATATTAGTCCTTTCTCTTTTCTCCCCACATATCATTCTTATGAGCTGCCCCACCTCTGTTTTTGTTTATCCTTTATTGTAACATTATTGGCATAGTCTGGCACATATCTAATCCAGTTTCATAAAATAAACTCATCCGGGTTACTACAACTTAGTCCTTGCTAGTTTGTCCTTTCTGTGGCCTCATAGAGGACCTCCTGTTCCTTTCTGCCAGTGTTGAGGAATCTAACTGGAGTCTGTTTAAAGTATTATTCCTGTATTGAACATGTAGTTATTGATATAGTGTTTGTGAAAACAGTCTGGCTAGACAATTCTAAAGATTAAACTTGGTATTTTGGTTATTTTGGTTTGAGGCCAATAGAATAGGATTTCTGGGCCTGAAATTCTAGAGAAATTAGAAATAGGAAAGAATCTAATTTCATTGGTGTAGATAAGTCCTTTTCTCACTGATGGAATTATTCAAGTGATCTAACTTAGAGACTGAGTTACCAAGGGCATTAAGGTTGAGATACTTCATAGTCACATAGCAATTGTGTATCATACACGGCTTGAACACAGATCTTTCTGACTCCAAAGCCAGCCTACTATCCAGTCACACTATTCTGATTCCCAAAACTAGAGCTGTCAAGGTCAATTTATAAGTGGTATAGAGATCCATCCTTGGACCTAAACCAATTGTTGCCTAATACCCACACACCCCAGCTCCTGGCTTCTGCCACTTGCAAGTTTTTCTTTAATCCTTTGGCTCTCCTAGCATATGGGTTTCTCTTACTCCCAAGGTTGGAACCTTGATGAAGGAGCAATAGTCACTTTAGAAAGAATTATTTTGACTACCCATAGACATGTTTCAAAGGTACTTAGGAATATCATCTTGAACTCAATCAGAACTTATAGGGGAAGGGTAGGTGGCTCAGTGGATTGAGAGCCAGGCCTAGAGATAGGAGGTCCTAGGTTCATATTTGGCCTCAGATGCTAACTGTGTGACCCTGGGCAAGTCACTTACCATTACCGCCTAGCCCTTACTGCTCTTCTGCCTTAGAACTAATACACATATTGATTCCAAGGCAGAAGGTAAGGGTTTAAAAATCAAACAAACAAACTTAAGGGTGACCTATTATAATCTAGGTGTTGAGAATGCAGAACTTTTTTTAAATGGCTCCTTTCCTCAGGGTCCAAAACAGAATACATTATCTTTTACCCTTGATCTTTCCCTCTTTCAAACTGGCATTTCTTTTGAGGGTGCCACCACCCTTCCAGTAACCCAAGTCTCGGCCTCAGTGTCATTCTTGATTCCTCACTGTCTACGTTCTACATATCCAGTAAAATTTGCTAGATATCATTTGCTAGAATTTATCACTTCTACTGCCACATCTCTTGCATCCGTCCTCCTTTCTACTTATGTAGCCACTTCTGTAGTTCAGTCCCTCAGCACCTTTTACCTGAGACATTGCAATAACTTCTTCATTTATCTAACTGATTCAACTCTCTGTCTACTTCAACCATCCTCCACATAGCTAGTGAAATGATCTTCCCAAAGTCACAAGTCTGACATCCTTTTCAGCAAACTCTAGTGGCTCTCTATTATTTCTAGGATTAAATGTATACACCTATTTTTTGGCATTTAAAAGCCTTCCTTCACAATTTGATCCCAACTGACATAATCTGAGATCCAGCTGCTTTACTCTTGTTCATATACAACACTATCTCTTATCTGTACATTTTTATTGACTGTCATGGGCTTTTAGAATACACTTAAATTCATGTCATAGAATCTCTGGTTATCTTCAAGGTTAAGTTCTGGCAACCACCTTTTACATTTAACCTTTCTAGATTGTATTACTTATTAGTGCCTTCCTCCCAAAAGCACTAGACTATAATAGACTTAAGGGCAGGGACTATTTAACTTTTGTCTTTGTATCCACAGTGCCAGGAACATAGTATGCTCTTAAATATTTCTTGTCAGAGTGGCACCATCACCTCTCCTACTTACTTTTCTCCTAAATCAGTAATAGTTATTTCCATGCTATACTAATCTTTGACTTATTTCACAGTTATCTAATTAGGAAACTTAAAAATCAGGTAAGAGGGTATAAAAATCTGAGCTAAAAAATAAAAATAAAAATCTGAGCATTGTTAATTGCTATACATTTCAGTCTTTAGCCACAATTCATATTTTTTTCTTCCTCTCTACTTAGAATCCTTCCTTCTAGACATAATCCTGGTACTATCTCTTTTTTTTTTTAATTTGGTCAATTTCAAACATTATTCCTTGGTTACAAAAATCATATTTTATTCCTCCTTCCCCTCTCCCCTCCCTTCCCATTGCCGACGCACAATTCCACTGGGTGTTACATGTGTCCTTGATCAGAACCTATTTCCATGCTGTTGATGTTTGCACTAGGATGTTCCTTTAGTGTCTATATCCCCAATCATAACCCCCTCGACCTATGTAATCAAGCAGTTGTTTTTCTTCGGTGTTTTTACTCCCACTGTGTTTCCTCTGGATGTGGATAGTGGTTTTCCTTGTAGGTTCCTCCAAATTGTTCAGGGTCACTGCATTGCCACTCTAATGGAGAAGTCCATTACATTCAATTGTACCACAGTGTGTCAGACTCTGTGTACAATGTTCTTCTGGTTCTGCTCCTTTCGCTCAGCATCACTTCCTAGAGGTTGTTCCAGTTCCCATGGAATTCCTCCACTTTATTATACTTTTGAGCACAATGGTATTCCATTACCAACATATACCACAGTTTGTTCAGCCATTCCCCAATTGAAGGGCATCCCCTCATTTTCCAATTTTTTGCCACCACAAAGTGCAGCTATGAATATTCTTGTACATGTATTTTTCCTTATCTCTTTGGCAGCACCAATCCTTCTAGATTTTCCCATTTGTTAATATTCTTTCTTATAGTTTTGTATTTATTTTATATCAACTTGTAATTACTTGTGTACAAGATGGCCTCATCCCCTTTCCACCTCATAGCCCCAATATAATGTAAATTCCTTGGGGACTAAGACTGATTCATTTTTTGCACATAGGTATTTCATAAATGTTTGTTGAAATGAAACTTACAACACTGATTTTTATAATACCTAAAGAGAGTAAGTTTAGTAAGTATCTACCTCTCCATTGGGCCCCATTATATATGAGGTCTAAATGTTTCAAAATTGCTAAAATAAAGCTCATCAATGGTAACAAAAACTGGTGCTTTTTTTACATGTATTTGATTTGTTTTCTGCTTGTGATTTTCAAAAAAAATCTTAGTGATCACATTTCCCCAAAATAAATCATTTTTTTTTCTCTTAAAAGGTGTTAGACCAAATGAGTCTTTAGATATATTTTCTAAAAGATTTTTTTGACTATTTCTGAAGGTCACTTAGAATGTTCAGAATTTAAACTTGTCATTATATTCCAATGACCTCACGAAAAGTAATATTATTGCATTATAAATTATGTCATTGAAATAACTTCTAACTAAATAAAATTTTCCTAATTTTTCTCATTAGCCTTCCATATCTGTAATCAGTCACTTATAGGTACAAGAAAAATAGCTAAGGCTTGCTTTATGCCTTAGAATGCACTTTCCATGTATCATTCTGTTGTATGTATAAGATTCCTTTTGGAGCAAATGAAGGAAATGTTATCCCAGTTTTACAAATGAGTCTCCAAAGAAGCTAACTTACTTGCCCAAAGTTACAGATAGAATAATTAACCTGATGTTTTAAAGGGTTACTGAGGATCAAGGGAGCTAATTTAGTTTTTCAACAAGCAGTAGCTATTAAGTTCCTGCAATCAAATGTGCCAGTATCTTAATCTCCCCTATTAGAAAATGAGGAATTATCTGTTTTCTTTTGGTATGCCCAGCTCATCTATGCTTCCTTTTGAATTTCCATTTGTTTCCATTTTTAAAAAATGTTTCAGTGGTCTCATTTTAATATCACTATTGCCAACCTTTACTCCCATATTATCACCACCACCATCCTCCATTTAAACAGAGAGAAAGAAGCCTATTTAGCATAATCAAGTAAAAACAGTGGCTCTGTCCAAAAATGTACGATTTTATACCTTTATGCTCTTCTCTTGTCTGTCAGGAAGTAGGTAATATGCTTCATCATGGGTTCTCTAGAGACATGATTGGCCTTTGCATTGGTCAGAGTTCTTATATCTTTCAGAATTTCTCTTTACAATGTTGCTGTCCTTATATAAATTGTTCTCCTACTTCTGTTCACTGCACTCTTTCAGCTCATACTAAGATTCTCAGCACTTATCTGTCTCATTTCTTCCAATGTTCTATTGTGTTCACTTATCACAATTTGTTCAGTCAATCCCCACTTGTCTTAAGAGGCAATCTAAGGTACTCCTTTAGATTCTAGTTTTTTGTTCCTCCCCTTTTCACTGGAAGCCAGCATCTTCCTCCCTCATAATTCCACCTCTCCTCTATATCTTGCTTATTTCCTATTTTCCTGTATTTCTACACCAAACTCTTCATATGTGTCTGTTCTATCCTCATTTGCCTGTTTCAGATAAATGAGGTTCTTCTGATGTGCACCCCATCTTCCCTGTTTGTATATACTACTTCTGACATACCCTACCACAGGAAAAATAGTAAGTTCCTCTTCCTCCTTTCTAAACTATTGTATTCCATTTGCTCTCCCTTTTCTTTTTCACCCTTCAAATCCTCAAGAGCAGAGCCAATCCTACCTTCAAATTACTGGGTTTTTTATTTAACTTTCGGTACCCTTCAAAGGCATTAATATTCTTGGACACCTGTCCTCTTTTTTAGCACTATATCATTACACAGTTCCTTCCAGTTGCACAAATATATTCATCTTCAGATTCTCATGTTTGTATTTCAAAGTTACTACCTACCTTTGGTGTTTTAATCAGAAATACTTAAAAGTCTTTAATTACTCCAGAGATCTATTTTTTCCCCTGTAGGAATAAACTCATCTTTAAGCTTAAGTAATTTTTAGTAATAAAACTTATCTTTTGCTTTTTGGAATATTTTATTCTGAGATCTCTCATTTTTAATTGAAGCTTTCAGGTCTTATGTGATGCTAACTTTAGTTCCTTGGTATTTTAACTGCTTTTTTCTAGACCCTTGTTTTGTTATGTTGTAGGGTTTTCTTTTTTTTCTTTTAACGAGAGTTCTGGATTTTTACTGATACTTTCCCTTTTGGATCCCCTCATCCCCAGAGGTGATCCGTGAATTCTTACGATTTTCACTCTTGCCCTGTGCTTCTGAAAAATGTAAGCAGTTTTCATTTATAATTTCTTGAAATACAATGTCTGAGTTTTTTTCAAAATCTTTTTTCCAAGAAATCCATTTATTCTTTAATTTCCTGTTGACCTGTTTGCCTAGTCAATTGTTTTAGTATCAAGTATCTTACATTTTCTTTTTTTCCAGTTTTGATTTTATTCTAATATTTTTTACTGTCTTTTGCAGACATGTGTCACATCTTATCCGTCCCACATGAGATAACCGTCCTTCATGCCACAGCAAACACCTTTATATGCATAAGTGATTCTTTTCCATCACATTTTCTCCATCACATTGCTTCCTCTATCTTCACCACTTTTTCACACATCTTCATTCTTTCCCTACCTGCTAGCTGTTTCCATACTGCCAACAAACATGCCTATAGATCTTCCCCATTCTCAAAAAAAAACTCATTTTATCCATCTGTTCTCCATTAACTATTATGCTTCTCTTTTGTGGCTAAATTCCCTGAGAATGCCATCTGGTTTTCCTTTCCTGTTAGCCTCTTAACTTTCTCCAGGCTAGTTTCTTACCTCTTATTCAACTGAAAATGATCTCCAAAGTTATGGCCTTTTCTCAATCTTCCTCAGAATTTCTTGACCTTTTCCCAACCTTTGACACTATTAATCACCTCCTTCATACTTCTCTAGGTTTTTATGATACCACTCTCTCCTGGATCTCTTTCTACTTGATTGTTCTTTTCTCTGTCTCCCTTGCAGGATCTTCATCCAGGTCAAGCTTGCTAATTGGATGTCTGACAGGTCTCTGTCTTGGACTTTCTTCTCTTCTCCCTGTATACTATTTCATTTGGCAATCTCTTTAAGTTCTCATGGAATTAACTTCCCTATTGCTGAGTATACCACCTTCTTCCCAGTTTCTCAGGCCCAAAACTCATGTGTCATCCTTGACTCTCCATTGTCTCTCACAACCAATATCCTACCTATTTTCTACCTTTATCTTCATGATATCTAGCATATGGCCCTTCTCTCCTCTGACACTACCCCAATCCAAACCTTTATCACTTCATTTGTGGGCTATTACAATAGCCTCCTGATCAGTCTCCCTACCATAAGTCTCTCTATCCTTAAATCACCTGTCAAAGTGATCTTCCCAAAACACAGGTCTGACCTTGTCACCCCTACTCAATTCCAGGTAATCCTCATTATCTCCATGAGCAAATATAAAATCTTCTGTTTGGACTTTTACTTCATATCTTTCCAGTTGTCTTATAATTTACCCCCCTCGTCCTGTCCTGCAATGTATTTCCCAGTACAGTGACATTGACTTGGCTGATTGTTTCTCTAAAAAGACATTCCATCTTCTGACTCCCAGAATTTTAACTAACTGTACCTCATTTCTGGAATACTTTTCTTCCTCATCTTTGCCTCCTGTTTTCTTTTAAGTCACAGCTAAAATTCCACCTTCTTCTCTGGAAAATGTTTCCCGATTCCCCTTAATGCTAGCACCTTCCCTCTGATATTTTTTTTCTAATTTATCCTGTATACATCTTGTTTATGCATAGACATTTGCATGTTGTCTCTTCCATTAGACTGAGCCCCTATAGGGCAGAGACTATCTTTCCTTTCTCTTTTTGTATCCCCATTGCTTATTAGCACAGTGTCTGGCACATAGTAGATAATAAATACTGGTTGATTAACTGACTTCCTCTTCTCAGGTGCTTATTCCTTCCATTTTTTTTAGTCTACTTGTGATTATAATGTAGTTAATATCTTTTGAGGGCTATCTAGATTTGCAGTGATTTTTTTATCAGTATATTTTATCAGTATAAAATGTTTTCATTGATTTATTCATCTCTCCAGCTTTAATTTCTGAATTGAGAATTTGTGAAAAGGTCAGACTCTACTCTTTGCTGAGCTTTTAGATGAAGTGTTCAGCCTTCTTTGGTCTTGTCCCTGGGAGCTGAGCTCTACCTCCTGAGGATGGTCGTCTTCAGTCTTTGAGCTTTAAAATTCTAGATCTTAAGGATGTTTTCTAGTAACTCAGGAAAGAATATTAGGAACCCTCAGAAGAGCCCTTGGGCCTGGTATACTTTGGTATGAACCTATTCTCCTCTTAAGATTCTTTTAAAATTTCTGTCCCAAGAGTTTTCTGATCTCTGGGGCTTTCTGAGAGCAGCTTGCTACCTCTACATAGAGAGTATTACAGGCTCCATATCCATGTTCCTCATTGTCTCCAGTCACATATTAGAAATCTGGGTTGATGCTTGCTTTTATAAGGGTAAGTGGAAAGATGGATAGAGCTGTTCCTTATCTATCAATTTCTTAGGCAGTTCAGGAATAGGAGAAATTGCTTACTGTATTTTCTCATTGAATTTCTTGATCATAATTCTGTTTTATAAGCATTTCAGAATTTTGCTAAAGTAGGTCTATGGGAACTGGGCAAAATGTCTCATTCGGGCAGTTATTTTGGCAAGAAGTCAAAAGTGGTTATTTTTTTAAACTATGTTGACATAAGTGTTAAAAGTAAGTCAGTAGGGGGCAGCTGGGTAGCTCAGTGGATTGAGAGCTAGGCCTAGAGATGGGAGGTCCTAGGTTCAAATCTAGCCTCAGACACTTCCCAGTTGTGTGACCCTGGGCAAGTCACTTGACCCCCATTGCCTAGCCCTTACCACTCTTCTGCCTTAGAACCAAGACACAGTATTGACTCCAAGACAGAAGGTAAGGGTTTAAAAAAAAATAAGTCAGTATTCTGAAATTTTGCTTTTGAACATGGCATCTGAAGGTTTTACACATACATGTGCTTTTCTCCTAGGTTTTGGTCGGAAAGATGTGGTTGAATATTTGTTGCAGAATGGTGCTAATGTCCAAGCTCGTGATGATGGGGGTCTTATTCCTCTCCATAATGCCTGTTCCTTTGGTCACGCCGAAGTTGTCAATCTCCTCTTACGACATGGTGCAGACCCAAATGCTCGGGATAACTGGAATTACACCCCCCTGCATGAAGCTGCAATTAAAGGAAAGATTGATGTTTGCATAGGTAATCATTTACTTCCTAGAAGAATCCTCATTCCACATTTGTTATGTTCAAATTTTGTAAGACAGAATTTTAATATAAGTAATGAGATGCTGAGAGCCTAGGTAAGCATTCTGGAAAAAGGAAAAAAGATAGCCAGGCTGTCTGCAAACATTTAAGTGCTTTCTAAGTGCTAGGCTCTGTGGGGATACAACAAAAGTGAAAGAGACAAGGTATTTCAAAACAATAATTGATAAAGACTGGGTTTATGGTCTGAATTGATGAATTAAAGCCATAATTCTTGGTAAGTAATGAGAATTTTTTATGAATGACATCTCTGTAGCTGCTATTCTTCACTTAAGAGTTTCTCTCAGCTTGCTTTTTGTTCCATTGAACCTGGTTAAACTAAGTGACTAGTGACAGACAAGAAGTACCAGGGAACTTGGACCTAGAAGAAAATATTCCCTTTATGCAAATGACAGAAACCTGTGAGGCTAGAAGATAAAACCAACTGAATGGGAGAGCAGGCCTCTAAATTGCAGTTAGATAACAAGGCCTCTCTTGTCATCATATTTTGTGAACATTATATCCTAAGGACATCAAACTCTTTTACATAATTTTAAAAGCATTACAAAATCTCTCAGTTTGTCTTCAAGGGCTAATTTCTCCTATTCCTCATTAGCTATGCCATCCTGAATGCCTTAACGTTTAACAACATACAGGTTTTCACCTAGTGACAAAAGATTTAAATACTGAATAGCAAAACAGACTCTTCCTAGAAGGTCAACAATTTTTTTTTCCCTTGCAAAATACATCTCCAATTTTATTAGGGAACTGGGGCATTTACAGAGATTTAATTTATAAGCAAATTTTGCTCAGTGCATCGGGTTTATTAGATGAGAGAGATCTTTATATGGTAATATTTGAATTGTAGACACTGATATTTTGTTTTTCAGATCTCTTGCCTTTCTATGAATGTAATTTATTAGGATATTTGATAAATGAACTATATGTTTGTGGATAGTTATTAATATATCAGGAATAACAAAAAGTAAGGAATTTATTGTAATGCCATTAAGACAAAGAACATTTAAGCATCTTTAGGACTTTTTCTGGTCCAAACCTTTTGAAAATACTAATATCTGAATGGAAAATCTTCTCATTAGAAAAACTTATTTGCTATTTTGCAGTCCTCTTGCAGCATGGAGCTGAACCAACCATCCGTAATACAGATGGGAGAACAGCTTTAGATTTGGCAGACCCATCTGCAAAAGCAGTATTGACTGGTAAGGCATCAGTCTATCCTTATATTTCAGAATGAACATAAAGAATAGTCTTTGGTAAATAGGGTTTTTTTCCCTCTTAATAATTATATCTGACAGGGGCTGTTAGGTGGCTCAGTGGATAGAGAACAAAGCCCAGAGACAGATGGTCCTTGTTTCAAATGTGGCCTCAGCCGCTTCCTAGCTGTGTGACCCTGAGCAAGTCACTTAACCCCCATTTCCTACCCCTTACATTTTTCTGCCTTGGAACTATTACTTAATATTGATTCTAAGACAGAATGGTTAAGGGTTATAAAAAAAATAATAAACCTAGTACATGAATGTACTATGTACTTTGCACTAATGTGTACCACATATTATTTCACAACAGCCCCATGAGATTTGTAAAACAGTTATTATTAACCACATCATTTAAATGAAGAAACTTAAGGTTCAGTGTTATTAAGCATCTTGTCTAAGATGGCTGATATAATATGGAGCCAAAGTTAGAACTGATGTCTTCTGACTTCCAAGCCCAGTCGGTGCTTTTCCATGAGGAAAAATATGCCCCTAGTACTTATCCTACCCTGAGGAAAGTTAAGGAGTTTAGCTATATTTTTAACATAGCAAAATACCTAAACTATCATAAATAATACTGTACTGGCCGTTGAAATAAATAATTCCTTTCTGAAAGGGGAAAGACATCTTTTTCTGTTGAATTAGCTGCTGCATATATGCTTGTATCTTTGCAACTTTGTGTAAAAAAAAAAAAATTTAATTCTCCAAATATTTCTCTTACTCAAGGCTGTTTACTTTTTTTTTTAACACAATAATACCTCATTTTTGGTAGCATTGCCAGGAAATAGGCTGTTCATTAAAGTTACTTTTTCCAACAACCTAACTATTCTTTTAAAGACCTTTAAAAAACCCACTTTAATGGAATTCTTTCTAAAATGTGTTACATGTTAAATGGGATTTAATGGTGTCAGTGGGCAGGGAGATTACTTATGGGTCCTTTATTTACAACCTACTTTTTCTACTTACTACATCTTAGGGGATGGTTGAGATGCATACTTTATTCCTCTACAGAATAGTCCTAGATTGCTATGCTTTGGGGATTTGCTTTTTATACCTTTTATTTCTTCTCTAGGTAAGAGCTAGCTGTTCTTGTTATTACAAGGTACCAGCCTCTAGTAGTAACCCTTTATCCCACCCCTATCATCTTCTGATAATCAAGCTTCTTATATTATATTTAAATTAAAAGTAAGTAGACATCAAATCTAGAAGGGATCTCCTTTAAATAAAATTTCTACTTTGTGATATCTCCTTAGACAATTCAGCTTCTTATTGTTCTTCCAGAGGTGGCGTTAGATAGCTAGATCTGCCAGATAAGTGATCTGTAGTTAAATGAGGTATTAGTAAAAAGTTTACAGTTCTTTTTCTTCATTGTTCAGTGAGTTTAATATCTCAATTGAGGGAGTGGCTAGGTGACTCAGTGGATTGAGAGCCAGGCCTAGAGATGGGAGGTCCTGGGTTCAAATTTGGTCTAAGATGGAAGGTAAAGGTGTTTTTTGAAAAAAAATCTCAATTGAAAGCCTTTTGCCAAAAAATAAATAGCTTCTTCATTTTTTGCAGGTGAATATAAGAAAGATGAACTCTTAGAAAGTGCTAGGTAAGATATTAAATATACAATGTGATATTTTTAAAAATTTTTTACATGTACAACTTTTAAAAATTGATTCCCCCCATAGATATGTTTGTGTATTTATAGTTAATATTTCACACAAGTATATAAATTGCTAAAGTATTTTAAACTGTTTTAGGAGTGGCAATGAGGAAAAAATGATGGCTCTACTTACACCATTAAATGTCAATTGTCATGCAAGTGATGGCAGAAAGGTATTTTCATTTACAAATTACTTGTTTATTCATTTGCAGTGAGTAAAGTTTTTGGTAAATGCTTTCATCTAGTTAAACATTAAAGTCCAGTTTTAACAGCAGAAAAATTTTTTTAAACAAAATATAACAGTCAAGTATAAAATTCTAACAAAATTTGTGATATGGCCAGCATTGTCATTTATTTGTCTACTTTACATAAACAAATGTTAATAGCAAACTTTCTTTGTGTCTGTGGTATATTTGATGAGCTTTTTAAACCTAATTTGTAAAACTGACTTAATACAACTGTTTGCTTGATTGGGCTTTCAAATATCATATGCCTTTGATCCTGTATCTTAATTTGTGACTTTGCACGTCTTATTTAACTTAACTGCAGTTATGGAAGCCCTTATCCTTTTCTTTATTGATATTTTGTTCCTTACACTTTACTATGATGTGCCTAATTTACCCAGTATTATTATTTTGACTGATTAATGTAATTTACTATTTCAGTCAACTCCATTACATTTAGCAGCAGGATACAACAGAGTTAAGATTGTGCAGCTGTTATTACAACATGGAGCTGATGTACATGCTAAAGACAAAGGGTAAAGATTTTTTGATTTGCTACACTAAAGAATGAAAACATTTAAAAGTGTTTTATATTTTTTTAATTTTTTAAATCATGGCTTTTAAAAATAAAATCAGTTGCTACTATTTATATTTTTCCTTTATTTTTAAAAATTAATTAATTTAGGGTGTTTTTCCATGGTTACATGATTCATGTTCTTTCCTCCCACCCACCCCCTGAGCCAATGAGCAATTCCACTGGGAACAGTGTATCATTGTTCAAATCCTATTTATACATTGCTCATATTTGCAGTAGAGTGATATTTAAAGTTCAAATCCCCAATCGTATCCCCATCAAACCATATGATCCATCATATGTTTTTCTTCTGTGTTGCTATTCCCACAGTTATTTCTCTGAATGTGGATAGCGTTCTTTCTCATAAGTTCCTCTGGATTGTCCTGGATCATTGCTTTCCCACTAATGGAGAAAAGTCCATTACATTCAGTTGTGCCACAGTGTATCAATCTCTGTGTACAATGTTCTCTTGGTTCTGTTCTTTTTGATCTGCATCATTTCCTAGAGGTCTTTATAGTTCACCTAGAATTTCTCCAGTTCATTATTCCTTTCACCACAATAATATTCCATCACCATCAGATACCACAATTTGTTTGGTCATTCCCCAATCGAAGGGCATCCTCTCATTTTCCCATTTTTTGCCACCACAAAGAGTACAGCTATAAATATTTTTGTGCATGCATTTTTCCTTATCTCTTTGGGGTATAAATCCAGCAGTGGTGTGACTGGATCAAAGGACAGGCAGTCTTTTAAAGCCCCTTGGGCATAATTCCAAATTGCCCTCCAGAATGGTTGGATAAATTCACAACTCCGCCAGCAATGCATTAGTGTCCCAATTTTGCCACATAACCTCCAATGTTTATTATTTTCCTTTGCTGTCATATTGGCCAATCTGCTAGGTGTGCGGTACTATTTATATTTTTTTTAATGAACCTCAACATCTAGTTATCCATGATGCTTTTTTAAGTTATTTCCTCCTTCTGAGCCTTACATTGTGTATATGTATGTTCTACATAATGTGATATATGTAGATATAATTATTTTAAATAAGGATATACAAAGCACATGTAAAACCCAGTAGAATTGTTCATTGACCACAGGAGGGGGGTGGGAGGAGTGGAGGGAAAGAATATGAATCATGTCACCATGGAAAAATATTCTAAATTAATTAAATAAACTTAATTTTAAAAATTAACAAGAATATGTATACTAATATTTTGGTTCAGCTTTTTTCTCTTTATAATATTTTGTGTCTTCGTTCTTAATTACATTATACTATTCTATCATATTGAACATAAGGTTTAGCTATTCATCCATTGTCGTGTTAGGCTGTTTTTTATTTTTCAGTGTGAAATTTTAATAGGAAATTTCAACATTAAAGAAATCAAAATTTACTTAGTTTATTTTTATCTCTTTTCATGAATGAGAAGTTTCATAAAATTATTTATTTGTGTTTATAATATAGTTGTTAAGAATTATCTTTTTTAATATATAAAGTTGTCTACTATATGAAAGGCATTGAGATTGGTGTGGTAGATGAAGAAATAAAATAAAGTGTTTCTCAACAAGCTTATAATCTAGTTCAGGAGCTAGGATATAGAAGTGAAAAGGCATAATCAATATAAGATAGCATATGCTTAGTGCCTAGTAAGTAGCATAAACAGAAGTGCTATATAGTTCAAATGAATCAGTAGTCACTGAAGTCTACCGATAGTAGTAATATAGTTGAATTTTTAGTTTAACCATAAGGGTTCATAAGGTTCCATAGCATAAGCAAAAGTTCAGAGAGAGAAATGTTTGAAGAACTATGAGTTTCATAACTTTGAACAGAATTAGATTGGAAATGGTGCAACATAAAACCCAAGAGAAAGATTAGAGCCAAGTTATATAATCCCTACTTTATCTTGTCTTATAATAGTATCTTTTTTTCTCCTAATAGTATTTCACATAAATTTGTTGGATCTGGTATTTAAAACTTACCTCTTTAATGATAGGTATGAACATTTATTAATTCATGTCAAGAAGCAGTGGATGAGGGCCTCCCATTATGTCCAGATAGACAGTGTCCAAGCAGAGGGGACCAGTTGGAGCCATTCAGAATCATTAGGACCATTAATTAGCCATGGTTTAAGCCAAGCAGTAAAAAGAGACTCATATCATGAGGGAAAACTAATTTTTTCAGGTCATCAAGGAAAAGCCTGAATGGCTTCTAAATATTTTTTAGAAGTTTATTCTTTTAATTATACTATTTAGCTCAAGTTAAAGTAGATTTGACATTTATTTAACTGTAAACCCTCTTTCAAATGAGTTGGTTTTGAATGTCTCATCATTCAAAAAAATTCTTGCTTCTGCAATTTTCCACATATGCATAAACTATAATGTAGAAATTTATAAGGTTAATATAACTGTATGGAAGAGGGCATATTTAATAATAGATATTTCTATCAAATCTTAGAGATCTGGTGCCACTACACAATGCCTGTTCCTATGGTCATTATGAAGTAACAGAACTTCTGGTAAAGGTTAGTTCCTTCATATCTCTCTCAAACTTGTTTCTTGTATTTTCTGTTCAGACACATTAATATTGTGATAGACAGTCTGTGTCAGAGGTAGGAATTAAATGCAGGTTTTCCTACCTCTTAGGTCCATCTACTGTGTTCTACTGCTTCTCCTGTAGTCATAATCTATAAAAAATTTTTATGATTACATTTAAAATGGTAACTTGATATGAGTGGCAGAGAAGAACTACCCAAATTCATTTCTAAAATATAGTTGGGATAAGTATATCTACATCTGACCATATTGTGAATTTTCAGGTTTCTGATTTTTATTCACATGCACATAAACTTTATAATTTAATGCAAAGATAAAATTATCATCATGTGATCAGCAAATTAAATGTATAGTTTATGACAAAAACACAATTTTCAGAACTACTAAAACATTTAAAAGGCAATCCCTATTGGAGTCCATAATTATTAAGAAAATTAACCCATTTTTAAAAATCATCAACAATTTTGTTTATTTTTGAATGTGCCTTTTATTTTTATTCACTTAATTATCCAGACTGTCGTGAACTACAGGTAGTCCATGACTTACAACTGTTCTGTATGTACAACTGTAGAAAAATGACTGGAGCATTGGTTGAGTCAAGAGCTAGATTCAGATCTTGGTTCTGCTACTACCTGTCTTTGTGGCCTTGGGCAAGTTACAAAACTTCTGGGCTTCAGTTACATCTGTAAAATCTAGGAATTGAATTAGATGATCACCAGTTTTTCCAATTCTAAATTCTTTGATTGTTTTTGCCAGAGGGTATGGCATTTAAGTAACAGTTCCTATCATTTGAAGGTTAAAAGCCTAACCTTACATACCTCTTCTCTTCCTTGATTCTTAAATGTCCCTTCTTTCCACTTAATTCTTTCCCTCATCTCCTCAGCCATATTTTAAGATGCCACATATATTTAATTGGTATGCAGGCAAACAGACTTTATCAAAAGAAGTACATGCAAATAATGTCATGAGGAGTGGTTGAAAGGACTGATATTATGAGTCATATAGCCTCAATTGAAGAGAAGACTTGGGGAGACATATTATCTGTCTTCAGAATACTTTATGAGAGCTCTCATACTAAAGAGGAAATAGACTTGATCTTTTTGTTCCTGCAAGCAAAAATATCACTGAGTGGAAATTTAAAAGGAGGCAGATTTCACTTAATATTAGTAACCATCTTATAAATATATCTATCTGATGACAAAATAATCTCATGGAAAACAAGCAGAATTTCAAGCCAGCCAGTTAGAATCCATTTACTAGGAATTCTGTGGATGAGATTCTCATATTAGGTGGAAGGTTGATTGGATAGGATTAGAATATGGAACCTTTTAAGGGCTTTTCCAACTTCTGAGATTTGTTGATTTTAAATATAACATACACACATGTAAGCTATCTTCGGAGTTAAGTAAGCACTTAAGGGCTAATGGGAACATAATATCATATACATAAAAAGACATTTCCAGTTCCAAGTAATTGATGACTTAAAAGTTTTTTGCTATAGCCCATTTAAATTGTTAATTACATGTATATAGAAATATTTTTAGTACTAATAACTACAACTTCTGTTTAAATTTTAAATGTGTGCTTTATTTCCAGCATGGTGCATGTGTCAATGCAATGGATTTGTGGCAGTTCACACCTTTACATGAAGCAGCATCTAAGAATAGAGTTGAAGTGTGTTCTCTCCTATTAAGTTATGGTGCAGATCCAACTCTCCTAAATTGTCACAATAAAAGTGCCATTGATTTGGCTCCCACTCCTCAGCTAAAAGAAAGATTAGCTTGTGAGTATATATTAATGAATGTTAAGGAACATCAAACCAGGATTCTTATGGTTTTGCTAAAATTGTTCACTCCTAAAATATTTTTAAAATACAGAATATTTCTTTTAATAGCAGCTGTTAAAACTTGAGAGCATCTTCTTTAAACAAAAAACTAAAATATTTTGAAGGAAAAATGCTCCCACTCAGATCATAAAAACATTTAAGTATATTAACTCTCTTTCCAAATGAGTCTTCTAAATTATGTGTGTGTATAAGATTGATGAGATTTTTATTATTAAAACAATTTCCTTAATTTGACTTAAATAAGATGACTTCTGAGTTATTTTATTCTGAATACAAAATTGCAATCAGAGGACTTAGGCTTAATTCTGATTGCTTTTTAATACCTATATGACCATTGGCAAGTCTCTTAAATTTTCTGGGCCTCAGTTTCCTCACCCATAAAATGAGGGAATTAGACTAGATCTCTAAAGTCACTTCTAACACTTAAAATCTTTATCATTCTGTGAATTTATTTAATAATATTTTTAACACTTCCACGATAGCTAAAAATGGTTCTGAAGTCTCATTTTTCATTGCTTATCTTTTGAGTATATCTTAATTACCTATTTTAATCATCAATATCTTTGGTGTGGGAGCTTCATCATGACAATCTACAATTAGGTTTTTTTAAATATAATTTTTTTAAAGCATAGTATAAATGATAAATCAACATGTTTAGAATGATCACATATCCCTTAAGGCTCTAGAAATAACAGAAGATAGTGACTTAAATTAAAATTTATAAGCTGACATTTTACAATATTGAAATAGAATAATTGTGAACCTTGAAAAAATGCTTTTACATCGGTTTTGGGGGAAACTCAATTTTTCAAAGCCCTTCCTTATCTTTGCTTCCATAAGAATTTACAAAACTGACAGCTACTAGTAGGCCTTGTTCTCTTCACCCATGGATGAATAGTAAAAGTGAATACTTCACCTATTAACAAAGGGGTCAAGACTTATTTATTTACAGTCCATTTCATTCATTCCTGTGTTAGCACAGAACAGGGGCCTGGACAAATTGACTGGTTCCCACAAAAGTCACCTACTGTTTAAAAAATATGAAGGTATTTTTTTCTTTTTCTTTTTCTTTTTTTTGCACCTATTGGTGAAGATGTCAGTCATCATTGATGTATTCCCTTTCTTTAATCAAAAATGCTTTAGAGAGTTTTCAAGATTCTTTGGATTTAGAATATATTGAGGTTGTCTAAGCCTGCTGAAAGCAAAAAATTTCCCATAGAGTTGGATTGGAACTAAATTGACCCCTGGGGGTGGGGAGTCATGAAACAGTTATTAGTTTTCTGTTTTCTTTGACTTGAGATATTCTTCAAGCCTCCTTCCAGGTGTTTGTTATGCCATAGGAAGTAATTTTAAAGAAAGTAATAAGTATCTATTTTCACTAAGAAAAAACAATCAGTTTCATAATTTTCTTTCAAATTCACATGGTTTTCTTCTAGATGAATTCAAAGGCCATTCATTGCTGCAGGCTGCAAGAGAAGCTGATGTTGCTCGAATCAAAAAACATCTCTCTCTGGAGATAGTGAATTTCAAGCATCCTCAAACTCATGAAACAGCATTGGTAACAATTCAATTTTTAAAATTTGTATTTATTTTTAGCTTTTTACTTTCCTTTGTAAAATTGATAATGAGTATTGGTTCCAAGACAGAAAAGAAGTAAGAGTAAGGCAATTGAGATTAAATGATTTTTGCCCAGAATCACACAGCTAAGAAATGTTTGTGGCCAAATTTGAACCCAGGTCTGCCTGGCTCTCTATCCACTAAGCCAAGTAGCTGCCCTAAGAAAAGGGTTTTGAGAATAGTCATTTAAAATACTAAAGCAAACAATGCATTTCATTGACTTCAGATCCAACCTTTTGAACTTCATACATTTAACATTAGTTTTTAATTTATGTTCATTCAGTATATTGTCATCTTGTTAGAAATGTCCTCCCATGGCCATGTCTTATAGGAGTATACTTTAAATTAGTCATAAAGGGGTTTTTGGTACCTTTTTGTTATTAGTTGGAGCTAGCCATTGACTCACATTAAGATTTCATGAAATCATTTGTTTCTAAGATATTAGACCAATGTGAGTATCACCTATTTCAGGATAGAGTTCAGCCCAGTCTATAAACTGACTTTTCCCTTTACAAAAACTTGGGACTTTATAGCTGCAAAAACTTTTAACTGGTAGAAGAAAACCTATACTCACATAACCCCTTTCTTTCTTTCTGGCTTCAAACTGCAAAGGACAGACTATTTCTAGCACTCTGTAGGATATGACTAGCCAGACACCTGTTCTAAGTTTCCCAGTCTGCAGCCACTATTAGAGAGAGCCAGGAATATAAATACTTCGAAACTTACCCCTCTAAAAGCAGTTATGATACCTTACCAGATAAGTCATCCCAAACTTTGGCAAAGATTTTTATTCCTTTGTCTTCTTTTTTATCCTATATGTTATAAGAATCTGAAAAAGCATGTTGGTCATACACCTCATTTTAGCTATACCCATATGTGCACGTGTAAATCTATTACAAGGATTCTTCCTAGATGTGAAGGAAATAGTAAAAACAGTCTAGAATAGTTAGCCAAGTATAATTTTTAAGGTTTGATTTTTTTTAAAGAACTGTTATGCTTATTCACTTCTACCAAATAGAGTATAGAGATTGAAATTTCAACAGTATTAAGTCAGATACTGAACACAGTAAATCAAAAAGTTCCTTTAACATTGATTAAAAATACATATTTTAAATAAGAGTGTTATTAATTGTTGTCCTTGATTATGTTGAAATTTAAATTACTTAGCACTGTGCTGCTGCATCTCCATATCCCAAGAGAAAACAAGTCTGTGAACTGTTACTAAGAAAAGGAGCAAACATCAATGAAAAAACAAAAGAGTAAGTCTCTTTTCAAAAATAAGTTGAATGGGGTTTTCTGGTAAATGTATTCACTGACTTTTTTTTTTCCTCTAAAGATTCTTGACTCCTCTGCATGTGGCATCTGAAAAGGCTCATAATGATGTTGTTGAAGTTGTGGTGAAACATGAAGCAAAGGTATCTCTTTCAGTCAAATTGATTTTTAGAAGTATTTATTAAGAGACCTTCCAAATGTTAGGCATCATGCTTAGTGCTAAAGATACAAGGCAAGCATAGGCTATGCCTCTAAGGAGCTTACCTTTGCACTAGAAGCACACAACATATGCACAGATAAATTAGTACAAAGTACTTTTAGGAGTAGAAGGAGAGTTCAAACAAGGAGTATGGCCCCACAAAGGAGGTGGCATCTAAGCTGAGCCTTGGAAGAAGCTAGTAAAAGACCAGAAAGTTAGATTTTGACCTAGCCTCTCCTGGCTCCAAATCCAACATTTTTTTCACCTATCCCATACTGCTTCATAAGAGGATTGTTCAGAAAATGTCATGCAAGAAAAGTCCAAGAGGGAGACAACCAAGAGTCAAGGAGATAGTAAAATGGCTATTATATTAGTCTAAGAGGGGAAATAAATTACATGAGAAAATCCGAAGGTGATTATGAATAGTAATAATATCAGTAATTATAGATTAGCTATCCATTTGGGGAAACTTTGTTTTGATGGACAAGTGCTATGCAAATGGCTATATCCTTGTCCTTTTAAGACCCAAAATAATTTTGTCCCAATAACTTTTAAAAATAATAATCAGTTAAAGATAAATTACAGTGTGTCATTCATAGATTATTATCTTACATTAGAAGGGATAATAGACCATCATCTAGGTTCCCTTTTGTTCCCATCAAGAATATATTAAAATTTTCCCCCAAAAATCTGCCAACCCTAGTAAAATATTCCCAAAGAAGTAAATGCTATATTCTTCTCTGGCATAACCTTCCAAAGGACAAATTATTTTTTGAAAGTACTAATATCTAATCTAGATTTCTTCTGCTATAATTGACTAAATGAAGGTATATTTATTTCATTTTGTCTTATATTTTTGTAGTCACTTTTAAAGTAGTTGACTTACTGTGGCCAAATTTGGTGCTATTTAAAATATCAAAATACGTGATGTTTAAAATTGGAGGTGGAGGGAATGAAAGGGTAGCTCATTGAAGTTTTCAACAGGGAATGATTTAACGGAAATTTGGTATTGAATATTATTTAAGGAGTTGTGATAATTGCAATACATTAGGCTTGCAGTTCACAGACACTTTAGTTTATCCATTTCCTTTTCAGTTTCCAGTGGAAATAAAAAACAACCCATGTTGTAGTTTTATTTGGAAGATCATTGAGATGTGATTGCTGTGACCAATAGCCAATTGACCATCTATTCCCTGAAGTAGTTCAGAATATCCTAGTGACCTCAATTCCTTTATGAGCCTTAATTATTTGTTTCTTTTACATAGTCATTCTCACTTCCCCCCCAAAAAATACAAATTGTATGTTGTGAATAATGTTATTTTACATAATTATATAGTACCACTGGGATAAACCAATACAGAGTTTAAAATATTTTTTGTTAAAGAAATATCTTAATGCTAAATAGAGAACTATTTCTATATTTATAGTTAACATTTGTACATTGATGAAATCTTACTGTAGATTGATTTAAAAAAACCATTGTGACTAAAGGTTATAGAAGACTGCTTCATAATTAAGCAACCCAGATTTAATTGTGAATAAATAAATTAACTTCTGTTTCTTGGCTTTTAATGTCACTCTACATTCTCAATGGAATCTTTTCTGCTTTTTTAAGGTTAATGCTTTAGATAATCTTGGTCAGACTTCTCTTCATAGAGCTGCACACTGTGGTCATTTGCAGACATGCCGACTTCTCTTGAGCTATGGGTGTGACCCTTCAATCGTATCTCTCCAAGGCTTCACAGCTTTACAAATGGGAAATGAAAATGTACAGCAACTTCTTCAGGGTATGAAATATTGTTATTATAAAAAGAAAGTATATCTAGGTTTCTAAATGAGTCCATGTGTCTTTTAAATGTTAAATGCAGAAGTAGATAAAGGACACAATTCCTGAATTTATTTTTCATTTCTTCTCTAACCAAATCAGTATATTTAGTGATCAGATCTTCTTAAATGCTAATTTGTATTGTTTTTGTTTGTACTCTTAAAATTGATTGCCCAGTTGAATAATCAGTTTTGAATTGACATCTTAGAAACTTACTAGGATACTCTGAGCAATTTTGATAAATATTGTCCTAATCTAAACACTGGCAGGTTTTTCTTTACTCTCTTATATTGCTTGTATATACTTATATGATAGGTGATAGGTGATGAATGACTCGAGAGACTTGTGAGGGTTAGCCTAATTTTTTAAAAAGACAGAAAGATAAAAACCAATCATCTGAATGACTGGGAGAGATAAGCTGAGGGGACAAAACATATAGCACACATATTGTTGGCTAGATCTTCCATTTATTATGACAAAGAGAAAAGTTTTTATTGAAAGTAAAATATAAGCATTTCATTATGTAAGAGGTGTAACTTTCTCACAGAATATTGTTTATGAAAAGACTTTATCCATAACATTTTCTAAGGAATTTCTACAAACCCAAGCAACTGAGGAATATTGACAATAACTTTACAGGCTTTACAGGAATCAGAAGAAAAGAGAGTCTGGGTCATTTGGTCATGACAGTACAAAAGCTTCTTTGGTCATTAAAATAATGAACAACTTAAAGATTATTATGAAGGAAACTTTCAAGAGCTGTTTTTATTTTGATTATAGCCAGACAATACTTTTGAGCTGCTATTTTGAGATTCTGGCCTTGCCATGAAATTCGAAGCAAACCCAAAAAGCATGTCTTTTTTGACTGCTTTTCCTCAGTGAGTCTAATTTGTCTTTTAGGTTCTTTCACATATCCATAACATATAGCAACTAGCATAGTACCTTTCCATTTAGTAAACATTCAGTAAATATTTGGCTACAAATAGATTTATATTGACTATTACTTAAATAGGTAGATCAGGTGTCTGTTCACCCAAAATATCTGAGAAAAATAGTCAGCTAGGGCAAGATTACTTCTCACTGCCATGAATTTCCAAAAAGGTTTCCTAAGAGGATTTGATAAGCAGAAAAATATTACCCCCCACATTTTTAGGATCTCCTTAGAAGAAACAAATGCAATAGCTTTATTTTAGTACAATTTCTTATCCTTTTAGAAACAAATTGTACTATTTCTGACTTTGCTACTGTTAAGGAGCCCTATCAGGATCTCAGTTGCACACCTATTGTTCATTTGAAACAGCTCATTAAAATAAGGTGAACAGGTTCTTCTTAGTCACACCCTGCTCTTTGTATACTTTGGACCCTACAATGCAGTTACCTGAATGCCTGACTCTTTCATCATCAGTACCAAAAGACTCAGTGGTATGTCCTTTACCTAATTCCTCTTGCATAATACCTAAGTAAATGTGAGGAGGCTGCATAATACATAATTGTGGCTGGATTGATTGTTAAGCTGTGAGACTACTTAGAATGGCCCATTTAACAACCATATATCTTGTATGAAACTTAGCTTAGTAGCTGTTCTTTCTGGGTGGTAGGGAGTAAAGCAGTATTGTTCATAGGAAAGGAAGGAAGTCAAGTCTTATTTGAGAATACTAGTCTCATTTTTTAACGAGATTCCAAATGATTTTTGATGATAATTTATATCAACCTAGCCAAGTTATGTAGTAGGCCTCTATTTACTGTGTAATCTGTGGTTATTTGTTGTTTGAATTGCATATGATCATTTATTCTCACGTCAACAAATTGTAACATATAACAGTCATGTAGACCTGTTCTAAATTCCAAAGGGAATTTAAAATAATACTGTTGAAGTTTTCATCTAGCATAGTCCCTTGTAACCCTACACAATGAAATAAAGGCAAGGAAAAAAGTAAAAAGAAAAAGAGATCTAAGCAGAGAGACTGATCAGTACCTCTTACATAAGACTTATATTTCACTTAGAAATTAAGTACTTTTCCTTCTTTTTTAGAGGGGCTCCCATTGAGTAATTCAGACGCAGATAGACAATTGCTGGAAGCTGCAAAGGCTGGAGATGTAGAAACTGTAAAAGTAAGATATAAACTTGTTTTCTTGATAACCAGTTTTTCAAATTTGTGGTTCAGAATATCTGGATTTTTCCCTCCAGAGAATATGATGTCATATTACTTTAAGAAAGAAAAAAATTCTTGAATAGATCTTTTAAGTCCCCTTCTATTCTCACTACATGTTCTTATTTTATGTCTGTGTTTCTTATCTCTTTCTCCTCCAAGTAAGGGTTTTTGAGTAAGGAAAAGATTTATCCTCATCTGACATTTATATCATATATAAGCAGACCTTTAAATTTTTAATAAATATTTTCCCTAAATTGGATCCAGTTACATCCTATATTTTCTACTTCTTTTCCACTTTAATTATGACTATTAATTAAATGCGTAACAAACTCTGGAGGTTTTTACTGAGTGTTTTGTCTAAAGAGGCATTTAGGATTTACTGGCGTGGCTTAAATATGTTGAATCCTCAGGAGAATGTTTACAGAATCTGTTGGAAATGATTCTAGGTTATCTAATCCATCATGAACCTGACCTAAACAGGTATCCTGTCTACACCATCCCTAACTGTGGTTCCACTTAGAAATACCTTCATCATGGGAAACCCACTACTTCCTGAGGCCTCCACTTTGGTACAGCTTTTTTTATTGTGAGGTTTTTTTCTCCATACACTAAGCCTAAATCTTTCTCTCTTAGAACTTCCACTCTTCCTACTTTCACATAATCACATAAAGTCAACTATCATAGCTCCTCTGTGTTTTGTATTCAGACTAATTTCCTCCAGTTCTCTTAGTTATTTTTCTGAACAAGTTTTAGTTTGTCAGGACTTCAGGGGATCCATGAGAGAGGGTCTGTTTAAAGTATATGCTCCTTCCAACTATTCAAGTTCTAGCCCATTCATACCTTCTATACCTGGATCTGAGAATTTCTTTAAATAGTACTTTTTACTTATAACTACTAATGAAAGTAATGAAAGAAGTAGACTTAAATGAAATAAACAATTTATATCTGACAGTATATTAACAGAAATTTTCTAATTGAGGTTTCTGTACTTTTCTATAACTTCAATTTGATTTTTTTAGGCTTTATATGTGTATTTATATGCATAAAATATATGATTAAATATTTCTTTTTAAAAATTACTTCATAGTCTTATAATTATGAAATAACACAATAATTAAAGGTATGGTACTTTGGGATACTATCTTAATATTTATGAATTTTTCTATAAATAATAATTTTCAGCTTTTTCCTTTGGTTATCTTTTGGTGACTAAGGCACATACATTATTCATCAAAATTGAAACTAACATCTCCAAATTAAGACCAAGAGTTTTGTAGGTGCTCAAAGCCAATGGATATTCCAACAAAACAATTACTTCATAATTACCATACTGATCACTGAAGTATCAAACATTTTTGGAGGAATATTCTTAACAGCCCATAAAATCATTACCACTTAATATCCTTGAAAGACATTTCATATTTATGTATTACAAATTCAGTAGTGAAAATAGTACAAATCATACTTAGAATTTATAGCTTTATTGACCTTGCCTCAATTGGAAATTAAAGGAAATATGGGCCCAAATGTGGTTATAATTCTGCCATTTAGTTTCTTAATCATAGTATTAATATCTATTTAACATAAGTCTAAGCAAGTTTAGGATGAAGCTTTGTAATGACACAGCTTACCTTTATAGTGGCAAATGGGAAAAGAAAAGTTTTACTGCCTCTTAACTACAGGAAAATTTTAGTTCACATTTCCCAAGTGACATGCAACCTTACTTACCCACATCTGGGAACTCTTCAGATCTTCAGTCTTTCTTTTCAGTGGTAGAACCCGTAGGATGCCATTGTATTTACCTGAATCACAAACTGCTACGCCCTTCCCCTGTGGAGTTAGTTAGTTTAGAAGGCTTAATTTGGGCTTCTCTTATGCTCCTTAGACACTTGACAAAAGTCTGCATGTTTGGGCAGTATTGAATACTCCAGTTACAGGGCCTCTGTTCCAGAAAGTTAGAGATAGTATCTTCTTTTTTTCATTTTCCCCCTCTCATCATATTAATAAGCATTGGCACATTCAACTTCTCCAATACAATAAAAGAATCTCAGGATATTTAGGGCTAGCTAGTACATGTCATCATGTGGCATACAGTCATCCCCTTCTGATTCTATCTTACAGCAGGGGACAGCAATCTTTAAAATTTTTCCTTTCCTGCTGCCTCCTTTCAATTTTTTTTGCAAACATGTCCAAGGTTTCCCCACCCATTATAAAAAATCTCTTCCCAACGGGAGGTCCTAGGTTCAAATCTGGCCTCAGACACCTCCCAGCTGTGTGACCCTGGGCAAGTCATTTGACCCCCATTGCCTAGCCCTTACCACTCTTCTGCCTTGGAGCCAATACAGTATTGGCTCCAAGACGGAAGGTAAGGGTTTAAAAAAAAATCTCTTCCCATACTCTATACACCCAGAGTCCCATTTCTCTTCCCTTTCAAACAGTCATCAGAAACTTAGTTAAATATTTAGCAAAGCAACAAGGAAAATTGCTGCTAACAAATGCTCTCAAAACATCCTGCAGAAATTGTGCACTGCCCAGAGCGTCAACTGCAGAGACATTGAAGGACGGCAATCTACACCACTTCATTTTGCAGCAGGATACAACAGAGTGTCTGTGGTTGAATACCTGCTACAGCATGGAGCTGATGTGCATGCTAAAGATAAAGGGTAAAGAGTGTTTAGCACGACTTGATTTTCCTTTTATCACCTCAATTTAATGGACATTGTTTCATGAGAATTGTCTGGTTTTTTTGCCTCTTTGTATTGCTGTAAATATAAAATTCAAATTTCAGTTCAGCTGCTTCCTAGGACTTGGGCTTATTTGTATAGTATTTATGGTTTTTTTGAATTGTAAAGGAAAGCGAAATAGGTAATACTGCTTTATATCAGTTTTATGTTAGAAATATTTTTCCTTCATTGGAATAGATAGCTGATGCTGTTTTAATATTAATCATGGAATTAAGGTATTGTGAAATTTATTGTGATCTATACATAAGTTCATTTCAGTAATATTTCAAACAAATTACTTGGAAAAGAACATTGAAAACTAACTATCTGTTACCATGACTGTTTAACTTTTTCTTTCCAGTGGACTCGTGCCTTTGCACAATGCATGTTCTTATGGACATTATGAAGTTGCAGAATTGCTTGTTAAACATGGAGCAGTGGTTAATGTGGCTGATTTGTGGAAATTCACACCTTTACACGAAGCTGCGGCAAAAGGAAAATATGAGATTTGCAAACTACTTCTACAGGTATAGTCAAGTAATTGTATATAATGCATGTATATGATGCATGTGGTTTATGAACTGTGTTTAATGATATGTCATGACTTTAGGCAAGATACTTAACTACTCTGGACCTTTTTTTTTCCTCATATGCCACAAGGGTCCCAGGGTCCCTGTGGCTCAGTGGATAGTCAGGCCTAAAATCAGGAAAACTTGAGTTCAAATTTGACCTCATGCATTTCAAAGCCATGTGATTCTGGGCAAGTTTTAGCCATCAGTTGCCTTGGTTTCCTCAGTGTAAAATAGGGATAATAGCACTTACCTAACAGTGGTCTGTAGATTAAATGAGAGAACATCTGTAAAAATGATTAGAACAGTGCCTGGTACTAGACTATGGAAATGCATATTCCTTTCCCCCTTCTTTTCCTTTCAATAATCCTATAAACCTATACTATTTCTAATAGCAATAATAGATTTAAACTGTGTACGAAAAACCAACTTCATTATATAATTCTGTGTAAAGGGGCAAACTAATTCAAATTTCCCAAGCCAGGTTAAAATCTTTGTTTTATTCCTTGCTAGAAATATGCTGTTGGGCATCCTTTCAGACTCAATTTCTTCTTCTATAAAATGGGAATGATATTTTAACTATTTCACAGAGTTCTTAATGGGAAAAAAGCTTTGCAAGCCTTGAAGCAACAGAGAATCATAAATTACTGCTACTAATCAAAACCATTATCACCACCAACTCCATTTTCCTCATCTGTCAAAGGAAATTGAACTAAATCAGAGGTTCCTAATCTATGAGCTGTGGTGCCCCCTAAGGACCTATAAGGTTATTGCAAGGACCACATAACCAGTTATATTTTTTTTTCAGTCAACAAATATTAGTACCTCAGTGAAGTCACAAGATAGTGTTCTTTCATTAAATGATGTTTATAGTCAAAAATGTTTTGGGCATTGGATTAAATTAAGTCTAATGACCTTTCCATCTCAAAATCCTTTTAAGAAAATTTTAATTCATTTGAATCATTAAGTGTAGAATAACATTGTATATATTAATCCTTTGAAGTACTCATAAAATTTAGAGCCAGCAGAGAACATTAGAGACCTTCTAATCTTCTCATTTTATAGGAGACTTGTTTTAAGGTCACAGTAGTAGTAAGTAGAACAAATAGACTCTGAAGCTCAGGTAGACTCCATATCCAATGTGTTTTATATTATATATTCTGGGGCAAATTCCCTGACTGATTTTTAAGAAGCTAATAATGTCATCCTAAATCAACCCATCCAGATTTTTTCTTCAATCTCAGAATAACTAAGAGTTGAATAGTCTTATAATTTAGCCTTATTTACACATATGCAGTTAGTGGTTTTCAACATTAGAATTTTTTCTAAGGTTTTTAGCCTTAGGATTGTCTAGGTGTATATAATTAGCTACTTTCTAAGTCTGTAATTGTCATAGTTTAGAGGAGCCCTTGCCCTGATTTAGGACTCAGCTAGGCTATGGCTGGCATTAAACTTTACATCCAAAATAAAGCATTAAGTTCATATATATTTCTTGATGATCAATGAATAATAGTTTGCAGAGTGTGTTTACAAATATTAACCATATCTTCAAAGCCTATGCAGAATGGATTTGATTTCTTATTTTTTCATGCTAATTAAATGGTAAAAATAAAATCAACCTTAAAGCTAAATGTTCAGAAGACAAGATTACTTTTCTTTGGCATTATAATATGGTTTTTATACTGACAAAATTAGAGCTTTCCTACCTTTCTGATTTTCATGTGCTTAGCATGGAGCAGACCCTACAAAAAAAAACCGAGATGGAAATACTCCCTTGGACCTTGTTAAAGATGGAGATACAGATATCCAGGATCTACTTAGGGGAGATGCAGCTTTGCTAGATGCAGCCAAGAAGGGCTGCTTGGCCAGAGTAAAGAAGTTATCTTCCCCTGATAACGTAAATTGTCGTGATACTCAGGGCCGACATTCAACTCCATTACATTTAGCAGGTAAGTGAATGATATTTCCCAGATTCTTTACAATGATAGATCTTTGTGTGGATAAGAAATATTCAAAAAATTTTCTGAAACTTTTAGCCTTAGAATTGTCTACTATTTATATATTTTTCTTCATAGATCAATAATGGCAAACTTTTTGGGACCTCATGCCATGCCCCACTCCGGGGCGGGGCAGGGGCACCAGACTACTGGCCCTGGGCTGCCCAGTGCTCCACCAACAAGATGGTGCAGCCCCTTCTCTCACATTTAGAGGCAAGACTAGGCTTCCAGCTGGCCAAGCCAGGACTGAGCTCCAACTGGAGAGAGGGTCAAGTGCCCCACTGCCTGCGTAAGGGGTTGGGGCCAGGCACCTAACTGGCCAAGCCAGGGGCCTGCGCATGCCCATAGAGAGGTCTCTGCATGCCATCTTTGGCACACATGCCATAGGTTCGCCATCACAGGTATCAGTCGTATGCTAGTGTAGGTAATCCTTCCTTATTCAAGTCTCAACTAGTCTGTAACTTAATAGATGATCTTAGGCCAGTCAGCAAGAATTCATTAAGTGCCTACTACATGCCAGCTGTTGGGATCACAAAGACAAAAATTAAATAATCTCTTCCTTCATAGAGTTTAGGGAAGACAATAGTAAACATATAAATGTGTACTAAGTAATTTAAGGTGAATTGGTAGAGAAAGGCATGATGGGCCCCTGGAAAAACCTCATGATGAGCTTAAAGATGAGCTTTGAAGAAAACAAGAGATTTTGAGAAGTACATGTGAGGAAGTGTTCCATTTCAGATATGGGAATAGCCTATACAAAGATAAATGGGGGGAGAAGATGGAATTTTGTAAATAAGTAAGAGTAAGAAAGCCAATTCGAACCATTGCTGTAGTTGAAAAACTTGTCACTCTGCGTTCAACCTGTTGATGATGAGCCTCCCTATACTTTCAATAGAATACAGTCCATTATTAGGCTTATGCTCAAAGTCGTTCATTCTAGTTTGATAGGACCTGCCAAAGCTTGTGCCCCTGGTATGGCCTTCTGAAAGTTAGGGTCTAGACAGATATTTGGATAAGTCAACCCAATAATAATATTATACATCTTTGAGTGGAAGTTTAATAGAGTAGATTATTTTCACACTGAAGTAGTTCCTTCCATTTTCCATGGTGCTTGAGTCTTCTAAATTACCATGTTGCTTAAGTCACCTTTTTTTTTTTCATAAATTAGTCAACCAATATTTATTAAATATCTACTCTGTGTGAGACTACAATTACAAAGAAAATAAATGAAAAGGGGCTTCATGTAGAAAGTGTATAGGTCAACAAAGGGAAAAATATGGATCCTTGTTTGTTTTGTGGATCCCTATTTAAATAGACCTCCCAGAAGGTAAAACTTATCAGTTCTTGTGAAAGTAGATAATCCATCTTTTCTTCCCTGTGGTTTTATTAAGAGTAGGAGTTAAAGTCTAAGTCTCAGAGCAGATATATTAATCCAGTTAAGTTCTTATATTCTATTTTTTTAAAGCTACCTATCTTTACTAGTACATTTATACATTATTATATTTTCACTATTGCTTTGCCAAGAGTAGTACAATAGATTTGGAGTCATAGGACCTGTATGACAATGGACAAATCACTTAAGTACATCTCTGTATCTATCTCCTGCTCTATAAAAATGAAACTGTTGGAATAGATGACTTCTAAAGTCATTTCCATCTCTAAATAATTGATTTAAACTATGTTTAAAGATATTGAGAAGGTTGCCTAAAAGATGCAGCTAATGGACATTAAAAGAAGGAAGGGGGGTGTTTTTAATATTCTCACTATATTTTTCCAATGAAATAAGTTTTCTCCTCAAATATTTCTGGTTATCATCAATTTCTGACAGTATAGAGAATGGTATTTTCAATATGAAACCTTGTTACACATAATTTTTCATTTGTTTATCTGTTTTAGAAATTCACATGAAACTTGCTACATTTGACTTTTTAATATAACCTTTTCCCTCTTTTTTTTTTTTAATATTAGCGGGTTACAACAATTTAGAAGTTGCAGAATATCTGTTGCAACATGGAGCTGATGTGAATGCCCAGGACAAAGGTGGTCTTATTCCATTACATAATGCAGCATCATACGGGGTAAGCTGTCCTTTGGACACTGAAAAAAATCTTTGGAAATGTAAAAGTAAGTAGTGGTATAGTAGCCTGCTGGCAAACTTTTTCCCCCCAAGTCTATTTTGGTGTCCTCTCTTCTGTTTTTTTGTTTGTTTGTTTGTTTGTTGTCTTTTTTTTTTAAGACCACTACTGCAGTAGCCCAGAGAATCTATAGAGATCATGGAGACCTGACTATAATAGAGTACTGACTTATACAATTCTTTAGTTCTTAAATTCAAATTATATTGACCTTTAGTATGAATAATTAGGTACAACTGATGTCTCTTATATTTAACAGTTGTCCTTATACAAAATTAGAAAATGATTAAAGTAACATCTTTTAGCTGGTTTCTCAGGTTACCAAAATGTATAATAATGATGCTGACTACTTAATTGAAGTGTTAAAAAAAATCTATACCTTTTTAAATTATCAAATTACATTTAAGAAATAAAAACGGTATACAAGTATAGTTTCTTCTTGAGAAACTAGTGTGAAAGGAGAAACTGATATCTCAAATGCTATATACATTTTCATTTACAGCATGTCGATGTCGCAGCATTACTTATCAAGTATAATGCTTGTGTCAATGCCACGGATAAATGGGCTTTCACTCCTTTGCATGAAGCAGCACAGAAGGGAAGAACCCAACTTTGTGCCTTATTGTTGGCGCATGGAGCTGACCCTACACTAAAAAACCAGGAAGGACAAACCCCATTGGATTTAGTTACTGTAAGTCATGAATTCTTTTATTCTTTTCTTCAGCTAGATTTCTGATAATAACATACTGACAGTATAAAGGTTAAAAAGCATTTCTCTGAGAGTAAACCTGAGGGAAGTAATACCATTATTGTCCCTTTTGAAGCTGAGACACAGAAGTTAAAAAGCTTTCCACAGCCAGTGACTTGTAACAAGGACTTGGAGAGAGAGACCTTCTTCTTACTCCTAGCTCAATAGTCTTATGGTGACAAGGGCTAAAATCAGAGTATCAGCTATAAAGATTAAGTTCTGATTTTTTGGATATTAAAAAATAATTGATAAATGCTAGTATAGTATATTCAATCAGATAAATACTTATTCAGTAGCTAGCTGCTCTGTGCCTGGCACTATGCCAAATTCTTTTTTAAAATAAAAGGGAAAGTATGGTTGTATAAAATCTAAAATTTTTATCTCTAATAATAAAAATATTATATTTTATGAGGTTTATTAAGGATCAGAAATCAAGGAATAAAGAGGATACAAAATAAAGACCATGTGCCCATGACTGTTTAGCCCATTTAAAATCCCCGCGCTTAGCTTACCACCATACTTGCTGCATCATCCCAAAGAAAGAGCCTGTGGGAGGAGTTACCACCAGTTAAATACCAATAATGTGATCCTGCCAATGTGGAGATGCAGGAGAGATTATAGGGAATTTTGGGAAATACTAAGGACTTCTGGGGAATGAAGTCAAAAGTTCAAATCTCCATTTATACAGTTGGTCCCTGCTCTCAATTTACAATATATTTGTGAAGGCAAAACAAAACACATACAGAATGAGTTCTGCTCATTTCTCTTCCTTCTCAGCTATTGCTTCTCTAGGTGAACTTCCCTTCTATTATCTCTTCCTTTTCCCATCCCTTCTATGCCACAGTAATCAGGAATTTCCTGCTCCTCCTCTGGTCCCCTTCTTTCCCAGTAATGGAGCTTCTGCCATTCTTCCAAAGAAGAGAAGCTGCCACAAAAGTTCATGTTATTTACCCTTTTTCCTACCCTCAACTACTCTGACAAAGTCCACACACCAGGAGCTTCTGCCTCCCTGAATGTTGCTGTGGCTAGAGATACCCCTCTTGTCTTCATAGGGAGAATGCCTTCTCCCCTGTTTAGGGGAAGGATTAGAAAACATTGCTGGTACTTGGGATCTACTTCCCTCTGGAAATAATGACAAGTATGCGGGTTTTCGTATTACATATAGCTAAATTAGGAATTAAATAAATTTCTGTGAGTAACTGAAAACCTATGAATGCTTCTATGGGAAAATGAGTTCTGAATTTTCCTTACAAGCAATATTTGGAAAATAGTTAATTTTTGTAAATCAGAAATTGCTATCTGTCTAAATGATAAATTGTGTGACACAGACTAGGTGAGCCATCAAAACTCAGAGGAGAAAGATAAGTAGCTATTATAACATCATTAGTAACAAAAAGACTATTAATCATTTTCTCCAAAAAGAAGTAATGATTGGCAACATATGTTTTAATTGAATTTTAAAAGAGGAAACAAATATTGTTGAGGGATTTTTAATTGAAATTGTTATATACTTCCAAATTTGAAGACATTTGGCCAAACAAGTAGACTTCTCTAGAAAAGAATACCCCTTTATCTAAAAAAATTATATTCCTTCTGGAGACAAACATTTCATTGACTGTTTTCCTGAAAATGTATTGACATTCAGTTTGTTTAAACTAAGTATATAGGTCGAAGAGGCTATGTTGATTCAATACCAATATAATCAAGTTTTTCAGCCTTTTCTTGCCTTTTTTGTGTGCATGTGTGTGCCATTCTCTATACATTTTAAGAGCAATAAAAAGTGAAGATTTTTTTCATGGTGAATATTTGACAAATTTATCTTGATTTACCAGGGCATGTTTGTTTCCCTGAATATTGACTTGTTTGCCTTAATTTTTTAAGGACTAGCCTTTTTTTTTTTTGGTGTATTTTAGTGACTTCAAATTTTAAAAATAAGAAACAAATGTCCATCATGTCTGTAATTTTTCTATTTGACCCCTAGGCCGATGATGTTAGTGCTCTTCTGACTGCAGCCATGCCACCTTCTGCCTTGCCATGTTGTTATAAACCACCACAAGTCATCAATGGTCTGAGAAGCACAGGAAATACATCAGATACTCTGTCTTCAGTTCCCTCTAGCCCATCCACTCTCTCTGCAGCCAGTAGTCTTGACAATTTATCTGGTAGTTTTTCTGAACTCTCTTCAATCGTTAATTCGAGTGGAACAGAAGGTGCTTCAGGTTTGGAAAAAAAGGAAGGTGAGATAGTTTTCCAGTCTTTAAATGAAGTTTGTTTCATTTTGTATGAGTGCTAAAAAAATGTATCAAACTAGAAAGGTAGAAATTAGACCTAATTTGGTTATCAAAGCAGTGAACTCTTGCTTTTCTTTTAATTATGAGTGGAATTACTAGTGATCATTTATTATATACCTTTCTTCCAAGCAAGAATTGATGAACTAGGTACTATCATTTCAGTAATGTTTTCTAAGTATGAATACTTTTTTCTGAAGGTTGACAATACTTTTTAGGCAAATAGTTTGGCAAATAGCCATTTTCCATGCACTGTTATAGAAGCATAAAAGTTTTTCTTACAATTGTTTCCATTTTAAAATTGGGCACCAATTTTTATACTTTGAGCTCCAAGTTCTACATGTATTCTTAGGTTTTATTTAACTTTATTTTGAATATTATTAGACATTTTTAAAAAATATATGAACTACTTAAAGTAACATAGCATGTGGATTAGTATAGGATATGGATGGCACAATTTCCTGAATCTTTCCCCTTCCCCCAGGAAATTTTGATTCAAAAAAAGCCACACTTGTTAAAAAAAAAATGTCTGGCCTGCCCTCTCAGCTAGCAAGACAGAGCAGTCATCCTCCCATTAATTTTTACCCCCATTGAACTAGAGCTTCTATGACTAATAGTAATAGTAGCTAACAATTATGTGGTACTTTAAGATTTGAAAATCATTTAACATATAATTCAGTTGATCTTCACAATGACCCTGAAAAGTAAGTGCTATTATCCCTACTTAGTAGGTGAGTAAACAGGTTGAAAGAGATTAAGTAACTTATCCAAAATCATGTGTGATAATTGTCTGAGATAAAATTGCCTTCAGTCTTCTCACACCAAATCTAGCACTCTAGACAAGCCTAGGAAGTTTTTTTGTTTTGTTTTGTTTTTTTACTTATGGTCATTGTGTTTGACAACCTAGCACACATTAATCTAGAGGAAAATTGGGAGGATATTGAAACAGTTGTTAAGAATCCAGTACAATTGTGAATTTCTTCCACAAGTCACTTAGTAATTGTTAATTAGTCAAATCAAATCAATAGGCTATACTAGAACCTTTGTTATGATATTTTTTAGTAGTTCACATATTTTCAGAACTAACACTATTCAAAAGAATAGGTTGTACAATATGATATGGCTTAAAAAAACCTGTAAGAATAAATTTAGAACTTGGTTCAGAAAGTATAAAAATGAATGCCATGAGGCAAAACTAAGAGTGTATAACTAAAAGATGTCCCTTTTTTACCACAAAGTTTCTTCTGTTCCAACTTTCAAGGATTTTGAAATCTTATCACTTTTTTTTTGCTATTAAGAAGCAGTGTAGAACATCAAGGTAGTAGATAGAGCTCCAGACCTGGAGTCAGGAGAAACTGGGTTCAAATCTGGCCTCAGACACTTCCTAGTGGTGTGACCCTGGACAAGTCACTTAATCCCATTTCATAGCCCTTGCCTCTCTTCTGTCTTAAAATTAATATTTAGACAGAAGACAGAGGTTAAAAAAATGCAAGTCAGTATTGTGCATCTAAGTGACTATTAAGTATTTTTCTTAATTTTAATTTTTTTCTGATGCCTATCTTGGTCTAATAAAATTAAATTCTACAAAATTGAAAAATATACAGATTGCAAAGCGCTGCTTTACATGACTCTTACATGCAATTTAGTGTATTTTTTCTTTTCTAGTTCCAGGAATAGATTTTAGTATAAATCAGTTTGTAAGAAATCTTGGACTTGAGCATTTAATCGATATATTTGAAAGAGAACAGGTAAGTACCTGTATTTTATTGCTAGGTTTGGTGTTGTGTTGGATTTTTTGTTTCCAGTTTTTTTTTTCCCCTTAGATGATTTGATCACTTGAACCATTCAGGGGAAAAATATTAAATCTACTTTGAGGGGGAAAAAAATAGCACATTTGCCATTAAAGGCCTTTTAATTTCATTAGCATTTCTCACAATTTCTGCTTTCTCTTATTTTAAGGTTTGCATCCATTTTGGAGTATAGATTACTTCCTTAATTCTATTTCACACATATTAAAATTGAATGAGACAGGTAGGTGGCTCAGTGAATAGAGAGCCAGACCTAGAGACAGTAGGTCCTTGTATTCAAATGTGGCCTCAGACATTTCCTAGCTGTGTTGACCCTGTGTCACTTAACCCCAGTTGCCCAGCCTTTACCATTCTTCTGCCTTGGAACCAATATTTAGTATTTATATCCAAGACAAAAGGCATGGGCTTAGAAAACCAGTTGAATGGGTCGTCAATTGTGGAGTTTTAATTTTTAAAGCTCTTCTTGGATTCACCATTTGTTCATTTCTGTTGTAACTAGTCAGCAAGTATTTATTAAGCATCTGCTGTGTGATTAACTCTGCTAGGTGCTGTAGGTGTCGTGAGAGAAGTATATGGCAAAATCCCTGACTTAGGGAGATAGAATTAACACATTAATCATTAGGGGGGGAAATAGACTGTCTATAAGTATAAAATTATATTATAGAATTCAGGGAAGGAAAAGATCAGTTTGATATGTAGTACTAAGGGAAAACTCCTTAGAAGGGACAAGACTTTAATTAAGCCTCAAAGGATGAAGATTTGTTGAGGCAAAGAAATATTTGTGATCAGAGGTTCAGCAAAAGCAAAGAAGTGAGAATTAGTTTGTTCGGGAGTAGGTCAAATGAACATTAGTTAATTAATTTGAAGTTGGAAGGAACCTCAAAGATAATTTATTCTAGTCCTCCTATTTTGTAGACTAAAGCCCGGAGAGACTATGTTGCCTGTCCAATATAGTATAGGAATGGGATTATAGAGAGTTGAATTTTTTGTCTTCAACAAATTTTATCAATAGTAAGCAACAGAGATGGAATTGAAACCCCAAGTCCTCAAATCCACGACTCTTTCCTCATACCACATTGCCAGATTATAGGCCCAGATTGTTAAGGATCTTAAAAGCCAAGCAAAGGAATTTTGACTTCATAAAGGAGTCATAATAATTTATATTCATATGATTATTTGCATTTGGGTTAGGTAAAGGGCAGTAACATAGGTGCTTTATTAGGTAAAATGATATGATGCAATTTTGTGTTAAAACAATATCTAAGTTTAGTGATGGCAAAGCTAAAGGACCAGGGGACTGGGGATGAAGCCGCCTGGATCCCACTGGTAGTTCTCCTATAGGGACTTGGATCCAGGATGTACTTTATGGATATTTGTCAGGAACAAACCTAGGCTAGAAACTGAGGCCCAAAGCAGAACTATGATGTCTCTAGCCTCCTTCTTCTGATTCCTTTTATCCTTCTGTAGCATTCTCCTCTCTTCTACCCTACTCTGCATCCCTTTTCCTAGCTCCTTAATGCCTTAAGAAAGTTTCTGACAGTAATGAATGGTGGAGAGTAAACAGTCCTTTGGGTCAGAAAAGTGTTCTCCTTCCTCTGAAGCTAGATTTGAAGTAAGAAAACCTAAGTTGAAATCTCAGCTCTCCCATTTCCTATCTCTGTGATCTCAGCCACATGATGTAATCTCTTTGAGCTTTCATTTCATTATCTTTTTTAAATTGAAGAGGTTGTATTAGATGATTATAAAGTCCCTTTAAGTTCTAAAACTTAAGGATTTGTGTTCCTTTTTGAAAATTACTCTGCCATCAGAATGGAGAGACTAGAAGAAAGACCAAGTTGGTGTTAGACTTAAGGTCTGAACTAAGGGCTAAAATGCACTCAAGAATAGTGAAAATGGAAAGAAAATTGTACATCTAAGAGATCAAATATCAACAATAGAAAAAATGATAATTTCCAAACTTCCAAGTTTTAGTCCCTCATAAAATTGTATGGTTAATTCTTTCTCTAACTTCTCATAAAAATGAGTTGAAAACATTTTTGTTTTGCTCTTTGATTCTGACATAAGTTCTTATGTTTAAATTAGATTTTATGTATTGTGTACCTTAATTATTTCAGCTTATCTCCTTTCTTCATAGTCAATATCAGTGTATGAATTTTACTTTCTGAATTATTAGAAATATTTTGAAATTGCCATGTATGTCTTTATATCTTTTGTAATGATAATAACCATCAAATATATTTCCATTCTTAATTAAATGTTATTCTTTTTTTAAAACTAGATCACCTTGGATGTTTTAGTTGAAATGGGACATAAGGAGTTAAAGGAGATTGGGATTAATGCTTATGGGCATAGGCATAAAATCATTAAAGGAGTTGAAAGACTTATCTCTGGACAGCAAGGTACCATTCATTTTAAAAATTGTTCTCTTCAGTTTTCTGGTTATAGACATTTCCCATATTTAAAAATATTTGTTTCAAAAGTTTATTTTCTATGAATAATATAAAGATATTTTGCATGATAATACATGTATAACCCAGATTGAATTGCTTGCTAGCTCTGGGAAGGAGTGGAAGGGAGGAAGGGAGATAATTTGGATCATATAATTTCATAAAATTTATGTTGAAATTTGTTATTATATGTAAGTGGTAAAAAATAAAATTTAAAAGTTTGTTTTCTGGAAAGTCAACCTGACCTTAAGACAAAAAGCCCAATTCCTAGGAATTATGATGTGGGAATTGTTTGCCCTGAAGAAGACACAGTTTAAGGAGAAGCCTGATCCCTATCTTCATTTGTTTGAAAGGCCCTTATGTGGAAAAGGGATTCCATTTGATCCTAGAAGACACAACTGGGGTCATTGGGTAGAATGTACCAAAAGGCAGATTTAGGCTCAGTTTAACAATAACTTTCTAGAGGGTAGCTAGGTGGCTCAGTGGATTGAGAGCCAGGACTAGAGACTTGGAAGGTCCTGGCTTTGAATCTGGCCTCAAATACTTCCTAGCTGTGTGACCCTGGGCAAGTGACTTAACCTTCTTCTGCCTTAGAACCAATCACAGTATTGATTCTAAGACAGAAGGTAAGAGTTTAAAAGAAAAAAAAAGAATACCTTTCTAAATAACAAGCTGTCCAAAAATGGATTGGTTGGAATACCTAAGGACATGGGGGTTCTCCATCTTTGAAGACCTTCATGCTGAGGCTAGACAACTATTGGTCACCAGTACTGTAGAGTACCAGTTCTTGGTTAGTGATAGTTCAAACTAGGTATTTAATCTCAACCCTGTGAAGTGGTTACTATTATTATCCCCATTTTATAGATGAGGAAGAAGACTGAGAAGTTATAAGTGACTATTTAAGGACATACAACTAGCAAACATCTGAGACAGGATTTGAACTCAGATCTTCCTGACTATCTCTGAGACCACTTCCAATTCTTAGATGCCATCCTATTCCTAGCTGTGCTACTATGTTATCTTGAGCAAGCTGAGAAATAAATAGATGTTATAGTTGAATTTGGGGTCAAGAAACCCAAGTTCAAGTCCTTCCTCAAACACTTTACAATAGTGTGATACTAGATAAACTACTTAATCTTTCTGTTTCCTCATCTGCCAAATGGGGGTAATAGCACCTGCCTCAAAAGGTTGTGAGAACTAAATAACCTAACATATATAAAGAGCTTTTAAAACTTGAAGCACTATAGAAATTCTAGCTATTATTAGCCAATATTATAATCTCTCTATCCTTACTTTCCTATAGAGTGATGAAGTTGATCTAAATGATTTCCCAAAATGCCTTCCAGGGCAAAAAGTCCTATGATTTTTAAGGTCTTTAGAGTTTTTAATGTATTTTCTCATAGAACCAAAGCTTCAGATGATGGTTAGTCTGGCCCCAAAAAATCCATTTATTGAAACATACTGTAGCTGAAATATTATGTAGTTGTAATGTAAAATAATATAGAAACCAGTAATGTTACAGAACTTTTGATAATTAAACCCCAAAAGTACATTAATTATTTATCTAAGATACTAGTGCTTGAAGAAAAAAAACATTTCATTAGAGGAGGATGAGGAATTAAATTCCTTTATGAAGGATCTGAATAGAACTTTAAGGCACTTTCAGGTTTGGGGAAGGGGTTGATGGCTCTGGATCTAATTTCACTTTAAACCTTTGACTTTCCTTTTCTTGATACAGATATATTATCACTAGCTCTACTCAGCCATAGTTAGCTTCTTTTTTTTTCCTCACAAGTGGAAGGAAGACAGGGGAGAAAAATTTTCTTGAGGTAACTGGACAGAACCTGCAGGTTAAAAGAAAAGGAGAAAGAGAACTAAAGAGGGTGGGTATGTATATAAGAAAAAGTATGTCTGAGATAGAATGAGTGATGAAAGACAGAAAAAAACGTTGTGCACTTGGGGTGTCAGCATTCCCAGAGAAGGAAGAAATGAGGTGATGAGAGGAAAAACGAGACCATGTACCAACCGCCAGATGGTTCTTTTCACGTGAGACAGCTGGATTGCTCTTTCCCGAAGAAAGGAGAGTTATCAAGTGAGGGTAATAAAATCAAAAAGGAAGCCTGAAAATGCTTCATTATTTACCTTTAGGCAAATGAATTTCTAAACTAGCTGTGTCTCTTAAATAGTAAGTAGTCAGCAGTATAGAGCACTCTTAAGATTCACAAAGCATTTCACATACATTCTCTTTTGATCCTCATAGCAACCCTATGAGGTATGCGCTATTATGGCCATTTTGCAGATGAATAAATAGACTGAGAAAGGTTGATTTGCCCTGGGTCAAATCTGGTAAGTTACTAAGGCAGGATTAAATTCAGATCTTCCTGGCTTCAGTTGTAACACTTTATCTACTGTGGCATCTAGCTGGCTCTAAAATCTTGCTATCTCCAGGGTGATGACCCTAATCTTAATCAGTAATAAACTTCTAGAAACTTATTACCCTGACATTGAAAGTCTCTACTCAGTCAAAATATCTCCTACCATAAGCAGATTTCTTCTTGTGTCATACTCAGTGGACATGAAAAATTATTTAACACCTTCAAAATTAATATTTTAACATAGATCATCCATCAATCATAGTTGGACTACATAATCTCTGTCTTTTCTAAAGGAAACTGCCTTTATATTACTACAATATTCATCCTTCCTTAGTTTCTCTATATCTTTTTTAAAGTATGATAAACAAAATTGGACATAATATAAATTTACAATTGAAGTAGAATAGAAAAGGAAGTAAATTTTTACTTAGTGTCATGTGCCACATTTTTCATATATCTCCTATTACTTTGGGCAAGTTTTTTTTTTTTTAAGCAGTGAATTAATTGATGATTAATACTCCAGAGCTACCTAGAATCAGAGACATTTTAGAATGTAAAAAAAGCTGAGGTCATCTAGTTTACAATCCCATCATTTTGCAGTTGAGCAAATTGAGGCCCAGAATAACTAAAGGTCTTACCCAAGGGTACGTAGTCAGTTGGTGATAAAACTTCATTTAAAACCTAAATCATATAACTCTTTGTCCAGTGCTTATACCACTATGCTATGAAACAACTCATTCAGTTATGTGGCTCAGTCTTGTTTCTTCTGTGAGTATACCTGTTGATCTCCATCTTTAAAGCCAACATGTTCTGTCAATAAGCATCAATTAAATCTGTTTTTACACTTTTTGCACCTGAATGCAAATAGTTATTTTTTGGCTGTAGTTGATGAACTTGGTTTTTTTTGAAAATTGTTTTCTAATAACTTTGAAATATGTTTTGTAGGTCTCAATCCATACTTGACTCTGAATACTTCTGGTAGTGGAACAATTCTCATAGATTTGTCTCCTGAGGATAAAGAATTTCAGTCTGTGGAAGAAGAGGTATGATTTCACATATTTTGGATGTTTGAAAAGGATGGATAGGCAACAATCAAGGATGACTCAGTTAAAAATTTCTCATCAGAATTCACAACCTCTACAGAATTTCACATTCTATTAATTTGCTGGAGGTTTTGAGATTATTAGACATAACTTTCAGTAAAGTAAAAGTATTTTCACCAGGGGTGAAGGAAGAAGGGAATGTAGAGCCTTGAATTCAAGGAAAACTTATTTAGCAGCACTGCCTTCTACTGGCTATGGCTTATGATGGCCCTAGAAATAATCTTAATGTTTCTAGAGCAGAGTTAGCTCTTAACTAAATAGAATTCTTTGACTAATCTCCTTCCTGAAATATGCCACATAGTATGGCATTAATTGCATTAAAGCAGAATGAATTGGAACAAAGAAGTCAATTGCTGTTTCTTTAGTTTACGTCACAAATGATGCTGTTATTAAGTTAAATCCACCTTTATATCCTCATTCTCACCTAAGAAATTGTCTTGAGAATATTTTGAAAAGTGATTCTCATGAACTTTTTTATTCTGAAGACAGATAAAAATGATTCGAGCATTATATATATAGACTAGGAGGGGAGATTTTTAAAACTTGCTAAATTATTTAATTATGAAGAAGTCTTCTAACCCACTCAGACTTTTTCCTGCTATGTAAAATAGGAATAATAATATAAATACTACCTACCTTAAAGAGTTTATGAGAGAACCATCTTATAAACTGTAGATAAATAATTTTTAATGATTTACATTAACCTGGGAAGTTGTGATTCCTTCAGATGCAGAGTACAGTCCGAGAGCACAGAGACGGAGGTCATGCTGGTGGAATCTTTAACAGATACAATATTCTTAAGGTATTTTTTAAAATTAACTATAATGGTTAAAAGTTCCATTAGTCTCCCAAATAAGAGTTTTGGTATAACTCCAGGTTATGGTATCAGTGCATAAGGTGAGAGACTAAGTCAAACCCCTACTCTTCCACAGTAATCACAGGCTTAACTCCAGTAAAAGTATACTATACCCTTAGCTCAGCATCATTCATCAGTCCCCCTGTTCTCCCCCTGCCTCCATTTATTGTGCCTGAAAGTAAGTCCTGGGGCTGAAGTAACTTCTGTGCCTCTAGCAATTGTGAAGGTAAAATTCCAGTCCTTGAATCCCCACATTGTACCCCCTATATCAACTCATGCCTCTAGTCAGCCCTGCACTTGAGAGTTGTGGCCAGTGAGTGTTCCACTTCACTATAACAGCCCACTTTTTATTTTTAGTGGGACAGAATGAGTGTCCCAGAATAAGCAGACATGGGTAGGTAAATGATGATGTGTCAAGGATCTCATTGCATTATCTTCCCCCCCCCCCCAAAAAAAAAAATTGCTACATCTTTCTGGTTATATGGACTCCTCACCTCACTTTCCTTACCTTGCTTGTCCAGTCAGTTGCCAGAATGTCTTCAGTCTTCATGACATGATTCACACCTGTCCTCTTTCCACTCGCCAGTTCAAGCCTTTAACTTCATCACTTCTTTCTTGCCTAGATTGTTATAATGACTTTAGTCTCCCTTCAAGTTTCTCCCCCTCTCCAATCCATCTTCCACACAACTCTTTATTTTCTTTTTTTTTCTTTTTTCTGTGTATTGGCTCCAAGGCAGAAGAGTGGTAAGGGCTAGGCAAAGGGGGTCAAGTGACTTGCCCAGGGTCACACAGCTGGGAAGTGTCAGAGGCCAGATTTGAACCTAGGACCTCCTGTCTCTAGGCCTGGCTCTCAATCCATTGAGCTACCCAGCTGCCCCCTCTTTATTTTCTTAAAACAAGGAACATGTGGTAGCTCATTCTTTTTCAGTCTTTAGTTTGGGTAAGTTCTATAAGGTATATAATTTTTAGGAGGTTAATACAGTCATATACTTCTAAATAAGCAAATATATACATATTGGAAGTGGTGCTCAAAAAAATTTTACTGATGGTATGCAGGATTAAAAAAAAATTAGAGAGACCACTAGCACAATAGGTAAGTGCTGACCTTGGAGTCAGGAAGTCCTGAGTTCAGGTATCACCTGACACTAACTGTGTTGACTAGAGAACGTATCTAAGAATTCTGATTCTTCTTTAATGATTGGTATTAATATTTGTAGGACCTGCATCACAGAGTTGTTGTGAAGCTCAGATAAGTAGATCAATAGATAGATAGAAAGCTTTTTAAATTTCAAAGGCCTGTATCATCTATTAAAAATAATAAATAATATTCTCACATCCTCTTGGCTATAATCAAGCTTTTACTTAAAAACACAAATTGTGTACCTGGGGCAGAGCAGACTAATAATGTTCCATCAGCTCAATATTTTTTTTGTAACCATGGTATTTAGGGATATCACCTCATAAGCTTAGGAATGCATTGCAAACATTCCTTCCATTCCTTAAAAATTCATTAATCCCTCAATAATGGTCAAACGTGTTGAATTTTAACATATTTTCTCTTGGAAGTAATGAGTAATGGTTTGTTACTTCCCATTTAAAAGTATCATATGATGTCATTATAAAGTAGTAAGATGGAGCCTTCCAGCTCAAATTATCTCTTAAGTTTATTAAACTCTTAAGTTTATTAAGTTTATTAAACATTGTAACTTGTGTAAATTAATGATTTATTGTTAGCAGTCAACATTTTATCATATATGTCAACTCTCCTTACTGGACAGTAGGGGTAAAAGACCCCATATTAATAATCCACAAATGAATAAGAGACTTTTATTGCTCTTCTTTGAAATTAATGGAAAAGTAAGGTGGCATAATGTAAATAACAGTGGACTTCGACTTCAGAACTAGACTGCGTTTCTGCCTCAATCAGTATATAGTTTTCAAGTCCCCAGTACTGTGCTAGGTATTAGGGATATGCTCTGTTCAGTCTTTTCAGGCAGATCTAACTCTTTCTAATCCTATTTGGGGTTTCCTTTGGCAAAGATACTAGAGAGGTTTGCCAAGGGATATGTTTGAAGAATGGAGAAATCTATTGGAAAGAGACTTACATTCTGATGAGGGAGACAAGTACATATGTTAATATATAGCACAGATATAAAGTTAATAAATACAAATAGATGCAAAGTAGTTAAATACAAAATAGTATGGGAAAGCAGATACCCACAGTTGGCAGACAAGAAAGGTGTCCCAAAGAAAACAATGCTTGGAGATAAAGGGATAAGCAAGTGAGATGACTAGATAAATAGAGAAAGGTTAAAAGTTAAAATGCCAGTTTGGCTAAGTTTTTTATTTGAATGTTTTCAGTCATTTGTGATCCTTCTAAAAATTCATTATAAATCATATTTCTTCATGCCCATGACTTTTGCTCTTTGAGGTTCCTAGTGGCATTTGAATCTTTATTTAAAGAAAATCTTTTTACATGAGCACATGCCATGTGCTTCATTCCAGATCATCCCCTAGCTTCCAAATTTCACCCAGCACCTGAGGACCAGCAGGGGGCTGTAGTAACCTCAGAAAAGCAACTAGGGATAAGGTCTTTCTCTAGGACTGTTAAATCTTGAGACTACAGCTGATGAAGTTCACATTTATTCTTTTGAACTATTTAACTAGGCAGAAGAATAGTTCGATGTCTTGGCAGGAGGGTTGGTCCTTCATTTTTGCATGATAATTTTAGTAATTTTTAAATGAGGCCTAAGATATTTTTGATAAAAGTCTTTACTTTTAGTTTCATTAAGAGGTAAAATGCTAAGCGTGTCTGGTAATGTTTTATATATTTATATCCATAAAGTACTTTGTTATATTTCTAACTTCATGAAAAAGGGTTGTCCAACTAGAATTCATTTTTTTTTTAATCTTATGAGCATAGTAGATACACTGACTCAAAAATCTGTGTATTTGTAGTCAGAAAAATGCTGAACTTTGAAGTCAAAAGATCTGGAGTCATAGCTGAACTTTTGCTTAATAACTTGGTCCTAGGCAAGTCATGACCACTGAGCCATTTCCTCATGTACAGTGAAGCAGTGCAGGCCCCTTGTAAAGATTCAATAAAAACATATTTAAATTATTTTGCAAACCTTGAGTGATTGAGTAATGCTAGCCACTACTTTTATGATTATAATTTTTATTTCTTTGCTAAAGTTTCTAAAAGTTACTAAAGTTTAATTTTTTTAATTCCTTGTTTCCTTTATAATATTTAGGCTCCAAAGTTCTGTTGTATACATACTTTAATTTGACTTGTTTTTTTACTCCCATTTAAAAATAAAAAATATGGAAATGTTTGGCTAAGATGAACAAGATAGTGGTAATGCTAGACTCCTGTTTTAATTTTTTTCAGATTCAGAAAGTTTGTAACAAGAAACTTTGGGAAAGATATACTCATAGAAGGAAAGAGGTTTCTGAAGAAAACCATAACCATGCAAATGAAAGAATGCTGTTTCATGGTAAGATCCTCCAGCAATCTGAATAGCTTTATTCCCTGCTCTTTATTCTGAGAAAACTGCATAGCAAGACGAGCCATCTGTTTTAAAAGATAATTTATCTCCTCCTATTCTTGATGTAAATTCACTTTTGACAATATTAATGTAAAAATTGCATTTATTTTCATGTTCTTTGATTATAGAATTTGTTTTTCAAGGATGTAAATAGTTTCTAATATTAGCTTTGACTAAATTTCATTCTGATTTAATAGTTTATTTACATGGTGCTTCTTCAGATGTTTGTTTTGTAATTGTTATACCAAGGATGAATCCCAAAATGGAATAATGGCAATGTATTCATCCTTTTGGAAAGTGGCAATATAATTCTATTAATTCCCTAACTCAGTTAAGAGAAGAAATAGGAAATATCTACATCCTGTTCAAGTTCAGATTCAAAAGTTCAGAAATAGTTTGGAGACTTTCTACAGTTAATCCTCCTTTGAATTACTGGCTCATGGTCAATTAACTTGCTATTTCACAGTCTTTTAGAAACACATTTATGCATTACTTCGCCTTTCAGTTTTAGAGCAAGGTAATATTTAAAGGTCTGCCTTAGCACCTGTTGGGTTCAGAACTTGTGAAGAGAAAAGATAAAGGAAATAGCTTAACTATTTGGGTTTCTTAATTCAGGCCAGAAATAATTGTTGTGAAACTTTTCAGTACCCATACAGAATTGATGTTTTAAGTATAATACTGCCCTAAACAGAGAAGGAATGTAAACTTAAGGGCTCAAAATACTACACGGAGTTCTATAAATGTGCAAAGAAACTGATATGTAAATAGCATTTGTTTGCCCAAATCCATAAGTCCTGATTATATTACCCAGCACAGCACCTAACCTAGAACTCAAGCAGAATAATTGCTTATTGATTTGATCTACTGATTATAATGAGTGATATTTACACATAAAAATGTATACAAAGTCTTGGTTTCCCCCTATTAATTCAAATAGCTGATTCTGTTCATCAGTAATTCTGTTAAGTGGAATGCACAGCATTTTCTTTGCCTCTCCATATGAACAGAGAGACAGTTTGTTGATGAATCAATTAGATAGATGTACAGCTGCTCTAGTCCTTCTGCCCATCCTATTACCCGGCTCCCTGGCCTTGATCCAGCACTTACTCCCTACTTCCCCTTTGGCTTAGTGCCTACACTGATTGGCCTTATAAAGCACATGAGAGGATAGAAGAAGAAGGTAGTGGTGCTTAGGATTTAAAGAAAATATGTACTACATTTACAGTTAGACCTTGGATATGGGATGGAAGAGGAGAATAGGATAGGAGAAACAATACAAATTTTAATTTTAAAAAAGATCCAGACATAAGAAAAATTACTATTACTAAAATTGCCTATTTTGTTGGTAAATCAGTAAAGTCACAGAAAAGATTGATTGGATTCAGTAGTATGGGAAAGATTGAGAGTTGTGACTGTGCTTTATTTATATCAAACAACTTTATTTTAGGTTCTCCGTTTGTGAATGCAATTATTCATAAAGGTTTTGATGAAAGGCATGCCTATATAGGTGGAATGTTTGGAGCTGGCATTTATTTTGCTGAGAATTCTTCCAAAAGCAATCAATATGTATATGGAATTGGAGGTGGTACCGGGTGTCCAGTTCACAAAGATAGATCTTGTTATATTTGCCACAGGTAAGCCATTTTTTTTACACTCACCTACTTGATTCTATGTTGGAAGAATATCCCAAAGAAAAATATTACCATAGTTTCTAGTGTGTAGAGAGGAATGTACAGATTGGAAGTGTTTTGAACAACATTTATGGATTTTGCTTAGTAGAAAACTGTTTTAAATAGCAGGGGGTAATATTTAATAACCATACTCCCTGCTGACAGACTAGTTAGAAAGTATTCTTTTTTTCCCCTTTAAAAATAATATAGCCACCGTGCAGCTAAGTGACTCACTAGATTGAGAGCTAACTCTAAAGATGGGGGGGAGGGGTGGGTCTGGCTTCAAACCTGGCCTCAGATATCCTAACTATATGACCCTGAGCAAGTTGCTTAACCCCCATTCTAGCCCTTACCACACCTTATCCTTACCTTGCACAGTACTGATTCTAAGGCAGAAGGTAAGGGTTTAAAATGTAAAAGGGGGAAAGGGCCTTCATTAAAAAGGATTATAATATTTAAGGCTAGAAAAAGGACCTTAGAGATCATCTAAAGCAGCATTTTATTTCACAAATGAAGAAACTATAGTAAGAGTTAGCAATAGTAAGCAGTTACCCAAGCCTCATCCACATATCCTAGCCAGGAGCTCCGACTTCAAACCCATTATTCTTTTTTTTTTTTAAACCCTTACCCTCCATCTCAGAATCAATACTATATATTGGTTCCAAGGTGGAAGAGCAATAAGGGCTAGGCAATGGAGATTAAATTACTTGCCCGGGGTCACATAGCTAGGAAGTAGCTGAGGTCTGATTTGAAACCAGGATCTCCTATCTCTTGGCCTGGCTTTCAATCCACTGGGTCACCTCACTTCCCCTAGTCTTTCTACTATAACTATCCATTCTGTTTTCTGTGACTTGAGTGTTTTGCAAATTTGGTACCTGAATTCATGGAGTAGCAAAGTAGGTTTGATTTTTCACAGAGCAGAATTTATAAATTATAATTTATAAAGGTTGGGTCATGGGTAGCAGGACCCCATGTGGAAAACCTAACCAGAGAGCTCTTAAATCCATGCCCAAGGCAAGAGAAAAGACAGACTCATCATCAAGACCCCCTACGCAAAAGGAAAATAGCTCCCTTATAATAAATCTCTGCCTTATAAATTAGGCTTTTGCAGGGATGGAAAGGAATTGACAATAAGAGCTTTGTGTCTGAAAAATTAGTAAATTGTTTTCACTGATGTAGATATAACTAGGAAAAGGTGATGCGTTATTTTGGGAGGAGAAATTTTATTTTCCCTTGGTGCTTGAAAGTGTGTTACTAATACTTTACCCAGCTCATGAGAATTATGTTAAGATTGAAGTGAAATAACAGGTGGAACCACTCCTTGATAAGCATAGGATCTTAAACAAGTAGAAGATAAGTTATTTCTAAAAAAATTGTTCTGATGAAATTTTTGTTTTCCCCTTGCATCACAGGCAATTGCTATTTTGCCGGGTAACACTAGGGAAATCTTTCCTACAGTTCAGTGCAATGAAGATGGCTCATTCTCCTCCTGGTCACCATTCAGTCACAGGTCGGCCTAGTGTTAATGGCTTGGCATTAGCAGAATATGTCATTTACAGGGGAGAACAGGTAATAATTTGTTAGTTATGATATATTCAAAATGTACTTGGGAAGTAGACTTTGTTTAGTCTATTGTGATAAGTGTTATTGACAAACTATATGTTCTTAAGAATGATATTTTCCAAACTTTAATAAAATTCAGCATATATCTGTATTTAGTGAGTTTATTTGATCATGACAAAGTATTGTATCATGGTGCCTGGTTCCTATGATTCTGCTATCTCCAAGTAGGTTCAGAAATCTTGATAGATATGATCTGGATGTATAGAGAAAAAAAATACAAGTTTTACTGCTTACTTACTATTTCTCTTTCTTTTTTCTTTTTTTTTTTTCAGGCTTATCCAGAGTATTTGATTACTTACCAGATTGTGAAGCCTGAAGCCTTAGCTGAGGGATAGATAAGTGAAGGGTTGTTTTGGTTTGGTTTTTATGAAGACAGCTATGCTGAGCATGAACACATCTAAGCAGTTGGTGACCTCTCAGTTTTACTCTTTGCTGAAAAATTCTGTTGGCCACAGATGTGGTATTAAAAAATGTGAATGAAGTTTAACATTCTGACTTGATAAAGCTTTAATAATGTACAGTGTTTTCTAAATACTTCCTGTTTTTTCAGCACTTTAACAGATGCCATTCCAGGTAAAACTGGGTTTGTCTGTACTAAATTATAAACAGGTAACTTGAACCTTTTATACATTATGCATTGAATTTAGCAGAAACTGTAAAATGTTCTCATCAGGAACTTGTCTTACTAATACTGTGTTCTTTCAAACACAACATTTACACTGAATACAATGTCATTTGTAAAACTGTAAATAAGAGCTTTTGTACTAGCCTTGTATTTATTTACATTGCTTTGTAATATAAATCTACTGTTTCAGAATTGCAACCTTGTACAAAGTGTTTTTCAAATGTATTGCTCATCTGTATTTGATCTTGTACAATAGAGAGACTTTTTTGCTCTATTCCAGAGGCTTTGTTGGCAAAATAACTGTTTATTAACAGTAATTGTAGTCATCTTGGGGAAAATTTCTTTGTCAGCATCAACTTTTTAATTAATTATGAAAATACCCAGCACACTTCGAAAATCCTTCTGGTTAAAGGAATTACTAAATATCTTAGAGGTTTTTGTTTAGGTTACTTTGTGTATATTGAATACATATTCCAAAGAGCCATGGTTGTGATAGGTACCAGTTTGCTGATGGGGTTTTTATCTCGGTTTCTTGGTAGAAAATTTTTTTTTACATCATTCTATGGAAATCTAGAGCAACTTGCTCACAATTTTTAGTGACTAAAATCTGCCTATATAGTTAATAGATTTCTTTAATTGTAAATAGTAAGTTTCTGGAGTATTTTTCCCCCTGGGTGAATCCCAAACTTTTCTATATACCTTGAGTCTATTGAAAACCCCTTATTCATTTAGCAGCTGTCTGTTAAGTGCCTATTACATGCAAAATACTTTATTAGGCACCAGGAGAGATGCAAAGCTAAATAAGACATTGTCTCTACATGCATTGACCTTATGGTGTAGCAGAGTTCAATAAATATACAGTGTGGTAGTACAGCAAACAACCACAGAGAGTATATCTTAGGTGTGAGCCATTAGGTTTTTAGTTTTGATATTTTGTTTGTTCTATGTTTTGTTTTGTTTTTAATTTTTTTTATGCCTTTCCATTATCATCATGACAGTCTACATGCATAACAAGTAAATTTTTTACAGGTCCCACAGAAGTTCCAGCTCTCTGCTATCTTTTCTTTCATAAATAAGGTGAAACTGGTGCCTCTGCTTCCCATACAGCTCCACCAGGAAGACCAACTGCCTGACTAAAACCAGACTGAGTAGGGTAAAGCCCAGGTAGAGCATTATAAATTACCATGGTCTTCCTTCATATTGACAGCTATCACAGGAAATGTTGGGCCATCTGTCCAAGAAGCATGCTAAAGAATCTTGGTGCAGAGTGTTGCATTTCATTGTGTGCCTGTCTTTAGTCATTTTTTAAAATCTCTATCCCTCAGATATCAAGGAAGAAAGTTCACCCATTAAAGGTGTTTGCTACTTGAGGGCATTTCTGATTCTTTACCCTCTATACCAGTTTACCTTGATTCTATATTCATTTCTGAATTCATTGTTTGCAGTGAATTATTGTAAATAGTTATAGAAAATCATGGTTACTGTCTTGAGAAAAATGGACTCCAGATATATCTGGAGTTTTTTTATTTGCTTGATATTATTGGCTTTATTTAAGAAAACAAGTTGTGATTTTGAAGTCTTTTTAGACAGCACTCTAATAATTTCAGATAAAATCCTAAAATTACTCTTTGAGTATCAGTAAGTGTGCCCATTTTGTATAGTCTTTCAGGATCAGAAAGTGATCTCCTGTCTACCAATCCCTCTCAATTTTCTGATTAGGTATGTTGAGATGAGTTAAAGAGGCTTATATTTAGGTACTTTTTTCTGCCAACGTTTGTCCCATATTACTCGCCCTGAGTGATTCTGGAATTGATTGTCATGCCAAGTTTACAATAATGTTATATTACTTAATTCTGATATGTCATTTCCCATGAATACTTGTATCTCGTTCAGTATTTTAGCATGGAAACATTTTTTCAAATAGTTTTTGTTTTAGGTTTATGCATGACATGCCTTATGTTCTGAAGGTGGAATTTTATCATTGTTTGGTGACTCTTTTTAAGGTGAATTTGAACCTCTTGTGCAGTTAGTGCTACCTAACTCATCCTAAGGTGTTTTACATGTACTGTCTCACATTCCGTACCCCATTTAACATGAAATAAACAATTTTGTTCACTGGTCTTTAGAGTAATTGTCTGCATGGTATAAGTGGATGGAATCATCTTTGAAAAAATGGATGAAGATTACAATACACTTCACTTAACAGGGTAATGTAACATAGTTTTAGATCTACCAGATGGAAATGATGCATCGAAGAACTTAGGAATGGCATGTAAACCTTGGAAACCATCTTTTTAACCTCATTTTACCAATGAAGAGTTGAAGCCAAGAGAGATTCAGAAATTTGGCCAAAACATACAACAATTAGCAAGGCCAATATTTCCTATCACTATAAATCAAGGGGTTTTTCATCTTAGTTAAAATCATAGACTATTGAATACTTTAATCACAACAACTCAGTTATTCTCAGAAAACCAGTGCTCAATTGATATAATACGGAGTCAAGTGGCCTGGACTCTAATCCTTCCTCTCCCAGGTACTAGCTGTGTGTCTTGGGGTACTTAACCTCTCCGCATCTCAATTTTTTCATCTGTAGAAATAGGCGTAATATTTTTATCATATACTTTGCAGAGTTGTGTGAGAGAAAAGATTTGCACACTTAAAAGTGCTCTACAGAAGTGAGCAGTTCAAGTAACATAGTTCAAATAAGTATTAAAATTCATCTGTAGAAGCTAGGTCAAAACCAGCCTTTGTACAATTATGTTGTTGCATGTCACAATAGGAAATCTTGGTGCACATAACAGCTTGTACATTCATATGTATACACATGCATATATACTATATATGACTGAATCAAATTATAAACGAAAGCACCGTGTGTACCATTTTTTCCTTGCCTAGGCTTGTCAGACAAAATCTTCCCTTTTTTCCCCTTATTTCCATTTTAAAAGATTTTAAGTACTCTATAGAAACAATTATTGACAATTGTTTTTAGACATTTTAGGATTCCGATTTTTTCCCCTTCCCTTTGCCCCCTTCCCCAGTGCAGTAGTTTGACATGTTATTATACCAGTGCTTTCATGCAATACAGCTTTCCATTTTGCTCATGCCATGACAGTAGACACTTAGCACACATAAAATAAAACATTCATGAAGAAAACTAAGTAGAAGGTGGCATGCTTTGTTTGACCTGCAATCAGACTCCAGCAGTTCCTTCTTTGGCTATAGGTAATATTTTTTATTATAGGTCTCTTGTGGATATCTTGGGAATTTGCTTTGCTGGTAATAATAGTCATAGTTGATTAGCATATAATATTTCTGTTACTATATACATTGTTCCCTGTTCCCTAGTTCTGCTCACTTCACTTTGCATCATTTCATATACATCTCCAAGTTTTTCTGAACTCACCCTGTTTGTTATTTCTTACAGTGCAGTAATACTCCATTACAACTGTATTCCACAACTTGTTAAACCATTCCCCAAATGCTAGACAACTCCTCAGTTCTCAATTCTTTGCCAATACAAAAAAGACCTGCTTTTTTTTTGTACAGGTAGAGCCTTCTCCCTTAGCCTTGATCTCTGGGATATAGACGCAGCTGTGATGTTGCTGGGTTAAATGGTAAGCATAGTTTTATTGGCCTTTCAGCAGTTGCATATTGCCAATCAATCTAATTTCTGCACAGATTAAGTATTTCCATAGTGGTGAGGCATTTCATATAGTTGATCAAATTTGTAGCTAATATTGATAGAGACTTGTAACCTCTAGCCACATCTATCTTTGTGTCATTAGACCATTGTTGGATGAGAAGAATACCTTGTATTTTTCTAAATATAGACCAATCTAGTATGGAATGGAGCTTATAATCAGTTTATCATTTCAATAATATTTAATGGTGGAATTGAGAACTAGAGACTGGACCCCAAAAGTAGTCATTTATGGATCTAGATCGCCGAGGTTTCATGGACTGTACAAAGGCTTTGCCCTATGCCGTCCAACATTTCTATCAGTGACTTGGATGAAAGCATAAACAGCACCTAAAACAGATGATCCAAAAAAAATCTCCACACTTTAGAATGTAGGGCCTAACTTAATAAGGAATATGTATGAGAACTTGCGTGGGGTACAAAATAGCATTTGCCCAAGTACATGATTGGAAGAGGTACGGCTAACCACCAAAGCACCGTGAGAAAAAATAGGCTAGGAGTCTTCATGACTAGAAATTCAGTATGAATTCATGTGCCATGACAATGAAAAAAACTAAGGCTATCTCAGGCTGCTTTGAGAGGCAAACTATCCAGAGCAAGAAAGAGGATAGCTTAACAGTGCTCCACCCTTGTTAGACCCCATCTGATGGTCGTATTCAGTTCAAGGTGCCACATTCTTTGTGACTGTCCAGGGGAGGGCACATGAGAGAGTTGGGGTATTGCAGACCAGGCTATATAAGGATTGGTTAAAAGTCTAGATGAGTACTTAAAGGAGACATTCAAGCCAAGAGTTACCGTGGGAAAGTGTCCTGCTTTACTCCAGTGGACAGATTTAGGGAATTTCAGGGACAACTTTAAGCTTGATAGAAACATTCTATAATAATGAGAGCTTTTTCAACCTGGAATAGACTGCCCTAAAATGTAGCAAGCTGGCAGTTTCTGGAGGTCTTCAAGCAAAAGCCCTCGATCGTGTTATAGAGGGGATACCTCTGAAGGGACAGGTTCAACTCCAAAATCTCAGAATTGAAAGACTTTGGAAGTAACATAGGTCAACCCGTACCCTAATAACATCATAGCCAAGAAATGGTCACCTTTAAGGACCGGCCAGTTTTTTCAATAAACCCCTTTAGGCGGTGGCCTTCGGGACCGTCATTCGCATGGTTATACTCTACACTGGCTCACTTGTTGAATCCTTTTTATCAGCATCCCCGGCACCTAGAACGATAGCACCCAATACATTTTTGTTGATTGCTTGATCACTTGGGTCCAGAGTGACACTAACAGTATGATACTCAAGATTCAGAATTAGTCATGCTTTAGATGTCCCTGTGCTGAATTTTTACACACATGATCCACTTTCTGACATCTTGTAATGCAGGTGTGGCGTGAAAAAAGGGTAAAAAATTCCTTATTTCTTCCTTTGAGAATCAAACGGATGCCTGAAATGATTCCGTATTTATGAATTGTGATGTCACAGCATCTCAAGAGTTCGATAGGATCGCACCGTCTCCTAGTCCGACCCACCCTTGAAAAAGAACCTTTCCTCAGTGTCTGGGAAGTGGTCGTGCAGCCTTTGCTTGGTAGACCCTCGGTAATAGGGAATCCACCACTTCCTGAAGCCACTCGGTGATGTATTTCTCAACCTGCCCCGAGCCGTTCCCATGGGGCAGCTGAGACAACTGTTGAGAAATCTTTTTTCCTTATGGGAACCTTAAAGCTGGCTCTGTTATCTTGTACCCATCCATCACTCGTAGGTCTGCCATTTGAAAATACCAACGAACTCGCATTTGGTCAAACATCCTTAGAACTATTCTTACAAACACCCATCAAGCAGCAAAATCTCTGCCATTCAGGTCCCAACCCTAAGGCTTCCTCCAGTTTGCACCATGTACTAGGGAGGACACCTAAAAGTAGGTAGAAAATGTAAACTGATCTCTCGATCAAGTAAGTCTAGGTTTACAAAATGCTGGCTTTCTGTAAATTGGCTGCTTCTGAAACAAGGTGAAAAGCCAAAAAGTGAAATAGAAATGGCTGAGGAGAAAAGGAATCGGGTTCTTGTCCCTGTTGTACTACAAACTGATTGTCACTTTCCTCCCCGGTCCTTTGTTCTTATTCTATATAACGGGGGGGGGGGGGGGGGGGGGGGTGAACCAGAGGGTCTTTGAGGTCCTTTCTAGCCCCAATGCTCTAGAATTATTTATTTATTAGACTGTAAAGAGCTCCAATGGGGAACTTCTTCCTCTGCCAGTATTAGTTACTGAGAAAATTCCCTTTGAGGGGGCCTGCCAAAAAGCTGTCTTCAGATTGCCCCGAAGGAGGTATGGGCTTATTTGGGGGCTCAGTTCAGATCCCCACTCCTGAATTCTGTGCACAGATAACACTTAAAACGACTAATCCGAATGCATTTTAAACCGATTTTAGGTTCTGGATTCGGCTATCATTCAAGGTGGAAGCTATGTTTTTAAGATTTACCATTCTGGACAAATGGAAATATGCCTTGACAGCAAGTGAGGAGAGCCGTCATTGTCTTAGCCCAGAAGAAAGTCAGGGTTCATCCAGGCAGAAATCATAGCTGACGTTCACTCGCTTCTACAATTAAAAGGCTAGCTTCTTCCTCCAAAGGAGCTGTGTTCAATTTGTATTTATAGGCAGAGACTCAATAAACTCATCCTCCCAGAGCCCGTGGGAGGGATTGTTCGGAAGTGAGATGGGTCTATCAGCCTGGGAAGACTGGCAAATGAATGTGAGATCCATCGCTCAGGGTGCAGAATGCAGCCCAGGAGAGACCACCAGTTTAGATAATCAGACATTCCCATTGCTGACTGTTTTGTTCTATTGTATCCAAATGTGAGAAGCCTCTCTGGAGCCCCACAGGACAAAGCTCTTTATTAGTCTTTACTGAGGCATGAGCCAAGGCTGCTAGACGGAGGTTGCCAGCCTGACAGAGGGTCTGCTTCATGGCATCTGGGAGCCTGGCTGTGGAGCAGGGAGATAGATTTATGAGCTGTGAAAGATGGTCAAATTAACGTCCTCTGCATTCTTGATAGGATTAGGCCTTTGGAGCCATGCATGCATTTGCATATGGCCCTGACTTACCACATTTGTGTGGTGCCTTCAGAGCATCCCTTGTTAGCCAGCTGGGGGCCAGAGGGTGTGGGGGGCATCCCATTATTTTCCATGTTGGTAGTTTAAAAAAAAAAGGCATCACTGTCCTCTAGCCAATAACGTTATCTTCCACTGGATGGTTTCTAATGCAAACTTCCCATCTGAAGGCTTAAACAAGGCTCACTTCAGGAGGAGGCAGCCTACAAGAGCCCTCAGGGAGGCAGCTTCCAAGGGAGCCAAAATCCAAGTTGTAGTTGACAAACCTTAACCATTTTAATGAACACTTTTCCCCCCAGTGGAAATACACCGAGATAAAATCCCTGGCTGGGATGAAGCAAGTTTTCTGGGCCCGGTGGACTACCTGAACCTCAAAAAATCTCTAGATTTGAGCTGGGTGGGGAACCAGAAGAAATGCCACAGAAAACCCCAAATGGGTGCAGGTACCTCAGGAGATGAGAACTTGGTGGGCTGAAAAGACACCAAATAAACTGGTTCCATTTCTCCTTCCTGAATTCCAAGCACAAAGAATGTTTTCCATTAAAACCCCCCATCAGGCTGCCCTCCAGGGCTCCTGATCTAACTACACAAAGAAGCTGGAAAGGGTGGATGGAGCTAGGGGAGAGTCCCGAGGATGGAGCTGGGTAGGCAATGATGAGATTGTGCTAAGTTTAGGATCAAAGAGAGGATGCATCTAGAGTACTTGGCAAGCTTAAAACATAAGCGCTAGATGTTGTCAGCTATTACTCTTCTAGATCTGCCAATCATTTCCCAAGCAAGGCTTACCAGGGCCCTTTATTTCTCTGGACTTTATCACCCTGTGGCCAACCTGGAAAGCAAATGGATAAAACATCACCAGACCCAAACTTGAAGGCTTTCCGGCTTGGTAACACCTGGGAGAGCAGGATGTGAAGAGCCCACAGTCATCTTCATGCCATGATAAGACATGAAAGAAGCAACCCACAGCAATCACCTTCCTGCCAGCCATGAGCCCATGAGGCCACTTGCCAATCTCAGCGGTTAGGCAAATATAAAGTGATTTCTTCATATTTTCCTGAGGCCAACACAGTGCAGGTTAATTTTAGAATTTCTGTATAATTGAGACTGGAAAATAATGTGTGATTACCTTTATTAGACTCTGAGGTACATTACTGGAATAAATTACTACCAAATCCTGCTAGTGCATTCAAATCAGACCTCAAAACTTCCTAGCTGTGTGACCCTGGGCAAGTCACCCAACCCTCATCGCCTAGCCCTTTGCCACTTTTCTGCCTTGGAACTAAAAACATATTGATTCTAAGAAAGGGTTTATTTTTTTTTTAATCCTGCTAGTAGGAAGTGAGAATCAAAATGTTCTCGCTTTTAATTTTCAAATTAGTTCTCCTAAAGGCATTCTTAACCTAGAGTCTATGAACTTTAAAAAATATATATTTTAATAACTCCTTCCATGGAATTCATTTCCTTTATAATTTTATGCATCTAAAAATAATATTCCAATGCATCACCAGACCGCCAAAGAGGTCCATGATACAAAAAAAGTTTAAGAACTTCGCTTCTAGAAGTTTAGACAATTCTTTCCCCATTGGAAACCAATATGGACACTTTCATTTTCAGTTTTCAAAACTGATTTGAAAGTGAAAGTTTATTTTGCTCTGGAATAGGAGCTAATGATTTTGCAGGGGAGATTTAGATTTTCAAAATCTCCCAGTGGATTGTCTGAAAGACCTTTCCCACTGCCAAATTGACAGGTTTCCTTACCTTTGTTCTTTGAGACAGCTGAACTATCTCATATTACAATGCCCGAAGGTTATTCTTAGGCCCCTTAGACCCACTATTGATTTCATTATTATGAGCACTTTTTGTCAAATCAAATCCTGGGGCAGCTTCTTTGTTCTGCAAGGCATTCAGAAGCAGAGGTTGGACAGGATTATCTCCAAACACTGGAGCTCAAAAAGGTCAGTCAAATTGAAGTAATACCTTATTATGTGGCTTCAAACCTATTTGGACAAACTGTTTCTTACATCTTTACCTGGAGTTAGACCATATTTTCCTGTTTTCTCCCTTTAATATGGCTGCCTTGGCCACACTTCTTAGATTTTAAATTTCTGCCTCTCACCCCTGATTTCTGGGTCCCCCTCATGTTCGCTGCCCTTGTAGTGGACTCTCTTGCCTCCAACAACCCACCTCTTCTTGCCCCTCACTCTTTGGGACATTACTCCCAGAGACCTCCCTACCCAGCCTAGGGTGGCCTTGCTAGCTGTGCTACATCCCAAGCTTCTCCATATCTTTTAGGGTTCAGGAAAGCAGCCCTACCCCAATGGGGAATTGAGGAATGGAGGCATTTGGGATATCTTCCATAAATGAAATCAACTTAAATAGAAGGTCTATATACAAATCAGTTCAGAAAAGATTTTTTTCAAATGAATTTGTAGAATTATAGATTATCCAAGCCAAAAGGGACCTTAGAGGTCATTGGCCCAACCTCATTTACAAATGAGGAAATTAATTGATTTCTACCCATTTTAGATTCTGTTAATAATCACAAATATTTTTTCAACCATCCATCTTTGAGATAAACAGCTTGTTGGAATTTAATCAAGTTTCAAGCCAATTTGTCCATGCATCTAGCAGATACAGTGTGTTATATATTGTCTTTCCATTCAGTTTAACATTACATACTTATTAAGCACTCACTAAACTGAAGGCTTTATGTAAGGTCCCAGGATTACAACAATACAATAAACAGATTCTCACCTCCAGAAAATCATATTCTATTAGCTGTAGTATTGTATAACATAATAGATGATCTCAAAGCCTGGAAGACCTAGATTCAAATCCTGCCTTGGCATTGTCTGACACTCCCACTCCAGGCTATTGTAAAAGTTAAATTAGTTTCTAGTAATAAAAGTATTATATTTTTGAGGTTTATTAAGATTATTAGAAATCAAGGATACAAAATAATAAACCACTTGCCCATGGCTGATTAGCCAAATTCAGAACCCCCATGATTAGTTTACTCACTACATCCTTGCAAATGGAAGAGCAGAGAGGAAGAGGGGCTCTTGGGAGGCAGAGAGCCCGTTAAATACTAAATTATGATCTTGCCCAGGTGGAGACTCAGGTGATATTATAGGGAATTCTGGGAAGTACCAAGGACTTCTGGGGATTGAAGTCTGGGGTTCAAATCTCCATTTTTACACTATCCTAATCCCTGCAATGAAAATCATTTTCTTTTTTTCTGTAACTTACATTAGTAATGCTCCTTAAACACTGACTCTTCTACGTCACCATATCCAGTGGCTTTCTGTTTGCTCAAGAATAAAGTAGCTTCTGGTTAGCTTTTAAAGCCCTAAAAAACCTGGTCCCAACTTATCACTCCCCCCACCCCACCCCCGCCCCCAGTGCTCAAATCCAGCCAAATTGACCTTTGTTCTGGTCCTATCATATGCTCTTCCTCTTCCTCATACTTTCCTTTAAGGTGATGCTCAGGTACCATCTTTTGCATCAAGCCTTTCCTCATTTCAACTGCTAGTGACAAATGTTGGAGGAGATAGGAAAAATAGAAAAACAAATGCACCATAGGAGAAACTACAAATTGATCCAACCAGTTTGAAGAGTAATCTAGAACTATACCCAAAAAGTTAATAAAACTAACGTAGATTTAGATCCAGCAATACCATTGTCTGTTTCCCAAAGTGAACAGGAAAAAAGAAGAGCTTCCATGTCCTAAAATATTTATAGCAGCTCTCTTTGTGGTGACAAGGAAATGGAAATTGATAGAATGTTCTTTAATTGAATGATGGATGGATGGATGGATGGATGGATGGATGGATGGATGGATAGATGAACAAGTTGTGGCATGTGATTATGATAGGGCTGAAATGTCAGGAGCAGAGACATAACTACCCATTGTTGCGTCTGGAGAAAGTGGCAGGAATTGTTCCAAGACATCAAATGAGTGTTGGGAATAGGAGGAGAAAGGAAAATGAAGAGCATTGCCCTATTGAGAGACTCTTGGGACCCTAGCACAAGTTCTCTGCTGGAGAAGCCACCATATAGGGGGAGAAGTGGAGCTAGGCAGGAAAGGCGTTTGCCCCAGTCCACCATCTGAGAACTTCTAGTTGTTTTCTAACTAGGTGTTAGCCTTTATTTTCCTTTATGTATTTAGTCTTTATTGTTTCCATGTGGCTACATGACTCCAGCTGCTATCAGTGCTTCTTAAATTGAGCATCCTGGAACAAAATCCCAATTGTCCCCAGCCTAGTTATGACTGGCCAGAAAACTGGGCACCTCTTGGTCAGGTAAGGTAGGAAGTTTAGGCAGGCAGAGAACATCAGGAAGCTAGATTCCCAGATAAACTAAAGGATGGTCTCTAATTTCAGACCCACCATTAACTACCTGTGTGACTTGGATCAACAGTAGTCAATAAGCATTTATCAAGCATTTCCTATATGCAGGACATTGTGCCAAGCATTAGGATTGCCAAGAAAAACAAAAATACAGCTCATATCCTAATGGGAAAGAATCCATGCAAATGATTATACATACAAGATACATACTGTGGAAATGATCATTCCAGAGGGAAGAAAAGGGCAGGTGGGGATAAGGGGAGCTAGGAAAGACCTCTTGAAGGTGGAATTGGGATTTACTCTTGAAAGCAGTCAACCAGCATTTATTTTGTTTGTTTTGGGGGGTATTAATTAAAAAGTTTATTGAATTAAACTAATTTAGGATATTTTCCCATGGTTCCATGATTCATGTTCTTTCCTGCACCCCCCCCCTCCCCAGCCAACTCACAATTCCAATGGGTTTTACATGTATCATTGATCAAGACCTATTTCCATATTACTGATCATTGCACCACGGTGATTATTTAGTCTATATCCCCAGTCATATCCCCATAGACCCATGTGATCAAGCAGTTGTTTTTCTTCTGTGTTTCTTTTCCCACAGTTCTTCCTCTGGATGTGGATAGCGTTCATTCTCAGAAATCCCTCTGAATTATTCTGGATCATTACATTGCTACTACTAAAGAAGTTCATTACATTTAATTGTACCACAATGTATCAGTCTCTGTGTACAATGTTCTCCTGGTTCTGCTCCTTTCGCTCTGCATCACTTCCTGGAGGTTGTTCCAGTTCACATGGAATTCCTCCACTTTATTATTCCTTTGAGCACAATAGTACTCCATCACCAACATATACCACAATTTGTTCAGCCATTCCCTAATTGAAGGGCATCCCCTCATTTTCCAAAGTTTGTTGTCACCACAAAGAGCGCAGCTATGAATATTTTTGTACAAGTCTTTTCCCTTATGATCTCTTTGGGGTACAAACCCAGCAGTGCTATGGCTTCAACCAGCATTTATTAATCATCCTCTATGTGCCTCCCACAGGAACCGTATCCACCATGACCCTCTGCGTAAGTAAATGTATTATTGATGAGATTCTAGTGACAAGGATTATGCTGAAGATGGTTGGCAACTGAGGGTGCAGGAGGCTCTCGCTAAAAGAAAATATCCTCTCTTTGGACTATAAAAGAATGAGCTGTGGGATCACCTCTTTTTCCACTTTGGGATCTTCCTATCTAGTTACTTCTTTCTAGTGTTTTCCCTTCCTTTCATCAAGCAAGGAGTGGGGAGAGGAGAGCAGAAAAAAGGGGAGCTTCAGCACGCACCTCCCCTAGTTTCTTCTGGCCCAATACCTCACTACCATCCTCTGTGCAGAGAGAGGGGCAGGGGATTTCATAACCTGTGCGGTCAGATCTAGCCCTCCCTGTAGACCAAATGCATATATCGATATCATGGACATACACATGCATCGTGTTTCATAGTTTACACATTTCTTCAGGGCATTATTTCTTTTGTGTCTCTCTGTCTCCATTCTACAGAAGATTCTGAGGACACCGAAGCCCATTGTAGCATAGCTAATATGGGTCAGCCTGGAGACTGAGGTGTATGGATCCCAAGGCTAGACTTTCTTTTCAGAAAAATTATTCTAATGGCCTTTGTGTTGTATAACCCAATCTTCCTCCGGATAACCCCACAACCGAACCCTCCCTTGTAACAAAGCAAAGCAGTGACATCCAACGGTGTCACAGCACTCCACACCCAGAGTTCCCTGACTCTCTGCCAAGAGAAAGGAAATGTATTTATCATCCATTTTCTGGGACCCAGATTGGTCATTATAACTAATCCCAGTTCAAGAGTACAGTATTCGTTTTTTGCTGTCCCATGCTATGGATCCTCTTGAATTTTATATGTGTATGTGTATATTTGCACACATGCACACACGTATATAAATACACATATACACACAGACTTTAATTTTCTCCCAAAGGACTAGTTCTAATGGTGAGATTTTGGGACACTGTGGAAAGATTGACTGGATAGATCTTTCAGTTACGTGCCATTCCCTAAAATCATATTCCCTAGTTCTCTAGTAGCAGCAAAGCAATGATCCAGGACAATTCTGAGGGATTTGTGAGAAAGAATGCTATCCACATCCAGAGAAAGAACTGTGGGAGTAGAAACACAGAAGAAAAACAACTGCTTGATCACATGGGTCGATGGGGCTAAGACTGAGGATGTAGACTCTAAAGGATCACCCTAGTGCAAATATTAATAATATGGAAATAGGTCTTGATCAATGACACATGTAAAACACAGTGGAATTTCGGGTCAGCTACAGGGGGAGGGGGAGGAGAGGAGGGAAAGAACATGAATCTTGTAACCATGGGAAAATATTCTAAATTAATTGATTAAATAAAAATGTTCCCCCCAAAATCATATTCCCTAGGATTCCCCCCTCTCCTTAATAGAAGGAAGACTGACACTGACCCCAGGAGAGAAGCAGTGGTTATGCAAGCTTCTACTTGTGTATATATAAAATTACAAATTATTTCAAATTATATTTCAAATTTCAAATAAATACAAATGATTTCAAAGGAGAAAGATGTGGAGGATAGATCCATTCGTTCTTAAGCATTCCTTTTAGGGCATAGAACAGCTCCAGGTTGCTTACAATGTCCACACAAGAAACTCCCTACTGATCTACTACTGTAGTCCTTCTTTCAGACACATTTACCCTTTTCCCAGTGCCCTCAACTTAAAGCTGGTTTCTGCTTTCAGAGATCTTAGACCGACCAATTTTATCTTGTTTCAGCAATTCAAGTTATTCTGTGATTTTTTTAATGTGAACCTAATAAGATGGCCTCATCCCACAAAATTCAACCAATCAACTTTCCCTTCTCAAAGCCCCAGGACTGAGGGGAGCCTGGGGAGACAAGAGTCTGAAAGGGAGCATGTCGTCCCCTGTTAATCTCAGTAGCCCCAGCGCCTTGGAGTCCAGCAGACCAGAGGGGCCCGGGCTAGGCGTAGACCAGATTTAATAGAATAAAGGCGGTCGGGATGGCTTGCCACTTTCTCCCAGAGAGACAGGAACGTCCCTAGAAGTTGTTAAACTGGAGACAACGTGTGCATTTCTTTTCCCGGTGCTCTGGGGCAGTGTCCTCACTGGCCCCTCCATGGGTGGCATGACATCATGTCCTCTGTTCAGGCATTCTTCACTATGTCTAAATGGTCCCTGGTTGGGGGAAGGGAGAAGATGGGGAGGGCAGTGCACATTATATGGTCTCTGGGCCAATGGAAACACAGCCTGCTTCATCCAACGTTAAAAGAGATTCTCCCACCCCCACTCCTCTCCCCTCCCCCTTCAGAGTGCTTGTAGTCTTAGAGCTACTCTTTAAAAGGGGAGATGAATCGCTAGAGACCATTTCATGCCAAGGTACATATTAGAGAGAAGAATCTCAAATGGCTATTAACCCTTAGTTAGAAACTTGTGTGGAAGTCCTTGGAGGTCCAGAAGGAAGCTTGCATACAAATTATACTTTGTTTATCCCTACCTAGAGAGAAAGAATTAGTTCTTCGATACTTCAAGCTCTCTCTCTCTCTCTCTCTCTCTCTCTCTCTCTCTCTCTCTCTCTCTCTCTCTCTCTCTCTCTCTCTCTCTCTCTCTCTCTCTCTCTCTCTATCTCTCTCTCTCTCTCTTCCTCCCCTCTCTGCCACTCTCTCCCTCTCTCTCTCTTTCCCCCTCCCTTTCCCTCTCCCTCTATCTATTCCTCTCTTTCTCTCTCCCCCTTCCCTTCCCCTCTCTGTCTCTTCCTTTCTCCTCCTCCCTCTCCCCCTCTTCTTCCCTCCCTCTTTCTTTCTCTCCCCCTCCCTTTCCCTCTCTCTCTATGTCTTCCTCTTTCTCTCCCCCCGCCTCTCCCCTTCTTTTCTTTCCCCTCTCTCTCCCCTCCTCTCTCCTCCTCTCCTCCTCTCCTTCTCTCCCTCTTTTCTCTCTCTCTCCTCTCTTCCCCCTCCTCTCTCCCTCCCTCCCTCCCCTTTCCTTCCCCTCTCTCTTCCTTTCTCTCCCTTTCTCTCCCCTATCCTTCCCTCCCTCTTTCTCTCTCTCCCCCCTTTCCCTCTCCCTCTTTGTATTCCTCTCTCTTTCTCTCTCTCCCTCCCTCCCTCCCCTTCCCTTCCCCTCTCTCTCTCTTCCTTTCTCCCTCTACATCTCCCCCTCTCCTTCCCTCCCTCTTTCTCTCTCCCCCTCCCTTTCCCTCTCCCTCTATCTCTTCCTCTTTCTCTCACCCCCTCCCCTTCTTTTCTTTCCCTCTCTCTCTCCCCCTCCTTCTCTCTCTCCCTCCCTCCCCTTCCCTTCCCCTCTTTCTCTTCCTTTCTCCCCTTCCTCTCCCCTATCCTTCCCTCCCTCTTTCTCTCTCTCCCCCCTTTCCCTCTCCCTCTTTGTATTCCTCTCTCTTTCTCTCTCTCCCCCTTCCCTTCTCCTCTCTCTCCTCCTCTCTCCCCCTTCCTCTCCCCCCTCTCCTTTCCTCCCTCTTTCTCTCTCCTACTTCTCTCTCTCTCTCTCTTTTATCTCTCTCTCTCTCTCTTTTATCTCTCTCTCTCTTTTATCTCTCTCTCTCTCTCTCTCTCTCTCTCTCTCTCTCTCTCTCTCTCTCTCTCTCTCTCCCCCCCCCACCCCCACCCCCTCGCCAATAAGAAGGAACATTTTCCAGTGTGGCCTTCTTAATATGCTTTCCCTGACCATTTGTCATTGAACATATTCACAATTTTGCAGCAGCTTTGCCCACAAAATAAAGCCTTTGGCCACTTAATTATAATTGCAGCATTATGAAACAAATGAGTGAATTTGGAATTTGAGAGCTGGAAAAACTTTAAGGTTCATCTATTCATGGATATATAATGGGGGAGGGGAGTGCTAGACTTGGAGCCTTGAAAGACTCTGGAACCCTGGCCCTGACACACTTTTAGGTGATGTGACTCTGCAAACTGACTACCTCTGAATCTCAGTTTCCTTATCTATAACAGAGGGGTGATAATACTAACTATCTCATGAAGTTATTGTAAGAAAACTGAATTGTAAACAAATTCTAGATAAATATGTACTTTTCTTATAATGCCTCCCTTCCTTCATATCACCCCCCAAAAAACTTTTTGCAAATGAGGACTTTCCCCAGAGAGGAAAGTCATTTGCCCAGAGCAGAACTAGGACTAAACCATAGATCACTAGATTCTCCATCTGGGGTTCTTTCCTCTAATGTTTTTTTAAGGAAGCATCTTAATAGCAACTTTATTTTTTTTTATTTTCAAACTGATATTTTATATCCTTTATATTTAATTTTTTTAATTTCAATTTAATTTATTGAATCCTGATATTTAGTCCTTTATACTACTTCTTTATTGGACTGCATAGCACAGAAAATTTTTAACACAATGCTGGATATTCCCATCAGTCTTCAAAGTGGTTTTCAGGGTAATCATTAGAAAGATACAACAAGGTGATAGCTAGGTGACTCAGTGGTTTGAAAGCCAAGTCTAGAAATGGGAGGTCCTAGGTTCAGATTTGATAATTCAGATATAGCCGTGTGACCCTGGGCAAGTCACTTAACCCCCAATGCCTAAGCCTTACTACTCTTCTGCCTTGGAACTAATACATGGGATTGATTCTAAGAAGGTAAGAGGTTTTGTTGTTGTTGTTTAAAGAAAAGAAAAGAGAAGAAAGATACAACAATCTAAGACCAAATGGCTCAAATCTGGCCTCAGACACTTCCTAGTGTGTGTACACAGCATTGATTCTAAGACAGAAGGAAAGGGTTTTAAAATTTTTTAAATAAAAAAACAAATAGCTTTTTTGAAAATATATAGTTTCTTTTTTGCTCTGTGGAAGTAAAAAAATACAAGCTTTCTTATCTACCCAGAGCTATGACTTTCTCTTTGGACATTTGCTTTGCATTTATTTAGTAAGACTATATGTAGCTATCCAAATGGATGGTTGATCTTTACAAGCAACTGCTGCATTATTAGGGGGACAAGGGGCGCAGAAATACCTATGGCCAAGTCTTAAAAGAAAATTCTGGCCAGATTTAACAGCACCCAACAGTAGCCAATTCTCAGCCTCTGCTTAGATCTGAAGAGTTTGCTTGTGAAGACAATTTTATGATGATGATAATGATGATTTTTATTTATTATTATTATTATTCCTTCAGGGTTCAGTTGTCTTCAAAGTTAGCATTTCAATAAAATTGTCTATTTTCTACAACTTGGCCACATGGAGAAGGAGTTTAACAACTCTTAAAGAAAGTAAATGGGCAAGCCTGGGGCCAGTTGGCAGAGGTGACAAGCCCTTTCTAAAATGGAGGTGGGAAGCCCCGGTCCTCTCTGGAAATGTGTTTTGCTGGAAATTTTCAGAACAGAAAGAGTTCCTCAAACACAAGGCTCTCTCCCTCCCTCTTGGGAGTCAGACTAAGTCTGGGAGACTAGGAAACTCAAGCTGCCCTTCCACCAAACCCAACCCACTTTCTGTAGATTTGATGACCACAGAATTCCTAATGCCTCCTTTTGTGAGTCTCCAAGACTGAGTGAATGGAGTGGAATGTAAGTGACTGCAAAACACATGGCAGGTTCCCTGAGAAGGGGGCGGGACCAGGTCTGTGGGAAGGTTTCTTCTCGTTGAGTAAAATCACCCCATAGCAATCAGGCCACTTCCTCTATTCAGAAAACAGGAATGTGGGCCGAGTTAAGGATATGCAGACTTCCCTCACACGCCCCTCCAGCCCACCCCTGTTCATGCCTCCCTTGCCCCCCTCTTTTTTCCCTTCCCCCCTCCCAAACGGAGAGCCATGCATCATTAACCGTCTAAGTGCTCAATGGGAAAGGACAAAATATTTGTCTTGTAATGAGGGTAACCTTCAGGATAACACTTAGAGCCGAATTCCATCCATCACCTCTGAAAAACGTGAAATCACGTGGCGCAAGGATCCGTTACTAAGTTTAAGGTTGGTTTTAATAACCTTATGAAGTGAGGAATCATTGTAAAATTGGTAGGATGGGGAGAGATCGAGATTCGAGAATATCCATGTGGACTTCCTGTGACTTTGGCTTCAAATCTCAGAGCCACCAATGTGGAGAGGTGGCCTGACTTCTTCAAAATCCCAGTAATTGACGAAATATTGCAGGAAAGAGAGTGGAAATGCCGACAGAATGTGGAAGGCCACGGAAATTGCTGGAGAGTCAGATGAGATCCTGGGTTAGAAGGAAACCAATCTAGTTCCTAGGTGAAAGATGGAATATTAATCCACTCTAGAGGAAAGGACATATGCCCATCAAGATGGACCCAAATCATTTCCCAGGGCTTTATGAGAGCCTGTGGGGCAAGCAGGGACCTTTAAAGGCCCAGGTGACTCTGAGGAGGGCAAGATAAGGACAGAACATAAAGGATCAACCAGAACTGTGTCCAAAAGCTCTCTGTTTTTATAAAGGTATTCAGTACAGTGACAACATTTTAGATTTGAGCCATGGAAAACTGGCATCAATACCAGTCAGTCCCTTTGGGCTCCTACAAGACTTGCTTTCCTCAGAGTAATATTATATATTACAGTCCTCTTCAAAGGAATCCTATCCTCCTACTACCTCTTTCAGGGCTGAAACAGAGTCTTATGGAAACTTTATTTCTCCTTGACATTCAGCCTAGTGCTTCATATATAATACAGAGCTTAATAAATAAATATAACAGTAGATTTGCTTAATAAATTACTATTGAAAGGCAGTTCCACAGATCTCTTATATTTGTACCAGATTTACAGTAAATTAATGAAGTAGAGTTTATCCTCTTCCTCTCTGCCTTTTCTATCTCTAATCTGTGCTCCTTCTCCACAAATACCCAGGATCCCCCACTGTTCTACTCTTCATTGACACCAAAGTCTGCTAACATATTCCTTTTCATTCATCAGTTATAGAGAGACAATTTTACCTCTCCCTTGACATTAGAAAGTATCCCATTTCCCAACAATTCATCCCTTGGGACCCCAAACATTTTCTGGGAAAGAGTTATTTGAACCATATGAGAGGAAAAGAGATCTTCCAATCAAGGGAGACCTAAACCGTTTCCCTGAGGTACCTGGAGCGTCATGGGAGGAGTAGAGATCTTAAGATTGAGATAACTCAGAGAAGGACAGAATAATGACAGGACAGAGGGGGTCACCCAGAACTATGTCCAAAAGCACTCTATCATTATTGGGTAAGTCTTCCTGGAAGCAGGATACAAGAGACCATTATACCAGAGAGACTTTCCTCTTCTCAGGGCTGGTGTTTCTCATCAGAGGCATAGTTTCTGAGAAATTGGAAACCTGACTTTAGTAGTTAGGGGCATGATGCTTTCAAGATAATGCATGCTGTTTATCTAGTCATTGATGCTCCAAGTGGCACAAGGAACCCCACGGTGCAGAACTATGTGCCTCACTGTTAGGGAGATTATATGATCCCATGTCCACATTAATAATACAATGTCAATTTTGTTTCCAAATTGGCAAGGGACTGACTCCTTAACCTATGCTGCTCTTATAAAATCTTCAACTTGGATGAAAGCAGCTGAATACAGGATCTATGAAATCTCTGATGAGTGCTGATATGCCCCACAAAAGATTGTATGCAGAAGGAAGCAGTGGCAAAATTTCTCCATTGGTCATAACCCCAAGGATTTCTTTACTGTCCAGTCCTGTTTGCTCTAGGCCCCAGGCCATTTGGCTAGACCCATGGCCACTGTCCAATAATCATGTAGACAAGGATCTTATCCACCCCATCCCTCAAAGCTCTCTTAGAAGGCTTGCCAGGATCTCTATCCCTTGTGTTATTCATCATTACCAAATTGACAAATATTGAAGTCCACTTTTACTTGCCTCTCTTTTTTTTTTAACCCTTACCTTCCATCTTAGAATCAATACTGTGTGTTGGTTCTAAGGCAAAAGAGTGGTAAGGGCTAGGCAATGGGGGTCAAGTGACTTGCCCAGGTCATCCAGCTGGGAAGTGTCTGAGGCCAGATTTGAACCTAGGACCTCCCATCTCTAGGCCTGGCTCTCAATCCACTGAGCTACCCAGCTGGCCCTTTTACTTGCCTCTCTTGCAGCAGTCAGAGGTGTTGGTTAAGTAGATGTAATAGCCATCCTCAGGAGCCAGGTCCATTCCTCATAGGCAGGAATTCATTGGAATAACAGAAGAAGGAGGGTATTAGAGTTGGAACTGGAAGCCTGAGATTCTAGCAGAGTCATAATCAATTCAAGATTGGCAGCAACCCAATTCACTGACAGTCCTCATGACACTGCCCAATCTGCTGGAGCTTGAACTGCTGCTATTGGTAGAGATACCTACTGCACTGGTGAGCAGTACTAGCTTGTTCTGAACAGCACTGGACATCATTTAATTTCTCACCATCTACTATATTCCCAAAACTTGACTGTATTTTCTTGGGAGTTAATCTCTCTTGCCTTATCCCTCATATGGACCTCTGCCTCTATGGCTATCTCTGGGCTGATCAATATTTTATCATCAATATAGCAAAGGACATCAATGTTCTCATGAAATGAAGACTCTTTGGGTATCTGCCCACTATACTGTAGCAGTTAGAGAGAGCGAGCTCATGTAGCCTTTGGGAAGGAAAGCAAAATATTCCTGACTAATCTCAATTACAGGAATAAAAGAAAAAGGTACTAGTGAAGGCAAGTACCTCATCCCACTCACTTAGAGTAGGTAGGCCACCATATTGAAGAAGTCATAGAGACAGCGTGGTGGATTAGAGAGCCAGGCCTAGAGATGGTATGTCCTGGGTTCAAATCTAGTTTCAGACACTTCCTAGCTTTGTGACCCTGGGCAAGTCACTTAAACCCAATTGCCTCACCTTTACCATTCTTCTGCCTTGGAACAGATATTTAGTTTTTATTCTAAAACAGAAGGTAAGTAATTTTTTTTTTAAGTAAAGAAAAATCTCCGTGATTAGTATAACAACTTTGTTCAACTCTCCATAGCTATCAGGTGCCATCTGCCTCCAGTCAAAGAGTTATTGTCAGGTGGATTGTTTATAACAAAGTAATCTAGTCTCTTTCATTGCCATTACTAGAGAGGAATCGACTTTCACAAAGCCTAAGTGTCAGTATTTTTTGGTATTAACTCCATAGGATGACTTGGGCAAGACCAAGGATTATCATTTGACCAACCTCACAATAACTGTCATAGATGTTGCTATAAGCACCCATACAGGTACCAAGTTCTAAAATGTCATGATGCTTTTCCCATGATTGTTTCCCTGAAACTGCCCTAAGGGAATTGGGATGTCACAAAAGACCCATTGAAAGTCTCCTGATATGATAGTGTCCTGGCTGCCAGTGTCTAGCATCTTCTTGTATCCAAGTGGGACAGAGGATTTAGGAAATTATTTAGGCTTGGATAGGGCTTAAGGGCCTTTACTGCCTTACTGGGAATGATATGATACAGTTTTATTAACACCCACATAGACCATCAATTACTTCCTTATCAATATCAAGTTTCAGCAACGATGTCCAAAGCTCCTTGTAGAAGAGGGTACCTTCTTCCCACCTAGCTTTCCACCTTCCCACCTCTTCCCACCCAACCCATGATGGATGCCATACTTCCTCTTAAAAAATTATGAGAAGGTTGGATTTGGAGAAACCTCAGAAGGCTAATATGAATGGAATGCAATGTGAAGTGACTAGAACCAGGAAAACAATTTATACAATAATAATAACATGGTAAAGACGAACTAATTTTTAAAGAATTAAGTACTCTGATCAATACAATGACCCACCATGATTCCTGAAAAACAAGAATGGAAAATGCTACCTAACTCCTGTCACAGAGATAATCAACTCAAGATGCTGAAAGAGACCTAGATTTTTACACAGCCAATGTAGGGGTTTGTTTTGCTTGACTATACCTTTATTCTATGCATTTACACTATATAGCATATTTTTATAAGGATTTTTGGTTTTCTTTTATTTTTAGGGCCAGGATGACAAAAGGAGATGAGATGAAGACAGAAAATAAATGTCTGTTCAATGAATTTAAAACTTTTATTGTAATTTTAAAATTTAATTTTTATAACTTTTAACATTTGATAATTTAATTTTTAAATTTTTAAAAAATTGCTGCTATTTTATTTATAAAAATGCTTTTGCTATTTTGCTGAAATCATAAAATTCTTACTTCATTTTGTTTTGCTTTATTTTAAGCGCAATAAAAAAAGATATCATCCTTTCTCCCTTTTCACACAGTGACCACCTTAGCTGAGGCCTTGATCATGTCTCATCTAGACTGTTGATCAGCCTCCTGATTGGTCTTCCTGCCTCAAAGCTCTTCCCATGGCTGTTCATTCTACCACTGCTGCCAAAACAATTTTCCTCAAGCGCAGGACTAAGTCAGTCCTCATTCAATTGTGGTGGATCCCTCTTGCCCCTAGAATCAAATATAAAGTTCCTCACAAGCTGGTTACAATCTATCTTTTCCCCCTCATTGGGCATTATACCACCTTCCATACTTCCTGATCCAGTCAAACTGTCTCTCACATAAAATACTCCCTATCTATCTCCACTTCTCAGCATTGACTATCCCTAGGTCTGGAATGCAGTCCACTTTATAGATTCCTCATCTTCCTTCAAGTCAGCATAGGCACCATCATCTAAATTAAGTCTTTTCCCTCTCCTGCTAATGCCTGCCCTCTCAAATTACTTTGCATTAAACTCTTTTGTATTTATTCACCTTGTATTTATCCTATATATACTTAATATATGTCCTTTTCTCTCCCATTAGAATACAATCTCCTTCTGAGTAGAAAGTGTTCCATCCATTTTATATCCTTGGGACTTGGCACTTAGTAGATACTTAATAAATACTAGTTTATTAATTGATTTATATTGGAATCACTGAAAGTAAATCTAAACTGGAGATTAAGATGATCAATTTGTTTCTTGACTTTGGGCAAGTCATCTCACCTCTGGACTTCCATTTTCTCATCTATGAGATGAGTAGAGTGAATTAGCTCATCTCTAAGATGCTTTTTAGCTCTAAATCCTACCGTTTTATGATCTTATGTCTTTGTTATTTGATAATGGAATATAAGTTGTGAATGTCTGATTTATGCTCAGAGATTTGGCTATTGTTGACAAATGTGCTTTTTGGTCTATTTCAGACTTGACTATTTCACCAAACTGTCCATAATGATTATTGGTACAAAAATACTCACAGTAAAAATAATTTTTAAAACATAGATAGAGATATTTTTATTTATTCCACTGAGGCAGACTGAAAGTCAATGGATTATATACTGTTAGGCTTAACCAATGACTGATTTTGGATCAATGAAAACTAGCTTTCCAGTTCCAAACTATTTCAATTGATTCATGGTATTTCTCATTTTAATTCAACATTATTAAGTTCCTGCTATATACAAGAATCTTGGCTAGGTACAGGGATATAACTCCTGCCACTCTAATGGTTGCTAACATTTTAATAGGATGGCTATGACATGTACATAAATAAATATGATATTAAGTGATGGGGGCAATAGAGAGGTCTAGACAAAAATACATTTGGAAAGGAAGACAGATATTGCTTTGAGCTGGGATGGAAAGAGAGGAGCAGTTGGGGAAGTGAAGATCGATCAAACAGGAATTTCTGAAGAGGTAGAATTAAGACTGATCCTTGATGCAAGAGAAGTTTTTCAGCAGGCAGAGATGAGGAGGAAGTATATTCCAGGACCAATGGATAGTGTACATGATTTCAGGGGCACAAGAGTCCAAGTTGATTTGGCTGGAATAATGTTGTTCATGTTTCATTCTGAAAAGGACCAGTGACCCCACAAAGGTGATGTCTTGACTCTTGAGAGAATTGGATTTAAATGAGGCAGAGTTGCACAAAGACATTAGCCTCACTCATTCTTCCTGGCGCTGAAGTCCAGTGGCAGACAAAAGTAAGGACAACTGGTGATGGCAAAGGATGCAATGGATGACCTCTGCATCTTCAATGTCTGACCAAACTCTAGCACTCCACAGTGCCTGCTTTAGCTGCCTTTATGGCCAATGGAGCAAGTTGTTCTCATCTGTCCATTGTATTGGGGAAAGTCTTTATATGTCTGAGGCAAACATTCCCCTAACACATCAACAGATTTGAAGCCTATTAGTTACCCTCAACTTGGTTTAGCCCATCTGCCAAGTCAGTTTTACTGGAGTGTGGCCTCTGCCATGGTACAGCTTCTTGGAGTCACAGAGGAGAGATGGGTGAAAGGTAGACACCAAAGGTTGATGAGTAGCACTGAAAATGGCTCAGCAAGCCCTCACACCAGAGGTACTGGTCCTCCCTGAACACCTCATACACATAAACAGAGAAATCCTTGGAATGGGGAGTCAAATGAGGGATTATTGCAATATCCTAGTCAAGAGAGACTGACTCCTGAATTAGGGTCATAATAGGGAGAACAGAAAAGAAAGAAGAGTTGTAAGAAATACTATAATAGGATCTGACAACTGTTTGGAAAGGATCGGGGAAAAGTTGACCTCTGAAATGATTAGGAGCGTTTAAGCCTGGGGGACAGAGTAGATAATAGTGTCATGAAAAGAGAAAGAAAGTTGTTTGGAAAGACACGTTTAATAGGGAAGACAAGTTCAATTTTTCACATCTTGAGTTTATGACTCTGGCAGAGCATTTGAGGTGAGGCATTGAAGAGGCAATTGAAGAGGCCAAAAGTGCCCATTGTTCCTGATTGATCACAGAGCATAATTTGGTTATTCCAAAAGAATGATCCTAATAGCTATCTTTAGGTATGGTGCTGAGCTGGCAAGGTACAAAAAGAGGAAGAAAAGCCTGCTGAATACTCCTCCATTATTGCCTTGAGTCAATATGGGTATTGTTGAGTGATGCCCTCTGAATCAGGAAGACCTAGTTTGGAATTCTGCCTCTGATAACCTATGAGTTGTGTGACCAATAAACAAATAATTTAACCTCTCCAAGTTTCCTTATCTGTTAAGTGGAGGTAATCATACCTATAATATCTACCTATAGCAGTGATGGCAGAATCTTTTAGAGACCAAGTACCCAAATTGCACCCTCATGTGGCATGTGAACCACCCCTTTACTCCAGATAGGGGAGGGAGAAGTACTCCCAGTGGACTGTTGGGCAGAGTAATGGGTTAGGGGAAAAATGTCTTCAAATGCAGTGGAAAGAGGGAACGGCATAGTCCCTCAGGCATGTGTGCCATAGGTTTGTGAACCAGACCTATAGTGTTGAGGCTCAAGTGATATAAGGTATATCAAGCTCTTTTTCAGCTGTTATTTTTAGGCACACACACACACGCACACACACACACACACAAAACCCCAGTATAAATATAAGTAATTATTATTGAAATGTCAGGTTCCTATGGAGAAATTAGAAATGTGAAAAAATCACCCTGTATAACTAATGCAGCCTCTTAGCCTTTTGAGGAGTGAAAATAGCTAAGAAGGAAATTCCCTGGATCTTGAATCTGAAGCAAAAAGCTACTTCTTTGCATGAAGAATAAATATCCCCTCTATGTCATGCAATTCACGCATAAAAGGAATATGTAATAGGATATGGAGAAAAGGTGTGTTCATAGCAATAGGACTAGGGGGCCTGTTAGAGGATAGTATGGAAAGATGAAAAAGAAAAGCATCCTGTGGTTGAGAAAAAGGGTAATCCATGATTTTTTTATTAAGTGCCCAGAGAATGTAATTTCTATGATAGACAAAAGTACCAGCCCTCTGGGAAAGGGCTACTGAGATTTCATGAAAGCTGATCTAGACCTAGGAGAAGCATCATCCAGAAAGAAGCTTATTATTTATTATTATTATTATTATTATTATAGCAGTATTATAGCCAAGACTGCCACCTTGGCCTGTCCATCTCTGCTATGAACTGAGATTAGCATAGCCTCTTAAGATTACAAAGCAGTCTCATTATCTCACTTTTTTTCCTAACAACCCAGTGAGTCTGACCCAAAAGGGATTATTATCCTCAATTAACTTATCAAGAAACTGAGACTCACTGAAGCTAGTGACTTGCCTAAAGGTCACATGGCTAGGGTACCAATTTCTCCATCTTCTAGCTCCAAGTTATTCCCATAACTAACCTCTTTTTTTTTTTTCCCACCAAATCCTTAGTGGCCAAAATGTGCTTTTAGCTCCAAGTTACAGATCTATTTTCTCCTGTGGAGTGGATTCTGGATAAGAAATATCATCAATGGAAAGAGCAGAAGAAAAGTAGACGAGAGACAAGGAAACGGCGTCTTCCAAATCACGCAGAAAACATTTCAATATCGAGACATGCCACGAGAAGGTTTTTCTATTGTTAACCATAAACATAGCATAACTCTCTTGTCTCTCTTCTCTCTTCTTTCCCCCTTCCCCCATCCCAAGCCCTGGATATGTTCAATACATGAGTGCCCTACCCAGAGCACGACTGAAGAACCATTCTCATTGTAATCATTGTGCACAGGAACAAAAGGACATATTGATCAAAGATTTGGGTCCTGCAGCCCAAATACTGTCACGTGACTCTGCGTCTCAATAGTTGCAACTGTTCTACTACAAGCTGGTCTGGTGCTCCAGCCCCATTCATGGGAAGCCCCCAGTTACCTAGTAACAGATGCCCGAAGTCATGTGCATTGTTTTACATTTCATGCCCACTGACATTCCTTTGGGACTTTTAGCTGTTTGCCTATCACAAGTTCTCTTCTCCACCGATGGATTCTGCAGCTTACATCTTTCTCTACCAACAGCCACTTGTTTGTTGTTGGGTTTTTTTCTTGCAAATGGTTTTTATTCTTCAAAAAGTGACCTCATCACCATCATTCATATGATGCCTATTATTAATAATGCAGAAACTTTGGTCTTTGGTCTGTTTTATGGCCACTTTTTAAATTGAAATGGGGAAGCATCTTTGAATGCTCCAAGCAGAGGTCAAAAGAGGGACAAAACTTTGGATGAGCTCACCAAAGCTCGGCAGCTGTAAGCCTGGGTCAAGAACTAAGAGGAGGTGTCCTTTGAAGTCTAAGGAAATCAGAGGATCTCAGAATTCCTGGCATTCACGTTCATCCTCTCCTCTCCTTGTTTCCAGCCCGAACCACATATAAACCATCCCAGGCAGGCGTTCTCTCCCCTGTTTAAAGGGTCTGCAGGGAAAGAGACTCCATGATTTCCTAGTCACATATGGCACTTCCTTATTAGGAAATGCTTTTCTGATATTCATCAAAACTACATCTCTGTATTCACCTATATCTCTTATACTATTTATTTATTTATTCATTCATTCAATAGCCATTTATTTATTTGTTTGTTTGTTTTTTTAAACCCTTACCTTCCATCTTGGAGTCAATGGTAAGGGCTAGGCAATGGGGGTCAAGTGGCTTGCCCAGGGTCACACAGCTGGGAAGTGTCTGAGGCCAGATTTGAACCTAGGACCTCCTGTCTTTAGGCCTGGCTCTCAATCCACTGAGCTAGCCAGATTCCCCCCCAGTAACCATTTATTGATTACCTCCTCTGTGCTAGGCACTGCTCTAGGTGGAGGGGAAAGTAAGGAGGAGAAGGCATGAAATCTAAACAACAAAAACAGTCCTTGTTCTCAAAAAGTTACAGCCTACTAAGAAGAGAAGGGAACAACATGTACATAGAAAAGCAAATCTGATATATATGCAAAGTAAGTACAATCCTCCATTAAGATAGAAGAACTTCTGATTTCCGTTCTGCTTCTTAATCTCTAAAATGTTTAACTTAAGCTACAGGAAATAAAATGAGCATTTTCATAAACAAAGAACAATAGGAAAAGATTATACACGAATGCATTTTAGGAGTACTATAAGGTTAATAGACAATTAGGTGGTGCCATGGATAGAATGCTGGGCCTGGAGTCAGTAAGACTCATCTTCCTGAGTTCAAATCTGACTTTAGATACTGGGTGGCCTTGAGCAAATCACATTACCCTATTTGCCTCAGTTTTCTCATCTGTAAAATCTGTAAAAAAATCTGTAAAATTAGAAGGAAAGAAGGAAATGGAAAACCCTTCCAGTATCTTTTCCAAGAAAACCTCAAATGGGGTCATGAGTGAAAAAGGATAATAAGACTAACGCTAAATTGTGCTCTAACTCAATTGTGTGATCTTATTCTTTTAGCGTTCTCATGTAGGTCTAGTTCTTGGTCATTGTGGCTCTCCTCTGGATCCTCTTCAAATTCTTGGACACTAATTCCTAGACCCCAAAATTTTTCATGGTAGTCTAGGTGAATTTGATCTACTGAATATAATAGATAAACTATTTAGATCCACCAGAACTGTTTACCTTTAAAATGACTCAGAGTCCTCACAGAAGTTCCCAATGACCTCCTGAAGCCTCAAGTAGTTCCTTCAGTGCATTTTTTTAGACAATCACAACATTTCAGTCTTTAGGGAAGACCTTGGCTCACCATACCTGGTGGGTCTGGAGATGACTCTCAACCTACCATACAAAAATTATGTAAATTCAACAAGTGACAGTTACAGTATTTTTCATCTTCAGGGCATGGTTCTTAAAGATTGTCCACATTGACTTCTGTCTCTTGTTCCTGGTTGTCTACATAGTTTATTCTCTACCTATCAGGAAAATAGAGACATCTCAATTTCTGGTGAGCACCACCAGAGGCCAAATGGGGTTAACTTTCCTCTTGTATTGTATTGTATTGTTGTAGGAACTGATTTGGACCCTGGTAACCTTTCAGGTTCAACACTGGAAAGGATACTCAGAAAAATATATAGCATTGATTTTAGTTGTGCATGAATTGTCCCCCACCCTATTGTCCATTCTGGAGTAGCAGTCAAGCCTGAGAGAGAACAACTTCTTTCTCCTCCTTGGCTGGCCTTTGTATGTAGGTCACCAGGAAGTTACGGGAATGACTTGAATCAATTAAATCCTAAAGACTGTCTCAATTCCTTTTAAATAAAATCTACCTACTTTTAAAGCTTTTAAATAAAACTTTAAAATAAAAACTCTACCTACAAGGCAGAATTCACTCAAGTTCATGTAAATAATAATAAGTGGCAGAGCTGGGACTAGAAGCTAGGTCTCATTGTTCTCAGTGCAGTAATTTTTCCACCACTGAAGGAAGGTATAGGGGAAGGGAAATATGGTGGGACAGGAACGATGGCCCCAAAGATAACATAAGATATGTGTTGAGTAGGCAGCTGGGTAAGCTCAGTGGATTGAGATAAGAGGTCCTGGGTTCAAATTTGATCTCTGACATTTCCCAGCTGTGTGACCCCCATCACCTAGCCCTTACCTCTCTGCTGTCTTGGAACCAACACAAGATATTGATTCCAAGGCAGAAGGTAAGGATCAAAAAAAAAAAAAAGATATGTGTTAAAAAGATCCGTATCAGTCACATAAGAACCAGAGATAGATGACAGAAGGAGGAAAGGTGGGATACTTTCAAGCAGCTAATTAGCAGTAGGAAACAATAGAGATGAGTTTGAGAACCAAGAAGTCTTAGAAAGATGGGGAGAATGCAAAAGAAGGATAGTCTATAATACAAAAACACATAGAACACAAAACTCCTTTTGTGGCTCGTATTTCCTTCCCCTCCTTGTTATGCTGGGGGGTGGGGGGAGAAAGCACACATCTATGAGAATTTCTGTACATGCATAGGTAACTTTTTAGAATCCCTGGGTTTTGTTCCATTTTCACACAAGGTTAATTTGTTACATAGCAAAGTTTCAGAAGAGAAAATCCAACAGGCAGTTCTCAGCCAAAGAAATCAAAACTATTAATAAACACATGAAAAAGTGCTCTACGTCTCTTATAATCAGAGAGATGCAAATCAAAACATCTCTGAGGTATCACCTCACACCTAGCAGATTGGCTAACATAACAGCAAAGGAAAGTAATGAATGCTGGAGGGGATGTGGCAAAGTAGGGACATTAATTCATTGCTGGTGGAGTTGTGAATTGATCCAACCATTCTGGAGGGCAATTTGGAACTATGCCCAAAGGGTGATAAAAGACTGTCTGCCCTTTGATCTAGCCATAGCACTGCTGGGTTTGTACCCCAAAGAGATAATAAGGAAAAAGACTTGTACAAGAATATTCATAGCTGCACTCTTTGTGGTGGCCAAAAATTGGAAAACGAGGGGATGCCCATCAATTGGGGAATGGCTGAACAAACTGTGGTATATGTTGGTGATGGAATACTATTGTGCTCAAAGGAATAATAAAGTGGAGGAATTCCATGGAGACTGGAACAACCTCCAGGAAGTGATGCAGAGCGAAAGGAGCAGAACCAGGAAAACATTGTACACAGAGACTAATACACTGTGGTACAATCGAAGGTAATGGACTTCTCCATTAGTGTCAATGCAATGTCCCTGAACAATCTGCAGGGATCTAAAAAATACTATCCACAAGCAGAGGATAAACTGTGGGAGTAAAAACACCGATGAAAAGCAACTGCTTGACTACAGGGGTGGAGGGGATATGACTGAGGAGAGACTCTAAATGAACACTCTAATGCAAATACCAACAACAAGGAAATGGGTTCAAGTCAAGAACACATGTGATACCCAGTGAAATTGTGTGTTGGCCAGGGGAGGGGGGGGAGGAAAAGAAAATGATCTTTGTTTCCAGTGAATAATGTTTGGAAATGACCAAATAAAATAATGTTTAAAATAAAAAAATAAAAAAAGGAGAGAAAATCCTCCCCAAGGACATGGCTTTGGCTGGAATGATAAATGTGTAAACACTAAGGAAAGTCTTGGAAACCTGGCATTGCTCATCAAAAATAGTAAGGGGAAAGGAAATGAGGAAGTTCTCTATGAAGGCCACTTACCATTTCAGTCTTGAATAAACCTGGGAAAATTAAAGCTAAAAAGTAAACTTAAATCCTTCCACTGTATGAATCTGCTTGTGTTGTGGAATTAAATCCTTGTGCTGTGGAATTAAATATATGCTCTGACTATTTTTTGGTGTTAATAAAAATTCTTGAGCTCATAATTAAATGTAGAAAGCTATAGAGGTTACACTTATGATGCTTCATTCATAAAAGCCCCTACTGACACAGGACCCAGCTTTCAAGTGATCTTCAAATACACACAATATCCTTGGGAGGTAAACCTGCAGATTTTGAAAACAGGTTATGTTGGGTTTTTTTAATCTAGTGTGGCCACCTTTCTAAGGCTTTTCCTGGCAAATTGTGATAGGCTCTCTGATTTAGCTTTAGAAAATACCAAGAATTATTAAAAATGTCCCTGAGAAATTGACTTTTTCTTTGGGAAAGAAAAATTCATCCACAATCAAATAACCCCAAAGGATATTTGAGAAAATGCCCAACAGGATGAAAGGAAGTCTTATTTTCCTAAAAAAAAAAAAAGGAAACAGAATCAGTAAGAGCCAAGTGTCAGAGATACTTCTAAGGGGTGCAGGAGTTCTTAAGGGATCAATCTGGCCAGCAACAGTCCCAAAACTCAGCAGAGGGCAATTGAGTGACTTGAGAAGTTCGAGGTATCCTCCAATGAACTGTCAGTGCACATCACCCAGGAAAGTCAAACTAACAACTAGGAAAAAGCTGTTCAAGGATTAATCAAATTCATTCATTGATGTTCTTATCCATAAGAAAGTCAGAGGAGGAGTGAATATGAGATCCCAAGGAAGACACAAGAACAAGTTAATAGGAGAACCTGATTATCCAGAGACAACTAAGCCAAGCAAGACTAAAGAAAGCAGAGTAACAAATGAGCCAGATGAGAATTCCACAGGTGGAACACTATTGAAACAGGATGACAAGCAAACAGTTTGAATGTTGCTCAGGATGTGTTTTGCCAAAGCAAATTAAACTAGCCATGGCTCCATAACCTGGGATCCTAATACCTGGTACCAACACCTAGTCAGTGCCACTACCGCCACTATCCAGAAAGCCTAACTCACCACTAATGATGGCTTCATTTTTGTTTTTTCAGTACAACTAAACCTAACTTCTGCACTCCCCAGAAGTTGTGATTAATATTCAGGCTCTCACAGCAACTACCATCTTAAACTTAAACCAGATTTTCTTGTATGATGAATTCCCAGCTTTGGAATTTTCTTTTTTTCCTTTAGTTTTTCCTTCCTTTCCCTTTTCTTCCCTTACCTTTTCCTTCTCATTTCATTTTCTTTCTCTTGCCCTTCTCTATCTTACTCTTGAAAATTTTCTTCTTGCTTTTCTTTCCTTTTCTGACAAGGAACTAAAACTTGAAGATTCAATTTCAATTTCTCCAACATTTATTGTCCTCTATGTAAAAGACACTGAGCTAAGTGCTGGGGCTACAAAGACAAAAAAAAAAAAGCCTTTGCCTTCAAGGGGGGATGCAAAATGGAAACTTCTAAGCAAAATCAAAATAATTTGATGAGAGTGAGAGCACTAACAGCTATGGGTAATCAGAGAAGGCTTTCACATTTATTCATACAAAGTAGAGATGAGAGCACTGAGGATAGAGCATAGACAAGAGACTGAATGCCATGTTTATGTAATAGTAAGTAGGCTTAATTGGTTAGAAGTTAAGAGTGCATGAAAGGGAATGGTGTGAAATAACTTTGGCAAGTCAAGTTGTGAATAATATTGAATGACAAACTCAAAAGTATATATTTTATCCTAGAGGTAATAGGGAGCCACATAAAATTATATATGTGTATGGATGTATGGATGGATGGATGGATGGATGAGTAGTTAGAGGTATCTTCTGTTTTTATGTCATCTTCATTTCCAAATATATTCCTGCCTCACTTCACCATCCCTCCCCAAGCTCCATCCCTCTGCCCCCCACCAGTCTTCTCTGAGGATAAAGATTTAAAGAGGAAAAAGGAAAAAAAAATCATTCAATAAGACCTACCAAAACATCTGACAGAATATGATATTATATACAATATTTCACACTCATAGTCATCCGCTTCTGTATTAAAAGGTACATTTTTTAACCCTTACCTGGGGTCAGGTACTGTCATTAAAATTACATAGCAGTCCATTTTATTTTGTTGTTCTATGCATGTCGTATGCATAATGTAATAGTTAATTTGTACATTGTGCTCTTGGCTCTGCTTACTTCCCTCTCCGTTAATTCATACATTTTCCTATGTTTCTCTGAGATGTTCATATTTCTCATTTTTTAAGGAATAATAATATTCTATTACATTACTGTCCCATAATTTTTGAAGTCATTTCCTAATTGATAGATACTTGTTTCCAGTTCTTTACTACCACAAAAAAGACCTAAATTTATATTTTGGTATTCATAGAACTTTTATCTGTCTTTTACCTCCTTAGGGTACTTGTACAGTAGTGGGATCTTTGGTTCAAAAGCTATGAACCATTTAGGCAATCTTTTATCAAAATTCCAAATCTAGATTCCAGAATGGTTGGACTAATTTGGAGCTTCACAACATAGTCTATTCCAATCTTTTGTTAAATTACTCAGTTTTCTTAGAGTAGGGTAAAACATCACAGTTGTTTTGATTGTGGGTTTTTTCTATTTTTTTCTTTTTAGGCAAATGGGGTTAAGTGACTTGTCCAAGGTCACACAGCTGGGCAATGTCTGAGGCTAGATTTTAATCCAGGTCCTCCCAGGTCTAGACCTAGTGCTCTATGCATTGTGCCACTTACCTGTCCCTTAATCCTTTTTTATTAGTGGAATGCCAGTCATTCCCCAGAAGAGATTTACTTTCCCCAGGGATTGGCTTCTATACTTGGGTTACAGAAGTTTTATCGATGACCACAGCTTTTAAATTTCATTTCTTTTATATTAGCAGTAATTTAAATCAACCTTTCACTTCACTTTAAAAAATTTTTAATTCTGATGAAAACTTTTTGTTCAAATCCTTGGATCATTAATCCATTAGGAAATAGCTGTTGATCATAAATATTTATGTTAATTCCTTATATAGCTTAGATATTAGATCCTTATTAATTATATTTTATCCCAATCAAGTTTTCTATTTTTCTTAGCAGTACTGTGTTCATTTAAAATTCTTGACACTTTAGACAATTGAAATCATCTATTTTGTCTTTTGTAATCCCTATGATCCCTTTTTTCAGTTTAGAATTTTCTTCTAATCACAACTGTAAAAGATACTGTTATTTATTTTTCTCCAAACAAGAGAGAAGGTGAGATGAAGCAAGGTAAAGTGAGAGAAGGGAAGAAGGGAAGGGAAGGGAAGGGAAGGGAAGGGAAGGGAAGGGAAGGGAAGGGAAGGGAAGGGAAGGGAAGGGAAGGGAAGGGAAGGGAAGGGAAAGGAAGGGAAGGGAAGGGAAGGGAAGGGAAGGGAAGGGAAGGGAAGAAATCTAATTTAATTAATGGGACTGTTAGGGAAGAGAACAGAACATCTAACAAGTACAGTACAACATATCATAACTTGAAGAAGTTCAAGGATTCTATATGAAGTACAGAAGAAGGTAATGCATACAGCAAGCCATACTCATACTGCCAGTGAAAGATGAGATCTAGGTTTGCTCTTCCACCTTGTAAAGAGGCTATGGTCCTTGTTATATCTTGGCCCCAGTTTTTGTGTGGTCCAGGCATTTCTCCATCCTTTCAATCATCTAGTTTTGAAGGCTCAAGGTCTTCCTATACTTCCAACTCTCCCTTAACCTACATATCCAATCTGATGCTATATTGTTAGTTCTGCCTTCACACTATCCTAGTGTTCATCCCTTTCTCTCTATTCACATAGTCTGAAGGGGGATGAAGGACTGTATTATCTTAACTCAGTTCCCCATCACATATTATTTGGATTATTCCAATAGTCTAATTAGGAAATTGATCTCTTACCTCAAATCTCTCCCCTCTGCCATCCATTTCTGTCTCTTAGTTTTCCAGCTTCCTTCAAGATTTAGCTCAGATCTCACCTTCTGCAGGTACTTTTCCTGGTTCCCCCACTTGCTATTATCTTCCTCTCTTATATTACCTTTCAACTACCCTGTGTATATCTTGTCTAAACCTAGCCATTTACATGTCATCTTCCCTTTAGAATATATATTCTCGAAAGTGGGGGCTATTTTGTCTTTCTCTGTCTCCTCAGATTTTAGCATAGCACTTGGTACACAGTAAATCTTTAATAGATGTTTGTTAACTGATTGAAATCAATTCATCATCTATATAACTGCCAACGTGATTTTCCTAAAGCAGAGGTCAGATCATATCACTCCCTCTATTAAATAAATTCTACTATTTTCCCATGAGCATTATGATCAGGTGCAAACTCCTTTTTTTGTCATGTAAACTTCCCTCACCTCTGCCTCTTAGAATCTCTTGTTTCCTTCAAAGCTCGTGTTACCTATTATATGGGACCTTTCCTGATATTCTCCAAATACTAGAACTTCTCCACTAATAATGATCTTGTATTTGTTTGTTTATTTGTATGTATCTTATGTATATGTGTATATGGTAAATATACATCACATATGTATATTATATATGCTGTTATCTCTAAACATCATCTCTCCCAATAGAATATAAGCTCCTTGAGGTCAGGGACCATTTCTATTTTGTTTTTGTTTGTATCTCCAGAACCTAACTGAGTACCAAGCCCTTGGTAGACATTTCAATTTTATTTTTGATCAATTTAAATTGGGTCCAGGAAATTTGGCCCTGTTCCTTGCCACTGGTCAAGCAATTCTTTTCTACCTCCCTACTGCTACTCCAATGCTACCAAATCCCCATTACTGCAGGTTCCAGATTGGCCCAGGGCTCTTTAGTGCTTTCTCCACTGCCATTTCTAGGGGCACAGAAGATCCCCATTAACCCATTTCCCTGGAAGTTCCCTCCTGGTTGCACAGGCTTCATTCTAGGAAATTGAGTCTATACAGGTCCAATCAGCTTTACCTTGTCAGACTTTCAAGCTCTGATTTTCTTGCCTCTGTTTCTTGCTCAGTTGCTTTTGGGCAACTCTTTCAAAAGACTAATCCAAGAATGGAGCCCAGGCAAATGAAATTATTTTAAATGAAATGGTCATTCTAGGGGCAGCTAGGTGGCTCAGTGGATAGAGAGCCAGCCCTGGATGGGAGGTCCTGAGTTCAAATCTAATCTCAGATACTTCCTAGCTGTGTGACTCTGGGCAAGTGATTTAGCCCCAATTATCTGGCCCTTACTATTCTTCTGCCTTGTAAACAATTCTTAGTATTGATTCTAAGACAAAAGGTAAGTTTTTTTTAAATAAAACAATCAAGGGACAATATGCAACAGGGTTAGGAAGTTACATCTTATCAAAAAGTTTATCTTGTCCTGAGAATTTCACATTTGTTTTGAGCAAATATCAGTAATATCTGACCAAAATCCTCATCAAGTGGGAAAGGGGGTAATAGGTGCAGGACCATGGCTGGGCACAACCATTGATTTACATTTAGGGGTGCTTTTAGAGTCTATGAGTAGGAAACAGTCAAATAAAACTGTTCCAAAGGTTTTTCTAATGAAGGATCATTAATTATTTCTTGAGGATAGAGACTGGATTTGTGATTTCATTGGTACAGAGAACTCCCAGGTATGGAACTCCCTTTACTGATATTGTCCCACACTCTCTATATAATCTGTAATCTTAGAGAATAACCAAGGGCACTAAAAGATTAAGTGATTTGCTGAGGGTCACATGTGGCAGATCTCAAAGTCAAATTCAAGTCTTTCTAACTCTGAAGCCTGCTCCCTGTTTATTTTTCCTTCTGGCTTTCCTTTTTTTCCCTCTTCTGTGTATTTAAAAATACCCAATTACTTCTTTCTTTATTTTTTCTTCTTTTCTTTCTCTCTTTCCTTTCCTCATTCTTTCTCTCTTTCTTTCTCCTTCTCTCTGTCTTTCTTTCTCATTCTTTCCTTCTTTCCTTCCTTGCTTCCTTCCTTTCTTTCCTTTTCTCTATCTGCCACTCTCTCTTTCACCTCCCCCACACACACACTGAACTCTTTACTGAACTACTGAGTAGCTCCACCATGTTATTATGGGGCACTAAATATGGTTCTCAACAGTTCCTATGGGAATTTTCAGTATTTGATTGTCAGACATTTTTTTCCAAAAGACTATGATGCAAAGAGAACATAGTATTCCGGTGACATCTCTGAATTTCAAGTGAGCTGGTAAAGGTTCCTTTAAATTGTGATTGAAATCTCTAAATGGGGGTCTTATTTCTCATACATTATAAGAAGAACATTGTTGATTGTTCATAACCACAGAAAAAAAATCATAATTTATACCTCTCATTAATTTTGTCATGTTAAAAATGTTGAGTTCAGGTAGCTTACTGAGGAGCCTGTACAAACAATCCCCTAGACCTGATGAATGCTCTATTTTGTCCTTGTAGGGCGTCTTTCTTCCTCAGTAAGCATGAAGTTAGCTAATCCTTCTGGATTTCTTTTCTGAAGGTACTATTCTACAAAGCTAGAGAAACTGGACCACAGAGACATTACTCCAACCTTCAAACTCTTACTGAAAAGGTCAGAGTTGTGAGGAGAAATGTAGTGTCCTCATCCCAGCCATTGATGCTAAACTGCAGTTGTTGATAGGATGTACAGTATCTGTCCTACCTAGCTCTGACCATCAATAGAGGCAGTCCCTCACCGAAGCACACCAACCTTAGAAAGGATCAGTAAATAGAACTGAGCTATTGCCTGAGCCTCTGTCACTAATAGGGTTTTTTGAGGAGCCCACAAGAAGTCACTCACTGGATCCCCATCCACCTTACACTCTTCCACTGAGCTCAAGGTCCATTGAGCTCAATGCTGAGGTTTTCAGGGTTCAAAGAGGTTCAGTGGACCTCAGGCTCCAGGGCCCACAGGAAGCTCTCTAGACTAGTCTAATTTACATTTATAACAGTGTATCTATGGGGAAACAATGTACTCCAAATTCCAAAAAATCGATTTACAACAAAACTTGGAAAGCAACCTTGTAGTAATATGGGAGCCACTTTATGAAGTGGTAGGTTGGGAATTAATTATCAGATAGGTTAGGGTTCTATCTATACTTGTCAATGCATTCTGGATCCCAAAGCAGGAAAGAACTTTAAAAATATATTTACAAAAGTTGCTTTTGAATTAATTTAATTCAGTTGAGCAAATATATGTTTAGAACAAATTACATATTTGAATAGAGGAACGGGAAAAGAATTTATATAGTACCTACTCTATGTCAATCACTTTGATAAGTACTTTTAAAAATATTATCTCATTTGTTCCTCATAACAACCCCTTTTGGGTAGAGGTCTTTATTATCTCTGTTTTGCTGTTGAGGAAACTGAGGCAACCAGATGTTAAGTGACTTGCCCTGGGTTACACAGCTAGTAAGTGTTTGAGTTCAGATTTTTTTTTAATTTTATTTAGTAAATTTAGAACATTATTCTTTGGTTACAAAAATAATATTCTTTCTCTCCCTCCCCTCCTCCCACCCCTTCCCATAGCTGACACGCAATTCCACTGGGTATTATATGTGTCCTTGATCAAAACCTATTTCCATGTTGTTGATGTTTGCATTGGGATGTTCATTTAGAGTCTACATCCCCAATCGTATCCCCCTCTACCCATATAATCAAGCAGTTGTTTTTCTTTGGTGTTTTTACTCCCACTGTGTTTCCTCTGGATGTGGATAGTGTTCTTTCTCATAGATCCCTCCGGGTTGTTCAGGATCACTGCATTGCCACTAATGGAGAAGTCCATTACATTTGATTGTGCCACGGTGTATCAGTCTCTGTGTACAATGTTTTCCTGGTTCTGCTCCTTTCGCTCTGCATCACTTCCTGGAGGTTGTTCCAGTCTCCATGGAATTCCTCTACTTTATTATTCCTTTTAGCACAATAGTATTCCATCACCAACATATACCACAATTTGTTCAGCCATTCCCCAATTGATGGGCATCCCCTCGTTTTCCAATTTTTTGCCACCACAAAGAGTGCAGCTATGAATATTCTTGTAAAAGTCTTTTTCCTTATTATCTCTTTGGGGTATAAACCCAGCAGTGCTATGGCTGGATTGAGTTCAGATTTTAAAAACCTTTTCCTTGCCTTAGAATCAATACTGAGCATCAGGTTCCAAGGCAGAAGAAGACTAAGCAACTGGAGTTAAGTGACTTGCCCAGGGTCACACTACCAGGAAGTATCTGAGGCCACATTTGAACCCAGGATCTCCCATCTCCAGGTCTGACTTTCAATCCACTGAGCCATCTAGCTGCCCTCCTGAGTTCAAATTTGAACTCATATCTTCCAGGTCCATCATTCTATTCACTGAAACCCTATCACAGGATTTCAGACTAATCTAATCAGCAAGTTGGATCAGACCTGGGAGGAAAACATCATTATACATACCTCTTAGCTTACTGGACAATATTATTTCTTTTAAAGTTTTATTAAGAGTTTTCATCCTGTGTATGTATATTGTATGCACATGTGGGTATATGCAATGGTGGAAATGGCATTGATGCATATTTAGTTATGGTATATGAATGTAATGGAATATTATCATTTACAAGAAATTGTGACTATGATGAATTTAGAGAAACATGAAAAGACTTTTACTAACTGATGCAGAGTAAAGTAAACAGAACCAGAAAGGTAATATGAACAATGATGATGATGTAAGAAAATGAATACTGTATAATTAAAATGACTAATATTGGTCCCACAAAAAGAGATGAGGAAATGCACCTTCCTCCTTTCACTGGAGAGGTGGGGAGAATATGGGATTTTGGAATATTACCTATGCTGTCATACGGAGTTAGTGTGTCATCTGGTTTTGTTTAACCATTGTATTTGGATTTTTTTTTAAAAACCTGTTCATTGGAGGATAGGAAAGGAGTATACCTGGAGATGACTATAAGCTTTAAAAATAAAAGCATTAAAAAAAAGTAGTGACTGGATGACCACTTGTCAGAGGAGTTGTGGAAGGGATTCTTGGTCAGGTGGAGTTGAATTAGATGACCCTTGAAGTGCCTTCCAATGGCAAGATTCTATGAATGCTTTTATTATCTGAGTCACAGCTTGTTGCATATACATAAAGCATTTTATAGGCCTGAAAGTGTTGTAAAACTGAGTTGTCATCATTATCCCCCACCATGAAATGACAGCAAGAGAAGTAAAGGACATAAATGATTTATCTTTGAAATGCCAAGAACAAATCTATAGCCAAATAACAGGAAGGATAAATGAATAATATTAAGCCTGAGTCATGAAAGCAGAAAATGGATGATTAGTATAACTTCAGATGTTACATATAGTACTGGAAAACAACCTGATCTTCCTATGCTAAAATCAATCAAGCTACAATTCAGAAGTCACAAATACAGTAGGAGGAATGGTAGGGCTTGGTCTGTAAAATTGTCCTTTTAAATTACAAAATAAGATCCTGGAGTAAAGGAGTTCCTGGTTCCAATCCTGCCCCCAACACATACTAGTTGTGTGATGTTTGGTAAGTCATTTAACTTCTCAATGCCTCCAAGCAACTAAACTTTTGTTACAGACAAAACCATTTTTTAAATAATCAACAGACAATAAGCACAGTTGGACCTTATATCTCTACATCTCTCAATTCATTGTTTAATAGTAAAGATGTGGAATATTACTTGTGAAAATCTACCTCCTCCTTCCTTCTAGTTTCCTTTTCTGAGATGCCCTATATCAGTGTAAAGAGGATTCTCATAAAAATTTTACATAGCTGAGGGAAATATATAAGCATATAAATCTGGTTGCTGTTTTCTTGGTTGTCTTGTTCCAATAATAATAAGGTCCAAGATTTTTCCCATGCTTTTATTAGCTTTTCCATTGAAACAGAGTCTTCAATACCCTCACAAGTGTGTTTCTTCCCCACATGACTCTTCTCTGTGTGTACCTTGTGTCTGCTATAGTGCTCTTTTTTTCTTTAGTGCCTTTCTAAATACTCCATAAGCACAACTGGGACAAAGATGTTAGACTACAACGGTTGTAAAGCTACTTACTATTTTTACTTATAAAAAGTTTGTTGTAATATTTTTGTTGGTCTTTTCCATTTTTCTTCCATTTATTGTCCTATAATTTTCCTTTTTAAATACCCCTAGGATGGCTTCATTTAGTTGGGTATCTCGTCATACTTTCTTTAAAGTAGTTTTAGCCTTCGTTGCTTTTCTCTGAATTATGAGGTGATACTAGTTACAATCTATATCATTTTTCTTTGTAAGATTTTACAAATGAACTTATATTCTAAAACAATATTGTGTTTGGCCAGCATCTCTCTGTATTTAATAAATGAATAAGTAAATGCTTGCAGCCTAAGGAATTTTTTAGACTTTTTTTGGTCTTCTTGTTATGATAATGAGTAGATTTGTATTGATTAAATATCTTTATAAACTTAGTATAATTAATGTCAATTAATTTCCTGCTGTCCTATATGTATAAAAGATAGAATTTTAAAGCTGGAGAGCTGATAGAATTCATTTAGTCCAAAATCCTCATTTTTACAGACAAGTATGATCTTGGGGACAAGTTAAACAATTTAACAAAGGCCATAGGATCATAAAATGTAGAATTATAGTTTATGTCTAGTCTAACCCCCTTATCTGATAGATGCTGAAGTTGAGGCTCAGAGAGGTTGGGTGATTTTTCCAGGTCACACAGGTATTAAGTAGCAGAGTAAAAATTCGAACTCCAAATCTGACCCTAAATCCAATGTTCACAGGGTCATATCTAGAAGTCAGATCCTTTGATTCCCATTATATTTTTCAGGATGCTACTATGCTTTCTTAGAAAATAAAAGCATTACACTAACTTACCTGAATACCTATAGGATTTATTAAACATTTGCTGTGAATCTAGATATATGTATGTATCTATATATGTGTGTGTATCAAGAAGTATGAATATAAATATGTAGTCTCTGTAGATATATCTATATAATCATGTACATATGTACATACATACAATATATGTGTGTATGTTTATATATAATGATAATATAATGATAGGACTTTTAAGTAAATAGAATCCTTCATATTTTTCCTTGAAATTTTATCCAGCAATTATTTGGTTGTGTGAGAAGTGTTTGTTGTTGGTTTTATTTGGGTTTTTTCTCTTTACTGCCATAGCAATAGTTTTAAAACACTCATGCAAGATTTGGGCAAATTGCTTCACGTTTAAAGTAGGACTCATGCAGTGCTGTGAATCAACACTTTTATAGGACATGTTGGTGAGAAGGGTTTATCCTGGAAAATACAGCCTTCTCAAAGGATGCAAATGACTCTGAGACACACACACAAATTTTAGTCAGTTCTTTAATAGGACCAAGTAAAAATGGAGAGGCTTGCAAGAAGTCACACCTATTATAACTGCTGGGATATCCAGTCTACAAATTAATCATGAATATAGAATATAAATTAAAAATGCTCCAGACCATAAAGCCATTTCTTAGTTTAGAGAAGGTAGTAAGACTGACAGTTTTGCTGCCTCCATCTTAAGCTCCTTAACTTCTAAGAGAGCTAATTCTGTACCATGACAAGAATATAAAAGCTCTGCTGCCTACACTAACAGCATAGTATGCTTACATATTTGATTGATGTTTCTGTTGCCCCCTTAGTTTTGAGGCAAGTGGCTCACTTACCTCACCCTTGTTATGCCACTGAGTTACACCTCTTAGAATTCTGGGGTACTGAGAAGCTCCTGCATTCAAACTTATTAAGAAAGAAAAAAGAGCCAATTCTGTTAGCTGATAGCTGTAAAGATATTTTGAATAATCCACTCTGGCCCGGGCCAGAAGCTGCTTTTGATGTGGTTTTAGTACAAATATGAGTTATAAAATATACATTTTGCCCCACCATCCTGCCACTTTTTATTCATATAGCCACTTGCTAACCTGTCTATCCCATCTCTCCCTCTAATCTATGCATTTCTGCATACTTATGGCATGTCCATTCCTGTACTTCCATTCTCTTTGCCCTCAATTCAAAATCTAGCTCATAGAAATGTCCCGCCCTCTCAAAGATTTTCTCCTCTTCTCGGTATCCACTTAGACCTGCTAACTTCTCCCCAAATCCAACACTGCAGGCCTACGTGTGTGTGTGTGTGTGTGTGTGTGTGTGTGTTTGTGTCCTAAAAGGTATTGTGATAGAATAGACAGGAGTCAGGAAGACCTGGCCTCAAGGTGTGTAACCACCAGCGAGCGAGTCATTTAACTTTTCACCCCCCTAGGCAACTCTCTCTATATTTCCATATCTATCCATCGAGATAAATCTCATGGAGATTATAAAGATACATTTTTCATTCTCCATTCCTCTATGGAGATATACATTTATGGAGACTATATAGAGGTTTATATATGTATATATATATTTGGTTTTGTTCTCGACACCATGTTGCTAGGGTCCCAAACCTTTACATCTTTAAATTCCCTAACAATAACTCCTTCCATCCCCTTCTCCCTCATCCCAAATTCCCCAGTCTAGAACCTGAGCTCCTCTGAGCTTATTCCCATTTTCCCGACTCATTCTTCTACAGTTGCCCAGGGGACTCCACCCTAATCGTCCCCACCCCTTCCCAACCACTCCCCTTAAGAGGCCCCCTTTTCCCCTTTGCCCCCAGCCCTAACCCCTATCCCCACTCCCATCCCCACCCCCAGCCGTATTTCGGTTCAGCCATTCCAGAAGTTGACGAAGAAATTGCACAACGAGTGCCACTTTTCCGCGCAGTAGGTTTCGGTCAACTCTTCGTTAAACTCTGGCGGTCCTCCCGGGGCTGGCCCAGAATCCATGGGTCGCTCCTCGTCCGACGGTGGGGTCTCTTTGCGCTTGCCTCCACTGCCCTTCTTCCCCAGGCCCTTCTCTTTGCCTGCGCCGCCCAGAGTCGGGATACCCGACGGCGGCGGAGCCCGTGGAAGTTTCGGTCCTTCCTCGGTTCCGGGGCCGGACTCCCGGACACGACTCTGGCCCCTGGAGCGGCTTTTGCCCTTGCCCTTGCCCTCGCCGAGGAGCGTAGTTGTAGCTGAGCTGGCTCCGGAGCTTGCGCCGTCGACTGGCCGGAGCACCAGGTGGAGCTCAGCCCCTTGTCCCTTCTTGCCGCCACAAAGCCGAGCTTTGAGTGGAGCTGGGTCGTGGCAGGGCTGTTTCTTCTTCCGTAGCTTCCCCACCACCTGCTTCCAATACTGGGGGCCACGAGCATTGTATGCGGCGCAGCGCTGTGGCTCCCCGCGGTAAGCACACTGGTACCGCGACCCGTCTGGACTCTGGCAGCTCACCGCAAGCTCGCTCCCCGTTCCGCCTCCCCCAGCACCCGCAGCGGACGAGTCTCCGGGGGCCGGCAGCAGGATCTGCCAGCTACACGCATGTTGGTCGGGATTGGAGAAGCGACCCGAGGAGCCCCCAGAGGGGCCGGAGACCGGCTCGGCCGCTCCCCGTGTGCTATCCTTGTTCTTCCTGGCTGCTGATGCCCCAAGAAGGCAGCAGCCAAGGAGCAGCAGGGGAAAAGACAGCCTGGGAAACCTCATTGCCTGGGGTCTCTGCCGCTGTGAGAGCCTCTGGTCATTCGGTGTCCTACAGCTTCAGCGAAGGAGGAGATGCGCAAAGAGCATCCCCAAGACCTGTGGGCCGAGACAGCAGGCGGCTTAACCAGGAGGATGCTAAACTTAACAGTTCTCTCTTCTCATCCCCTTCCCCGCCCCCAGTTTATTCCGTCCCATTAGGGGCCCACATCTGGGGGTACTGGGTAGCCTGAGAGCTCCGCCCCACTAATGCACCTATGACACTGGGGTAACTTAGAGGTCTAAGGTCCAGTTGAATCTCCCTCTACAGACAGCAACATCATCCCCCAAGGTCCGGCTCTCATCTCCTCAACTGATCTTCCTTACGAGAAAATTGCTGTATAACACTTTGAATCTTTTGTGTAGTGAGATTGCCAGGAGTCCCAGAAAGAGAAAAAGTACAGTACCTGGCCAATTAATTACAGCTTCCACCTCTCCCCTTCCCCTTCCCCAAAAAGCATTCGCAGAACTAGAGTTCCTCGCAAATACCCACGTTTTGTAGCACTTTGAACTTACCGAGTTCTGCTTGAGGTGAGGAGCCTTTTAGGGTAGTGTGAATGTCTGCCTGGGGGATTAGTCTGTATTAGGAGGGCTCACTGTGAATGAACGTGTTATCAATGGGACAGGAGGGGCCTCCGTAGATTATGCCCCTCCCCAGATTCTGCACACACACACACACACACACACACACACACACACACACACACACACACACACAGAGGCAGATCAGACGTTTTCTAGAAAGTGGCACTGAACTATGAAAATAAACCTTGCATTTCGCCTCCTTGTTCAAAGGGTTCAGAATAAAATGATTTAATATTTGAATACTTCGATTTTTTTTCCCTAGTAGTGTTTCCTAATTCTTGTTTTATTTCTTAAAGGCATTTGATATAAATCTACTAGGAAACAGTATAGGAAACCAATAGTACTATTTGATTAAAGCAAACCGGAAAATTACTTCATGAAGGCTCCACCACATTGGGGATAATTAGACATGATGACTTGGCAATCAATTGAAACTATGTATTTTATTAATATCACTGTTGTAATTACCTAATTTTTTTTAAAAATAATTTTAGACTTTTAAAGTATAATGATGTTTACCTCCCTGAAAATGCTAAGGATGCTAGTAATTCTAAACTTCTCCTTTTGTACAATATTTTCCATTCCACCATTCCCTTCTCTAAGTTTTTCTTTCAATAGTTCTAGTTTAGCTGTTGCCGTTTCCTTTCTTTGGGGAAGGTAGGGTATTATCATCCTCATTTATATTTTAGAGCAGGGTTCCAACCTTCAATCCCAATTAATTGTAGAAGGCTCAGTCACCATGACTGAATCACAAACTCGGCATGAATAAGTCCCTAATCATTTTGACAAGATTAAAATGTTTGGAGTCTTGGAGTCAGAAAGACCAAAGATCCCATCCCAACTGTTTGACTGGGCAAGTCAACTTAACATCTCTGCCTCAGTCCTATCTGGAAAATGAGGCTAATAATAGCACCAGTGAGGTGGTGGGGATCAAATAGTGTGTACATTGTTTTGAAAATCAAATTGCTATGCAAGTGTCAGTTATTATTATTGATCATTGGATGAAGACTAATGAAACATCTTTCTACACAAAATATCTTGTAAAAGAAAATCTCACTTCTTAGGTGTGAGCAGTGAGGCAAATATTGAAGTAGCCATAGGCAAATGACCTCCAGGGTCAGGCTCCTCAGAGGGCACTGCTCTTGGGAGAGTAGGAAAGAAGTTTTCTTTTTTACCCCCTACTCCCTCTCCATCAACCATATCATTGGAGAAACTGGACCAGTAGAAGATAGCAATATAACTGGGAGTATAGAGAGCCTGACCTAGTTTGCACTTTTTTGATTGATCTGATCAAATGGTTTAGACCTCCTATGATTAATTACAGAAGGATAGAGCCATATTTACATACACATGAGACAGATATTATTATCCTTAGTATATAGATGAGGTGAGGGCTATTTGTCAGTGGTAGAGCTGAACAGAGGACCCAGGGCTATACTTCCCTTTATCTTTCCACTACAATATACTACTAGTAGTCTAATATGTTTGCAAATGTAGTTCAATTTAAAATATTTTAAAATATAATTTAATTGAAATGCTAGCCCCTTAATTGATATCAAATTGTTTGCCTTCTCAAGGAAGGGAGAGAATTTTGGAACTCAACACTTTTTAATGAATGCTAAAGTTTTTGGTTTATTTTTTTTTATATTTAATTGGTAAATACTTAATAAGATACCATAAATTGAAAATACATTTTTAAAAAGAAAGAAATGCTAATCCTGTTAGACTACTTCTGATAGCACTTCATTCATAATGAATAGCTTGTTCTTATCTGTCTTCTTCATTTACAGGTTCTGTTTTGTAGTATAATTATCTGTCCCTAATTGTCTCTATTTTATTTTATTTTATTTTTTTAACCCTTACCTTCCATCTTGGAATCAGTACTGTGTATTGGTTCTAAGGCAGAATTGTTGTATGGTTAGGCAATGGGGGTTAAGTGACTTGCCCAAGATCACACAGGTAGGCAGTGCCTGAGATCACATTTGAACCCAGGACCTACCATCTCTGGACCTGGCTCTCAATCCACAGAGCCACCTTGCTGCTCTTTACTTGATTCAAAAATATTTTATTTATTTTTATCTCTCTCTCTCCTTATGCCTAGCCTAGTGCATTTCACATAATAGTCACTTAATACTTATTGAATGGATGAATCCCTAAGGCCCCTTCCAACCCTAGGATCCTATGATCCTATGAACTTGTGATCATATTAACTAAGGGACTCTGACTTGTTACTATGATGATTCCTATTAGTCGTTGCTGTTGTTCAGTTGCGTCTGACTCTTCATGACCCTGCAGTCTTTTCTGTCCTCCACTATCTCCAGAAGTCTGCCCAAGCTCATATTCATTGCTTTCACTATCTATCATGTCCTCTGCCATTCCCTTTGCCTTTTGCTTTACTCTTTCCCAACATCAGGGTCTTTTTTTCTGTCTTCTCATCATGTGGCCAAAGAATTTAAGCTTCTGCCTCAGTATTTGACTTTCCAGTGAATCATTTGAATTGATTTCTTTCAGTATTGACTGATATAGTCTCCTAGCTGTCTAAAGGACTCTCAAAAATCTCTAATTTGGAAGCATCAATTCTTCAGCACCAGTGCTTGGTTTTCCTTATAGTCTAACTCTCGCAGCCAGCCATACGTCGTTACTGGAAAAATTATGGCTTTGACAATATAGACCTTTATCAACAAGGTGATATTTCTGCTTTTTAGTATGCTGTCCAGATTTGCCAAAGCTTTCCTTCGAAGAAGCAAATGTGTTTTTACCAGTTATTATGGTTTTCAAAAATAAAAGAATAATTTCTCAGATCAAGTGTGACACCTTCTGGCAGACCATAATATTACAGAGAACAGGCTATATAGATTGGACTATAATAGATGATTATGTACAAATATATAGAATTTCGAGTTTAAAGGACATGAGGGTGAGGGTGTGGGAGACAAATATGTAGCTCAGTGGATTGAGAGCCAGGACTAGTGATGGGAGGTCCTGGGTTCAAATCTGTCCTCAGACACTTCCTAGCTGTGTGATCCTGGGCAAGTCACTTAAACCCCGTTGCCTAGCCTTTACTGCTCTTCTGCCTTGGAAACAAAATACAATAATGATGCTAAGATGGAAGGTAAGGGTTTTTTTTTAAGGACACTGGGAATTATCTAGTCGAGTGATCCTTGAACTTTTTGGTATTGGGACTTCTTTATCTTTTTTTTTTAATCCTTACTTTCCATCTTAGAATCATCACTGTGTATTACTTCCAACTGATTTTAATATTGAGAGTTTATTGTATGATATACTTAATTATTTCTTTTTCTTTTTTTTTAAACCCTTACCCTTCTACCTTGGAATCAATACTATGCATTGGTTCCAAGGCAGAAGAGTGGTAAAAGCTAGACGATGGGGGTTAAATGGCTTGTCCAGAATCACACATCTAGAAGTGTCTGAGGCCAGATTTGAACCCAGGACCTCTGATCTCTAGGACTGGCTCTCAATCCACTGAGCCACCTAACTGCCCCTCCTTCTTTACATTCTTTTTTTTTTTAATAATATTTTATTTGATCATTTCCAAGCATTATTCATTAAAGACAAAGATCATTTTCTTTTCCTACCCCCACCCCCCATAGCCGACGCGTGATTCCACTGGGTGTCACATGTGTTCTTGATTCGAATCCATTTCTATGTTATCAATATTTGCATTAGAGTTTCGTTTAGAGTCTCTCCTCTGTCATGTCCCCTCAACCGCTGTAGTCAGGCAGTTGCTTTTCCTCGGTGTTTCCACTCCCATAGTTTATCCTTTGCTTATGCATAGTGTTTTTTCTCCTAGATCCCTGCAGATTGTTCAGGGACATTACACCGCCACTAATGGAGAAGTCCATTACGTTCGATTATACCACAGTGTATTAGTCTCTGTGTACAATGTTCTCCTGGTTCTGCTCCTCTCGCTCTGCATCACTTCCCTTCTTTACATTCTTAAAAATTATTGAAAATAAAAAGAAACCAAAAAATTATTGAGTTTTTCCCAAAGGCTTTTTGTTAATGAGTTGTCTTTTATTGTTATTTATCCATTATAAATTAAAATGTCTTAGCATTATGTTTATGAAGTTAGTTTTGATCTCATAGACTCCCTACAAGTATCTTGATATCCCCATCCCAGACCACACTTTGATAACTATTGATCAAGTCCAATCTTCTTACTTTCTCTATTAAAAGTCATGTTTACCCTCTGAATCCTTATTATTAGAAATGGGAATAATGTGAAAGTCAAGTAATCAACAAGCATTTACTAAGCTTTAAGTATATGACAGACACTGCGCAGTGCTGGGGAAACAAATACAGTACAAACAGAAAGATAGTACTTATACTACTTACCCTTAAGGAGCTTTACATTCTAATGGAGGTAGACAACACTTAAAAGGAAGCTGAAAAGCAAATTTGAGGGGTTATAGACAGAGGAAAGGGATTCGTGTGAGCTGGAGCATGGTTGCAAAAATCTGGAAAGTTAAACATGTATGGACTATACCATTCCTCAAAATGGAGGGTCAAGAAAGAATTGATCAGTGGTGAAATAGAATAGCAGGGACAGAAAGAGAAGGCAGCAAAAATGACAACATTAAAAGAAAGAATAATCTCCCAAAATGTGTGAATCTTAAAAACTACTTTTGGGGAAATATGGGTTATTCAGGGAAGATTAGCACCTTTCATTCCCTTTTTAGGGCTGCTCATCTACCTTTGGCATCTACCTGCCAACCAACTCTCACCTGTGGCTCCAAGAAGCATACACAGCAGCCACTCTCAGGTAAAACTGTTTTGCAGGTGAGCTAAGTCAAATTGAGGGTAACCAATGAACTCAAACCTGTCGATTTCTACCCCAAGCATCTGAAGACTTCTCCTGGTGGGATGAGCAGAGGAGAACAATTTGATTCAAAGGCCATGAAGATGGTTTGGAGCACGCACCATGGAGTAATTAAAGCTTGGTCATAAAATATGTGGGTTAAAATAAGGGTTCAAACTACAAATATATATAAAAATAACAGGTTTATTAAACTAAGGGGAGAAGGGAAAGGGATTCAGGGAATAACTAACTTTAACCACAAATCATAACTTCCTATAACTATTCTAAACTAACCCCTTAAATTATTAATTAAGATTAGGGAGGGTTTGGTAGGAGCAAGAACAAGGCCAAAGTAGATCTCACACAACTGCAGTCCTTCTTCTGGTCAAGCAGAACTTTCAGTAAGAAGTCACCAGCAGCTCTGTTGAACATCTATTTCTCAGCAGCAGCAGCAGCAGCACAAGATTAAGCAGAGTCTCTAGAAAGCCCACAGGACAGGGAATCACTGGCTCTATGGGTCTACCCCAGAATAACCAGACTGAAAACCCTCTGGGCCCTCTCTTGACTATTAGGGAAAAGCAACAATCTCTCCTCCCCAAGGTTATGGAACCCTTTTTGCTCTCTAGGACTTCCTGTTTTTTTTGGCATGACTTCCTGGTTTTCAAGATTTCCAGTTCCTGGAAAAATCCCTTACAATAATACCCCCCCACCCCATGTGGAAATCACTTTAAAAGACTGATATATATATTAATTTAAGGTTGAATTCAAGGAATTCAGCTATATAATTCCTAAATGAAAACTCAAGTCAGCTGCCAACCTTTTTATGGTTTTTTAATTACAAACAGGAGGAAGAAAAGTATTGGAGAGAGAGAAAGAGGGAAAAGGGATAGAAGGAAATAGGACTTAAATACCCACTCTGCTTAGGCTGAGCCAAAGGCCCAAGGCCCTGGATAGCCGAGGCAAAGAAAAGAGATCAGTCCCTATCACTCACATGACCAAAATGGAGAAACAGTCTGTGGGCTCCTCTGACTCCAAACACCAGGCTCCAACCCCCTCTCTCCCTCCACACAGGAAGACCCGAGCACCCTGAGCTGTCCTCTACCTCACTTCCTGTCTCTCACATGTGCCAATGGTGGCTCTAGCTTGACCTAGGACTGCCCAGAGGTCTGTCCTTTTTGCACATGTCTGTTGAAGGCCATATTCTCAAATAATTAAATCTTGAGTTTTGCTGCAGCCCTTCCTAATCTTGTTACCCTGAGTAGGGTGAAGATTGTAGTTTCCAAGACCTGATTCTGTTATTCCAAGTATCTCTATTGTTATTGATCAGGAAATAGCTAAATCCCATCTTCTAAAGAATGGTCTGAATAGGGTTGAGTAGTTTTGAAATTCACACCCCTCTTTGCATGGAGCCAAAATCATGTTGAAAACACTATTTTGACATTTGTGCACTAACAACCTTATATTTCCCTTAAACTAAAATTTCTACCCAAAATAATAAATGACCTATACTCACCTATCTTATCCTATCTAATACTATCCTATTCTTGGGATTTTAATCAAGGAAAGGAAAAAGGGAAAGTATACAATGAACAAGTATAAAGTTCAAAATACAGATCAAATATATGCAAAAACAAAACAAACAAATAACATCAAAATCAAAAGATAAACACAAATTCATGCAAAACAATAAAATCATAAAATATCATTCTTAACTAATACAGAAAATTCTATTACTCTTGCAATGCATAAACAGCAGGCTTAGACAAAATTTTTTGAAAAATACAATAAACATAATATTGTGTAAGTTTTATAAAAAAAATCAAACCAAATCATCAAACTTACTTATGCAAAATACATTTAACAACAGATGAAATTAAGCATAGCCATAGTCTATGTTAAGAACTTAGCAAATATGATCTATGTACATAAGTTTCATGTGTATACACATAATATATACATGTATGTTATATATACTTCATATTTACACATGTGTTACACATATACATATACACAATGTAATACAATTGATTTTTAATCCTAACTATAATATACACTATTTACATATGTATTTACATTTTTGCATGATGTTTGATGTTATGTGTCATATGTACCATGTAATGTATGCATTATGTATGTTGCAATGTATTTTGTAGTGTAGTTCAGTATCTTACCTTATAAAAATTAAAATTAAATCTCAAATAATAAAATATTATATTATAGGAGGTTTATTAATGATCATTAGAAATCAAGGAATAAAGAGGATACAAAATAAAGACCACGTTCCCATGGCTGATTAGTTCATTTAAAATCCCTACACTTAGCTTACCATCACCACCATGCTGGCTGCAAGCCCAAGAAAGAGGCCCAAGAGGACTACCCTTTCACTAATATCCTCTGTCTACAGGAAGTATGTAATAACAGGAAGTCAGTGGACTCCCAGGAAATGTAGTTCTTTTTTGGGTAACAGATTTTCAATTATACATTATGTTATCAACCTTAAACTCTAATCTATCTAACTACAGCTCTATTTTAATAAATCTCCAAAAACTAATCTTATCGAACAATACTATTACTCTTCTAAACTAAGTAGCTAAATATTTTTGTTAGTAATTAACTACTTTAAAACTAATTATAACATTGTTAGTATCTAGCCATACATTGTTTTACTCATTCAACTAGTGAATCAATTTATCCTAACCATGCTTATGGTTTTGTGAACATGTTGTTTTATTAGTGTTAGTCCAGTGTTACTGTTGTGTTATTGTTGTGTTACTGTTACATGCAATAAATTTACCACAACTTCAGATTATTCCTTCTCTTCTCATCTTGTTTGAAGAATTCTTCCTTTTAAAAATTCATGGTAGTAAAATGTCTTGGTGAATGCTTATGAATATGTATTATGTTATGTTATATTACATTATCCAAATTCCTTAAAACCATTAGTCCATCAATCACTTGATCCTTTTCATTGAAAATTCTCTTCAAAGTCTTTATCTTCTTAATATTTATAACTCTTTCAGTATTTTACAATGTCCATCAATTTTCTGAATCCTCCTCTTCATCTGCAATGTCCTCTTCTATCAGAATGTCCTCTTTCACTGGAGTGGTCCTCTTCTTACTGATCTTTTTGACTATAGACTCTAATTGACTGATGAATCTCAGCTTTCCATGAATTCTTCTTCATTTTCTTCTCCAACAATTTGACTATTTTCATTATCAGTTCTGTAAAATTTAAATTATATTAATAACATATAATAAAATTAAAAATATTATGTTTTTGAGGTTTATTAAGACTCATTAGAAAATCAAGGAATAAAGAAGATACAAATAAAAACCACATACCCGTGGCTAATGTAAAGGTTAAATTTAGGTTGAGACTGAATGTAATAATTATTGGTTGCCAAGGATTTAATTTCTTAAATCCTAAATGAAACACTCAAGTAAGAATGGAATTTTATGGTGATTTAATTACAATAGGAGGAAGAAATTAAGAAATAGAGAGAGAGAAAGAGTTAACTCAAACTGCTCCGGCTCAGGTTGAGCCAGGCAGGAGTTCAAGGCCTTGGCCAAGGGCGACCTTGAAAGGGGAGTCAGTCTTTTCACTCATGTGATCGAATCAAGGAAGCTGTCTGAGGGAGCTCCTCCAGGCTCAAGTTCCAGGATCCAACTGGCACCTAGCCCTCTCCATAGGAAGTGATGAGAACTCCAGAGGTAGTTCTCTACATCACTTCCTGCATCTCCCATATGCCAATGGTGGCTCAAACTTGGCTTAGGACAGTCCAGGGGACAGTCAGTTGTTTCTGATTTGTCATTTGCTAGCACATGCCCATGTAGTGTGGGTGTTTACATTCCTGGGTGCTAGGCTAAGCAAGATTGAGAAAATCTAAAAATCACAATCCCCCCTGATGTCTCCCCAATTGATCACTAAATATAAGCATCCTGCACCCCCAAAATTTCTAACTGCAGATGTATACAAAATTTTACTTTCTAAGAGGAAAACTACAATATAGAGATAAGGGGGAAATAGAAGAGAGAGAGACAGCAAAACCAATGTTTTGCTGGATGCATTGATAAAAGCCAATTAGGGTGCAGTCCCCTTTGGCATAAGAGTGTACATTCAAAATAAATGTTCAATCAAACTTCAGTTCTGTCAACCACACCCCAAGGTTCATTCTGGATCTTCCTATAGTGTAAGGGTTTAGGTATCTTTCTGCAAACAGTTCATTCTCTGGATTTTAGGAGTTAGCAAGCTTCTTCCCTGAAGATCTTTCTTGAACAAAAATTTAAATCTTGGATTTTATGAAAACACAATCACCCCTGAAGAAGGTGTTGAAAAACATCCAGTTCAGCTCAGGATGCAAGGTTTAGTTATGGGGGTGTGTGAGTCAATTAAAAAAAAAAGACAAAAGACAAAAATAATGGAAGAAAAAGTAAAACCTTATATATATATATATATATATATATACATATATATATATATATATTGTTTTTAAAAGAATTCAAAATCAGTATCCAAAATATCAAAAATCTATGTATACAAAATTTTGAGTAAGCAAGAATAAATTTCTAACAAATCTTTGTATTAGGGTCCAATTAAAATAATTTCTAATCCCAGTAGTCTGTAGGACAGAATGCAGTAATATTTCACTTATCCATTTGCAGCCATGGCTACAGGAAGTTGCCATACTCTAGGAGCGAAAAAAAAAGGACCAGATTTTTATTTTTTTGATAGGGAAGTGTCATTCCCTGGTCTGATTTTACCTTCATTCTCAAGGATAGAGGGAGCCAGGATGATAGCCAAACTTTGGTACTTGTTTGTAAGTATTTTCACAAAGACTGTGGATACAAGGAAGGCCTATGTCTTAACGTATGTCAAGCATCATAACCTCGAGTCCCACACTAAGTTCAAGTTCTTTGTATTGGCTTAGACGTACATCAATCCTACCTGGATTGGTTTCTTCTTTTTTGACATGTGCTTTTTGACACTATTCAGGTTAAATCTGTGCTCCTTTTTGATCCCGTTTCCTAGAATCAGACACAAACATTAATCATAGTCCCACAACAATTATCAATAAATGGCAGGTTCTGTGGCATTTAAAAGAGTGGCTGTTCAAGCGAGGATTCAGGGGGACAGAGTCTCCCCAGAGGGAGTTCCAGCCAGAGTCAGCCTCCCTTGAAAGACCTTAGAGATTATCTCTCAAGAGCCTGTATATCTCAAGAGATTTTCTCAACAGTCTGTCCTTTTTCTTATATAGTGGGTTTTCTCCTATGTTACCTCCCCTAAGTTCTTCAATCTACCAATCACAGTAGACGTTTTCCAAAGGACAGCCCTTTCTGAATTCACACCTGAGTAGATTAATCCTTTTAGTAATCCATACCTGAGTAGGTTAAAATCTCTGTGTAAGTTTTTTCCTCTTTGTTCCTTTTAAGTTCACAAGTTGCCTGACCTTTATAGGTACTTAGCACCCCTTTGTAATTAATTCTAAAAATAGGCATGGCTTAAGTATGGGTGTAAGTATTTTTCATTGTTCAGCAAGGAGTTTTCTCCCCTAAAGCAGTCTTAAGTATGGGTGGAGTAGAGGTCTTCACATTTCTGATCTAAGTAGAGTTCTCACATTTTAGATGGGGAATGGTCCCTAATAGGGAATTGTCCCAATGGAGAATTCCCCAATGGGGAATTTTTTAACATTCACAAGTCTGAGAAATTTCAATATTCACAGTTCCCATAGTCTAAAGCTGTTTGTTATTATTATTATTTTATTATATTATATATATTATTATAGCAAGTATATATAATTAAACTTATATTATTGTAGAATGTATGTAGAATGTATTGGAGAATGTATTATATTATTGAGAATTATGGTTGAGACTGAAAAAAATCTAAATTTAAGTTGTTGCCAAGGAAAATCCCAAATAATAAAATACCCAATTCAGCTGCCAAATTTTATGGTGATTTAATTGATAGTGGAGAAGATTAAGAAGAAGGAAGAAGAAGGAGTAGGTTTTTTCTCTCCCTCTCCCCCCCACCCCCCGCCTGATTAGTATCGGGCAGGAAATCAGGAGATAAGGGAGTAAGGGTTTGGAGTATGAAGGAGGAAGGAATCAGCCTGACCTCCAATGGGGCTCAGCAAGATGCCCGAACCTGAAATCAGCTCCAGGGCAAAACTCACCACCCAATACTCCAAGATGTTGGAATGCTTAGCACGCTGCCAGCTGGAGTCATCTCTCCAGGGAAAGAGAAAAAGACAGGAAGTGACGTGCCTTATATGAACGTTTTTACATGACTTTTCTGCATCTCATCTGTACCAATGAGGACTTAGCTTGACTTAGGACAGCCCAGAGGTCTGTCCTTTTTTTGCAGATGTCTGTTGAAGGCCATCCCCTCAGATAATTAAATCTTGAGTTTGATACAGACCTTCAAAATCTTGTTAAACTGAATAGGGTGGAGAATGTGGTTTCCAAGACCTGATTCTGTTATCCAAGTATCTCCATTGTTATTGATCAGGAAATAGCTAAATCAAATCTTCTAAAGAATCATCCAATTAGGGTGGAATAGTTTTAAAATTCACAAGAATAAAAATTAATATTGATTATATGTACCTTAAATAAGAAATGAGAAAAGGGAAAAAGAAAATATTTTAATAAAAAGAAAAGAAAAGCAATAATAAAAATAAGGAAAAAGAGAAAAGAAAAAATATTCAGGAATTCAATGTGTTAGGGGAAAAAATCATCCACTTGTCAATGGATTATTATCTCCAATGCATGTGATAGGATACAGTCAATCAGTTTCAGTAGAAGATGCTCTCTTTACATGTGAGCAATGAGTCCAAGAGTCCTTCTCTCCAATTTTTATAGATGTTGGAATAGTTAACAACATTTGGAATGGCTCTTCCCAGGAAGGTTGAGTTGCTGCTCCAGTAAGCTGGAGGTTCTTTATATACACCTTGTCTCCTGGGTTCAGGTCATGAAGTAAAAAGTCTAGTGGTCCAGCTTGTACTGCAGCTCTGGATTCGTGGAGTTCATGCAGTTTGCGCTGTAATTCCTGCATATAGGAAGCAATAGTAGTATCTCCCCCTATAGTGATGTATATGCCAGGAAGAAAGGCTTAGCCTATATAGGTGGATGTCCAAAAAGCATCTCAAATGGTGAGATGTGTAGGTCTCCCCTGGACCTGCTTCTAAGATAAAATAGTGTCAGAGGGAGAATTTCAGGCCATTTTAAATGTGTCTCAGTGCATAATTTGCCAATCATACTTTTAAGTTCTTTGTTCATTCTTTCCACTTGGCCTGAGCTCTGGGGATGATATGGAACATGGAATTTGGGAGTTATTCCCAAGCAAGACTATCTCTGATTTAGGACAGAATCAGTAAAATGAATTCTTCTATCTGAATCAATACGTGCTCGCAGGCCAAAGTGAGGAATAATCTCTTTTAAAAGCACCTTAGCAACAAAAACCTCTGTGGCTCAGGTTGTAGGAAATGCTTCTGGCCATCTGATCAGTTGGTCTAATATGACTAGACAAAATTTATATTGTCCAGCCATTGGCATTGTTATAAAATCTATCTGCAGGTGCTCAAAAGGTGTGTAAGCCAGAGGATGTCCACCAAAGGCTTTGCCATGATGGGTGTGTTGATTATATGCTTGGCAGGTAGAGTAAGCTGAACACACTTTAGAGGCTATGGTAGTTATATTAGGGACTATCCATACTCTCTAAAGAGAGTCCATGATGCCCTGGGTACCAAAGTGACCATTTTTATGAACAGTTTGGCAAATTTGGTGATAGAAACTTCTAGGGAGCAGGGGTTTTCCTTCAGATGACACCCAATCTGTTTTGCTTTGAATTTTTGTTTCCATTTTCCACTTCCTTTTCATTATAGGAAGGTGATAAATTTAAATCATCAGTGGTTGTTAATGTTAAAATTAATTCAGGCCCTTCTATGGCTGCTAGCTTTGCAGCAGTATCTGCCTGGTCATTTCCTCAGGAGACAGGGTCAGTGGATCTATACGGGCAGAGCAATGGACTACAGCCAGGGCTTCAGACAGCTGGAGAGCATAAAGTACTTCATTAATAATGAAGAACTTCATTAATAATTTCTGCATTAGCTATGGATTTTCCAGCTGACGTTAAAAATGCTCTTTGGAGCCATAGCATCCCGACTAAGTGACAAATGACAAAAGCATATCTAGAATCTGTATAAATTGTTGTCTTTTTACCCTTGGCAATTATACAGGCATGTTTCAAAGCTATTAGTTCTGCCCCTTGAGCGCTAATATTAGAGGGCAGTGAAGCTGACCACTCAGTGGCAAATTCTGTGACTACAGCAGCTCCAGTATAGCATATGCCATCCTTCATAAAAGAAGAATCATCAGTAAATAAGACCAGATCTGAGGTGTTTAAGGGAGTGTCCAAGAGATTATCTCGAGGCTTTTCTGCCATGGACACTAGTGGTTTCACAACTGTGTAATGGTTCTCCTGAAGTTGGTAAATCTGGAAGCAAGGTGGCAGGGTTAAGAATTGTACAGCATTTTGGAATAATATTTTCATTGTTTAACAAGGTTATTTCATACTTTGTAATTCACTGATCAGAAAATGCCTGTGTTCTATGTCTTAGCAACAATGCTTCTACCTCATGTGGGCACATAATTGTTAATGGGCATCCTAATACTAGATCAACAGTTTTTGTCACTAGTAAAGCTGTAGGGGGCAGCTGGGTAGCTCAGTGGCTTGAGGGCCAAGCCTAGAGATGGGAGGTCCTAGGTTCAAATCTGGCCTCAGACACTTCCCAGCTGTGTGACCCTGGGCAAATCACTTGACCCCCATTGCCTAGCCCTTACCACTCTTCTGCCTTGCAGCCAATACACAGTATTGATTCCAAGATGGAAGGTAAGGGTTTAAAAAAAATCTGTAGCAGCCATACCTCTAAGACATGGTGGTGCTCCTGAAGCTACTGGATCCAGCTGGGAGGAATAATAAGCAACTGGGTGCTGAGAAGGTCCCAAAGTCTGAGTTAAAACACCTGAAGCTACCCCTACTTGCTCATGTACATTCAAAGTAAATGGCTTACTGTAATCTGGGATGCCTAGAGCAGGAACAGACAGGAGAACCTGTTTTAGATCTGATAGAGCTGATAGGTATTCTGGCTCTAATTTAAGTGGTTCAGGGACTGAATCTCTTGTTAGTGCTATCAGGGGCTTGGTAATTTCCCCATAGCAAGGGATCCATTGTCTGCAAAACCCTGTTGCTCCCAGAATTGCTCTTAACTGTTTCTTGGTGGTAGGAGCACTCAATTTTTGAATATTTGCAATTCGCTTGGGAGAAACAGAATGGGCACCAGCTGTCAGAATGAACCCCAAATATTCTACTTTGGGGAGACACCACTGAACCTTATCCTTTAAGATCTTATGCCCTTTTTGATGCAATTCCAAAAGAAGGTGTTTACTATCTTCCTGATATGCTGCTGCATCTGTTGAAGTCAAGAGTAGATCATTGATGTATTTGATTAATTTGCTGTTTTAAATTTTATATTATCTGTATCTTGGCTCAAAATTTGCTCAAATAAGCTCGGGCTGTCTATGAAACCTTGTGGCAAATAGCTCCATATATCTGAGAGCCCTCCCAGGTGAAAGCAAAGATATGCCTGGAGTTCTCATGTATGGGTATGGAAAAGAAGGCTGAGCACAAGTCCACTACTGTAAAGTATGTAGCTATGCTAGGAATAGAGGAAATAATAGTATTGATGTTAGAAACTACAGAGAGTCTCTTTATAATGTAATTGTTCAAAGCCCTGAAATCCTGTACAAATCTATAGAGGTGTTTGCCATCTGGACCCCTTTTTGGTTTTTTAACGGGTAGGATGGGCATGTTGTATTCATATTTACAGGAAATTATGATGCCCTGGTCAATTAATGAGTTTATTACTGGGGTAATGCCCTCTATTGCCTCCTTTGAGAGAGGATACTAAGGAATGGAAGGAGGTGGGCTGGATTTAGTTTTAATTTGCATAGGAATACCTGATTTAAGTAAGCCTACATCAGAAGATGTGACCCAAAGAGACTCCAGTATATCTGTAGGTATTTCAAAGGTGGGAGGCTCTTTTGCCTCCTGGCTCTCTGAGAGAAGTACAGGGAGTAAATTTAAAGATTCCTCAGGCACTTCCAAAGACATAGAGCCATCTGGGATGCACATTATTGTGGCTTGTAATTTGCATAGTAAATCCCTCCCCAGCAAGTTTGTTTAAAAGAAAAGGCATTAAGAGAAAAGAATGTTCAACAGTTAGGGTTCCCACACATATCATGCAAGGAGAAAGTTTTGGGACCTTTAACGGTGTTCCTGATATACCTACTACATTTAGAGAGCAAATAGAGTCACAGTTTGTATCTGGTTTGCTTACCAAAACTGACCTAGATGTCCCAGTGTCCAAAAGACAATCATAGTATGAATTTTCCACCTTTAAAGTGACATGAGGTTCCTTACTATGTGGGGGTGGAGTGTATAGGGATTATTGTCATTAAAATATCAGGGTCTGGAAAATCAAACGTTTCACTCTTTGATTCCAAGGCCCTCACTGCTCCCTTCACACCTTCATAAAGATGTTTGGGTGGTTTTTTGGGATCCCCCACACTGTTGGGGGTTTTCACCCGGAGTATAGTGTGGACGAGCTCCATTTTTTATATACTGTTGTTGGGCATTGTGTTGGGTATCATCATTTTCATTTGGAGCACTGTCATTATTTTGATTGGCATTACAGTTCCTATGGTTATTATTTCTAAAGTTGTTATTATTTCTTTTTTCCCATAGGCAGCTCCTACAGACCATCATTGCATGGCCTCTCTTCCCACAGAAAAGGCACGTTAATGATTTATCTGTGGATTCCTGTAAAGGGGCTATGGTCTTTCCCTTATTTTTCAGTTGTCCATTATAACCTTTCAATTTCTTTCATTAAGTCTTCCACTGACTTATTGTGTGCCTCAGGTCTTTTTGTAAGACCCTTATAAACATAGGCTGCTCCTCTCCTCAATTCTTCGAGGTTGTGAATGTTAAAAGTCTCCATCTTGGTCTAGCACCCAAAAATTGTGCACACCCACACTACATGGGCATGTGCTAGTCAATGACAAATCAGAAATAACTAACTGCCCACCTGGGCTGTCCTAAGCCAAGCTAGAGCCACCATTGGCACTTGTGAGGCACAGGAAGTGAGGTAGGGAACAGCCTCTGGAATTCACTGACTTCCTGTGGAGAGAGCTAGATGCCAGTTTGTGTGAGGAGCTTGGACAGGGAGGAGGCCCGTAGAAAGCTTCCCTTCAGATCGGTCATGTGAGTCAAGGACTGATTCCTTCCACCTTGGCCCTTTGGCCAATTAACAAATTAAGGAACAAAACACTTTTATTGATCAACAAACTAAGGAACAAAATACTGTTACTGATCAACGAATTAAGAAACAAAATGCTTTTATTGATCAACGAATTAAGGAACAAAATACTTTTATTGAACAACAAATTATGGAAAAAAATACTTTTCTTAATCAACAATTGGTGGAACAGGATGAAGTTAGGGAGGAAAAATGGGGAGAGATAAAAACTTTCCTGGATGAAATTATGGAGGAAAAATGGGGAGAGATAAAAACCTTCCTGCAAAATATTGAAAGGGAGTTAAAAACATCCCACAATAGGAGTGATTTATCTCTCCATTCCCCATCATTATCAGATTCCCTGCCCCACCCTGCCCAAAACGATTTGGCTCAAATAGCAGCCCCTTCACATCAACCAGCTCCTCCCCATCCTGACCACCCAGCCCCTCCCCCTGCCATTCTTGCCCCTCCCACCCCGATTCCTCCCTCTATTCATGCCTCTTACCCTGCCCCCTCAGCCCCGCCCCCTGTTCCTATCCCAGCCCTTCCCCCAGCCCTTCCCCCTGCCCTCCCCCCCACTCATGCTCTAATCCCCAACCCCCATGCCCCAACAGCCAATAATCCTAACCTTTCCCCTTCTCTTACCTACCCCATAGAAAATGGAGCAAGTAGCCTAGAAACAGTAACACCAGATAATTTAAACAGAAGGTTATTTCCATTGAGGAAGTACCCACCTTTAATAAAGAAGGGAACTTGGTGTCTGTAAGACACTATTCACCTTTTAAACCTGATGATTTAGAAAAATTTAAACACAATGTTCCATCATTTGAGGCAGAACCAATATTGGTTATAGAAAAAAATAGAAAATATATTCAGAAACTTTGACCCTTCTTGGTTGGATGTGGAAAATTTGTTAGATGCATTTCTGACAAAGAGAGAGAAAAATAATGTCATCTCTCTAGCTAATAAGAAAAGCGGTAGAGGAGCTCACCACTGGCCAACTGTAGGTCCACACTGAAACCCCAATATTACACAGGATCACACAAAACTAGTCCTGGCCAGAGAAGCCATGAGAGACTGCTCTGATAGCCCTGATGCATGGGAAAAATTTGAACAGCCCCAACAGGAAACTGATAAGACCCCCTCCCACTTTATGGACAGACTTATTGATGTACGAAGTACATATATGGACCTTGATTTGACCAGAGAAAAGGACATTAAACATTTACGCAGACAATTCGTTAGGAATTGTTGTTCAGCGGTAAAAGACTACTTTGAAACTAGCTGTCCCAACTGGGAGTCTATGGACCTCGAAGAACTGAGGAAAGTAGCAGCATATGCCTATAAGAATCGTACAAAGACCTTGAGACACACAATACATCAGTGGCAGACTTAAAAAAGAACTTGAAAGTATGATACAGGAACAATTGAAAAGTAAGGGAGAGACCATGGCCCCTTTGCAGGAATCCACAGATAGATCATAACAAACCCCTTAATATGCCTCTTCTGTGGGAAGAGAGGTCATGCAATGATAGTCTGTAGGAGCAGGCTACGGGAAACAAGAAATAATAACACCTTTAGGAATAATAACTATAGGAATCACAATGCCAATCAAAATGACAGTGCTCAAAATACAGAAAATGCTCAACAACAATATATAAGAAATGGAGCTCGACCAAGCTATACTCAGGGTGAACACCCCCAACAATGTGGAGGGTCCCAAAGAACTGCTCAAGCATCTTTATGAAGGTGTGAAGGGGGGGTGAGGGCCTTGGAATCAAAGAATGAAACCTTTGATTTTGCAGACCCTGATATTTTAATGCCAATAATCCCTATATATTCCCCCCCAAACAGTAAGGAACCTCATGTCACTTTAAAGGTAGGAAATTCATACTATGACTGTCTTTTAGACACTGGAGCATCAAGGTCAGTTCTAGTAAGCAAACCGGATGAGAAATGTGATTCTATTGGCTCTTTAAATGTAGTAGGTGTTTCAGGAAAACCGTTAAAGGTCCCAAAACTTTCTCCTCGCATGGTATGCATGGGACCCCTAACTGTTGAACATTCTTTTCTTTTAATGCCTGGATCCCCCACAAATTTTCTGGGGAGAGACTTACTATGCAAATTACAAGCCACAATAATGTGTGCCCCAGATGGCTCACTCTCCTTAAAAGTGCCCGAGGAAACCTTAAATTTACTCCCTGTATTTCTCTCAGAGAGCCAGGAGGCAAAGGAGCCTCCCACCTTTGAAATACCTACAGATATACCAGAGTCTCTTTGGGCCACATCTTCTACTGATGTAGGCTTACTTAAATCAGCTGCTCCTGTGCAAATAAAAACTAAATCCAGCCCACCTCCTTGCATTCCTCAGTATTCTCTCTCCAAGGAGGCAACAGAGGGCATTACCCCAATAATAAACTCTTTAATTGACCAAGGAATAATTTTCCCTTGTAAATCTGGATACAACACGCCCATCCTCCCAATTAAAAAACCAAAAAGGGGGCCCGATGGCAAACACCTCTATAGATTCGTACAGGATTTGAGGGCTGTGAACAATCATGTTATAAAGAGACACTCCGTAGTTCCCAATATCAATACTATTATTTCTTCTATTCCTAGCATAGTTACATACTTTACAGTAGTAGACTTGTGCTCAGCCTTCTTTTCCATACCCATACATGAGAACTGGAGGCATATTTTTGCTTTCACCTGGAATGGCACCCAATATTCCTGGAGTCATTTGCCCCAGGGTTATGTAGAAAGTATGACCTTATTTGCACAAATTTTGGGACAAGATACAGATAATATAAAATTTAAAAACAGCAAATTAATGAAATATGTAGATGACCTACTCTTGGCTTCTGCAGATGCAGAAGCGTGTCAGGAAGATAGTAAACACCTTCTTTTGGATTTGCACAAAAGAGGTCATAAGATCTCGAAGGATAAAGTTCAGTGGTGTCTCCCCAAAGTAGAATATTTGGGGTTCATTCTGACAGCTGGTGCCCATTCTGTTTCTCCCAAGCAAATTGCAAATATTCAAAAATTGAGTGCTCCTACCACTAAAAAACAGTTAAGAGCAATTCTGGGAGCAACAGGGTTTTGCAGACAATGGATTCCTTGCTATGGGGAAATTACTAAACCCCTTATAGCACTAACAAGGGATTCGGTCCCTGAACCACTCAAATGAGAGCCTGAACACCTGTCAGCTCTATCAGATCTAAAAAATGCTATCCTATCTGCCCCTGCTCTAGGCATCCCAGATTACAGTAAGCCATTTATTTTGTATGTACATGAGTGAAGAGGAGTAGCCTCAGGAGTTTTAACTCAGACTCTGGGGCCTTCTCAGTGTCCAGTTGCTTATTATTTAGCCCAACTGGACCCAATAGCTTCAGGAGCACCACCATGCCTTAGAGGCATGGCTGCTACTGCTTTACTAGTGACAGAAACCATTGATCTAGTATTGGGATGCCCACTAACAATTATGTGTCCACATGAGGTAGAAGCATTATTGCTAAGACAGAGAACACAGGCATTTTCTGATCAGCGAATTACAAGGTATGAAATAACCTTGCTAAATAATGAAAACATTACTTTAAAACACTGTACAACCCTTAATCCTGCCACCTTGCTTCCAGACTTACCAACTTCAGGAGAACCATTACACAGTTGTGAAACCACTAGTGTCCATGGCAGAAAAGCCTCGAGATGATCTCCTGGACACTCCCTTAAACACCTCAGATCCGGTCTTATTTACTGATGGTTCTTCTTTCATGAGGGATGGCATACGCTACACTGGAGCTGCTGTAGTCACAGAATTTGCCACTGAGTGGTCAGCTTCACTGTCCTCTAACATTAGCGCTCAAGGGGCAGAACTCATAGCTCTAAAACATGCCTGTATAATTGCCAAGGATAAAAGGGCAACAATTTATACGGATTCTAGATATGCTTTTGGCATTTGTCACTCAGTTAGGATGCTATGGCTCCAGAGAGGATTTTTAACCTCAGCTGGAAAATCCATAGCTAATGCAGAAATTATTAATGAAGTACTTTCTGCTCTTCAGCTGCCTGAAGCCCTAGCTGTAGTTCATTGCTCAGCCCATACAGGTGGCACCGACCCTGTCTCTAGGGGAAATGACCGAGCAGATGCTGCTGCAAAGCTAGCAGCCATAGAAGGGCCTGAATTACTTTTACCTTTAACAACTACTGATGACTCAAATTTATCACTTTCCTATGATGAGAAGGAAGTGGAAAAATGGAAACAAAAATTCAAAGCAAAACAGATCAATGGAGTCTGGGTATCATCTGAAGGAAAACCCCTGCTCCCTAGAAGTTTCTATCACCAAATTTGCCAATCTGTTCATAATAATGGCCACTTTGGTACCCAGGGCATCGTGGACTCTGTTAAGAGAGTATGGATAGCCCCTGGTATAACTACCATAGCCTCTAAAGTGTGTTCAGCCTGCTCTACCTGCCAGGCATATAACCAACATGCCTTTCGTGACAAAGCCTTTGGTGGGCGTCCTCTGGCTTACACACCTTTTGAGCACCTGCAGATAGATTTCATAACAATGCCAAAGGCTGGACAATATAAATTTTGTTTGGTCATAGTAGACCAACTGGTCAGATGGCCAGAAGCATTTCCTACAGCCCGAGCCACAGCAGCTTTTGTTGCTAAGGTGCTTTTAAAAGAAATTATTCCTCACTTTGGCCTGCCAGCACATATTGATTCCAATAGGGGGAGTCATTTTACTGATTCTATTCTAAACCAGATATATTCTTGCTTGGGGATAACTCCCAAATTCCATGTTCCATATCATCCCCAGAGTTTAGGCCAAGTGGAAAGAATGAACAAAGAACTTAAAACTATGATTGGCAAATTATGCACTGAGACCCATTTAAAATGGCCTGAAATTCTCCCTTTGGCCCTATTTTATCTTAGAAGCAGGCCTAGAGGAGACTTACACATCTCACCATTTGAGATGCTTTTTGGACATCCGCCTATACAGGCTAAGCCTTTCTCCCCGGCTTATACATCGCTATTAGGGGGAGATACTACTATTGCTTCCTATATACAGGAATTACAGCACAAACTGCATGAACTACATGAATCTGGAGCTGCAGTACAAGCTGGACCACTAGACTTCTCACTTCACGACCTGAACCCAGGAGACAACATGTATATAAAGAACTTCCAGCGTACGGGAGCAACCCAGCCTTCCTGGGAAGGACCATTCCAAATATTGTTAACTATTCCAACATGTATAAAGGTTGGAGAAAAGGACTCTTGGATTCACTGCTCTCATGTAAAGAGAGCATCTTCTGTTGAGACTGATTGACTGTATCCTATACATGCATTGGAGATAACTACCCCTTGACAAGTGGAACTGTTTTATTCTGCTTTTGACACATTTCCTAATTCCTAATTTAATTCCTAAATTAAATTTTTTTTCTTTTTTCCTTTTTTCTCTTTTCCTTATTTTATTATTATCCTTTTTTACAATATTTTAATTTTCCCCCTTTTTCTCATTTCTATGTACTTAAGGTATATACAATCAATATTAATTTTATTCTACAGTAATATTAGTTGAAGTATATATACTTTCTACTATTATTAATACGCACCCAAACAGCTTTAGACTATGGGAACCTGCCATTTATTGATAATTGTTGTGGGACTATGATTAATGTTTGTGTCTGATTCTAGGAGTGGGATCAAAAAGGAGCACAGAGATGACCTGGATAATGCCAAAAGAGCTCACAGGTCTAAAAATCAAAGACCAATCCAGGTAGCATTGATGCACTTCTAAGCCAATACTAAGGACTTGAACCTAGTGTGAGACTCGGGGTTGCGACACTTGACAGATGTTAAGATGTAGGCCTTCCCTGTATCCACACTCTTCGTGAAAGTACCTACAGACAAGTACCTAAGGTTGGCTACCATCCTGGCTCCCTCCATCCCCGAGTATAAAGGTAAAATCAGACGAGGAAATGACACTTCCCTAGATATAAAATAAAAATCCGGTCCTTTTTCTCTCCTATAGTATGGCAACTTCCTGTAGCCTTGGCTGCAAATGGGTAAATGAAATTTGCTGCATTCTGTCCTACAGACTTTTGGGATTAGAAATTACTTAACTGGACCCTAATATAGGGGCCTGTGAGAAAATTTTATTCTTGCTTTCTCAAATTTTTATACACATAGATTTTTTGATATTTTGATACTGATTTTGAATTCTTTTTTAATATAAATATATGTATATATAAAGGGTCTATATTTTTCCCTTAATTTTTTCCCTATTTCTTCTTTTGATTTTGTTTTTTTATTTTATTTTCATTTTGTTTTGTTTTCCTTTTGGATTAATTCGCACACCCCCACAACTAAAACTTGCATCCTCAGCTGAACTCAGTGTTTTTTCAATACTTTCTTCAGGGGGGATTGTATTTCATCAAATCCAAGATTTAAATTTTGTTCGAGATAAATCTTCAGAGAAGAAGCTTGCTAACTAACTGAATCCAGAGAATGAACTGTTTGCAGAAAGATATCTAAACCTTTTCACTACAGGAATATCCAGAATGAACCTTGGGGTGTGGTTGATTGAACATTTTTTGAATGTACACTCTTATGCCAAAGGGGACTGCACCCTAATTGGCTTTTGTCAATGAGCCCAGCAAAACATTGGTTTGCTGTCTTTCTCTCTCCTCTATTTCCCCATATCTACAACTATTATAGTTTTCCTCTTAGTGGGTAAAATTTTTGTATACACTTACAGTTAGAATTTTTGGGGGTGCAGTATGCTTATGTTTAGTGATCAATTGGGGAGACTAGTTCCCCAATCATCATCAGGGAGGATTGTGAATTTTAAAAGTCTCCATCTTGGTCTAGCACCCAAAAATTGTGCACACCCACACTACATGGGCATGTGCTAGTCAATGACAAATCAGAAATAACTAACTGCCCACCTGGGCTGTCCTAAGCCAAGCTAGAGCCACCATTGGCACTTGTGAGGCACAGGAAGTGAGGTAGGGAACAGCCTCTGGAATTCGCTGACTTCCTGTGGAGAGAGCTAGACGCTAGTTCGTGTGAGGAGCTTGGACAGGGAGGAGGCCCGCAGACAGCTTCCCTTCAGATTGGTCACGTGAGTCAAGGACTGATTCCTTCCACCTTGGCCCTTTGGGCCTAAACCCCCTCTGCCTTGGTCAGAGGTTGAGTAGCCCCTTTCCCTTTTCTTCTCTCTCCTTCTCTCCCTCTCCTTTTCCCTACTCCCATTGTGATTAAACCTCCATAAACTCCATTCTGACTTGAGTGTTTCATTTTAGGAATTTCATAGGTAAATTCCTTGGCGGCCATTGTTCAATATTATAACAATCTTAAAAGGTGAAATTTTCACCACAAAAGAGGTCCATAGAGTCCCAATCAGGACAGCTAGTTTTAAAGTAGTCTTTTACCATGGAACAACAATTCTCAATGAATTGCTTGCGTATTTCTCTAATGTCCCTTTCTCTGGTCAAATCAAGGTCCATATATGTATTTCCTACATCAATAAGTCTGTCCATAAACTGGGAGGGGGTCTCATCAATTTCTTGTCAGGTCTTTTCAAATTTTGATCATTTATCAGGTCTATCAGAGCAAGCTCTCATGGCTTTCAACAATGCTTCTCTGGCCTGGTTTAGTTTTGTGTGATCTAGTGCAACGTTGGGGTTCCAGTGTGGATTTTCAGTTGGCTAATGGTGTGCTCCTTTACCTCGCTTCTGATTAGCCAGAGAGATGACATTATTTTTCTCTCTTTGTCAGAAATTTTTCAAACAAATTTTTAACATCCATCCAAGTGGGGTCAAAAGTTCGGAATATGTTCTCCAATTTTTTTATAATTAATATTGGTTCGTCCTCAAATGATAAAAGATCTTCCTTAAATTTATCTAAATCATCAGGGTTAAAAGGTGTATGATGTCTTATAGATACCAAGTTTCCATCTTTATTAAAGGTGGGTACTTCTCTTAACAGAAATAAAATTCTATCTGAATCATCTAGTGTTCCTGTTTCTAGGCTTATTGCTCCATTTTCAATGGGGTACGTAAGAGAAGAGGAAGGGGTGGGATGGTTAAAAGGGGGGGGGTTAAGGTAGTGTGGGCAAGGCAGGTAGCATGGGTGGGTGGGATAGCCAGGGCAAGGGGGTTGGGGACAAAAGCATCATGGGCGAGGGTAGGGGCTAGGGCTGAGAGGGTGGGGCATGAGGCATGGGCATGGGGAGGGGCTAGGGCTGAGGGGTCAAGGCAGGAGGCATGGGCAGGGGGAGGAGTAGGTTGGTCAGGAGTGGGGGGGTCTAGGGCTGAGGGGTCAAGGCAGGAGGCATGGGCATGGGGAGGGACTAGGGCTGAGGGGGTGGGACAAGGGACATGGGCAGGGGGAGGAGTGGGTTGGTTAGGAGTGGGGAGGGATAGGGTCGAGGGGGCAGGGCAGGAGGAATGGGCAGGGGGAGGAGTGGGTTCGGTATGGGAAGGGGTGGTTTGAGAACTAGGAGCCAAATTGTGTAGAGCAGGGTGAGACAGGGATTCTGATAAAGATGAAGTATGGAGAGATAAATTACTCCTATTATGGGATGTCCTAAATTTTAATGCTTTGTGTAGATGTCCTAAATTTTAATGCTTTGTATAGAATCTATGATCTTCCCCAAACTTTCCTCCATAAGCTCAAACCGAGTATTTTGTTCTGCAAGTTGTTAAATAATAGAAGGAGCAATTGTTTGGTTTGGTTGGGAAACATGTTTTTCAGGAGAGACTGACATAATCCTCCTATTTGATTCTCTTTCTTATGCATGGTATTTTCCAGGGCTCTCTTAGAGAAAATTAGATACAATATTATAGCTCCAACAATTACAATCCCAAGGAGGAGAAGTGCAGCGATCAGATATAGCCATAAGTTCTCTGGGATAAGCCATTTCAGAGAGACAAGGAATAATACATTTACAAATTTGGTCATGGAGCTGATACCAATTCCTAAGTAAGTCATGAACCAGCTGTAGCCACATTTTCCTAAAGTCAATCACTAAGTTGCCTGTAACTTTTTCCCATTGTCAGTAGATGGCTCTACTGCCAAGGGTCTCATCTTGTTGTAAATTTTCCTTTTCTTTCTTTTGGTTAGGCTTTTGGGTGTGAATCTATTCAGTTCTTCAGTGTGTAAAGGAAGACAAAATGAAGCCTTTTACCTAAGGCTGAGGCTCCCTTTAAAAGTTCGGGAGAGATCACAAGTGAAAAGGCGGACAAAGCAAAGCCTTTTGCCTAAGACTGAAGCTCCTTTTAAAACTAAGTTTGGGAGAGGTCACAAGTGATCTTCCCTTAGCCCTTGGGTGTAACATTTAAAAGGTGAAGGCCATAAACTGTATAAACTGTGGCATTTAAAAGATTGGGAACCAAAAACTATAATAATTAAAATGGTTGAGGGTATAAACTGTAGTGATTAAATAGTGGAAGACTTAAATTGTAGTAGATAAAGAGTGGATGAGTAAATTGTGACTGCAAAAAATATGTTTTCACTACAGTGTCTTGTTTTAAAATAAAATATAAGGTGGTCGCCAGGTAAATATTCCCAATTATGAATATACCCAAGTCAACTGGGTTTTATAGAGATTTAATTAATAATACAATGAGGAATCAAAGAAAGAGAGAGAGAATAAGAAAGGAATAAGTATGAAGGGCCTTAAGCCAACATGGCCTAGACCTGAGTCTTAAGAGAGAGATGAGTCAGTCCTTAATCACTCAAACAAGATCTGTCCAAGCAAGAATATAGGCACTAGTTCAGCCAGCCATCCTTCTCCAGAGAGAGATTCTTCTGGCTGTCCTCAAGAGCCTCTCCCAAGAGATTCCTTAGAGACTCTTTTTCTAACAGCCTCTTTTAGAAACTGTTTTCAAGAGACTGTGTTTTGAGAGCTCCAGAGATCCTGTTTTTTCAGCTTTTCCTTTCCTTATAAAGGGAAATTTTCCTTTGTCACCTCCCCTAAATTCTTATATCTACAATCACAATAGACGTTTTTCAAAGGACAGACCATTCTTAGTCCACACCTAAGAAGGTGTGGATTTTTGAGTAATTCACACCAGGAAAGCTCTGAGTAAGTTTTTTCCTCTTTGCTCCTTGTAAGTTCACAAGTTGCCTGACCTTTATAGGTACTTAGCATCCCTTTGTATTAATTCTAAAAATAGGCATGGCTTAAGTATGGGTTTAAGTACTTTTCATTGTTCAGCAAGGAGTTTTTTCCCCTAAAGCAGGCTTAAGTATGGGTGGAGTAGAGGTCTTCACATTTCTGATCTAAGTAGAGTTCTCACTGTCCAAATGGAGAATGTTCCCAATAGGGAATTGTCCCAATGGAGAATTCCCCAATGGGGAATTTTTTTAACATTCACAAATCTGAGAAATTTCAAGATTCACATGGGCTAAAATTGTTAGAACCATGTACTATACTCTTTGAGCAAAGCCCACTTAAATTTTTAAAACTACAGAGGCTGAAAAGCAGGAAAATGGGCTCTAAGCTGGCTCACTACCTTTACTCTGGTGATCTAGTTGTTTTTGTTGCAAGAGATCAAAGCAAGGGCTCCTTTTCCCAGAGTTTCCCCACTGCTAATTAGCAAGGGTCAGCTAATTAGATTATTTCTTCCCTATTTATAAACAGGTTCCCCAGCTAAGGCCTCAGGGCCCTGCCAGTTAAGGTTAACAAGAAAAATGGCTGTTTTCAATTCAACTTAAGGAGAAAAGAGAAGGAAAAAATTGTTTTATACTCACCTGCTCTAGCAGCTGTGTTTTGAAGCCAAGTTAGCTGTTAAAAAGACTGACTAAGTGAGGAGGAAGTAGAGTAAGAGGAAAAAAAATTCAGGAAATTTTTAAGAGCACTCGTCACAATCTTCATGGATTAGCCAGACTGTAAAGGTTAAATTTAGGTTGAGACTGAATGTAATAATTATTGGTTGCCAAGGATTTAATTTCTTAATTCCTAAATGAAACACTCAAGTCAGAATGGAATTTTATGGTGATTTAGTTACAATAGGAGGAAGAAATTAAGAAAGAGAGAGAGAGAGAGAGAGAGAGAGAGAGAGAGAGAGAGAGAGAGAGAGAGAGAGAGAGAGAGAGAGAGAGAGTTAACTCAAACTGCTCCGGCTCAGACCGAGCCAGGTAGGAGTTCAAGGCCTTGGCCAAGGGCAGCCTTCCTCTGAGAGCCAAGGGAAAGGGGAGTCAGTATTTTCACTCATGTGACCAATTCAAGGAAGCTGTCTGAGGGAGCTCTTCCAGGCTCAAGTTCCAAGATCCAATTGGCACCTGGCCCTCTCCACAGGAAGTGACGAGAACTCCAGAGGTAGTTCTCTACATCACTTCCTGCATCTCACATGTGTGGTGGCTCAAGCTTGGCTTAGGACAGCCCAGGGGACAGTCAATTGTTTCTGATTTGTCATTTGCTAGCACATGCCAGTGTAGTGTGGGTGTGTAATTCCTGGGTGCTAGGCTAAGCAAGATTGAGAAAATCTAAAAATCACACTGATTAGCCCATTCAAAATCCCCACGTTTAGCTTACCACTATACTTGCTACAACATTGCAATGAAAGAGAGAAGAGCACATGGGAGGTGTTACTGCCAGTTAAATACAAATTCTGATCTCTCCTACGTGGAGACTCAAGTGAGATTACAGGGAAGTAGGAAGTCACCAGCAGCTCTGTTGAACATCCACTTCTCAGAAGCAGCAGCAGCAGAAGCAGCAGCACAAGGATAAGCAGAGTCTCCAGAAAGCCCACAGGACAGGGAATCACTGGCTCTCTGGGTCCACCCCAGAATAACCAGTCTGAAAACCCTCTGGACTCTCTCTTGACTGTTAGGGAAAATCAACAGTTTCTCCTTCCCAACGTTCTGGAATCCTTGCTCTCTAGGACTTCCTGGTTTTGTTTTGTTTTTTTTTGTATGACTTCCTGGTTTTCAGGGTTTCCCATTCCTGGTAAAATCCCTTACAAAAGTCAGACATCGAAGACACCAAGTTCATCCACTACAATTTTTTTGGCAGGCAAAAAAAAAATTTTTAATCACACAGAACTTTATACAGATATTATAATAGAGCATTCATGTCTCCACATGAACAATGAATGCACTTTGAAGCTTGACCCTACTAGTCAATCCTGGGCCATTCACAGTAGGCCTGGTTTTTGCCTTGCCTCTGGACTTTGATGTCTCTGGAAGAAAGAGGGAGACTTTGACTTTGCAAAACTCTGCCTCGATTAAATCCAATTCACAGGGAAGTCTAGACATCATCGTTGTGACATTATTAGTCCTCTGAATGCTGCTCACCAACATAGAAGGAACTGATGGAGTCTGAATGCAGATCAAAACATATCATTTTTTACTTTTGTTCCTTCAAGAGTTTTTTTCTCACATGAGTGATGTATGTCTTCTTTTACAACATGATGAATATGGAAATATGTATTGCATGATAGCACATACATAACCTAAGTCATATTATTTGCCTTTTGGGGGAAGAGAGGGAGAGAGAAAGAATTTGAGACACAAAATGTCAGAAAATAAATGTTAAAAATTGTCTCTATTTGTAATTGGGGAAAATACAATAAAACATTACTGGAGAATAAAAAATAAAGCATATGCCAAAAAATTAACTTTCTCATTCTACTTTGTCTGAATCTTTCTCTCTATCCCATGACACCTCACAATTTATTTGTGCACACATTTTATCCCATACTGTTGTCATTTTTCATCTTTGTATTCCTAATATCTAGCACAGAGTGGTAAGGGCTAGGCAATGGGGGTCAAGTGACTTGCCCAGGGTCACACAGCTGGGAAGTGTCTAAGGTCAGATTTGAACCTAGGACCTCCTGTCTCTAGGCCTGGCTCTCCATCCACTGAACCACCCAGTTGCCCCCCCCCTTTTTTTTTAACCCTTACCTTCCATCTTGGAGTCAATACTGTATATTAGCTCCAAGGCAGAAGAGTGGTAAAGGCTAGGCAAAGGGGGTCAAGTGACTTGCCCAGGGTCACACAGCTGGGAAGTGTCTGAGGTCAGATTTGAACCTAGGACCTCCCATCTCTAGGCCTGACTCTCAATCAACAGAGCCACCCAGCTGCCTAATATTCCTAATATCTAGCACAGTGGGTTGTATGGGGTGCTCAGGGAGGAGTAATATCTCTGGTATGGAGGGCTTGTCATGCCCTCCTAGGGCAGCTCTCCAGCCTCTGACCCTCACCTGACACCCAGCTCTCACTTGTGGCTCCCAGTAGCTGCTAGCATGCGGCAGCGGCCACACCCTGGGCAATGGCTTCGACAGGCCGGCCAAACCTTGTGAGGTCATCGGGTCATTGACCCCTGGTGAACCAGGGCTTTGCTCACCCAGCATGTGAAGACTGCTTCGGCTGAACAGACAAAAGAAACCAACAAGAAGGTTCAACGGCTGAGAGGGCGACGCAGCAAAGCACTGTGGAGTGCTTAGGGCATGTTGGAGCACAAAAGACAACACGGCCATCCAATGCAGCTGAGGAAGTCTCCAGGTGTAACGACTTTTCATGCCACTGGACCCAGGCTTCCAACGCCGAGAGAGTGGGACTGTCTCTGTGCATCGGCTTTTCCACTTAAATCTCCTTCACGCACAAGTGTCTTTGTGCACACTCATCTATACACCATAGATGAAAACGCACAAAGATAATCGTCATCCTCGGTGACCGAGAGACTACTATTACGACTATCTAGCACAGTACTAAGTGCTCCATTGTTGTGCAATGTTAAGTATAAGATGTGTATCTGTAGCCCTTCTGTTAAGGCCAAGTAGGCGGCACAGTGAATAGAATGCCAGTCCTGCAGTCAAGAAGACTCATCTTCCTGAATTAAAATCTGGCTTCAGCTACTCAATAGCTGCGTGACCCTGGGCAAGTCACTTAACCCTGTTTACCTTAGTTCCTCATGTGAAAAATGAGTAGGAGAAGAAAATGGCAAACCATTCTAGTAGCTTTGCCAAGAAAATCTCAAATGGAGTCACAAAGAGTTGAAAATGACTGAACAACAACAACAAAACCCTTTCTGTCAAAGACTTTCCTTTGATAAAGGACTAGAGGACACTGTAGATGGCAGCTGAACTCCCTGAGGATGTCTTATTTCTGGGTTCCAAAAAGCTCTTGAAAACTGAGCCCCTTTGTTGCCACTAAACTCCCTTACAAATTACAAATGTTAAAGGAAGGCTTCATAGACAATTTCATAACAAGATAGAAATTACAAAGGGATTCAATGAAAAAAGAAATATATATGTAAAAAATATATAAATATTCTTACATATATATATATATGTAAATCTCTGTTCACAGACTAAGATCTTGCTTCAAGCACCTGCAGTCCTACACTGAAATGGACTCTCAGTAGGCATTGCCTTTTGGGGTCAATCCTTGGAGAATTCCTCCTGTTGTTTTCCACCATTTCCAGCTGGTGACTCTGTCATCACTTTCCAACAATCCCCTTGGCCATTATTCTAGTCTGTGCTGCAAAGCTTTAGAGGCACCCTCAGCCTTCTGGCCAAACAAAAACCTTCTCAGGATATTTTTTACAGTTTGGTTAAAAACATGAATATAATTTGAAGCAGGATAATATCAAAATTGTCCTCGTGAGTTCTGTGAATTTGTGACTTAGAACTCTGCCCTCTGCCCCTGGGACTGAGCTTGATTGGCCAATGGGTGAATACTAGCTGTATCTAGACTGTGTTTAGGGTTCAGGCGCCCCAATCCTATGATCCCTATCCCATCCAGAATAGTATCTTGGGGGCCAGATCATGCCTCCCTGCCTTCCTCCGAGAATACCTCGTTCCTTTCAAAATTCAAAATTCACCACTGTCTACAAGAAGTCTTTTTTCAACTACTTGTGTCTCCCTCTCCAAATTACCTTGTATTTAAAATATATTTATAGTGCAGAAGAAAATGTGATTCATCATTTGTTTAAATAGGTATGGGATTTGGGGTTTTGGTTTTAAAAGATTATCCTATTAGAAAAATGAATAATATGGAAAGAGGTTTTGAGTGATAAAACACATATAATCTAGTGGAATAGTTTGTCAGCTCTGGGAGAGGAGAGGGAAAAGGGGAGGGAAACAACATAAATCATGTAACCATGGAAAAATTAAAAATATATATTTATAGGTACTTGAAGTACCTATGAATAATGCATATATATCATATGCATATTATATAAATATATAATGATGAGGATGATAAACTGAGAAGCCCTGCTCTGCTCATGGAAGTGGGGATATTGGGAAAGTGCTTTCAGAGTCCTTTGGGAGGCCTTTCTCCTGGATAAATTTAGGACCCTTTGCATTTGTTAGGACCCAGGAGAAAATTTCTACCAGGAGCTTTTGTTACTGGGTTTATCCTATAATTATAGAATCAATTTGGGGGTGAGGGACAGGGATTTCCTTTAGTCAGTTCTATTCTTTTGAGATAGCTTTTGCTTGCTTGAATGATTATGCATTGATAGGTATTTTATGACTATTCCCAGCATGTGTAATGCAGATAATAGAAGAATGGAATTTGCATCCTTCAACTACTAGTACCTAAATGCTTGCCTATAGCATATAATAATAGTTTGTAGAAGGTCACAGTTTTCTTTTGTCCTTTCTTTTATTTTTTTTTTAACCTTTACCTTCTGTATTGGAATCAATACTGTGTATTGGTTCTAAGACAAAAAAGTGATAAGGGCTAGGCAAGGGGGGTTCAGTGACTAGCCCAGGGCCACACATTTGAACCCAGGACCTCCTATTTCTGGACTTGGCACTCAATCCATTGAGCCACCTAGCTACCCTGTTTTTTGCCTGTTTTTTTCTTTTAACCACTCTTCAATAACTTGCCTTATTTCTGATATAATTGCAGACAGATTGTCTGAGATCATTATGCACTGCCAATGCATAGCATAAGGTTTGCCTAGTGGCCTAAAAATCTTGAATAATCTACCCTGTGCTTAATCCTTTTTTGGCAGCCCCATATATATTGGAGAGCTTTCTGAGTATACTTTAAGTTAACCAACTTGCCACAGTGAGGGATGAATTAGAAAGTCCATCTATTTTGCCTTTAGAGCGACAGGGATACATTGGGGGGAAATTTGGGGTGCTCTTTGGTATAGGGACCCAGAGGAAATATTCATGGACCTCCAAAGGGATTGCTAATGGTACAGACACCAATGGAGAAATTTTGGTGTGCAAAAGGGAAACAGAGATTTTTTCTGAACACATTGTCAGATGACTTTCATGGAAGAATATTTGGTTCCTTACCTGAAAAGTAGTAAGGGAGGGAGGAGAGCAGACTTCCTTTAAATCCTATATCCCTAATTCCTGCAAACCATTCCATATGTTCTGAGATCTCTATAGGGGCTATAGTTTCTTTTTGAAGTAGGAAGTTTTATTTTTTTTCCCCCTTAAAGCTGATTATAATTAAATTTGAGCTAGGAAGTGTAACAGTTAAAATTTAGGGGAGACTGAGGGAGGTAGAAATTAGTTTCTCTCTGCAAGGAGTATTATATTTTTTAGAGGTTTATTAAAGGTTAAAGATTAAAGAATATACAAGTACGAAACATGTGCCTAGGCCAGAGGCCTAGACAAAATAACCTCACATCATGGAAGAGACGCGTTGTAAAAAATAGACTCGAATACAGGACTACAATCCCCATGAGCCTTTGCTCCACTTCCCCAGGATGCCTTGTAATCTCACCTGGGCCGAGATCGAGAAGGCATTTAAGCTGATTCAAAGGCTTTTGAGGGGTTTTGGCTCTTTTTGGACTTCCGTTTTTGAGCAGACACGGCTCTTTCCATAATGTAGGTGAGGTCTAGGCCTCTGGCCTAGACACGTGTTTTTTCTTATCCTGTATTTTCTTTTAATCCTTAACTTTAATAAACCTCTAAAAAATATAATACTCCTTGCAGAGAGAAACTAATTTCTACCTGCCTCAGTCTCCCCATCTCCCCTAAATTTTAACTGTTACAGCGTCTGCTCCAAAACGGAAGTCCAAAAGAGAGACGAGAGAGACCCCCCAAAACCTTTTGCCACCAGCTTAAATCCTTCCTCGATCTCGGCCCACCTCAGAATTCCCGTGAGATTACAAAGCATTTTGGGGAAGTGGAGCAAAGGCTTGTGGGGATTGTAGTCCTGTATTCGAGTCTATTTTTTACAGAAGTAGGGTACAGAGTAGAGGGTCCCTCCATGGAAAATGAGGAGGAAATACCTCAGTTCTCCTTAGAACTAGTATTGGTTCTGTTATAACACTTGCTACCTAAATAAGCCCAATTAGGGGGAAGGGGAAGAGGTGGAAGGTCTCAGGGCCCTGAAGCCAATGGAACAATATTGATACAGAAGCACTAAGCTAAATGAGCTTAGTTTCTCATCTAAAGGGTGAGGGAGAGTGTCTTCTAGTCAACCCTAGGCTGCCTAATCTCTGTGTGAGAGAGACCCACATGTTCAAGGAATGCTGTAAAAGATTAACTTTACCTCTGAGAAGGAAGATTGATTTTCCTTTCTTTTTGGGTTGGGAAAGACCTTTTTGCAAGCAACAAAATAAACACAGACCTATTAGAATGTTGTAAAATGATATTTTTTAATTGTGTGGAAGTATATTTAAAGTTTTTTTGGTTCAACTGAAAGAATTAAATATTTTCTCTACTCTAAAATCCATTTTAGACTTTTCCCTTCAGGAAAGGAAATGGAAAAAACTAAGGCCTTTCTTTGGGAAATGAATTTAGCTTCCTGCTCTGCCTCTTACCATTTTGTTAGTTGAATAGATGTGGTTAGGGTAGATTAGGACAATCAGAATTATCTGAGCTTCCACATATTAGAGCTACTCCTTTTCCCCTGAATGTGATCTATCTCACTGAGCCCTAGTTACATGACCTTGACTTAATTAATACTTAGATACTTATACAGTGTTTTACCCTTTTTCCATATGTAGTGTGTGTGCTCTGACTCTTTCTCCTACAGCCAGCCTACTATGTTTTCTCATCAGGGTTCTAAAATAACCTGAAGAGTTTGGGAGTTCTCTTTTATCTACTACCATCAGCTCAAGCCCCCACTTACTGCCTCTAGCATAATATAAATGTCTATTCATAGCATAATAGCTTGAAAAAGTTCATAGTTTTCTTTTAATCAGTCCTTCTCAGTGACTTGTCTTTTCTGAGAGTCTGTTTGAGATCATTATGGACTGTCAGTTTATAGCATAAGGTTTGCCTACCAGCCTAAAAATCTTGAGTAATCTACCCTCTCCTCTCCTGTTAGGGGCGGGTGACTAGGTTCCTAGAACTATTTAGCCACTGAACATTAATTGGCTTTTACAAAGGATATTTACCTAAATGTTTTAAGAATAAATATACAAATATACAACTATTTTCTCCAATATCTCAGTTCATACTTTTCCCTAGATCACCTTGGTCTCTTGAAAAAAGAAGGCTCAACATAGCTCAGTTTTTATACGACAACATTGACCCCTCAAAGTTCATGTCCTGAAATGGTGCCACTCCTGGATGAGTCCTTGTTTTAGCTGGTAAGGGGTCCTGAAGATCACTCCTTGTTTCTTGGAGCATCAATATTTCACTAATGTCAGACATGGACTCTGGAATGCCAGAATGCCAAAGCATCCTCTGTAGTGTTCAAATTCACAGGCTCATAGGTTCTGATCTCTTCGTTGGATGCTGTGAACAAAGGCGTCCCCAAGCTCCTCGAAGAGTACTTAGGCAAAGAGGAGGTCGCTGGATCTGACAGACCCTTTTGAATGCCTCTGCCGGGGGGGTTGAAGAATCTTCTCTTCACCAAGTGATTAGCTGACTAGAATCAGGCACTTAATATCCTCACAGGCTCCAGACTCTCCAAAGCACTTCCATTTCATGTTGTAACAAATGTCCTAGAAGCAAGTTGCCTAGCATCCTTCAGGAGCTGAAGGACTTGGAAATTCTGGATCATTCAGCTTCTCTTTGTAGAGCCGAGTCATGAACTCAGTTATATTGTGGCCAATTCTTTTGTGTTGGGGGTCCAGTTTCTTGTCCAAAACTACTTTTCATCACAATTAAGTTCACTCTAGTAGTGTGGTTGTATAGAATCAAAAGTAAGCCAGATCCAAAGTAAGACTCTCTCTGCCCGCCTTCACCATCCTGACTCTTAGAAGCAATCTATATTTCCCTTCAAAACTTAGCTTAGGCATCACCTTCTTCATGAAACCTCTCATGATTCCCTAGCTACTGTCTCTTTTTTTGGTGTGTGGGGGGGGTCTACATACATATTTACATATTATTTCCTTAAATAGCACAGAAGCTCCTTGAGGGCAGGAGCTGATTCTTTTTGTCTTTGTATTCACAGTTCTTGATGTTAGGAGGTGCTTGATCAATACTTGTTCATTTATTGATCACTACATCTACCCTTTAATGTTCCTAACTTTGTCTGGGGTACCCTTCTCTTGACCACCTCTTCATTTTCTCCCTGAATCACTGTTTGTCTTCTTCATCATGCTTCTACTTTATAGGGACACTTATTTTCAGTCTTCATGTGTGAGGAGGATAGAATTGGTAAAGGGAACCTCTATTATAAACTTTAATAGCTTAAAATTTACAGCAACACATTGAGGAAATTGTGTATCATTACATCCATTCTACAGTAGATGGAACTGAGATTTCAAGAGGTTAAGTGTCGAAGGTCACACACAGAATAAGTAACTGAGCTTGGTTTCCAACCCATATCTTCTGATACTATCTCTCTAAATTTAGACAAGAGTTGTAAACATCTCCTAATTATTTTCCTTGACTGTTTTTTCCCCCTTCTCCAACCCATCCTGTATACTGCTGCCAGATTACTCTTGCTAAGACATGTAGGATGTTACCATCCTGCTTCTATGGGAGTTCTTCATTCTGGGAATCCTTCTTCATAGCATGCTTGTTGGGGCGGGAAAATAAATCCAGAGTCAGAATTACTAATGGGGCACAAAAGCCATAAATGTTTCTCTTTTCCCAACCATCTCATCACATCAGATTGCCTATTTTCTAGAAAATAGACTTGATACCACTTGCACACAACTCATCACTGTTATCCCAGAGCTGACTGGTATCCCCCATTCCTCTTTATCATATTTTTGTTCTTTGGACTTTATGATGTTTCATGCTTTGCAGTCATATTGAAGCATGAAGAAAAAAGCACAGTTGAAAAAAGAGGTGGTGTTTGGGGCCAGATAGTAATTTGAAATCATTGAAAGAACCCTACAATTTCCAAAATGAAATTCAGTCCATTCTAGTCCTTTTACCCAGTTCTGGCTCCAACATGCTCATTATCCATTTACAGTACTGGCCCAAAAAAGATGGACTGGTAGACTGACTCAATGAGCTACTCATCCAATCCTTATAATAGTGCAAAGTCCCTGATCACCTGGATTCCCCATTTTGGACTTTAAGTATTACCCTTTGTAGGACATAAGGGGTAGGTAATATAGTTGTGGTATACTTCTTTCAAACTTTTGACTGTCCATATTTTTCATTTGTAAAGGAGTGGGGCAAAAAGCCCTGGCAATATTTGCATATGAAAAGACCAAGAAAAAAGCTGGGCAAGTAGCATGGCCTTGCCATAGGTCAAGCATTGCCTTTGTGTTTTTTCTCTGTTTACTTAATTATACTGGCTAATGAGAGAGTCTGAACTGGGGAACTAAGCTTGGTTGAATAAGTCATGAAGACAGCAACTCTTTCAGAGTACAGCAAGGGGAGGGGTTTGGGAAAGGGATTTCTTTTTCCTCCTCTCTCCTCCATCAGCAATGATATGTTGGGGCAAAAAAGGACATGACTATAGGAGCTTGTACATAGCCTGGGAAAGGATATTGATTCCTGGACCACAATTTTCTGGGTAGAGAGGTTCAAAGAAAGAGAGCTTGGTACCTGAAGCAGTGATCCAGATGTTTAGGAGATGGAGCATCAAAGCCAAGACTTTCGTGGCCATAGAAATGAGAAGGCATCCTGTTAATCCTGCGTAAGCATTATCATTCTTTCTGAAAGACATACTAGCACTAGAATTTCAATTTAGCCAGAAACTAGAATGGCAGTGCCAGAAGACATCAGGAAGTGTCCAGGGTATTAATGCAACCTGTCTCAAAGAAGCCTATAGGAACCCTGAGGGAAATGTTTCTCTCTTTCTCTCTCTATCTGTCTTTCTTCCCTCCTTTCTTCCTCCACCTGTCTTTCTGTATGTATTATGACAGAGATGCCCTATAATTGTTGCAGTCTGGGAGATGGGCTATGCTTTCAAAAGTGATGTATGGTGAGTTCTTATTGACCTTTCAAAATTAACTCTGGGAATTCAGTATCAGAGATCAGTCCATACTCAGATTTTGCCAATGTTGGCCCTGTCATTGACTATTGTAGACAACTCCTAACATAACTCCATAATCTGCTAAGAAAGTGACTAAAGTGTCCATACTTTTTGATTCAGAGAGCTTTTGACTTAGAGGTATCTATACTGAGGAATTTAAAGATGGAGAGTTAGCATTTTCCCTGAAATAAGTATAACATGTTTTGGGGTTTTGTTTTTTTTGGTAGTATCAAACTCAAAACAAAATAGATGCTTATCAATTAGAGAATAGCTAAACAAAATGTGGCACATGAATGTAATGGAATATTATTCCTCTGTAAGAAATGATGAATATGGAGAATACAATGGAAGCATAGGAAGACATATAAAATTGGTCAAAGTGAAGTTAAGAAGGCCAGGAAAGTGATGTATACAATTACTGAAATAATGTAAATAAAAAGAACCATAACAGAAAAGAAACTAAATGCTGGAAAATTAGAATGATCAAGCTTGGCTCTAAAGAAGAGATAAAAAATGTGCTTCTCTGATTTTTTTTTCTGTGTGTGTGTGTGGATGTAGGGGACTATGGGTATGAAATATTGCATGTACTATAAGATTTGGTAGGTGATATTTGCTAGTTTTGGTCTTTTTTTCTTTTATTATTTTTATTGTTTGTTGTTAGGAATGGCTCTCTGGTATAAGGAATGGAAGGAAGGGACAAGGATATAGTGAGGGTGATATAATAAACAAAAGAATCAATAAACATTTTTAAAAGAATTTAAGACAAAAGAGAATAAAAACCCCAACATGTTTGTGAAGTCTTTTCTTGTACTCTGGTTCCCACAGACTTTGCTCTAATATAAGAGTTCTCCTTAATGTCAGGAGCTCCTTGCTCCTCACAATTCCTACCAAATCTATTTCCCCAAAATTATGTTGGCTCAGGGTGTTTGAAAGTATGATGTCCTCTCCTACCAACCTCAAACCCTTCCAAGCATCCCAAGAGATTCAAGAGAGTGTATTTAGTCACTCTCCATATTATCTTTCAGTTTCCCATGATTTCCACTAGGACAGCAGGTAGGATAATTAAAATCACTGCTGGATAAATACTGAGGCAATCAGATATAAATTGGGTTGTCACATAGCCCAGGGAAGAAAATATTTGTTGTCTCTCATATGTAGGGGAAATACCTTGTTGGGAAAATAAAAGGCTTTAAAGCTACATTTTTCTCCGCTTTTTTATAATCAACAAAAGCAAGTAACTTACTCCTCACAGTGCACTGAAAAAAAAGATTTATTTACTTTATAAGCTGTATAAACCTGAGTAAGTCACTGTTTGCCTCAGTTCCCTTGACTAAAAATTGGGGATAATAATACCTACTTTGAAGGACTGTTGTGAGGATCAAATGAGATATTATTTATAAGGTGCTTAGCATAATGCCTGGCAAATAGTGGATGCTATTTAAATGTTTTTGTCCCTTACCAGCTTTACTAATTCTGTGATGCTGGTTAAGTCACTTAAATGTCTTTGCCTCAGTTATCTCATCTGTAAAATTGGTATTATAATAATAGCACTGACTTTGAGGGTTGTTGTGAGGATAAAGTGAGATAACATTAAAAAAAAACATTTAGCATGGTACCTCCCACATAGCAGGTGCTATATAAATATTACTATTATTATGTTATCATTACTACCAATATAGCTTTATTATGTATTATATTTCATATATTTTTCTACTTCATATTTTTATACAGCTCTACTTTGTCTCTCTTCTATAAACATTATTGATAACTTCAATTTCTTCCTATTTAAAAAAGAAAAAAGAAAACTTCTTGCTTTCTCCCATCTAGAAAAACAAAAACAAAAATCTGTCCCACTATTTTCTCTGAATTTCAACTAGTTGCCATTGCTTTCATCTTTGTTAGAGGTGGAGAGGGAAGACCTACTTTATAAATCTCTGAAAACATCTGGCCTGTGTAAAAGGATAATATACCCTCCCCTGTTGCAACCCTCTAAGTAAAATTCAACAAAAAACTTTAATCTCTTGAGGAGAATTTTTTTCAAATTTTCAAACCTTTTTCTTCCCCAAATCATAATCCACATGGGAAATTGAGAAAATAGCTTTTAGACAGTTTACTTCCTCCCTTTGAAAAAAATCTTTATTTGGAATTCATAATTTCATCTCACTTTTTCTCTCTGAATAAATCAGAGGGGAAGCATGCTATAGCAGAAAGAACACAGAATTTGAAGTGAGAAGACCTAGATCAGCGGTTCTCAACCTCTCAATTTGTAGCAATGAGAATACATAATGCATATCAGGTATTTACATTCCAAATCATAACTGTAGCAAAATTACAGTTTTGAAGTAGCCACCAAAATAATTTTTTGGTTTGGGGTCACTGCAAAAGGTTGAGAACCACTGACCTAAATTCTAGTTTCTGCTATGTGATCTGGGCAATCACTTAACTTCGGTGAGCCTCAGTTTTCTCACTTTTAAAATTATTTTACTTCACATAATTAAGAGGCTGAAACTTTTAATATATTCTGATAGGGGCAAAACTAGGCAGAGGAATTCAGGCAAGGTGGTATGGTTTGGGTAGGGTAATTGTCAACTATAGTAGTTCTAGTATCAAGAAGTCAGGAGAGTTGGGTTATTCCAGACAATCCTAGGTCATTTTTCATAAAGCAATCATGGGGGGGGGGGGGGGGGGGGGAGGAAGGAGAAGGAAGCCTGATCAAGACAAGAGAGTAGAAACTGACAATACAGACCCACCAGGATCCAAGGCATAAAAGAGGCAAGTATATTCTAACATCTGGCAAAAGTTCAAGAAATGCAACAGAAACAAAGTAAAGGATTTGAAACAGAATTGGGTTCATACATCAGTATGTTTCCACTTGGTTTCATTCATCTCAGTTACTGTACTAAAATTCTTTTGAATCTGAGCACTTTGAGCTTTCTACCTTTGGTCTTTCTTCCGGCTGATCTTGAGTGGTGAACGGTTCCCTGCCACTGCATACATTTCCCAGCAGTTGAGTTTGTGCTAATGTGGACAATCTGGAAAGCTATTTATAACCATAAAGTGCAATACGTACATAAGCTTTTAATAAGTAGCAATTTACAAGTCAATCTAAGTAAACATTTACTGAATGCCTATCAAACTCAATGCCATCTTTAAAATAATATGCAGGGAGAACTTTTGCTTATATTTTTCATTGAAAATATTAGATTCTTTGGTAGTCAATTATATCTAAAAATGCATCTGCCCATATGCATTAAAAAAAACTATTGCATAAGTTTTCATGGAATTTAAAGTTATGGTGGTACAATGGAAATAATTCAGGACTCCATTTCTCCCTCCAGTTCCAATACAATGACAAATCACATCAAGGTTCGGTTTCCTAATGCACAAAATAGGGATAATAATTCCACTTTTACCTCACAAATTGTTGTGAAGTAAGGGCTTTATACATTGACAAGTACTATGTAAACATCAGCACCTAACTGTCATATGTTCATCAGAATTATTTATGTAGTTAGTTGGGTGGCACAATGGTTCTTTCTTAAAGCAATTTTATGAGTTAGAACAGTTTCATAAGAATAATCCAGAAACCTCACAGTGAATTATTATATTATATAATCTTAAAGGAAATTAATGAATAGTTTAATGAGTTTTGAACCTGCTTCCCATTCCTACCTTTTGCTGATCATCATGCTAACTCCCAAGCACTGTTTTTCAAACACTCTCTCGGGGAATTACAAATATTTCTAAATCATCACCCTTCATTTTGAGCCTAATTCCCTTATGCTACCTTGATAACTCCGAGAGGCTAGTGAAGTTTTTGGAAATAACTGAAGTATCTTCCCTTTACATGACTATTACTCTTTTGGGAAGAGTCTCACTGTATGATAAAATGAGTCTTTTATTAAGTGGTACAATCCAGCTATGATGGAACTGAGCTTGAAATCATTTTCCCTATGTAAAACAGACCAAGAGAACATCAGATGAAATTAACTAAAAATATATCCTTACAAAATATGAACATAAATAAGCCATGCTATAGAGATATAAATTAGTTACCATGGCCACTGGCCAGGATTTGCTATAATTGTCTCCTGGCATTGACATTTTCCTACAGGAACCCTGGTTTGTGACATATGTATTTTAGCCCTCATCTAAAATTTCAATAAAACAACATTCATGCAGTTTTCTCTTTTAAAAAATCTTTATTTGGTATTCACAGTTTGCCCTGAACATACCAATTAATTGATAACTCACCTTATATTAATGAAATATCTCTGTACATTTATATAAGTCAATTTAGAATAATGGAATTTTGGAATTAGATGAGACCTCCTAGATAGTGAACTGAAGATCAAAGGCCAAGGAGATGTTTAGCTAGTGGCAAAACTAAGTCTCTAGTCTCTTAATTTCTAGTATCATACCAAACTATTTCTCATTCTCTCAAACATCTTCCCTATAAAATGCCTGTATCTCCTTCACCAGAATCCCACACCTTGTGACCTCATCAGTTCCTATGATTTCAATTATAATTTTTATTCTCATGACTTTTAGATATACTTATCTACCTTCATCTCTCTCACCAATCCCCTAAAGTCTCAAAACTCCAACTGACTATCAGACATTTCAAATTGGATGTCCCATATATATCTTTTTTTTTTAAAAGTATTTATCTATGTATTTGTTCCAAGGGAGAAGAGTAGTGAAGTCTAGGCAATGGGAGTTAAATATCTCACCCAGGTTCACACAGATAGTAAGTGTCTGAGGCCAGAAACCAAGACCTCCCATCTCTAGGCTGGACTTTCAATCCACTGAGCCACTTAATTGTACCCCATCCCATATATATCTTAAATTCAATATGTCCAAAATTGAAATCATTATTATTACACACACATATACACACACACACACACTCACTTTGTCCTTCTTCCTGAGTTCCCTATTATTGTCACCATTCTCCAACTTACCTTTTTCTCTTTGAATAAACCAGAGGAATCATGGTAGAGTGAACCATGCTTCACAGGCTTATAATCTAGATAACATTCTTTAGTACTCCTTTTTTTTAATCTCCTATATCCAATCAATGGTACAGTTCTATCATTTTAACCTTCTTAATATCACTTGTATATGCCCTTTCTCTCCTCCAATACTGCCACCATAATTGTATAGGCTCTCATCATTTTTTTAATTTTCATACAAAACATACTTTCATATTGGTCCTTGTTGTAAGAACTCATACATAACTACAACCCCAAAATAAAACCATAAATACACTAATGTGAAAGACAACTCCAACAGTTCTTTCTCTGGAGGTGGATTGCATTTCCTGTCATAAGCCCTTCAGGATTGTGCCAGATCATTACATTATTAAGAGTAGCCAAATTTTCACAGATAATCATCATATAATATGGCTGCTATTGTGTACAATGTTCTCCTAATTCTGCTTATTTTGCTCTACATCAATTCCTGCAGATATTTCCAGCTTTTTTCCCCCAAATCATCTTGGTTATCATTTCTTACAGCAACATAGTATTCCATCACCAACATGCATCACAATTTGTTCAGCCATTCTTTGCTACTAAAAAAGAGCTACTATAAATATTTTTGTACAATTGGGTTTTTTCCCCTTTTTTATTACCTCTTTGGAATAGATACAGTAGTGGAATTACTGGATCAAAGGGTATGCAGAGTTTTATAGCCCTTTGGCATGGTTCCAAATTGCCCTCCAGAATGGTGGGATCAGTTCATAACTCTACAATGCATTAGTGTCCACATTTTACCACAACCCTTCCAACATTTACCACTTTCCTTTCCTGCTGTCAAAGTAGGAATCTAGAAGTCCCCAGTTTATTTAGTTAGGAAGTAGAAACCCCAGGTTTTGACCTTGTCACAGGAAAGTTTCCCCCATGAGGAAAGGCCCTACTTCACCAGACAATAGACATCCTGGTAGAAGATTGGAAGAAATATGCAGTTTAATATTAGCTTTAGAAATAATAACTATAGAAATGATGATAATGATCATAGAAACCAGAATTTTAGAAACTTTAGAAATTATAATAATGATTATGGAAATAACTATAATGAATATAGAAATAAGAACTTTAGAAATCAGAATTATAGAAATAGGAATTGGGAAAATAATGACAATGATCAAAATGAAGAAAATTATAATGACCAACAACAAAATATGAGAAATGGAGCTCGTCCAAAAAATATTCGAGGTGCTAATGACCCTCAGAGAGGTGCCCTTCAGGAGGGTGCCCAAGGAACTTCCCAAATATAATGAAGGTGATTCTTCTTAGATTCTATTGATTTTGTTGATATTAATTAACCTTTTTCAGTTTTGTCTCCACTCCAAATAGTGGAAAGGATGAACAAAGAACTTAATACTATGATTGGAAAATTATGCACTGAGACACATTTAAAAATGGCCTGAAATCCTGCCTCTGGCCCTATTTTATCTCAGAAGCAGGCCTAGAGGAGAACTACACATCTCACCATTTGAGATACTTTTTGGACATCTGCCTATACAGGCTAAACCTTTTTCCCCTGCATATTGTAAATCTTGAAATTTCTCAGACTTGTAAATGTTAAAAATTTCCCCATTGTTCTCAATTGGAACAATTCCCTACTGGGAACATTCTCCATTTTGACTGGGAGAACTCGCCAGGATCAGAAATGGGAGGACCTCTACTCCACCCATACTTAGGACTGCTTTAGGGGAGAAAACTCCTTGCTAAACAATGAAAGTACTTAGACCCATACTTATAATGAGGCAAGGAGTTCTTTGAGCCATGCCTGTTTTTAGAATTGATACAATGGGATGCTAAGTACCTATAAAGGTCGGGCAACTTGTAAACTTGCCAGGAGCAAAGAGGTGAAAATTTATTCAGAGGTTTTCTCTTGAGGGGATTAGTCGACCCAGCTGTGTTTTCTCTGGTTCAGACTTACTGAGGGGATTAGTCGACTTAGCTGGGAATTCAGAATGGGCTGTCCTTTAGAAAACGTCTACGGTGATTGGTAGATGGAAGAACTTAGGGGAGGTGACATAGGAGAAAACCCTCTATATAAGAAAGAGATTCTCTTGAGAAGGGAGCTCAGATGAGAATCCTTTTGGAAGAAGGCTCTTATGAGGATCTCTTGAGGAAGATCTCTTGAGAGAGGCTCTGGAAAAAGGAAGCTCTTGGAGGACAATCTCTAAGAAGGTCTTGCTGGAGCTCCTCTGAGGGGACTCTGTCCCTCTGGAGGCTCTTGAGAGAGGCCCTTTGAAACAGTCTCTGGCTGGAAGGCTCTTTGAGGACTCTGGCTGGAACTCTCTCTGGTGAAGTCAGCTGAGATGGAGCTGGCCTGGTGTCACTAGAATCCTTGCTTAGACAGACCTTGTGGTGAGTGATAAAAGACTGACTGACTGATCTCTCTCTCTTAAGACTCAGGTCTAGGCCATGTTGGCTTAAGGCCCTTCATACTTATACTTTTTTTTTCTCTCTCTTTCTTTGATTACTCATTGTATTATTAATTAAATTCTCTATAAAACCCAGTTGACTTGGGCATATTCATGATTGGGAATATATTCCCTGGCGACCACCTTATATTTGATAAAAAACCAAGATACTGTAGTGAAACATATTTCCTGCGGTCACAATTTACTCACCCACTCTTATATCTAGCATAATTTATATCTTCCACCATTTAAACTGCTTACAGTTTAAGGCATTAACTCTTTTAACAGCCACAATATACCTCACTATTTGGGGGAGATACTACTATTCATGAATCCGGAGCTGCAGTACAAGCCAGACCACTAGATTTTTCTCTGCATGACCTGAACCCAGGAGACAAAGTTTATATTAAGAATTTCAAGCGAACTGGAGCACCTCAACCTTCGTGGGAAGGACCATTCCAAATATTGTTAACTACTCCAACATCTATAAAGGTTAGAGAAAAGGAATCTTGGATTCATTGCTCACATGTGAAGAAAGCATCTTCTACTGAGACTGATTGACTGTACCCTATTATATGCATTGGAAATAATAATCCATAGACAAATGGATGCTGTTTTTTAAGAACACATTGAATTACTGATTTTTTCCTTATTTTTATTATTGCTTTTCTTTATTTTGATTAGAATATTTGACTTTTTTCTCATTTCTTGTACTAAAGGTACACATAATTAATTTTTTTCCCTGCAGTAATAGAAGTTTAATACATATATATTCTTGCTATAATGTCAATGCATACCACAAAAGCTTTAAACTATGGGAACCTGCCATTTATTGATAAAATATTATAGGACTGTGATTAATGTTTATGTATCTGATTCCAGAAAATGGGATAAAAACAAGGAGCACAGACATAACCTGAATAGTGCCAAAAAGAGCACACAAGAAATACTAATGTGAGACTTGAGGTTGCAATGCTTGACATATGTTAAGTCGTAGGACTTCCTTGTATCTACACTCTTTGCGAAATACTCATACAAGTACAAAGTTTGACTATTATGCTGGCTCCCTATGACCTTGAGAATGACAAATTCAGACATTTCCTCATCAAAATGGAATTCTAATTTTTTTTCCTTCTTATATTATGGCAACTTCCTGTAGTTTTGGCTACAAATGGCTAAATGAAATATTACTGCATTCTGTTCTACAGACTTGTGGGCTAGAAATTACTTTAAATTGGATCTATACAAAGGCCTATTTTGAATTTTTTCTTATGTTTTTGATTGTGCTTTTCTCTTCTTTTGATAATTGACTCATACACCCCCATAACTCAACATTGCATTCTGAGTTGAACTGAATGTTTTTTAACACTTACTTCAGGGGGGATTGTATTTTAATCTAAAATCCAGGAATTTTTGAATTTTTTTGTTTAAGATTTTATTGTTATAAAAATCCAAGACTTTGAATTTTGTTCGAGAAAATATTTTCAAGAAAGAAGCTTGAAATTCCTAAATCCAGAGAATGAATTGTTGCAGAAAGATACTGAAAAACTTACACTACAATAAGAAGATCAAGAATGAACTTTGGATATGGTTGATTGAACTGAACTTTGATTGAACATTTATTGTAAATGTACACATTTATGCCAAAAGGGACTGCCCCTAATTTGGCTTTCTGTCAATGCGCCCAGCAAAACATTGGTTTTGCTTTCTTTTCTCTTCTATTTCCTCCCTCACTATTCTAATTCCTCTTAGAAAATTGGATATTGTGTATATCTATAGTTAGAAGTGCATTTAGAACTACAAAATGATTATGTTAAATGATCAATGGGGAAACTAGTCTCCCAATGATAATCAGGGGGGATTGTGAATCTTGAAATTTCTCAGACTCTACCTTAGAACATTTGGTTAAGACCATTCCCCATTTTAAACAGTGAAGCTACTTAGATCTAAAATGTGAGATCTCTACTTGGATCACAAATGGGAGGACCTCTACTCCACCCGTACTTAGGACTGCTTTAGGGGAGAAAACTCCTTGCTGAACAATGGGAATTGCTTACACCCATACTTAAGCCATGTCTATTTTTAGAATTAATACAATAGGGTGGTAAGTACCTATAAAGGTCAGGCAACTTGTAAACTTGCCAGGAGCAAAGAGGTGAAAACTTATTCATAAGTTTTTTCTGGTTCAACCTTACTAAAAGGATTAGTCGACTCAGCTGTGATTTCAGAATGGGCTGTCCTTTGGAAAACGTCTACTGTGATTGGTAGATGGAAGAACTTAGGGGAGGTGACATAGGAGAAAACCCCCTATATAAGAAAAAAGGATCTCTTGAGAGACAGGCTCTAAGGAGGGTCTCTTGAGAAGAATCTCTTGAAGGACAATCTCTAAGGAGGTCTCTCAAGGGAGGCTGACTCTGGCTGGAACTCCCTCTGGGGAGACTCTGTCCCCCAGAATCCTCACTTGAACAGATCGTATGGTGAGTGATAACTGACTGACTGATCTTTTCTTTTAGGACTTAGGCCTGGGTTGGCCAGGGCTACCCTGGGCCGGTCTATCCTTTTCAAACAAAAGCTGCCCAAAACCTCTGCCAGAAAACAATTAATTGTCTAGGAAAGATCTTAAATAGAAATCTACTTCTAGTCACTTCTTACCACTTTCTACTCATACTCATTTAATACTTAGCACAGAGTCTGGCACATAATAGGTATTTAATAAATGTTTATTGATCAATTTAATACTAATGATAGTATTTATACAGTGTTTTAAGATTTACAAAACATTGTATGAATAGTACTTCATTTTATCATCACAACAACCCTGGGAGGCAGGTACTATTATTATCCCCATTCTACAAAAAAGGGAACTGAGGCCGATAAAAGTTAAATGACTTTTCTTTGGTCACATAAGTGTCTGAAACCAAATTTGGACTTAAGTCTTCCTACTTTATCCACTGTGCCTCCTAGCTACCAATTAACATCACAGATATCTCTTCTCATATCTGGTTTCAAAATCTTTTATCCCCACTGATGCCTGACGTAAGCTTTATTATTATAGGGGGCCTCCTCAACCAATATACCAAGACATCACATTTCCCTTTTTTACATGGGGATAGAGAACTTGGCAGTCTGCTTTTCCCTATCCACTTGCCACTATTCCAAGGTATCTTGATTATTTTCTTTTCTTCCATTGACTATTATGTATAGATTCATTAGGTTATCATGGCTATTTTGAGATTATACCTTCCCCAAATCCTACTCTATTACTTCAAGGAGGTATGGAGGTGACATTGGATTCTTGAAGGTAAGTCAGTGCAGATCAAGCTCAAATAGTAGGTCATACCAAGCTACAAGGGTCCTGAGAATAATCTGTAACAGATATTGTATATCCTATTTAAGTATGGAAAGTTTTATTACCTGAAGACTAACCCTAGGTGTGGGCAGTTAAGTGCCAGGTCTAGACTTAGGAAGATCTGTGTGACCCTGGGCAAATCACTTAACCCTGTTTGCTTCAGTTTCCTCATCTATAAAATGAACTGGAGAAGGAAATGGAAAACCACTGTGGTACTTTACCAAGAAAACCCCAGAAGGGGTCAAGAAGAATTTGAAATGACTGAAAATGACTCAACAACAACAAAAAAGAACCTTAGGTAATATAGGTTTTGTAATACTTATAGGGAAAATGTGTTGGGGATTGAAGAAGAGGGAATGGAGGAGTTGAAAGGAGAGAGGGAATATGGCTGCTTGGGAGGCAAAAGGAGAGAGATGCCCCCTGCCAAGAGGCTATATTTTGAAAAATGGGGTTCCCAAGAAATGGGCCAACTAAGATAGCCTGAGGGGATGTCTTCTCTATGGATTGATGTTCAAGATATCCCAGAGCAAGTAAGGAAGGACCCTCCTGAGGGACAAATCTCCTCCCAGACCAAGGTCTCCCAGCAGGGGTCAAATAAGAACTGTCTGTGGTTGAATGGCTGTCCTGAGGTTCAGCTCCCTCTATGTCCCCTGGAATGATAGTCCTCTTATCAGACTGCAGTTATTTAAATAAATATGAATTTTAATAACAAGTTTGGATTGGGGAGATATCAGGGAAGAGGGAATTGGGATTTCCCTAGATTGGGTTTTAGTCTCTCTCAGCTTTTGAGCTGAGGCCAGGCCTCACAGGCTGGTTGAGGGTTTATTTTATTCCTGTATATGCTAATCTATGCTAATTTTATTAAGTTCAAACAGTAACAGTAAACAGAAAAAGGAATAAAAGTTCTGATCTTCAGAGCTGGTTGGGCCTGTCTCTTTGGGCTAATGTCCCTAACTACCAGCCTTACAGCTCAAACTGCTTTCCCTTAAGTCCTTTTGGCTGATGACACGATCACAAGAATACAGGTAGAGCACACAGTTGGAAAATTCAGGAATAGAGGCACTTCTATCCAGAGACAGGGAGAGAGGCTCCTTCCAGTTTGAGGGCCAGGAAGAGAGAGCCTCGGGAGACCAACTGCCACTCCCAGTTGCCCCTCCCCCCACCAACTGTCATTCTTGTCAATATCTTTTCTCTAACATTCCAACTGCTGTTTGTTCCACCTGATTGGCAGAAAGTTTAAAACTTGCTTCAGTTTTCCTTTGTGAACTTTAGATTTACTCCACCCTGCTTAGTCTAACAAAACAGGAATGTCTACACTCTTACTTAAGGATTAAGTATTGAGAAGGATGGCCTATGACAGATGTGCTAGCAAATGACAAATCAGAAACAACTGACAGACCCCTGGGCTGTCCTAAGTCAAGCTTAAGCTACCATTGGTACATGTGAGATGCAGGAAAGTGATGTAAAAATGGTCTATATATTTTGCGTCACTTCCTCTATCAGCCTCTTTTCACAGAGAGGTGGCTCTGATGGCAGTGTGCTGAGCATCTTGGCATCTTGGTGTAGCGGCAGCTATTGTCCTGGCTTGGCAGTGAAAGTCCTTGATACACTACTAGGGGAAGCTTAGTAATCTAGTTCAGGTGAAGCATCTTCTCTGAGCTCTCTCAGAGTTTAGGCTGATTCTTTTCTCCTTTACCTTCCAAAACACTATCCTCTTAGTAAAGTCTCTAATCTTCTGAAAAGACCTCGTGGCAGAGGTCTTTGAACTCCCCAAGGCACAGGCCAGGCAGGAGAAATCCTATACCCTTTCCCTCTCTCTTCTCCTTAAATTCCTTCCCTCTATATTAATTAAACCACCATAAAATTTCCAAACTAACTTGGGCATTTTATTTAGGATATTCCCTGGTGACCAATTAAATTTAGATTAAGCCACAACCCTAAAATTTCCCCTTACACCTTTCCACAATTGTCCCCCTTTTTTGTTGTGACCTTCCCAAGATCACTTATTTTTAATTATATTTTCCAAGCTACTAAATCTAATTTCTAACTACTCCCCCCCAAAATAATAAACTTACCTCAATTACTCTATCACTATTCTATGATAACTTTATATACTCTAAGGAATTCTATGCAGGAAAGTTTGGGTAAAGGTAGTTTTAGGGTTTTACAATAAATTCAGTACAATTTTTTAACAAAATCATTACAAAGAAATTTTAATCTTAGTGCTAATACTACTTACTCTTGCTAAATTAAACTAATATAAACATTTTCCCTATTTTATATATCTATAATTATTTGCAAACTATTTTATATATATATTTCCATTAAACACAATTTCAGCATCAACTTTACAATAAACAATTAAAACACTATCTCCAAATGCAGCTTAAGTCTATTTCTAAGTATAATTATCTATGCTATGTTTAATTTAACTTACTCCTAATCTATTCCCTGTTTATTATAGCTAATCTCTAAATTCCTAGTCTAATCTATAACCTAATTTTATATACAACATATATACATGCTATGCTAAATATTTACCAACTCAATCACTGCTACTAACCTAATTATAGTATATACATTATTTATAGAGATTATTTACATATAATACAATAATATACATAGTTCCCTAATCTTGATGTCAGTCAAATAGAAATATCTATTGATCTTTCTATTTGCCTAAGACCTTATGGAACTAACTATATACATATTTAAATTTTGTATAAATACAATTTCAGATACTTGTTTATTTAAACAAGGTCTCCCAATATGTCAGTTTGTGATTTTGTGTCTTGTATCTAATAGTGTTGTGTTGAATTAATACTTATCAAGTTTCTTCAGATTTCCACTTCTTATGCTGACTGATGGATCTCTTCTTTCTTCCAAGTTATGTAATGTTGCATGATATTTCCCTAATATGTAAAATTAATTTTGTTTTATGATTTCAACACACTCAGTCTTACATATAAGTCTCGTTTTCCATCTGTCCTCTTCTTGTATAAACAAATTTACAAAGTTCAAAGTCTTAGCTGCCCATTTCAGCTTTTTCTCTTTGTTTCTTCTTACTACTAGCTTTTCTTGATGCTTTTCCTCTGGGGTGCTTTAAAATCTTTTCCTCAGGGATGCTTTTCCTCTGGGATGCTTTTTCCTCTGGACTAGAAAGTTGTCTTCTCACTGTGGGATGCTTGACTGCTGGGATCTCATTGTCTCAAACATTATGTGTCACTATTATTTCTTTGTGGCGTACTTTTTGATGTTAATCAAGTCTTTTTTTTCATTTCTCAGCACTATCTTTTGTCTAATTATCTTCTATGTATGTTACAGTGATGTTGAATTTTTCTAGTTTTACATGGTGTGATATGGAAATCAATTTAAAAGACTGATATATATTAATTTAAGGCTGCCAAGGAATTCAGATATGTAATTCCTAAATGAAAACTCAAGTCAGCAGTCAACCTCTTTATGGTGTTTTAATTACAAACAGGAGGAAGAAAAGTATTAGAGGGAGAGAGAGAGAGGGGGGGGGGGGAAAGGGGAGAGAAGGAAATAGGGCTTAAATACCCACTCTGCTTAGGCTGATCCAAAGGCCCAAGGCCTTGGATAGCCGAGGCAAAGAAAAGAGATCAGTCCCTATCACTCATGTGACCAAAATGGAGAAACAGTCTGTGGGCTCCTCCACTCCAAGCACCAGGCTCCCACCATCTTTTCCCCTCCACACAGGAAGTCCCCAGAACTCCTGAGCTGTCCTCTACCTCACTTCCTGTCTCTCATATGTGCCAATGGTGGCTCTAGCTTGATCTATGACCGCCTAGAGGTCTGTCCTTTTTGCATATGTCTGTTGAAGGCCATATTTTCAAATAATTAAATCTTGAGTTTTGCTGCAGCCCTTCCTAATCTTGTTATCCTAAGTAGGGTGGAGATTTTAGTTTCCAAGACCTGATTCTGTTATTCCAAGTATCTCTATTGTTATTGATCAGGAAATAGCTAAATCCCATCTTCTAAAGAATGGTCTGAATAGGGTTGAATAGTTTTGAAATTCACAATCCCCCCTGAGGCCCAAGGAAGGCTAATCTCTCCGATGGGTCTTGTAAACATACTAGCTATGAAATCACAATAGTTAGAGATAAGGGAAAAATAGGAGAGATAGCAAGAGACAGGAAAACCAATGTTTTGCTGGGCATATTGACAAAAGCCAATTAGGGGGCAGTCCCTTTGTCAGAAGAGTGTACATTCAAAATAAATTCAATCAACCTTCAGTTCAAGCAACCACAACCCATGGTTCATTCTTGATCTTGATGTAATGTAGGTTTTCTGGCATCTTTCTGCAACAGTTCATTCTCTGGATTTAGGAGTTAGCAAGCTTCTTCCTTGGCGATGTTTCTCAAACAAACAAAAAAAAAAACTTTTCAAAATCTTGGATTTTTATTAAAATACAATCCCCCCTGAAGTGGGTATGAAAAAAATCCAGTCCAGGATGCATTGTTGAGTTATGGGGGTGTATGAGTCAGTTATTAAAAGAATTCAAAAACAATATAAAAACAAAACAAATAAAAAAGAAAAATACATAAAGGGAAAAATATGGAAGAAAGTTAAACTTTTGGGAGAAAGGGAAGAAAAAAAATTTCAAAATCAGAATCAAAATAACAAAACCTATGTATAAAATGTTGAGTAAACAAGAATAACTTCATAATGGGCCCTTGTAAAGGACCAAATTAAAGTAATTTCTATCCCACAAGTCTGTAGGACAGAATGCAGTAATATTTCACTCACCCATTTGCAGCCAAGACTATAGGAAGTTGTCATATTACAAGAAAGAAAGGAACTAGAATTCTATTTTGATAAGGAAGAGTCATTCCCTGGTCTGACTTTTTTCATTCTCAAGGTTATAGGGAGCCAGCATGATAGTCAAATTTTTGTACTTGTATAAAGAGTGTAGATAAAAGGAAGTCCTATGACTTAACGTTTGTCAAGCACTGCAACCTCGAGTCCACATTAGTATTTCCTGTGTGCTCTTTTGGCACTATTCAGTTAAAGTTTGTGCTCCTTGTTTTTATCCCATTTCCTGGAACCAGACACAAACATTAATCATAGTCCCATAACATTTTATCAATAAATGGCAGGTTCCCACAGTCTAAAGCTGTTTGGGTGTGTATATTTAAACTTATATAACTACAGAGAGAGAGAGAAAAAAAATTTAATTGTATGTACCTTTTGTACAAGAAATGAGGAAAGGGGAAAAATTCAAATATTCAAAAGAAAAGCAATAATAAAAAAATAAGGGAAAGAGAAGAAAAAAAATCAGGAATTCAATGTGTTTTTGAAAAAACAGCATCCACTTGTCAATGGATTATTATCTTCAATGCATGTAATAGGATACAGTCAATCAGTTTCAGCAGAAAATGCTCTCTTTACATGTGAGCAATGAATCCTAGAGTCCTTTTCTCCAACCTTTATAGATGTTGGAATAGTTAACAATATTTGGAACGGTCCTTCCCACGAAGGCTGAGTTGCTCCAGGATGCTGGAAATTCTTAATATACATCTTGTCTCCTGGGTTCTGGTCGTGAGGTGAAAAGTCTAGTGGTCCAGCTTGAACTGCAGCTCTAGATTCATGAAGTTCACACAGTTTATGCTGTAATTCCTGTATATAGGAAGCAATAGTAGTATCTCCCCCTAATAGTGATGTATATGCCAGGGAGAAAGGCTTAGCCTGTATAGGCTGATGTCCAAAAAGCATCTCAAATGGTGATATGTGTAAGTCTCCTCTAGGCCTGCTTCTAAGATAAAATAGGGCCAGAGGGAGAATTTCAGGCCATTTTAAATGGGTCTCAGTGCATAATTTTCCAATCATAGTCTTAAGTTCTTTATTCATCCTCTCCACTTGGCCTGAGCTCTGGGGGTGATATGGAACATGAAATTTGGGAGTTATCCCCAAGAAAGAATATATTTGGTTTAAGACAGAATCGGTAAAATGACTTCCTCGATCAGAATCAATATGTGCTGGCTGGCCAAAAAGAGTAAAATCCGCTGTGACTCGGGTCGCAGGAAATGCTTCCGGCCATCTGGTCAGTTGATCTACTATGACTAGACAAAATTTATAATGTCTGGCTTTTGGCATTGTTATGAAATCTATCTGTAGGTGCTCAAAAGGTGTGTAAGCCAGAGGATGCCCACCGAAAGCTTTGCCACGAAAGGCGTGTTGGTTATATGCCTGGCAGGTAGAGCAGGCTGAACACACTTTAGAGGCTATGGTAGTTATACCAGGGGCTATCCATACTCTCTTAACAGAGTCCATGATGCCCTGGGTAGCAAAGTGACCATTTTTATGAACAAATTGGCAAATTTGGTGATAGAAACTTCTAGGGACCATGGGTTTCCCTTCAGACGATACCCACACTCCATTAATCTGTTTTGCTTTAAATTTTTGTTTCCATTTTTCCACTTCCTTTTCATTATAGGAAAGTGATAAATTTAAATCATAAGTGGTTGTTAATGTTAAAATTAATCCAGGTCCTTCTATGGCTGCTAGCTTTGCAGCGGCATCTGCTTGGTCATTTCCTCTAGAGACAAGTTCAGAGCCACCTGTATGGGCAGGGCAATGAACTACAGCTAGGGCTTCATGTAGTTTGAGAGCAGAAAGTACTTCATTAATAATTTCTGCATTAGCTATGGATTTTCCAGCTGAGGTTAAAAATCCTCCCTGGAGCCATAGCATCCCGACTGAGTGACAAATGCCAAAGCATATCTAGAATCCGTATAAACTGTTGCCTTTTTACCCTTGGCAATTATACAGGCATATTTCAGAGCTATGAGTTCTTCCCCTTGAGTGCTAATATTAGAGGGCTGTGAAGCTGACCACTCAGTGACAAATTCTGTGACCACAGTAGCTCCAGTGTAGCATATGCCATCTCTCATAAAAGAAGAACCATCAGTAAATAAGACCAGATCTGAGGTGTTTAAGGGAGTGTCCAAGAGATCATCTCGAGGCTTTTCTGTCATGGACACTAGTGTTTCACAACTATGTAATGGTTCTCATGAAGTTGGTAAATCTGGAAGCAAGGTGGCAGGGTTAAGAGTTGAACAGCACTTCAAGGTAATGTTTTCATTGTTTAACAAGGTTATTTCATACCTTGTAATTCACTGATCAGAAAATGCCTGTGTTCTATGTCTTAACAACAATGCTTGTACCTCATGTGGGCACATAATTGTTAATGGGTATCCCAATACTAGATCAACAGTTTTTGTCACAAGTAAGGCTTAGGAGCTACTCCTCTAAGACATGTCAGTGCTCCTGATGCTACTGGGTCCAGTTGGGCAGAATAATAGGCAATTGGGCGCTGAGAAGGTCCCAAAGTCTGAGTTAAAACACCTGAAGCTACCTCTTCGCTCATGTACCTACAAAGTAAATGGCTTGTAATCTGGGATGCCTAGAGAGGGGGCAGACAGGATAGCCTTTTTAAGATCTGATAGAGCTGACAGGTGTTCTGGTTCTAATTTGAGTGGTTCAGGGACCGAATCCCTTGTTAGTGCTATAAGGGGTTTAGTAATTTCCCCATAGCAAGGAATCCATTGTCTAAAAAGCCCTGTTGCTCCCAAAATTGCTCTCAATTGTTTCTTAGTGGTAGGAGCACTTAAATTTTGAATATTCTCAATTTGTTTGGGAGAAAGGGCCCCTGCAGTCAGGATGAACCCCAAATATTCTACACATGAACATGAACCATGGAACCATGAGATTTTCCCTGCAATTTTTATAGATGTTGGGGTAAGTAAGCAATACTTCATGTGGTCCAGTCCATTTTATGTCTGCAGCCAATTTTATATTGAAAAATTTTAAGTATACTTTGTCTCCTGGTTTGATATTGTGCAAATTGTAATCCAGGGGTACTCTTTGTTGTATCAAGCCCATTTTGTGCAACTCTGGTATTCTTGTTTGTAAAGATTGTATATATTTTTTTAATTGACAGTCTGGTTTGTGAGAAGTTCTAAGTCAGAGAAAGGAAGGTGTTTTTTTGTTTGCTTCTTCTGTTTGTTTTCTATCAGGTATATAATTTTGTTCTACTTCTAATTCAGTGTCGTCTCCAGGAAGTCTGCTAATGTGAATGTTATTGCATTTTCCTCACCATTGGACCATTCTGTTGTTTGCTCATGCACTTCGATTAATTCATTTGTAGTTTGTTTAGAATCTTTAGAACCCTCTAATATTTGTGTCTTGTATGGTTCTGTTTTTTGTCCTATACTTTCTCTTTCTAAAGTATATTCTTTCCTTTCTGCTAAGTTACTTTTGTCTTGTGCTGAGACATGTTGCAATTCACTATTGCTTGGATCTAATTTTTCATGTTCTTTGCTTTTTAAGTTATAATGCCATAATAAGTTTAAGGTTTGTGTATTACAGACTGTTGACAGTTCTGTTCCTTTCCCTTTCTTTGTATCTTGTTCCATTGTTCCAAAAAATTTCTCTTTAATCTCTGTTACATCATTATCTAATTGGATTTCTTCTTCTATCTGCTCTTTAGTTTTATTGTGTGCTTTTGGATCCCCAAATTCTATTTGCATGAAGTCTCCTTCCTTTCATTTTCCCCATTTCCTTTCCCATTTTTCCTTTTTGATGTAACCCCATGCACCTGGCTTCATAACTAATTTTGTTTGGTAGCACCTGAGACTACTTGTGAATATTGTGGTTTTGCTCCTTGTTGGATGTATCTCTCTTTGGTTTCTAAATTGGTGCTTGCAATGAATTCTTGCAATTACAATGACAACATTTTGTATTTGGTTGTGCATTGTTGCTGCTATACTTTATGTTGCTTTTCCAGGATCTCTGTTGTTAGCTTGGACTAATTGTGCCTTTAAATAACAGTCTTGAACCAGGTCTTTTCCATTTTTCCACATAGGAAACATCTGGGTACGTTTCTCCTTTGATTATTTTGTGTGTAATTTCTTGTGGGTTTGTATGATTGCAGAGCATCTAGATTTTTTATTTCTTCAATTTCTTTATGCTTAATTGTGCTATTTGCCTTGAGCTTGGTTTTAAGCTCTTTTATTATTTCATCCTTTTCCTCTAGGATTTCTTTATGACCTGTGAATATGTAAGTTGCAGTTTTTCTTAAATCTTCCAGACTTAGTGTTTCCCAGTCTGGGCATTGAAGTTTAAAATATGATCTAATAGGTATGTTACTGTCTTTCACAAATTGTCTCCTTATGTGTTGGAGATTTTGTTTATTTAAATTTTCAAATCCAAGCACATCCTCTGCTACTTCAATCACTCTATCAAGGAACTTTGATGGATGTTTCCAACTTTCCTGTCTCAATTTCTCAAATTGTCCCCACGTATCTGGTCTTTTTGAAAAACTTTTCATTGCCTCTAATAGATCTTCTCTGGCCCTTTTTTAGATAAAGTACATTTGTATTATTAGATTAAGTCTGTTCCTTCCTCTGGCCATGATGTTAAATTTTGATTCTTTCTAGTTTCATCAATGAATTGTTGTTTTTCCTTTTTTGAAAATAATTGAGACAAGAATTTCAGTGTCCTGGAAATCTGGATTATAAAGCCTAATTGCTCTTTTAAATTCTTTCAAACATCTCACAGGATCTGAAAACCAGGAAGGCATCCATTTTTTCAGACTTTCAAGGTCTGCTGCTGTAAATGGCTTATGTGTTTAATATTAATTTATATGAATTAATTTATATGAATTATATTAATGAATTTATATGAATTAAATGAATTTATAAATTCATTTAATATAAATTATGCCACTGTCTGGTTGTAGGCTACACCAAAAAAGAACTTTAGGTAATATAGATTTTCACTGTGTAGACCATCTGTTTCCCTCAAATTTCTCCCTCATCTCCACTGGTCCAGGTATAATAATTTTTGCTCTTCCCTTGCAGGCTACATATCTATGCTCCCATCACACGGAAGCCTTATTTGTTTTTGGGATTCACCACATCCAGATCCTCCTCAGAGTTATCTATTATCCTTCAGGCCATTTTTCCTCTGGTTTCAAATTTAGTGCTTTTCTTTCAGTCTTAACTTTCTACTACAACTCTCATACTCAGAGGACTTCATTGCATATTTCTCAGTGTCAAATATCCTGGCCACCTCATTTATCAACCTCCTTATCAACCTCCTCAACCCATTCCCCCTCCAAAAATCCTGGTATCTGTTAAGGGCATTTCTATCTTTCCTATAGGACATTTAAGGAACTCTTCTGTAAAGTTCTTACTCCACACTACTATACTCCACGAGGCATTCAATTGCCAAGTCCTATTCATCCTCTACAACAACTCTTAAATGTGTTTCCTGTTTCTCCACTTGAATGCTATTACACTAGTTCAGGTCCTCATTCCTGCTTGCCTAGACTAGTTATATAATAGTAATAATAATATTTGTATTACCAGTAATAGGTAGTTTTTATGTTACAAAGAGCTATGACTTTAAGGTTTGCAAAGTGCTTTATATACTTTATTTAATTTGATTTTGCCTCCAGTTTTCTCCCCAATCTAACATGCAAAATTAACCTTCTTAAGGCAACACCTGGCCAGCTACTTTATCAGTATCTTCCTCAAAAATCTTTCTTTTCCTATGGCCTCTAAGATAATAATGGCTAACATTTAAATCATGCTTTAAGGTCAAAATGAACTTTAGCTAGATTACCTCATTTGATCTAAAAACTTCTATAGGCTCTAACTCCAACTCCAATCTTTCTATTCTAATTTCACTCTTCATACAAGGAATATTTTCCAGCTAACTGGACTACAGTTTATTTCATTTCAGTTGCCTTACCATTTTCTATATCTACATCTTTGCACAAGTTATTACTAGAATGCACTCCCTCTCCTTATCTCTTGATTTTCAGTATCTATTTAAGTTCCTTCAGGGCACAGCTCAGCTCCCACCTCTGATTAATCAATCTATCAACATTTATTTAGCACCTGTGGGGAACTGTGCCAAGCACTTTAGAAACATCTTATTTGACCCTCACAACAACCCTGGTACTATTACTAGACCCACTTTACAGTCCAGGAAACTGAGCCAAACAGAAGTGACTTTCCAAAAGGTTACACAGCTATTAAGTGTCTGAGGCTAATTTTGAACTTAAGGTTTATAAATCCATTGATATATATCATCATATATATTCTCACAACACTGTAAATCCTGGAACTAGGGATATTATTATACCATTTTATACCTGAGGAAACTAAGAGGGTAAATGACTTGCCCTAGGTCACCAAACCTAGGTAATAGCAGAGTTGGAATTCAAACCAAATCCCTCTTAACTAGAAGTCTAAAATTTTCTATTACACAGTGCTGATTGAAAGCAGGAATTTTTATTTTTGGTCTTGGTGCTTTGCATATAATAGGCAATAAATGATTGATGTATTTTTCTTTTTTTGGGCCTCAGATTCACCTTTAAACTGAGTGAATTAGTTTGAATTACAAAGTCCTCTTTAACCCTAACAATCTGTGACTAGGGTTATTAGATTATTAGATTGTAAATTCCTCAAGGGCAAGCAAGGTCTGTCTTTTCCCTTTTTTTAGTATCCCCAGGTTAGCACAGTACTTGGCATATTGTTAGCACTTAGATAAATATTATCTATCGAATGCTCGAAATGTTAAAGAGACTTAAGCATCCACTGAAATAGAACTGAATATATAATTATCCCCTGAATACTACACACTACCTGAGGAGTTTTTTTTTATCCCTCAGAGCAGGGAAGACCACTGAGGCCATCAGCTACGACCAGAAATTCCACATGGACTTTGATGCTGTAGCGAGGACTTTGGATCCGCAGAGTTCCAGGGCTCAAAAGTAGCTCTGCCGCTTCACACGTGAAGTGTCGGAAAAAACAATTAATTACCTATTCTGGGATTTTTTTCTCCAGTCAATAAACACTCAAGCGCCTACCTACCACACTCGGCTTAAGCGTCCGGGCATACAAAAGACAGTCCCAGCTCCCTAAGGGGCGTGGCCTGCTCGAGCTCGAAGGCCATTTTCCGAGCTGAGTTTAGGATCAAAATCTATAAGAAGCCCATGACTTAAAGGTAAAATAGTTCACTTTTGAGAAACTCTAATTTGGGGGGGACGTACTTCCCCTCACCTAAAGGTTATACTTTCGCCACAAAGAAATGGAAGGAAAAAGAACTTCCTCTAACACCCTCAAACTGCGTTCTTAAGCACACACCCACGCGCGCGCGCGCGCGCACTCTCGCTGCTTTTTATACTCGAGCGTGCGTTCTGACGCTACCCGTGGCGCCCTGACGTCACCACGCCGACGGCAGCTCCTGCGTACCCTCGCACATTCGCCGGTGGCGGCGTGGTGACGCTTGCGTCAGCAAGGAGCGGGGCTGGGGGCTCCCGTTTTGAAGTCGACTGCTGGCCGGCGGCTGCTGTTTGCTTTTGCATCTGCTGCTACTGCGGCTGCCGCTGCCGCTGCCGCCGCCGCCACCGCCACCGCTACCTCCACCACCACCACCGCCGCCGCTGTCGAATCCCTTCCAACTCCCTTTCTTCCGCGAGGACTACCTCGGAGAGGCCGCTGGGCAGATGCGCGAGAGGCCGCCCCGGAGTTCACTCGGTGTTTAGGCTCCCGGCCCCGAGGCCTTGGGCCTTACTACCTGCCTCGGGGGCCCCGAACTAGTGCCTCAGCCGGCACCCCTTTTACCCCCCTTGCGTAGTGCCCCGGGAGCCCCGAACCGCCGCACCCAACGCGGCGCCGGGTCGGCCGGCCATGGCCGTCTCCAGGTAAGTATCGTGCACTCGCTAGGGGCTGGGCAGGGATTCACTGCCCCTCTCCCATCTTGCTGGGGATCAGTGCCCACTCCCCCGGGGTATTAGAGGGGACCTAGCATCACGGGCAAAAGCTTCCATTGTCATGGGATGGAAGCCCCACTGGCGCCGGGGCTTTTGCCCCACAGTCTTCAGGGGTTGGATCTCACTTGGCTTGGTTCCGGGAGCTCTTTTCCTTGTTGGGGAATCGGTTCCTGAGCATGTCAAGAGTTCCACCAGCCTCTCCTTTCTTTCCGGGTTTCCTTTCTTGGTTTTCACTGTCCTCCTGCCAAACTCTAGCGCTAACTCCCCCCCACCCCCTTACCTATCTGGATATTTAAGTATCTTTACTTATTCCCAACTCCTGCTATGTCAGACGTTTTGGGTGTATACAATAGAAGTATGAAGAGAGTTCATTCATTCAAGATGCGTTAACACCCCGGTTCCCATCACTTTCTGGAGAACTTCTTCCTTGAGGGATTTTTCTTTTCTCTTCCTCCTTTTATTAGTGTTAATTCAGTTTCCTCTTCTTTTAGCAGAAGGAAAGAGGCAATTCTTACACATAACTTACCCCAAACTCCAGGGCACTTTTCTTCGTTAGGGCTTAAAGCTGACATGACATAACTTGAATGTTTAAGAAATGTTACCAGTTCGAAAGGGTCGGGCAATAAAAAGGAAAGTAATAAAGCAATTACAGAAGTAAAAAGTAGGGATGTATCCCCTCCTCTTATCCTTTCGACTTCACTCTCCCTGGATGAGGCAGTCTTTCTCCTATTCCCTTTTCCCCCTCTTCCTCTCCTCCAAGTAGCAGTGGCTGCTATTTACGTTATTATCTTGGTGTCATACATATACATGGATTTGGATTGAAGCTTTATGAGATGATAGGATCAGAGTAATTAGTATTAAGAAACACATTTCAGAGAAGCAGTAGTTGGGAATAACCCTATTCACCAGAAACTTCTTACAACTCAGAACTTGTCTTGCTTGGATTTCCTTAAAATTAAAACCACATATTTATTGAGTGTCCATTATGTGCAATTGATAGTGCTAATAATCTGTTGGACCATCTCTATATATTTCACAGAAATCTTTGGAGACTGATATTGTGGGATATTGATCAGATACAGATAAAGCTGCCCATCATTGATAATGGTGAAAAAGATGTTGCTAGGCATCTTTTAGAGTAGTCAGTTAGTTAGAGAAGTAAGCCCTTACCTGCTTTCTTTCAGAGTAATATCTGATAAACAGTTGTCCAGAAAAATATTCTCTAGTTACAATTGGCATTTTTTTTTCAAAACAGTCCAAGTTTAGTAATTAGAACATTTAAATAACAATATTTTCAATTTTTTGCAGTTGCAGAGGACAAGTTTTAATAAACTTTCAGAACTTAGTTTAAATATTTTTCTTCTTAAGCATACTTTGACCCAACTCTTACTACTTCATTTTCTTGAATTTGTTACCTACCACATTTGTTGAAATACAAATTTAGTCTGTCATCTGTTTGGCAAGATCCATAATGTTTAAAGGGAAAAGTGCTTGAGTTGAATTAATTCCTTAGCAGAAGCTGGGAAAAGTTTCATACTATGAGATGATGTTTCTTCTAGGCAATATGGATTCGAGTAATGAATTGACCCAGTTGTACTTTTTTTTTCTTTTTAAGCCGATACCTTTTGTCTTAGAGTCACTACTGTGTATTGGTTTCAAGGCAGAAGAGCAGTAAGGGCTAGGCAATGGGGGCTAAGTGACTTGTTCAGGGTCATAGATCTAGGAAGTATTTGAGCCCAGATTTGAATCTAGGCCTGACTCTCAATTCACTGAGCCACGCAACTGCCCTTTAGTTTGTTGTCCCCAGTTACACTTTAGAAGATTTGAACGGGCTTTGTTCATTTAGTTAGCCTGGCACCTACTATGTGCCAGACACCTTAAAAGTTCTGAATCTACAAATTTAAAAATGAGCATACTTGAAAGGATATAACATTCTCACAGATAAGCAAATACAACATATTTTTTAAATGAATACATTTTTTTTTTCCCAGAGGGGCATTAACAACTGGGGGAGGGAATAGAAAGGCAGTGAACTACAGATTATAAGAGATAGAGATAGGAGAAAGAGCATTCCAGGTAAGGAGACAACCTGTAGAAAGATATATTGGCCATCCAGCAATTCTTCAGACCAATATGGCAGGAGTGTAGAGTATGGAGGGAATGTAAGGTCAGTCTGAAAAGATAGACTTGGGGTACATTATTAAGCACTATCCAATAGAGGAACTGTCATTCTGTCCCAGAGGTAATGGGGAAGCTACTGAAGCTTCATGAATAGGGCAGCCAGCACCTCTACATTTGATCCATTTCCATCTACTCCAGTAGGTTCCCCCTTCAAACATCCTTTTTCTCTTTCTAATCTTCAGACTCTTATCTATTAGTTCTTCTTTGTTCCTTTCAAACATGACTGCCTTGTCCTCTAGCTGTCATCTTTTCTCCTTTCCCTTTTTCATACAGGCTCCAAGAAAAGCAAACAATAAACTATACTTATTATCTCCATTAATTCTCTCTTTTCTTCTCCACTTATTCTCTCATTTCCCCCACTTCTATCATCATCACTCAACTGAAACTACTTTTTCCTTTAAAGAGAGGGTTTTCCTGACATTGTTCCTTCCTTGTTCTCTTACCTCTCTAACCATTCCTTCCCAGTCTTTTTTACTGGATATTCATCAAAATCTTGCCTTCTAGATGTAGAGGTACCCTTGTGTCTCTGTCCTGATCGGTCTTCCTCTCTGTTCTATTTTATTAGCTCACATGGAATTAATTATTATCTAGATGACAGAGGTATTATATATAAGGCAGCTGGCTTATATATAATATCAAGGTTAGAGTGTAGAACCTGAAGTCAGGAAGATCCGAGTTCAAATTTGGCTTTAGATACTAGCTGTGTAACCTTGGGCAAATCATGTAATCTGTCTTAGCTTCTCACTCTGTAATATAAGTATAACAATAGCACCTTCCTCCTAGGGTTGTTGTGAGGATAGAATTAAATAATATTTGTATTTTGCAAATCTTAAAGCACTTTATAAATGCTAACTATTATTCTTATATACGTCCAACTCCAGTCTCCCTACTGAACTCCAGTCCGGCATCACCAACTGCTTGGTTTTTTGTTTTTTTTTTTTTACATGTTCCATACACATCTTAAACTCATATGTCCAAAACAGAATTCCTTTATCTTTCTTCTGAATCCCACTAGTTGGATGAACTTCTCTATTTCTTTTAAGGGTATTATTATTCTTCCAGGGACATAACCTCAGTTATCTTGAACTCTTCATTTTCCTTCACCCCCACCTATCTAAGCAATTGCCAAGTATTCACTTTCCTGTACCTGTGACATCTCTCTCATGTAGCCACTGCTGATTACTCTCCTCAGTTCAGATACTCATCATCTCTTAGCTGAGTTATTCTCTGACCTAGACTATTGCTGTGACCTTCTAATTGGTCTCCCTGCCTTAAATCTCTTTCCACTCCTGGCCATTCCATTGTCTGCCAATCTGTCAGAAAGATTTTTCTTAGATGAGATCTGATCATGGGAATCCTTTTCAATAAAACTTCAGTGGTTCTGTATTGCCTTCAAGATCAAATAGAAAAATCTCTAGTTAACTTCTGAAGCCCTTCACAACATGACCTCAAACCTACTTTTCCAACCTCATTACATATTATTTCTTTTTGTACATGCTTCAGCTTGCTCAAATGAACCTTCTTGCTACTCCTCAGACATGGCACTCCATCTCTCTGTGCTTACATTCTGGTTATACCCTATGCCTTATCAAAAGAGACAATACTTGAAAAGAGTGCTTAGGGGACAGTACCTAGTACATACTAGGCACTATATAAATGGTTAATTCCTTCTTCCTTTCTCTGCTCCCTCTCCTCTAATCCTCTTCTGGAATATACTCAGGCTTCTTTCTTCTTTTATAGAATCCCTCACTTCATAAAAGATTCAATTCAAGCACCACCTTTTGCATAGTCTTCCCAGATCCTCTCACAGCCTTCCCTCTTTCCTTATCTTGTATTTCTTTTGTATATATTTATTATTCACAGACTTATATAGATGTACATTGAGTTTGCTTCCCCTATCATGCTATTTTCCTCCACCATACAGTAGGACGCAAAATAAATGCTTTTTTTATTGTTGTATGCTTTACAGCCTATCAATTTAGCAGCCATGTAGAGGATAAAATGGAAAGGATAAAGCCCTTCGTTCAGGACACCTAACAACAAGTGTTTTCTGAATGACTACCTAAAAATTTTAAGGGTTATTGTTCCTCCAACCAAGATCTTTTTTTACTTACTTTATCAACTCTCAAGATGTTTATTAAGAAAGGTTTTACAAAGAATCTTTATGTCACTTTTTAAAAAAGATACAGGCCTTTCTGGGTTCAAATGAAATACTATTCTAATGTCAAATTGTAGAATTACCCATGTGATTGGATGGAGGGAAAAGCTGGGTGTGGTGACATAAGTCTCCAAAACCTACTGCAGAGGAGACTGAGGCTGAGGCCTGAACTGGTAGATTGCTGGAATCCAGGAGTTTTGAACCAAGGTAGGATTAAAACTGATTTGGTGTCCACACCAACTTTGGCCTCAATATGGTAAGCCCCTAGAGTGGAAGATGTGGGGGGAATGAGATACTTTCAGCCCGCCTAAGCAGGGGCAAACTGTTCTAGGTTCTAGGTTGGAAAGGAAAATAAGCAGGTCCAAATTTTCTGAGCTGATTGGCAGAAGGATTTGCCCTGTGATTGGCTGCTGCAATTATGGCCCAAGTGAGATAGGCAGACTCAGTTGACTTCTCTCTTCTTCTTCCTCCTTACCACTAATAAAATAAAAAGGTTATCCATGTGTAGATGCACTTTATGAATTATCCATTGCAAAATTTTAATCCCTGACCTTTTCTCTACTACTCAGCATGTTTTCTGAGCTGCCTTCCTTCATCCTTTAGTTGGTGTTGTATGCTTAGGGAACACAGCCTAATTTTAATATTAACTTGAGCAAACTGAAGAAGGTAATACTGTTTATGAAAAGGGCAATGTAATATTTGCCATGGTCAAATAAAAATTATTTTGGTATTTAGTGTTCCTAATTGAAAGGAAACTGCATAGTATTTTTATTTATTTAAAGTAAATATTAAATTGTTTGTTTCCCAAGGATTCTTCTTGCTTTAATGACATTGATGATTTCGCCATAAATTAGACAGTGAAAAATTTTCTAGTATTTTTCTTTTATATTATATTTTATTTTTTCCCAATTACATGTGATAACAATTTTTAATATTCCTTTTCTAAAACTTTGAATTACATATTCCCTTTCTCTCCTCCCGGATTTGGTAAGCAATTTTGTATAGATTATACATACATGAGCATGTAAAACATATTTCCATATTGGTAGTATTAGGGAAGAAGATATATGTAAAACTTAAAAACAACTCAGAGGATGAAGGGAAAATATATAATGCTTTCATCTATATTTATACTCCATCAGTTCTTTCTCTGAAGGTGGATAGCATTTTTCATCACAAATTTTTTGAGATTGTCTTGGATCCTTGTATTAAGAATATCCAAGTCCTCGACAGTTGTTCATTAGATCATATTTGCTGTTATTTGTATAATTTCTCCTGGTTCTGAACACTTCATTTTTAATCAGTTCATGTAAGTCTTTTTAGGTTTTTCTGAAAGCTTTCTGCTCATTTCTTATGATGCAATAATATGCCGTTACAATCATATACTATAACTTGTTCTGCCATTCCATTGCTTTTGGGCATAGTTCCAAATTGCTCTCCAGAATGGTTGCATCAGTTCACAACTCCAACAGTGCATTTCCTACATCCTCTCCAACATTTATCATTTTCTTTTTGGGTCATATTAGCTAATCTGATAGGTGTCAGGTAGAACCTCAGAATAATTTTAATTTGCATTTTCCTAATCAGTAGTGATTTAGAGCATTTTTATCATGTGATCATATTGATTTCTTCTTCTGGAAACTGCCTCTTCATATCTTTTAACCATTTGTCAATTGGAGAATGACCTTTTTTCTTTTCTTTTCTTTTCTTTTCTTTTCTTTTCTTTTCTTTTCTTTTCTTTTCTTTTCTTTTCTTTTCTTTTCTTTTCTTTTCTTTTCTTTTCTTTTCTTTTCTTTTCTTTTCCCTTACCTTCCATCTTGGAGTCAATACTGTGTATTGGCTCCAAGGCAGAAGAGCAGTAAGGGCTAGGCAATGGGGGTCAAGTGACTTGCCCAGGGTCACACAGCTGGGAAGTATCTGAGGCCAGATTTGAACCTAGGACCTCCTGTCTCTAAGCCTGGCTCTCAATCCACTGAGCTACCCAGTTGCCCCCATGACTTGTTTTCTTACAAATTTGACTCCATTTTTTCAATTATATATTTGAGAAATGAGACTTTTATCAGAGATATTTGCTCTAAATTTTCCCTCAGCTTTCTGCTTTCCTTCTAATCTTGGTTGCACTGGTTTTGTTTGTTCAAAGACTTTTAGATTTAATGTAATCAAAACTACCCATTTTATATCTCATAATGTTCTTTATCTGGTTATAAATTCTTCCCCTCTCCATAGATCTGACAGGTAAACTGTTCTATGCTCCTTGAATTTGCTTTCACTATCTTTTATGTTTAAATCATGTACGTATGTTTACTGTATTCTTGGAATATGATGTGAGATGCTGGGTCTTCTAGTAGACTTCAGTAAAGTTTTGAGCCTGACTAGTAATTCCTTGGAAGCAAAATTTTTCACATAAAAACCAAGTAAATATTGTCATTGTCTTTGCTAAAAATTTTGCAGTATTTTAAAGTATCAAAGTAATGCAATAGACAGTTATGGACTTTATTCAGTTACATTTCATTTATCTACAGATTAATATGACACTTTGTTATCCTCCAGATCTTCTATACTAAAGCTATGTCCTGTATTTAGTGAGATAGAAGCAAACTCAGAGGCCAGTGCCAATTTAGGAAAGTGATGAGTTTACATCTAGGCATGAGTATCTTTTTGATTCTGTTCTCAAACCAAATGAGTGATTTTAGATTGTTCTATGTTACTTTTACCTGCTTTTTATATGAGAGTTGGCTATAGTTACATAGTTTTTTATATTCTGTTTAATATGTACCAATTTGTTTTCTTCTTATCAGTGTCCTAGTTTTCTCTTTCAGGTAGGGATCATGTCAGTTTTTTGCTTCTTCTAAGAAGAATCAGTCTTTGACATCTTTATTACTGTATTCATTTTTTTTTGTACCTAATTCTTCTTTGTGCAGTCACAAAGCTATAGTGGATATGTTAGAATTCTTGTAATTATAAGTTTCTTTATATCTAGATACCTACTATGTCAAATACGAATATAGTTTATAACATTTTTTTTAAATGATGAATGTGAGTTTTGTGATTTTTTTTTTTAAGTTTGCCCAAGTGGTAAAAATTCGTGTGTCCCTAAGAACATTTATAAAATATCCTGATTCAATTTATGGTAATTTGTTTGTTTTAGAAACCATTTTCTGGGCTTATGAAATAGTCATGTATTTGCTGAAATTTTGGAAGTGATGTAATTAACTAGAAGAAATTTCAGTGACAACTGAGTGCTTGGACTTTACCTCCAGGAGAGTGGTAGAAAGTTCTTATATATGCCCATGGGCTTTCTTAGGAGGACTAATTAGACTACTTTGGTGGTATTTCAGAAAATTGTTAGATTAAACTGGGAGATTTTTTCCAATAGAGATTTCCAGATGTGAAGTTTCCTAGCTGATTGTCCTGGGAAACTTAGCAAAGAAACTCATAATTTTGACTAGAAGCAAAGGTTGCTTGTGGTTACTGAATATACTTTCTAGTAGGAAGGAAAGAAAGACAGAAAGAAACAAGCATTTGCTAAGCACCTACTATATTCCAGATACTGTGCTACTTCATAAATATCTCATTTGATCCTCATAAAGATCCTGGGAAATATGTGCTTACTCCATATCTAGAGCTCTCCTCATTGTACCACTAATCTATCATAGAACCCAAAAGGAAGAGAATGAATTTTTTAAGGGTTTAAAACTGAAAAGATTTGCCTGTAGAGAGAGATAAGGAAAGGTCTCTGAGGCATTGTAGAAAAGATTCACCCATGTAAATTGAACTTTCCCTAGGTTCCTTTGTCTCTTTTGAGTTTTAATCCCAGTGGGTAGCCTCTTTGTATCTTTAGCTTTCCTGTTTCCTCATTCTGCAGTATTTTCTCTTGCAATTGAAAAAGCTTTTCACTTTAAATCACAGGCTCAAAGTTTGGCTGTGCTAGAACAAGATATAAACCCATGGAACCAGGCTTTGTGTTGGATATATTGTTATTTGTTACTCTGACAGTTTTCCAGAGAAATACATTATTCTGAGAATGTCAATTAGTTTATAAACTGTGAAATCATGTCTTACCTATTCTATTTAATATAGTCATAGGATGTTTATGGCCCACAAAGTAGAATGTGGACCTGGAGTCAGGGAGACTTGAGTGCAAATTCAGCCTTACTAGCCATGAGACCCTGGATAAGTCATTTGACTTGTCCCTGTCTCAGTTTCCTCAGTGGTAAAATGGGAGTGATAATAGCACTTATCTCTAGGGGTATTTTGAGGATCAAATGAGAGAATACTTGTAAAAGTGCTTACCACAATGCCTGGTACAGTGTAGGCACCATGTAAATGCTTATTCCCTTCCCTCATTTTTTCCTTTTGTCACTTTGTAAAATGCTTGGTGAGTTCTTGTTGCTTGCTAAATAGCAATCTAGAACATTTCTTACCTAGTTATATAAGTGGGTGAGATTTCTCTCAGTCTTATCTTTTTTTTTGAATAATCATGAATTTATACTTATGACTTAAGTGATGCCTATTTGATGTGAAGTAGACCAGATAATATTAGCACAATAGAAATTCATAACTAGTGAATATTGACAAAATACAATTGACTGTTTTCTTATTGAGTTGTACAAATCTTTCCTTCTCTAATTTTAGTACCTTTTATTTAATTTTGCATCTTTTACCTCCCCCCCCCCCCATATGTCCATCATTCCTAGAAATGGCTTTCCAGCTAGTTTTGTTAAAGAGAAGATTTAGTCAGAAGGAGCCTTCTTGATAAGTACTATGTTCCCACAATCAGCTTGCCTTCCTTTAATTTTTCCTTTATTGTCTGACCTTTCATACATCCACCAGGGTCCTTTTCTGACCACAGTCAAACTTAACACTGACTCTGTCCCATTGCCACATGTCCTTTTTCCTTCCTTTCCATTTCTCTGGAAACTCTTATGCTGGAACCTAGTCTTGCTGCTAAACCTGCTTGCCACACTGAACCTCATTGCCTGACAGTTTGTCCTTTGTGCAGCAGGTCAGAGTACTTGTTTAGCCCTAGATCTCATGTTTTTTCTATTATCTTCCATTTCTTTGGTAACCTTATCGGTTTTTTGTTTTGGAGAAAGTAATGATAGACCACCAAATAGGACTTTGAGCCAGAAGGTCTGGAAAAAGTTCCTCAAAAATGTCCTCACTTCTCTCCATTGTGACAAATAAGACCACCACATAGGTGGAACATACAGAGAAGAAAGCAGGCCTGTACTAAGAGAGCTAGTTAGTTGGTGGAGGGAGCAAGGGTAACAGAAATTTGTATTGGGATGCAAGGCTGTGTAGAGATGTGAGGCAGGGAGGGACTGTGTGGTCATGGGCCTGAATCAGAAGGAAGTCCATTGTTGGAACACAGTGTCTAAAGGAAACTGTTTAAGACAATAAAAAGGGAAGGTCAACCTAAAGGAAAGGAACATTGAAGGGATACAGTGCTTTACCCTATATAGACCAAGCAAGTTAATTCTTTTGGTGTGTGTAATACTAAAGTACTGCCACAAATTGATCAGTTTGCCTTCTGCAACACTTAGCAAAAGTTCTTTTACCTTACTGACTTCTTTTGTTCTAGCTGGTATAGATATAAGATGATTTTGTTTCTCAGAGGAAGCAGAAATTTGTTAACTATCCCATAACATGCCATTTTTTAATTCCTTATATTTGTTTTTATCATATCAGTCCCTTGATAATTGAATCCTTATCTGCAATTTAGATTACATACCATGCTTTTTACATGTCAAATGCTAATTCAGTCAGCATTGTGTATACCTTTGAGGCACTGTTCTATAGGCTGGAGGGAGATACAGAGGAGCGGAAGACTGTAATTGAGAATATATATATATATGAATACATGGAAAGGTAAATAAAAATTCAATAGGAGATGATTCTATTATTAGGAATCAGGAGAACTGTGTGGTTCAGCCTGTCCTCTGATTCCTCCCCCCAATCGAAAGGAAGGTGAGAAGTGAGCGAGTAGTTAGAAAGGTTACATTATTATTCTTAAGATTAGGGAAATTTGCTTTACATTGTTGGAGACAGAGGGGTAAGAGCCAATTTAGCTAGTCAGTTAATTAGCATTTAAGAATTTGTCATGGACCAGATTGTGCATTAAGTCCTGGGGATACAGAAAGAAGCAAAAGACAATCACTACCCTCAAAGAACTCACAATTTAATGGAAGAGACAAGAGTAGACAAATATCTACAAATGAACCACATATAGGATAAATAGGAAGTAATTAAAAGAGGGGAAGGCACTAGAATTAAGAGGTTTCCTGTAGATGGTATTTTAATTGTGACCTGAATGAAACCAAGACAAAGATGAGGAGGGAAGGTATTCCAGGTTTGAGGAATAGCCAAGGAAAACACCCAGAATTGATGGAAGGGGTTTTGAACAACCAGGAGACCAGTGCCATTGGATTGAAGAGCATTTGAAAGGAATAAGTTGTAAGAAGACTAGAAAGATGTATATGGTGGGGCTAATTTATGACGGGCTTTGAATACCAAATAGAGGATTTGTCATTTGATCCTTGGGGTGTTAGGGAATCACTGGAGTTTACTGAATAGAAGGGGTGACATGGTTAGACCTGTGATTTAGGGAAATCACTTTGTTGCTAAATGGAGATTAGAGACTTCAGTTATTCTTTTTTTTAATTCTTTTTCATCTTTATTTTATTCCAATAGTAAATTTACACATAAATTTTCCAAAGCTACACGTTTCATGTTGTTTCCTCCCCTCTTCCCTTGTTCCAGAGTTGACATGCAATTCCACTGGTTTATAAATTTATTATCACTCAAAACATTTCCATGTTATTCATTTTTGTAAGCAAATAATCTTACAAAACCAAAACCCCAAATCCTATACTCAAATAAACAAGTGATAAGTCATGTTTTCATCTGCATTTCTACTTAGGAAGAGACTTGAGATAGGCAGAATCACCAGTAGGTGATTGCATTAGTCCAGGTATCAGCAGGGTAGTGGTATCAGAAAGAAGGGGGTATTGTTCAGAGAAAAGATGTTGGAAAGTGAGTAATTGAGAATGACACTAGTTTTCAAGTCTGGAGAACTAGAAGGATGGTTTTGCTCTCAATAGGGATGTTTAGGATGGGAGGGCATTTCTTGAGACTGGTGAATTTAATTTTGGATGTATTGAGGGGAGGGAGGATAACATCTTAAAAAGTGAAAAGTAATTGATGGACTAAGGAAGGTGCAGGAATAGGTTAAATGCAGGAAGGAAGAGAAAATGAATATGGAGATGTACTAATTTAAAGATGGAGAATTTATGTTTGAAAGTCCTGATTTGAGGAAAAAAGGTTAGGTTCTTTTTTGAAGGTGGGAGTTCCGTGGGATTGGGTGTTCAAAGATTGAGAAGATTTAGACTAACCAATATGGGAACTTTTCTAACTTATTTACAGCTGTAATTGTAAATAGATTAACATCTCTTTTCGAGAGTTTTCATTTTAAAAGTAGCCTCTGATTTTTATTACCAATTATGGAAATTAGCAAGGTAAAGGAATTATGGACTGTTTTATACAAGTAAAGATAACTATAAATTTTTATAACAATCTAAAATAAAAAGTCATATCATAAATGATAAAACTTTAGAGATAGAAGGGAGCTTGGAAATTAGCTAACCTTCCAGATATTCCAGGTGGTTCATTAAGAACGTTGTACACAGAAATGTATTTTTTTCTTTATTCAAAGATACTTTATTTTCCAAATTATATGTAATAACAACTTTCAGTATACATTTTCTGAAAACATAAGATACAAATTGTCTTCCTTTCTCCTTCCTCCCCCCCCTCTTGGAGATGGTAAGAAATTTGATCTGGGTTATACATGTATTATCATGTAATACATGCTTCCATATTGGCCATTGCTATAAGGAAATACTTATGTAAAACAAAACCTCTCAAATAAAACCATAAATAAATCAATGTGGAAAATAGTATGCTTTGATCTGCACCTGACTCCAACAGTTCTTTCTCTGAGGTAGATAACATTCTTTGTCATAAGTCCTTCAGAATTGTATTGCTGAGAGTAGCAAAGTCTTTCATGGTTAATCACTGTACAGTATTGTCACTGTACAGCAGTTTCCCGGTTCTGTTTATTTTGCTCTTCATCAGTTTATATGGATCTTTCCAGCTTTTTCTGAAATCATCTTGCTCATTGTTTCTCATAGAATAATAGTATTCCATCACCAACACATACTACAAGTTATTCAGCCTTTCCCCAGTTGATGGACACTCCCTCAATTTGTAATTCTTTGCCACCATAAAAAGAGCTGCTATAAATATTTTTGAACATGCAGGTCTTTCCCCTTTTTTTATAATCTTGTTATTCAGACCTAGTAGTGGTATTATAGAATTAAAGGGTATATACATAGTTTTTGGGCTATAAAATTGCCCTCCAGAATGATCGGATCAGTTCCAATTCCTCCAGCAATGCATTACTGTTCCAATTTTGCCAAATCTCCAACATTTATCACTTTGTTTTACTGTCATATTGACCAATCTGACAGATGTGAGTTGGTACCACAGAGTTGTTTTAATTTGCATTTCCCTAATAAAGACTTATTTAGAACATTTTTATATGATTATTGATTTGATTTCGTCATCTGAAAATTGCTTCTTTGTATCCTTTGATCATTTGTCAGTTGTGCACCCAGAAATGTTGTGGGCCTAGGTCACATAGCTAGTTATGCCTGGTACCCAAGTATCTTGGCTCTTGATCCAGTGCTATTTCTAGTTTACTGTCCTGGGTTGATAATAATAACTGACACCTATAGTAGTACTTTAATGTTTGCCAAGCATTTTGCATATATTATCTTTTTTGACTAGTGGTTAAAAGGTATAATAAAATGAGTATTAATTGCCACATCAACTTGTGAAAGTTATATTTTTTAATTAAAACATTTTATTTTATGATTATTTTTTATTTTAATAATATCCATATGTTTTCTGAAGTCATATCTGCAAAGTATATTATAAAGCATACATATATTTACTATGGATACGTTCAATCCTAGACTTAAGATTTTACTTATTTATTTAGCTCTTGATACCTTTATATTCATTTATTAAGTGATGAAAGTGTGTTAACTTGGCATAAATATTTGCCCATATTTCTCCCTCTCCATTGTTCAGTACAGGAGCATTATTACAAAATGTGTCTGCTTTCATGGGCTGTAAGGAAAAACAAAGCACCTCTTTAAATAGTTCTTTATGAAATGGGCTAGCATGTTTGGTATGTGCAGAAATAAAATAACTCCAGGGTTTTGAGAGATAGGAAGCACAGAATAAAACATTATCAATATTAGTCAGCCATTTTAAGTACCTTGCTTCCATTCATTTTTAGCTTCTCTTGTGAACCAAGTGCACTCTGCCTGTGTCTGTACTGCCCTGTCTCCCCTTTCTAGCTCTGTAGAGGAGCATATGTGTTTCAAATGTATTTAAACATGATGCCTATGGCATAAAGATGGCATTATGTTTATTGATGTATTTTCAGGGACTAATTGTTTGTAAATACTGCCTTTTTCACATACTCTTCCTTTAAGAATCTTTCACTTAGAAACCTTTTATTGCACTTGAGTATGTAACACCTTACTGTAATTAGTAGTAGGTGATCAAATTTATTGGAATATATGTTTACTGTTTAACATTTTTAATTCTGCAAAAGAAACTGAAAAATTTAAGACTAACTTTTGGCCAAGGTTCAAATCTGGGAATTTGCTTACCTTCTCTTTCTTATAAAGTGTTTGAAAAGGTATATTCAACTATTCATTAAATCTTACTTAATATGGGTCAGACCCACCACTTGCCTTATGTACTTAAGCACAAATGCTTCCAACTACTCATTGCCCATACAACTTTTTTCACTCAACCAACAGTATATTACTGTGTACAAAGTGCTATCCCTGGTGCTCTGGGACAGAGGGACAAAGATAATTAAGATATGGTGCAACCTTCATGTAGTTTACTGTTGGAGGAGGAGGGAATAGGATAGGACATTTAGACATAGAAATTTACAAATACAATTATAAATATATGCCATAGATGTGTACTATAGCTGTATAATACTGTACAACAAAAACATTATAAGGTACAGAGTCAAACATAGAGGTATAATAGAGATACAAAGTACTTGGAAAGGTCACAGGAAGGAAAGATAGTTTTCATTGGGGGATTTGGAGGATTTGTAGAGGAAATAGCATTTGATTTAGGTCTTGCAGTTGGTAGGATTTCAAAAGTCAGGGTATTGTAGTGAATAGTTATTGATGTAGGAGGAATGTTCAGATGTACACTGGATTTATACAAGGGATATTGAACACACATAGTCTAATTTGGCTAAACTTGGGGTAGCATCTTAGTATTATAGTAGTGTAAAAGTAGAGATGTGCTAAATTGGAGTGGGCTGTAAATACCTGCCCAAGGAGTTTATTTGGCAGGAAAAAGACTGGATGATTTTGAGCACTGGGCTATGTATGAGGGGAAGACTAATCAGTCAGTGTGGATTCAAGCTGGAGAAACTGGAGGTAGAACTTAAAAATCCATTGTAGTCCAAGATCTAGAGCTTGTAAGCCAGGTTTCACCTGGGGCTATATCTACATAAAGGTGATGGTTGAAGTCATGGTAGTAGATGAAATTGCTAAAATAGAAAACAGCTGAGAAGTGTGAGAAAGACCAAAGACAGAACCTTGGAGAAGACTATTTTAAGAGTATCACCATCCTCTTGGCCAATCAAGATTGCAGTGTATAGGTGTCCTTCCTAACTCCAATAAATGGTCAAGTCCTATCATTTCTACCTTTATATCATCTTAAATACACTTCTTCCTTCTCTCCTCTGACACTGCCACCTCTTCTATTCAGGCCTTCATCAATTCCTGCCTAGACTATTGTAGTTGCTTCCTGGTTGGTCTCTGTACATCACATTTTTCCCCACCCTAATCCAGCATTCTTTCAGCTATCAAATTAATATTCACAAAGTGCAGGTCTGACCATGACGCTGAGTTGTTTTCAGTCACATCTGACTTTGTGACCCCACATAAGGAGATTTCTTGGCAAAGATATAGAAGTGGTTCACCTTTTCCTTCTCTAACTTATTTTACAAATGAAAAACTGAGACAAACAGGGATATATGATTTTACCCAGGGTCACACAACTATTAAGTATCTGAGGCAGATTTGAACCCACAAAAATGATTCTTCCTGATCCAGGCCCTCTAAACCAGCATTCTGCCTAGCCGCCCAGGTCTGGCCATATAAACCCTCATTTAGTCAACTCCCTATTACCTCTGGACCAAATATGAAATCCTCTGTTGAACTTTTAAAGTTTTTCATAATCTGACCCTTTTTTGCCTTTCCTCTCTTTAAAAAACTTTCCTCTCCTTAGTCTTTGGTCCAGAGACCCTGATTTTGCTCTTTCTCACAAAGAGAATTTCTTAAGTCAGTGCCATTTTCACTGGCTGGCCTCCATTGGCATAATCTCCCATCTCATCTCTGCTTCCTAGCTTCTCTGGCTTCCTTTGAGTCTCAGCTTAAGTTCCACATTCTCTAAAAACCTTTTTCCATTCCTCAGTCTTTTATTTCCTAACCTGAGATTATCTTCTATCTACTCTGTATAGATCTTGCATGTACTTACTTGTTTTCATATTGTCTCCTTTAGAATATGTGCTCCTTAATGCAAATAATTGTTTTTGCCTTTCTTCCTATTCCCAGTGCTCAGCAGAGTACTTACCACATAGCAGATACTTAATAAATGCCAGTTGACTGACTGGAGAAAAAAAAGAATCATATTATCAAAGGATTTATAAATCTTTGAGAAAGAGATCTTGGAGATATAGCTCATTAGTTGAATAGCAAAATGTAACCTCTAGATTTCATCTGTAAAATGAATGGTTTGAAGTGGACCAGAGGTATCAAAGACAGCATGATGGAATCAATAATTGGAAAATATTTTAACAAAATAAATAAAAATACATTAAAACATATACTATGAATATGTGATTTTCCAAGTCAACATGTAGCTCTTTCTATTTAACACTGGACTAGATGATCCTTAAAGTTCCTTAAAGCTCTGAGTCCTAAATTATGTGATATTAGAAGCAGTGAAGTACTATGAGGAAAACCAGGAGAGTGTGACTTTAAAATTAGAGAGAGAGGGCAACTGGGTGGCACAGTGGATTGAGAGTCAGGCCTAGGTTCAAATACAGCCTCAGGCACTTCCTAGCTATGTGACCCTGGGCAAGTCACTTAACCCCCATTGTCTAGCCCTTATTTTTGTTCTGTCTTGGAACCAATATGCAGTACTGATTCTAAGACAGAAGATAGGGGCTTAAAAAAAACTAGAGAGAAACGAGTTTCAAGGAGGATGCAATAAGCACTGTCAGGTATTAGAAACGATATGTCTGAAACAGTGGATTTGGCTTTGACCATAGGGATATCATTGGTGACTTTTTTTCCTCTTTAGTAATTTTAACTTTTTTCAATTACATGTGAGAACAAATTTGGTATTTGTTTTCTAGCATTTTGAGTTCTAAATTCCCTTCCTTCTCATTCCTCCCTGAAACTGTAAGCAGTTGATACTGGTTATGCATGTGGTGTCATGCAAAACACATTTCCATATTTGTCATGTTGTTGAAGACACTTTAAAAAAAACATGAATGCACATATTAACAACATGGCAATGGGTTAGAATCAAGAACACATGTGATATCCAGTGGAATCACGCGTCGGCTATGGGGGACGAGGGGGGGAGGAAAAGAAAATGATCTTTGTCTTTAATGAATAATGCTTGGAAATGATCAAATAAAATATTATAAAATTAAAAAAAATAAAATAAAATAAAAAAATATGAAAATAAAGTTTAAAAATCTACATTCAATCTACTTTCAGAATTCAGAAGTTCTTTCTCTGAAAGTGGATTGCATTTTTTATCATGAGTTCTTTGGGCTTGTCTTTGCTCATTCTGTTCTTCAATTGTTCACAGTATATAGTATTGCTGTGAATGTTTACAATGTTCTGGTTCTGTACATTTCACAATGCATACGTTAACTTTTCAGAAATCCTGCTCATCATTTCTTATGGTGCATTAGCATTCCATTACAATTATATACCACAGTTTGTTCATCCATTCCCACTTTGTGGGCATCCCCTCAATTTCATTGGTGACTTAAAAATAAAGATTTATGAAAAATGATGTGACTTTCATCTAGATTGCAAATGAATAAAGAAGTAAAGTTGAGGTGTCTGCAGTAGTAATTTTTTTGTTTTTGTTTTTTGAGAGAAGGATTCTTATTTTAGTCATTATTTATCTTGTTTTCCTGTTCTGCTTACTTCACTTAGTATTATTTCCTATTAATCTTGCTATGCTTTCTATAGTCTTCATATTCATTGCTTCTTAGTTCTTTGTTCTATTCCTCAATTGATGAACATTTACTTTGTATCAAGTTTATTGTTACTGGGGGGGGGGGACCCAAAGAAGTTTCTATAAATACTTTGGTTTGTCTATTAACTTCCTTGTGGATTTTTGCTTGGCAATAGGATCCCCGGTTTATAGGTTGCGGACATTTTTGGTCACTTTCTTAATTTAGTTCCATATTGCTTCCCAGAATGGTTGGACCAATGGACAGTTCTACCAACAGTATATATTTTTCCACAGACCCTGAAGCATTGGCTATTACTGACTTTTTCATCTGTGAATTTACTGGGTGTGTGTGAGGTGAAACCTCAGAGTTGTTTTGTCTTGAATTTTTCTTCTTAATGATTTGGGACTGTTTTTCATCTGGTTGTAAAGAGTTTTGAGAACTTTTCATAGCCTTTTAATCTAAGCAGTATCAAAGAGCTTGATTTTTGAAAGGAAGGAGAAATGAAACTAGTTCATTGAGGTAAAAAGGCCAAGAGATAGATTTCTGTTAGCTTTAAATCTTGAGACCTGAGTATATTTGTAGGCAGGTGAAAGGTACTAGTGAGAAAGGAAGTGTACCTGGCAGATGGGAAAAAGTGGAGTAGGCAACTTGCTGATAAAGTGTGTATTGAAGACTGGTCCTGGAGCTTGAGGTCATATTCCACCCCAGACACTGCTAGTTGTATGACTTTGGGCAAGTCACGTAACTTCTCTTTGATCAATTTCAAATTGAGTAAAGTGATCCCTCACCTATCCCTGGAGTTGCATTCTAGAGACCTCTGCGATAGGTGAAAATTCATGAATTTGAGGCATTATATTTATTATTATATGTATTTTAAGGCTTTATAAAGCTTTCCCACTCTCCTGTAAACCTTTTCCACACTCTTATTACTCTACAATCACTGAGCCAATCAGCACCCAGAATACAGAACACAGTACTGCTGTTGGTTGCCTTTCATTCCATCAGCCAATAGTGTGCTGAGATAAGTGTAACTCCAGGATACAGAATTAGATTTAAAAAAAAACAAAAAACAAGAAACCCCAAAACTGTGATACAGCGAGGCCGTGATGGTATAGCAAGGAAGGACTGTATAATAATAGCATCTATCTTCTAGGGTTGTTGTGAGGATCAAATGAGATAATATCTGTCAAACCACTTAGCACAATTCTTGGCATGTTATAGATGCTATAGAAATGTTATTTTCATTACTATTATTATTAGGGATTTGAGGCTTAAGATATGGGATCAAGGTTGGTGTGTTTGAGAAAGCATCTGCATGTATATTGAAGTAATAATATACTAGGTCCATATTATAGGAAAAGCCCTAGTGATAATTTGTTTTTAAATACATTATGTGTGGTTGGATACCTTTACTTATGTAGTATTATTAGTTTTCATGCCATTTGTTAGTGTAGACACCAGCCTTCAGTTTTTCTTATATTTTTCTCTTGTCATCATCAAAGTTAGGCATTTGAGTCCAGGGCTAGGTCTGGGCCCTCTTATTTTCCCTCTGTACACTCTTATTTCAATCCCATAGGCCTTTGTGGGTTCTGTATATTTCTGTACTCACCCCTTACCCTTCTCCTGAGATTTGTTCCCAAGTCTTCAGTTACCTTTTAATCATCTCAAACTCCCAATGCCCACAGCAGATCTTATAGCTCCTGTTTCTGTCATGGGCACCAATCATTCTTCCATTCATTCAGGTTCACCCATGGACCTAGGAGTCAGCCTCAATCTTTCAGTCTTTCTCACCTATCATAAATAATCAGTGACTAAGTCTTACTAACTGTACCTGTTGAGGCAGCTCTCTCATTTGTGCCCTCTTCTCAACAGCTTCTCATCACCACTGGTCTTATCAAAACTATTACAATAGCCTCCTACTTGTTTCCCCTACACCTAACCTTTCCCCTTACTAATACATCCTTTACAGAGCTGCCAAATTGGTAGTCCTAAAACATAGGTGTGACCAGATTACTCCATTGCTCAAGAAGTTTCAGGGAATGTCTAGATTGGCTTCTAAGATAAAATACAAACTCTTCTGTTTGTCATTTAAAGCTCTTTATAATCTGGCTCTAACCTATCTTTCTAAGCTAATTACACATCACTCTTGTTCATTAATGTTCTAGCTACACTGATAGACTGGCTGGTCCCTGAATAGAACATTCTGCCTTCCCTCTTCATGTCTTGGTGCAGACTAGTTAGTATTTAAACCTAGAATGTTCTCCCTCCTCACCTGTCCCTCTCAGAACCTCTACCTGCCTTTAAGTTTGAACTTAAAGTACCACCTGCAATAAGAGGATTTCCTTAATTGCTTTCCAGCAGTAGCCTGCTAAGCCTCACCCACTCTAGTGCATCCTCATTCAGCTGCCAAAGTGACTTTTCTGGAGCTAGGTCTGATAATTGCCAGCCTCTTCCTCCCTCATTCCTTATCACCTCTGACTCCTTCTCACCTCTAGGATCACAATCTCAGATGTTCAAAGCTCTTCATAATTTAGCCCTCACCTCCTTTTCTAGTCTTTTTATACTTTGCCCACCCCCACCCCATCCACTCTTCAGGCCAGAGAAATTGACCTTCTGGCTGCTTCTTACACAAGACACTATTTTGTCTTTCTGATAAGTTTGTGAACTCTTTGAGAGCAGGGGCTGTTTTTTGCCTTTCTTTGAATCTGCAGAGTTTAGTACAGTGTCTAGCACATAGTAGGTCCTTGATAATAAATGCTCATTGATTGACTAATTCTTAGGAACTTGTGTTCCTTTCCCCCAACCCCCATTACTTTGTATTTATTTTACATTTGCTTATTTGTGTATGCCACTCTAACAGTCTTCTACAACCTGTTCAGTAGAAGTTTCTTGAGCACAGAGTATATTCATTTTTATCTTTGTATCCTAAGGGCTTTTATATAGTAAATGTTGAATAAATACTTGTTGAATTGAATTGAATTTTCCATTTTGGTTTGAAAAAGGTCCCAAAGTGGTAAAGCTGTGGTAGAGAATAGAAGTAGTTGTATTTACTCTCTTATGTTTTCTCTTATACTTTGATTTTTCCCTTTCTTTTCCCATTATATCTATTTTTTTCTCAAACTTAAAAGGTGCCATGCCATTTCTCAAAATTAAATTAATTTTAATTCTTTTTCATAGATATGAAAGAATATGGGGAGGGGGTCAAGGCAAGAAGCATCTATTAAGCATCCATTATGTACCAGGCATTGTGGTAAGAACTGTGAATATGAAACCAAAACAAATTAAAATAAACAAGCAAACAGTCTCTGCTTTCAAGAGTAGAGAGACCAAATGCAAACAACCTTGTATAAAGAAAGATATATGCTGGATAAACTGGAGATAATCACATGGTTAAGGTACTTCTGTTGGGAACCACTTCCAATAGAAGGTAGGATTTTAGCTAGTGCTTAAAAGAAAGCAGAAATGAGGTAGGAGAAGATTCCAGACATGTGGGAGAACCAGTGAAAATCTACTTAGTCAGGAGATGGAGTGTTTTGTTGAGGAATAGCAAAGTATAAAGGAGTATAAAGAAAAGTGGGGCATAGGGTAGGAAGGGGAGTATGGCATAAGAAGACTGGAAAGGTAGAAAGGGGTTAGGTTAGGAAGGGTTTTATATTTGATCCTAGAGTTAATAGGGAGCCACTGGAGTTTATTAAGTAGAGGAGAGACATGGTCAGATATGAAGACTGCTTTGACAGCATAAGGAAGAAAAAGAACAAGAGCAGAAAAAGATTTGAACTAGTAGAGAAACCAAGCAGGCTGTTATAGTAGTCCAAATTAGAGATGACAAGGTCCTGCACCATGATGGTGGCAGTACCAGAGTAGAGAAGGGGACATATACAAGATGTATACAAGAGGAGAAGAGCCACAAAATCAGATGACAATAGTTGTAACAGAAATGCTGGGAATCTTCTCTTAATCTATCAACCCCCTTTCCCGTATTTTAAAAATTCTTTTTATCTAAAACTATACATTATTTTTTCTCAATGTACCTTTGGATCTTAGAGGAGCAAAATGACCTTTAGATTAGTTAAACCCACTCCCACCCCCCAAAAAAAACAAAACACCACATGATTTGGCTTAAATTTAGCTAAAGAAGCAGACTAGTGATCCAGGGAGTGATGGTGGCCTTTGTAACTTGAAACTGTGAAACTCATACCTTCAAACACAAAATATTTGAGAGAGAGAGAGAGAGAATGTGTGTGTGTGTGTGTGTGTGTGTGTGTGTGTGTGTGTGTGTGTGTGTGTGTGTAAATTGAGGTCAGCCAATCCAAAGAACATTAATAGGACAATTAATATACCGATTATATATTTTTAAATATTAAAGCCATCAAGTACACTCAAAATAGGAATAAAGAAGAAAATCTTGAAAATGAGAGGAAAAGTAGATAAATTGGAAACCAAAAATACAAAAGCTTTGATTAAAAACTAAAATTTGGTTCTTTGAAAAAAACTGAAAAATATTTGATAAACCTTTAGTCAATGTGATTAAAAAGGAAGAAAATAATAAATGAACAAAATGAAATGGTAACAAGAAATTTGAAAAATTATCAGAATTTAGACATAAACCAACAAAAAAAATCAGAGATTATCTACAAAAAAATTAAATACTCATAGTTCTGTTTCATTAAATAAAATTGAAGTAGTTGTAAAAGAACTATAAAAGGAAAAATACTTCTGGTTCAGTAGAATACATAAAAGTTCTGTTGCTCCTTCCCAATTGCTTATCAGATTCCTCAGGAAATCTGTTCCACACCCTTTCTCTCTTCAAGCCACTTATATCACTCTTTAACTCCTTTCTTGTTCTAGTCTCAGAAATCTGGTTAAATCCAATCCCCTCTAATTTTCTCTACTCTCCAGCCATTTTTCAGCTCTATATATCCACTCTCTCCTTTGTTGTTGCCTACAAACATGCTTACATGCCACCTGTCCTTATTATTATTATTTTAAAATCCATATCCTTTGTCTTCAAATAATACTGTGCATTTTTTCCCAAGAGATAACAGCGGTAAGGGCTAAGCAGTGGAGGTTAAGTGCTAGGAAATTTAGGTAAAATTTAAATCCAGGACCATTTCTAGGCCTAACTCTCAATCCACTGAGCTAACTAGCTGCTTCATGTCCTCTAAACTTCAAAAAAAAAAATTTAAACTTTTATTTAATACTTTCATTCCCCTCAAGCCATCAACCTAGCTATATCTTTTACCATTTCACAACAAAATTCCCAGAAAAAGCTATCTTCTTTTATTGCCCTTTCTTACCTCCCACTCATTTCTCATTTTCATTCTGGCTTCTGACTCCATTTACTACTCAACTAAAACTGCTACTACGGTTACCACCAAGTTTTTAACTGCCAAATTGAATGATCTTTTCTCAGTCCTTAACTTTCTTTTTTTTTTTTTAACCCTTACCTTCCATCTTGGAGTCAATACTGTGTATTGGCTCCAAGGCAGAAGAGTGGTAAGGGCTAGGCAATGGGGGTCAAGTGACTTGCCTAGGGTCACACAGCTGGGATGTGTCTGAGGCCAGATTTGAACCTAGGACCTCCCATCTCTAGGCCTCGCTCTCAATCCACTGAGCTACCCAGCTGCCCCTCCCCCCCGACCCCCCAGTCCTTAACTTTCATACATAACCTCACTATACCATTTGATGCTATTGACTACTTTTTCCTTCTAGATGCTCTCTCCTCTTGGGAGTTTTTGGACACTGCTCTATCCATTTTTTGACTGTTCTGTCTCTGTTCTATACCTGGTTCATCATCCTTATGCAGCTTCCTAAATGTGGATGTGTCCCGAGGCTATATTCTGGACTCTTCTCTTTTCTCCATTCTCATCTGAGGACTTCATTAGTTCCCTTGAGTCTTGCCATTTTTTATGTTAATGATTTCCAGACCTCTATATCCAGCACTAGTCTCTTTCCTGAAACTCTAGTTCCACATCACATCATCTAGTGAATATTTCAAACTAAATGTCCTGTAAGCATCTCATTCAGTATGTCCAAAACACAATTTATGTCCTTTCCCCCAGAACTAGCCATTTTTCTAACTTTCCTCTTTGTAGTAATAGTAACACCATCCTTCTAGTCATTCAGGTGTGCAGCCTAAGTATCATCTTCTACGCTTCACTCTCACTCATCTCATATATATGAATCATTGAAAGATCTTCTATTTTCACAATGTCACTCATATGTGTTCTTTTCCTTGTAGAGCTATCATCCCCATACATGCATCCATTGTTACTTAAACCCCAAGTTATTGCCTTTAAAAAAAAACAACTCTTGTCTTAGAATTGATACTAAGTATCAGTTCTAAGGCAGAAGAGAGGTAAGGGCTAGGTATTTGGGGGTTAGATGTCTTGCCCAGGGCCATTTAGCTGGGAAGTAGCTGAGATCAGATTTTAACCCAGGACCTCCTGTCTCTAGGCCTTTCTCTCAATCCACTGAGCCACCTAGCTGCCCCAGTCTTTTTTTTTTTAATGTTTTTAACTATAAAATATATGACAGAGGGCACCAGTTAAATTAAAACGCAGTTTTATATATACATATATATTTGGTCGCATGCAGTTCATAGACCCCCAGGTTAAGAACTTATGCTCTAGGATCAAATAAAAACATATTTATTATATAAAGCCTTGACAATCTGCCTATTTTCTACTTTTCCAGTGTTTTATATTCTCTTCATGTATGCTATGGTCCAGCTCCACCGGTCTTCTTTACTCATGCACAGCACTGCATTTGCAGCCTTTGTGACTTTGTGCTATCTTGGAATGTGCTTTCTTCTCATCTCCCCTCATATAATCCCTATTCCCTTCAAACTTCAGCCCAGTGGCCACTATGAAGCCTTTCTTGATCCCCATCCATCCTCTCATTTCTCCCTAGTAGTCTTGTATCCATTTTTATCCATTTTTGAATACTTATTCTGTATTAGATGTACATATTATCTCTCCTGAAAGCATGTAAGCTCCTCGAGTAACTATTTCACTTTTGTCATTTCTACATCATCTAGCTCAATTCCTAGCACTTAATAAGTATTTATTGATTGACAGTCGGCAGACAAGCATTGTTTACAGATCACTTACGAAGCTGTTAAGATATATTCTGCTACAGAATATTGTTTTCATTTATTGGTAGGGATTTCAAATACTATGTGTTAAGGTAATAATAATTGTTACTATTTTTAATCATTTTAGGCTTGATCGTCTTTTTATTTTATTGGATACTGGCACCACCCCAGTAACAAGAAAAGCAGCTGCTCAGCAACTTGGGGAAGTGGTGAAACTCCATCCACATGAACTAAATAATCTTTTATCTAAAGTAAGAATCTTTTTTCTTAACATGTTTTCAGATACTTGCTCATGTTTAGGAAAGTGAAATGAATCTTAAGTTAAATTTGATCTATCCTGTGCCATCTGCCATCATTTAGTCCAGTTCCTAACATACGGAATGTTTTTAAATGTTTCTCTGAATATTTTTATAACCAGTTCCTCTCTCTTTAAGGTTATGTTAACTCCACTGTGTATATCAACAAGACTCAAAACACCATACTCTATTGGTAGAGATATGTTGTAGGATTTAATCAGTTAGAGAGATTGGCTGTAAGATGGCTAACCCCTTCATTTGTGGCCATTAATTGGAATCTGACCCAGTTTGTTAATGAACTGAGTAGTTACTCTGGTTTTCAATAGTCTGACTGGTTGGTAGTAGTAGATAGTAATTATATCATGGTTCTCTAAAATGACTGAATACTCCTAAGCAGTGATTGAAAAATTGATTTTCTTACTAGTAAACTTTGTGAAATACATGAGGTCCTTCATTTTTGCTTTATTTCTAATATTTGGTAACTTGTGCCTTCACTCCAAGTGATCAGACCTTGTTTTTACAGAACCTTCCTGTGGGAAGAGCTTTAGATGAAGTAGAAGATAGGACTGCAATGTTGATTCCCCATTATATTTTTACTTGGGAAACAAGGAAAATTAGACAAGGAACACGGGAAAGAAAAGAATCTATAAGTTAAAAAATGTCTTCACCCAAGTGTTTCAACAAAAAGATACTCATTTAAAGATTAACCATTTACACTTTTTAAATGGAAATAACCCCTAGAAAGGAGTTAGTTCAGGTGTTAGTCTAAAGGTGGTAGATGTTATCTTGGCACCTTCTGATTCATGTGTAGTCTTTTTTCCCTCCCTTTTTCTCCCTTTCTCCCTTTCCCTCCCAATTTCTCCCTTGCCTTCCTTCTTTTGCCCTAATAAAAAGTAGTCTATCACAGGGTTGTCCCACATTTTTTGCAGTAGCATAATACATTAATTATAAGTAAATCCCACCACAAATTTAAAAAATCCAACCAGAATGTTGATATTTCTCTAGAACTAACTTTCCCCCAAGCCAATTAAATGTTGATGCTGTTGGTAATGCTTATATTTTAATCTGATAATAAGACTGAAATTTGTAGCACTTAAGGAATAAATATTTTGATTAGCAGGGAAAGTAGGATGGGAAATTTTGAAAGTGGGAATATAGGTTTAGGTGTGGTGGGAGTACACAGGTCAGTCAACTATTAAAGACCAATTAGCAGGGGGAAAAAAGCAAAAGATTAGGATAGCAAAGTCAAAGTCTCTTCATTTATTTTTCTGGTTACAACCCTATATGACCTTGTTCAATCTAAGATATAAGATAGAACTAAATTTAGAAGACTGCAGACCTCATTGATCCTCCTATCACATTTCTACAATCACCTCAGCCTCTAGTTCACCAACTGAGCTATTCTCTTCTTCACTGAGTTGAAGAAGCACAAAAAGAGAATAAAGTGAAGCAAATGTTTTCTTGCTCTCCCTTTATTATCGGTCTAATTCAGTATTTAAGAGATAGGCTTCCAGGTATTTTGTGCCAAGAACTATGTTATGTGCTAGAGATACAAAAATTGAGATAATATCTGCTTCCAGGGAGTTGGTATGCTAGTTGGGGGAGATAAAACCTATAGGCACCTTCATCTGGGGGTAGAGCATCAACATCTCCCAGCATTAGGAAAAGTCTGCAGCTAAGAATTTTAAGAGGCAAGGTAAGAAGGGAAACCATTTCTAATGACCTGGACAAAGAAAGGTATAGTGTTGGAAATGGAATTTCACATACAGAAAATAACAAATGGACCAGTTTGCAATATGCTTGGAGAAGGAATAAGAGGAAATCAGTCTGCAGAAATAAGTATTAAAGGATAAAAGAATGGTGTTAGGGATGACAGCTAATGCCGTATACACTAATTTGGAGACATCAACATAACATTTAGGTCTTATAAGGAACAAAAAGGGAGAGATTGTATTTCTTGCTTATTTATTACACATCTCCAGAATCTGCTTATTGTGGAAAGAAGCAATCATCAAAAAAGAGCTAAATAAAAAAATGGAATCAAGTTAAATTTCTTTGTATTTTCTGACTAAATGTTGTATTTTAGACTTCGGGACTATTGTTTAATCTCCAACCATCCTGTGGCAATCATTGGATATATATAGAGTATCTACTCTTTTCCTCTCATTCTTCTCCTTACCAACATTTTGTAAAAAAAGTCAAGATTTCCTTTGTCCTCTCTGTTACCCCACAAAACAAAGCAAAAGAAAATCCTTTTCTCTTTCATTTTGCTTTGAAATAGCCATTGCTGCCAGCAGAGGCTTTTCCTAATGGAAAGGTACTTTTCCCCTCCCCCCAAGAGCAAAGCAGTAGTGAAAAGTACAGTTGCTGCTGGCATGTGGTATAAAACTGGCTATGTACTTTTATTACTTGGCTTTAAAGAAAAACCTTACATCTATAATTTAATTACCTTTGCCACTAATTTGTGGTAACTTAGATAATTAGATTTGGAATAATCAGGACAATATTCTATGTACTAATGTTTTCCTTGATTGTCTATGCAGGGAAAAACTGAACTTTATTAATGATTGGAATCCCACTTTTTATGATCACTTTAACTATGAGGTCGAATAGATATGTACTTTTTTTTTTTTAATGATAGTGCCCACTTGTTCCATTGGAAGAGAATAGTGATGTGGAGCATGAGAGATTAACCTTGTAGTTAAGTGACCTTAATGTTTTGCTAGTATTACTTGTGCTGCCAAATTATGGTAGCAAATCTAAACAAATGTAAATTCTTCCATGTTCTATCAAAAAAAGGTTATATTTGCTATAACTACTTTATTTTATACTTTTTTAAAGGTACTGATATATTTAAGGAGTACAAATTGGGATACCCGAATTGCAGCTGGACAAGCTGTGGAAGCCATAGTGAAAAATGTACCTGAATGGAATCCAGTGCCAAGATTGAAGCAAGGTGCTTTTAAAGGAACTAGTTGGAATTTGCGTTTGTAGTTTTTGAATTCCTTCTTTGAAAACTTAATTGTAGATTTTATACAATTATAGATTTAGAAATGGAAGCCTAGTGAGCTCCTCCATTTTTTAGAAGAAGAAATTAGGATCCAAAGAGAAGAAATGATTTTAGAGCCCAGGATTTGAACCCAGGCCATCAAACTCTAAATATGAGTTTTTTTAATCACATTCTTCCCCAAGAAGAGGTATACAACTTGGGGCATTTAAAAAAATAATTTCAAATTAGAAAGCTTACATACCTTTTTAAATATGCAAACATATTAGGAAGTGACTAATGGCTGCTAAGTAAACCCTGTTTGGGATATGTATTTTATTTAAATTATGAAGTAGATGTTTATATGCAGTTTATGCAGAAAATTCCAGCCAACTTGGTCAACAAGCACTTTTAAGTTACCTGCTGTGTGACATGACAGAATACGGTGACATGCTTGTTTTGAGGGTGTGTTGTCCTTTTAAAAAAGATAGGTCTATTGTCAGTCTAAATCTGTAAAGAGACACACACTTGCCCAGATTTCTTTTTGTTTTATTTGCTTAGGCAGTGGCAGTAATCTTATGAGTAGATTTAATTATATGAATGTGTGGTGAGGAAAATCTTGATTCTTATTAGTATTCTTATGAAAGTGGATTGAAAATGCATTTTTATGTTCTGACGGGTTGAATTATTTCAAAAAAATTTTATTGATAGTTTTGTCTTTATTTTACCTTCATTTGATCTATTGGCATGTCTGGAGTCAGGAAGACCCAAGTTCAAATTGGCTTAGACACTGTGTGACCCTAGGCAAATCGTTGAACCTTTGTTTGCCTCAGTTTCCTCATCTATAAAAAAGGGATAGTAATAGCATCTGCCTTCCATGGTTTTGTGAGGATTAAATGAGATAATAATTGTAAAGTGCTTAGCATAGTGCCTGGCACAAAGTAAGCAGCATATAAAATTTAGTTGACTATTATTGTCAACATTATTATCATTATATCATATATCAATCATTATATCATCATCATAGTTTTCAAAGCCATAAGCTTTTGTAAGCCTGAAAAGTATACATTTTGTTACATGTGAATTTTTTTTGCATTTTTCCAGTCAAGCCCTAATACATAGTATAGTACAACTGCTATAGTTCTATTTTCACTGTTATCTAGATAATGGCTATTTGATTAGTCTTGGCTTGCCTGAGATTTTTACTTTTGCTTCCTGGCACATATTGTATTGAATAATGATATTAATTTGTTTTGTGTCATAGAGTTAAAATTTGTCATTTTTTTAAAGCTTATGTAACTTGTTGCAAGGAGATTTTTTTCCCATGCAGTCATTTCTATTTGCCATTGTAGGAAACAGCTAAAATGTAATCTACTTTTTTTAGGGGATGGGGGGGGGATTCATTTTATTGATGCATTTTGTCCTAGGATCAGTTATTTCTCATTTATCTTGCCCTAGGTTGAAAACTTCCTTGTTAAACAATTAAAAAATATTCAGAATACCAGATATAAAAATTTGGCTACCAGTATATATCTAGTAATCTCTCCTAGGATCCTCCCCACCTTTGCCGTGAAGGAAGTTTATTTCATTATTTTGTCCCCCAGACCTTCATTAGTTTTTTCTATATCTAGAATTCAACTTCCTTTTAATAATTTTTTTCAATTTTGTAACTTAGTCTACTACTTGTAGTTATTTTTGCTAGTGCAAAGATAGATTTGCTCTCTCATGATCGGTTAAGTTAAGTTAGGTATACTTGTTAAGCCCTCCCATAATTAAGTAGTTTTAAGATAGTATTTTTAAATTTGGGTATAAACAGATGTATTACAACTAAAGAAATTGATGGGGCCTCTCCTAATTTACCCTTTTAATGGTATATTTTTAGGTAGCATATTACTACAGTCCAAAATATTTTAGTCTTAGCCCTTCAAAGTTCAACCTTCACATAAAAACGAAGATGAAATGGAGAGTCCATAGTAAAGAAGGTTAACTAACTGTGTGAAGGACCCAAAATTTATTTGCATTTGTAGTCTGAAGCCTTTTGTGGATCAAGGCAAATGCTAGAGGTCTGAAGCATCCAAAGATGGTTGACTTTCTGGGACTTCCTATTGGTTTTTTAATTACATCTTTTTTAATTTTTGTAATTTTGTAATTTTTAATTACATTTAGGTTAGGTAAGAGGTAGGTAAAAGGTATCAAGGGGTCCTTGGTTTGAACTTAGTTATTAGCATCTTCATCTTGCCAAGATGCAGTAGGAAGAGGAATTACAATGTGTTTTAACTATTGCAGAAAATTGATAGCTTACTTGTCATTTCCTATATCAAGAAGAGATGTGGGCTGTTTGTGCTGGTTTCTCTCATTTTACTTCTAGATAATTTAACTTAAAATGATTTAGCAAATTCAGTATGAATTTACTTTTTCGGCCCTTCTCCATCCGTTAGATACTTTCTGAAGTCAATTCTCTCATTTTTTTTATAATTGTTTAGAGATAATATAAGTGTAGTATTCTCCAATAATATCAAGAAAGGATAAATATAATCCCGGAGTAGTTGTATAATACTAAAGTGTAAAGCCAAAGGAAGCACAATCAATTCTTTGTAATCTCTGTTAGCAGGGAGAAGAAAAGCCATGAATAATTTTCTGCCCAGTTTAAATGTTTATTCTTTAAAAAAGTATTTCTTAAAGTTATGCTGTGAATCAGAAGTGAATTTAATACCCTTCTGTCTTGGCCCTTTTGTAGGTAGAAAGTTTGTTTGAGAGTATAGTGATCTTAACCTTAAAACAAATAATCAGTGCACAAATAGCTGAAAATTGACTGTAAAGTAAATCCAGGTAGTAGTTCTTCTTAACCCATCTCTTAATTATCATTCCTCATGAAATAGGGTACTCTTATCTCACCATTCCTCATACTTTGGTTTTCCATACAGTCAAATAAAATATGTTTAAACTTCATTTAGAACCTACTTCAGAAAGTTCTATGGAAGATTCATCTGCCTCAGATCGATTGAGTTTTGACAGATTTGACATCTGCAGATTGCTACAACATGGAGCATCACTTCTTGGGTCTGCTGGTGCAGAATTTGAAGTCCAAGATGACAAATCAGGTGGGTATTGGTATAATAGGAGAATATGTCATTTCTGTCTTTTTGATAATTTGTTACTATATGTATTTCATGTGTCACGAATGATCTAATGTTTCTTATTTATGTTGTCAGAAGTTTATCAAAAAGTAGCCAGAAATGTTTGATGTAAAGCAACTTTTGCATTTTTTTTCTTGATTATATCAATGTGTTCTACATAGCTCTAGAGGACAACTGTTGCTATTTCAGCATTGCTTTGTTTTTTGACTGGCATAAATTCAGTAACAGTCATCTGGAAATTCTCTTGTCATTAGTTTCTTACTTTTAAAATATAAATTTTTGTTTTCTTTGATACCCAGTTTTACAACCATGTTACTTCACAGCCCATATTACCAAGTATTTGTAATTTCATAGTTTTTAAAAGGCAATATTGTGATTTATCATAAAATTTCATAGATGAAAGGTGCTTTAGAGAAGTCATTTTGGCTAACTTGTAATATCTGTGAAATAGTTAGAAACTGTGGGCTAGTTAATTTTCTGTCACAGGTGTCCTAGATATCATTGAATATTTATGTTGATTACCAAAGCAAAAAAAAACTGCATGGGTAGGTAATTTTCCCATTATCTTTAAACTTACAGAATCCATCTGGATATAAAATAAATGTTTTGGCCATTCAAGATTGATGCCTTGAGTGGAAAAAACCTTGATGTTTTTTAATGGATTCCTGTAAGTAAAATAAAATGCCCTTTACATGAAAATTAGTGTTTTGTTTGGTTGCTAAGTTTATGTCTAAATTAACCTTTAAGTATAATGTCATGATTTTATAAATTTGATTAATACTTAGTTGAGAAGTTAATCTTCAGTTATCCAACTAAATGGAATTTTTAAATACATCTCCCTATTTTGAAATCAGTTGAATACCAGGAAATATACTTGAATGTAGGAACGACATTAATTTGTAATTATGCCAAAATATCAAATTATGGAAATTAGGAGGAGGAAGTTTTATTTTTTAAAATGTCAAATTTTTGTAAAAAACTTAAAGATTTTCCCAAGAATTGACCAACTTTTAAAAATGATCTCTTAAGCTTTAATGAGTTTTCTAAACTCAGCTACCTTCTTATTGATGAACCATGCACAAGAGAATCTGATTTTCCTTTGCCAAGCATGATTAACGTGATATTACTGCTATTATCTCTTTTCCTGGAAATTGATTCTTTGGGGTTAGAGAAATCACTTAATGGTGTTTGGCATTTATTTAGAACCCATAACATTTGAAAATTTAGAAAATAATTTTTAGAACAATAAAATGACTAAGGATTTTTTCATCTTTATTACATGGATTTAAAAATAAAACTAACATTTCCCCACTTCTAAGACTAGCACTTTAAATAATTTATCAGATATTGTTGCTGTTCTGTAAGTTTGAAACTTGAATTAGAATGTATAACTGTCAGTTTGTGTTGGATCATGCTGTTCTTTGGGAATGGTTCCTCAATTCCAAGGTCTAGCATTAAAAGTTAGTTCTACTGAGTGGACCAAAGGATGCAAGAATAATCAGTGTTCTTCTGATTCCTAAGATAAGAATTGATAAACTGAAATGCTAGTTTCTAAATTTGTAGTTGGGGCTATATTTGTCCATATTTCACACAAAGTATAGCAGGCCAATACCCTGCTTCTAAGTCAGAAATTTTCGTAGGCAATAGAATTAGTATTAGAAGATGTATTTGACTATGGGATCAGAGAAGAGCAATTGAGGTGATCTACAATATTTGTCCAGATTATAGTGTATACTTGAGGGATAGCTCTTTTATTCTATGGCATTGGTGTCACGTTCAAATAGAAACATCCATGTGGTAGCATGCTTCAAATTAACATTGTTCTATGCTGTATTCTCTTTTTTTATTTATCAGAAGTTTGATACCTCTGCTCTCTACAGGAACCATACTGATCATACAGAAGAGATTCAGGGCTAAGACATAAATTACGTTGTTTTTCTCTTTTCTTCTATTAGGTTGGCCTTTGGATTCTGACTCTTTTATGACATCCTTTTCTTTCCTTTTTTCATTTTCCTATGTCTTCTAATTTATATGATATCTAAGTAATATTTTAAATATTAAGTTCAGTAATTGTAGACATTCAGAATTTTCAACTTCTTTTGCTTACATTGTCACTTGGAGAGTACATTTAAGTACAATAAAAGTCTTTGTTTTACCACTGCCTTTCCCTAACTAAGGCAGAATGAGGATAGAAGGGACTAGATGGCTTAGAGAGAGGTGAAGATGACTTATATTTTTTCTGTTTCCCAGATAACCAATTTCTTTACTCACACTCTCTCTCAATGTCCGGAGAGGTAACAGTACTAGTACCATTCAATTAGGCTATGGCTCACAATGCTAGGTCATTATAGTTTGACAGTAATAGTTGTATGACCCACTGTATTGCTGCCAGGAGGCAATGTGAACTAAAGTTCATACATTCCTTCTGCTTTTTTCTATTTCTAAACAGAGCAGTACTAGTAGGAACAGATGCCATAATTGCCAAGTTCTCTGTATAAGCATTTTACTGTTAGAGGAAGTAACAACTGCCCACCACATAGCTAGCGTGTCTTGATAACACTTCAAAGTTGTATGATTCATCATTTGGGAAGTAGTAGACTGAAGTTTCTCTTAATATCCCTTCTACTTCCTCTAGTCTATATAACCAGTAAAGCTCTTGTTTGTGCCTTTTTATTTGCTTTGAATGAGACTCTTTTGTCCAAAAGTAACAAGGGACAAAATAAGTAGTACTTGGAAACCAATTGATCTCATTTATAAATATTTAAAATGGAGGAATAATAATTAAAGAAGCTTGCTCCTTGTCTTTATAGGGTTATATAAAATTAGTGTGAGGAGGGACTTTAGAGTTAGTCTAGTCTAGCCTCTTTTTTTTTTTTTAAACGGGAGGAAGTAGACTGAAAGAGACTACAAAGGTAAATCACATACCAGTTTTAAACCCAGTTGCTCTGGGTTTGCTCAAATCTATTATTTGCAGAATCAAAAACTTGGGTGAGTGTATAGAGGCCTATTTATAGTCCAACCCACATCTGTCAAGTAGTCATCTAGCCTTTGTCTGAAAATTTCAAGTAAAGGGAAATCCATTGCCCCCCTAAGATATCCCACTCTACCTTTTGGTATTAGGAAATTTTCCTTATGTCAAGCTTCATTTTGCCTCTTTGCAGTTTCCATTCATTGCTCCATGTTTTGCTCTCTGGGGTCATGCAAAATATGTTTAATCCCTCTTTCAACTCTTTTATAGCCTTTGGAATACCTTATGGTAATTATATCATTCCTGAATCTTCTTTTCTTCAGATTCAGCATTTCCACTTCCTTCAGTCCTCATATAGCAGCAATAGTGAACCTATGGCATTATGTGCCAAAGATGGCATGCAAAAGCACTCTCTGTAGGCACAGTTGTTTCTTTCCCCCTCCACAGGTCCCCTCTTTCCCCATTTCTAGAAAGGCAGAGGGACTCCGGTGGAGCTGCTCCCCTCCCCTTCTCCATTGTGCCTGAGGACATTTTTTGACTTCTCCTGCCCGTCTGCTCAGCAGCCCAAATGGGAGTGCTTTCTCCCTCCCCTGTGTGGATTGGGGGAGGTGGGCACAGCATGCAGTCTCTAGAAGGTCCACCATCAGTCACATAGCATGAATTTGAGGCCCTTCACTGTCCTGATTTCTGTCCTCTGGACCCTCTTAAACTTATCAAAGTTCTTATTAATATATAGTTTCCAGAACAGAACACACTACTCCAGATACAATCTGATCTAATAGCATATAACAAGACTATCACCTCCCTAGTCCTGAACATTGTATCTCTCTCCTTTTTTTTTTTAACCCTTTCCTTCTATCTTAGAATGAACACTTTGTATTGGTCCCAAGGCAGAAAAGCAGTAAGGGCTAAGCAGTGGAGGTTAAGTGACTTGCCTAAGAAAGTTTGCTAGGAAACTTGCCAAGAAGGGTCTGTGTCTGGGGTCAAATTAGAACCCAGGACCTACTGCCTTTAGGTCTGGTTCTCAATCCACCAAGCCACCTAGCTGCCCCCCCAACATCATTTCCCTTAAGCCTAACATAGTTTCTTTGACTATTGTTTGATTGTGTTGTCACATTGAACTTAAATGAAAGCCCCCAGAACTTTGTAAACAAATTATTGTCTAGCCATACCTGGCCTTCCCCTTTCTCCTCCAGATATTGATTAAGCTGTGTCCCTGTCTGTCTTCCTCAAAAGACCAAGTTCTGAAAGTTTAGATTATAGGATGGCTATTAGAACCCAGAGATTTCCTAAAATAAAGGAATATGGCAAATGAGGATAGGAAGATGACCAGAAGTACCTCTGGATAGACTGGAGAGAGGAGGTAGCACAGTTTAAGGGTTCTCTTAAATTAGCTTAGACCCCCCCTGCACCTCATTGTCCTGGATTCTTCTCATCACACAGATAAACTCAGTTTTGTCACCAGCCTAGTTACGGATACTAGACAGATGACTAGCAGGGTTCCTGTGACTCCCTAAAAGTAAAGGCCAGTTAACTGGTGCTTTATCTCTAACCTACATTCACCCACTGTAGCAATTACCCCATTGCTTTAGATCTTCAGAGATCTCCTGGGTTTGAATTAGAAAGGAGGAAGATCAGATTACCTAGTCCTATTCAGGTCCTTAAAAGAAACCAAAGAAGAGTGGTAGATCCTGGTTATCTTTATTTTGCCTGACTCCAGAGGAGAAACCTCATAAGCTTTTTATAGATTTAAAAAAAAACAGACTTGGGTTCTTTGTATGATTTCAGGCCTTCTACTGCCAACATGCTTTAGAGCTAAAACTGAATTTCTTTATTAAATGTGAATTACTGTAAAAGAGCTCCTTGGACCAGCCAATGTGTATTTATAAAAGTTTATTTCAGAGTAACAATATGGTAAATTTTCATTTTATTTTAAAAAATCCTATTTTTTGTGCTATTTGGAAAAAGGTACTCAAGGGTAACTCAGAAATATTTTTTTAATGAATCAGTCAATAAGCCCTTCTTATGTGGGTTTAAGAAAACAAAAATGAAACAGACCCTACCCACAAGAATCTTTCATTCTTTTGAGAGAAACAACATGTTTATATATAAGTAGATAACAAAAAAGAAAGTAATTTCAAGGCTATATCAGAGGTGATGAAAGCACAACTAGAGCTATCAGGAAGGATTTCATGTAGACAGTGGCACTTGACGTAAGCTTTGAAAGAAGCTAGCAATTCTAAGAGGCCTAAGACAGAAATAAAAGAATTTGGGAGGGAGGGTGGAAAGGGAAAGATCAAAGATTTATGCTGCCTTCATCATTAAGGATGCTGATCAGAACATTTCCTATAAACTACAAAGCACTAACTTATATAAGCCATAAAATAAAACTCAAATATATTTGTAACACAAATATATATATTTAAAATAAAAATGTACTAATTTCTCTTACCCAGCACAGTTCTTTACCCATAGTAGATGCTAATTAGATATTTGTTGTGATGACTTCCTTAAATCTCTTATCATGATCAGTTAAGAGGGAAGACATGAATGAATGAGAGAAGAAAAAAAAATCAGAGGAAAGATGGATAACCTTTGTATAGTATTTTAAGATTCACATAGCACTTTACATTTATTCCATTTGATCCTCAGAATTAGAAGAGGTAGAAATTGTTCCCCAAATTAAAATTTTTCCTGTGTTCCTGATTATGTAGCTCATTACTACCTTTTGCCCTTCTTGTGATCATCTCTTGAGTTCATGCCTTCCTATTCATCTGAATGTCAATTGTTCCAAGGAGTTCTGATTCTCCTTTTCATAAGGTAGGATAAAATGGTTTTTCTAAGCACCAAGTCTTTACAGAATATCCTCATTTTAAGGTCTACATCTCTTATTAGAGAATATTTTTCTTTTTCCCATGGTAGTATTCTTCAGTGAGTTCCCCTTTCACTAGTGAAAAGAGATTTCCTCCCCCCCCCCCTTTTTAATTCCTTCTAAATTCCTTTTATTAACTTTTGACTTGTTTAGCATAGGTCACATTCCCCATTACCATCTTCCTCCCTTTTTATGTGTTGTTTTCCCATTATTCAATTTAGTCTCACAAAAAATTGATAAATGTTTGATGGGGTATTAGTTCTGTTCCTTCATCATTTCTATTTGTTTGACTTCAATTTTCATCCATGTTGCTTTATGTACTTTTAGAAAGAAATCTCTTAATGGGCTCTTTGTAGTTTTTGTTATTAGCTTCATAGATTTCTTTTCCTTTTTGTTCTAGGGTAGCTTATTTCATTATCTATGCCTTCCTTGGTTGCTATATTTGTTTTCCTTTCTTGTATTTCTTTTGTTTGGGGTGTTTTAAACAAATACTTTGTTCAGTTCTCATTTTCTTTGTAGGACTACTTCAAACTATTCTTTATTTAATGTCCCTTTTTTCATGAGTAATTAGACTTTAGTTTACAGGTTATATCACCTTGGATTGCATCTTAATAATTCTTATAAGGGCTTAAAGGGGTTATTTTTTTTTTTGAAGGGTTGGATTGGATTATTTAAGAATAATTAATTCCAAAGAGATTTATTTACAAATTATAGAAAGAGTGAAGTAAGAAATCAGAGAGAGAATATGGTAAGATATCTATCCTAAACACGAAGTAATTTATCTCTGGCCTATTGGCTCAACCCAGGCAGAGGAATTTAGACCTTAGCCTTTGTAGCCCAGGCCCTGGAGAAGTCTCTTCAGAAAAATCCAGCAGTTATGAGTTAGCTTTTCACTCACCACCTGTCAGTCCAGTCAGCAGATCCTTCTGCCCCTCTTCACCAGCCTCAACTTGAAAGCATGAAGAATTTCATTCCTTCAGGAAGTTGTTACTCCCCTTTAAAGACATTTCCTCTTGTGTCACTTCCTGTGTCTTCCCCTAATTTTATGTCTACAAATCACAGTTGGCACTACTCTAGGACTGCCCAGAAGGCAGTCAGGTAATTCTGATTTGTCACCCACTATCTCTCAAGTGGGTCACAGACCTTCCTCTCAATGATTAAGTGGGATGTTTACACTTTTGGTGATTAGATCTAAAAATGGGCAAATCTCCAAACTCAACTTTAAGAAGGGTATTCTAAAAATAGCCAGGGGTTACAATTTAATCTTCACATTCTTCACTTTCTGTCATTGGAGTATATCATCTACATCTCTGAGATTTGTTGATATTTCTCCTGGAAACCTTGATTCCAACTTTTGATTCAAATAGCTTGGCATTTTGCATGATGTATACTGCATATAAGTTAAATAAATAAGGTGACAATATACAGCCTTATTGTACTCCTTTTCCAGTCTTAAACCAATCAGTTGTTCCATGTTTGGTTTTAACTGTTGCTTCTTGTTCGGTATATAAGTTCCTCAGGAGACAAGTAAGGTGATCCAGTAATTCCATTTCTTTGACTACTTGCCATATTTTGTTGTGATCTACACAATTACAGGCTTTAGTGTAGTAAACAAGGCAGAAGTAAATGGTCTGGATTTCCTTTGCTTTCTCCATAACCCAGAGAATGTTAGTCTCTAGTTTTTCTGCTTCTTTGAAAACGAGTCTGCTCTTCTGGTAATTAATTCTCAGTTCACATATTGCTGGAGCCTTGCATGCAGAATCTTAAGCTTACCCTTGTTTGTGTGTGAAATGAGTACAATTTGGTAATTTGAACATTCATTGGCATTGCCTTTCTTTAGAATTGGGATGTAAGCTGATATTTTCCAATCCAGTGGCCACTGTCGTTTTCTGTCATATTGCGCAGCACATTAGTAACATCTTTTAGGATTTTAAACAGCTCAGCTGGAATTCTGTCACTTCCACCAGTGTTATTCTTAGCAATGCTTCCTAAAGCCCACTTGACTTCTTCACTCTTCAGGATATCTGGCTCTAGATAAGTAAGCACACTATCCTGGTTATTAGTGATGTTAAGTTCTTTCTTATATATTTTTTCCCTTTTACCATGTTAATTTTTGCATGGAATGTTCCCTTGAGATCTCTAATTTATTGTTTTCTTCTATTTCTTTGCATTATTCATTTCAGAGAACCTTTTTTTCTTGCTATTCTCTGGAATTCTTTATTTAATTTATTCAATCTTTTCCTTTACCTTTCACTTTCTTTCCACAGCTACTTGTAAAAACTTCATCTGACAGTCATTTTGCTTTCTTGCTATTTTTCTTTGGGATGTTTTTGGTGTTGTCTCCTAATCAATATTGTAAACCTCTATCCATAGTTCTTCAGGCACTCTATTTGCTATATCTAATACCTTACATCTATTCATCACTTCTACTTTGTATACATAAGGGATATTATTTGGGTTATACCCATACAATCTGATGATTTTTCCTACTTTCTTCAATTTAAGTTTGAATTTGGCAATAAGAAGCTCATGATCTGAGCCATAGTCAACTCTTGTTTTAACTGACTGTATAAAACTTTCTCACCTTTGGCTGAAAAGTATAGAATCAATCTGGTTTTTAGATTGACCATCTGGTGATGATTTGTTGAAAAAGTATTCACTCTGACCAGCAAGTTTTCTTCGCCAAAAAATATGTCTCTGCTTTGCTTCAATTGTTCTTCAAAGCCAAATTTGCTTATTATTCCAATTATCTTATAATTTTCCTACTTTACCATTCTAATCTCCTATGATGAATGCAACATCCTTTTTTTTGGTATTGTTTCTAGAAGATGTTGTAGGTCTTCATAGAACTAGTCAACAGTTAAACAAATTTGATTCAAACAAATATCATTCTGTAATTTTTGAGATTATGCCCTAGAACTGCTTTTCTGTCCTTTTTTTCCCTTTACTATGAAGACTTACTTCATTTCTTCTATAAGATACTGGCCCACAGCAGTATATGTAACACCAGATTTAAATTCATCCTTTTATGTTCATCTTAAGTTCACTGTATAGAAATTATTTTTCTTTTGTTATTGCTTTTTGTTTCTTTTCCTACAGATTGTTCTTCTGTATATTTGAATTCTCAATCTCTTTTGTTCTTTGATGACTTTTGCCAACAGAGATTAAAGTTTTGCTGAATTATTCTATTGACTATTTCTGCCTTGTAGGCCATCAGTTCTGCATTAGCAATTCTTATTTCTCTTTTAAACCATTCAGGAACATCCCACTGAGATTCATGCTGTTTTAAGAATTAACTGGGTCCTCTGCTTCATCAACTATTGATTTATTTTCTTTTGTCTCATAGTATTCATAGATACATTGACTCATTCACTTGATCTGGAGGGCCATATTTCCTTCTTTTGTCAATATTTTCTCTCTTGGTTTAATCTGCTTGTGTTCAAGGTCTTCTGGTGAGTTTTATTCCTCTTGAAACCTTTAGCAATTTTAATCTTTTCCTGTTATATTCCCCTGTTTCTCACTTTCTGACTCCTACTTTGATGACATGACCCCCTGGTGTTGGTCCTCGAAGCTGTCCTCACCTTTTTCCATGGCGGGCAGTTCATAGTTCTCTGACCCAGGAGACTTTTGAGAGAATAATTTTGACTACAGCTGTTTACTAGTTCCCTTTATTTCAGGTCTGGTGGAACCAAACACAATCTTGTGCCCTGCCTTAGTTCTCTGGCTAAATACTGTTCTGGCACAAAGTGCTACCACCATGCTGTTATTCTGTCCAGAACACATTTCTAGCTTTTGATTTTCCACTCATGGTGGGGTAATGTTGGAGGGAGTAGGTTGGAAATGAGAGTTAAGTTCTGTTGGAAGCTTGTGTATCTGTTTGTGTTCCCCTACCCAATCATGATAGCCTTTGGGGGAAGGGATGCTGAGTAAGCAAGTTAGGGAATAATCTTTCTTCTCAGCTATTAGTTTATTTTTATTTTTAAATTTTTATTTTAAAATATTTTTCCATGTTTACATGATTCATTTTCTTTCCCTCCTTATAGGTATTGGTTTATTGCATTTTTACCTTGTTAATTTTCTTGATGTCTTAAATCAGAGAAGCAGCTGATACTCCATTATTAGGAGGTATTGTTACAGTCAGTAGAGCACTGAGCCTAGAATGAGGATGACCTAAATTCAAATCTGGTCTCAGACGAATACTTTACTAGTTTTGTTATCAGTTAAATCACAACCTCTGTTTGCCTCAGCATTATTTTATTTATGTATTCATTCCCAATTAAATGTAATAACAATTTTTAACATTCATTTTCTAAAGTTTTGAGATCTAAAGTCTTATTCCCACCGTCCTCAAATGGTAAACAGTTTAATATAGGTTATACAGGTGTGATCATCAAGACAAATCTATATTAGTCATATTGTAGTTTCCTCAACTTTAAAATGGGTATAGTAGCACCTACCAACCAAACAAGGGTTGTTGTAAAGATCAAATGAGGTAATTTTTTTTTTTTGAAAAGCTTTTAGTATAGTACTTTGCACATTTATTGTTTTTCAGTCACATCTGACTCTTTGGGCTCCCATTTGGGGCTTTCTTGGCAAAAGTAATAGAGTGGTTTGTCATTTTCTTCTCCAGCTCATCTTACAGCTGAGGATATGGAGGCAAACAGGTTAAAATGACTTGGGCAGGGTCACAGAACAAGCAATCATTTGAGGCCGGATTTGAACTCATGAAGATGTCTTCCATGACATCAAGCCTGGCACACTATCTACTGCACCTCCTAACTGATAACATTTTTTAAAAGCTCTAATGCATGGTACATAATAGGTGTTATATCAATTCTTATCTAAGGGTTATATCAACCTGAATGTGAAAAAAAAATACTTTATTTTCATTGACTTTGGTGAAATTTAACATTTTTTCCCCATTATGAATATAGGCAAAAAATGTGGTATTATTAGGTTTCATCAGATTTCCAAAAGAGAGGATCCATAATGAAATAAAATAGAAGAAAGTTAACACTAGAAAACCAGAATTATGATATCTCAAATGAAAAACTTTGTTAGTTAAGTAAATTTTATTTATAAGGCAAAGGAAATAGAAAAAGAAGGATGATTTTTTTATTTTAAAGAAAATTGTAAAATTGTAATATTTTTGTGTAAATTGAGATGCCTTATTTCCTTAGTGTTAGTCCCTTTGCTAGAAATCTGTACCCTGCAGCGATGTGTAGCAGTTTTTACTATTTCTTTACATAACTCACATTGATCATTAAGTCTCGGCTCCTTTCAGGATAACCTATTTATAATTTCTGGTCAGTATGATCTTTGGTCTGGAATGGTATCATAAATCTATCTGTTTCCACACAAACAAATTTAGATGGCTCAGGAATTTGTCTAACAAATTGTTGGCTGAATTCATGTTGATGTCACCCACAGAGGGCCATTTGATTCCATTCTTAGACAGTTATTTCATAGGCTCCAGAGATGTACCACATTTAGATTCATTTTTAAAAAAATCCAATGGCATATCTATTATCAGCTTTTACTGTTGCTTGGTAAAGTGGTTTTATTCATTCCAAAAATATTTCTGTAGGGTTGTTTTTTGTTTTTCAATTCATTTATCATATCTATATCAATCCTTTTCCTCTTTTTTTTTTGTGAAGCATTCAACTTTCTTTAGCTTTTTTTGAGTAATTGGCTCTGTGTTTCTTTGATTTTAGATAGATTTTTGTGAGAATAGTTTCCAATTCTAATATCCATTTTAAAATTCCAAAAGTATAATTTATGATAATGCATAGGATTTTAAAAATTATTTTTTAAAGTTAGTCTTGTTTTTATCTTTTTCAATGAGAAAAAACTTTTCTTAAGAGTATTTTCATCAGAAAAATATGGAAATACTTTAGTAGCAAATAGTTCAGAGTATTAAGCTTAATAATATTATTCAATCACTGTGACAGAATTTATTTTATAAAAAGATGTTCACTATAACAGTATTTGTTGTTATAACTTGTATAAATTCAGCACTTTTATTAGAATACTTTTTAACCAATTGAAACAAATTATTTTGCCATTTAAAGGGGAAGTGGACCCTAAAGAGAGAATAGCTCGCCAGCGCAAACTGTTACAGAAGAAACTTGGCCTTGATATGGGAGCAGCAATTGGAATGAATACTGAAGAACTCTTCAATGATGAAGATCTGGACTACAGCCCTGCTTCAGCCTCCCTTGTAAACAAACAACCTGTAGGTAAAACCTCGGGCTGTTTGATTACAAGGAATATTACAGTGGGTTTGCTTCATTTGTGATTCTGCCATTGAAAATCATAGTATTTTGTTATAATACTGTACTCAATTCATAATTGTTGCCATCATAATTTGTCTTCATAAATTAGATTTTACCAAACTCCTAGGCTTGTTGACCTGGGCTAGTTATTTTTTTCCCCCTATTGATGGTGCTTAATGGGAACCTGTTTGTGATAGGAGGCTTTATTCTCTATCCTTTGCTATCCTGTTAAAATATATTTTCCAGGTAGGTGGAAGACAAAGTTTCTCGATAGGGAGATGTGAGGAATCAGGATAGTTCTTCATGTTTAATGATGCTTTGTTTTAGCAATAAATTTGGAATCCATACACCTAGGTTTGAATCTAGAGTTTTGTCACTGACTAGCTGTGTGACCTTCAGCACATTTCTCCTCTTTTGGCTTATTTATTTATCAGTAAAATAAGAGAGGGTAAACTAATTAATTTCAAAGGTCTTTTCCAGTTCTAACATTCTGTGAATTTATGACAGTATTTATAAACTTTGGAATCATTGCAAATTCTAAATTATATATTACTTTTGGCTTGAAAAAAGAGAAATTTCAGTAGATTTGGATCAAGGCTTCTTTCAACTTGGGGTATCTCAGAAAAAAAGGAATAATGAGACTGAATAAGTAGAGAAAATTATAGGATGAGAAAAAGTAAAAACAAAAACCAAAAAGCAAGAATATTAGGGAAAGAAAAAGAAACAGAAAATTAAAAGATCAGTGGTAAGGAGGTAAAAAAGGTATCAGAAAGTAGAAAATAATTCAAGGATAAAGAGTACCAAGATAAAGAAGGATATGAAAGAAAGAAATAAAGAGAGAGAAGAAATATAAGAAATTATGAAAACAGAAGCTTTGTAATATGATTGTAGTGTTGATAAATGAGAGGAAAAAGTGACCAACCTGAGGGAAATTAATAAGGAGCCACACTGGAAAAGTTTGATATGTGACAGAGATTGCCTTATGGGAGCAGAGGGGAGCCTATGCATAGAATACAACTCCTCTTTTCCAGAATAGACAATCTCTCTGAATCTGATTCATTGGAACTTGTCTTTTGCAATTGGATGCTCCTGACATCAGCCTTCTTGGGTAAACCTAATGAGAGTTTCAGACTATTTCTAAAATTATTTGTGGAGATAGCATTTTCTTTCTGAGGAGAACTTCCTTTCTGAAATATTAACACATAGCATGGCTAGAGAACATCAGGCTCAGTAGAATGCTGTTGGGAAGCTAGTAGAAATATAATACTTTCCTAAAACCATACCTTGGAGCTTTTCTGACTTTGAGAACTTATGGAGGGAAAAATATGTAAGTGACTCACTTAGATTCATAGAACTTAACAAATCCTTTATTCTAAATTCACTTTATAAGTCAGGGAACTAAAAGTTCAGAGATGCTAAGTGACTTTCCAGATAGTAACAAGTAACAGAGTTGGGGTTAGATTTTTTTTTATTATACATTGAAAACATTGGCTATATTAACAGTGGGAAGAGGGAGAGCTAAGAAGCCAGTGGAGGCCAATACCTAGACAATTAATTGCTAAAATAATTCTATTATATTTCTAGTGATATTTCTCCTGATTGCATCATGATGGATTAGGAAAAATAGTTAGCTCCTTGTCATCATCATTGCTTATTCACTTCATTATTATTATATCTATTTTGTTTTTCAAAAGTTAAGCCATTTATTTTCATAGTATAAATTTTGGGGGATGATATGTCTTATTTTGAAGGCTCACTTCCCAGAAACTTTCCAAACAGCTGTACTTTATGAAATATGCCAGACCTGTTCCAAAAGAAGGAATTCTCTGATTCTGAGAAGCTGAGAATTTCTGTTAATTACACAAGAAATTGACACTCAACAATTTTTAAATCTTTCAGGCTCTTCAAGCTGCTGAGTTGATTGACTCAGAATTTCGGGCCGGGATGAGCAACAGGCAAAAGAATAAAGCTAAAAGAATGGCAAAATTATTTGCAAAGCAGAGGTCCAAAGATGCAGTGGAAAGCAATGAAAAGAGGTAACAATCTGTTTATTCATTTATAATTACAGAGGTAGCTTGTTAAAATGTGGGCCAGTATGTTTTACAATAAGTATAATTGATAAAACACTTTTAATTATGCTAAGTGCTTTATATACATCCTCATTTGATCCTCATCACTTTGGGATGAGGTTGGTATTGTAGGATTAGGGTGATTTTACAGATCAGGACACTGAAACTTTAGAGTTTAGAGAACTGGATTTTTTTCTCCCAGTAGAAGGTAAGGTGTAGGCTTTTGGTCTACTCTGGGCCTGGCACACAATAAATGCTGATTGACTAATTGTCCATTGTCACATAGGCAACAAATGTAAGGACATAGGAGTTGAACCCAGTCTTCGTGATGCCATCTCAATGTTTCTTCCTCTGACCTACATTGCACTGTTGTGAAAACTTGCCATTAGCTGTGAAAGAAGTCAATGGGTTCCATTAAGAAAAGGAAATTTCTCTGACTTCTACCACCAAGGGTTTATAGAAGAAAGCAAATATTTAATTAATTCCATTATGCTCATTATGGCAAATAGTACTTCATAAAATTTCATAGGCAAGCAATTTAAATTTTTGATCCCCAGGATCCTAATGGCAGCAAACTTTATTTTAGTAATTTCTTTCTACTTTTTGAATAAAATTGACTAAATATTTCATTTTTTAAACTAAAAAGGTTGCATGCCAAAGACTAGTAATCTGGCCAAGGAGAATTTTACTTTGGGTTTCTGTAAGGTTTTTTGTTTCAAGCAGTGAGAGTATAATATTATGCATATTTTCTAGGGTTATCAGATATCTTTTGGAGACCTCTGCAATAGTTTTTTCCCCAAAATGGGAGTTAGAAGTATATTATTAACATTACCATCATCTTCTGGGTATTGTGGTGCTGCATACTTTTAATTCTTGCCATTGGGGGAGACTGAGTATATTACTTGAATTTAGGAGTTCTGAGCTGCAGGAGGGCTAAAGCCGGTGAGTTGTCCAGATGGAGTCTGGCACTACAAATACATGAACTCCTGGTAGCAGAGCTTCCAGCCTCCTTAATGAGGGGAGAATTGGCCAACATCAGAACATTGGAGCATTAGGTTTGAACCTGTTATTGGCTGATGTCAGCATAGATGGACCCCATCTCAAACAAATAAGCAAATAACTCTACCTTCCTCATGTACCTCTCTCCTCAAAGCTTTACCATCATCTGTTTTAAGATTTTTCATTTTAAAAAAGGGGGTCTTATCCACCCCATCCCTCCCTTAGTCATTTCCAGATATCAGAACCTGTTCTACCACACACACACACTTTTTGAAACTTCCATTATAACAGAAGAGCAGTTAAACAAAAACAGCTGATACTGTGACCCCCACCCTTCTGCTAGTAAGCTGATAGAGAGATACATTTTATTTATGTTCTTTTGACTAAGTTGACTCATTCAGTTACTTAGTTTGGCTTCCTTTATATGTTCTTTTCATTTATAATATTATAGTTATTGTGTATATTATTGCCCTGCCTCTTATTTTATTCTACATTAATTCGTTACAAGTTTTCAATGTTTTTCTGAATTTTCTTATTTATAATTTCTTACTAAACAGTCATATCCTTTACAGTTGTTAGCATTTATTTAATGCCCCACCCCATATAGGAGGAAATACCTCCCCTTGTTTTAGTTTCTTTGTGTAACACCTCTTCAGCCTTTTTTTAACTTTAGGACAAAAAGAGTGCCAGTTTTGAAATGGATATTAGGACGTGTGTAACTGGATTGTCTTTAGCATTCAGCCTTGATTGATTTCACACACTAACTTGAGGCTAGTGTCATTAGTTCAACAATTCCATTTCAGTTAACCCTTTGCCTCCTCCAGTCCAGTGGGACCATGTATGAAATGCTTTTGATACACTTACTTATCTGGTGTTCATATTTCTGGGACACTACTAGAGCAAGGATCATCATCCCCACTTGATTGGAAAACTGAATTGTAAAGAAGTTAAATAACCCACCATAGGTCACATAATGAAAGAGTGCCAAAACCTGAACCTGCCTTCATGGTTTCTCACTAAAATCCAGGAATTACCTCCCTCCTTAAACAGAGTTGCATCATCATCAGCTTTAACATCTGAGTGCTGTCTTCATATGTCAAGAGCTGGGCTGGGCACCATCTAGTATTTGAAATCTAGAAATTGAAATTTGAAATCCTAACTTAAACTCTGTTTCTTCTTGTGTGGGAAAAATGATAGGCAAAAGTTAGTCCCACTTTGCTTTCCTTATCTGAATGAGAATGATGGTAATTTTATGTGTGATTTATTAAAATTGAACATTGTTTAAACATTTATGGGAAAATCAACAGGGATCTAAGGTAGGTTTTTTAAAGGTGCCATAGGATCACTCCTTTGCATTATTTTATTATTAGCCTAGTTTTGTTTGTAGTACATATTTAAGAGCAGTAATGGAAGATTTTCTTAAAATAATTTTATCTTTAAAGTCATATATTAAAAATAAGTATCTTTATTCTGAATTGAGTTTTTATTTTATATTTTATATTCTTATTAGCAGCTACAGTTAAATATGCATTTGGGTGCTATATTCAAAACTCTTTAAATCTTGTCTTGCTCATTAGGATTTGACAGCCCAAAATAATGAGTTATATATTGACCTAGACCAGTGATGACAAACCTTTTAGAGACTGAGTGCCCCAACTGCAAGCCTCATGCCACATGAGCTGCCCCCTTAGTCCAGATGGGAGGGAGTGAAGGAGGGAGTGGGCTGCTGGGCAGAGGGGTAGGTCATGTGAGAAATACCCTCAGGTGTGCATGGAGAGCAGGAATAGAATGTCCGGCCCTGTGTCCCTTTGGCTTTCTTGTAATTAACGCTGTGCTACGGTGACATTGCATGTACCCACAGAGAGGCCTCTGAGTGCTCCCTCTGGCACGTGTCATTGGTTTGCCAGCTCAAAGCTACGTTATCAGATTAGTTATTAAAGGGAATTGAGAATTTCAAAAATCCTCTCTCTTTTAAGGAAATATCTTGTCCCTATTTTAGTTACTATAATCTTTTTAGGAAAATAAAAACTTACAACATGGTCTCAATCCAGAAGAGTTCTTAGGAATAAGAGACATTTTTAGTTATCCATTATATGATAATTTATTAAATTTTTGTGAAATGAAATTTTGCTCTTAGCAGTATTTAAATTGCAAGACATTGAGTATAATATTTTTTGGAAGGTTTGATCAAATCATGACTTTTTATCTATCCTTATATTTCATCATTTTTAAATGGTGAATTTTATTTTTAGCAATGATAGCACAGATGGGGAACCAGAAGAAAAAAGACGGAAGATAGCCAATGTTATTATTAACCAACCTTCAACTGAGTCCAAGGTCTTGATTGATAATGTACCGGACAGTTCTTTCTTATTTGAAGAGGTATGATTTTCCATGCCTTAAGCAACTATTTTCTAAGTTGTTTCTTACCTCAAATATTGTAACGTTTCTAGTAATATGCCAAAATCTAGAGAAGTGGTAGTTATCAAATCCTTTAAATTTGCGTTTTAAAAATCCCCGGTAATCATTTTTTCTAAAACACATATTATTATTGTCCTATTCCATGCTTTCTTCTCTAGCAGACGGTCCCCTCTGTTATCCCTAGTCTCTCAGATAACTTGTCTTTCCCTGTGTTCTGGTTCCTGTTGACTACAAAAATGCCTATGTTTCCTTCATGCTCAGAAAAACCTTAATTGATGTTTCCATAACTGTTAATTGTAGTCTCATTTTTTTTTGCCCTTTGTGGCTAAACTCCTTGAGAAAGGTCATATAAAATAAGTACCTCCATGTTTTTCTCTTCTTAACTCTTAAAATCTGGTTTCCAACCATATCATTCCTCTAAAACTTTCACCAAACTTACCTGTGGTCTCTTAATGCCAAATGGACTTTTCTCAGTCTTTATTCTTATTGTCCTCTCTGCAGCCTTTAACACTATTGAGCACCCTTTTTAGTATGCTACTCTCCTGGTTGTTTTCTTCCTATTAGATTGTTTCTTCTCAGTCTTCTTTTCTGGGTCCTCATTCAAGCCATGCCTATTAACTATGAGTGTCCTCAAGATTCTGTCGGGGGCTCTTTTCTCCCTCTCTACTATTTCACTTGTTGATCTCACTTGCTCTCATTGATCTAATAATTTCCATGACGATGATCCTCAAATCTGCCTACCAAACTTTAATGTCTCTGTTGACCCCCAATGTCACACCTCCAGTTGCCTTGCAGACATCTCCAACTGGATATTTAATAGTTATCTCAAACTCAACATGTTCAAAACTGAATTCATCATCTTTCCTCCTAAAGTTTCCTCCTTTCTTCCTTCCTCGTTACTAATTGTCAAGGGTATCACCATTTTCCCACTCCCCAGGCTCACAAATTATATGAGAATTAGTATGTCATCCTTACCTCCTCATTTTCTCTCTCCCTGCACCTCTATCCACTCTGTTACCAAGGCCTGTGGATTTCATTGTTGCAACATCTCTCTAATCTCTCTCCCACCCTTCTCTGACACTAACATCTCTTTAGTATAGGTCCTCATCACTTAAGATCTGGACTATTGAAGTAACCTGCTGGTGGGTCTGCCTGCCTCAAATTTCTCTTTATTCCAATCCTTCTGGCTTTCAGCCACCAAAATGTTTTTCCTAAAGCACAGGTCTGACTATGTCACCCTTCATTCTCCCCACCATCACCAATAAATTCCAATGACCTCTGTTACCTCTAGAATCAATTACAGAATACCCTGTTTGGCATTCAAAGCCTTTCATAAAATAGGACTGTCCTTAACTTTCCAATTTTCTTGCAGCCTCCCTCCCCCTATCTCCCAAACTCTTGAATCCATTGACATTAACTTCCTTGCCTTTTCTTGAATGAGCCAATCCATCTCTTGATTCTGGGCATTTTCAGTGGCTGTCTCATGTCTGGAATGCTCTATACCTCTTGGCTTCCTTCAAGTCACAGCTAAAATCTTAACCTTTTACAGGAAGCCTTTCTCAATCCCCTTTAATGCTAATACTTTCCCTTTATTGATTATTTCTAATTTATTGTATAGTTTATACATAGTTATTTGTATATTATCTTCCCAATCAGACTGTTAGTTCTTTGAGGACAGGGACTGTCTTTTGTCTCATTTTCATATCTCCATTCCTTAGGATGGCCCTGGCATATAATATGCATTTAATAAACGTTTATTGTACATATGAAAAAAAATTTTAAATAATTTTATTCAAGGATACTTTATTTCCTCAGTTACCTGTAATAATAATTTTCTATATATATTCCCCAAAATTATAAGATCCAAATTGTTTTCCTCCTCTTCCTCCCCACTCTCGGATATGGTAAGCAATTTGAACTGTATTATCATGCAAAGCATGCTTCCATTTTGGTCATTTTAAGAGAATACTCATAAAACGAAGCCCCCCGAATAAAATCATAAATAAACAAATGTGAAAGATAGTATACTTTGTTCTGTAATTTGACTCCAACTGTTCTTTCTGTGGAGGTGGATAGCATTCTTTGTCATAAGCTCTTCAGAATTATCCCAGATCATTGTATTGCTGAAAGTAGCTAAGTCTTTCACAGTTGATCATAATATGATATTACTGTTACTATGTACAATGTTCTCCTGGTTCTGCTTATTTTGTTCTGCATCAATTCATGTAGATCTTTCTAACTTTTTCTGAAATCATCTGCTTATCATTTCTTCTAGTGCTGTAGTATTCTGTCACTACCATATACCATAAACCACAGTTTGTTCAGCTATTCTCTAATTGATGGACATCCTCTCAATTTCCAATTCTTTGCTACCACAAAAAGAGCTGCTATAAATATTTTTGTACAAGTAGGTCCTTTCCCCATACGAAAAAATTTTAAAGGTACATTTGTATTATTGGCATAAAAGACTTGTTCTGGAATATTTATTTTGTTATTTATTTATTTTTTGTTTTTCTCTACCCTTATTTAGACAAATGAATGGCCTTTGGAAAGCTTTTGTGAAGAATTGTGTAATGATCTTTTTAATCCGTCCTGGGAGGTAAGATTTCTTCTTAGCACTATCACAATATTCTGCTAATGATGCAGTGATATAAACCAAAGCATCAGCTACTTGTTTTCTCCTTGTGGGAAAAAATTCCCCATCCTCAGTAGTCGATTGTTTACAGTACTATCCTTGAGTTCCTTTTCAACTTTTTGTTGTTCTTTGTTCTCCTGGTTTAATCCATTGCCATAAGCTTCACTTCCCTCATGTGCTCTTTCTTTTTTTTGAGCAGATTTTTTAAAAAATGGGTTTATTGTGAACTTTCAGCTAAAAAAAAAAAGACTTTTAACATGCAAAGATCAAAGGGAAAGAGGATTCTATAAAAATATGAACTTGCATTACATGTAGTTTTAAGTAACAGGGTAACAACAAAATTAACCTCTTTTGTGTTTCACGTACACTTTTGTGAACTAAAAAAAATGTTTTATTGATGCTTTTTTCATTTTTGTTACTACTACTAACCACTCTTCTCTTCCTTACCACCCAAGTAGAATGTCCTCCCTTAAAATAAGTTGCAGAGAAAAAAACAAAAAACACAACAATGACCATTTCTGATCATATGTATCTCATTCTGTACTTCTAATCCATCCCATCTCTGTGATGAGTTAGGTAGCATGTTTCATAATTAATCTTTTAAAATCATGATTGTTATTTCTTTGGTCAGTGCTATGGTCTTTTAGAGTGTTTAATTTTGGGTTTTTTTGGTGGGGGGGTGATAAATTTTTATTGAAAAAAAAATATTTTTTTTTGCATCATCTACATTTCCCACCAAAACTTCTCTCCCACATACCTTTTAGAGAGCTATGGAAACTAAAAAAGGAGAAAAAAGAATTCAGCAAAAATAATACAATGAAAAAAATCTGAAATTAAAAGTAGTCTCCCACATTCATAGTTCCAGACCTCTGCAAAGAAGGTGGAGATTTGGAGCCAAGTTTGGTCACTAGAACTTTGATGTATTCAGTTCCAATTGTTCTTTCCACTTAAGTTATCATCATTGTGTATGTTGTTTTCTTTGTTCTGCTAACTCCAATTTGCATCAGTTTGTGTAAGTCTACCTATACTTCTCTGTATTTGTCATATTCATTTTTGTTTCTACCAGTATATGAATGTTTTCTTATGGTCATTTCCCACAGCTTATTTTATTTACCATTCCCCAATTAATATCTATCCATTTCTGTTCCTTCAACAACAATCTTCTGAGTTCTGGTCATTTCTCTCCTAAACTATAACATCTTCATTTCTTTTCCATTAGAGAGTCATTTTTGGCTTCTGTTCTAGAAACACACTGATCTAGGCTGCAGCTATCTCACTGCTTTGTTAAGGATTTCTATTTAAAGATGTTCCGATCTTAAATTTATAAGGTATGCTAATAAGTGGGTGATAGGTCAATATCCTATTTATCATTCCTATGATAACTTCATGATTTAAAGCAGCTATCCAGGGCCCAAGTATGGTTAGTATCCTTTTTCCATAAAGCCTTTAATATGGCAGTTTATCCTGAAGCTTCAGTGAAGCAGTGACAATAAGACTTTGAGGATAGTTTGCTCTGGCACCTTTTAACTGACTAAATTTTGGGATCTTCTTTGGTTGCCTGCAATTTAAAAATTATTGGGCATTATAGAAATATTGTTACCTTTTTCTTCAACAGCTCTCTTCCTTGCCCTTCTTCCGCTAGCAATGAGCTACTTCTTTTTCTTCTTCTTCTTCTTTTTTTTAAAGGAGGAATGGACAAGTGGAATTTATCTCAGAAGTATTACAGATTTGAGAGATGGAAAGACCTTTAGGGTTTATCAAGTCCAAGTCCCTTATTTTATAGGTGAGGAAACTGAGGCCCAGAAGAATGGCATAATTTTTCCAAGGTCACATTAACAGCAAGGTTTTAAGCTGTAATCCAGATGCATGTAACTTGGAGTTCAGCATTGTTTCCTCTGTAACATGTTGTCAAGACATGTTATCTAGAATTTTATCCCAAAAAGGCACATTATTTTTAAAATGTCATGGCAAACTTTAAGTTTCTTGGATAGAAAAATAATTTTTATTATTGAAAAAAAGTTAAACAAAACAACTTAAATATTAAAACTAACAGCATCTAACATTAATACTTTTAGGTTCGACATGGTGCAGGTACTGGACTTAGGGAAATTCTCAAAGCTCATGGGAAAAATGGTGGTAAAATAGGAGATAGCACTTTAGAGGAGGTAAGTATATTAGAATGATAATATTTAACAAATCTTCATTAATCAACCTGTCCTACTAAGGAAGATAAATGCCTAAAATGAGAACCAAAGGGAAAGGAATGAGAGAGAAGAGTGAAATATGCAGGAAGGAAGGGACAGCATGAAAAGCAAAAATAAGAAGGGTAAAGTGTGATGACAGACAAAGGGAAAGAAGACCAATAAATGAGACATTAAATGCTCATGAGACATGCTGTGAATATTAGTAGGCTGAGGAGTGACTTGAAAAGATGGTGACTAGGAGAACGATGATTGGTGGGGAGAGAGTTTGTAAATAGAACAGAATATGGATTGGTGACATATAATTAATCCTCAAACTGACCTTATGAAGCTAATTTCTTAGTGTGTGCAAATGATTTAATTGGATTTCATGTCCTATTGGAGCTTTGGTACAGTTTTATTTGACTCAAACTAATCTACAAATAGGCTATGATTTATGATGGCAAAGAGATTTAATTCATGTCATTATTTTTGGCTAATGTTTATATAGTTAAAATGACCTCTTTTGTCTGGATTTTTCTCTTTTATTTGTGTGACATTTGGTTGTTAATTTTAGTTAATTTTTCCCCCATAAAAAGAATACTTAAAATGGTATTTGTTGGTGATATTTAATAGTGATTTTTTTTCCAGATGATCCAACAGCATCAAGATTGGCTGGAAGATTTGGCTATTAGACTCCTTTGTGTTTTTGCACTAGATAGATTTGGTGACTTTGTTTCAGATGAAGTAAGTTTCTTACTTAAGGGAGCATTTGTTAAATTAAATTCTAATTTTTTTGCATAATGTATCTGGTGCCAATCTTGAACTTTTTTTCCTTTCTACTTCTAGGTTGTAGCACCAGTTCGTGAAACTTGCGCTCAAACTTTAGGTGTTGTTTTAAAACACATGAATGAAACAGGAGTTCATAAGACTGTGGATGTACTCCTTAAATTGCTTACACAAGAACAGTGGGAAGTGAGACATGGTGGCCTATTAGGAATAAAATATGTTTTAGCAGTTCGTCAGGTAAACACTTCAGAATCTGTATCTTGCGTATTAATGAAGATATTTCTCTATTTCAAATATTTTAGTATACCTTTGAATTAATAGGTTATAGGCAAACTGATCAGTCAGTCCAGAATTGGGTAAATATAATAATCAGAATTTGGAGGACTCGTATTTGACACCCTGAGCAGAGGTTGCAAATACACACTTAAGATAAGGATTTCAGCCAGATATCAAAAGGAACTATTTTTTTCTAAAGTATACATTTTAATTATGTTTTAAAATCACCTTTATTTCCCAATGTTTTCTCTTCTACTCCTTGTCACTGCTAGTCTTTATAATAAAAAAGAGAAAAAACCCAGCTCAGCAAAACTAATCAATGTCACAAATCTGACATAAGCAGTATGTTCCACAAAGTCTCCAGCCTTTGCAAGCAGTTTTTATATATCCTTTTATAATATAATAATTTCCAGATATGTTATACAATCCTCACAAATCTGTGATATCATTGGGGCATATAGTATTATTTGCATTTTATAGATGGTGAAACTGAGGTTTAAAAAGTTGAAGTACCCATAGTCACAAAACAATTTAGTATCAGAGTTTAGAATTAGAAATATGGTCTTTTGACTCCTTTTTGTTTATTCAAACTTGTTTAAAGATGATGATTATATTGATGATGTTGGCATTAACTTCAAATCATGTGAATTGATAAATTTATGAACTATTCACTTATAGACATTTCTCAACTTACAAATGAATGGGTTATGCTATGAAATCAGAACACATTTTTGCATTGGAAAATAGCCATCATAGGTTCCCAGACCAACTTCAAAGAGTTCATTTAAGTCATAATGTAGTTGAAATGCAACACTAATAGTCAAAATGGGTACTCCTCATGCTCTGTAACGTGGGTCAGTTCCCATCTTGGAAGGGAGAAGACAGTGAAGAGTGAGAACTAAAAATTAGACAATGGAATTAGAATTGGCATTAAGGCCTAGATGAACAAGGAGGAACGGGGGAAAGAACAAGGTTGATTTGTGATTTAGTACATGACCCTGCTATATTAGTGAGGAACATTGTTACCATTGATTTGCGTATCATTACTCCTTCCTTCCTTTTTCCCTACTCCCCTCACTGCTTGAAATAGAATTATGTTAAAGCATTAAAGAAATATGGCCCTTTGATGCTACCAAATGTTGCGACTCAAATATAGCTTGATAAATTTAGTCTCATGTTACTCTGATTGTAGGTAGTTATGACTAAGGAGAATTTTAAACAAACAAATACTGCTCCGTGTGTGGGTGTGTGTGGATGTGTGTGTGTGTGTGGGTGGGTGTGTGTGTATTTGTGAATGATTTACTCAAATATAATTCTGGGAAGTAAGGTAAATGATGAAAGCATAAGCTTATATCTTGTGGAACCTAATGTTAAGAGTCATTAAAACAAATTTTGGTTTTGGTTAAATCATATTTTATGCCACTACTTTCCATCTAATCAGTATATGAATTAAATGGCCCAGAAACTTATTTATGGATATTTCAGTGAATAAAGACTGATTGTTTTTGAGCCCCTATTGGGTTCTCAATATTAATTAGTATTTTAAGTTACATTATAATACTATGTAATTCTCAGTTTTTACATTCATCTTTCAATTTGAATCAGCTAATTATATTCTTGTTTTAGAAACTTAACAATTTTTCTTCTTGGCTACCTTTATGTATTCTCGTCTTATGTATTTATTTTAATGTAAATAGCACAACTCCAAAGAATGGAGAAAGTGATGCAAAAGAAATCAAGTATAATAAAGTATAGTAGGAGCCTAATTATTCTCAGACATAATGTAAATACTCTCTCCTTGGAACTCCTACTACACTTTCATGTTTCTCATGTTTGTTCAATCTGTATTATACTTAACCACATAGCCCTCCAGTCATGGACTACACCTACACCCTGAAATGAGATCTCTTTCCAGGGGAAAAAAAAATAGACATTGAAAGATAATTACACAAGATTTGGCTCTTATACATATGTGCATGTATATATTCATATGTGTGTATATATCCATATAGACACATAAATTTATATTTCTTTCAGTATAGTTGCTTTATTAATTTTTATCACAATTGTTCAACTTTTTCACATGCATTGCCAATCTTTGCCTGCAACTTAATAAAGTTTTTCATTTTTAAAAAATACTGTTTCAAAAAGCATTCAAAGATCTTACATAATCCCCTTCCTGGATACAATTTCCTTGAGGGCTGGATCCTTGTATTATTAATCTTGATGTATCTCTTAGTGTTTTACATAGCAGATATTCAATAAATGTTACTGAATAAATTACTTCAAGAATAAAATGCTCCCTTTTGTTACAAATTTTGCAGGATGTAATTAAAACTTTATTGCCTAAAGTTTTAACTAAAATAATTGAAGGGCTCCAAGACCTAGATGATGATGTCAGGGCTGTTGCCGCAGCATCATTAGTACCCGTGGTGGATAGTCTTGTCCATCTTCAATCGCAAAAGGTAAATTATAGTATTTCTGCATTTTCTCTCTGAAGAGTTTAATTTAGAGCAATGATAGCAAACCTTTTAGAGATAGTGCCAAGTCCCATCCCCATCTCACCCCTCCAAATCAAGTGCTGTGCCACTCTTCCCCCTCCCCCCCATTCCCATTGAATGTCAGGTGCACCCTATGTCTCCCCCCCGCTTACCTCACACAGAGGAGGAAGGAAGTACTTTCAGTAGGCTGCTGGGCAGAGGGGCGGGTGAAGTGTGGAATGTCCTCAGTGAGTGTAGAGAGGGGGAAGGGAGCAACTCTGTCAGAATCCCTCTGCCTTTCTAGTAATGAATTTGAGGGTTGGGGGGATACATATTTGACACCCATGCCATAGGTTCACCATCACTGATTTAGATTATCAATTATTAATCAATGCTGATTTCTACCCTTTTTTCAAACTCTATTCAGCTCATCTAAGTTCTATATTTTTAGTTAAGGTATTCCATACTCAGTGTCTCTAAGTCAAATTTTATTCAATTAAACAAGGAGAAAACCTGTATATTTATTCATACCATTTAGGAATATTATATATGAAATTCCTAAGAAACTTTTTCTGAGAAAGATTTAAATATCATATGCATTAGCTTTTAATTATGAGGACAAGGATATTTGGTATCTACCATGATTTTAGGGTTAGATGATAGAAACAGGGCAAGACCTAGATAATAGTGCAGACATGGAAATTATTCAGAAATTGCCCCAGGGAGGGCAGTAGCACTAATGAGTTTGAACTGTTCTTGGTGTATTACTGGTTTTAATGACCTTTGGGAAAAGAGGTTAGTTAAAGATCTACCTTCTAGGGATTTTGTTGCATGAATACATTTACCTTGCCATCCAAAAGTACCTTTGCCTTTATTCCAATGTTCACCATTGACAACCTTTCAGAGAGAATTTTTATAGGGCATTTTAACAAAGGTAGCTATATGGATAAAAGTACAAAGTGTCACTTATTCTTTCTTGTCCTGTTTTCCTCATCAGTAAAATAGGCACAACAGTACCACTTAGCAAGAATATGAGAATTAAATGTAATAAAATATAAAGCATTTTGTAAACCTGAAAATTCTGTATCGGTTACTGTCATCATCATTATTATCACCATGATCAGATTAGAACATATCTTGAGAAGAGCTGCACATTAGCAAGGGTTAATTTAGCTGATTACTTTATTACCACCTAGTAAAAAATAAAGGAAGGCCACAAAGAATGAGGCATGAAAATGAATGAATGCATTTGATAGGAGGAAAATAAAAAAACTTGCCATCCAAGCTGTAGGATACTATGCAGAATTAGGGGTGCCTCCTATGAGGAATGAGAACAAAAAGAGATTTCTAAAGTAGGAATGAAGAATTGATAAATAAAAATACCTCCTATTTTGCAATTTTGTCTACTCAGTGCCATTAATGGATTGTGGCGAGGGATTTACAGAACCTATAGCAATTTTACATTATATAATAAGTGCATAGAATTATCACGAAGTCCTTTGTGATATCCAAGGAGGATGGAGAAGGCCTCTTAAAGCAAATGGCATTTGAATATATACTTGCTGGTTGGTTGATTGATTGAATTAGTTGTAAAAAGACAAGATTTTCCTAAATGAAGAAAAAGAGGGAAGTTTTGAGGCATAGTAAACAGCAGAGCTATTGATTTTGTCTGGAGTAGGGAATGATGTAGGGAAACAAAGGTAGAAGAGAGTGGTGCCTGAGTCATTGTGAGGCCCGTGTCAAAGGCTGGGTTCCTCCCAGAAATCCTAAGTTTAGCAGACACTGAGCTGCAGATTTGGATCCTGGATTGGAAGGCAGAAGGGACCAATTCATCCGACTCCTTCATTTTGCAGTCTAGATGACATGCCCAAAGTTCACACAGGTCCACTGATTGATTCTAAATTCTAGCATTATACTGAAGAATTGCTAGTTATCTGTTTGCTGGGCTTCTTTCCTAGAGGTGTAAGTTAGCAGGGGCAAAAAGTGTTGGACTGCTATACTTAATATGTATAAAATATGCAAAACATGACTGGCAAGCATTTCTTTTTAATTCATTTTATAGGTACCTTTTATTATAAATACATTATGGGATGCTCTTCTAGAACTAGATGATCTCACCGCTTCAACAAATAGTATCATGACCCTTCTTTCATCCCTTCTGACTTATTCTCAGGTTCAACAATGCAGGTAATTGTTCTTGATAGATGCATTCTAAGATTTTAACTGCATTTTCAATGAGCTTTTCAGTTATTTTAACCTTCTAAGAATTAAGGAAATATTTTGTAGCCAGAATAGAATCTTGTTTTCTTAAGAGGCAGTGCCAACAAATACAATGCAGCCATTAGAGTGATTGGGGTGGGAGTGTCAAGGAGAAGAGTACTCACCCTTTTAGGGATGTTTTAGTTGTATAATTCCCTATTTGTCTATACTGTTATATTCTTCTTCAGTGCAGTTATTTTGGTTTATTCATTAATGTAACTGATGTATAATCAATGTATAATTATATATTAATGCAGTTTTAGAAATAATTTATCATTGAATAGCAATGATTTGGCAATTTGTATCATCAATTAGCTTTTCCTTGGTATCACCAGTTTCAATTGCCTTTTCATCTTTTATTTCAGTGACCAGTTCTTGTTAGAATAGTAGAAATATTTATTTTACTTTCATGTTCCAAGTCCTCCAAATTGTACTAAAGCCAGAAGCATGCCAGAATTGTAAAGCTTCACTGGTATGCTGCATTTGAACATGAAAATAAGGCCCCATTGGGCAGCTGTTTACTATCTTTTAACCTAGTTTCCTACATATCAGCTGAAAGCTTAATCTACTCTGTTAATAGGACCAAGTAATGGGGGGAGGGAGGGAAGAGAAGAAAAAATGAGAGATTTTTTTGACTATAGTATTTTGCTTAGAGGTCATAAAATGCCCTTTTGTTGGCTACCAACCAATCCATAATTATTTTTGAGGTACTCCAAATAATACTAAACTATTTTAATAGAAAATTAGAAATCTATAAAAAATAGTCAAATGGTATAGGAATTTCGGTCAATTAGCAATGTCCTACAAATAAGTCCATAATATTGGCATCAAATGAGAAGGACAGTATAACTGTTGCTATCACAAAGTAAGTGCTATAGAAGCACTCAAGAAAAGGGAAGTTACAGTGTATGTGCAGGTTCTTAATCATCAGGTATTAAAGTCAGACACTACACATATTTTGTTCTGGCCTTACTACTAATTAATTGTGTGTCCTCAGAGAAGCTCCTCAAGCTTTGTGGATCTCAGTTTCTTCATATAAAAAGAGAAAGTTGTACTAGATGACCCATAAGTACCCTTCCATCAATGGCATTCTATATATCCCTTAAGAACCTAAAGTAAGGGATTTTATCCTTATTATCAGACAACTACATTACAAAAAAGACAGGTTAGGTAATGTGAGGAAATGGATCTAATGAATGAAAATTTTGTTAAGTTAAAAAACTTGCTAGCTTTTCATTTTTTCAAGTTAATATTTTATTAACATATATTCTCTTTCTATAAAGTGAAATGTTTTAGTTGGTAGATAACTATGAACCTACATAAGGAGAAATACCGCATGCTTTAAAAATTGTATCCAGCATGACCAGTTGCACCGTTAACAAAAACTGCTGTTTTTGTGTTCTTAGTATGTTTTGTGTCTGCATGTTTATTTGTATGTGTTTGAATTAAATTTTGTATATAAATTATACTGACGTGTAAAAAGCATAGGAAACACTGATTTTGCAAAAAAAGATGGGCCAGCCAGTAAAAAATAGCAATCAAAGTTGAACCCACTAAATCAGAGAACCAAAAAGGATGAAGTTGGTATTAGTTTGCCCCCATTTACTTAAAACTCTGTAAAAAGGGTATACACTTCATATAGTAAATTCATGGACCCAGTGATTTACTGAAATTGATTATTAAATTTTCAACAAGATCATTTATGCCTCAGAAATTGGCATATGCTCTTGATTTTTTTATTGTCTAGACTTAAGAAAGAAAATGTTAATAATGTAGATTAAAATTAAAACTATGCCATGTATATTAGTTTTTCCTTCTACTTTTTCCCTTGGGTAGACATTCGTTAAAGAATTACCTTGTGTGGATTTCCTAAATCCAGTCAACTTTAAATCACTCTGAGGTGTAAAAGACTTTTCTTTCTGTATACTTGTCACAGACTGATTTAGGAGAACCCATGATTCCAGGTAGCCTTGGCTTTATTTCCCTATTTAACCAGTGATTGACAAGGAGGAGACATTATTTAAGATTCCCTAATTCAAGAACTCTTACCCTGGTGATATAGTGAAGAAGTACAGCATTTCACATATACCCTCTGCCTTTCTGATGATAGAGTAATGCCTCATCCAGAGAGAATATACAACACCCAAATATGTTGGAGTTGCCCACAGGAATAGCAGGTGGGGAATGGATAATTGCCAACTGATGCTGTTGATTAATCCCATTATTGTTAAATGCCTAGTTTTTCAGAATGGGAAAAGAATATAATGAGAAAGGAACTTTAAAAAATCATCTTACTAGCATCAGTGCCACAGAAGAGCTGAATGCTATTTGAACCCATCTCTATGACCTCATTTTTTAAAAATGCTTATTATGATACTGCAGCGGAATAGTATTGAGTGAGTTGTGAATATGAAAACTTGATCTTTTAAAAAATGATTCAGGTTTATGAGAAAAAAATGTTATTATGAAGTCCATATATAAATGAAACTTAAATGGATTCTTATTTATCAAAAATGAGTAAGATTAATTTACATCTTCTTTATCAGTATCCAACAGTCACTTACAGTTTTAGTACCACGTGTATGGCCATTTTTGCATCACACTATATCATCAGTTCGAAGAGCAGCATTGGAAACGCTATTTACATTATTGTCAACACAGGACCAGGTAAGAACTAATCATTGTATAAAACAGCTTTGATAGTTTAAAAGAATCCTGACTCGACTTACCTGGCTATCAGCTGCTCACTTTTGCTACATGCTCCTATAGTAAGTAGAATGCAAATGTCTGACGGCAGTAGGATGGATTTTATAGACAGGTTTTGTTAAATAACTCTTGGCTATCATACCCATTGTTTGGTTTGTCCTCTTTAAGGAGCTAACTCTAGTTGGAGGGATTGGAAGGGTGTCAGAGTGGGAAATAGAACTTATCCTGTCTGAGACCACAACATAAGTTCTGAATGATATAGAAGAGGTGATGAGGTTTCCAGAAGCTGATCTGTTATTAAAGCTTATGAATTCATAAAAAAGAAGGGAAGTATTTTCAAGACCAGCATTCATTAGGAATATAATTTTTTGGGTTTTTTCTCCTAAGGGCTAAAATTTGGAAGAACTTCAACTAGTTTAGAGGCTATATATTTGTACAGTTAAGAGGCTATATGTGTGTGCTATTACTTGGATTCATCTTCTTTAAAAAATTAGTAAACATTGTAACCAAAAGACTTGGCATATAGAAGAAACTCCATTTTGTTTCCTGACCATACATTGCATTGCTAATTAAGGAATGTTTAACTACAATTTGAACAACACTTTTTATTGTATTCATTTCCATGAATAGGCATCTGACTGATGCAAATTCTATTTCTCATCATCCTTGTGCTACTATTTCCATAAGTCTTAGAGGTTTTCTGTCTCTTTCTTCTTCCACCGTCACTTTTCATTGTTCTCAATGCTGCTCTTAAATTGATTTTCTTGGATTATGCCCAATTGCCATAAGCTTTGTGACAACTGTGTGCTTCAGTACACAGGAACCCTTTTCATTCTTAGGTTTCTAATAATAGTTCAGGTAGGGCCTAGCACATAGTAAGCATTTGATAGTTGGGTTTTCAGTAGTTTGATAAGTAAGGTGTGATTATATGTAGTCGAGTATAAATTCATTGGCTTTATAAGCATCTAGTTCTTTAATATACATTGATAAAAATCCTTTGACTTTGGGACTGTGGCCTTGTCTTCTCAAATCACGTTAAAAATTAGAACTTTATTTTTTGTTGTAGTTGATTCCCTAGCATTCAGAAACTCATATCGCTATGCTATGCTTTCAAATTTCCAACTTCTTAATTTTCCCAGGTAAAAGAAATACCATGATTTATATTTGGACAAACTTAGTTTGTTGTTTAGTGAATTAGATCTATTTGGGATGTATCTTCATCATTTCTCTTTATACTTCTGGTTATCTCAGTCTTTTTACTTTTGGCTTTTTAAATGAGGGATCTTTATTTTACAAGAGATATAGGTCCTATGGGGGGAGGTGTTTGCACATATGTGCATGCATAAAGCACTCACTGTTTTTTATAATGTACCAAAAGAGGAACAAAAAATTAATAAGGTATAATTTCTTTATTTTAATAGGATGTTACTTTTATGAATCTGTTGGTAGTTGGCTTCCTGGTGATTATAGAATTTAAATGCTTGTTAAATCTAAAATGGCCTCTAATCAAAGTAGAATTTCTACTTTGTAAAAGTAAAATTAGCTACCACTTATGACTCTTTGCGAAGCATTTCAAATATTTTCTCATATAAAATAAAATACCTGTTATATTATTGGTTCTTCTCTTATCTGTCTGACTGTTCTTCTCATTTTACTTTGCTGTATCTTCATATACGTCATGCCCACTAATCATGGTTGTCCCTGAAGAATTTGTCCTAGGCCCTTTTCTTCCTCTCTGCTCTCCTGGTTGATGATCTCATCAATTTCCATGGGTTTAATTATCATCTCTTTGCAGATAATTCGAGCCCATGTCTTTCTACTGAGCCATAGTCACACATCTCCACCAGTTTTGGGGCATCTCAAACTGAATGTCCTTTTGGAAAATGAAACTCAGCATGCCACAAACAGATCTCATTATATACCCTACCCTACCCCCCTGTCTTCCAAACTTGCCTTTCACTATAGAGGCTACCACCATCCACCCAGTTGCCCAGATTCTCAACCTCAGTGTCATCTTCAACTTTTCACTTTTCCACTTTCCTATCCAGTCAGTTGCCACATCATTTTCTCCACTGGCACAGCTACCATCCTAGTTCATTTCTTCATTAGCATCCCTACCTCAAGTCTCCCAATTCCAATCACTCTTCCACATAACAATCAAAGTGATTTTCTAAAAGCATCATATCATGTTCATGATGTCTTTTTCACCACCACCACCTACCTTGCATCAGTAATCTCCTATGGTTTCTCTGTTGACTCTGTAGTCCAATATAAATTCCTCTATTTGGTATTTAAATTTCTTTATCATGTGCCCCCTTCCCATCTTTCTAGTCTTGTTCCATATTCTTCATACACAAAAGACCATCCCTTTTGGCTCTATGTCTTTGCCCTGACTTGCCCCCATTCTTCAGTTTTCCTTAAGACTCAGTTCAAGACCTTCTACTGGTAGTCTTTTCCTTTAAGATTACCTTTCATCTAGACTATATATATATTGGGTATATATGCCCATTGGAGAAAAATGGCAAACCATTACAGTATCCTTGCCAAGAAAACCCCATGGAGACCTCTGGTTCATGATGTCATGAAGAGTTGGGCACAACTGAAGAATAAGAAAATATACCTGTGTGTGTGTGTGTGTGTGTGTGTGTGTGTGTGTGTGTGTGTGTGTGTGTATTTACTGTCTCCCCATTAGAATGAGGGCAGGGACCAGTTTTTTTTTCTTTGTAGTCTTGGTGTTCTTATAGTGCCTTATAATTAGTAAGCACTCGGCATTGTCTGTTGATAGACTCAAGACCTAGCCTTATATTCTAAATCCTTTATGAAGCCTTCCCTGGTTTTCCACCACTGTCTTTCCACCCCTCCTAGGTATAATCTCTCAAACCTGCAATTAATCTTTTCTTTGCCCTTATTTTCAAATCTGAATTATAGTCTTGAATGTGTCATTTAGAATGTGAGATCCTTGAAATCATACTATTATTTTTCATCTTTGTCTTCTCAGCATCTAACATATAATAAATAATAAACATTTGATAAATGAATGAATGAATGATCAGTGTTGATAATAACCAAGTATTCTGAAAAGACCCTGAAACTTGGATCCAAAAAGAAGTTGCTTTGAACATTGGTTTGCCATTGCTATCATCCTCAGATTTAACTGGCCAGATTTTCCATGTCATTTGTTACATAGTCACTTAGCTTTTTTCATGATAGGAACATTGAAATTTCCTTTAAAAGCATGTTCAGTTTTCATCAGCATGCAAACATACCTGGTGTCCCGTGGGAATGCATGGCATGCTTAATATATGGTGTAAAAGAATTAACATGCATGTTTAACTACACTGATTACGTGTAGTGAGTTTAATTAAGATTTTTCTTTTGGCCACAAAAGGAAATACTTTCCTGAATACCATGTCAAAAAAATCATACTGAATATGCATCATATTTGTCTATTTAAACCCCTTCAGTTCTCTCCGTAGTATATATGGAATGAGTGGAGGGGATAGAAAGTGAAGTTTTAGGTATTTGTTAATAAATATAGAATCAGAGCAATAAATTGTGTAGTCATGAAAAGTGGGTGCTTCCTATATTCAAGAATGAGATGGAATAGATGCCCTATTTGATCACTTACCCATGAGTATTTTGAAATGTTAGTCTAAAGTATCCATTGATCTTACAGAAGGGAGTAAAGCCTTTGGCCTCGCAGTATTTAAACTGTCCATAGACTAGATGAAGGGAACATGGTGAGAAGCTGTTGGCTTTTGCTTCTTTTATTAGCCCAGTGCATTTCAGGCAGGGTATGGAGTCTTGGCTAGAAATCTTTACATTTAGAATGCTGGCATATTATTTAGTAGTTAATTACAAGCCAGAGGCCTTTAAGGAGACAGAGATTAGGAAAGGTTGGTTTTTGAAGGAAGAAAGGTGAGGGGGTAGTGCATTAAAAGTATGGGGACAGCCAGGATAAAGGTTCTGAGACAAAATGAAGTGTTGTTTGTAAAGAACAGAGAGAAGGCCATTTTGACTGAATCATAGAGCAAGGGAAGGGATGTAATGTATGGGGTTGGTGGAAAGATAGGTTGGGGTCACGTTGTAAAGGATTTTAAAAGCCAGAAAGCTGAGTTTATGTTGAATCCTGAACCAAATATAATCACTAGAGAATCCCTGGAATTTATTAAGTAGGGAGAGTGACATGGTCAGATCCATACTTAAACAGAATTACTTTTGCAGCTATGGATCATATATTGGAGTGTAGTCCAGGGGAGAGGTGATAAGGATATGAATTAAGGTGGTAGAATTATGTGAAGAGAGAGGGGTCATATATGTGACGTGTTCTACAGGAAGATATCGCAAGATTTGTCAACTGATTGGATATGTGGCATGAGAAAAAGTGAAGATTCAAGAATAATACCAACTTTCTAGATCCAGAGACTAGAAGAATTAGAATCTCACAGTTTACCAGAGAAGCATCTCTGCTGTTGAGAACTTGAAAACTATTTAGAATTAGATTATTTTCCAACTAAAATGTGGTATCCAGAATAGAACACAATGCTGTGAATATGACCTGAGCAATAAAGAATACATTATTACTTCCTCCTTTATATACTCTATATTATATGTAGCCTTAAGAAGTACAAATTTATAGCAAATTGATTATAATATGAAAACCTTTCTTTTTAGTAATGAGCTTAATAGTGTCTGTTACGGAAGAGAAATAGGGCTGAACATGAGATTGTAAGCCTATTATTAAATTACAATCAATAAGTATATTTAAGTTATTTGCCTACATGTTTCTTTTGTTAAAATCTTTTCAGTTCTGTTTTGCTCACTAGTGGGGAAAAAAGAAAACTTTTCCTCCATCTTATATGTTGGATTGATGTACAATTCTAAGTCATTGTTCTCAGTAATCTTTTCTCCAATAATTGTCAGTTATGTGGGTTTTCCTTGGCCATTATGGATTCATTCATCCTTTATTACTGCCTGACCAGAATTAATATAACTCGTGCCTTGTTGTGAAATGATATATATCTTCATGTCAAATTCATTTTGTACTTAATGAAGCCTGTTAAAATAAAGCTGTTTAACCTTGCATAGTAAGCTAATTCTTTCAAGTGACAGGTACAGTTCCAAACCTTTCATACTCATCTGTGTGCACATGTTGCACGTATGCACTCACATACACACACATACACTTTACCACTAACATTTCATCTTTCAAGAAGTTTGCCACACTAGAAAAATTTAAAATACAAATATTTATGCCAAAACTTTAATTTTTCATTTTCAGAGCTCTTCATCCTGGTTAACACCTATTCTTCAGGATATGCTGCGACACATTTTTCAGTTTTGTATTTTAGAAAGCAGCCAAGAAATTCTGGACCTTATTCACAAGGTATTTAATAAATCTGTTTCTTTTCTCAGTATTTTTCAAACAAAAGTTTTTATAATTGTTATACTGATATAGATGTTTTATAAAACATAGAAACCACTAGAATGTATTCAGGCACCTCACAGCCAGAACAATTAATGAGCTTCATAGATCTGCAAGCCAAGATGGTCAAAAAAGCTTCAATATCTCCATCACCATGAAGATTATCTCCATGTCATTGTCATCATCCTCTTTATATTTGAAGAGACCTTTCTCCAGGCACTTTCACACTTAATGACTTACCTGATTTGATAATCCAGGAAGTGAATGTTATGCAATACTAATAATCACTTCACAATTCCACTTGACAATCATAGAAATTAGGTTTCCCAGAGGTTGTAACTTACTGAAGGCCCCAGAGTGGTGGAGCTTGAGCCAGAACCCTGGTCTTCTAATTCTATGTCTGGTGATTCAATCTGTACTTTGCATACTACAATATGAACTAATAAAGGAGCATTTTTTTTTTGAGTATAGCAAATAAAATGAACTGCTGTGGACTGAAAAAGCAAGGTCTTCCAATGTGTTTCTGTTGGTGCTTGAAAGCATTTGCTTAATCCCCTTCTGATCTTCCCCACTACCCCATTCTACATCCATTCATAAATTAATATAATATTGCATATACATGTATTCATATGCTGTATATCTAATACTCTACATCTACAGAATTGATGACTTTTCCTTTTGCATTGTAAAAAACCCATTATTTAGTGGATAATTTATTTTCCATTCTGCTGCAATGAATTGACTCTTAAAGTTTAGTTCTCATTCTTATTAAAAACCTAAAAAAGTTGTTTTGGTGTGGTGAGAATCTAACTTATAGTTTCTGGACAGTGAATGAAAAAAGTAGTGTCCCATTCTGACAAAGTAAACAGAACAATTATTGCTGCCTTCAGAATTGTTGGTGAAATGACACTTTCCCCTTAGCAAGGATAGTACATTATATACACTTGAACTTGGTTTCACCTGCATTTAACAAGAGAATAGAATATACATTTCATTACTGGTTGATTCTGATGAGAGGGAGAGATGGCTAACTTTGGTCCCCTTGATGCTAAATTTTTGTCTTCAAATGGGTACAGCTCTAGAATTTTTTTTAAGAGTTGGAAGAGACTTTAATTCTAGAATTTGTTCTTGCCACATGATGCATTCCTGTATAGCGACAATATGATCTAATTTTCAGTCTCTGTCCTTTTTAAATATTCTTTTTGGAGAGGTTACTAGTTTCATTACCCAATCTTAAGTCTCTGCTTTGGATTTTTTTTTTTTTGATGTTTTAATTGGTGGGTGTCTTGATTCTGCACTTTTGATTTTCACTTTAGAATTTTTTTTTCATCTTATGATTGGCCTTGGCATTGCTTGTGGGATAATCTCTTTACATAGAACTTAGGCCTACATAAATTACCTTATTTTTATTAATTCCCATTTTTTTCTACTTCACATTCATTTCTGGTTTACATTTCTGCCATCCCATATAGCAAAGATTTAAAAAATGAAAGAAAAGAGATGATTTAGCAAAACTAACCAACCCATTGATCATATCTGATAGTATATGAATCTATGAAATATCATAGGCATATTTTTATCATATATATATGATACACACATACACACACACACATACGCGCCCCTTTTTAAATTAAGGGTGGGGAATAGAAAATATGTTCCATGAATGGGTTTTGTTTTCCCAGTTGCACTTTTCCAGAGCTTTCCTAGATTGTAGAATAGGGTAGAATGTTCATACATATGTATGTTTGTAGGGATTTTCAAAGGTGAACTATTCTTTCTCATAGAAATAACATTTGCTCCATTCAAATATTGCCATTATGTGGATGGCCTCAAAATCTGTCCCTCTAACCTGAGCCCCTGTAAGACAGTTTAACTCAGCCAATCCAAAAGCATTTCTGAAAAGCCTCTCTGCCAGGTTCTTTGCTAGGTAATGTATGATGCCACCTCAAAATCAGTTTAAACTGGGTTTATTATTGTTCTCCCAAAACTTCCTCTTCCTTCTAATATATTCTATCAGGCTAATTGTCCTTATGTAGAATTCTGATCATATCACTTCTCTGCTCAAAACTTTGCAGTGGTTTAATAAAGTTGAATTAGTTCTCTACTTTTCCATTTCTAAGCCTTCTCTGATCTCATACTGTTCTTCTCAACATACTTTGGACACTAGCTGAATTTGCTTATATTTTCTCTCTAACCCCTTATTGCCCAATTTAAATTTTCTACCTCCAAGGACTTAGAATGTCCACCATTTCTCTCTCTCTCTCTCTCTCTCACTCTCTCTCTCTGTCTCTCATGCACGCACGCACGCACACAGACAAATGCATATTTTGAATTCTTATTCTTCCTTCAAAGCCCAACTCAGATCATCTATTTTTCCACAAAACCTTTCTGAATCCCACTTCATTAGTGCTGATCTTTCTTAGTCTTTTCTTAATGTTTTATTTGTCCTCTCATGCATTTATCACATATCATTTTCATTAGTTATTTCTTTTGCCATGAATGAAGACTAGAGCTAAATATTATTGAAACCTTGCATTAAAGCTAACAGTATGTTCTGTATATTTTGGAGACTAAACAGTTAGATTTCCTTGCTCATAAATACATTCATTCCATTCTGACAATTAGGGTCTGAACTTCTTTTTAAGCACCTTATGTCACATATTATTTTTCAAAGGAAGAACAAAGTAAATTATTAAGTAGTATTTACAAGCAATATACTGGTCACAATTCCAGAATCTGTTTTATGGATATAACATTCTGGAGTAAGATTAACACTGTTGTTTTTCTTATGCAAGTTTGAATCGAGAAATGTCTTATGGACTTCATAACTTTAGGCTTCAACATAATGCTGAGTGCATGAGATAAGTTAAAGATTTATACTTTAGCCATTTATAATAGAATATTACAGCATCAAAATGTAACAGAAAACAATTGACTAGAGTGTCTTTAATATAAAATTGTAGCACCAAATTTTATTTTATAAGCAAAGTTTTTTCAGAACTAAATGTTTAAAATTTTTGTACTTAAATTACTTAGTTATGTTTTTTTCCCCCGAATATTTACATGAAGCCATTCTGGAAAGACCCATCATAAGATCATAAATTTAGAAGTTTATAAACTCATAATTTTATAGATGAGGAAATAGAGCCAAAAGGTGAAGTGATTTGCTGGGTTTAAATTAGCACTCTCTTATTCTAAGTCCAAGACTCTTATTCACTCTGTTTAAGTTCTTTGTTCTTTTCATCTTTATTTGATGTTTTCACTAGGCAAATACTTTTGCATTTTGAAAATTAGGATTTTAAGTTTATATCCTCTGTGGAGTTTTAAAATTCATATATCATTATCGGTAGGAGATGAGCATTAAAACTTTTAGCCCTAAGTGTTGCATTTGACTTGTAAAATTTTCCCCTCGTTTCACTCTTTAGGTGTGGATGGAATTGTTAAGCAAGGCTTCAGTGCAATATGTAGTGGCAGCAGCTTGCCCATGGATGGGTGCCTGGCTTTGCCTAATGATGCAGCCATCTCACTTACCTATTGATTTAAATATGCTGCTGGAGGTAAAATCCAGATCTAAGGTAAGAATGAGATGATCTAAAAATATGTGTTTAATCTTATATTTAAGTTTTCCTAATTATGTGAAAGCAATAAATATCTTATTAGAAGTGATTTCTGTTATTTAGTTTTAAGGAGAAATTACTATTTTACTCTTATTTTTTAGAATATGCAAGAAAATAGGTGGGAAGGAGTAGAAATGGAACATTGTTGACCAGAAGATACTGAACAGTTTGTTATTTTTTAAATTGGTTGAATGGTCTGACTCAATGAGTAGTCACTTAATGATTCAATGTTACATTGAAAGGAAGTCTCCAGTGGATTGCCCCAGGGATTTGTGTTTGGTTTCATTCTATTTAATATTTTTATTTTTGACTTGTATAAATGCATAAATGATATCTTTATTAAATTTGCAGATGGCACAAAGCTAAAGAGAATGGTTAAGAAACTGAATGAGAACATTAAGATTTTTAAAAGATCTTGACAGACTAGAACATTGGTCCATAGCTAATAAGATATTTTATTAGGAATAAATCTAAAATATTATCCTTGGGTTCAAAATATACAAGATATTGGAGATGTGATAAGATAGTATTTTGTCTGAAAAGGTTCAGGTTTTTTTAGCAGCCTGAAAACCCATAGGAATCAGCAGTGTGACTACCAAAAAATCTGTTGTCTTCTTAGTCAGCATTTCCACTGTTCTTTGGTCTAGTTTTGATAATATCAAGAATGCTGTGTTTATTCTGAGGATCACACTGGAGAAAGGACTTGAGGAGCCTGGGGAGTGTCCATAGGAGGCAGCTAGGATGGTGAAAGACACTGAGCCCCTGCTAAAGGAAAACCTGGAAAAGAAAAGATTCAGAATAGAGATCATAGCTGTCTTCAAGTATTTTAAGAGCTAATACTTCGAAGGGGCAAATTAAATGTGCGAAGGACACTTATTTTATTTATTACCAAGGGGGAAGAAGTAAGAGCAGTAGGTAGAAGTTTGCAATGAGAGAAATCCAAGCTTGGTGTAAAGAAACTTTTAGCATTCAGAGCTATCCCAAAGTCTATGAGACTATCTTGAAAGGCAGTGTGGCTCCTCCCTCCTTCCCAGTTAAGGGGAGTTTTAAGCAAAGGCTACATGACCACTGCTCAGAGAGGAGATTCTTTCTCAGGTATGAGTTGGACAAGGTGGCTTCTGAGGACTCCACAATTCTTTGACTTTGTGAAAGCTGCCTATTCCTATAATTTATTGTTTGTATTTTCTATTTCCTTAGGAAAAAACAGGTGGTAAGATGCGACAGGGTCAAAACCAAAGTAAAGAAGTATTGCAGGAATATATTGCAGGTGCAGACAGCATTATGGAAGACCCTGCAATGAGAGATTTTGTTGTTATGCGGGCCAGAGTGATGGCAGCCAAGTAAGTGTATAGTGAGGAACAAGCTATATTTTTTAAGTGACATTAAGGTTTAAAATGGGTTAGTATTGTAAATCTTTAAATTTCTCAGACTTGTGAATGTTAAAAATTTTCCCCAATGTGGAATTCTCAATTGGAACAATTCCCTACTGGGAACATTCCCCATTTTAACTGTGAGAACTCACCAGGATCAGAAATGGGAGGACCTCTACCACACCCGTACTTAAGATTGCTTTAGGGGAGAAAACTCCTTGCTAAACAGTGAAAGTACTTGGACCCATGCTTATGATGAGGCAGGGAGTTCTTTGAGCCATGCCTGTTTTTAGAATTGATACAATGGAATGCTAGGTACCTATAAAGGTTGGGCAACTTGTAAACTTGCCAGGAGCAAAGAGGTGAAAACTTACTTAGAGGTTTTCTCTTGAGGGGATTTTCTCTGTTTTCTCTGGTTCAGACTTCCTGAGGGGATTAGTCGACACAGCAGTGTTTTTAGAATGGGTTGTCCTTTGGAAAATGTCTACTGTGATTGGTAGATGTAAGGACTTAGGGGAGGTGAGGCACAATTTAAGTCTTCCACTATTTTACTCACTACAGTATCTTTTTAGGAATTAATACCACCTTATTTTTCTGTAGCACTTCTAATATTTCTAAGAGCTCATTTGAGGAAACTTATAGACATCTTATACCAACACACAGAGAACAATTACTAGATTTGTATCTTCTGACTCCTACTCTGGTATTCTATCACATTAGCCTTTAGGGAGAGACTAGCTTCACTAAGGGAAGTTTATTTTCTGAGTAAAAATTAGGTTAATTTTTTTTTCTTCCCCAAGGTTATTAGGAGCACTCTGTTGCAATATTTGTGATCCAAGTGTAAACATAGCTTCTCAAGACATTAAACCTGCAGAATCTCTCGGCCAGTTGCTACTTTTCCACCTGAACTCAAAATCTGCTTTGCAAAGAATTAGTGTTTCTTTAGTAATCTGTGAATGGGCTGCTTTACAGAAGGTAAGATGTTACTTTGTCTTTGAGTTGAAGTAACAAGTTTCTACTGAATTTACATTGCCTTTACAATTAAAAAATAATTTATGTATGGTTCTATGACCCTTTATCTATGGAATCTACAAAAATGCATAGTAAATTAAACTTTGTTTTCCCCTAAATGGTTGCCTCATTCCTAAACTTTCTACAGGACCCTCAGTCTTGTAATTGAGTAATCAGTTCATATTCATATTTATATTTAACTTCATCCTTCAGATTATCATAAAATGATCCCTTTAAAATCTCATTTAACTCCATTGATGTTGATAATTCTTTCTCTCATGTCCATCTCAGGTATAATTAAAAGCTAGAAAATGTTTATGTATGGTAACCCATTTGTTTGGTCATGAGGAGAAATAAAATTTCTCCTTTTGATCCCAGGTATTCATATTTTCAAGCATTCTCTTTTCCAGTCATTTCAGGTATAGCTTCAGTACATCAGAAGTGTTATTTTATTACATTTATATTTTAAAATTGATATCTATTAGTTTAGTTTATTCCTTTAGCTATATTTGAGAAATTAAACGTTTAAGCACTTGCTATGTGAGTCACATACTATTCCTTTACTTGGTTGTCAGGGCTGAGTATAAACAAAACCATCCTGCTCCTCAAAGGCCCAGGTTCTAGTTCAGCCTCTGGAAGAATCTAGGCTCCTTCCTCCTTTTTTATTTAGGACATAGAGAAGTGTACCTGTTTGTTGATCCTTCTCACACTGAGCAGCAAGTATGAGTTTGGGCTTCTAGACCCTAGCATAAGGGTACCTATATTGCACTTAATTTCATGATCACCATGGAGACCATCTTGACTCTGTGACTGAGAGAGGTAGAGAGAAGGAAGGTACAATTAAAATTTGGAAACCAATTTTTTTCAATAGTTAACTAGTTTTACATATATATATATATATTCCTCATAGAAATGAGCTTAAGCCATATTTTTCCTATTTTTAAAATGGGTGGTCACTTAAGAAAATTGCTCTTTAAAGTAATTTACATAACTTCCATTCCAGAATCTTTTCAGATGCCAATTAAACAGTCTTTTATCTGAACTATTCTCTAATAGGGTCCTTAGGGGTGGGGGACGAAGCTCATAATATCTATTACTAGATCTAATGCAGTACTGATCTTTGAATCCTCTTATGTAAAATTTTATTTTAGGAATGTAAAGCTGTTGCCTTAGCTGTACAGCCACGTTTACTTGGTATCCTGTCAGAACATCTGTATTATGATGAGATTGCTGTTCCATTTACACGAATGCAGAATGAATGTAAACAACTTATTACGTCATTAGCTGATGCACATGTTGAAGTTAATAGCAGAATAAATTACAGTGTGTTTACTATAGATCAAGCTAATGACCTGGTGAGTTAATAGAATTTTTCTATTCTTTAATTTTAGAGATGACATGAAATAAAGAATATTAGAAACAATTCAAGACATTTATTTTATTATTATTTTTTAAATCCATATCTTCCGTCTTGGAGTCTGACCAGGGTCACATAGCTGGGAAGTGTCTGAGGTCAGATTTGAACCTAGGACCTCCCGTCTCTAGGCCTGGCTCTCAATCCACTGAGCCACTCAGCTGCCCCCTCAAGACATTTATTTTTAAAAAGCAAATTAATTTGTTTCAATACTTGTTTTAGGGGCAGACCATATTTTATGACAAGGCCACTTTTAGTCAGATAGTATCCTCCTTTAAAAATTAGTAAATTGCTTTTTTATTTTCCTTTAAACCCTTACCTTCTAAGCTTAAATTTGATACAAATATAAATTCTAAAGCAGAAGAGTGGCAAGGGCTAGGCAACCAGTAAGTGACTTGCTCAGAGTCACCTAGCTAGGAAGTATCTCAAGGCTAGATTTGAACCCAATTCTTTCTGATGCCAGACCTGGGACTATCCACTGTATTGTTTATTCTTAAAATCAGAACTACAGCTTAAGAAGGAATGTTCCTTTCCATTTTTATCAAAATTATTGGTGGGGAAAGTCATGGCTACTCAGTGTCCTCTTTTCCTGGTATTATATTTTCCTTTCCTATAATTTTTTTTCCAAATTCTGAAGAATAGATTTAGATATATGCTATATCTGTTTCACTTAATATTTGTCTATTCTACTTAATCTAATCTCATCAAACCAAAAGAGGGGGTGGGGGATTAATTCCTCCTCCTCTATACTATTTTCCTTTTCACATTTCTAAGACTTGGGAGATATAATTACTTTATATCCTTGGGTTCTGAAATTAGGAATGAAGCAAGCAACATTCTTCTCAGTGATGTTAGGGATATTTGTGCTTTGCTTACCTAGCTTAAGCAGAGTCTAGTGGATGGAAATACTGACATATATAACTGTGAGAAGTACTGTTACAGCTATTGTCCTTCCAGGCTTCCTTTCCTGTCTTTTAGATTTGATCGTTTGGATTAGAGAATTTCTCTAAATTTGTCAAAGACTATTTGAATTAAAACTTGATTTTTTTTCTGCTCATGAAAGTAATTCACCAAAAATGACGATTTCATTTTTTATTTTGCTACACAATAAATTTTAGTTTTTGCATTCAATTTATCTCTTTTAATTCTCTACTAGATTTCTCTCTTAGGTGCTCTAACCTTTAAGAGGCATTTTTGATTGCTCTCAAAAAAACTGAGCTAAAAATGTGCCCACTTACATATATTGACTCAATGCAGAAAGACCATTAGACTGCACATTTCTGTCTAAATCAATGAATAGACACATTGGTTAAAAAAAAATTAGTCATTAATGACTGTGGTGTAATGAGAAAAGTTTTCTTTTTATGCCAGACTTGGTTGCATATCCTGACTCTTCCACTTATTGCTACTTTGAGATTTGGGCAAATTATTTAACCCATGCCTTATTTTCATTTATAAAATGGAGAAGAAGGAGAAAGAGACATATGCTAGATAATTTCTTCAGCTTTTTCAACTTTAAATCCAGTGAACCCATTGAAATTAGGCAGCTGTTTAGGAGCTGTTGAATTCTTTAAATGTTTCTTTCTTCTCCACTGGCTGCCCCTTATCCATTTTCTTGCTCTTTAGATACTATGGTTGATACCAGAGAAGGAGACATTCTTTAACTACTCTCTCTCTCTCTCTCTCTCTCTCTCTCTCTCTCTCTCTCTCTCTCTCTCTCTCTCTCTCTCTGTATGTTTTTAATAGGTAACTACTGTTTTTAATGAAGTTACGTCATCTTTCAATTTAAATCCAAAAGTATTACAGCATTTAGATAGTAAGCGGCAACAAGTTCAGATGACTGTTACAGAAACAAATCAGGAATGGCAAGTGCTACAACTGAGAGTCCATACGTTTGCTGCTTGTGCAGTTGTGAGTTTACAACAGCTTCCAGAGAAATTAAACCCTGTCATAAAACCATTAATGGAGACTATTAAGAAAGAAGAGAATACACTGGTACAAAATTATGCTGCTGTGTGCATAGCGAAATTACTTCAACAGTGTACATCAAGAACTCCTTGTCCTAATTCAAAGATTATTAAAAACCTCTGTAGTTCACTCTGTGTGGATCCACATCTTACGCCTTGTGTCACGTGTCCAGCACCACCCCAAAGCAGCCATGAAAATTCCAAAGGTATCTGTTTGGAAACTTCCATTGGGGTGGGAGGGAAAATTAACTCTTAAAGTATGTTCATTCATTTGTTTCTAAGTAGAATATAAATGAATATCTATAACTTATTACAGGATTTTTTCTAAACACAATAAAATACTGTTATAACTAAGATACTTTGATTGCTTAGATTTGTGGTCGATCAAATAATATCCTCCCAGTAATTGTACATGTTTGGAAGAAGTCGGATATAAGAAAGCTCTTAAGAAATTAGCTTTCTGTGCTAACATTAGCATTATGAAATAATTATGCAACAATTGGTAGGACAAGTTTGGAAAGAGTGAGAAAAGAGGATTAAATTTTTTCAAATGTGATTTAACAAAATTACTTTTTTTTCTTTTAAACCCTTACATTCTGTCTTAGAATTGATACTAAATCTTGATTTCAAGGCAGAAGAATGTAATGGGCTAGACTTAAGTGACTTGCCCAGGGTCACAAAGCTAGGAAGTGTTGGAAGCCTAATTTGAACTCAGGACCTCTCATCTCCAGGTCTGGCTCTCTATGAACTGAGACATTTAGTTGCCCCTAACAATAACTTAGACTGATAATTATCTCATTTCCTGAAATAAGTAAACCATACCAATATCTGAAAAACCAGATATTTTGGCTTTTCTGTAACTGAATAGTCTTTAGGCTTAAATGTGAAAATGAGAACTGCTTCATGCAGTTTAGTCCCTTAGGTACACAGTCAACATATAGAAGCATATAATACAATTTCTTTTATGATCTTAAAGGATATATTAACGGTTCTGTTCATAAGATTTTGGGAAAGCAAATTGTCACAAACATATACTAATATCTTAACAAAAAAAAAAAACCCAAGCCATATGAAATATATCTAACAAGAACACTGCACACCTCAATAGAATGATTCAGTAAGTTCTGGTCATTTTCCTCTCCCTACACTCCCTCTTTGTTATCTGCTAAAAATAATATTTTAGAAAGGGTATTTTTCTGAAGTTTATGTTGACTATAGACTTTCACCAGACTTGACAACTCTTAATTTTTTTCTCTCCATTATGCAGAAGGGATGTTGAAAAGTTTTTTTTGTTGTTCTTGTGATATATGCTTTTACATTTTGTTTCTGTTAACATAACCATATATTTGAAGAAAGGGTAATCAATCCTTCAGTTTTTTAATGAGCTTTTATACTTTTAAATGAATCTGGTTCTTTAGACATGAAGATATCAAAGAAGCCAAGACTATATAAATAAATAAAACCCTTACCTTCCATCTTGGAGTCAGTACTGTGCATTGGCTCCACGGCATGAGTGGTAAAGGCTAGGCAATGTGGGGTTAAGTGACTTGCTCAGGATCACACAGCAAGGAAGTGTCCAGGATCAGATTTGAACCCAGGACCTGCCATCTCTAGGCCTGACTCTTAATCTTCTGAGCCACCCAGCTGCCCCCCAAAATATTTTTAACTTGAAAAAACAACAGATCAAAATGTCATCACTCAAATGCCAAAACAAAGTATACTTGGTGGAATAAAGTTTATAGATCACAACATGAAGACTATTTTAGACACTGAATAACTTCATCATTATTGGCTTTCTTTTTGTATTGAGAAATATTTTGTCACTGTTAATTAATTTTTTACAATATGACTTTTTTTCTTAATAGGACAAAACACAGATAAAGATGGAATGCACCACACTGTCACCAAGCACAGGGGTATAATCACACTCTACAGGCACCAAAAAGCTGCTTTTGCCATCACAAGCAGGCGAGGTCCTACTCCTAAAGCAGCAAAAGCCCAACTTGCAGATTTCCCCACAGGAAGCAGTGGAAACATACCTGCTGAATTTGATGAGGTAAATATTTTCAGTCTTGAATTCTTTTGGTTTTTACATATAAGCAAACCATACAAAGTAGGTCAGAGTTGAATTTTATCACCATTTCTTTGTTTCAAAATAAAAGGCCTTCAATTGTCACGAAATAAATCTACCATTTAGTGTTTGTAGCAGTCTAGCTACTAGGGTAAGAAAATCTTATGGGTTTACTCAAATTTTTTTCTGTCATACTGGAATTTTTATCAGTTATCCTGCATAATTTTTTTTTAATGCTTATCTTCTGTCTGATTGATATTAAGTATCGGTTCCAAGCCAGAAGAGCAATAACGGTTAGGCAGTTGAGGTAAAGTGCCCAGGGTCACACAGGTAGGAAGTATCGGAGGCCTCATAAATTTTCTCAGAGAAGTAAATTTTAGTTGTACTCTGTAAAATAGTTAACACACACAGCTCCCCTCTCTCTCTCTCTCTCTCTCTCTCTCTCTCTCTCTCTCTCTCTCTCTCTCTCTCTCTCTCTCTCTCTCTCTCTCTCTCGCTCTCACACACACACACACACACACACACACACACACACACACACACACACACACACACACACCTTGGAAGTTATTTTATCCAAAAAGTTGTCGTGGGTCCATCATCATACAGCTAATCAGTGGTAGAGTTAGGACTAGATCTGGGTCTCCCAGATATGACAAATAGGTTCATTAATCCTTTTTATCAGAAATAACATTTTTTGAACAATCTTTGGTCACTTTTTATAAATCCATTGTTTGTAATAATTGAATGTTTTGATAGCAGCCTACTTCTCAAGAAAAATCTTTAATTTTTGCTAATCAGTTAATGCTTAATTGTAGGCACAGAAACCATACTTAGTGCAACGGAGAGGAGCTGAATTTGCCTTGTCAACTATAGTGAAGCATTTCGGTCATGAAATGGCTGCAAAGCTACCACATCTCTGGGATGCTATGGTTGGCCCCCTGAGGAATACAATTAACATAAAAAGTTTTGGTATGTATAAATCTTTGTGGATTTTGGTTTTTAAAGGTCTCACCCTTGGGGTGATAAACACACAATTAGAAGATTCTCATTCATTTACACCAGATTAGGTTGGTAAGTTATTAATAAAATGGTGGACTAGGATATAGTTTCATTTTAACTTGCCTCCACTCCATCCTGTATGTGATTGTGATGGTCCTGATAGTTATTTCCAAAAGAATATTATCAACAGATCATTGTGTTCTGCATCATTGATTATGTGCTGGGCACAGTGCTGGGTTTTGCTTTAAAGCAAAATAAACTCCATGCTAGCTGTGGGGTTGCTGAAATTTTATGTCGGCTATTAGACTGAAAAATTAATTGCAAGGGTGAAATTGACCTAAAACAGAATATATTTTAATAGATGGAAAATCCCTACTGGAAAGGGGAGATGGCCCTGCCCAAGAATTGGTGAATTCTCTGCAAGTTTTTGAAACAGCAGCAGCTGCAATGGATACTGAGCTTCATCCTTTGGTAATTAATTAATTCAAGTGTAGTTTTTTTTTTTAATAGAACAGATAATAGTATTACATTCCTCTATAAAGAATAAATCCTATATTCCTCTGTTATTAGGGCTCAAAAAGTGAAGTTTTAGTGTCCCTAGAAATTGCATTTTTCTGCTACATAATTTAGCTAAGCACTTACACTCTTGATAGTACAATTCCTGTGGAGCAGAATGAATTACAACAATTAGAGCCCTTTTAACAATTTCAGGGCAACATTGGCACGTGATACAAGAGATACTTATGAAGGGAAGATCCCCAGTGCACAACTGAAGAGAACATATAGTTCCTCTAGAGAATATACACTTGGAGTAGTTTTTCCAGTAGTGCCAATTAGTTTATTTGGCTCTAGCTTCATTCTCTTGTCTGATCCTGTTAGAATGAATTGTTCATATTTAACTCTGCATATCTTACGTATTCTGAACTTTAGATTATGTCATATGTGACCTCATGCATTTTCACAATAGTTCTCAGAAAATGGTGTGTGTGTGTGCATGCATGCGTGTGCGTGTATGCGCCAATGTATTACTAAAATATTACACCTAATTTTCAAGGTGAGGGATAAAGGTAGAATTTACTTGCCCAATACGTATGTATGTATGTATGTATGTATGTATGTATGTATGTATGTATGTATGTGTATATATGCACAAGACTCAATTCCTTTGTGGGGGGGGGGGGGAGTTCTGCGAGGTCTGTGTTAGGTTTGCATCATGCAGCTTATTGGCTTAAAATGTACTCTCCTTCGGTGTGGTCTATTTGGGAGCCTATCTGGGAAAAGGGGAACCAATAGTACAAATGTTTTGATACTGAAAATGGACAATGCCTTTTGAAATAAAGAACCATTCTCTCTACCCTTAAAAAAAAATTTAGACCTTGGATCTTCTGACATGAGAGACACTAGACATATTATCTGGAGATACAAATTCCAAGACCAACTCTTCTACTGTCTAGTAACCAGGCAAATCACTACCACTCTGGGATTCAGGTTGCTTATATTTAAGGTGGACTGTATTATCTCCATAGTACCCTTGAGTTGGGGTGTTAGAAAAAAGAAATACTTCACAAATTTTCTTCTAGTGATAGATTGTCTGGTAGTCTTGGTAGAACTTTGGTTTATAGTTGTTGTTGTTTTTTTTAACCCTTACCTTCCGTCTTGGAGTCAATACTGTGTATTGGCTCCAAGGCAGAAGAGTGGTAAGGGCTAGGCAATGGGGGTCAAGTGACTTGCCCAGGGTCACACAGCTGGGATGTGTCTGAGGCCAGATTTGAACCTAGGACCTCCCGTCTCTAGGCCTGGCTCTCAATCCAGTGAGCTACCCAGCTGCCCCCTGGTTTATAGTTTTAAAGATTCTAAAAAGCACAAAAGCAATATCACTCTTTTTAAAAGTTTTTAAAGACTTTCTATATTGGGCTACTATAGTGTAGTATCATGTAATGTAGTATAGTATAGTTAGATATGAAAGGACAGATTATTTTTAAAGTTATCTATCAGAAAGATGCTCCCATTAAATGATATTAAAACAATTTGGACTATATATTGAGTGAATATAATTACTAGATTCTCAGATTAGTTCCAGGATTACATCAGAGGTAAATTTCTTCCCCCCCCCCCCCCCAAAAAAAAAAAGAGTCCTATTCATGTCTAGGAACAAAGATGGGATTGTCATAAACCTTCAGAAGCAAGAATTTATATTACAATGGAGGTTTCTAACCACAAAAAACCCCAAAACAGTTCTCTTCCTCAATTTTTTGTAAGCAAAGTAGAACAATCCAGGAGAGAATGGAAAGGAGAAGTTTATTTTCTTTACTTAAAACAATGTATTTTTGTAACATGTGAGGGTGATTTTGCCAATTTACCCCATGTAAAATAGGTACTTTTTATTTTTATTATAAAGATGATAAATTTGCACAGGTTTATTAATACATTCACCCTCAGGGACAACAGCACCTATTTGGCTGAGACTGGGAGCAAAGTCTATGACCGTGGAATTGAGTGAAGTTAACTAGATCAAACTTGGATGAAACCTGTAATAAAGTCATGTTATTATTAGCCCAACATGAACACTTTATATTTTTGGCTAAAGCTTCAAGTTATTTTAAGAGACAGTATGGTATGGTATATAGAGAGCCAGTCTTGAAATAAAAGAATATGTAGGCTCAGTTTCTATTTCTGAAACATACTGGTTGTATGACCCTTAGCAAGTCACTCTTTTTCTTTATGCTCTAAGTACAGGTCTGTAAGTTACAGAGAAGGTTCTAACTTTATTGGGAGAAGTTTCCTCATTTGGGAGTTCCTTACTCTCCTTATACTAGAGGTTCAGTTTCTATCCCTGTTTCTGGTTATATTCCTTACACTAGTTACAGGTTTGGTTTCTGTCTCTACTTCTGTTGCTTGGATCACACGACACATTATACATTGCTGGTGCAGACTGGAGAAATCAATATAGTCATTATTTTCTGAAACATTCAAAAAATATCAGCCTGAGTGATAAAAGGTGTAATGAAGCCCTCACTGCCCTATAGCCTCCTGAGAAAATTTTCCTTCCCGGGCACAGAAATGAGGTTCTTAAATCTTTTTCTTGACTAAAGATTCAGGAATAAGCAAACCTTTCCCCTGCATCCTTACCCCCCAACTTTCCCTATTTTCTTTTCTTTTTATTCTGAACTTAAACACAAAATAAAATGTGTATTTACATATTTATTGTGGTGCAGAAGGAAAGGATTATTCACAAAACTGAATATCTTAGGTGAATTCTCTTTTCTTTATTAGTATATAATTTAATATGTAACTTCCAAAGTTGTTCTGATTGTCTTTGGTTCCTTTTATTCTCATCTCATTTTGGAACAAGGGATATAACCATATCCCTAATCTCCCCCTACTTCTCATGTACTTTCCCCCTGAAATTAAACAAAAACAAAAACCTTGTAACAAATAAGCACAATCAAGCAAAACTCTGATTCTGAACCTTGAGTTTTGGGGGGGAATTTTTATTTATATTCCCCCACACACACCCCAATTTTATTTTGTAATTGGAAGATATTAAAGAGAATTAGAGGATTCTGGGCGTAGTGGAGAAAGGAGATATTGAATGCCCAAGAGAGGTGGTTGCAGAACTAGTGACTGTTTTCTCTTTAAGAATAGAACTATTCTTTCATTGTTTGTGATAGATTGTTATTCAACACATTGTGCTTAAAATTGAAGTTTAGAGGTTTCAAAGAATGGTGACCAGTGGGCTAGCATTAGAGCCAAGATCAGGGTTCATGTCCTTTCTGTGTCTCACACAACTGCTGGGTGATCATGGACAAGTCACCTAACCTGTTGGTGCTTGTTCTCACGTGGCCTCTTTAGACTCTAAACTGCCACTCTGTGTTGTTGGAAGAATTTGCCCCCTTAGGAGCTCCTCATACTCAGTGTCTGTACCAACAAATACTCTGAGCAAAATTTCTCTTGAGAATTTCATGATATCTGTAATATCCTTGGGGTTTCCTGGGGAAGAGGTGATAATTAAACCAGTGTTCAGAATTAATTTATATTATTAACCACCCACTTGAATATGGGACTATCTGAGGTACATTTGTTATATAACTCATGTTCTAATTGAATTTTTCTTTCCAGTTGGTACAGCATTTGCCCCATCTATACATGTGCCTTCAGTACCCCAACACTGCAGTGAGGCACATGGCTGCTCGTTGTGTAGGAGTCATGAGCAAAATAGCTACCATGGAAACAATGAATATTTTTTTAGAGAAGGTTCTTCCATGGATAGGAGCAATTGATGATAGTACCAAACAAGAAGGTGCAATTGAAGCACTTGCCTGTATCCTTTAAAAAAAAAAAGCCTTTGAGAAGCTGTTAAAACTCTACTGATTTTGAGTTAATCAGAATTTTGAATTATAAGATCTTGAGAGCAAAAATGATTTATGTACATATGTTCGTGATTAAAAAACCTGTTTTGTAGATGTGATGTTTAGGATTCTCTGTCAGTGTTTCACAACATGGAGTTTTCTATATTCATGATGTAACAAGTCTGGACCCTTTTCCCAAATCTCCTGATAATGAAGCCATCAGACATTCCTCAAGACTACAAAAATTTTGATTGAAAAATTCATTCTAATCACAATTCAATAGCATTTGTTAGAAACTTGCCAAATAAGGCTCTGCTTAGGTGCTAAGAAATTTATAAAGTGTTTAGATCTTAGACCTCATTTTATCATAGAGATAATTTTATAGATGGTGATTAGGTTCTTAGATCAAAGAACAAAAGCACATTTATCCTATAATGTTACCACAATTTAATATTAATAGTATTATTTCAACTACTTTCCATCTTATTCAAGGCAGAGATTTTTGAGGTAAGACTGATCTCTATACAATAAATAAATTGCTAATTCTTCACAATTCCACCTTTGAATGACAGTAGATATTTTTCTTGACCTATAACTCCTGATATTCTGAATTGAAAAAAGAAGTTGAACACATCCAAGGGGACCAAAGGCATAGCCTCTGTATTTGAGATTTCCCCATACCCATTTCTAAACACGTGAATAACTAAATTGGGCATTTATTTACAAACCTTGATTTTAACCTAGAGTTTTAAAGCTATTCCATTTTAACCACTATTAAAAGGAAGCAGACAAATCTTGAGAGTTTATTTTTGCCTCTTAAAAAACCATTTGAGTTTAGGTTATATATTTTAAATTTCTACAGAGGAAAATATTCCAGCAATGTCAGATACTATCACAAAATTGTTTCTGTTCTATATGAATTAAAAAAAAATTTTTTAACTGATAATATTAATGTTATTTGATTTTTATGTGAGGGTATGATGTGAAAAGAAACATGTATATATAAGTAGAATTTTATGTCTCAGTTCACTAGTTTAAAAATATATCCTGTAATGAAAATTATTTTTAGGTTCATACAGAAGTATTAATTGTAAAATTCAATTGTGAAAATAATGACTTCAGTGTTTCTAATTATAATGCCTCACGTGAGAAGACTCAACTGACAATTTCCTTAATCACTTATTCAAGCTGTAATGGAACAACTAGATGTTGGTATCGTTCCATATATTGTTCTTTTAGTTGTACCTGTATTGGGAAGAATGAGTGATCAGACAGATAGTGTACGGTTCATGGCTACACAGTGCTTTGCAACATTAATTAGATTAATGCCACTTGAGGTAAGTTGAAAAGGGGGTATCTTTTGTATATTTTATTGTATCAGATATCTTATAATTCTCCCCGTGTTGCTTGAAAAATAATTTTTAAAAGAATTTCTGTTTTTAAGTAACTTTTGCAGCTATGGCTAGGGTGAGAATTCTTAACAACAACAAAAAAGGATGGAGACCATCTCCAAATGTAAAATCTTTTCCCTTATGAAATTAAAAAAAAAAAACACTTGTATAAAGTCATTGCAACTAGGATAAAAAGGAAAGTTATCAGTTGGGTTAAAAAAAGTCTTTGTATCAAATATCTGAGACTAAAATCTGCTATCCCAAGATTGAAATTGACATGCTTGGATTAAAAAAATTCAGACCTGGAGGTATTAGACTTACCTTACCTAGCAGCACTGCTTCTTCTCCCCACCCCTTCAACCCCCCCATAAGCCATGCTCCCTCTGATCTGCTTTCTCACATTACTTTCTCTCCACCTGGAACAACTTGCTCTTTTCTCGCTATCTGCCAGAATTCTAACTATTTCACAATTTATCTCAAATCCTATTTCTTTCCATTAGTTTTCTTTTAAAATGACAATATTTCTTGACACCTTTTTTATGTGCTCTTGGCACTGTCCAAACAATATATCAGAACTAAAATGTCTATACCTTTTGAACTAGAGACCCCATTACTAGACATATGTCCCAAGAAAGTCAAAGACTAAATATTGAATCCAGGTGGGGGGTAAATGTTAACATTTTAAAGATGTTTTGGGATGTGCTTACATATATTTCTAGCTCACTTCTGAAGTAGTACTTTGTACTTAAAAATGTTATTCTAATTTTGACATATGTTATCTTTGAATGACTTTATGGATGCCCTAGATTCTACTTGTGCCTTTTTTTTCCCAGATCATCAAAATTGTAGTGAAAATTTCAATTTAGCTTAATGTGGTATAGATATGATGATACAACTTGTGATTAATAAGTTTTGATTGACAGTTTTATAGATATGAGTTATGACTTAATTATAAATAAACTTTTATCTATAGTTTTCATTTCAAAAACTAAAAAATCGTTTTAGGCAGGCATTCCTGATCCTCCAAATATGTCAGAAGAATTAATCCAGTTGAAAGCTAAAGAAAGGCACTTCTTGGAACAGTTACTGGATGGGAAAAAATTAGAAAATTATAAAATTCCAGTTCCAATTAAAGCTGAACTCAGAAAATATCAGCAGGTAATCTTCTAAAAAGGATTTCTTCTATGTTGCCAAAAGGGACTCTATTTTTTAAGATAAAAATTCTAATCTGTTCATTAATTTTCTCTCCCTTCCATTTTCCACAAACCTTATAGGATGGTGTGAATTGGTTGGCATTTCTTAATAAATACAAGCTTCATGGAATTCTGTGTGATGATATGGGTTTAGGAAAAACATTACAGTCTATTTGCATTCTTGCAGGAGACCACTGTTTCAGGTAATTCAAAGATTCATTTTGCAAGACTTGAAGATTCTGATAAAAATTTTTTTAATTGTAATTTTGGTATGTTTTGATGTTGTAAAGAGCCCAGGAATACGCAAGATCTAAATTAGCAGAATGCATGCCGCTTCCATCGTTGGTGGTTTGTCCTCCCACTCTTACAGGTCACTGGGTTGATGAAGTAGGTAAATTTTGCTCCAAAGAGTATCTCAATCCTTTGCACTACACTGGACCTCCAACTGAAAGAATAAGGTAAGAACTTTGAAACAAATTTTTCAACAATTATTTAATTGAAATACTTTTTTTATTACTGAAATGTATAATAAATTTGATGCTTTACAAACTTATACTTATCCTGTCTTTTTTCTTTATTTGTTTATAAAGGTTACAGCACCAAGTCAAAAAACATAATCTGATAGTGGCTTCTTATGACGTTGTACGGAATGACATAGACTTTTTTAAGTAAGAATTAAAAATTTTTTATTTAAAAAATTCTAAGAATATTTCATTTTGGGGTTCTGATAAAGATTAAACTGTAAATGGATTATTTTCTAAAAGTTCCTTTAAGAGAAACTTTTTTTTAAACTCTTGCCTTCCATCATAGAATCAATACTGTATATTGGTTCCAAGGTTTAAGGGCTAGGTTGTGGGCATTAAGTGGCTTGCCCAGGGTCACCTAGCCTGGAAGTATCTGAAGTCACATTTGAACCCAGGACCTCTTGTCCCTAAGCCTGGCTCTCAAAAGAGAAATTTTAAAATTACTACCCAGACTTATCATAACAAGATCATGAGATTTTAGAACTAAAATTGAATGTATAGATTATAAAACCAGATCCCTCCATTTTATATCAGAAAACTGAGACTTACTTTGAGGGAATGAAATATCAAAAATTAAATGTGAGTTAGCAGATTCAAACTTAGGTCATTTAACTCTGATTCCAGTTTTCTTTCCCGCTATACTGTACTTTTTTCTTAAGTTCCATAGCCAACACATAAAAGTATTTAACCCCTAGAGAATTTTTTCAGTTCCATATTTTCTCCAGCCCCTCTCACTCATTGTGAAAGCAAGAAGTAGTAAACGCCAAAACTATAAAGGCCTTGGCCAAAACTGTAAGCAATAATTTTAGTGTTTTGACTTAAAATCTAAATAAGTGGTCGCCATGGGAAATTTCCAAATATGAAAATACCCAAGTCAGCTAGGGATTTATGGAGATTTTATTTAATAAAGAAATAAGGAATTAAGGGAGGGAGAGGGGGAGGGGAGAAGGGGAGAAGGAGAGAATTAATCTAAACTGCTCTGGCTCAGGCTGAGCCAAGCAGTAGGAAAAGGCCTAAGGGAGAGCAAGTCAGTCTTTATCACTCACCACAAGACTGTCTCTGAGCTGGGTTCTTCCACTCCAAACTGAAATTCCTCTCCAAACTGAATTCAATTGTCCTTGAACTGTTCCTTCGCCTCCTTTTAAAGAGATTTTTCTCTTATGTCACCTCCCCTAAATTTTCACATCTACCAATCACAGTAGACACTTTTTTCCAGGACTGCCCATTCTTAGTTTTCACCTTCTCTGGTTAGATTAAATCTTCTGAGTACTTCACACCTCTTTGTTAAACTTGCCTTTTGCAAGTTACTTGACCTTTTTGTGATTAGTTTAACCTTTACAGGTACTTAACAGCCTTTTGTATTAGATCTAAAAATAGACCTAGCTTAAGGTTCTTCTAGTTTTGCTATAAGGTATGGGACTTTCATTGTTCAATCAGGAGTTTACAACTTTATCTTCCCCTAAGGCACTGTCTGAGTAGGGTAGAATAACTTTAACTTTAAAAGTTCCCAATGCATTCTTGATTCTTGTTAGACCAAGTATCTCCATTGTTACAATAAGAAAATATCTAGATCAAATCTTCTAAAGTAGAGTCTGAGTAGTTTTAAGATTTACAATGTACAATACTCCTTATACATTTTGAAGTTATACAAAACATTTCCACAATAGCCATGCTGCAAAAGAGAGAGAAAAAAAATTTTTAATGGGGGAAACATTTGCTTCAATCTGCATTCAGAATGTATCAGTTCTCTCTGTGGTGGATAGTGTTTTTTTGTTTGTATGTTTTGTTTTGTTTTATCAGGGGTCTTTTGGAATTGTCTTGGATCATTATCTTGATAAGAGAGGCTAAATCTTTCACAGTTTTGATCATTGTTATAATATTACTGTTTCTGCATACAGTGCTCTCCTGACTGCTCCCTTCACTTTGCATTAGTTCATATAAGTCTTTACAAGTTTTTCTGAAATAATTCCCTTCCTCATTTCTTATGGCATAATAATATTCCATCACAATCACATATCACAGCTACTCCTAATAAATTTAAAGAAAGAAAGTTGGCCTTAGTTTCAAGAAGACCTGCCATAATAACAAATAAAAAGAAAGAAAGATAGATAGATTACAAATTTTTTAAAATTACAGAAAGAAGACCTTCAGTTCCTGCCTCTCAGACATACTAAATCTGCTTCCTGAAACAAGTCATTTAACCTTACAGTGCCTCTAGTCTGCTCTCTGTTACAGCCAAGTTACTGATCTATAAGGGTAGAGGAAGTTTATATACCACCAATAAAATCACAAGTGTGACCCAAACACTTTTAATGTCTGTGGTATATAGTATTCTAGTAACTCCTGTTCATTAAAATGACTATTTCCCCATAGAACAGAGTTCTCATTTGGAATGCTAGGAGCAAATCTCCTTATGCTGTGACCTTTGAAATGGAAGTAGAAACTTCCCCAGGTGCTACCATCCTGTTGGATGGCACTTACCATTGCCTGGGGCAAAGCCTAGTGGGGGGTGGGTGAGGAATAGAGTTGAGAGATAAGTAGAATTTGATCTAGGTAAAAAGAATCTAAAGGGATGAGGACAGATGGTGTGGAATAGGGTGCCAGAGCTAGGAAGATGAGATAGTGGGTGAGGGACAATCAATAATAAGGTATAAAGAGCTAGTTCTTCCATTCTTCCTTTTCCCTTTGTTGAAATAGATAATGGAGCTGGAAAGGCAGAGGAATTGTTGAAGTTGCCTTCATCTTTTTACCCTGTAGTACAGTTAGTAGTTTGTGTTGGAAAAGGAGAGGAACAGAGGCAGGCAACTTTAATTTCTTTTTGTACAGAAGTTTAGCATGTCTGTTGTAGATTGTATTCATTCATGATTGCTTAATACAGTGTTATATGCACTCTAAGTGATCAATAAAAGTTGACTGATATAGAAATTTTCTGTTTACTCCTCCAGAAATATCAAATTTAACTACTGTATTCTTGATGAAGGCCATGTCATCAAAAATGGAAAAACAAAATTATCAAAAGCTGTAAAACAGTTGACTGCCAATTATAGGATAATTCTTTCTGGAACACCAATCCAGGTAATTATTTGCTCTTATATAGTTTTTAAAGTATGTGACATATTGCAGTGGTATAAATTTTATTATTTTTAATCATTTCATTTCAAAAATTTCATAATTTTATTTTTAAAAATATCAGTAAACTTTTGATTTAACATAATGAACTACTAATTTATTAACTGAACAGATTTTGTTGCTGTTTATACAAGTATATCTTATATACCTTTATAAATCAGGTTTTTTAATTGATGTTATAAAACAAATTTAAATAACTTGAAGTTTCTTATAATCTATATTCAATTTTGTATTCAACTATATTAAAGAACTTCTTGGTTAATTTATCAAGAGAGTTTCCTCTAAAACCTTCCTGCCTCTGAACCTGATGATGTACCCAGCAATTATGTGGGGCAGGAGAGAGGGTTTGAAGGCTATTACAGTAGTACTTCTTTACTAGCAAAGGCAGCATTGACCCTGAAAAGTTAATAGCAATGGGCAGGTGTAGAAGAGTGGTCAAGATTGTTAAATTGTAAGGAACAGATGCTGATGGATTCTATGAAGAGTTTTCAAGAAGTTGCCTTCATATCTAATGCTATACTATGTATAAAGTTTGCCTGACTTTACCTTAGATAATAGGATGTATGAATTTGGTAATTTGGAGAAGCAATGTCATTCATTCATCATACTAGAGTCCTTATCATCTTTTCCCTTCCCACTCCTTCCATTTTCTGGTTTTCACTGAGACCTGTCTCCTTTCTGATCTCAGTCTTCCTGACTGCCCTTTCTGCCCCCTGGCTGTATTTTTATTCTTTTCTTCATCTTTATTACCCATCCCCAATCACTGGTTTAGGTAGGCAAGTTGGAATAATCCTTGTTCTCTACCTACTGTAATTATTTAATATCCTCTTCTCATCTACTCAATCCCATATCTATTATCCAGTCACAATTCAAAGTCTCTCTCTCTCTTTTTTTTTTTAAACCCTTACCTTCTGTCTTGGAGTCAATACTGTGTATTGGTTCCAAGGCAGAAGAATGGTAAGGGCTAGGCAATGGGGGCTAAGTGACTTGCCCAGGGTCACATAGCTGGGAAGTGTCTGAGGCCAGATTTGAACCTAGGACCTCCCATCTCTAGGTCTGACTCAATCCACTGAACCACCCAGCTGCCCCCTCGGAGTCTCTTTAGTGAGTTCAGTACCTAGCTCACAAAGTTTGGATAAAATTGAATTCTTGACTCAGTCTCAGAGGATGATACTTAAAAATAACTAGAGTACATTTATTTGCATTATTTTATGTCATAGAGTTTTAAAAAAAATTGCTCTGTGAGATCTGAGGTATGGGTTTTTTAATTAATAATCAATAACTAAATATTTTATAAAGTTTTATTAATAATAACTAAAGCAAAAGAACTGCCTGACTTCAGCCTAGTCGCAGGTCCAAAAAAAGGTGAGAGGGAGGAGGTACAGCCACTTAAATATGATCACACAAAATATGAGGTCGCAGGAAAATGGAATTTTGGGAAATTCAAAGGACTTCTACGGGATGAAGTCCAAAGGCTCAAAATCTCCATTTATACATACCCTCCTATGATCCTATTGGGAAACCAGTTTCCCTAAAAGGATCATGGAAACATAATCAGCTTAAAGATTTCAATAATTTGTGGATAAAAGGAAAAGAGAACAAAACCAGTGATTACTAGATTGACAAAAAACCAATTTGGGGGCAGTACCCTTTGGCATAAGAGTATATATTCAAAACAAAAGCATTTCAACCCCCCATAATTCACATCCCAAAGTTCACTCTGGATTTTCTGGTGAAGCATGTGGTCTCTGCAAGCATCTTTCTTCATGGCACATTCTGGATTCTGGGAAGTAGCAAGTTTATTTTCCTAAAATTGCTCAAATTTAAGTCAAAGTTCACAACAATAACTTGGCCTCCCTGAAGTGAATAATAACAAATACAGGATCACTCAGGGATGCATGACTGTGTTATGAGGTATATGAATCGATTTGCAAAAGAAAATAAAAAACATGAAAAATCCAAATAAAAGAGAAAAATAACTTGTGGATATAATACAAAATGTAAAAGTTTTATGTCTAAAAAAATCTAATTAAAGGAAAAACAAACCTATAACAGATCCTTGAATCTGAGCCTAATTAAAATGATTTAAGAAATTATGCACTACCCAGTCGTCCAGCCAGAACTACAGAAAGTTTGCCATACCATGAAAGACAGAAAAGGGGCTAGATTATAGGAGCCAGGTAGGAGCCAAATTTGAGATACTTGGTAGAATGTGGGACAAGAAAGACCTGCCTTTAACACATGTTAAACAGCCGCAACCTCGAACCCCAAACAAGTTCAAGTTCTCTTGTCTTGGCTCAAAATTTTCATCCATCCCATTGGGATTGGTTGGTCTCTTTGACTTTGTGCTCAATTGGCACTATGTAGTTTAGCTGTGTGCTTCTTTGGCACTGTGCAATGGTTCTTTTTGTATTCTCTTGTCCTGGAATCAGACAATCATTAAGCAAACTCCCATAAATTTTTTTTTAAACAATCAATGGCATTTTTATAGTCTAAAGCTTTTTGGGCATGCATTAATATTAGAAGAAATGTATTTAAAACTTATATTACTGCAAAATAAAAAAAAAATAAAGGAAAATCTCAATATATGTTGCCATGTGCTTCAAATACAAAGAGGAGGAAAAAAAAGGAAAAACAATAATAAAAAGTTTCAAAAAACAAAAATATATAGCTTGAAATCAGTGGCACACTGTCTCATTCATGTGAGTACAAAATGATTTACAGAATAAAAGAGTAACACAATAGACAATGCACATTTAAAGAAGTACCAAAGTCCCCAAAATTCACACTAGCCATGTTAATTACAATAGCAAACAAACCCACTATCATATTTCAAATAAGTTGCTGTATGACATCAAAAAACCTATGAACTGATGGATATTTGTCACAATTTTTACAGATGTAGCAAATCTTTCAACCTTGGTAAATATAATTTTAAACAAAGTAAAACTTATCTGGGTCTAGAACATCATCAAGAAATCTAGATTGTTCTGCTGGAAGTAAATTAAAATGAAGAGTTTTGCAGGAGCTCTTTTTTTCTGGCTTCCTGATACATAAACACCTTGGAAGGAACATTTCTTTGTTTCTCTACCTTTAATACAACATTCTTTATTTTATATATATATAAATAAAATATCATCTATTCAGAAACTACTAGTTATGTAAAATTAGTTCTGAAGACCCCTTAAAATTACAATTAAATTCTTAGCTTATTAAATTCTCTCAAGGTTGTATGTAATGTAACCAGTTTTGTTGAAATCCATCCATCATCATCCATGTCAGCGGTTCTCAACCTCTCAATTTGTAGCAATGAGAATACATAATGCATATCAGGTGTTTACATTCTGAATCATAACTGTAGCAAAATTACAGTTTTGAAGTAGCCACCAAAATAATTTTTTGGTTTGGAGTCACTGCAACATGAGGAATTGTATTGCAGGGCCACGGCATTAGAAGGGTTGAGAACCATTGATCTATGTGAAAATTAACAAAGGCAATGTGATTTTCAATGGATCTAGTAATAAGGGTTTTAAGCAGGATGTTCATGGGCTTATATAGTGTTATTTTGTTCTTCAACAGAGGTAAAGGTACAAATTAAAGATCAATATAGTCAAAACATAGTAGCTTAAAATGATTCAGTATTATAGAAAGGTATTGATTAGATTAAAACAGATAAACTTAAAAAAATTTAAACCTTAAAGCAATCAGTAAATACAATAATATAAACCAGCGAGAAGGTACAGACAGTGCAGTGAAAATCCTTTTCACCAATCCCAATAGACTTATTCACTATTATAGAAGAATAAACTCAAAATAGCAAGAAACTTCCAGATCCCTTTTAAAGTTTCCTTCCCTTCCGCCAGTATTTATTATCCATTTAGATTTCATTTGTCAGAGGTCTGAATTTCCTCATAGAAGCACAAGGCAGAACCTCCACTCTGCATGTTGAGAGCAGTTAGGACCTTTAGAACTTTGTCAAAATATTTCAGGTTGGTTTGTAGCATAAGCAGGCTAGCTTGTGGCATATTCTTGAGGAGAGGGGAATAAAGTGGGAAATCTCCAATGAAAAAAAAAAGTCCAAGGATAAGAATTAAGCAAATCCAAACTGCACTTTTTTAAAGCTCTACCAACTCAGTTGTTTCAGGGTTTCAAGCATGCTTTGCAATAGCATTTTTCCAGAAAGAGGCTGAATGGGGTTTATTTAAAGAGTAAACATAAAGAAGCAAAACTTTGAGGGAAAACAATGGCTTATTTGCATATGAGAGAAAAAATACTTCTCCCTGGTGTTTTGGGCAAAGAGAAAGAGGGGAAAAAATCAGGCTTATTCCCCAAAACTGATTTTAAATCTACAGATTTGGAATTAACTGCCCTCCCTGTGAAAAATCTTTAGTAATAGCCTTCTAGTCCAGGATCAGCTTTAAAAAAAATCTTCTTGAAAATTAGAAGGTGTGGGGTTCTTTTTTCCACGCTGAAAAATGGCTATGGCAGGTTAGAAACACACATGTGGAGTGTGGAAAGGGATTGGGGTGGAAGGATTTTTATACCTCACCCTCTGGAAAAAAGAATGGCTAGGCTCTTGTAGTGGGTCTGGTCTCAGCAAGAGGAGGCTCCAACCTGGGTGAAGATTGGTGAGGAATGCTGGCTGAGCAAGCAACCACAGGCGGCAGGGTGGGGCAGGAGTACAGGCCACACCCTGCCATCAGCCACAGCCGCCACTGCTTCATGTGGTGGGCAGCAACTGAACAAACTTACTATCTTTACTATAGGGCTGTCTGCTAAAAAATTATTGAGAATTTGTAATTGCTTCATAGTAAGTCAAAATGTGGGTTTTAAAATTAATAATCAATAACTAAATATTATATTTTATAAAGTTTTATTATTAATAACTAAAGCAAAAGAACTGCCTGACTTCAGCCTGGTCAGGTCCAAAAAAAAGGAGAGAGGGAGGAGGTACAGCCACTTAAATACAATCACACAAAACGTGGGGATGCAGGAAAATGGAATTTAGGAACTACAAAGGACTTCTGGGGGATGAAGTCCAAAGGCTCAAAATCTCCATTTATACAGAGGAGAGGGGGTCATGACTAATGGATTGGGTTAGGCAAAGTTTCATGTTGGAGATAGCATTTGAGTCTTTTTCTTAAAGGATAGTTAGGGACTTGGTAATCAAAGATGAGATCTAGGGACAAGGAAAGAGAGTGAGCAAAGAGAAGGCATGAAAAAGCTTAACATGTATTCAGTTTGGCTTATGCATTCTCAGAGAAGAAAATAATGAGAAGTTTAAAAAAATTGGATAGAATGGGATGATGCATCACAGATTTTTTTTTTTTAAAGAAAAAATATTTCTAATATAAGATTTAACTGGTATTTTTCCCTTCTCCCCCCCCCCCTTTTTTCCCCCCCTTAATTTAGAACAACGTGTTGGAGCTTTGGTCACTTTTTGATTTCCTCATGCCAGGATTTTTGGGTACTGAACGTCAGTTTGCAGCTCGTTACGGTAAACCTATATTAGCAAGTAGGGATGCTCGAAGCTCCAGTCGAGAACAAGAAGCAGGTAAAAAAGAATTTTTCCTTCAACTCAGTTAATCAAATTTGCCTGTAGATAAATGAATCATTTCCTATGAATTGTTTCACTTTTTCACCCCTACAAATAATAGGCGTTCTTGCAATGGAAGCACTACATCGCCAGGTCCTGCCATTTCTCTTGAGAAGAATGAAAGAGGATGTTTTGCAGGATCTTCCACCCAAAATTATTCAAGATTATTATTGCACTCTAAGCCCTCTACAGGTAAGAGTAGGAACAAGTATTCAAAAAGCTGTAATCCTTCATGGAAACCATATATTCACTTGAATATATGCCTTTTTAAAAGAAGTGAATCAATAAATCAGCAGGCATTGATTAGCTGTTAGTTAGGCATTTTGCTAGGAGCTAGGAATACAAAACCCAGAAATGAAGCAGTCTCTGGCCCCAGAGAGTTTACCTTCTTTCTAGTGAAACAACATGTAGGGAAGGCTTCTGGAGCTTAATTTTGAAGGATACAAGGGATTCTAAGAACCACATGTGAGGAAGAAGTGTGTTCTGGGCATGGGGGTAGGGGCACAGACACCGAAAGCAATGTGCCAGGTATAAGAAACATCAAGAGCACCTATTTGACTAGACTGTACAGGTTGGGAAGGGGTTGCTGACTGTGTTCAGAGAGCTTACTGCCCACTCTTACTGAGGCAGGACCTCTCTCAGTACCAGTTTCCTGCCCAGTTCCCTCCAGCTGCACTGCTTTTGGATTTCTCTGAACTCTTTGTCCATCATCTCTCCACTCCTCTATTTCTCTCCCGCCCCCCACCTCCTCATTAGATTGTAAGTTCTCTGAGGCTTGCAGGGACTCTTTATTATTATTTATATCCTTAGTGCTTAGCACAGTGCCTGGCACTTGTTCTTATTGAGTCATTCAGTTGTGTCTGACTCTTTGTTCCCCCATGGCTATATGCTTTCTTGCGTTTTTTTTGGCCAGTTCCTTCTCCAGTGAATTAGACAAACAGAAGTTAAGTGACTTGTCTGAAATCACACAGGTAGTCGGTATCTGAGATCAGATTTGAACTTGGGTCTTTTTGACTCCAGGTTCAGTGCTTTATCCACTGAGCCACCTAATTGCTCCACATATGTGCTTGGCACATAGTAGGCACCTAATAAATGTTTAGTAACTAAGGCTTAAAGATCTTAAATGACTCAGCCATGGTCAGTCACCTAGTATAAGGAGGATCAGAGCACGTACAGACTGTTTTGTTTTTGTGTGGCCATGGTACTTCCCCAACCCCTTCTTCAGTGCTTTTTAACATAACAAACATGGTAAATGCTTGTTGATTTGAATTCAGCTCTATATCCGGAATCTAGAATTAATTTAAGTAAAATATAACATAGTTACTGAATAATCGAAGTAATCTTAAAATAATTTTACATTAATATTCTTAATGTGAAAGTAATCTTAAATTATGAACTTATTGATCTTTGGTAATTATATGATTTGAGGAACTTGTAACATTTAGTACTTTTGATTTCTACAGGTTCAGCTGTATGAAGATTTTGCTAAGTCCCGTGCCAAATGTGATGTTGATGAAACTGTTTCTACAGCTGCACTTGCTGAAGAAACTGAAAAGCCAAAGCTAAAGGCTACTGGCCATGTGTTCCAGGTACCAATTTTTCTTTTCCACTACAGTTAACATTAAATGCAATTGCCAGTATGCATGCATTAGAATCCTTGTATTAGGTGAATTTTACATTAACATTGATTTCAGATCCTTAATTAAATCCTTTATTAAACATCATATATATGCCCTTGTTAGAGGTTAAGGATACATGAAGGAAAATAGGAATCATAAACCTTAATCTCAAGGTGGTTAGGGACCATTTAAAAAACAAGTTAGCCTGCAGGTAGCATATAGCACAATAATGTTAATAAAGTTGTCATTTGACTCTAGATTTGAGCCAATGGTTTCTTTTTATCAGAAATACGTTTTTACAGAAGAGATGTTTTATTTCACATTTCCTCTTTTCCCTTCTTTAAGTATTCTATCATCTCTGACAGAAAACTTGAACGAATTCTCAAGCCACATACTGAAACACACCATTTATAAAGATTCTAGCACATGGATCTGGGGAGGAAAGGGTTTGTACATCGATCTCTCTTTCTCCTGTTGAATAGAGCAAAGCCCTTTTAATATTTCCTGAATGCTCTAGGCAGGCCTGAATTATAGACAGGAGAGATGAAGGATGGAAATGAAAAGGTCCTGTGGAGGGAAGTTGGAGCTCAGCAATCTGGGATAGATAAAATATAAGGCATAATTAATATAAATGGAAACAGTGGACTTAGAGTCAGGACCTTGGTTCGAACCCCAGCTCCATGACTTCCTACTACTACTTCTATAATTCCAGGCAGGCCATTTAACTTCTCAGACCTTGATTACCACTAAGGTCCCTTCCAATATGATCCTTGTTGCCTTTTCCTTTATTGTTCTCACTAGAGTCTTCTTCAGGATATAATAACTAATTAATCAGCCCTGGGCCCACATGCATTTCTTCCCTTTTTTTAGGATAGGATGTTTAGGGAGAGGAAGATTATGGGAAAAGGGAAGACAAAAAAGAGCTGGAAAGAGGAGACTGGGGGTTAAGAGGAGCCTGCCTTTGACAACAGGCAAAGGGATTGGCTGAGACTTAAAGAACTCAGTGGTTCCACAAAATTCAGCCTATACCTTGTCCCCTTCCTATTCCTTTCTCTCCCTACCAGAGAAGACCTGGGATTATCTTTTTTTTCCATCACCATTTTTTTTAATTTCGTCAATTTAGAACATTATTCCTTGGTTACAAGAATCATATTCTTTCCCTCCCTCCCCTCTCCCCACCCTTCCTGTAGCCAATGTGGAATTTCATTGGGTATTACATGTGTCCTTGATCAAAAACTATTTCCATGTTGTTGATGTTTGCACTAGGATGTTCATTTAGAGTCTACATCCCCGATCATATCCCCCTCCACCCATGTAATCAAGCAGTTGTTTTTCTTCTGTGTTTCTACTCCCACAGTGTTTCCTATGAATGTGGATAGTGTTCTTTCTCATAGATACCTTCAGGTTGTTCAGGATCACTGCATTGCCACTAATGGAGAAGTCTATTACATTCGATTGTACCACAGTGTATCAGTCTCTGTACAGTGTTCTCCTGGTTCTGCTCCTTTTTGCTCTGAATCAATTCCTGGAGGTTGTTCCAGCCCCCATGGAATTCCTCCACTCTATTATTCCTTTGAGCACAATAGTATTCCATAACCAACATATACCACAATTTGTTCAGCCATTCCCCATTGAAGGGCATCCCCTCATTTTCCAATTTTTGGCCACCACAAAGAGCTCAGCTATGAATATTCTTGTACATGTCTTTTTCCTTATTATCTCTTTGGGGTATAAACCCAGCAGTGCTTTGGCTGGATCAAAGGGCAGACAGTCTTTTAGCACCCTTTGGGCATGGTTCCAAATTGCCCTCCAGAATGGTTGGATTAATTTACCACTCCATGAACAATTCATTAATGTCCCAACTCTGCCACATCCCCTCTAGCATTCATTACTTTCCGTTGCTGTCATGTTAGCCAATCTGCTAGGTGTGAGGTGATATCTCAAAGTTGTTTTGATTTGCATTTCTCTGATTATAAGAGATTTAGAACACTTTTTCATGTGCTTATTAATGGTTTGGTTTCTTTAACTTAAAATTACCTATTCATGTCCCTTGCCCATTTATCAATTGGAGAATGGCTTGATTTTTTTTGTACAATTGATTTAGTTCTTTATAAATTTGAGTAATTAGACTTTGTCAGAGGTTTTTGTTATCAAGATTGTTTTCCAATTTGTTACTTCCCTTCTCATTTTGTTTGCATTGGTTTTGTTTGTACAAAATCTTTTTAATTTGATGTAATCAAAATTATTGATTTTATATTTTGTGATTTTTTTCTAACTCTTGCTTGGTTTTAAAATCTTTCCTTTCCCAAAGATCTGACATGTATACTATTCTGTGTTTACCTAATTTACCTTCTTTATATTCAAGTCATTCACCCATTCTGAGTTTATCTTGATGTAGCGTGTGAGATGTTGATCCAAACCTAATCTCTCCTATACTGTCTTCCAATTTTCCCAGCAGTTTTTATCAAATAGTGGATTTTGGTCCCCAAAACTGGAATCTTTGGGCTTATCATAGACTATCTGGCTGAGGTCACTTACCACAGGTCTATTCTACTTATCCTCCTTTCTGTCTCTTAGCCAGTACCATATTGTTTTGATGACCACTGCTTTATAGAATAGTTTGAGATCTGGGACTGCAAGGCTCCCTTCCTTTGCTTTTTTTTTCTCATTATTTCCCTGGACATCCTTGATCTTTTGTTCTTCCAAATGAACTTTGTTATGGTTTTTTCTAATTCAGTAAAAAAGTTTTTTGGTAGTTCAATGGGTATGGCACTAAATAAGTAAATTAATTTGGGTAGGATTGTCATTTTTATTATGTTAGCTCATCCCAATCAATGTTTTTTCAATTGTTTAGATCTAGTTTTAATTGTGTGGAGAGCATTTTGTAGTTGTGTTCATATAGTTTCTGTGTTTGTCTTGGCAGATAGATTCCTAAGTATTTTATATTCTCTAGGGTAATTTTAAAGGGAATTTCTCTTTCTAATTCTTGCTGATGAAATGTGTTGGAGATATATAGAAATGCTGATGATTTATGTGGGTTTATTTTGTATACTGCAACTTTGCTAAAATTGTTAATTATATCAACTAGCTTTTTGGTTGATTCTCTAGGATTCTTTAAGTAAACCATCATATCATCTGCATAGAGTGATAGCTTGGTCTCCTCATTGCCCATTCAATTTCTTTTTCTTCTCTAATTGCTACTGCTAGTGTTTTTGGTACAAAGTTAATAGAGGTGATAATGGGCATCCTTGTTTCACTCCTAATCTGATTGGGAATGCTTCTAATTTATCCCCATTGCAGATGATATTGGCTGATGGTTTTAGATATATACGGTTTATTATTTTTAGGAAAGGCCCTTCTATTCCTACACTTTCTTGTGTTTTCGATAGGAATGAGTGTTATATTTTGTCAAAGGCTTTTTCTTCATCTATTGAGATAATCATGTCATTTTTGTCTGTTTGCTTGTTAATATGGTCAGTTATGTGGATGGTTTTCCTAATATTAAACCATCCTTGCTTTCCTGATATAAATCCTACCTGGTCATAATGAATAACTCTCATGATCACTTGCTGGAGTCTTTTTGCTAGTATCCTATGTAAGATTTTTGCATCTATGATCATTAAGGAGATTGGTCTGTAGTTTTCTTTCTCTGTTTTTGACCTGCCTGGCTTTGGAACCAGTACCATGTTTGTGTTGTAAAAGGAATTTGGTAGAACTCCTTCTTTGCTTATTCTTTCAAATAGTTTGTATAATACTGAGAATAGTTGTTCTTTGAATGTTTGATAGAATTCATTTGTGAATCCATTTGGTTCTGGGGGTTTTTTCTTAGGGAGTTCTTTGATAACTTGTTCAATTTCTTTTTCTGATATGGGGTTGTTTAGGTAATCTATCGCTTCCTCTTTTAGTCTAGGCAATTTATATTTTTGTAAGTATTCACCCATACCACCTAGATTGCCATATTTATTGCCATATAATTGGGCATAATAATTTTTAATGATTGCCTTAATTTCCTCTTCATTAGAGGTGAGGTCTCCCTTTTCATCTTGGATACTGTCAGTTTGGTTTTCTTCTTTCCTTTTTTAAATTAGATTGACCGGTACTTTGATTTTTTTTTTAAGTACCAGCTTCTAGTCTTGTTTATTAAGTCAATACTTTTCACTTTCATTTTTATTAATTTCCCCTTTGATTTTTAGAATCTCTAATTTAGTCTTCATCTGAGGATTTTTAATTTGTTCACTTTTCTAATTTTTTTAATTTGCATGCCCAATTCATTGACCTCTGCCCTTCTTAATTTGTTAACATATAAACTCAAGGATATAAATTTCCCCCTGAGTACTGTTTTGACTGCATCCCATAGATTTTGAAAGGATGTCTCATCATTGTAATTTTCTTCAATGAAGTTATTAACTGTTTCTATGATTTGTTCTTTAACCGATTTTCGAGAGTCATATTGTTTAATTTCCAATTAATTTTTGATTCATGCTAATCTTCTCTGTATCATTCCAATTTTAGTGTATGTGCTGCTGAAGCAAGCACCTGGGATTATCTTTTAAGATTTCTTCCCTTTCAAGACTTGGGGTTTATGCATTTAGAGCTAAAGGGTAATAGAGGCCTTGATATGGAAGGTCCTCCCTCAAGTACTGCTTGGTGCCATCTGTCCTGGCTATAGATTTCAGTTGTGTTAGAGATTCTTGTTTTCTCCACATCATCCCCCACCCTTTTAAATTTGTGGGTGATTTCCAGCAGCATAATTAAAATGACCAAATCTCCCATAATTTATAGTTTGTGTATTCTTTAGAGCCACTATTTTAGCATCAGCTGTTTTTTTTCCCCTTTTTTGTTGTTTTTGTTATAAAGGCATTACAGTATTTACGTAAACTATGCAACCATCCAGCATTAGTCTTAACAACCCAGCACCCTGAATTTAAGAATACTACTGAACAACTGGCAGCTCAGAACTCTTCTCTTCGAGATATTCAACATGCTCCTAAACTCTCTGCTTTGAAACAAGTAAGTAATTAGATGGGTGAAAAGGATAGGACTTGACCTGTGATATGTTTATATGTATATGTGAGTTTTCTTCTCCAAAAATGTTATCTTTGGTTTTTTCAACATATTTTTCTTGCCTAGAAATATCTCTTTTCTATTTTTATTCATTGCATTTTAATATTAATTTTAAATGGAATATATTTGTATTAACTGCTGAGACTTATGTAGATTAAGTAGAGGGAAAACATCGTTTTGAGTTCAAAAGATTGCTGACTAATAAATTTTCTAATTTATCCTATAGGTTGACAGAAAAGTAGTAGTTTATGGCTATACAATTGTTATCATTTCTTTCTGTCTGTTGTGTGGCCTCTTAATTTATACTTTATTCATTGTCATTTGTTAAAGTTCAGAGAATCTTTTCATTTAATTTCACTAGGAATATAATATCTATTGAACTTAAAATTTTTTATTATAGGAAATATTGTAAAATAAATCTTTTTATTATATGTAGAGAATTTGACTATCAATTACTGATGGCATTGTACATAAAAGAAATGGTTATGTGATCTTCTTTAAGAAGATCTAGATTTTTTTATCTTTAAGAAGAACTATAGATATTTCTCAAATGCACCTAGGTTTCTATGAGTCAACTCTTTTCATAATTCATTAATAGGTATTAGAATTAGATTAAAGAGGGAATCAGGGAGACAATGACTATAGTAATATAAATTTTTTAAAACTCCAAAAGTCAAACATAAATAATGCTAATGACTAACCTTTATCCTGAAAAACAAATAATAAAATATATATTTCCTTCTCAGTAGAGAAGTGGGGGACTAAGAGCATGGAATGTTCAGATATGTATTGTTTTGCTTAATTGTTTTGTAGGGGAGTTTTGTATGTGGAATGAGGGGAAATTGTCTCTTATAAAATATCTGGAATTGACTTGTAAAAAAAAATAAATCAAAACCTTTTTGTTTATGAATCAAATCTAAATACAACGGAATTGATAGTTGAAGCTTATAAACTCAGTTTCTACTTAACAGATACATCATGTATGTGATATTGGGGTAGATTTTAAGCCAAATCAAGAAGTCAAGTATAATCACTTTTACTTTAAAAACCAGCCCAAAGGTGGAAGAGAAAATAAGGAGGGGGCATTTTATTTTCAAAATTATCTAGAGGAAAATTTGCTTCACTACAACATTTAAAAAAAACATACTGACAAGTGAAATAAAGTTATTTCAAAATACCAGAAATTTTAAAGATTTTTAAGTGTTGAACTTTTAATTATCTTTTTTTTACTATTAACACACTATTAAAGAATTATTTATAATTTTTAAAGTTTCTTTTTATATAAAAATTATTCCTTTTTCCAAAGGTAATTTACCCATGCTGGATTATCATTTTAGGGGGCTCTTTCCTACCCTGGAGTATCTGGAATTCTGAAGTTTAGAACTGTTCAGCTTAGAAAGATCAAGAACACTCCCAGTCATTCTCTCTGGAGGGTTTCCCAATAATTACTTTAAACACCCTCTCCTCCCCCTCCTCCCCTTCCTCAGTTCCTTTCAGCTGTTAAGAGTGAAACTTCTGGCCCAAGACAGAAATAGCACCTTTCTTAAATCTTTTTTTTCTAGTCTTTTTTTTTCCCCCAGAAAATGGGGTTAAAGATTAGGATGAGAATCTTTGATAATATTTTTCCTGAGGTCAGTTAGTGGATGTGATTTGGAGTAAGACATAGAAGGCATTTCTGTCCAATTTAATGGTAATACAAGCTTAGAGGATTAGCAAATACATCAGGTAACAGAATCAGGATGTAAAGTAACTGAAATAAACCTGGACAATACACCCAAAACACTAAAATGAAATTTCAAATCCAAATAAAAGAGTTATTAGGAACTGCTATGTGTAGAGCATTTTGCTGGTCATAGGGAGAAGTGCCAGGTGTAGGTAAGACAGATACCCAATGGTCTTTAATCTAGGGCTGTGGTGTGATACACATAGTGTTACAGAACAAGTGCTTTAGAGAGTCACAAAACAAAGTTTGGTTTAGGGGGAAAAAAAAGCTAGCATTTATATAGTACCTTAAGGTTTGCACATTGACTACTTTTATTATCTCTTGATTTTTACAACCCTGGGAGGAAAAAAGAGAAGCTCTTATTACCTCCATTTTATAATAAAGATTTTTAAAAAGAGAAGATCCAGAGAGGCTACATGATTTATCACATAGGACAGGATTTGAACCAAAGTCTTCCTGACTTCAGGTGCAGCACTATCCAGTATATCATGTTCATGCTTCATTGAGGAGGATGGGGAGTGATTTCCTGGAGGACTTGCATCCATTTTGGGCAGGAGTTCATTAGGCAAAGGTAGCAGAACATTCTAAGCATAGAAAATAATGTAAGCAAAAACAAAGGAGGTGTAATGTTAAAATAAGGGGAACTGAGGCACAAATTCTGAGCAAGGTCAGTTTATTAATAAGTTGAGAATTTACCCAATAAATGGGATCTCAGCTTTCTCAGCAAAGCTAAGTAAGACTCAAATGAGGAGGACAGCTCTTCCTTATAGTTTTGGGAGTACAGAACAAAGAACAGGACTTCATAGGAACAACACAAATTCTGATTGGTTAAAAGAGCTTGACATAATTAATAGAGATGCCATGTAATCAGTTATAGAACTGAGGCATGGGGGAATAATATGATTGGTTAGAAATTAAGAATGAAGGTCTAGCTGCAACCCCCTCCTTCCCTCTTGTGACTAAGAAAGATTGTTTGTTTGAGTCTACCTGCAAGGTCCCAGATAGTGAATCAGACTTCTTTGAAGAGCAAATGATACTCTTGATTGAGGTCCACCCACATACCTCAAGGATAATGGATTTCCCCGAGGCAGGAACAGAACAGTCAATGGCAGGATTTCTGAACTTAACTTATTATATAGGCCAACCGAATTCTGAACTAAGTTCAGAGACAGAGCACCATGACTTAGTTATAGGACAAAATCAATTGACTAGTAATAGGATCAATTTTTTAAAAAAGAAGAATTGGTGATCTTTCGGGCATGTGAGCACAAAATGACATATTCATTAGGGAGGAAACTAAAATCTTGCCCTTACAGTCAAAAACTGTTGTAGAATTCCAGGATAGAGGTAATTGTTAACATGGAATCTAGAGGTCCCTGCACTTGCAGCTTGGAGGAATTTGGTGATCCCCAGTTTATTTAGTTTGGAGGTAGAAACCCCAGTTTTGACCTTATCATGTGAGAGTTCCTCCCTGAGGTAAAGTCCTACTTCAGCGGTCTCAGGCTAACAATAGATCCTCCAAACTGCAGGCGAGGGGACCTCTAGATTCCATGCTGACATGATCAAATTAAAAATAGATCACAGGAAGAGCACTTAGCTAGAATTGACTGAAAATTCATTATCAACCAATATTCTAATGTGACTGACAAAAAAATGAATGCCATCTGAAAGTGTTGATATAAGTTTAGTGTCCAAAACAAGCAAAGTGTTACTAGTTCCATGGTATTTTAAAGTTTGATATATTCAGAGAAGCATTGACAAAGAATCTCATCCAGAAGAGCAGAAAGAGCACTTTCATGGGTCTGGAAATTGTTATAGAAGGAATGGGGATTTTTTAACACATAAAATAGGGAAGTGTGATAACTTTTGTTCAAATATATGAAGGAGGAGGGATCAGACTTATTTGATGCAGCTCTTGAGGGCAGAACTAGGACCACTGGATGGATTGAAGTTACTTGGTATCCAATTTCATCTTAATGTAAGGAAGGACTTGTCAACTGAACTTGTCCAAAGGCCTTGTGAGATAGTGATCATTCTAGATGGTCACTTGTCAGAGATACTCAAAAGGAGATCGATGCATTTTTTGAGATATTAGACCAGATAACGTTGGATATTTCTTCCAGCTGCTAATATTCTCTGCATTTCATCTCTGTAAATAAGGAAAGCACCATTTTACTTTTTAAGTTTTGTTTTGGAGATGGAAAGCAGATATTTATTGGATCTTGTGATATGATGAATAAGCTGGAGAGAGTAGAGCTATTTACAAGAAGGAAAAAGCACTGGAATCTAGAGACCTTGTCTTAATCTCAGTTTAACTCACTAAGTGATATAAGTCATTTCCCTTTTTTGTATTTAAATATTGTCCCCTTTCTGTGAGCCTGTTTTTTTTTTCCTTCAGCTCCAAAGTAAGTGGGTTGGCCTAGATATGCCCTCTACAGTCCTTTCTGGTTTTAACAACCAGTTCACACTGGAATTGAAGAAAAACACTATCTAAAATACAAGCATCAGTACAAATCATGCACTAAAATAATTGTGAAGATTTACAGTAAATGAGTCATAGTCCAGTGATTTCAGGATGCCAGTGAGACAGCATAGGAATCTTGCCAGGCAGTGGTGCTCTGTGGGTGTTGGTAATCAACTTTGGAGAAATGGAGGTTACTTCCCAATAACCTGATATCTCCAGAGGTTCATCATCCACACTTGATTATCACCAGGGAAGCCCTCATTCCTGTGTTTTAGGGAAAGTGGTATAAGGGAAAGGGAACCAAACTGTTATGAGAGAGGCTAACTTGTATTACTCTTTACTTTCCTACTTTTATGCAGTTATTAATCCTTTCTATATTTAGCTGCTTCATGATTTTTTTCTTATGCCCTCTATAACTTGATGCTCCTTCATGGACTTTTGGGCCCAGAGCATCATCATCATCATCACTACCACCATCACCACCAACAACAGACATTTATTGAGCACCTATATGTTCCCTCTAGTGAGCCTCAAGGAACTGAGGAAAGGGAAGAAAGAAAGGCCTGTTAGGTACCCTCCTGAAGAGGGGACCAGAACATTCTATGGGCTGATAAACCTGAGCAGCTCTTAGTTCCAGATTCTCCAGGGTGACATTGCAGCCCACAGAGATAATCTGGTATGGATATACTTTAAGAGAATCTGAGGAGCAGGTGAGTCACTTCTGTTTTCATTGTAGAGATAAACATTTATTACAGAATGAGCTTGGTGAACAATATCGAGCTGCCCATGGACCCATTTTTTTCCCCACATTTCTTTTAAGCTGCTGCTGGACTGTGGTTTGGGAAACACCAGTACTTCAGAGAGTGGCACAGAAGCTGTTGTGGCCCAGCACAGGATACTTATCTTCTGCCAGCTCAAAAGCATGCTGGACATAGTAGAGCATGATCTTCTCAAACCTCACCTGCCCTCTGTCACATACCTGCGGCTAGATGGAAGCATACCTGCTGGTCAAAGACATTCCATTGTCTCACGGTAAATGTTCTTCAAACTTGAAGACCACAGAGTTGGCCATAGTGAAGACATAAATATTTAGAAATGAAGTTTGTTTCATCAGATCTCTTTGGGATAAGGAAGTATTTATGAACATGACCTAAGTAGATGAATTTTGATTGCATAATTTAACAGAAATGTATATTCAGTAGGTCTCTGAGATAATATAACATCTTTGAAAAAACTTGATTGCATTGCTAAATCAAAGAAAGTGTGACATAGTAGCAAAAGATACTCCTTGATTATCATATACACTTATTAATTTGAAAAAAACAAGTGGGGGAAATGGTTCTAAATTAGGCAGGTTTGTGTGAACTTTTCTATTAAAGAAAAATGGGGAAATTGTTAAATCAAAAAAAAATTTAATCAGTATAAATTTTATACTATATTCTAAATAAGTTAACATTGTTAATAAGGTTTTATTCAGTGGTATGTTAATTTTCTAGAAAGGATAGGTAAATAAATGACCACTGAATACCATTCTTCTTGTATCTTGGCCATTGCTGTCTTAGTTGTCCCTTGGATACTATACTATGCATCTTATCAATATCTTTCCTAAAATGTGACACATTCAAAGTTGAATTTGGTAAAACATGCAGTTTGACTACAACCAAGTGTGGATAGTTCATGCCTCCTCAATCCTGGGTGAGATGCCAGGCCTCTGAATGTAGCCCAAGATCACATAAGCTTTCTTAGTTACCATATCATTTAAAAAAAATTTTTTTCCCCTAGGATATGTAAACAATTTTTTTAGCATTCATTGTTTGATTTTCAAGTTCCAAATTCTCTCCTTTTTTCTGTCCCTCATTCATTTCTTGCCTTCCCCCCTCCTTGAGACAGTAAATAATCTGATATCGTACTGTTGACTCATTTTGAGCTTGTCGTCTACTGAAACCCTTAGGTCTTTTTCAGATGAACATCCCTAACCATTCCTCCCTCATCTTATATTTATAAAATTAATTTTTTTTAACCAAAGTGTAATAGTTAATTAAGATTAATCCCTATTAAATGTTTATCATCTGGCCTTTTAAACGATGTTCTAGATTTTGGGGTCTCAATTCCATTATCCCAAGTATTAGATATTCCTCATTTTTATATCATTTATGTAATTTTATATCATCATTGATTGCTTGATTTGCAAATCTGATCAGCACAACATTTGTTATTGATGGAATTGTGAAGCAAGAGGGAGCCATGCACAGATCCCTGAGGCCCTTCACTAGGAACCCTCTTTCAAGTAAATGCTGAACCACTAATGACCACTTTCTGGGTCCAACCATTCAACCCATTTCACATCTGCCTAATTTTACTGTCATTTCCACCTATTTCTTGCCATTTTTTCCCACAAGAGACTTCATCAGATACTTTGCTTAAATGTAGATAAATGGTCTCTATACCATACCCTTGGACTCAGCCAGGCTAGAAAACTGTCAAAAAAGTAAGCAAGGCTAATTTTAAATGGCTAGTCTTTGGTGCAGTCAGTGCTTTTTTTTTTGTCACCATCACTTGTTTTTAGATATTCCCTACCCATCCCTTTAATTGTACATTTTAAAATTTATTCAGGAATTAAAGTCAAATTCATATGGCTAATAATTTGCAAGTTTTGTTGACTTTTTTCCCCTTTCTTTTTGAAACCAGCTATGATTTTCTTATTTCTAGTCCCACATTACCATGCCTGTTCTCCATAATAATAGTTCTTCTGCACCCTGGTGACATCAAAGGCAATTAGGCCTCCCTAACATTCTTTTGTCATTTACTACATTTGTGTTGCATTCTGTTTTTTTTAACAGGAAGTTTGTGTTTTAAGGCTTTCATCAAAAGATCTTATACTTTATTGGAGAAATTTCAAGAATTAGCAAGGAAATGAGGAGATACTAATTTGGTCATATCAGATACTAGTGGAATTGTTGAGCAATATGGTATGGTAGCTGGAACACTGAAATAGGAATTAGAATACACAGTTCTTGTATTAGCTCTACATTGTTTTAAAATTAGATAATCTGATGGAACTATTTCTAGTTGCAGCAAAGGTATATTCTGGCTGACTAGAAAGAACTAGGGAAAACTGAGGATGCCTAGTTATAATGGAGATAGGTACAAAGGATTATGGGGTTCAGTCAGACTTCAAGGTGCCAATTGTATTAGAAAATGATAATCTGTTGAGAATATTTCTGGTTGTTGTAAATGGATACACTCTGGCTTGTGACTAGAGTGGTACTAAGGAAGCCTCAGGGTACCTAGTTATAATGGAGATAGGTAACTTCTGAGAGATGTAGAGATGCTACTAGAGAGAGATATTCTGGGGTGACTAGAGAGTTGCTATTAGAGGGGATACTCTGGGGTGCCTGTTGATCACTATTTATGGCTAATAGATCAAGATATTTCCTACCCTTCTCTGCCCTTCTCCCAGTTTTCACCTATGCCCTTCTGCCTCCCTTTCCCCTCCCCCGGTCTTAGTCACCTTCTAAGTAACTCAGGGGAACTATGAGATTTCAGAGAAATATTCTTTACTCTTCTTTTCTCAAGTAAGGGGATGGAGAACTGAGGTAGAATGAGGTGAGAGGGATGAGGTTTTCCCTAATCTATACAGAGGATTAGGAGGATTTGGGGAATGTCAGTTTTGTCACAACTGTGACTCGGGGACAGTCAGAGAGTGTGGAGGACAAGTATTTTTCTTCTTCTTTAAACCAGTCAGATAATCTTTGTTGAGTAATTCAAGTCCAGATTTTGTCTGAAACCACAAAGGTCTCTCTCTCTGCCTAGGTCAGAAAAAGCCAATCTCTCCCTTGATCAGAAACCCCAGAGAAGAAGTCTCTCAGTTCATCTCCTCTGGCCAGACTCCAACTGACTTTCCTGGGAACATTCTGTTTGGAATCTTCACCTTGATTGGCAGATCATGTCCCCAGCTTTCTATCTTGCATGCATGAAAATTCTCTCTTCATGCCTCTTCCACAACAATTAATTGCCTGTGTAACCTTCAGGAAGTGATTTAACCTTATCTGGAAATAATACCTGCTCTGCCTTACTTGTCAGACTTATAGTGACTATTATAAGCTATTAACACTTAAAGAGAACCTAAAAATCATCTAGTCCAATTCCCTAATTTTGCAAGTAGTGAATTTTGAGTTTCAAAAGGTGAAGCAATTGTCTGAGTACATGCAACAGAGGAAAGATTTGAAGCTTGAATCTAGGTTTCCAGATTCCAGATCCCTTGTGGAGACCTAGAGATCTCATGAGATAATAAATTACCATAAATAATATGTCAGCATATAAATGTAAGATGGCATTACTATTTTTTTAACTTTTGTACTATTCTGTTATGCAGTCTTAAAAAGTTCATCTTTATATCTCATACATTTTACCATTAATAATGAAATTTATGACAAAGAATGTATTTTTCACTATATTCCCGTGTGTGAATGAAAATGTAGTCTATAATTCCAGAAAGAGGCAGCTGAATGGGCATTTAAAGATCAACTGATAGACAGTTGTAATCAGCAGCTGTCCCCTCTTACACCGAAGTCAAATCACCAGGCATTTATTAAGCATCTGTGTGTCAGGCTACAAGAAAAGCATCAAAATAGTCCCTGTTTTTAAGGAGCTTCTCATCTAATGGGGGAGAGAGTGTACAAACAAGATATTTAAAGGATAAATTGGAGATAATTGTAGGGTGAAGACATTAGTATTAAGGAGGAATTGGGAAATGCTTCTTGCAGAAGGGGGGTGGCACTTAGCTAGGAATTAAGAAAACCAGACAGGAAGGAGATGTCAATAAAAAGAGAGAGTATCCCAGCCATGGGGGAACAGCAAGTAAAAATGCCCCGTGTGAAGAGGCCAGAGGGCATCAAGTGGGAAGGGCATAAAATGTAAGAAGATTGGAAAGGTGGGGGTGGGGGGAGATTGGGCTGATGGAATAGGTAGAGAAGATCTCTGAATGCCAACCAGGTGTTCTTATATTTTATCCTGGAGATGATGGGGAACTACCAGAGGTGACTGAGATGGGGGTGACATAATCAGACCTGTGCTTTAGAGTAAGATCAGTTTGATAGCTAAGAAGAGGACAGAGTGGAATGGAGAGAGCCTGGCATCAAAGACGACCCCTTCCTCTCTCCCTCGTCCCCAGTGTGAGGGGATAAAGGCTCATGCCTGGGCAGTGGCTGTGTCAGAGGAGAGAAGATGGCTTATTTCAGAAATGGTATAAAGGTAGAAAATAGGACTTGGCATATGATTGGATATGGAGATAAGAAGTTGAGGACAAAACTTAGGTTAAGCTATGGGGACTAGGAGGGTTGGACATGTTGAGTTTAAAAAGGCTGTAGGACATCCCATTGGAGATGACTAATAGACAACAGAATAAGAAAACCAAACAAAATAGTACCTGAGGAGAAGAGGGCACAGGGCAGAGGCTTGGGGAAGGGGAACAGCCTGAATGAAGAGCCAGCAAAGGGGCCTGAGGGGAGGTCCCCAGGCTGGATGAGAACCACTAGAGAGATGAGAGTGCTCTGGAGAAAAAGGTGATTAATAGTGTCAGAAGTTGTAGAGAGATCTAGAGAGAAAACCTGGAAACTGAGGGTTGAGAAAAGAACCGTTTAATGTTGACAATCAGGATACTGCTGGTCACTTTGGAAAGAGTGATTTCAACTGCACGAGGAGGTCTGAAAGCAGACTAGAGTTAAGAAGGAGAGGTCACAGATGGAGGCAGGAGGTGGCTTGGTAGATTGAGAGCCAGGCCTAGGATGGGAGGGCCTAGGTTCAAATCTAGCCTCAGGCACTTCCTAGGTAGGTGACCCTGGGCAAGGCACATAACCCAGATTGCCTGGCCCTTACTGCTCTTCTATGTTGGATCCAATACACAGTATTAATTCCAAGGTGGAAGGTAAAGGATTTTTTGTTTTGTTTTTTAAAGAAGCTTTCATAAATTCTCTTGGAAAAAAAAAACACAATCAACTTCTAGCTGCTTACAGCAAAAATTTAGCTAGATGCATATGATTTGAAAATATTTGCTTAGTATCAATAAAATTCTTATTTCTTCAGTTTTAATTAAACAGTTTGCATTCTACTGTGTAGGAGATTTAAAAGAAATATTTTAATTTTTCTCTTTCCCTTTTGCCCTCCTCTTTCAATTTGTGTATTTAGATTCAACAATGACCCATCCATAGATGTTCTTTTACTGACTACGCATGTTGGTGGATTGGGTCTTAACCTAACAGGAGCTGATACTGTTGTATTTGTTGAGCATGACTGGAATCCTATGAGGGATTTACAAGCAATGGATCGCGCACATCGTATTGGCCAGGTAAACTGCCCATTGCAATCTTGCCATACCTATTGTGATGTGATTTCTTGTTCCTGACATTATTGTAAATCCACTTTAAAATCTTTGCTTTAAAAATTGGGGGCAAGAGAATAGAGCATCCCTGAACTAGGAGCCAGGAAACTTGAGTTCTAGTCCCAGCTCTTTCATTAATTTTCTGTGGGGCCTAAGCTCTTTGAACCCGAGTCTCCTCATCTTTTAAGTAAGGTAAAAGAACCAATTAATCTCTTGAGATCCTTTCTACCCCTTAATGTCATCCTTTAAACACATGGGCTGATCATTTTCAGGCCCTTTGAAACTAGACTGGGTAAGAGAATGCCCTTCCTCTTTTGAGCTTTTATCAGTAATTGATCTAGTGATACTTGAAGGAAATTCAGTCCCTAGTCTCTACTCCCTACCTCCAACATAAGCACCAGCTCATTTGTAGTCCCTCTTAACTGCCATGACTGAATCTCAGGAATATGACTTGTCCCTCTGGAGCTAGAGGTAAGGCATTAGGGAAAAGTAGACTCTCTGTGGTAAAATAGAGAGAAATAAGGGTATCCTTACATATGCCAAAATGGCTCCCTAAAAGATTAATCACAATTTTCAAAAAATTGTCGGTCATTTCTCAAAAGATCTCTCATGATTCATCTAGTAAACTGTTAATTTACAGCTATTAACCATAGTTTTTTCCTCCCCAAGAAACGAGTTGTTAATGTATATCGATTAATAACAAGAGGAACGCTGGAAGAGAAAATAATGGGTTTGCAGAAATTCAAAATGAATATTGCAAATACAGTTATTAGCCAAGAGAATTCTAGTCTGCAAAGCATGGGGACCGATCAACTTCTTGACTTGTTTACACTTGATAAGGTAAAAAAAATTACTGTTCACATTGTCATGAATCATAAAATATATCATGCATTTCATCACGTATGTTGAAACCTGGTCCACATAACTGGTTCACTGTCTGAGAAAGCATTACAACAGCATAGGGAAAGTTCTTTTTTTTTTTCCCAGTTGTTGACTGAGGTACCGCATATGAACAGTGTTGATAAATGTATAGTGATTATGATATCATTGTTGAGGAAACCTTGAGGTATGTCAGATTTTGACAGGTTTCCTGTTGGATATTTGTAAGTCTACTTAGCAATGTTTTGTTATTGTTTCTTATTGGCTCTTAAATGGGCTCCTGATAATCAAGATACTCAAAATAGATAAATATCTCTAAGGTTAGTAGCAGGACCTCAATGACTGATATTCTCAAGATATTTGCAAGCTCTAAATATTCACTAATTAGTGTCTTAGGCTCCCCACCTACAAAGTTCTTTCCATCTTCCTAGAAAATACTTATTAATGTACATTACTTTAAGTGCAGATTTTTACATAAAAAAATTAATTCTGTTATGAAATATTTCTTAGGAACCTGTGCTAGTGCCCAACAATTTAGCCATTCCTCCTCATTCCCTTTCTCATTTTACATAATCTGCCTCCCTATACCATTAAAGTCATCTATCAAAATATCCCAGAACTCCCCAGGCCTGCTGGGCCTGGTATAAACCTCCCTGTGGCTCAATTTTCCCATGTGTGTTGTATTCCCCCACTATAGTTCTTTCAGATCAGAGAGTGCTTTCTTTTTTTCTGTTTATACCCCAGCACTTAGCACAGTGCTTTGTACATAGAAAGCACTTTATAAATTCTTTTTCTTTCATTCATAATTTAGAGAAAGAAAAATGGTGTCATGTGTGACAGTGCTGTTCAACCATTTTTTCTGCAGTTTTGATGGGGGGGGGGAATAAATGGCCCACCAAATTTATAGATTTCATAAACCTAGAAGAGATAGCTTACATATTGCACAACAATTAGGGTGCAAAAAGATGTCAGTAGTCTAGAACAGCATACTGTTTCTAAAGCCCTACTCAGGTTCAGAAAACCACTTGCACAAGTACAAAATGAAGATGGTATTTCCATGCAGTAGCTCATATGAACAGAAGGTTGTGGCCAGTTGTGGACTACAAGTTCAAGTGGATCAGCAGTGCAATCTAGAGGTCAAAAAAGTGAGCTTTGATCTTAGGCTGCCTTGAGTGAGATATGGTACCCACGGGGGGGGGGGGCACATGTGGTGATCTCCCCATCCTTAGCTCTGCTCAGGCCTGTGTGGTGTTGCAGTAAGTATAAGTTTTAGGAAATAGATTAAGAAATAGATGGAGCATAACTGGAAACCATGCCATAAGAGGCCTGAATGAAAGAATTTCGGAATGTTTAGTCTAGAGAAGAGAAAACATTATGGATGTGATAAATGTCTTCCAGTATTTAAAAGTTGTCATTTAGAAGATTGATTTCACATATTCTGTGTGACATTTCTTTATAAATGTCTATTGAAATGCTTCTTTTTGCTTCCCAGTTCATTGAAGGATTATAGGATTTGCATAGGGAGAGGCATTCCAGATGATAAAACTAGGACCCCAGAATGAAAGTTATGGGGAGGCTGATTTCGGCTCAGTATAAGGAAAACTTTTCAAAAAGATAGAAAAAGCTGATTTGTAAGAAGTTTCTCCACCACTGAAAATATTTGAGGTACCCGAGGCTACCTATTAGAGAAGTTACTGGGGTGATTTCTTTATCTCGTTGGGGCATTGGACTAAAAATTGCCTCTTAAACTAATTTCCAGCTTTAAAATTCTACCCCAAAAGTCAGCAAACACAATTGAAACATTTCTAACTTTGAGTCACTAGAATTGTGATTTGTAGTATTCTGCAGCAGCAATTCTCTACCTGCCTGAAGTTAATATGAAATGTTGCCAGTACTGTCATCTAACACCGAGTTAAAGCATGTTCAAATAACAAACTAAAAAGAGGAAGCAATGAAGAAATGAAGCGTTAAAGAATAGTTTAATATAGTTGAAATATTGTCTTAGTTTCTAAAGTGATTTTCATTCTCTCTTTCAAGGATGGAAAAGTAGAAAAAGCAAATACCTCGACAACTTCTGGAAAAGCAAGTATGAAATCAGTCCTGGAGAACCTCAGTGATCTTTGGGATCAGGATCAATACGACACCGAGTACAGTCTCGACAATTTCATGCATTCTCTCAAATAACTGACAGTACTTGTTAAGGCAATTGCTGCTAGATTAATTACATTTCTGCTGATATTCAGCACATTTCAAAGCTTATGCTCATTGTGTAAATAGATTGGAAAAAGAATCAGCGTGATTCTGGAACTTGTTCCACAGGGGAGGGGGGGACAAGTGATTCTGTCTTAAAACTTTGCACTGTATTAAACTTAAATGTTAATGTGAAGTGGTTTGAATTTTATATACCGAGGAGACCCAGAGAGAGGGGGAGCCACACAGGGTTTACACACGCTACCAAATGGTGTTCTCATTGGGAATGAGCCCGCATGTCGTGGTGTACACCGTCACTTTGTACAGGAACATTTCCATGAGTACTTTAGGTTGTTCATGTACATTTTTTCCTTTTAAACGGAACTTGTTTTTATGATTTAAAAACGATAGAATTTTTCACTATCAGAAATTCAGATGAGCCATAATTTTAAGATAGTCATCATAATATCAGTCAATCTTAGAAGCCAGAACGAATGTTAGGAATTGAACTAGGTATCGGTATGCAAACCTTTGTATATTTAATGCAAATCTTTTTGACATCATTTTGTCGATTTTTTAAAGATATATTATGGGTTATTCTAAATACAGGTAATGGGCTTTTTAAGGCCACTTTTACATCCTGTTAAGAGGGTGTACTTTTTTAATTTATCTAAAGGCTAGAATATAGCCTGATTCAAAGAACATATGTACTCAATAGGTTTCAATCGTATATAAATATATATATATATAATATATTTTTTGTAACTAAAAGCTGTATACAAAAGTATACAAATAGGAGTTTTTCCAGAATTAGATTTTACACTGTTTAGAATTCCAAAAACCTATGCTGAAAAGACTGTTTACTGTACTAGTGCATGACTTGAGGAAAAAGTTTCCTTTTATATACATAGATATACATGAAGAGACATATCTATATACATAGAAATACCTATACTACACCCAGGGGTAGAATACAGGTGCTGAAATCATGGAGCTGTTGGGCAGTAATAACTGTTGGGAATGAGGAGGACGGACTGGCTGACCACCAGAGTTCCAAGATAGCCCAGTGGGGAGGGTGGAGTATATGTCTGTAGATATAGATGTGCATGTATATACATGTACACAGAGAGAGAAAGGGCGAGAGAGAGAGGGAGAAAGGTGTGCATGTCTGCGTAATACATATATGGAATAAGCGTGTATATATGTATAGAATTCCAGTTTGTCTGAGGTCCGTGGCTTGTCCTGCACTTGGCACCAACTTAAAGACCACCAGAGCCTCTGCTGTGTAAAATCACACGTGTTTTGTTTAATAACATAAAACGTTAGCCTGTTTGACAGCATTTAGATGGGGACATTTGTCACATTTCAGTAGCCGTTATGGCTACATTGTAACATTAAATTTAGCATTCCATAAGAGAATAATAAAAATAAAATTGGAAATACAAAATAAATATGTGTGCAGTTGTGTATTCATCAAAAGGTTAGAGCTGAAGTTTTGCTTTGAACCATGTTTTTATGTTATTAATTCAAGTACATTGTTTATAAAAATTCATTTTCTTGTGGCTTGGGAATCTTCTATTTCCTGAGAAGCGCATTGTGGTATAGCAGAAAGAGCCATGTGCTTGGAGTCCACGCACTGGGGTTCAAGCTTTGCCTCACACATATACTGCTGGTGTATCTCGGCAAGTTACACAAACTTTCCGGGTTTTCTTATCTGTAATAATGTAGATAATAATACTTGTGCTATCTACCTCATGGGGTCATTTTGGGAGAAAGCTTCCATTACGAGTCTCGGTCTCACATAAATAGGAATTATTTATCATCTTTTGGTCACTCGTACATGCCACAGATTAAAGGAGGAACTAAAAGATCAAATGTGTGAATTTGCATACTGGAAATGCGCTTAGTTGCCCGTGAGTATGCTCGAGAATATCAGGTCTTATTTATGAAATTTTGAGTTTTTTGTTCGTCTAGTTTTTGAACTTTGAGTTTATCACATAGTAGCATGCATCCTTTGCAATTACTGAAGCATAAAAAAGCTTCATTTTATTTTCAGGCAAAAGGAAGACGACCCAACATTTTTCAAACATAAGATGGAATAGAGCATTTGTTTTTTCCTTATATAAAACCTCTGTTTCTGACAAAACCGGGAAAACAGTGTATCTAAAGCATGCCTTAAGTTGTAAATCATGGAAAACAACTCGGAGCAACAATGTGCTTTGTCTGGTACGGGCCTCAGTTTCTTCCACCTGTAAAGACAAAGAGGTTGAATTTAATGACATCTAATGCCTCCCTCATTTCTAAAACTTAGGATCATACTCTAAAGAAGGAGAGACTAAAGGCTATCCATACCTGATTAGGAATCCCTTCCATGTCCCTAATCAATACTCATTGAGCCTGCCCTTTGAGGTGCCTGGTGAGGGGAAAACCTCCTCAAATGAGGACAAAGTTTTCCTCCTCATATAGGACCTGGCTGCAACTTTCATCTGTTGCTCATAGTTCTGCGGGGTCCAGAACTTGTCCCATCCCTTCTCCACCAAGTAGCCCTGCAAGTAAAATTGGAAGATTGTCGAGATCAAAAGCCCAAACCCCACCCCACCCCTTTTCTTTAAGCAGATGAGAAAACTGAGGCCAAGAGAGGTGATGTGGCTTGTCCATAGCCATTTGGGCAGTAAGTAGCAGAGCTGGGATTTAAACCCAGCTCCAAATTCAGTATATTCTAGCAAAGGGCCAAACACCTGGTAAGGGCGTAACAAAATGTTGACTAACTACAGGAAGGAGGGAATGTAGTAAGAAGGAAAAAATACTAAACCAGAGTCAGAAAAGAGTGTAGATGTTTGATGTTTATCAGCTATTTAACACCAGGCACAGAACCACCTCATCTCCGACCCTTAATCTTCCTCAGATAATATTTTATCATCTCTCTCACAGAGTTCCTGTGAAGTGCAAACGAGATGTATTTGAGGCTCTTTGTGAACCACAAAACAATATAATTGAGAAAAAATGATCTATTATCATACCCTACTGTTTCTTCATAACCAGAACCAAATCCTACGTGCGGGAATTTTGTCATAATAAGGCCCCAAAATAGCGATGGGCTATAAAATGTGCCACCACCTTTGTCCAGAGGAACACGTATTTATATCCCCAGATGCCCCATGGCTATTTGGGTCCTGCAGCACAGTAAGAGACAAATCAATTGTTTCCTTTCCAAGAGGGACCCTTTCCAAGGTGCATATCAATACTCTCAGGTTACAGGGTCCAGGTAAAATTTGGCTAACAAATCCAGTAAAAGTATGTTATAATTGCTGCCTTTCTGCATCTATTTATGAATGTTTGTGGCAGATGTTCAGTTTTTGTAAATGTACCATTATCCTAAGAAACAAATACATCAATATTCCCATGCAATACTTGAAAGAATAGTCTCTTAAAATTACTGTCTCACATTTCTCTACATTTGAGTAAATTTTTCGTTTTAAATAGTTACTATGCCATTTGCTGTACATTATTTACTACTGATATTGTGTTATCTATGGTGCCTTTAATCATAATGTAGCTTCCCTATTTGTCACTCTTCACAGTATCATTTTTGCTATTGTCTTATCTGAAATCATGATTGCAACTCCTTTGGATTCAGATGAAGTATGATAATAAATATTGTTTCAGCCCCTCACCTTAAATCTGTTTCCCTGTTTTTTAAGTGTGTTTCTTGTATGTAAAAAATTGTTGGGTTCTGTTTTCTCTAATCCGTTCTGTAATTTTTTCCACAGTGGGGGTGCTAATTCCATTAACATTCAGTTTTATAATGTTTATTTTTCCTTCCATCAAATACTCTTATATTGCCTTAATTTTAAAAAAATCATTCAAGTACTATATAGCTCATTCTGCTTAAAACAATCCACCCCCAGTTTCTGCTCTTACCCACACCATCTCCTTTTTCCCCCTACTCTGATCCTCCCCTCCTCCTCTGACTCAAATCTCTAGATTCTTTTTTTGCTATTGTAATTTTTTACCATCTTTCCCTTGTTTAGCACAGATAAAAGTATAGTTTAGGAGATTTAAACATTCACACACACACACACACACACCCATTGGATCTTTGCATTTCCAGATTCTAAGCTCCTCGCTCTCCCCCAGCATTCCCCCCATCCATAGAATTAGTTGCTCATATTTTTAATCTTTGTTCCCTCAATAAGGTGGAAGTTCTATTTTTTTTAATAGTACATGAACATTGATAGCACTCATTTAGTGATTTATATTTGCTTTTTGTAAGTATTTTGTATTTTCTTTTATATGTATCATATCTTTCTAGTAGAATGTATGTTCTTTGGCATTAAAGATTTTGTTTTTGCCTTTATATCCCCAGCATATAGAACATCCATAGTAATTATTTAATAAATATTTATTGAATTGGCTTATTACCATTTGGACTTGTTTACCTTGTTCAGTTTCTCTTGGTCAATGAGTATGTTAAAATATCTATGCAACTGTATTTCTCAGGAGGAATCACTCAAAGTCTATGTTCCTGCTAAAAAAGTATTTTGTCTCCCCAAGGAATGTGCTAGGTTTCATATGGTATTATTTTGTAGGGCAACCCAGTTTCCTTTGCTTTTTGCTAAGTCAGATTCCAGCCTTTTATTTCTTATCATAGATTAATAATCCAGAGAATTTTAAGTTGGTGCTTCTTAAAATGTTAAATGATGTTTGGATGCTTGTGTTGTTTGTTTTGGTTCTTGGAAACTTCCTTTCTGAGTGAATTAAAGTAGGATTCTTTTTTGCCTGTGTAGGTTAGATCCAGTTTGCCCAGCAGTTTTGCCTCAAAGTTTTTCTTTGTATCAAACCTCAGTTTATTAGCTTCATAAAAAATTCCACCTATTATTCCTGCTTATACCCTTTGGGACCAAGCAGGGCAAGTCTAGTATTTTTTTCAATTTTATAGCCCTTCAAATATTTGGAGATAGTTAACATATTGCTTCAGTCTAAACATCCCAGATTCCTCTACGTGATCTTTCATATAACATTATCTAGAGGTTTTCCACCATGTTGGTTGATGACTTAACCAAAATATTCACTTAAAGTACCAAACTCCAGATATGCCTTTAGTACTCTAGTACTCATTTCCCTAGACCAAGACTAAGACCATTAACTAACATACTAGCAAGCCCTTCCAACTTCATACATTTTCAAATTTGACAAAAATAACATTTGATGTGTTTTCATCCAAGTCACTGATAAAATGTCCATGGGCACTCCATCCCCTCATATGATTATCCATGATCCTGGTAAAAAACCACTTTCATATCCACTTGATTTTGGCCTCCTCCAGCTCACACTTCTCAATCTGTGTAATATAAGACATTTTACTCAATGATTTCAGATCTAGGTATCTTGCATTTTTCCTCTGTCTACTAGTCAACTATCAAAATTGAAAGTTAATTTAGCCAGGCATAATTTCTTATTAATAAAGCCATTTTGCCTCTTAGTTTTCCCAGTTTACTTTTCCAAATCTTTACAAATCATCCCTTTAAAAATTAATATTTCTGGGGGCAGCTGGGTAGTTCAATGGATTGAGAGCCAGGCCTAGAGATGGGAGGTCCTAGGTTCAAATCTGACCTCAGACACTTCCCAGCTGGGTGACCCTGGGCAAGTCACTTGACCCCCATTGCCTAGCCCTTACCACTCTTCTGCCTTGGAGCCAATACACAGTATTGACTCCAAGACAGAAGGTAAGGGTTTATTATAAAAAAAAAATTAATATTTCTGTCAGCACTCAAAACCAAGTTCCCCTCGTTCATCAAATGCAAAGGTGGCCACTTTTTGAAAACTAGGACAATTCCTCCATTCCTATACCATTTGACTTGTACTCTTGAGTCTTCGATTCCCAAGGCAGCTCCACCATTACACCTGTCTTTGGGGAGATGGGGGGAGGGTGGGGAACAGAGGTGTTTCTATTTATGACCCTGGAATGTGGTGTATACAAGCGTGAGAACTTGAAGTTGTTTGTGACAACTAACCTTACTTATCTTTAGTCCCCATTCCCCGTTAACCACTTTTGTCCCATTCTTTGAAGATCTTCTCCCTTGCTGGAGAAAATACAAAATAAGAGTTTAATTCTACTTTTTCTTCTATCATCCCATCTACCCATGCCAATATTCTGTTCCTTTTCTGATCTTCCTCTTACCCCCCACATTTTTTACATTTTTTCTATGTCTTTTATTTTACACTTAACATTTGTCACCATCTTAAACCTCTTGTGAGCTTTAGCATATTGGACACCATGTATTTAAAGTCAAAATTTGGACTAGAAGAGCCTTGGGCATCCATTCGTTACGACTTCTTTAGATGGGCTCCATTTGCTCCCACACTGGAATTGTTTCTCTTTGCTTCCTCTAATTTCTTTCCATCCTGATGATCCGGACTTGTGATTTCATTGGTGGTGGGAATTCCCAAAGCAGAAACGACTTTTGCAGATCAGCAGCTGTTTTGCAATGTACGATGTCAGAGACTTTGGAGACAAATGCGCACCAAGAATCACAACCGGTGTGTGTCAGGGAGTGCATCGACTTCAGCTTCTTCCCCTTTCAAGACCAGCTCTTGAACCACCTTGCAAATGTCCTATCCCTTTGCAGTCAGGGGATCTTACCTATTTGATTTTTTAACTTTTTTTTTGGTCTCTGATCTCACTTTGAGACTTGTTCTCCCAAATCTATGCTGAATGTCAGTCTCTGCCATTTTCTCTCTCCTTTTTGGCATGAAGGCAAGCCAAGGTTTTATAAGCCACACTGGTCTTGTTCTATTTTTGAATTTTGCCAAGTGGCAATCACGGAACAGAAGTACAAACATTTTCCCCAAAACCTAGGGCTACGGGTTCCTGGGGAGAGCAGGCTCTGATTTAATGAAGTTTATCTGTAACATTGCTCTGTACAGGTTCATATACGAATGGGACCTTGAAAGAGTCCACATCTCAGCTACTCATGAGCTGGCTCTCAAAGGTCATTCCTTGGATCTGTGCCTTTGGGGCAGAGACGGGGCAGAGACTTGGCAGATAAGCCTGAGAAATGTTCCTGTCACAATGACCCTTCCCAAATCTCCTACCTGTTTCCTCTTCCTGTTCTAGAGGTCTAGAGTATAATTCCACAAAAATACCAGGTGATCTACACTATGATTTATCCCTTTAGTCCCTAGATTTTCTCTTATAAACAAATCTTTTTGATATCCATCATTACCTACCCCCTCTTTAAATCTATTCTTTTCCTTTTTAACAAAGACATCATCGACAGTTCATTGTTCAGTCAACAAACATTCGTGAAATATCCATGTGTCTGTCCAGTTGCTTATGAATGCCAATTCAAAAAGTGAAATCTTGATTTCCAAGAAGCTGTCCATTATTAGGGAGCCAGCATGTTCTTATTTACATATACATAGAATCAACACAGAATAAACAAGGATTTCAATCAATGAGTCCAAAATAAATATAAGTAAGATAGGTTAAGAGAGTTCTAGCAGTTGGGACCAGAAGATGCTTCTTGTAGAAAAGATGGTCCCCAAGTTGTGTTTTGAAGGGACTAAGGAATTCAGGAGTAAGAAGGGGGGAAAGGTAGGAGGTGGTCGAGAGATAGAGAGAAGAACAATTTGGTGCTCCTCCATAATGGGCAGATAAACAGTAATAATAATTGCTAACATTTATAAAATGCTCATCACGGACCAAACATTGCGTTAAGCACTTTACAATTAAGAACCTCATTTGATCCCTCACAATAACCTTAGAAGGCATGTGCTACTGTTCCCATTTTACAGTTGGAGACACCAAGGTAGGCAGAGGTTAAGTGACTTGCCCAGAGTCCCACTGCTAGTAAGTATCTGAGGCCAAATTTGAACTCAAGTCTTCTAGACTCCTGATTCAGCTGGAATCCACTGGGTCACTGTTTTTTTTTGTTTTTGTTTGTTTTTTTTTTAATGTAACTGAATTTCAATATAATTGATTTACTTTGTAACTCTAGGTATTTTATTTTATATATTTAAAAACATTATTCTGATAGAGGGTCCAGGGGCTTTACTAGACTTCTCAGGGGGTCCATCACACAAAAGTTAGGACGGGGCACAGCATGCTTAACAGAATTATGTGAAAATGCCCTCTCTGACAGAAAGGTATTTATAGCCAGAGAGACATCTGGCTGTGGCTTTAAAACTTTGCTCATGCTCTAGGAAAGCCAGATAGAAAACAAAAGGGAGAAAATCAGCCAGGTTTCTCAAGTCAGTTGAAAACTGTTGACAGGAAATAGGTTCCAGTCTTCTATCTTAAATGATCAAAACTCCATTTCTGTTGGGTAAATATTAATCTTTTTTTTTTTTGAGACTACTTTAGGAACTATTTTTTTTGAAAACTTTTATTTAATTAATTTAGAATTTTTTATGCTTACAAGATTTATGTTCTTTCTAAATATTAATCTTAATCAGGCTCACACTTCAGGACAAGAATTTCATCTAGAATTGGGTTAGAGAAAATCACCATTTTACGTTTAAGAAAAAATGGTAGGTGAGGAGAAAGATATCATTAGAGAAACGTGTGACTGGGGAAAAAATTGGCAAGAGAAGGGGGCACGGAGAGCCCATGTACACCAATAGTATTGATGCAAGGTTAATAGAACTAGAGAAAGGCTATCCTGTGGACCCTCTGTGGAGGATATATGGGAGATTGTGGACAGAGGAGTGCTGTGGGGTGGTCCTGCCTCCCATAGGGGATGGGGTCTTGGAGGTGGGACGATGTCAGCGGAATGATGAATGGGACACAGTTTTGTATTCAGCCCATAGCACAGGTTTCACAGGAAAAACTGCTCCACTTTGACTGAGGCTTGTGTTTATTTTATACCCTCATGGTCACATATCTACTTGGCACACAATTTCATTCTCAACATACATGTTTCCATAGTTCCTAACAATAGAGACGAAGCCTAAGGAGATAGTCAACAAAACATTGTTGCTAAGTGCGGGATCAGAGGGTAGAATCAACATGGCCCAGATTTAGGTTGGGGAATTCTAAGCACAGATTTGCCAGAAGTTTTTATGTCTAGAAAAGAGGGTTCTATCTAAGTGGGCACATAAGAATCCTTAGGTTTAACTTTGTAGGTGGGATCTCCTGGTGATAATCTGGGGGGAACAGAGAGGGACATCTGTATTAATCCTGCAAGCATGTTGCTCTCATCTATTTTTCCTGGGGAATAATCATAGAAATTCCCATAATAAGGGGACGTTAATAAGGAAAGTCACTGGGGGGGGGGGGTTCAGTGGCTGATTCCATTCTTCCTAGCAGCCACTTTGTGACCTCCTGGTTTCCACAAGTGACTGTGTCAAAACATCTTGACTTGATGGCTCCCAGCAGAGGAGAGATTGCAAACTGGAGGGAAAAACCAGACCATCCAGAGCATAGTTCCATTGGTGTTCTGAGAAGCATTTTAATAGTCTTACTTTTTCATCATTTGTAATTTTAAAGAATGGGAGTTCACACACTTCCAGATCTCCATCAGGGGCTTTCCAACCACTCCTGACCTGGGAGAATGAAGGACCTCTTGGGAGGCTTCAAAAAATCATCATCACCATCTAGTGGTGAAATAACCAATTATATCAACTCTGAAGAAGTCTGGTTTCTACTCGTACCATTAAAAAAAAAAAGCACTTGCACATAAATTATCTCATAACAACCTTGGGGTAGATAGAGAACTCTACTATCCTTATCTCCATGTTATAGATAAGGAAAGAGAAACTAGATGTCTCACCCACAGTCACACAACCAATATATGGCGAAACCTGATCCTTGAACCCAAGTCTCCTTACTTTCAGGTCCCATAATCATGACATCCCACTCTTTTGCTTCCCTTACTTGTCCAAGGGTAGCTCTTTCTTTGCACATATTCAAAATTCTGCAAGATCAAGATTTCACACCTCCTAAATATGTTCTGAGATTCTAATTCCCATCCCAGCTTCTCTATTGGAATAAAAATAAGAGAAACTTCCTGGATGGTCTCAAATGCAAGCAGAGCTACCTCACCAGTTATAGTATTGTTCCAAAAATGGGTCCTAAACTGAATTCAGATTATTAGGACAATGTGTAGTAGAAAAGTTCAAGGATGATGCTCTTCCCATTCTGACACATCCTACAGTTAGCATGATTTGTGCTAGAGTGGTGTATAGCTGGCTCATGGTGTTGCGTCTGAAAAATTGGAATCCTGGGAAAGAAGGTTTGTTTTGTCTTGAACAGTATCATAAAAGGAGAAACTGAGTGGAGATCCTACAACAGAGGGGACCTCCCGGTTTTGCCCATCCTCTGTATCCCACCTTCCTGTCTTTGCACAGGCTGATCCTCAGGTCTGAAATCCACTCCTTCCTCACTTCTTAAAATCCTTAAAGGCTCCTTTAAAGAGTCAACTTGGGTGCCATTTTTCCTGATGCCCTTCTTTGGCAATCCCTTCTGTGCCAATCAGGTATCCATCAATTGAGTTATGGTTTAACAAATTATGACATAGCGATGTAATGGAATATAATAGAGCCAACATTTATATGGCACTTTGGAGTTTGTCAAGAACTTCACCTGTGTTATCTCATGTCGGTCCTGTAAGGCAGATGTTATTGTGAGTCTAAATCAGGATTTGAATTCGGTTCTTCCTTTCTCTGAGCCCAGAGCCCTGTCTACACCACCTAGCCACCTATAGTAATGGTAAGAAATTACAAAAGTTTCTGAGAAGCTTGAAATGATTTACATGAAAGTATAATAGCTAGCATTTATGTAGAACTTTAAGATTTGCAGAGACATTCATGAATATCTCATTTCATCCTCACAACAGGCCTGGGAATTGGATACTAATATTATCTCCGTTTTATAGATGAGCCCAGGGTCTCACAGCCATCTGAAATGGAATTTGAACTCGGGTATTCCTGACTCCCAAGTCCAGCACTCTGACCCAACCCTTATCCCACCTAAAATAAAACACCTTTGAAAAAGTTGAACTTTCTGATTAATAATCTGACTAACTGTGATGCCTGAAGACTGATGAGAAAACAGTCTAGTAAGTAAGCTCTTGACATAGAAATGATGGACTCAAGCTACAGAATAAGACAAATATTTTCTAAAACAGCCAAGGTGGGAATTTTCTTTTCTTGATTATACAGATGCATGTTAGTTTTTAGGTATATATTGATATTACAGCAAGAATATATATATATTAACTTCTATTACTGCAGAAAATAATATTAATTATATGTACCTTTAGTATAAAAAATGAGAAAAAATCAAATATTCTAATCAAAAGAAAAGCAATAATAAAATTAAAGAAAAATTAGTAATTCAATGTGTTCTCAAAAAACAGCATCCATTTGTCTATGGATTATTATCTCCAATGCATGCGATAGGTTACAGTCAATCAGTCTCAGTAGAAGATGCTTTCTTCACATGTGAGCAATGAATCCAAGAGTCCCTTTCTCCAACCTTTATAGATGTTGGAGTAGTTAACAATATTTGGAATGGTCCTTCCCATGAAGGTTGAGTTGCTCCAGTTCGCTTGAAATTCTTAATATAAACTTTATCTCCTTGATTCAGGTCATGCAGAGAAAAGTCTAATGGTCCGGCTTGAACTGCAGCTCCGGATTCATGAAGTTCACGTAGTTTGTGCTGTAACTCCTGTATATAGGAAGCAATAGTAGTATCTCCCCCTAATAGCGATGTATAAGCCGGGGAGAAAGGCTTAGCCTGTATAGGCGGATGTCCAAAAAGCATCTCAAATGGTGATATGTGTAAGTCTCCTCTAGGCTTGCTTCTAAGATAAAATAGGGCCAGAGGGAGAATTTCAGGCCATTTTAAATGGGTGTCAGTGCATAATTTTCCAATCATAGTTTTAAGTTCTTTGTTCATCCTTTCCTACTATTTGGAGTGGAGACAAAACTGAAAAAGGTTAATTAATATCAACAAAATCAATACAATCTAAGAAGAATCACCTTCATTATATTTGGGAAGTTCCTTGGGCACCCTCCTGAAGGGCACCTCTCTGAGGGTCATTAGCACCTCGAGTATTTTTTGGATGAGCACCATTTCTCATATATTCTTGTTGGTCATTATAATTTTCTTCATTTTGAGCATTGTCATTATTTTCCCAATTCCTATTTCTATAATTTTGGTTTCTAAAGTTCTTATTTCTATATTCATTATAGTTATTTCCATAGTCATTATTATAATTTCTAGAATTTCTAAAATTCTGGTTTCTATGACCATTATCATCATTTCTATAGTTGTTATTTCTAAAATTGTTATTAAACTGTGTATTCCTTCCAATCATCTTAAGAAAGGTTCTACATTCCATCATTTTGTGGCCCTTCTTCTCACAGAAGTGGCAAGTTACTGATTTATTTGTGAATTCCCACAAAGGGGCTATAGTCTCTCCTTTATTTTTCAATTGTCTCTTTAACATTTCAATTTCTTTCTTTAGATTTTTCACTGATGTATCGTCTTCCTCGGGTCTTTTTACACCACCTTTATAAACATAGGTTGCTACTCTCCTCAATTCTTCAAGGTCCATAGAGTCCCAATTAGGACAGCTAGTTTTAAAGTAATCTTTTACCACTGAACAACAATTCTTAACAAATTGCCTACGTATTTGTCTAATGTCTCTTTCTCTGGATAAATCAAGGTCTATATATGTATTTCCTACGTCAATAAGTCTGTCCATAAACTGGGAGGGTGTTTCATCAATATCTTGTCGGGTTCTTTCAAATTTTGACCATTTTTCAGGTCTATCAGAGCAAGTTCTCATGGCTGTCAATAATGCTTCTCTGGCCTGGTTTAGTTTTGTGTGATCTAGTTCAACATTGGGATCTTCAGTTGGCCAATAACTTCCTTTTTTACCCCGCTTTTTATTAGCCAGAGAGACGAGATTATTTTTCTCTCTCTTTGTTAATAATCCTTCTAATAAATTTTCAACATCCAACCAAGTGGGGTCAAAAGTTCTGAATATGTTCTCTAATATTTTTAAAATTAATATTGGTTCGTCCTCAAATGATGGCTTTCTTCCTTCAACTTTTTTAAATCCTCAGGGCTAAAAGGTGTTTGATGTCTTACAGATACCAAGTTTCCATTTTTATTAAAAGTGGGTACTTCCCTTAAAGGAAATAAACTTTCTAAATTATTTGGTACTCCTGTTTCTAGGCTTCTTGCTCCATTCTCAGTTGGGTAAGGAGGAGAAATAGAAGAGTTGGGCACACTTAGGGAGAGGGTTTGTTGTTGTCCCATAGTGCCAGAAAAATCAGAGGTAGGGTGTGAATTTAGGTTGGAATGTGAACTTAAAGTGGATTGTGTAAGGTGAGAAGGAGGAGCCAAGGAAGAAGTGTGAAAGGATACAGAGGTGTTAGAATTAGAGGAATCAGTAAGGTGTGAAGTGGAGGTATTAGGGTCAGAAGTGTGGGTGGGGTGTGTACTTAGAGTTGAGGGTGAGAGGTTGGAAGCATGGGTGGGGTGTGTACTTAGAGTTGAGGGTGTGAGTTCGGAAGCATTGGCAGGTTGTGAACTTAGAGTTGAGGTTGTAGGATTTTCTGAGGCCAAGGGGGCAGGGGAAGGGGTGTTTTGATTAAGTGCAGGGGGTTCTAAGGCCAAGTTGGCAGGAGGAGCTGTGTTCAGAGTTTCTGATAATGTTCTTAACTCTCTTTTAATACTTCTCATAAAAGTTATGATCTCCCCATGACGTTCCTCCATAAGCTCTTCTATAAGCTCCTGCCAAGTATTTAGTTCTACAATTTGTTGGATATTAGAGGGAGCAATTTGTTGGTTTGACTGAGAAATGAGTTCTTCAAGGAAATACAATATTATAATCACAATAATCAAAAACTCAAGGGAAAGTAGTATGTTGATTAAATTTTGCCATAAGTTCCATGGGATGAGCCCTTTCAGAGAGACAAGGAATTCTGTATTTATAAGATTGGTCATGGAGCTGATGAGCCAGCTGTTAAGTAAGTTGTAGACCAAGGCTTGTACTAAGAAAAGAACAAAGTATTTACTGAAACGCCAGTTGTTAACTAAGTTCTGAACTGTCTGTAACTCCATATTTCTAAAGTAAACACGTGGGAAGCAGGACAAGGTCAAAAGCTTTCCCAGGTTTTTCTCATCCTAATTTAGGCAGTTGCTAGCCAGGACCTTAGGGCCCTGTTGCTAAGATCTAAAACAGCTTAATTTAAGGAGAATCAAAAAGGTTTTTTACTCACCCGTTCTTGCAGCTGTATTTTTGAAGCCAAGTTAAAAAAGAAACCAAAACTGACTGATAGAGCAAGTAATAAAGAGAGAAAGGAAAGAGTTTTCACAAAAGATTTTTGAGGGTTTTCTCACCAATTTTGTGGTCAGCCATAAACTGTGGCATTTAAAAGAGTGGATGCCATAAACTGTAAGAGTTAAAGTGGTTGAAGATATAAATTGTGATAAATATAAGAGTGGGTGAGTAAATTGTGACTGCAGAAAATATGTTTTCACTACAGTGTCTTGTTTTAAATCAAATATAAGGTAGTCACCAGGGAAATATTCCCAATTATGAATATACCCAAGTCAACTGGGTTTTATAGAGAATTTAATTAATAATACAATGAGGAATTAAAGAAAGAGAGAAAGAGTAAGAAAGGAATAAGTATAAAGGGCCTTAAGCCAACATGGCCTAGACCTGAGTCTTAAGAGAGAGAGATCAATCAGTCTTTTATCACTCACCATAAGATCTGTTCAAGCGAAGATTCAGGGGACAGAGTCTCCCCAGAGGGAGTTCCAGCCAGAGTCAGCCTCCCTTGAGAGACCTCCTTAGAGATTGTCCTTCTCTCAACAACCTCCTTAGAGGCTGTCTCTCAAGAGACTGTGTATCTCTTTCAACAGCCTGTCCTTTTCTTATACAGGGGGTTTTCTCCTATGTCACCTCCCCTAAGTTCTTCCATCTACCAATCACAGTAGATGTTTTCCAAAGGACAGCCCATTCTGAAATCACACCTGAGTAGACTAATCCTTTTAGTAATCCACACCTGAGTAGGCTAGAATCTCTAAGTTTTTTACTCTTTGCTCCTTGTAAGTTCACAAGTTGCCTGACCTTTATAGGTACTTAGCACCCCTTTGTATTAATTCTAAAAATAGGCATGGCTTAAGTATGGGTTTAAGTATTTTTCATTGTTTAGCAAGGAGTTTTCTCCCCTAAAGCAGTCTTAAGTATGGGTGGAATAGAGGTCTTCACATTTCTGATCTAAGTAGAGTTCTCACATTTTAGATCTAAGTAGCTTCACTGTTTAAAATAGGGAATAGTCCCAATAGGGAATTGCTCCAATGAAAAATTCCCCAATGGGGAATTTTTTTTAACATTCACAAGTCTGAGAAATTTCAAGATTCACAGTGGCAAATTTGAGTTTAGGTCTTCTTGACTTAGCCCAGTGCTTTATCCACTACCTGCCCCATCCAAATATAGAAAAGTTCTAATTGTTAGAAGTTTTCCCTTAGATCAAACTGAAATGTCTCTTTGCCTATTTAATCTACTTGATGAAAGAAAAAAATAATACCTAGCTCTTTGGTATTGATCAAATTATAAAATATTAAATGCTCTATAAACCTTCCAGTGCTCTATAAATGCTAGCTTTTCTTATGAAAAGCAATACTCTGAAAAATATTATAGAAATTTGCTATTTGTACTTATTCCAATTGTATGCCTCATTTAGGACATGGAATTCTCTTGACTGAAATATTTCTTAAAATATCCTAAATATCTAGAATGCATTTATTTTATCCAAAGGATCATAATTTTCCTGAGGAATGTATAATATGGTCTTTTGAATAGGCATAATGGGATAATTAGTCAGGATATCTGGGTTCTAGTTCTATCTCTATCACACTACCTCTCTCTTTTAAAAAAATCATTCATAGCTTTTGTTTTTATCTGATCTTTATCTCCTATTATAGCTTTCTCTTCTCCATCTAGAGATCCATCTCTTATAATAGAAGTTCTCAAAGAGTTAGAAAAGGAACTTCTTATGAAAGAAGTTCTCAATGTTCTCCCTGGTACACCAGCAAGTCATGTTTGGGTCAGGGTGCTGCTGGGAAATCTTGGATGCTATTGACATCTCAGATAAAAGAACATTTATAAAGAATTTTTGTCTAATATACATTTATTACTCAACAAATGTATCAGTGGACTTTTTGATAGAGAAATAAAAAATGAATACAATACACACACACAATCTCAAAACACATCAGACCTTGAACTCATAAAGAATTGATGAAAAAGGCTGTTTTTATTGAAGGGAAACAGTATAGGAGCAAATCTCCCCAGTCTTAATTGAGGTGTAATGCTCAGTGTGCCATGATTCCTCAGTCAGAAATACTCTGTGCTATGACCCAAAAGAGTTTGAGGATAACTGGGTCACAAAGAATAAAAAAGAGGAGGGAAGAAGGAGCCAAGCAAAATTAAATAATACATCAGCGGATATCATTTATTTTCTTTCTTGCCTTTTTTTCAAGATAGACTTTTATTCATGACTTTCGTTTTTTCACATCGATTACACTTCCTATGTCATCCTGCCTGGTACTACCTCCTCCTCCCAGAGAGCCATCCCTTATAAATAAAATGTAAAATTGTGGATTTTTTTTAGAGTAACTTGTCCAAGCCTCCCATTTCTTTTTTTTTTCCCATTTGAATTAATTTATTTAGTCAATTTAGAACACTATCCCTTGTTACAATTGTTACTATCCCTTGGTTACAATAATCACATTATTTCCCTCCCTCTCCTCCACCCACTCTTCCCACAACCAAGGTGCAATTTTACTGGGAATTATTTGTGTCCTTGATCAGAACCTATTTCCATGTTGTTGTTTACACTAAGATGTTCATTTCCAGTCTACATCCCCAACCATATCCCTTTGATCCATCATTCAAGCAGTTGTTTTTCTTCGGTGTTTTTACTCCCACTGTGTTTCATCTGGATATGGATAATGGTTTTCCTCGTAGGTTCCTCCAAGTTGTTCAGGGTCACTGCATTGCCACTAATGGAGAAGTTCATTACATTCAATTGTACCACAGTGTATCAGTCTCTGTGTACAATGTTCTCCTGGTTCTGCTCCTCTCACTGTCCATCAATTCCTGGAGGTTGTTCCAGTCCCCATGGAATTCCTCCACTTTATTATTCTTTTGAGCACAATAGTATTCCTTCACCAACATATACCACAATTTGTTCAGCCATTCCCCAATTGAAGGGCATCCCCTCATTTTCCAATTTTTTGCCACCACAAAGAGCGCAGCTATGAATATTTTTGTACATGTCTTTTTCCTTATCTCTTTGGGATATAAACCCAGCAGTGCTTTGGCTGGATCAAAGGGCAGACAGTCTTTTAGCACTCTTTGGGCATAGTTCCAAATTGCCCTCCAGAATGGTTGGATTAATTCACCACTCCACCAACAATGCATTAATGTCCCAACTTTGCCACATCCCCTCCAGCATTCATTACTTTCCTTTGCTGTCATGTTAGCCAATTTTCTAGGTGTGAGGTGCTACCTCAGAGGTGTTTTGATTTGCATTTCTCTGATTATAAGAGATTTAGAACACTTTTTCATGTGCTTATTAATAGTTTTGATTTCTTTAACCAAAAATTGCCTATTCATGTCCTTTGCCCATTTATCAATTGGAGAATGGCTTGATTTTTAGTACAACTGGTTTAGTTCTTTATAAATTTGAGTAATTAGACCTTTGTCAGAGGTTTTTGTAATGAAGATTGTTTCCCAATTTGTTGCTTCCCTTCTACTTTTGGATGCATTCGTTTTGTTTGTACAAAATCTTTTTAATTTGATGTAATCAAAATTATTGATTTTACATTTTGTGATTTTTTCTAGCTCTTGCTTGATTTTAAAGTCTTTCCTTTCCCAAAGATCTGACAAGTATACTATTCTGTGTTTTCCTAATTTGCTTATAGTTTCCTTCTTTATATTCAGGTCATTGACCCATTCTGAATTTATCTTGGTGTAGGGTGTGAGATGTTGATCCAAACCTAATCTCTCCCATACTGTCTTCCAATTTTCCCAGCAGTTTTTATCAAATAGAGGGTTTTGGTCCCCAAAACTGGGATCTTTGGGTTTATCATAGACTGTCTTGCTGAAGCCATTTATCCCAAGTCTATTCCACTGATCGTCCTTTCTTATTCTTAGCCAATATTAAATTGTTTTGATAACCACGGCTTTATAGTATAGTTTGAGATCTGGGACTGCAAGTCCTCCTTCCTTTGCATTTCCCCCCCATAATTTCCCTGGATATCCTTGATCCTTTATTCTTCCAAATGAACTTTGTTATCGTTTTCTCTAATTCAGTAAAATAGTTTTTTGGTAGTTCAATGGGTATGGCACTAAATAAGTAAATTAATTTGGGTAGGATTGTCCTTTTTATTAAGTTAGCTTGTCCCACCCACGAGCAATCAATGTTTTTTCAATTGTTTAGATCTAGTTTTGTGTGGAGAGTGTTTTGTAGTTGTGTTCATATAGTTTCTGTGTTTGTCTCAGCAGATAGATTCCTAAGTATTTTATATTGTCTAGGGTGATTTTAAATGGAATTTCTCTTTCTAATTCTTGCTGATGAGATGTGTTGGAGATATATAGAAATGCTGATGACTTATGCAGGTTTATTTTGTATCCTGCAACTTTGCTAAAATTGTTGATTGTTTCAACTAGCTTTTTGGTTGATTCTCTAGGATTCTTTAAGTAAACCATCATATCATCCACAAAGAGTGATAGCTTGGTCTCCTCATTGCCAAATTTAATACCTTCAATTTCTTTTTCTTCTCTAATTGCTACTGTTAGTGTTTCTAGTACAATGTTAAATAATAGAGGTGATAATGGGCATCCTTGTTTTACTCCTGATCTTATTGGGAAGGATTCTAGTTTATCCCCATTGCAGATGGTGTTTGCTTATGGTTTTAGATAGATATTGTTTATTATTTTTAGGAAAGGCCCTTCTATTCCTATATTTTCTAGTGTTTTCAATAGGAATGGGTGTTGTATTTTATCAAAGGCTTTTTCTGCATCTATTGAGATGATCATGTGATTTTTGTCAGTCTGCTTGTTAATATGGTCAATTATGTGGATGGTTTTCCTAATATTGAACCATCCTTGCATTCCTGGTATGAATCCTGCCTGGTCATAGTGAATAACCCTTGTGGTGACTTGCTGGAGTCTTTTTGCCAGTATCCTATTTAAGATTTTTGCATCTATATTCATTAAGGAGATTGGTCTATAGTTTTCTTTCTCTCTTTTTGACCTGCCTGGCTTTGGGATCAGTACCATGTTTGTGTTGTAAAATGAATTTGGTAGAACTTCTTTGCCTATTCTTTCAAATAGTTTGTATAATACTGGGATTAGTTGTTCTTTGAATGTTTGATGGAATTCATTTGTGAATCCATCTGGTTCTGGGGATTTTTTCTTAGAGAGTTCTTTGATGGCTTGTTCAATTTCTTTTTCTGATATGGGGTTGTTTAGGTTATTTATTTCTTCCTCTTTTAGTCTAGGCAATTTATATTTTTTGTAAGTATTCATCCATATCACCTAGATTGCCATATTTGTTGCCATATAATTGGGCATAGTAGTTTTTAATGATTGCCTTAATTTTCTCTTTATTAGAGGTGAGGTCTCCCTTTTCATCTTGGATACTGTCAGTTTGGTTTTTTTCTTTCCTTTTTTAAATTAGACTGACTAGTACTTTGTCTATTTTATTTGTCTTTTTCAAAGTACCAGTTTCTAGAATTATTTGTTAAATCAATAGTTGACTTTCAATTTTATTAATTTCTCCTTTGATTTTTAGGATCTCTAATTTAGTCTTCATCTGAGGATTTTTAATTTGTTCGCTTTCTAGTTTTTTAATTTCCATGCCCAATTCATTGACCTCTGCCCTTCTTAATTTGTTAATATATGAACTCAAGGATATAAATTTACCCCCCCCCCCAGTACTGCTTTGGCTGCATCCCATAGGTTTTGAAAGGATGTCTCATCATTGTCATTTTCTTCAATGAAGTTATTGTTTCTATGATTTGTTCTTTAACTGGTTTTGGAGAATCGTATTGTTTAATTTCCAATTAATTTTTGATTTACCTCTCCATGTACCCTTACTAATTATTATTTTCATTGCATTATGATCTGGGAAGGTTGCATTTATTATTTCTACTCTTTTGCACTTGTTTGCAATGTTTTTATGCCCTAATACATGGTCAATTTTTGTGAATGTACCATGTGCTGCTGAAAAGAAGGTATATTCCTTTTTGTCCCTATTTATTTTTCTCCACATGTCTATTAACTCTAATTTTTCTAAGATTTCATTCACTTCTCTTACCTCTTTCTTATTTTTTGGTTTGATTTATCTAGTTCGGATAGAGGAAGGTTCAGTTCTCCCACTAGTATAGTTTTTCTATTTACTTCATCCTTGAGCTCCACTAGTTTCTCCTTTAGAAATCTGTATGCTATGCCATTTGGTGCATACATGTTGAGTACAGATATTTCCTCATTGTCTATACTACTTTTTATCAGGATGTAATTACCTTCCCTATCTCTTTTGACTAGATTTATGTTTACTTTGGCTTTGTCAGATATCATGATTGTGACTCCTGCCTTCTTTTTATCAGTTGATGCCCAATAGATTTGGCTCCATCTTCTTACTTTCACCCTATGCATTTCTACCTTCCTCATGTGTGTTTCTTATAGACAGCATATGGTAGGGTTTTGGATTCTAATCTGCTCTGCTATTTGCTTGCATTTTATGCATGAGTTAATTCCATTCACATTCAGAGTTATGATTACTAGCTGTGCATTTCCCAGCATTTTGATTTCTACTCCTGGTCCTGCCTTTTCTTCTTTCACTATTTCCTGCTACACCAATGTGTGTTTTTAATCAGTCCCCCTAGTTCCACCCTTATTTTACTTCCCTTTATACCCCCTCCCTTCTTATTCCCCCCCTTATTTTCCCTGTAGTCTTTCTAAAATTACCCCCACCTCTCCTTCCTTTGTATTGCTTCCCTCCCAACCAGTCCATTTTTTTACCCTTCTACTCCCCTAAAGGGTGCAAATCTATTCTCTGCCCCAATGGATTGGATTGGATTGTTCTTCCCTCTTTGGGTCAATTTCAAAGCACATAAGAGTTGAGTATTTCCTATCTCTAACCTCTTTACCCTTCCAGTGTATTGATGTTCTCCCCCTTCCCACTATGAGCTTCTTTGTGACATATAAATTTACCCCCATTTGTTTTTTTCCCATTTCTTTTAGTATTAACCCTTTTTTAGCTCTAGTTGTGTGTGTATATATATATATATACACACACACACATACACGTATATGTATTTATGCATGCATATATCTATATACCTATTTATGTCTTGTCCTTTCATCCTATACAGTTTGTTACTATTCCCTCTAAGTGTAATTCTTCTAGCTGCCCAGGTGACAATAACAGTTTTTAAGAGTTACAAATGACCTCTTTTCTTATAGGGATACATAACATTTTAACTTATTGAGTCTCTTTAAAAAAAGGGTTGTTTTGTTTTTCTTTTTTCCCTTTTAAAAAAATTACCTTTTGTTGATTCTCTTGAATTCTGTGCTTGGGCATTGACTTTTCTGTTCAGATCTGGTCTTTTCTTTTCAAATTCTTGGAATTCTTCTATTTTGTTGAATGCCCATACTTTCCCCTGTAAGAATATAGTCAGTTTTGCTGGGCAGTTGATTCTTGGTTGTAGACCTAGTTCCCTTGCTTTCTGCAATATCATATTCCATGCCTTTCGGTCCTTCAGTGTGGATGCAGCCAGATCCTGCGTTATCCTCACTGTGGTTCTGTGGTATCTGAATGACTTCTTCTTGGCAGCTTGTAATATCTTTTCTTTGGTCTGATATTTCTTGAATTTGGCTATAACATTCCTGGGTGTTATTAGTTGGGGATCAAGTACAGGAGGTGATCTGTGGATTCTTTCAATCTCCACTTTTCCCTCTTGTTCTAGAATGTCGGGGCAGTTTTCTTGAATAATTTCCTTTAGTATTGTGTCCAGGCTTTTTCTTTTGTCATGGTCCTCTGTTAGACCAATGATTCTTAAATTGTCTCTCCTTGAACGATTTTCTAAATCCTCTGTTTTGTGAATGAGACGCTTCATATTTTCCTCAATTTTTTCATTCTTTTGGTTTTGTTTTATAGTGTCCTGCTGCCTTGTGAGGTCACTTGATTCTAGTTGTTGTATTCTGGTTTAAAGACTGGATTTCATCGTTAGTTTTTTGGTCATCCTTTTCCTTTTGGTCTGATTTTCTTTGGAGGTCATCTTTCATCTTCTTCACCTCATCTTTCATCTGCTTGGCCTCATTTTTCATCTCCTTTGCCTCATTTTCCAGTTGGTTGATTTTGGCTTTCAAGATGCTATTTTCAGGCTTTTGGGGCAGCGTACCTTTTGAATTGAGTCCAGCAGGAGGGTTCCTTGGCTCTGTCTTGTTGTTCAGTTTGATTTTCAGTCCCCTAGGAGCATTCAGTTTGTGATCGGTAAGGAAGTTTATTCAGAGGTCTGAACTTCTGCTCCTTCTAGGCCACCATCTTGACTCCGCCTCATGAAAGTCCCAACCCTCCCATTTCACAAATGAGGAAAGTGAATGTGAAAGAGAAAGGGAGGTTTGAGCTGGAAAACACACTATGTGGTTTTCCACATTCAGAGTCCCCCCATCTCTGCAAAGAAGGGAGGTAAGAACACTGTCATCTCTCATCTTCAGCCCCAAGATTGGCCTTTATTCTTATTACATAACATTTAGTGGGGATTGGGTGGCACAGTGGAAAAAGTATTAGAAGTGGAGTCAGATGATCTTAGTTCACATCCTGCCTTAGAACCATACTTTGTTGTGTGATTCTGGGCAAGTCATTTGACTTCTCTCAGTTTCTTCATCTGTAAAACTGGGATAATAATAGCATCTACCTGATAAGGTTGTTCTAAAGATCAAATAAGTCACATTTAAAACATATTGCAAACTTTAAAGCATTGTATAAATGGTAGCTATTATTTGATTTTGATTTCAGGGGGTTATTTTCACCTATTCTATGTAACCATTGTGGATAAAATGTTTCTAGTTTTGCTTCATTTTGTATCAGTTCATATAAATCATATACATATGGGTTTCTTTGTACTCTCTACATTCCTTCAGTGAAATAATATTCCATTATAGCCATGCACAATTTTTTTAACCATCTCCCCATCAATGGGCATCTCTTTTATCTTCCATTCCTTGCTACAACAGAAAGTGCTAGTATAAACACTTGGCATGTAATGTTGGGCTTTTCTTTCCACCTTTGTCTTCCTTGCTGTATATGCCTACCAGACCTATTCCCATATAAGTGTTTTATTTTCATATTTCCATCCCCAGGACCTAGCATTGTGTTTTGCCTTGACTAAGTACTTAATTAAATGAATATTTGTTGAATTGAATGGAAACTTTTGAAACACAACCTTATTGTAAGTTCGGAACTATCTGGTCATGTTTCTTTCAATAAAGTTGTTGCATTTACCCATCTCTCCCAAAAGAAAAAGAAATAATGACCTAGCATCATAAATGTTGGATGGGTTGCAGTAGAACAGGCACATTGGTTCTGTTAGTTGAGAGGTGAATTGGTCCATCCATTCTGGAAAACAGTGTGGAACTATGCCTCAAAGTTTCCAAACTGTGTGTGTCCTGTGATCTAGCTAAGCCACTCTAAGTCCTATAACCCTAAAGAGATCAAAGAAAGAAGAAAAGGTTCCACATGAATAAAAATACTGATAGGGCTTTTTTGGTAGAAGTCCCACAATGAAAACTGAGGGAGAGCCCACCTTTGGGGAAATGGTTTATCAAATTGTGATGTGTGCATGTAACAGAATATTATTGTGCCCCCCAAATGAGGAAAGGGACAGTTTCAGAGGAAACTGGGACAATCTCTATGACCTGATGTATAGTGAAGTAAGCAAATTATGCAATAAAAGAAGGAAGGAAACAAACATTTTTTAAGTGAATGCTCTGTTCTAGGCACTGTGCTAAGACCTATACAAATATTAGCTATCACATTCGATCCTCATAACAGTCCTGTGAGGTGGGTGCTATTGATTATCCTCATTTTACAATTGAGGAAATTGAGGCATAAAGGTTAGGAGACTTGCTCAGGGACACAGAACTCAGAGATATAAGATCAGATTTGAACTTGGGTCTTAATGACTCCAGGTCCACATGACAACATGATTAAAGAGAAGAATAAATTTGAAAGACTTTAGAATTATGATTAATATAATAGTAAACCATGAAACATTAGTCTGAGAATTGCCAATAGGCTTCACCAGACTGCCAAAATGGTCTATGACACAAAACCCCTTGCCAAAGAAAGAGTGATGGAGGAGAGAATTGAATTGTTTTAGGAAAATGTTTTAGGCAGCTAAGTGGTGTGATGGATAGAATGCCATTGCTAAAGTCAGGAAAACTCATCTTCTTGAATTCAAATCTGTCCTCAAATACTTAGCAACTGTGTGACAAAGGGCTGTACAAGTATGAAGGAAATTAAGCATTTATTAAGCCCCTAATATGTGCCACTACTGTGTTAAATGCTTTGCAAGTATCTCATTTGATAGTATTAGTAAAAACATGAGTTTTTAGTATTCTAGTGTCATAGAGTGTGAAAGCTGTAAGGAACTTACAAGATCAGCCAATCCAATTTCTTCATTCCCACAGACTCAGAAAAGAAATTATTTGCTCAAAGTCATACAGCCTTGTGGCAGAGTGGAATTGTTTTCCAATGGACTAGAACCCAGAGAATCATGGATTTTGAGCTGAATGAGACTCCAGAGAGTCTCTTCTTGTCAAATTCCCTCCTTTTCCAAATGAGGATATTAAGGGAACGTGATTAGCCTAAGAAACAAGCAGAGGGAAGAACCAACTCCAGATCCAGTGCTCCTTCCACTATGCCATCCATGTTGATTCATGAGCCCCAGATTCCAATCTAACTCTGCTACTGGCTGAGTGGCTTGGAGCGAATCATTTTCCCTCTGGGCCTCAATTTTCTCCTGTGTGAGTGAAGAGATTGGATAAACTGATCTTGTAGATTCTTAAAACTTTCTCACTCTAGGACTCTAGAATACTAAAAGCTCATGTTTTCATTAAAATTAGAAAATGAGCTATTTGCAATGCACTTAGCACAGTGACTGGCACATAGTAGGTGCTTAATAAATATTTATCCCCATCCCTTTGTTTCCTTCATACTTGTATAGCCTTTTGTAGTTTCCCAAGTTCTTTTCTCCCAACAACTTTGTGAGGGGAAAGTGTCAGTATCCTTATATTTATCTTTATAGATGAAGAAACAAAGTGAATGGCCCATGATTAGGTAGTAGAAAAGCTAGAACTTGGGGTATAGAACTTTTATTTATTTTTTGACCCATTTTTCTTTCCATTGTGCCATCCATTAGACAACTCCAGGTCAGATCCTGAGCTCAGAGGACAGTCGAGCCCAATAAAGAATATTATCAGTTGCATAACTCCCATCCCCAGGTCAGAAACCCTAATAGAAGGAAAACCTTTCCAAGTCCTAGGGAAGAAGCCACTCTCTCAGGCAGTATTCCAGGATGTTCCAAGAACTCAGATAATTCCTTTAGAGATAGAAGAATATTGAACTTATATGCATGTTTTGGCTAAAGACAAAACACTGAATAAGACTCACCATGAGAAAGTATGATCAGCAAATCAATTACGATTTTGCTGATACTTCTGTTATCAAGACTAATTACATTAAGTAAGGTTTTTTACTTGGATGGTCAATGAAAGTGTTTCTGAAAACCTGGCTCCCTGATGAGTGGGAAATTCGAAATCTATAGAAGTGCAAATAGAATTTCTTTATTAATGACCATCATTAAGTCCAAACTTCTTTAAACAGAGTTTCTTTGGGGTATAAAACAAAGAAGAGAAACTGTACTTATATGTTTACTTATTGCTTTTTCCTACTTTGGACATTAGCTAATTCAAGGTTTGGAGTTGAATTATAAAATTCAATTATAAATTCAAAATTATAAAATTTGAATTACAAAAATTATATCCTCCTTGAGGCAGGGACCCTATTCATGGTCTTAGAGACAACCCAGACTTTTCCTGCCCTCAAGCTAACCAGGTATGATTAGTCTTCCCAGGTAGGATTGGTCCTCAGCCTCCATTTTTAAATCCCAAGGCTGGCTAACTTTCTTATACTGAAGATGAATGCATCATGTTCCTTTCCCCTTAAGAACTCCAGGACCAGAGTATGTTATCTTCTATATGTGTTCATTATTTTTGTTTTTACCCAGTGAAGAAAGCTAAAATTTGGAAGTTTGTTTGATGGGGTTTGGTTCTTGTTCCACCCACTCCCACTCTATAGTTCACCTATGCAGACCTGAATTCATAGGATATGAAATAAGAGCTAGAACCCATGTTGCTAAACATGGAATTGTGTGAAGGGAATCTCTTGGGGTCTTACCTGTGTCCCTGGACTGCTAGCTTGATGTCACGTGTGAACACTCCAAACATACGTTACAGGTGAAGTGACCTGGAACTAAAGGTTATGGGTCTGGGGGAAAGGAGTGGATAAAAAGAGGGGGTTTGGAGGAAGTACACTCTATTCCCTAGAACAGCAGTGTTGCAGGATGCTAGCTGAGAGCCAGGAGGTGAAGCGCCACTTGGCTAGATTAGCTGGCGAGATTAGAATAGGGCTAATGTTCCTCTGTCTCTAAGCTCTCTATTTCAAGTAAATATTAATAAACTCTGTGGAAACTAAGAAACAGAGAGTGTTAATTTAATTTAGTTTTGACCGGATGTTCAATAAGGGTACCAAGAGAATCTGACTAGACATAGAAAATGAGTGTATGTTGGAGGAATGGGTTAAGAGCATGTAAGAGGGGTCTATCATTACCTAAAGCCTGATCTTTATTTTCATGGAATGTTAGAGATGGGACCAACCAACCCTATCCTTTGACAGAGCAGATCTAGAAAGGAGCATTATTGGCTCAAAGTGACATAGCCAAGATTAGACTCCTGGTTCCCAGCCCAGTTGTTGTTCTCAATAACACTAGCTTGTCTTAGAAGCTTTGCACCTCCATCTTGAAAAGGTGAGTGCTTTAAGGATCTCTCTTTAGGTACAAAATAATGGAGCACATTTCTGCCTTTTCCCGCCATCTTGATTTGAGAAGAGTTTCCTGAGATTCCTACTGCTGAATTCATTCAGAGGAACTATAATTCTGTTTTTGGGTAATTCCCCAAACTACTCTCTCAACTCCATGTTAATAGTTTGATTGCTAAAAATTATATCTACATGTAATTAGTAAAAATATAATTTTAAAAATTAAATAAAAAAAAAGAGAAAAGCCAAGATCTCTGCACCATAACCAGGGGCTAATTGAGGGATCCAGGGTTAAGGAAGGAAAAGAGACTTAATTGTTGAATCAATATGGAGTGGGCATTTGCTAAACTCATGGGATTTAGAGTCACAGTCATTCCTGCCCCTATTTTTCAGAGGAGGAAAACAGGTCTAGAAAAGCAAAGTAACTTACCCAATAAGGCAATGAGGACTCAAATTCACATCTTGGGATTCCAAACCCATGCATGGCCTTTTCCACTAACCCTTTCTCATTTCTATGAATGTATCCCTAATTTCGGGATTTCTTTCTTCAAACCTTACAGCAGATTTGGAATGGGCAGTTTGGAGGCCAGAAATGACTGAAGAGAGGTCTCTATTCTACTGTCTATACACTACTGAAGACCTTGTGCTTAGGGGGAAGGGAGGAAGAAGGGAGGGGAAGAGAGGACAAGTAGTTAACATTGCCATATTGGCTTTTTAGGGGCAATAAAAATATTCTACCACTTTCAAATCCTCTTTGAATGGAACAGCAGCACCCTGTTTTCCATTTTTCTGTGTCTGGAGTGTTCAACAAACTCTCTTTGGAGTCTCCTTCTTTTCCAGTCATGAATGATGCTATCAACTTCCATGGTTGGGAAACAAGAGCATCTGGGTCTCATGTGATCAGAAGAGTTCCTTTCCAATTTTTCCATTCCACGTTTTGAGTTTTCCAACATACTTCAGCTATGAAGGTGATACAACTATTTGAGGGGCTGCTGACAGCCTAAGGGCTTTCTACTCTAGTACCACCTCTCCCTCCTCCTTGAACTTCCACAAGGTCTTTGAGCCTCTAACTCTCATAAAGGCTTCATGAACTCATTTCTAAAGGACTCAAACTCTTGTTTAGCAGGTAGCAAGATAAATTTAAAAAGTTTTTAAAATCTCAAAAATAGGTCTCATGATAAGTCAAAGTACACTGAACTCTGCATACTTACAGTTCCAAGGCATGGCTTAGTTTTTTTGATTATTCCATATGGTTAAGTGCTGCTATAAGAAACTAATTCCATCTCCAAAGGTCCATTTAGTACACACACGCACAGAATGGCCATGTCAGCACAGTGAACTTCTATAGGGAGGGTGGATTTTCAGAAGGCACACATGCTCAAATTAACTTTTGATTTTAAAGAGGAAAGGCAGATAAAATGAGACTGGGGCAGGGGAAGGAGAAGGAAAGTTTAAATGGTTAGTCTCAAGTTTATGCGAGCTAGATGAAATAGATTCTCTTCTAGCCCATTCACTGAAAAGGGTTTGGGGTCCCCCTCCCCACCCCCCCAAAATCAATCACCTTCAAAAGGAACTAGAACAGACACCTTTGGGAAATGAGAGCAAAATTTAGGGGTGGGGAGAGTGGCAAAGGATGACAAGTTATCGGTACTTCATACAACTAGATTTAATAAGTTGTTGTTACAGAAAAAATGAAGTCCAAACTACAAAGGTTAAGCAGCTGTAAGCATTAGCAGACTTGAGCTCCATGTTTCAGTCACAGTACTGCAGTTCCATACAAGCATTAGTCCAAGCCCAAAAGGCAAAAAGCTTAGTAAGGGTTACTAGCAAAAAACAATCTAAGAGAACAGGTAATAAAAGATACAATACATTGAAAATTAGTTGTTAGTTGGAAAACAAGTACAGAGATCTTAGCCGAGAACACTCCAAAAGTTAATGTGCATTGTTTTGACAGCAAAAGTACAAACACCTAATACTTTATACCCCAAAGAACCACGTCCAGGAAAAGAAAACTAGGCAGTGCGAACCCCTTCTTAGCACCCAAGCTTTCTACTTGGTGGCCAAGCATCCTCTTTGGATAAATTTCAACGTCCCAAGAATTACACATCCATCCACTTCCCAACCAAACGTTTACCCATTTGGGGTATAGAGTATGTCATCAGCAGCGATCATAAAATACTCTGTGGTAAGATGGAACACTAGAGTGGCTGAGATAGAGAAGAAGGTTTGGTTTAAAAGAAATAAGGAAAGAAGGGTTATAGGCAGACATATCATACAGACTAGTGTAAGAAGCAACAGTTGTACAGAGAAACCAGTTCTAACAGAAATGACATTTGTACTAGTCTGTGACTAATCTTTCACTCAGACCTTGCAAGTAGAGATGTCACAATACTCAAAGGATTAACATAGGAGCTTTTCCCATTTAAAAGCCGTGTTGTTGCTAATCTAATAGATAAAAAGGAAATTAGCAAAGTGATTTGCTAATTGCATAAATGTACTACATCTTGCTTTAGCCCATGCCTCATTAACAAGCTAAAAAAACACAAGATATAGGCGGAAATCTAAGCATATTCTTTGTAACCACTAAGCGAGAACTTCCCAATTTCCCTTCTTCTGTCCCTAACCACCACTTATTGGTAAATTCATGTAAAATTCCAACCTGGATTACCTAATTGGAGTCAAAATTTTACATTACAACTTGATCTAATCTAGATATTATTTACAAAACTGAATACATAGAGCACACACAATAGCCCACTCTGGACATGCATTTCTCCGAGTTACTGATTACTGCTTGACTCCGTTACTAGTGCGTTATTTAGGAGGCCATCAATGACAGGTAGAAATAACTCGCCTAGATAGAGCAAGTCATTGCATGTTTTGTTTACTCAACACCAGTTTTCTAGTTTAAATAGTTCTTTTTTTTCTGTCAAAATTTTAGATTCCAGGGCTAAGGGCTCCTGCTTTTAGCAGTAGGGTTTAAAAGGAAAGAGGGTCCATATTGGGGGGGGGGGGGGGAAGAGAGAGAGAGAGAGAGAGAGAGAGAGAGAGAGAGAGAGAGAGAGAGAGAGAGAGAGAGAGAGAGAGAGAGAGAGAGAGAGAGAGAGAGAGAGAGAGAGAGAGAGAGAGAGAGAGAGAGAGAGAGAGAGAGAGAGAGAGAGAGAGAGAGAGAGAGAGAGAGAGAGAGAGAGAGAGAGAGAAAGGAAAAAGAGGATCTCAGAAGAAGTGAAGAGGATAAACCATCACGCATGGACACCTGGGACAAATTACATGGAGAAGGGCTGAGATGGTTCAGAGACAGTGGTGCCATGGTCAGGTCATCAATGGGAGGAAGAGAGGTTTGGCCAGGCAATCTGAATTACACAGAATATCAGTGTGAATTCAGCCACTTCCACCTATGAACTGTCCGGGCAGTCGCCACTGGAAGGAAGCTTATGTACAAGATTTGTCTTTGGGGAAAGTGTCCATCCAGCTGGTGGTAAAGAATTGTGGAGTCAGGTGGGACAGGTGAAAGCTCTGGCCCTGGGGGAGGTTGTGTGTGTGTGTGTGTGTGTGTGTGTGTGTGTGTGTGTGTGTGTTTTGGGAGGAATTGGGGAAAGAGGGGTGCTGCCATATATTTCATTTCTTGATTCAAGCCACAGGATTGAGCTGGACCGGTGTTGAATAAATCAACTGTGACCTCCTTGTGAACTGTACTGTGACATCCCTAGTCTCACCCTAAACCATTTTAATAAAGGAAAAGGCTTTTCAAAATATCACACGTTCTGCTCCATTCTGTCTTTTTTATTGCCCGATTATTCATTACATTTCCAATCACTTTACATAACCAGCCATTTATTCATTGTCACCTACTGTAAACCACTTCAGCAAGTTAATACAGAAAGCTTTGCATTTCAAAAAACTAGACACTTTAGTAACAATATTACAAAGGTTTTAGCTTCAAAAATAACCGAAAATGAAAAAAATAAACTTTTAAGGAATTAGCATCATAAAATTAATTTATTCCAAGTAAAAATACAAAATAATATTATGACATTGACCAGATATGAAAGTCCCTCCCAGAAACAACTCTATTAATGATTGAGAAAGCACTCTTTAAAGAAAATACGAAATAAAATGAAAAATATGTAAATATGTTTAATTTTTTTCTTAGCAAAAAATCTTTCTAAAAATAACAATGAAAATTTTTGTCTCAGTACAAAGGCTACATTACTATTGAAAAAATACCAGCATGAAGAAAAGGTACATATTTGACAGTAGAAAAATGATTTCAGTGAATCACAATGTCTAAAGTTTGCAATGAAAATAAATCTGCAATAAAGATTTATGCCTTTTTTCTTTTCTTTTTTTTCTATTTTTTATACAAACAGTACAAACAGTATTGCACATAACAACAAATAGTCGAGGTTAGGTTATAGCCTTCAAAAAAACAAGTTCAAGTCTCACACCAAGGAATGGCCAAGGCAGGCCTGTAGGACCCCAGGCGCTTCTCAGGCAAGTTACAGTTCAGAACACCTTTTGTGGATTTTTTTAAAAAATAATTTTTTTTGAAGGACCCTCTCTTTTAATATAACATTAACAACTCGGGGGGGGGGCACACTTATTTACAAACAAAAGGGAACATGTTATAATTTAATAAACTAAAAAAGTTCTTTTTAAAAAAATACAAACAGAAGAACTCTTTCACAATTCTGGTCAGTCGTGCATAATCAACGCTTGATTAGAAATATACAAATTAAGGGAAAATATTTTTCATCGTCTATTCACAGCTCTCAGCACCAAATGGAGTTTATTTTCAACCTATTCTCCACAACAATGTTGAACTCAACTCTATGCTGTACGTCTTCCAGCTTTCTCTCTGGCGGGGTGATTTTAGTATGAGAAAGAGGGGTGTATCTTCAAAAAGTTTTGCTCCTTCCACACAACTAGGTAGGTTTCTGTAGGTTAGATAGGATCTTTAATATTATAGTTATAAAGCTCTAACTTCTTCATTTTCAAAAAAAAATCGCAAATAAGCATGAAAAAATAAAGTTACCCATCTGTTAAATCATTTTTTCTTGCAGAATTAAATTAATATATATTTTTTCTGAATAAACTTACTTAGAAAATATCATTTTCTTTCCTATATTTCAAAATTGAGGTATTGCAAAGGATCATGTCAGCCAGAAAGCATGCCTTTTTCCTTAAAAAGAAAAAAAATCACCAGCCAACTGTTGGAAACTGTCTAGATACCAAAGGTAGTAAGTAGTGCATAACAAAAAATCTCACAGATGAAAACCAAAACAAAACAAAACCAAAAGATGACACAGAAACACAGACATGTACACACACACACACACACACACACACACACACAACCTCTGGGGTCACAAAGAGCAATACTGCCCACAAACCCAGAAATTACGCCCAAAAAGGAGAATTATAAGAAGCATTTGAAATTCATCAAATCAAACCAAAACAAAACCAAAACAAAAAAACACAAACAAAAACTTTTTTTTAAAACTTTTTAAAAAAACAATCCACGGCATGTAAACCAATAATCAGAACTGAACATTGGAGGAACAAAAAGCCGCAGAAACTCAAGACAGAAAAGGACATCACAGCGGCACGTGCAACGACACAGTGACGGAAAGTCTATTCTGCAGTGTCATAGCCAGTCAGATTGTCCCCAGAATCGCAACAGAGAGAAGGAAGAAGAGAAAAGAATGTTGACAGATTTTTCGCAATCGTCAGTACACTATGTGTGTCTAGAGATGACTGTCGGCAGCCCTGCAGTGCATGCTAAAAAAATGTCCACCGCCGTGTGAGCAGGTCTGAATCGGATTCAAGCTTCGCAGGATTTCCGTTTCGGGGAATTCTAAGAAGTGAATTTCACAGCCGGAAGCCCGTCTCCTCGGGGCCACCGTCCCGTGGGCAGACATTTCTTTAGCATCACCTTCTCCCCCGCTTTCTGAAAATGGACCGAGTTTGTCGATCTGACAAGTTTAGCTCTATAGACTGTATAGGTTATATATAGATTCCTAGTGTATGTAAGCTAATATGAGCTCTTTGGTTTTCCGGACAAGATCTTAAGCTATGTAAAATGGTACAAGCATTAGGAGATTGTAACTAAGAGCTCACATGTTCATTAATATACCAGTTACGGACTGTCCAATTTGTTAATGTCTGACACAGAGGCTTTAAACAGTTAAGTTTGATCACAGTTAGACATAATCACTTTACTATATAAAATAAATTGCACAATATATAGATTTATATATATATGTATATATATAACAGAGCACCGCAAAGTACTTCATCTACCATCCACAAATTTGCTTGAAGAATATCCTACATCTAGGTTTAATAGTAGTTGTGATATAGGTCATTCTGTTAGGGGCTGTTCTTAATTTCGTTAAGTATTCCTTTACCGAGGCATGCTTTCCTCCAGTCGACAACCAATTCTTTGGAGAAAAAAAAAAACAGAAGAAAAAAAACACACCCCAAACCGTGGTGGTTGTGTTTTGTCTCTTTAAAGGAGTATTTTGTAGCCTACGTAGATTCTTAATTTGTGCACCGTGGGCAAGTTTTATACTAGACGTTAGATATAAAATTTATTGCATGCAGCAACCTGATTAAGTAAACATGCAGTCAAAAGTATTGACCCTCCTCGGAAGCTTCCTGTCGGTGTGTGCGGATCTCTCCTTCCATCAGCGGTCGCTATCTCTAACTCACAGGACAGACGTGTGGGGTGGGGTGGTTTCATTCGATCGCTACCCTAGCTTGAATAGAGTATTATGGTACGAACAATACCATTTTCATAGCAGCCAAAGCTATTGCAGCATCATTTAGATAACACTAAAAGATCTAACCGAAATCCTCAGCAGAACAAAAGTCCCCAAAAGGGGGAGGGGGGAGAACAAAATCAAAGATACAGCTTATGAGGTAACATCCTTATAAGTCGAAATGGAGAGCAACTAAAGGCTTTTTTTTTTTCTTGAAGGGTTAGTTTTACTCTAAATGACCCAAACTAAGGATTGCTGAACATCAGTGAGGTTGTTGCTACATCTGCCACCTACTTTTGTGAGGATTACCTTTGGTAAGTCATCTTCTAGGGGGCAACGCTAAAGTTTCTGAAAATAAGTGCATGCTCTGGTTTCAAAAATAAGAACAATCAGAATTCTACAAAAGAAAATTGTCATCACAAACACCGGCCCGAGGGAGGCCGATGAGAATGGCAGTCTACAAATTGTCACTAGTGACAAGTCTTGGGTGAGAATTAAGGTACCAAGCAGACAATGGGGGAGTCAAAGTGCGAGCCAGGACAGTTACACTCTGCAGGTTTGCATTATACCGGACACTGAGTTCAGTAATATGACTGTAAATAATAATAATAAAAAAGACCCATTTCTTCTTTAAAGTCGAGAACGAATGCACAGATTTCCAGAACACTCTAAGCCCAGAGGCAGCCGCTCTTTTCCCTCCAAGTTATCTACTCCAGTACTTGTGGCTGAGCTAGGCGCTGGACTCAGCTCCAGCGGAAGGGGACGTGGCGGGGGCGGTCTCCCCCCTCCTTCACCAGTGGCTTGTGGAACTCCCGCCCAGCCCGGGAGTGGATGCTGGCCCAGCAGTATTCACAGTAATACTGCAGACAGGTGACGTTGGCACAGAAAAAGGGAGCGAACTTGCCACCGCAGCGGGTGCCCTGGCATTCATCGCACATCTGATCATCCAGCACGTATGGCTTCACTTCCACCTGGGGCAGAGAAGGAAAGGAGGGGTCAGTTTGCACCAATGGTCTCGCTTCCGAGACACCAGTAACAGAGGGATGCTCTCTCTTTTCTTTCTTTTTTAAAATTAAACCCTTACCTTCTGCCTTAGAAGCAAAACCAAGGGTCGATTCCAAAGCAGAAGAGGGGCAAAGGAGGTGAAGGGACTTGGCGAGGGTCCCAGGCCACACATGAAGCCAGGACGGCCCCTCTCCAGCCCTGGCTCCATCCACAGAGTCACCTCTTTCCCCAGTGGGATGTTCTTTCAAGCGATGCAGGCTAACACTGGAAAAAAGGTGCCTCCACATCAGAGGTGGAGGACAATTCTATTTCATTCCACAAATGCATCTAGTGCCTATTCCAGGTGAAAGTCACAGTGCTGAGAACACCAGGACAAAAGTGAAATCTACTGGTCAGTGGAGGACAGGCACACAAACAGAACTTCAATGCAAAGGAAAGAGAATTCAAAGGACAGATCCAAAGTATTAGGGAGCAGTTAGGAGGGGGGTGATGACTTTTGGCCCATTAGGAGGCAAAGGCTGGGGGGGACTTCACAGAGTGTGTGGAATATGAGGAAGGAACAGAGAGGAGGAGGTGGGAGTCCATTCGAGATGTAGGGGACACAAGCCAAAGGCACGGAAATAGAAAATAGCTAGATGGGGGCAGGATTGAAAATTGTATAATTTGGCTGGAATGTAAATGGCAGAATATGTAAAAGGGTTGTGGTATGAGAGGAGGTTGGACAAATAGGATCCTGAATGTGAGACTCAGTTCATAATTTATACCCACACCCACACCCCAGAGAATAGACAGGAGTCCAACACAGTGCCCCCCTCCACTGCTTCAAACATAAGAATTTGGCCCAATTCCATTATAGATGCATGCTACATTCAAGGCTCTACTTTACAAAACACTTTCTTCACAAGGGTCCTGTCTCAGAAGTAATTACAGTATCACTTTCATTTTGTAGATGAGGAAACATTTAGGGAGAGATTGTCATTTCCTCAAGAACCAGGACTAGACCCTCAAAACTCCTACTTTCACTCTAGGACTCCTTTCATCATATTGTGCTCTGTTCTGTGAACATGGGATTGGTCCCGTTGGGTCAGAGCCACAGCCCACCTAGTCTAGTATTCTTTCTGAGAAGAAAAAGGGCACCAAAGAAGGGAAAAGGGAACTCTTTAAAGTTATCCCCAGTCATTTCCTGAAGAGCCCATTTAAAAATATATAAATGTGCAGAAATTATCCCCCCAACTAGGCTATGAGTTCTTTGAGAACAGATGGTTTTCGTCCTTTTTTGCCAATGTTTAGCTTAGTACCTGGCACATAGTAGGTGCTTAAATACTTGTTAATAGCTAATATTTCTATAGCTCCTGCTATGTGCCCAGCACAATGCTAAGCACTTGACAATTATTATATCATTTGATCCTCACAACAACCCTGTGAGGTAGGTGCTATTGTTTCTCCCATTTTATAGATGTGGGGAATGAGGCAGAGATTGGTTAGCTAAATTCCAAGTCTAGAGGCTGCTCTAGCCATTGCACTACCTAGTTGTCTCTGCTACACAGGTGACTACACTGACTAACTGAAATATCTCTTGAACGTAGCAAAACAACCCACTGAACCATTATTGATTGATCAAGCGATTGAAATATTTCTAAAATACAGTAAAATAACCCATTCTATTGTTGGGATAACAAGTCCTATAAGTTTCTCCAGCTTTGTAAACTTATACTTCTAATTTTAGTAAAGTAGGATCTAGTAAACTAGTCTGTGTTCACCACATCGACACTCTTCTTTGGTTTTAATGGCTTATGTCATAACTGCTTTGAATTTTGTTGTTATTGTTCAGTGTTTCAGTCATACTTTGTGACCGCATGTGAGGTTCTCTTGGCAAAAATACTGGAGTGGTTTGCCATTTCCTTCTTTGGCTCATTTTACAGACAAGCAAACTGAGGCAAACAGAGTTAAGTGACTCGCCTGGTGTCTGAGGCCAGATTTTAAATCAGGAACATAAGTCTTTCTGAATTCATGTCCAGCACTCTATTCACTGCATCACCTAGCTGCTTTTATATTTATTTATTTATTCCATATTGAAAATCCTTGGGTTCTAGCTCTAGTTCAGCTATATCCTGGCTGTGACTATGGGCAAGTCCATTCGCCTCATGAGCTTCTATTTCTTCAACTGTAAAATGGGGGTGTCTGAGTCGGGAAGAGACCTCAGTGTTATCAAATTTCTATGGGACCAAGAATCTCTTCTATATCATCTCCAGCAAGTACTCACAGAGCTTTCGCTTTTCTGACTTTTCTCCACCATATCCCAGGAATTACTGGGAAAACATCATCCTGCAAGCTCGCATTAGCACCTCATCCATGACCCTGGTGTCTCTCTGATTGGAGGATGGTGCAGTTAAGCCTCCATTTAAGGAGAAAATTCCAGTCAGACATTCCTCATTTCTCACCAGGCTGCATTATTTGGGGCTTCTCTGAGGAACTTCTCTACCCTGCCCCCAAGAAGTTCATTATTGGGATACTCCAGCATCCTATAAAGATTCCATCCTTGGCATTTCCCTGACTGGAGGCTGGAATCATGAACTTCAAAGTCAGGATTAGAACACTTCCTATTTCTTACCTGGTTGTACTACTTCAGGGCTTCTCTAACTTTCCCTCCATGTCTCCACTCAGGTACCTTCCCCTCCCCACTCTCCTCCTCAACCCTACAACCCTGTTTTATGGCTCCTCTTGTGTTTTGTCCTTCTCCATTAGATTGTAAATTTCTGGAGAGCAGGGGCTATCCTTTTTTAAAAAACCTTTACATTCTATTCTTGTATCAATTCTAAGACAGAAGAGTGGCAAGGGCTAGGCAATTGGGGTTAAGTGACTTGTATGAGGTCAGATTTGAACCCAGGTCCTCTTGTTGCCAAGGTCAGGGCTCTGCCTAGGTCCCTAGGGCTATGTTTTCTGTGTATTTGTATCCCAAGTGTTTGGCAGAGTGCCTAAAACACAGAAGGTGCTTGATACATTTTTACTAACCAATTGACTTCCATTTAAAGTTTCCTCAAGTGAGAAGGAACCCAGTATCTCCCAATACAATCCATTCCTCTTCTCGAAAGCTTTAAACAACAAACACCCAAACCCCTTCTCTGTGACAGATGCCCTTGTGAGTTTGGAACCAGGGGAAATCTTCTCCACCTCAGATGTACCACTTTCATGAAGTTTCTTTCCTTTCTCAGAATCTCAAAGCACCTGGTACCTTTCAAACTAGTCTAAACTATGAGATTATTCCTATATATATGACACTGTGTTATATATTCGTATTTTGTTCCTATTTCTCTTGCTAAACTGTCACCTCCATGACGGTAGGGACCAGGTTTTCATTGGCCTTTAAATCCCCTTAGGACCATTATAGCACTCTGCACACTGTAGAGACATAATAAATGGCTACTGAATGAAGGAGTGATTAGCCGTCTCCTTGGCTGATGGCACTGTCAGTTCAGTCACTGCGGTTTAGCCTCTACCTTTCTGAGAGTTCTCTGACCCTGCCTTTCTGTCTCGTCTCTCTAAGAATGTGCATCATGTTGTCTTGTTTTGCATTCCCTTGGATTCTCGCCTCAGGAGAAGATCAGTTTAGGCTTTTTATTTCCCCTAAAGTCTAAAATGCTGAATGAAGAACTGGAAAGTACCAAAAACTGATTTCCCCCCCTATTTTCCACATGCTTTCCATATGTGCCACCATGAACTGTGTGAACTCATTCTTTGAGAGCATCATGTGTTGGAGCAATGTCACTTTTTTTCCTGTGCAGATTTCTTACAGAACTTGGCATACATGGTAGGAAACTGCTTATTTAACCATTAAAAAGTTTTGTTATAGTATTTTATTATTATATCACATTTATTTCCTGAAAATCAGCCTCCTCCTTCCTATTTTATTAGTTTATTTTGTAAATTGTACTCTTTAAGGGGCAAAGCTCTTTGAGGTTCTGATAGTTAACTATGACTGCCCCTTGATTCATAGATGATCTGATCCTATAAGATTTTAGCTATCTTTCCTCCCATTGAAATCAAATTACCACAGGCAACACTCTTCTAGAAATGTCCAAGAAACAATCTGAAGGACTTTATGACAAAGAATGCTATCCACCTCCAGAGAACAAACTGTTGACGTTAGATGCAGATCAAAGTGGATTATCTTCCATATTAGTTTATTTATAGTTTTATTTTGGGGTTTTGCTTTTATATGAGTATTCTCTTATAACAATGACTAATATGGAAGTATGTTATGTTGAATCTAGATTAAATTACTTGCCATCTACAAGAAGGGGGAGGAAAGGAAAGGAGGGAGACAATTTGGATCTTATAATTTTGGAAAATGTTAAAAATTGTTATTGGGAAAAGAAAATATCTTTGAATTAAAAAAATAGAAATCTCCAAGAAGGAACCATGGGAAGGCAGAGATGCAGTTAAATCACAAAACTAGGGAATGTTCATCAAAAATGATGACACTAAGGTTCTAGTCAAATCCAGCTGCTCACAGAAACACCTCCAGCAAAGAGCAAAAAATGAAACAATGACTCCCACAAAACTAGGGGAGAACCAACAAACTCTGCCATCTAACTGAAGATTTCACAGACCCACCAGAAACTGCAGGTGCTCTGGACTGTAGGGCTCAGAAGCCAACAAGATCTCCATTAAATGAGATCTAAAAATAGGTAGATTCTAACCTTAGCCTATCAGAGCTGCGGGATGAGACAGAGCCTGGTAGATACTTATTGGCGGATAATGATTACTCAGAGACACAGAGATGGTGCAAAGGTGTCTAGTTAGTCCAAATCATGACTTGTTATTGTCATCTCTGACTGTCCTTCCAGAGGCTGTCAAGCAAAACCAATCCCTGGCTAGTGACAAAGATGGAGAAACCGACCTCCTAATACATTTGAATTTGAATGGCAAGAACTAGTTTCTTAAATTCCTGTTTGGAAAATTGATAAACTTTTTTTACATACTAGCTTTAAAAAAATCATACTGCCCAGCACTAGTTGAGTGATGAATCACCATCGCGCTTAACTGCAAGTTTGCCGCAACTCATCGTCTATAGCTAACACATTCATATCATATAGTCTGCTCTATGCCAGGCTTGTATAGCTAAGCCATATTAGCTAGTTCCTCCCTGCTGCCTCCCATTTGACAAATCCCTGGTGGCAAAGTCAATCCCAAATTAACTCTTTTCTCCCTGATATTTCTGTCTAGTTTACTTTTGTAAAAACATGAGGGAAGAAGATTCTCCTGCATCATTTTGACATTATAAAGGGAGAAAGGAAGGCAACATGCATTTATTAAACTGCTACTATTTGTCAGGCACTGTGGTACATGACAATTGTTACCTCATTTTATTCTTGCCACAATTTTATTCTTGCACAATTTATTCTTTTTCTCATCTTATAGTTGAGGAAATTGAGGCAGAGGTGAAGTGACTTGTCCAGGGTAACATAGCAGTAAGTGTCTAGGGCTGCACTTTAACTCAGGTCTCCCTGATTCCAGAACTAGTACTCTATCTACTGTGTGCCCTAGCTGTGGATAATGTGAACGTCAAATATAAATGAAGTAGGACCACCCCCCCCCCATCTGGGAAATGATGATAAAGATGATACCTAGTTTAGTTCCTTCAGGAATAGGAAATTTCTTCTAAATTAGGAGGTCAAAATGCAAAAAATATTAGGGAGTTAACTACATGGCTTAATCTGATTCTCCAAAGTTTTGATTATTTAGAAATGGTTCCTTGCAATCATCCTTGTTTTCTACTTATAACTCTCCGACCCAATACAGTGTTGACAAGCCACCGTAGTTGGGCAAGTCTAACTCGGTTCTGCCCTCTGAACTGTGGACTCATATAATAGAGATGGACAGAACCAACTAGCTATTAGAACTAGGTAGCATGACAGTTAACTATATAGTTGCTAAGTAATGACATCCGGGGCATCCTTATAGGATTTGACCTTGTTGAGAGAAAAAGGCTTGCCATAATGGGAACAAGTATGTTTTCTGAACAACAACAAAAAAAATTTTAAGCCTTTACCTTCCATCTTAGAATCAATACTGTGTATTGGCTCCAAGGCAGAAGAGTGGTAAAGGCTAGGCAATGGGGGTTAAGTGACTTGCCCAGGGTCACACAGCTGGGAGATGTCTGAAGCCAAGACTTGAACCTAGGACTTCCCATCTCTAATTTCCTATTCCTGAAGGCTACCCAGCTGCTCCCCTGAGCAAAAATTTAAAAGGTGCTTTGGCAATCACTAACACTAGAAATTTTTGCCCTAAAAGTTCTAAAAAGACAATTTCAAAATGACCAAAAGTAATAACCTATATTTATTTGGAACAGAACCAAGAATCCTGATATTCAGGAAACACATAAGATATTTGGAAATTTAAAGAAAACCTGAGAAAATAGCTTTTGCTTAGTAATGTAGGCAGGGCTTTCCAGACCTGGTAAGGTCAACACAATACTATTTTCAATGCCACCAATCCACATGACTCTCCTGCATCCCTACACCATAATGTTTTTTGACACACCATTTAGGGCAATTCAAAAAAGTCATTAGGAGTGGTGATTTTTGTTTTTTTTTCTAAACCATTTTTCTTGTTTGGATATAGCAAACAATGTAACTAAGGGACGCAGGACTTAGAGTTCTAGGCTTGGAATCACAGAGAACTGAGCTCTAATTATGCCATGGTAGGTATGTGGCAAAACCTCACCCAGCCTCACTTTCCTTGGCTGGTCTCCTGATTTCACATCTAATGTTCTTTTCATAGGCTATGCTATCTCTCAGATGAAACCTGAATCTGTCCTGGACAAGCAGCTTTCCCTCTCCTGTGACACTTTCACTCGAATGCTGCCACCTTAGAATTTCTCTTAAGTCTGCATTAGTCATTAAAGTGACTAATAATACCTGTTTCTTCTTGATCTTCAGAATTCCAAATTTAAAAGATCAAGGTAAAATCTTTTATCAAGAAATATTGGTAGGGGGAAGCTGGGTAGCTCAGTGGATAGAGAGCCAGGCCTAGAGATGAGAGATCCTAGGTTCAAGTCTTGGCTTCAGATACTTCCCAGCTGTGTGACCCTGGTCAAGTCACTTGACCCTCATTGCCTGACCCTTACCACTCTTCTGCCTTGGAGCCAATACATAGTATTGATTCCAAGATGGAAGGTAAGGGTTTAAAAAAAAAAAAGAAACATTGGTAGTATTATGGCTGGAATATATCAAAATACATTTAATTAATTAACCTAATTGATGCCAGTATAAGACATGTTTTCAACGTAGAAAAGAAGGTTCCATACATCAGATTAACAGAAGCACTTTTTGTGGTAGCAAAAGGCCTAGAACCAATGTGGATTCCCCTTAATTAGGGAATGGCTGAACACACTGAGATAACACAATGAGAAAAAAAAATGGAATATTGCTGTGCCATAAGAAAGTTAATGTGAAAAATTCAGAAAAAACATGGGAAGACTCATATGACAATGTAGATTGAAGTGGGTAGAACCAAGAAAATAACATAAACAGTGATATATCAAACAAATAAATGAAAATAGTCAAACTCAGATAAATTGGGACTAGTTCATCTTGGTCTGGAAGAACAGATGATTGGAGAACAATTTGGAACAATGTCCATACCCTTAGATCCAGCAATACCACTAGTAGGTCTGTATCCCTAAGAGATCAAAGGAAAAGGAAAAGGACTTATATGTACACAAACTTTTACAGTAGCTCTTTTTGTGGTTACAAAAGAATTGGAAATTGAAGAGATACCCATCGATTGAGGAATGGCTGAACAAGTACTGATATATAAATGTGATGAAATGCTATGGTCCTATAAGAAATGATAAGACTTCAGGAAAATCTAGAGAGACCTATATGAACTAATCATGCAGAGTGAAGTGAGCAGAACCAGAACAGTAACAGCAAGAGTGTAACAATGATCCTCTGTGAAAGCCTTAACTATTCTAATCGATAGAATGATCCAATATAGTTCCAAGGGACTCACAAAGAAAAAATGCTATCTACACTCAGAGGGAGAACTTAGGAGCTCTGAGCACAGATTGAAGTATATTTCCCACTTACTTAAATTTTCTTATTTTTTTTTGCAACATGGCTAGTATGGAAATATGTTTTGCATTACTTCACATGCATAACTGATATATGTCATATTGCATGCCTTCTCAATGGGTAGGGTAGGGGTTAGAGAGAGGAAGAGAATTGGGAACTCAAAAAATTTTTAAATAAAATAAATAAATCATTAAAAAAATTACAAAACACACTTCCCTCCCCTTAGTGAAGTGGGAGATGCTGGATGCAGAATATTGCAAATCCTCTTAGATCATTTTTTTAAACTGATTTTCTTAGTTAGAGAGGAAGGCCCAAAGGGCCATGAAGTATCATTGAATGAATGTGATTTTTAAGAATAAGAGGCAATAAGAAGATTGAAATTTGAAAACATAATGAATCTAGATCCTTCTCTCAGCTGTTAGCTGGCCTGACCTTGCATGGCTCAACCAGAATGGCGTGAGGGTACATCAGGGACTGGCTGGTTTCCTTGTTAGACTCCTGGCTACAGAAGAATCCTATCATGTCACTAAAGTGACAGCTAAGCAGAGAAGCAGCAACAACTTTTTGCTTATCTCATTGACCTCTTATGAGAACAACTATGAGAACAAAAGTTCTAAATTTGCCTCTGGGTGTTCTCATAATAAAAACATTTGGAAGCCTAGGGGAATGGGGCACAGCAGTTCAGAAATAGTAGAGAGGGAACAACAAGGAAATAAGACAAGGTTGGAAGGAGTTGCTCAAATTAGATTTTTGAAGAAGAGAACTCGTCCAGCCTCTCTGATTAAATTGCTCTGGAAAAAATAAATGTGTGGTACAAACCACACACCCATTAGCTTATTCCAGATTTTCTCTGCTCACACCAAGCCCAAATCTGCTTCCTTGTAACTTCTACCAAGGAGTGGGTGCTCCTTCTGCTCTAGAAAGAGATTCTGCCCTTCTCGTTATTCTCCTGGTGTCCTCTCCTTACTAATCTTACCCTGGAACCTAGAGCAACCGAGCACCAAAACAATCAGACTGATACTCTAGGATTAACTCAACGCCATCCAATTCAATAAGCACTTAGTCACTTCTTGGGGACAAATACAGGGTGGGACAATGAAGTCAGAGAACAAAGTCTGAATTCTAATTCAGACACTTAGTAGCTATATGAATCCCAGTTTCTCCTCATATTAGAGGGCATCTCTAAGGTCCTTTTCCTCTCTAAATCTATGATCCTATGACCCTAAGGCACTGTAGGTACCTTGATGCTGGGAATACAAAAATAAAGATAGTGCCAGAGAACTTACATTCTATTAGCAGGAAACAACATGTACAGAGGTAAGAAAACACAAGATATGCAGAAAACATATTTGGGGGATAAGGCATGGAGTTGATACTAACAAATGGAGGAAAATTAAAAAAGGTCTCATGTAGGAGTCAACTCTTGAACAATGCTAGAGATTCTAAGAAGTGGAGGTGAGGAAAAAGAATGTTCTAGGCATGGGGACAGCCTGTACAAAGGCAGTTAGGCTAAACACACAATTTCCTCAGTGGGAAAAAGCCAGCACAACAATTTGTTTAAAATATGAAGTGTATAAAGAGGAACAATGAGTAATTCATCTTAGAAATACAGAATGGAGTCAGGGTGTCAAAAAACTGAAAGCCAGAGGAGCTGGTATTCTACCCTAGAGACACTAGGGAGCCAGTGAGCCTACTTGAGCAAGGGAATGACATGGTCAGACTGGTGCATCAGACAGCTGGATGGAACACGGATTGGAGCAAACTGGGGATGAAAGTAAGGAGATTAATGGAAATTTTGTTGAGTAGTCTAGGTAATGATAAGAGTTTAAACCAAGGGGATGGCTGTGAGGAGAGGGAAGGAGAGGGAGAGGGAGAAGGAAAAGGAGAGGGAGAGGGGGAGAGAGAGAGAGAGAGAGAGAGAGAGAGAGAGAGAGAGAGAGAGAGAGAGAGAGAGAGAGAGAGAGAGAGAGAGAGAGAGAGAGAGAGAGAGAGAGAGAGAGAGAGAGAGAGAGAGAGAGAGAGGGAGGGAGGGAGGGAGAGAGAGAGGGAGGGAGGGAGAGAGAGAGAGAGAGAGAGAGAGAGAGAGAGAGAGAGAGAGGGAGGGAGAGAGAGAGAGGGAGGGAGAGAGAGAGAGGGAGGGAGGGAGGGAGGGAGGGAGGGAGAGAGAGAGAAGAGAGGGAGAGGGAGGTAGGGAGGGAGGGAGAAAACAAATGTGAGAAGTCACACATGCAGAAACTACACTTGGAAACTTATGAACTATGAAAAGTGATCATCAGAAGCATGAAGAGTCAATGATGACCCCCAGGAAGCAATCCTGGGGCACTCTGAGAATTCACAGAATCATAGATTTAGCCCTGGCAAGGGATCTCATAAGCAATTGAGTCCAATTTCCTCATTTTACAGATGAAGAGATGAGGTGGAGTGAAGTGATGTGCTTTTCCCAGTCACAGTAACAGGCAGGGGCAAGGGCAGGATTAAAACTTTGGTCTTCTGACTCTAGAGCCAGTGAGAGCAGGAGGAAAATGGATGATGGCAACTCCTTGCTAACTTTTCACAGCATCAGTGGGGCCCTCAACAGCAACAGTCAGTTCAGGAAGAGGATGGGTTGAGATATGGTGAGTCTGAGATACCTATGGCACACATCCACATAGAACTGTCCACTGGGCATTTGTCATTACCAAATGGTCATGTAGAGTGGAGTCATCTGCACAGTGGAAGTTGTTGCCCTCATGCTGAGAGTATAAAAAGAAGAGAAACGGGGGTTCAGGATAGATCCATATGGTAGAAGGAACCAGAACAAAAGACTAAGAAGGCTCAGACACACAGGTGTAGAACCAGGAGAACAGAATGTCACTGTTCACTACAAATATATTTAGCTATCCTCAGATAGGAGGATAAACAAATGTTTACTGGGCATGTTGAGAATGAAAAATGGTCATGTTCGAGGTTTCTCCATTTAGATGATCTCATCTACTGCATTAGAAAAATCTTTCTCTCAATTTATCAGAAGGGAAAACATTTATTTGGGGTCACAAAGAACACCACACATAAGAGCTTTAACATCTTCTACATTCTCTTGGCATCATGGTTAAAAATACCATTAGAACAGTTAGGAAAATTATGGATGCCCCCTTGGCCTGGATGACGTCTGATATTACTTGGAATCCATTTGGGAGGCTAACTTTTGTGACAAATGGGCATAAGTCAACTTGATACTAAAATTTGCATTTAATTTGCAGACAGAATTATTATTTTCTTGTGAAAGAAAATCTGTCAGCACAAATAACATTTTCTAAACATAATGGAAAAACCCTTTATGTAGAGAATAATAACTCTTCTCTGTAATACAAATTATGAAAAGCTACTTTCTATTTTGGCAATACCAAAAAAAAAAAAAGAAAGCAGCTTTCATTTTTGTGGTGCTTAAAGGTTTAAAAAATAACTTCCTCACAGCAATGTCATGAGATTTAAAAAACTTGCAAGCATTATCATAATCATTTTAAACAGGAGGAAACTGAGGCTCAGTGGTAAAGTGGCTAGCTTGTCAGTTGCAGTTAGTTGAACTATTGTTGGTTTTCTGAGTGTAGGATTAGTGACCCCATCAGGAGAGCAGGGAGCATGTGAAATAGGGGTGTTAAAAAACAATCACCCCATCTAGAAATTAGCTCTTGGAAAAGAAGTGGTCAAGCTCATGAAAACCCATTTTTATGTCCTCAGAGTCTTGATAGAAGGCAGAAGCAGCTGTTAAAACAGTCTGGTTGAAAAAATACAATAATAAAACTGCCAGAACAGCACTTTTAACTTTCCGAAGTACTTTTGCATCATTTATTACATTTTTACCTTGACAGCTCTGTGACTGATGGAGGATTTATTTTTATCACTATTAGAAGAGAAAACAGAAGGTAAGCACTTTGTTCAAGGTCTTATAGCTTTTCCATAGCAGAGCTGGGATGGGAACCCAGTTGTTCTAGGACTTTCTCAATCAGGTGTCCATTCTACTTAATTCTATTTTTTTGAAGCAGTGGAAATATAGTTGCAAGAGACCAACCTGCTAAACATTAAGTGCAAAATATATATAACAGAGCCCCGCTATTATTGGTGGATGCCGTTTTTAAAAAGTGAAATCATAGATATTGTTTATATCATTTGCTATTAATTCTCTGTAACAAGGGCATCAGCTCGTGACCCCTTAAGAACATAAAAGCCCTTTCCCCTCACCTTGGCAAATATTATTGATCCATTAAACTTCTGCCACGGTAAACTAAAAATGGCTTTGTAAAGGGCTGAATTATATGAGTAGAAATTAAAAGTAAGTGTGAGAGACAATGAAAATTTTAGCTAAAGATTTATTAATTGGAAGGTCTTTTTTTCCTGTAAAGCATTAGAAACAAAATGGAAATCTAATAATACTAACAGCTAGCATTTATATAGCACTTTTGAAGTTTGCAAAACATGTTACAAAAATTGTTTCCTTTCAGCCTCGCAACAACCCTGGGGTGTAGGTGCTATTGTTAACCCCATTTTATAGAAAACTGAGGCAGTCAGAGGTTAAGTGACTTGCCCAGGGTCACACTGCAAATAAGTGTTAGACCTAATTTGAAATCAATTCTTCCTGACTATAAGTCCAATGCTTTTTCTGCTATGCCTTGCTCCATATAATTCATGTGCTTGTGAAAGACAATGTATGAACTGATGTTTTGTGAACCAAATTTTAAGTGTAATATACTTAGGGATCCCTCATTATTAAAGGATGAATTGTTTTGAAAAATGAACAACCCATTTCATTAATTTTCTCATATATGTGGGTGAATATATGTTTACATAGAGTATAATAAATATTAGATTATGTGTAACATATAATATGTATAGGTCTTAATATACCATGTCTTATGAACTTAACAGGAGCTCAAAAATTCAATCCAGATTCAAACTCAATAAGTGTTTACCAAAGGTTCTTGGGACACAGCTCTGTGCTTGCTGGTTTCTTTTTTCTATTCAATTTCCCCAGTGCCTTTTCTTTTACATCACTCACATCCCTACACACCCAACTCACTCACTCTTTCCCCCAGAAGGAGGAAAAACATTTTAGTGAAACTGACTGTAAAAATGACTTTTGACACCATGTGTGACATTTTGTACCCCTCTTTCATCTCTTGACTCAAAAGAGAGACGTAGGTTTCTTTGGTTAGTGTTTTATAAAGACGACAAAATAAAGTCCCCAAGGAGCTTAGAATCTAAATGACATACACATATTGTATCCACACATGTGTATATAGAGTATATACACAAGGGAACTACATAATAATTTGGTGGCATAGAATCCTATGCCAGTTTGAGCAGAAAAGGCAGGATTAGAGAAGGTATCCTCAGGGAAAGAAAATAGCAAAAGCTAAGGCCCAGAATCAAGAATTGGTAAGGCATATGGGCAGGGCAAGGGAGCAATCAGGCAAGCTGTTGAACAGGATTTTATTTATATTGGTGAGTGAGTAGTAGGAAGGATAACTGAGATGGTAAATTGAGTGTCTAGATGGCAAAGTGGATAGAATGCTGAACTGGTGATCAGGAAGACCTGAATTCAAACCTCACAACTGACACTTATTAGTTTGTGACTCTGGACATGTCCTTAATCCTCTCTCTTTTATTTTAAACCCTTACTATCTGTTGTAGAATCAATACTAAGTATCAGTTCCAAGGCAAAAGAGTTGTAAGTGTTCTTATATTTACATTAATACAATATTTTGTCAAATATTTACATTATCCAACATTTTAGGCAGTGAAGTGAAGTAAGACCATGTTTCTTACAAGGCATCAAGCCTTGTACTAGTGTAGACCATGATGGAATACGTAAGAATGCCATTACACCATTTTGAATACAAAATCATTAAGAAGTCAGGAATCTTTTCAAATCATGCCTTTTAGGTGAGTCTGGCAACAAAGTTGTCTGATCCAAGTCACTTAGTCCCACTGGGGTTTATCCACAGTGGGAAGGGCTAGCAACTGGGGTTTAAGTGATTAGTCCAGTGATGTACAACTAGGAAGTGTCTGAGACCACATTTGAACCCAAGCCCTCCCATGTCCTGGCTTTCTATCAAATGAGTAACCTAGCTGCTCCTCAATCCTCTCGACTTCAATTTCCTCATCTGTAAGTTGGGAATTATAATAGCTAGAACTCATAAATTTTTTGTGAAGAACAAATGAGATCACTTCTGTAAAGAGTTTTGCAAACCTTAAATCCCTTTATAAGTAAATAGTTATGGTTGTTATTCTTATCTTGAAATAAGGTGAGGTTACATTCTCATTGTCTTTCAAGATGGCTAGACCTCATGGGGAGCTTGTGACTTTTTTTGAGCATAGCCTTTTAGGAAAAACATTGTTCAGCAGAAGCATCTCCAGAAATTGACAGCTAAAGTAATGAGGAGCCTGACGACTATGGCACACAAGAATTTGTTGCTGAAGTCAGTGACCTTCTCAACCCTGAGAAGAAAATACGTGGAGAAGTCAGGGGAGCTGTCTTCGGCTAACCAAAAAGACTGACATAGAAAAGCAATATTTAGACTTTGCTTCTTGGCTCCAAGGGACAAACAAAAGGTAAAATGTTAGGAAAACTAGTAATTAGTTAACTAATTCAGTTAACTAACTTTAAATAATTCTGGTGAGAAACCAGAAGTGGATTACCTCAGAAAGCAATGAGGAATGGATGATCCCTTGGTAATGACATTTCATAGGCGATTACTACTGAGACACAAGGTGGAATGGGTTATATTTCTAATTCCAAGCTTGTGATTTTGTGAAAAATTTAGCTTGAACCTCAAAGCAATCAGAGGAGCCATCAAGGGTTTCTGATTAGAAGAGTGGCAAATGAAGGATGGCTAACTGTAAAGTACTGGGCAGTGTATAAAGAAGTATAAAGAGACTTCAGTCATTGAGGAATGAGATCAATAAATGTGTGGTTAAAAATGGTTCTGTGGATCCCTAACTTGGTCCATGGTCACACAAGAGTGAGCCATAAAGCTGGGATTCAAATCCAGATCTTTGGACTCTCAAGTTAGTACTCTCTACTACTCCATATGCATAAACAAGGTTGACTCCAGTGGGAACTGAAATAAAGAGACAGCTATGAGCCAATTCTCAAGGAAAGAATCTACAAAACTCAGTGACTGGTTGGGTTTTAAGGAGCAAAAGGAAATGAGGTGGAAACAATTCCATTATTGAGATCTTAGGAGAACAAGATCATGCTGACTGAAATGGTAAACTGGGAAGAGGAGCAACCTAGAGGAAAAGAATATGAAGGAAAAGGAGGCTTCTAATAAGTTTGAGGGGACAGAGGGACTTTTAATTCAAGCTGTGAACAACCTATATATATGCAACACGCTGCGCTAGGCACTAGGAAAATAAAGATTAAGGGAAAATGACACCAACCTCAAGAAACATATCCTATGGCCCAAATGCATAAATAGGAAAATACAAAGTTAATAAGAAGTAGAACCAAAAAATTTCTAGAAAGAGAATGCTCTAAAAATGGTGGTGGGAGAAGGGGAATCAAGAAAGGGCTCTCGTCAATTTGGAACTATGCCTAAAGGGCTATAAAAAACTATACACACCCCTTAATCCAGTAATACCACTACTAGATATCTTTGTACAGAAACATTTATAGCAGGCCTTTTTGTGGTGGCAAAGATCTGGAACTGAGGGGACGTTCATCATTGGGGAATGACTAAACAAATTGTGGTGTATGATGGTGATTGAATATTATTGTGCTATAAGAAAATAATGAGCTGGATGATTTCAGAAAGAGCTGGAAAGACCTATATGAACTGATGCAGAGTGAAATAAGCAGAACCAGAAGGAAGGAAGGAAGGAAGGAAGAGAACCTTAACACCCTGTGCTATGCTTCGAAGGAATCTAGGGAACTTGATGATGAGGTGGAAGTTAGGAAGGAGCATATTCTATCCCAGGTGGTACAAAGGTAAGGAGGTTCAAGATACGTTATTCAGGAAACAGTTGGCAAGTCAGATTGAAACATGGTGGCTATGAAGGAGAACAACATGAACTGAGACTAGAGATGTATGTAGGTGGGAAACAGACTATGGAAGGCTTTCTGCCCAAGATGAGTCTATATTTTATCATAGACTGAAAAGAGAACTTTTGAAGATTTGTGGAATGAGAGAAATACAAGGTCAAATTTGTGTTCTAGGAATATATATATATATATATATATATATATATGAGTCCAGCTGAGAGAATGGCAGTTAGGGGAACAAAAAGGAAAAGACAAATACTGGAAATAAGATAGATGGAGAGAGGATCTATAATAAGACTTGGCAAAAGATAAGGTATAGGAATTATGGAAGATAAGTCTTTGGCATACCCAGATAGAGATGTCCAGCAGGCAATGGATAATAGATAGGAGATTAAAGCCAGATAGATACATTTGGAAGTCATCACCAAAGAGATGCTAAAAATGAACCCATGCAAGCTCATGAGATCACCAGGGAAATAATGTGGATAAGAGGAGACAAGAAAAATAGGAGGGGATGATTAAGGGGGAAACTACCAGAGGAGAGAGAGGAATTGATCAAAGGCATATGTACAGTTGTTAGATGGGCGGGGGTGAAGTCAACTTCTAGTCATCAGAGAAAAAAGGAGGCAAGAAGGGATGAGATGGTATGTGGAAGGACAGAAAACTCTTAGTAACCTACTTTCTAAGTAGGAAGAAAGATTTTCTGCTGGGAGAGAGAAGGTAGAGAAAAGGACTAAGGAGAAGGGAAATGCCACTTAGAGAATGAGATAGAAAGTTAATCACAAAGGAAAAAAAGAATGCTGTCCAGAAAGGAGGGCCCAGTAAGTGTCAGATAAGATAAATTTGCAGGGAACCAAGACAGCATAGTATGATTTTCTTCAGGAATATTGACCAGCAGGTGATTAGAAACGGCAAAGATAATTGGTAGAGGTTATCCAGAGTAGAAGTTTGATAAAACATTGGGGACACAGGGGAAAGGGATGTAAGGTAATATATAGGAGTATGGTTGAAGAAGTCTGCCACAAGATCAAGAATCTGAAGGCAGGGAAGGGAGGATAGCCTGGGAGAACAGGAAAGAATGGAGGGACTACAGGTAATTGTGACAACAAAGAAAAAGATTAGGAGGGATAAAGCAAGAGGAGAGACTGAAGGACAATAGACTATAATCAGAGGAATTTCAGAATTCTGGGGTACCAAAGTGGAAGAGTTATTGGTAATACAGCAAGAATATCATCATCCCTATATGTGACTGAGGTAGAGTGAAAAGGTAGATCACAAGACATCAAAGGGGAATTATTAGACCAAAAGCCTTCAAAGTGGGGTGTGCACATGCCAGGGGGTATGCGAGATAATCCATGAGGAGGATATTGGAAGAAAATGTTTAAACCTCCATTTGTATTTATTTTTATTTGAAAACAATACATGAAATTTCACTAGTTTAATAAATGGGGACTGGTGACTGGTTCCTCCTCTGTCCAAATGCCAGGTGTCTACATGTCCCATATGGTACTATCCTGAGGAAAGAGAGTTCCAAAACGTGGAGGGGTTGGTGATGGTGTCCTAACTCATGTGTTTGTTTTTAGCTTCCTGTGACACACTGAAGTTTGCATGTGCCTAGTTAAGTGGTCTTATGGATCACATAATCTAGTTTTAACTAAACTAACTGTCAAAAAAATTGACAAATGGCTTAAAAAGATGTCTTGAAGACCATGCTAATAACAGTGAGCACAAGAGAATTAGAAAACGAGAGCTGACACTTTTGTTCCCAAGATCTAATAAAGAGGCCCATGGCTTCAACTCAGTTTAATAAGCCTTTCTTAGGTGTCTACTATGTGTCTGACACAATGCTGGATGTTGGGGATACCAGGACAATACTGAAACAATTTTTCCTTTCAAGGATTAGACAATGCAGGGCAGGCGGTGAAGGAGGAATATCTTGTACAAGTGAAAACAATAAATATATACAAAGTAATTTGATGTGCAAGGTTGGGAAAAACTGATAGAATCAGGATCATGTTGGAAGCATTACTTGAGTTGAGCAGAGGTAGAATTGGAACTCAAATCCTCTGATTCCAGAACAATGTTCTTTACACTATATTCTACTTTGAGGCTTTTATCTATTCATTTCTCCTCTCTTCATCCTGGAGCTTATACTCATCCCTTTAAAGTCCAACTCAAATATCTCCTTATCCATAAAATGCTTTGCTATGATTCCTCCTCCCTTCCCTATCTCATCCCTTTTATAATATCTTTCTCCTTGGACCTTACACACCATTTTGCTTTGCTTTTCCTACTACACTTGGGATATTCTTGTTAATGATATTGGAAGGAGATCCAGACTTCAATTTGGGAAGCCCTTGGGACATGTTTTGTTTCTGAACTCCAAAGAAGTCAGAGGTCAAAGGGGGGGAAGAGAAAGCTACTTGTCAATATGTCATAACCTACTTAACTAAAAAATCCAAGACTGCAGGGACTGAGTCATTCTATCTCTGTAGCACAATATTCTGAACATGGAAGATGCTTAATACATGCTTTAATTGAAAACAGTTTATTAAACATGATTACACATGAAACACTGTTCTCTACACTAAAATCTAATTAGTTGAGTGTCATAACTGTGAAAAAAAGTCCATCGTTCATTTTCAGAACACTAGACAGAGCTAGACATATTGCTGCATAAAGAATTTTTAAAAGCTATTTGTGTGTTGCAAAAATTCAACCTGTTTTAGCAAAAACACAAACAAAACTGGGTGGAAAAGTATGAGCCTGAGCCAGCCCTTTTTCACTTGACCCTGAAATATACTGGTGGTAGATATCAAAGTCATTCCTGGCGCAGTTAAATATTACTTTTACCTTTTTTACCTTTTACCTTTAACTCAAAAATGATTTTGAGTCTACAAATAATTTACACTTTAGCTATGAATTCTGTAGCATTTCTTGTTTTACAAAGTAAGCCAAAGCATTAAAAACTTTTAGCATGTTATGGCTGGAAGGGACCTTAGTTAATTAACCTAGTCTAATCTGTTCATTTTACTGAGGGGAAAATATGGTCTAAAAGGCATTGGCTTTCATCTCAACAACTCTTCTAAAGAAGGCACATTTTTAATAAGAAGCAGTCATAGTGGGCTATAGCCCTATAGCCTTAACAACAATTCTATAAGGTGGGGACCATTTTTCTCTCCATTTTACAGATAAGGAAACTAAGGCAATTGAGTGACTTTCCCACGGTAACACAGGTAGTAAGAATCTCAGGCCAGATTTGGACTGACCTTTTCTTATCTAAAAAATGGAGATATTATCACTTGCTCTTTCTACCTGGGGGGGGGGGCATGAGGACAAAATAATGAAAGATATAAGGTATTTTTTAAAAATAGTAACTCACAAAAATGTAACTTATTATAACACATTTATAGATGTTATACCACCAGGAGGCATCAGAGTAGGACTCTAAAGTTAACCAGTACATTACATGTGAAAGGTACTCGATTCTTCTTTCTTAGGGCAGGTTTATTTTACCTTATACATTCTCAGCACATGGTGTCTATGCATCACCATAAGTTGCTTTTCTCTCCAGTTTTGCTATGTTGTTTAATGTTATTTCTGCAACCCATCCACCCCCCAAAACTGCTTACCCGTTTGTCAATGTCGTTGTGTTGAAGCTGCACGAATCGTGCACTGATAGCAGCAATATAACTTTGCTGATTGGAGAAAGCCACTCTGCCGGCACCTTTTGGGTACTTCAGTTCTGGGTCTGTATCAATACCAGCATAGCAGACGCCCCCATAAAGACGGTCCATAATCATTGCCAATTCAACTGCAAGAAAAGAAGTATGAATGTATAACAGATATCTTCAAGGCTTATTTGGTCAGGAGGGAAAGGAATTTGGGAGTCATATGACAAAAATGAAGGAAAATTAAGGGGATGAAAAATGTTCAAGTCTTCTAGTAAATAGGAAGCAATAAAAGCACCATCATTTGGGATTTTTACTAGTGAAACAAAGAAAAAAAAAACCCAAAGTGGAAAGACTTACCAAAAGGAACTTATTAGGTGAAATATCAACTATATGGCCCAGGAGCATGCTTCCATCTCTAGTTTCTAATTGCTTAGTCTACAAAATAACACCACTTAAACACGATGTTTCAAGGTCTTTAGCCATGTCTGAAGAAGGGATGAACCATCCACTGATAAGACAGCAAGCCATTGTTACCATTCACACTGTCTATTTTACTCCCCTAAGAATGTACCATAGAAAGAGTTAAGTACTCAAAAAATTTTTTGTCTTAGAATAAAATTCTGTCCCAACTTGGAGATAGGAGATTCAGCTTCGGTGTAGAAAAAGTGAGTAGCAAATATGTGAGGTGATAATAAAATTAGGTTTACATAGGGATTGCAGATATATTAATTCTGAACTACACTGTAAATACATGGGTACGATCTGGACTATGTGTCAAAATTCTTCTAAACATAATTAGTTTGGTATAATGCTCCACTTCCTTATCTGTTCTGAAAAGCACCTGCAGAAGAGGCACTTATCAATTAGTTTAATCAAAAGGACTTGCTTTCTAAATATGTTCTTAAAGTACTCTACTTATGGGGGGAAATGGAATCAACTTACTGGTAACTTGAATTCTCTGAAGGAAAAACACCTTGGGAATGGATCCCCATGTATGGATACTATGGAGAAGCCCTCCCTCAAGATCCTAGCCTCTGACACAGACTTAAACCTAATCCTAGAGTAATGATTTTTCTCAATCACCTACATCCTGAAGAGCAAAGAAAAAAGTAAGAAAGGATGAAGAGGAGGGCCAAAGTGACTTTCCTGACAATGAAAGCACTTTATATGCAGGGTGCCATTAGTCTTATGGAGAAAAAATTTGGAAAGGATTATGCAGATCTGGAGATGGGCAATGTGATACAGGTGGGGTAAGGGCAGGGTGGATGGGGAACATTGTGATACTCCCTTGTATCTCTTAACAAAGAAGAATGGGACTTCAAGTTCAGAGAACACAATCGGGAAAAGTATCTCTAGTTCAGAGAACACAATGTTCTTGAGTTTGTACAGATGACGAGGAAAATTGTGCAGACCTGTCATGGTGGATACTCCCTCAGAAATCTAATAAGTAGCCTCTATTATTTAAAAAAACCTTCTACACCAGATTATATGAAACAGATAATCATTTATGTATCCATTTGAATAAGAAAAAATGTGAGAGATATGACAAAAGGGGAATTTTTCAAAAAACAAACAAAAAAAATGCCAGCAACTAATTAGGACCAAGATCAAATACCACAAGAGGGTGACAGGAAAATATCACACTCAACAATCTTTCTATGGTCACAAGTCCTGGACCATTGCCAGCCAGGGAACAACTGCTATCATACACCAAGAGATGATCATGGTGCCAATGTGGTGTCAGGATCCAGGAAATAATGTTAAATTTTTTAAAAAATGTAACAGCATCATCAAGAACCTTAAAAATATCCCAAATGGTATGGAAATATTGACATTTGCTGTCTATTGATTATTCATACTAATGTTAATCCAAATATGAGCTAATTCTATTCAAAAATATCAATTAGCTAAAGGTTGTTTCTAGCCCTAGAATTAGGAGATTGTACTACTCTAGTACTCTCCCCTTTGGTAGTATCTCTTACCCTTGCACTAATGGTCAAAGGTCTGATAGTGCAATTAAATATTATTCACACTTGTTAAAGAATAACTTCCTTTGGTGAAGTGGACTCCAATAAATAATTTCTGGGACTCAGAAATTAGTTAGCAGACTACTTACTGGAGGCTTGGCTTTAAAGAGTACCCAGTTATGGAGTAAGTGGAACATGAATTCAGAGATAGGCAAGTGGCTTGAGAAAGATTTATGGGTAAGAGAGTGAGGAGGAATTATATTCTGACTGGGAAAGAATCTAAAGAGACAGTTAAAGTGCCAACTTATAATTCAGAGAAAGGTATAATAATCATTAAGACGACGTTAGTTCAATTCAGAATGAAGTCACTATAACCAGAAGATCTGCATTATAAATTTCATTTCTCAAGTATGAGAGGGTTCAAAGGAAGCATTAGCCAGTGAGCTAATAATCATAGATGTCCCTATGGGACCAGAAAAAATACCTTTAGAGGGTGATAAATCTACATAAAATGCCTTGATAAATCTAGCCACTCAAAAGGGATCAATTATTTCCTTGCTGTCTCCATACTATAAAAAATAAAAGCTGAGAGCAGTGTGAAGGGAAAACCTTAACTGATGAAGCTGCATTTCAGGTATTTCATTTTTGAAAAAGGAATGTATGCCACATGGGCATTTCTTGAAATAGCATTAAAAAATAATTGTTACCAAAGTGCTTTGGGCTGTCTTTCTGGGACACCAAAAATCTTCAGGCACTTAAGCCACTGGAAGCTATTTACTTATGTGAGGGTTTGTGTCAAAACTGCTGTTTCAGTGAAAAAGTGTCTGATCTCCAAAGGAAGAAAGGAGAATAGAATGAAGCTTCCTAGTCTCTGCAGTCTAATTAGTCTAAACGCCATATTTCCCAATGAGCAAAATCTACCATTATCTTAAAAAAATTCACTTAATCCCCTAAACTGGGGTGGGAGGAGGTGTTTGTCCTTTACTCTGATTGATAACTACTTTACTGAGCATTTGTTCTATAAACACAATACCAATAAGAATATTAAATGAAGAGATAAAGCATCTTTTGCCACTTACACACTAAACAGATGTGATTAGCTTTTCCAACTAGCAGAAGACACAAATTTTTGAGACGTATTGCTGGGAAGGTTGTCAGCAGAAGATTCAGCCAGTGTTCTACTACATAGAAGACTAAAAAAATGGCCAAAGGGCTGCTATTTAATTGTATTCTAAAAGCAGGTTGAGTTCCTCCTGATTCTCTGCATAAAAAATACCTACCAGTTTGAAAGAGGCCTACCTTTGGGTTTGTTGTCTAAGGCTCACTAAGTACTGGGTCTGGGACTACCTTTGGCTCACATTTCTTAAAGAACTCCTCAGATAGTCATTCTTAAAGATGCGAAACACTCAAGTAAGTAAGCCTCCTATTTCACATTGGGAAGGAACCACCCCTGTGTCTACTATATTGGGGGGGGGGGGAATGAAGGGGCAAAAGATGGAAAAGAAAACTATTTGAAAAGACAAATCAAATTTTGTTTTTGTCCACACCTCCTGGACATTAGCCATGATATGGACATCGTAAAACAATAATCATTGTAATATCTCAGTCTAAAGTTTTTGAGAGAAGAATGCAAATTCTGAAGATATGGGAAACTGCCTACAATCTTCAGATGAAATAAAAGGGCAAATGGTCCCAAAGAAACTATACTTCCCATGCAACCTATTTGTTGAGAAGCCTCTTTAAGACCTAATTTTGAAACGATCAAGACTATAGGCCACAGTGTCAGAAGCAATCATGAGGGAGGAAATACTCTAAGCATTAGTGTAGATGTAGGGAATGTCGCCACCATTTCTACACGATTTTCCTAGACATTATCCTCAGATGGTCTATTTGGTTTCTGGGAGAACCCTTTGGACCAGATATCCTGAGTTTATAAGAAGCACATGAACAAGGATATGTATGATAAATAAAGTGTAAGTTGTCTAGCTTTATCATGCAGATCTTATCATCACCTTGATCCTGGCACAGATTATCTCATGTCAAGAGCAGCTGAACCAAATACAGAATACAGGACTTGTCTAAAGCCTAGCTGATGATGCTAACGATTCCTGCATGATATTGGGTAAACTAATCTGAACTCCAGTCATTTAAAACTGGTTTCTGGCTCTTGGGTAGGTTGTATTTCTAACTAAACAATGACAAAGGGAGGAATAGAACTCATTTGTGTGATTATAAATCTTTTCCTGGAAATTCTGAGTATTTTATTAAAATAAGTTCCAACAACAGAATGAAGGCAATGCATAGAACTACATATTCTCCAAAGCTGATATGTTCCATGAATGGAAGAGTGGGGTTGGAGAAGGCACAGAGAATGAAAGGGTTACTGAAAAAAAAATGGAGCTTTTTCACAACACATAAGGATGACTCATAATTGAACTGTCCACCTTCTGGTGGATAACAAACTAAGGATAACAGACTTAAGAATGGTTAATCTTTCACTTTCAACTAATGAGAAGACCTGACCTTATGAGAAATATATTTTAAATAGTAGTGGTGTCATATTTCTCAGCTATGGACTTTTCTAGACATATTTCTCCAAATGTCACAAAGGTGTTCATGTAGACTGAGTCTGAACACCTGAATAGTGAGAGTTGCAAATCTTAAAATTTTAATTCTACTTCAGATCTATTTTCAAGTTAGATGATGTCAAGGATATGAAAGCAATAAACCTATACAGCATTAGGGACATTTAACTCAATTTGATAAGATTGCTGTCAGCTTGACTACTCGTCATGAGTATGAAAATATCCGAACTCTCAATAGTTACTGAGATTTGATCCTGCTTAATTCTTATTGATGAGGCACTGATGAATGTTAATTTGTCCTGGTTTCTTCTCTGTATATTAGCCTTAGTCCTAATTTGGCTTTGGCTTAATTTGGTAACTGTTACTCTTTCTGGTACAGTTGTTGTACACTTTAGCATCAGCTGTTAGCAAAAATCTTTGCTGGCTAAGCAAGGATATATCATGAAATTGGAAAATCCTTGGACTCAAAGGGTAAACCAGCACCAGATCTCATTTAGGATAATGGTTTTAATGGTCAACTTGAGAGGCGGGGAGAGAAAAGCTACAGCTAACAAAAACAAACAAGGAAGGAGGTTTAAAGTGGTGACAAAAGTTAAAGGACATGGGTGTGACACACATAGTTTCATATTTCATGCTAAAACAAGAGACAGTCTTATAATTAAGTGAAAAGAGATGAATTCATAGAACCATTCACAAAACATTAGGGGAAAAGAGGGAAAAGTTCTAGGGAGGAGGAGATTCCCAGAAAGAAATTTCAGTATTTGTCTCTGAATATAAAATTAAAACATACGATGAAAAAAGAGATGGAGAGAGAGAAAGAGAGAGAGAGAAAAAGAGACAGAGAGAGAGAGAGAGAGGAGAAATGCAATACTATAGTCTTTACTATACTCAGAAAGCAACATAACCAATGATACCACAATAAATCTATTCCCCAGTGCCTTAAACTGAAAGTGAAAAACAAAGGAAATAATTGAGTTAAAAGCTATTCAGATGCCCTTAGGCATCTGAATCCCTTATGAGGATCTGACCTCTAGCCTTATGAGGCCATCATAATGGTAGCTATGTTCAAAATGCTTGTATGGTGAATCTTCAAGTTTATCGTGACTTGAAGAGGCAGGACATGCACATGGTATGATTCTTTTCCAATTTCCCTATTCAGAGAGAATCTTGTCATCAACATAAAAGCTGATTCTTCTATTTTCTTCCTTAGTCTGACTCTTTCTCAGTCCAAATAAGGTCAATGAATAGATTTCTCCTAGGCTTACCAACTCTATGCATTCCCATACTCTGAGGCTTTGAAGGGAAGGAGGTAGAGTTAGGTCTGATTTACAGGGCTCTTGAATTCTCTACTCCTGTGTGGTTGTTTAGGGGCAGCATAGAGCATCTCTTTCCTCTAGAATTCAGATTTTTGTCTGAAAGAAATGGGCTGGTAGAAATATATGTTATGCAGAATCTATCCTTCATTTGCTTGGAAGACAATGTAATTGGTCTAGAAAGAAACCTTGAGACATTCCAGGAGATGCCTGGGAAACTGACTTGCTACTAGCTGATGGAGGTTAGTCTGGGGAGTTCATAAACCAAAGAAAATATTAAGGCTAAGGAAAGATATTAGTTAAGTATATACAGGTTTCTACATGTTAAATAACAGTGACAGGGGCATTTTAAATTATGCCAATTGATCTAATTTTTGTCTAGCAAATATTTATTACTATTCTTTTTCATGAATATTTCCAGTATATCCCACATTATTAGGTTTTTCACTACTATTTCCCATACTCCTATTACTTCCTATAACTGCCTAGGTCTTCATTCAACCAGAACAACTTGAAAACAGGAAAGTCTTTCAAAGGAAAAACTGGTTAGGTCAACTCCTAACTCACATGCTATTTCTTAAGAAGTGTCAACTGTTTTTTTGTTTTTGTTTTTAGCAGTTCATTCCTGCTTAAATCAATGGGACTGTATCAACAGTTCAATTAGTGTTAACTCTGAGATTGACAACTTGTTTTTTGGAACTCCTTTGGTGTTGATTTCACTTCCTCCCTCATACCTCTAATGTCTTCGCACATATTCAGGAATGGCCAAATCTAAGTGGATGATCTTACTTCTTTTTGTGTTCTTTCCCCCATGAATAATTATGATGCTCTTATTGAGTGATTGCAACTAATTGCTAAGGGAGTAAGGGGTACCTATATTTTTGTAGTGATATTGTAAGACACCAAAGTGTATATAAGACCCAAATGAAAAAATCTAAAAAAAAGACCCAAACTTCAGGTTCCTGGCTGTAAGAGGTGGGAAATCTTATTCTCAGTGTCACTTAAAATCATAACCACTCTTAAAAAAAAAAAAAAAACCTTACCTAAGCCCAAGGTCTCCAGATAAGAGAATAAAATCTGGAGTGTTTTGATCATTTCAGGACTTCACAAGATTCTTATCATGAGAAATTCCCCAAGGCCTAGGAGTAACTGGCACAATCTCTGTATTGAGTTCCCAATGAACTTGCCTATTGTTTTTAAGTGTTGAATTTGAGATGAATTAATAAAATCATGATTAATTCCTTTAAGAAACTTAGTCCTTTCTCAAATCTCAATCGATTGCTCCGTGACATAAGGCTCTCAGATCCTTCCTTACAGAGCAGTTCTAGATTCAAGTAGTCAGCAATGTTTCACTCCCTGGTTACTGGGGGTTTCCATGTGGAATTCCAAAGTATAAAAATTAGCCTTCCATTTAAATTAAGCTTAACACCCATGTAATATAAACCATTTTTCAAACCTAGAGGACTAATTAAAGAATGAATATGAAAATTCTACAGTGGTAAGACCCTAAATTAAATTACATAGTTTGTTTAAAAATACAAACTATATATTTTGAACCACTAATTTTAAGATAAACTTTTTTTTTTAAGCCATAAAAGTTAGACACTTTTGCCCCCAGAGGTGCAAGGGTTTTTGCCTTGGGTTGTCAGGGAAGGACTACTAAGCTCTGTCAGGATTTGTAAAATTAAGGTAATGACCTAGTACCATTCCTATTCCTCCTTCTCCCAAGTCATGAAAGTGGGCAAGCTAAAAAAGCAGTAAGGAAATAACTAGCTTGTAAAACCTATTATGCCTAGGACTCAAGTAAAAATATCCTTGATAGAGTAAAATCAATTCCACAATTTAATACACTGGATTTCCCTTTTAAGACAATTTCTTAGTGCTCCATCAATCAATTAGCTGTTTCATTTAGGAGCAAGAATACTTAATACTTATGCCTACAGCAGAAAAAATGCAAGATCATTTATTATTGTCTCTGGTGGCAATCCCTTAAAAGCCCACAAGGTGTAGACTTTCTCATGAAAGATTTTCTGTGCTACCCTAATCCTCTCATCTGCCTTTCCAGATCAGTACATTCAATTTTTAAGTTGAAAATGAGAAAGAGACATATAACAAATATATATACTTGAACAATTTTTGGCCATTGTTTCAATAGTCTTTGCCACCTGGAAAGCGGAAGATCTGTAAATAAGTTTAATTTGTGCCTAGTAATCTAAGGTTGACTCAGAAATGACAGGGAAATAATAGGTTCCATTTCTCTTCATCCTGTAACACAATTTTCTTTGACTCAAATATTACTTAACTCAGTTTTGGTTTGCTTTCAACTAGCCTACAACAGGGGATAAGGAAGAGGTTTCTGTTTTGCCTTCTTGAGATTTCTCAGTTTTCTATGGGAACAGTTTGATCTAAGACATGTTGACATGGTGTGAAATTACATACTTCTTGGTCACATGCTACACATATAAAGTTTATTCTTCAAATGGACTTCTGAAACTTTTTTTTCCTTTTCCATAGAGATTTGGAATAAGCTACTTTCGGGCAGGACACAGGAAGATGGGGTCTTTAAGCAAACTATCAAAATAGCACTTAATTAAAGTTAAGGTGCCTTTTGAGATGCATTAATTTTATTTTTTTTAATTTAGTTACTATGTGATTTTTCTCTAAATTTTAATGTTTTCTAATCTAATGATCTGGATATAAAAAGTATATTTATATATTTCATTTATGTCTTTATATATATATATAATACACATACACAATGGGGGCAGATATTTTGTATTTCTTACAACTGCAGGTATATCATCAATGTGATATTCCCCTCCCATAATTTTTCTGTGCCCAAAGGACATTATAAGTGCTCTAGGAAAAAAATACATTTTAAGGAACTAAATTAAGTGTAATTATTTTTCATAAAATAATGTTGATTAGGGTTATATTAATTCTGCTTTAAGGATTTACATTTTAAACTCATCATTTCAGCACCACTTCACTGGCCCTATCTATGATTGCAGTTAAATACAGGAAAACAATTTTATCATTGAAAAATGAGGGGAAAAAACAAGGTTAAAAATGGAAATTGAAATCAAAATTAAAATACTCAGAAATAAAAATTTTTTTAAGCTTCCTCAAGTCCCAGAAATAAGAACCAAATTTACTTGGTAAGAGTTTCAAATTTGATTTCCTAAGATAGAATTGTTTATAAATAGAAAGGCTTACTAATATTGATGATCATGTGCTTATAGAGTACTCAATATTATTCTATAGCTCAAATTACTTACATCCTCTGTCATATAGGATAATGCAGCTGACCCATCATCTCGACAAGTTGTGTAGACTGTAACTTCCTTAAGAAGTATGTGGCTTTATAAGGAAGCAGCAAACAGAATTCACACTTTTAAAACAGCAATACACTAAAAAACTAAAGATGATTTCATGAAATTCGTTCTTGTGCCAAAGAAAATGGTAGATACGGGCATCACACTCAGAATCTTGAGGCAGGCAGCCAGGCCAAAATGGCGCACTTTAGAAAGCAGACAAACTCACAGCCTTCTTTTTTTAAGATGCTGCATACAGCAGATGGGGAAACCTGGAAAATATTTAAGACTAAATGTTTTTACTATTTCCACTCACCAGCTCGAAGGGGTCGTGGAACTCCCCCAACAAAGATAGTTTTTCTGGGGTCCAAAGGCTGAGAGCCATCCATTACAAAGTCACTGTCACTTAGGTTCCATGGTCGAATTTGCACCTGAAAAAAAGTTGTTTACTTGGTCCTTACTTCATTTCCAGCAACCCCAATGAGAATAAGATGACTCTAATGACAAACCCACTAAATTTGTGAATTTTATAGTATATTCAACCCAGTATGAATCCAGAAAAAAAGAGTTCACTTCAACTATATATTGTATCTTCTACTAGGTAGACCTCTGGGGGTTCCACACATAGACACTAAACCCAAAGGAAACTCTCAAACACACCATGGATTCCTCTTTAGGGAACTGCCTGTAGGTCAGGAAAATGGATCTTTTCCTGACAGATTTTTCCAAGTACAGGCAGTGGAATCATGGTCTCAGGTTTGCAATCAAAATCTATAGTGTTTCCAGTCAATTTCTCATTAGGCACGCTGATGGAGGAGAACAAATTGCTTCTGGATTATTCATGTAGCTGGGTTTGTAATTCACATACCTCTAAAAATAACGAAGCCATACTGCAAGAAGATTATTGTGTAAGACTCATTAACATTTAACAAGTTAACACATGGGGCACACAAACATAGATACTGAAGAACTGAGGAGATACTGTTAATGGCCTTTTGTTTCATCAGCATGTCCTAGGCCTGTCTCCTACAGTTCAAAAACTACATCCTACTGAATAGGACTGAAAAGGGGTATGTATGTATGCCATTTTGCCAGCACTGGTAGCTATGAGAATCTTCAAAATGTTACTAAGCCCCGCCTAAAATCAGATCTATGATTTCCTCCTCTATTTTACTTAAATTCCTATATCTGTGTAGATGAATATCTGGTAATTTGGTTAGATATTAACATATGTAAAGTATTTCATAAGCCTTAAACTGCTATATAAATGCTATTATTATTATTATTATCATAGATGTGCTCATTGGATATGCTGTATGCCAAGCACACCCTAATTTCTCCAAAAACCAATTTGTATTTTGTAGTTCCTTTAAGTTTAGCTTTTTCATGGATTTAAAATAAAAGTTAAGTTTCATTTCACTTTCTTTAGTTTGTTTAGTAAATAAAGCAAAAGCTCTTTATGATTGAATAGTCAAATGTTCACCTTAAAAAATTAAATTTCCGGGTTGCAAAATATACTTGTGTGCATGTCTATTATTTACATCTATTTGTTATAAAATTCCAGACTATAACTTAGAAGTTACATTATAACTTTCCCACACTTATCACTCTTCTCACCGCCTGAATTTTCATACTTTTCCATATGCTAGGACTTGATGTCTAAAGAAGTTTCAAAAGAGTTCCTTCAACACACCTCAAGAGTAGAGCATCTTCATCTTTAAGTGAATGTTTCCCATTCTCTACTAGTGGAAATTTGCTTAACTAGGTCCGTGATGCTTTCATCTAAAAGTCATTTTAAACTGTTTTCAACCATGTGTTTCCAAACCCTACTTGGTAATATGATTTTAATTGAAGAGCCCAAAGACTCAGAGATCTAAAACTAGAAGAGAACTCAGAGGCTCCATAAAGTGAACTAATTACATTATTTAAAAAAATTTTTAATTACCAGTATTTCACCATTAGTTTATCTTGGTCTACTAATCATCTTAATTTGTTAGAGAATTATTAAATAATATCTATTCTTTTCCTAGAGACCCTTTAAGTCTATATTTTAAGTGCTATCAGTAAAAACAGACTAAACACTATATTGGTATAGTGATTGAACTACTTTTTAAAAAAAGGATTAAAGATGGGCTTTGCTCTACAAAAGCTTCCAAATTAATCTCTGATGATTTTAATGGAAAGATGAAACTAATAAGGCTGAATGTACCATTCCCTTAAATCATTAGTGTCTCTCAACTTTCTCCAGGATGCATATAAAAATCAAGTCTGTGCACCTATTGCAGAGAGTCATATAGAATTGAAGCAATTATCTTTCTTTGTTGGGCTTTATCTGGGAACACTTTTGAAAGATATGTTTGTCCGAGACAACCCAGTGCTATTAACATTGTCATGGTGAATTACTAAAACTATAAAACTCACTCTCATTTTAATTTTCTATACCAAATAATTTGTTGCTAATAAAATGGATTATCCAGATAGGAGTATGCTTTGAAAAATCTATTTCCTTATCTGAGGCAAGGAAAAATGTTATTGGTCTTTGTTTACAGTTATTATTTTATATTGGCTGAGATATTCTCATGTAGCTCCATCCAGATTATTCACACTAAGTCCTTGAAGAGTCTTCTTGCTGGATTTCAACTGTCTCAACAAGTTGTTTTTGCCACTTCTTTTAGTACTATAGTTTCATGTATTATATAAACCCATCCATTTAATATTTCTTCTGGATGTCAAGTTTGTTGTTAATTATGAAAACCATGCACCTATATTTTCCAGATAGTTTAAGAATCTAAGTGAGTTTAATGTTAACAATGAAGAAAAAAATTCACTTATATAGCACTTAAAGGTGCTTTCTCCCAGCTTTGCCCATTAGGTGCGATATAATTCCATTTTCAGACATGAGGAGCCTCAGAGAGATTAACTGCAAACTAGTTAAGTAGTAGAGTATGACTTGAATCTAGGTTTTCTGGCTCCATGAAGAGTGTTCTTTCTGCTAGCATGAAGCCTGTCTTTCTCATTCTTATGGGACATCTCTATGTACACAGACTGCAGGTTTCCACATGTGTCTTCTCTCACACAGAGACCTTCTGCTGGCCACATGAATCCTATTACAAGCAGTCTCAGGACCTGGTAAGGATGTTTAAATAATTTTTGGGTAACAGAGTTGGAAGTGACGCAAAAGGCATTTGTTCTTTTAAAATTCACAATTCAAGTAGTCTCCCTCAGAAACAGAAAACCTCAATCAAGGAAACTGTAGCCATTTCCCACTGCTGCAGCTCCCAATTCCCTTCTCCCACTCAAAACATCTAATTCACTATCGCATTTTCATCCAAGGATGCCCTATGACGTCACTGTCAGCACAAACATGGAAAGAGGCGAGAATACAAAGGGTTCATATCTGATTCTCACATTGTAGGTCTGAAAAGCTGGGAGGACAGTAGGTCAAGCAGAGCAAGGAGCCAAGTGTTGGCTGATGAGCCCTATTCATATAGGCACAGTTCAGGACTGCTTCCAGAGAGCAGCTGTGATGAGTGCCGGAGTTCCTTTATTTGTGGCTTCCTTCTAGAGAAATAATGACACCCACTACCCAGTGCAGCAGCTCAAGAGAACATTTCCAAACTTCCCAATAATATTGTCAAGTTCAGCCAACCGTTGCCTCTCTCTGAGGAACAGACCTACAGGAATAGGTGGCTATTCAGCCTTTTATCTTTGCCCAAATCAGTCCCACACAGGGGTGCTCACTATTGCATGAGGTGGTCTCTCTCCTTTACCATTTTTCCTATTGTGTTGGTGGTTCTTTTCCAGAGAGGTGGCACTTACCATTTTGTTACACAGGATCTTAGCTACCAGGGTTGAGATGTGACTACTGTTTTGCCACCATAAAATAAATACGCTTTCCATTTTAATATCAACTTGAATATTAATGTTTCTTTACATTTTATAGCTTTTACTTTATATTTCTGATATTTGCTGCCACAACTCAATCATCCCATACTGTGCATGTTGTGGTTAAAATGCCCTTAGTTCATTTAGGTAAGCAACTCAATGTAGCTTTGGAAACATTATACAAAACCAGAGCAATGATACTGTAACACTTTAAGGTTTTAAGGATAACTGGGGTCAACTGAGAAAAAATTACACACAGGAAGAGAGACTTCTGGATACTAGAAGTCTTATTTTTTTCTTTTTAATTTATTTATATATTTTGTTCTGACTTGACACTCCAAATTAATGCCTAAATAACTCCTGTTACAAAATATATTCTCAGAAAAATTAAGCAAAACCATTTAACAGCAATGTCATAGGTCATTTAGGGATCTCCTGTGAATCATATGTTGATGTCCTTAAAAATGTGATTTCTCATGTAACCTTAGGCCAGGGCTGGGCTGCTAAGTGTTTAAATAACCAGTTCTCTGAGTGGGGGCTGGGGGTGAGGGAAATGTACACAGGACACATATTTAACTTTAATTTGCTAACATTTCCTCCATCACTTTTGTAGAAAGGAAAACTGAATCAAGCTCTGAACTTTCTGCCACTGAGGTGGAACAAACAGCTGTTGGAAGGTTAGAGTGAAATTGATGGATAGCAATGACAGTTGGTGGGGAGAGGGGCGTCTGGGAGAGTGACAGTTGCTCTCAAAGGTGCAACTCTTTCCTAGCCCTCAGACTGGAAGGCACACTCTCTCCCTGCCTCAGGACAGAAGTACCTCTATTCCTGATTTTCCCAACTGTGTGCTCCAGCATATGTGGGAATGAATGAAATCAAGCGATTTACACTAATCTTAAGCCACTGAAAAGTTTCATAGATGTTAAGCAGAAAATAAATATAATCTTGAATCATGACAAAAAATAAGTTGTAAACCATATAAAAGAAATGTCCAATCAAGGCTAGATAACCCATGGCAAGTAATAATTTCCACCACTTTCTAAATCTATACAATCAACAAAACAATAAATCAAGCTCTGACTTCTGGTGTTTGCTGATGTCCAAAGTGTAAATGCTTAAAAGAAAAATTTAACAATCAGAAAAGGCTTCCAGAACATCCCTGTCCAACAGGGACTCAAGCACTAATCAAGCATTAACCACATGGAATGGTCTACAAGGATTGCTATATGTGGTAGCATCTTTCCTGGAGCTATGATTTCTTCATCAATATGGGTGCTGTCACTACGAAGGGATATCACAATGCTTCACCTTCTCATCTCGTGCTATCCATGAATTAATTTCCTTACAATTTCCAATGAAAATCCACTTAAGTTGGAGACATAGCTGTTAAACAAACATTCATGAGGCACTTGAGCTGTCTTATCTTTTATTCTATTTCTCTCTTACACACACACACACACACACACACACACACAGGCTTATCTCCTTTTTTGTCCTCAATGATGTCTTATAACAGGAGTGTCAAACTCAAAATAGAAACAGCTCCCTGTTGGCTACATACTGACTTAGAAAACCACAAGTTAACATTATCTATGTTGCACTGAATTGTATTTACCTTGTTAAACATTTCCCAATGACATTATACTCATGTTTATAGGCAGCTTGCTACCTGTGTGTCTGACACCTCTGCCTTATACCATATCTATTGTACAAGTTATCACTTGTAACATGCAATAGTCTACATGCTCTCCATGCAGCCTCCCAATGCCTTTTGTGTAACTTGTAATTTTAATTTTTGTGAAAGCACATGTCTGATGATTCCTAGCCACATAGCAATCTATGGGAAAATTGGCATTATAGTTTGTTTTTTTGCAGTATTGATCACTTCCAGATAAACGGAAGCACTAAGCAATCTCTCCAATATGATACGACCTGATACTCTCCTCTTACTCAGTTCTAGGACCAGATCAACATCCATCTGCAGTACTTAGTCAAGATAGGTATATACTGATCAACCAAGTCCACTGGCTGGCTGTTCAACAGCATGCCACTGTCTGAGTAATGAGTGATTTTATCCATATTTTTTTCTGTAGATAGTTATACCAACCACTTGCAAAGTAGTGAGAGTTTCAAGAATACAACTCCATGTAATTCAAACAAAGCCACCTAAGATCAGGAGCATCTGTAGAACTTCTACTTCAATAGAGTCCTTTTGTTTGAACTCTCTACAGGTATCCATTCCTGTTCACACAATGCCATGTCTACCAGTGTCATGCCTCCTTGCTTGCAACTTCTCTTGAGGTTATTAATCTGTGAACAAATTCATTTTCATGGTTGCATATTGACAGTCTTGTATGATCTCAGTGCACACATGGGAAACAATTTATTTGAAGGCACCTTCAAGACTGCAATTTGTCTATACTTAAATGCTTTCCCTCCCCCTAGATTTCCCCAACTGAGGGTAAAGAACTCCTTTACTCATTGCATGTGTTAAATGGGAAGGGTCTAAGGCCACCCTTCTCTGCCCTCTTCTTAGACCATACAGCCTTTTCCATTCCAATTACACAGAACAGATCTCTCACATGGGCATGGGTAGCCGGTGGGTGGGGGTGGGGGGGCCAGTCACGCAAGCCAAATAGTATGACTGGCCCTGCAGTGAAGCCATGGGCTTTGGACTTGAACCTGATGGGACTAAGGCTATGAAGGAATTGAGCTATGCTCTGAGTCTAATCTACCTTCCCTTCCTACAGTGAATCATGAGGCAAAGGAGGGTCTTATGCCGTCAGGATAATGGGTGAAAAATTTTGTACCTTTATTCTTTCATTAGCTTTGAAGCAAATATCCCTTTGTAAAAGCTTAAAAAATCAATTTAGTAAAAGTCAGAATAGGGTTTTTATATTTTCCACACTCAGTCAGTTATATGACCATAAAGAGGTAGTCTCTATAAAGCAAACAAAAAAAAACCCTGATAAAAAATCTGCCTGCTTTCTCCCATTTTCTTCATAGATAACCTTGGTAGTAGGGAAGGATCAAATATTCTTATAGATGTGAAAAAGAATGAATATGGGATGGTAGTTGCTGATGTCTCCTTGGTCACTTATTTTTTTAACAGAAGCACAAGCTGTGAATCTGTCATTTTTAAGTCTTTCAAAATGTTGAAATTTGATTTTTTCGAAGAGTATTAAAATTGTGATAACTCCAACATGGATTTGGTCAGATTCAGCCAAACCTCACCATCTTAAATACCAATGCTACTTCCTTACATAGTGCTTTGGGTACTTGACTGGTTGTATCCAAATGTAAGCATTGCATTATCATCACCAATTAAGTATTCATTGGAAATAAATAAAAAATGTGTACTTAAAATGTGTTTTATTTTAGTTTGCCTTCTGAATAGTGTCAGTCCATGAAATCTACCATTGTTTGTATTATTTAAGTACTAGTCTACTGTCTTATTTAATTGTTCTTAAATCACTTTATTTGTGATTTTCAAGGACCAAGCTTGATATCACAGAAACCCACCAATCTCCTTTAGATGTTAACTCCCTGCCCCCAACAGTAACATTTTAAAAACAGAAATTATTACTGTTGACAAATGGCAAGTAAAGCAACTTGGATTACATAAACTTTTAGAGTCCTTTATTCTCTATGGGAATCAAGGTTGGGGAACCAAGGAGTAACAACCACCTGAATAATTAATTACTCAAGCTTTACTACCAAATGGGACATTTTCTCATTTAGTTCACATTAATCTAAGGGAATAACTTGCATTGAAATATACTTGTAAGAACTAACAGTACACAAAGTAAATGTAGATGTTAGATGCTTCTCATTAGTAACTATAAGTTGCTATATTGCATTTAGAATAGTTCTGGGAACCCTGGAAATAAATACTAAAACGTTGCTTCTAATTGGGAAAAATGATACTGCTACCTGCAAATTTCAATTAAATAAACTGCGTTGGCTCTCAAAGTCATAAACAATGAGATAAGTAATGGAAAAATCTAAAACTTAATAGGAATTGAATATGTTTTAAGTAAGTCAAGACCAAAGTCCCCTCTTGGCTGACAAGGCAAATCTCTGATGTATTCAGAAATATTAAGGATTCACAATGGTCTCTAAACAAAGGTATTTAACAGAAAGTGTCATTGGAGGTATATTAAGAATCACTAATTTTAGGGGGCAGCTGGGTAGCTCAGTGGATTGAGAGCCAGGCCTAGATATGGGAGGTCCTGGGTTCAAATCTGACCTCAGACACTTCCCAGCTGTGTGACCCTGGGGCAAGTCACTTGACCCTCATTGCCTAGCCCTTACCACTCTTCTGCCTAGGAGCCAATACACAGTATTGACTCCAAGATGGAAGGTAAGGTTTAAAAAAATATCTCTAATTTTAATCAAAGCAATTTAAAAATACATACCTTAAATCTTCTAAAATGTTTCATTTTTCCTCTTATAAAATTAACCAATGGGCTTGCATACATTCTGGAATCCCTTTTCTGTAGTACTGAATTGTTTACAGCTTAGTTAATTCTATCTAAGGCAATATTTCTCCAGCACATTCTCTTTAACCCCTTTCTATTCTTCCACCTCTCTCTAATTCTTGCTTGGCTACCTCAGGAAAATCTCTGTCTCCCTTCATTCTGCTATTAAGAAAAATGAACTTAATAATTACTGTTAGTTTTAATAGTCAGATAGGGTGATATATTTGAAAATGAAAAAGAAAGCTGTAAATTCTTAAGAAAAATTAGACAGTCATGTGGACCATCAACCTCTAAAACCCTTCAAAGTACTTAGGAATTCTCCATTCAACAACTTTAATATATTTCTACTTGTTCCTCGTACTCTAATTAAACATCAATTCCAGAATTCCGGAAAAATAAGTTAACAATTTAGTTTGTTTAAATTAACAATACAGCAGAACCTTTTATTTATTTTTAACTGCATATGTATAGTATTTCAGTTATGAAGGCAAAGAGGTTTTTGACCATTAATTGACCATTAGCCCCATTTTCTACATGTTTTTCCTATTCCTCCAATTGTTAGCACCTTCTCCTCTTCCCTCCTTTGTATTTATTCTGGACATGCATACACACACACACACACACACACATCCATCATAAGTCTCCCTTAACATGACAGAAGCTCCTTGAGACCTAGGATTGTCGTGTTTTACTTTTGTATTTCCAGGGCCTAATGGATTTGACACATCACAGATGTTTAAAAAATGCTTGATTGTTGAGATATTTCTAAGGGAAAATATTTTCATGGTTCTTAGACACTAATTTACAAATCAATGTTAGAAGAGACCTGAGGTAGAAATCTGCTTACAAGGTTAAATCTACCATTTCCAATGTGACAGAAATCTCTGAGGAAGGGAATTATGGGAACTGTTTGCCATAATTTTCCTACTATAAGATGTTAATCTGATGGTAGATGGTACAGGTCATGGCAGCTCTAATTTAAGATACATTTAGATAATTAAGATAAATTAAGATAATTTATTGGGGTATTCTTACCATGCTACTAAGATGATCTCCAAGCATTCTGAAAGCTTGGGGTAAAGGGCAGGGGGAGAGGTGTGATGGTGGCTAAAATAGAATTGGTAGCCTGAATGAGTCAGCAAGACTCAGGTTTTCTGTAATATCACTGGACAGCTGAGTCAGAGGGCTGGAGGACCTGGCCCTATCCCAGCCCTTAGCAACTCTATTTTAAGCAGCATGGACCTCTTGGAATGGGGGTAGGGGGTGGGAGGAGGTGAAGATAAGAACAACAGCTTTCTCAGGACACACACAGCAGTGTGTGAATTTGGGAGGCACATTACAACACACTCCTCCAGTGTCCAGGAGTCTAATGATCCTGATGGATGATGCATGTAAAATGAGTTTAAGCTTTTTAAAGCATGTTCACACATCATTATGTCATTGGATCCTGGGTTTCCTCTCACTATCAGAGAACTCCCTGCCACCCACCCATTTAAGTGGCCACTCAGCTGTTAGGGACTTATTTTTAGAGCCTGATAATGACCTATTATTCCCATTTGTATTTTCAATCCAGTTTTTAAAAAATTACAAAGCAACTTTCAACATTTGTTTCTAGAATGAGATCTTTTTTTTGAGGAAGAGGGGAAGCATTTCAGCACCCAGGAGACAGATGAGGTGGGGATGGAGGGAGAAAGAAAAACATAACAAGGGCAGCTAATAGCTAGGGTTTGCCCATTAATTAGTGCAACCAGGATACATGGCACACTCAGAGCTGATACTTTAAAGATCTCCAGCTCCTTTTAGGTTTCCAAGGTCAAACCTAATCTGACCAAGAAATAAAGGGCCTCCCACAGAATCCTCTGACACATAATCTTTCCCCTTTCTTTCTCTTTTCTCTAACATCAAGCAGATTAGAATTTCAGAAAGAAACTGGAATTAGTTAATTTATTACAGAAGCTACTCAGATTGGCAAAAGTCCTCCTAAAATAGCTACTGACCATAAGAATTCCCTTCAGTTTGTCTTTGTATGGACTTAAGGCTTAAAAACTAATAGAAGCATCTAAGGTTACAAGTGGCTCCTGTGGCTCAATGGCATTTATGCCAGGACTGCTGAGGGCTGCTGGATGGTCTGTCATATTCCATTACTGCCAGCACTGTAAAGAAGAACAGCAGCAGGCCATGGTAACACTTCTGGGATCCTTCCAGCTACTGATTAATAATTCAAATGTGGCATTCTGGATACTGTTCCACAACGTTTCCAAACCTAGGACTGGGCATATGCTTAAAAACCTGTATTACAAAAAGTACCATAGATAATTTGGTTGTTAATGTTTTGGTTTATAAAGAATCATCTAAGTTGTTTTACAATCGAGGATAATTTCGGTTGGCCAGAAGATATTAATACCACAAAAGGTGGTTCACCAATACTGCCCGTCTGCCAGTACCCTCACCCTAGGGTTCAATGGCTCAGGAGATATTGTTCCTACAGAGATGGATGTTCATGGTGGCCCCTCTTGTACCAGAAGGATTAAAGTTAAGCCCCAATGAGTGTGTATTTAGAAGCCTAATGTTTGTGACATTCTTACTAGAACTGCTCAGTTCTGTTCGCAGTTTGAACTATGATGAAGAGCTTCTGTGGAGTAGCCTATCTCAAGTATCCTGAGTGAGAAGACTACTAGTCCTGGTCTTACTAGTCATGGAACCATAAAGCAAGTCAGAAAACCTCTTTGTGTCTCATATTCTGCACCTATAAAATGGGGATATCATTGCTTACCTTTAGGTACTGCTTACCTCCTTCCCCATAGTTATTGCTGTGAGCAAAGTGATTTACCTAAGCAAGTACTATTCTTTAAAAATTATAACCTATTTTTTCCAAGAGATGATTAGGCATCTGCAATGGTGACTTCAATTTCTATACGGGTTTGAAGCTGATAGAATTTATCTGTTTAACAGTTTCAGAAGGGCTGAGCAAACTGATAAGGCATTTGTGGATTCTCATCTGGAATGGTTCCCACATCTCTGAACCAAGAAGATTTTCTAACTGATTCAGAGGTGTCTTACTTAGTGGACGTGTGTAGGTCCCTTCACTTTCAAAGTTCTTTTCTTCTGGCTCTTCTCATTAGGTCTGCACATACTTTCTCAAGAGATTTCAAACTGAGGTTTGTGAGAGTGATTTGGACTAACTATGAACATCTGCTTCGGTTTCCACAGGTGTCCTGCCAGTATCTTTGAGTGCCAGAGCTATATAGTGTGACTTATTCCTTGATGAGAGTGAACGGCAGTGAATCAGGAAGAGAACAGGCAAGAAGTACCAGCTCCATGTGGCTATGGTAATGATATCTCCCCCCAAAGAGTCTAAACTAGTTAATAAAGAGCAGTTATCTTTGAGACTGGTTATAAATTGTGAAACTGGATTCTTAAAAAGAAGATGAGGTGTTTTATGGTCCAGAAAATGCAAATGGATTTCATATGCTAGTTAACCATTTGCCACATTCCAGTTCTGCATTCACTCTCATCATTTCCATGTTTCCTTAATGTATCAACGCAATTATTTCTGTAGCTTTTAGATCAAGCAACATCACTTAGGTAGCTATAGAAAGTGTCTAAAATAGAGGTAGCTAGGCGGTTCACTAGATAGTCAGAACTAGAGATAGGAGGTCATGGGTTCAAATTTGACCTTGGGCACTTCCTAGTTGTGTGATTCTGGCCAAGTCACTTAATCCCAATTATCTAACCTTACTGCTCTTCTTCCATGAAACCAATACTTAGTATAGATTCTAAGACAGAAGGTAGAGGCTTAAAAAAAATGTCAAGGATAGCAATCTGGGGTACAGGAATAGTATTTTAATTAAGTCACTGAGCTTCAAGTTTCTATCTTCATGCAATTCTGACCCAAAGCAGTTAATTCAATTGACTAAGATATTCCAATATGTGGTACATATCTGTAATTTCAGGACCATCTGATAATGGACCAAGGTTTGTGAGGACCTGGCTTGCTGATCAGAATTTCATCAATTGCCCATGAATCTAATACTTGCAAGATGTCAGCCCTAGGATAAGTCAAACTCTTCCAGGGTCTGAAGGACAGCCACACATTTGGGATCATCCTTAGCGCTTTCAGTCCACTAAACATGGATCGAAAGGGCAGTTTCTTCCACCGCTCAAGAGCAGACTGAAATTAATGACATCTGTGAAAGTTCCTGATTGACTAAGTCATCCTCTTACCTTTCCTACAAAGCACAGCTCATGGCTCATATTTCCTTTGCTAGAGGCTTTATGTATTCAGCCCTGCTCCCTCACTTATTAGGACTCTCTCTCTCTCCCTCTTATAATTACACTGCATTACTTAGCACATATGTGGTTCTTACTTGGGTACATGCTGTACTCTCCCTTCTCTCTCCAGTGGAAGGTAAGCTCCTTAAGGGGAGGGGCTATTTTATCTTTGTCTTCATATCTCCCAGAACAGAAGAAAGGTACCTTGCACATAATAGGTGCTTAATGTTTGTGGAATGAATTGGAGAGAAGCCTGGTCAAATATTAAGATAGCCAGGACTCATTGGAGCTGTGTTACATAAATGCTTTATCATATAAAAAGCATTTTATTCACAGCAAACCTCTGAGTTTCACAGTGCAAATATCATCCTAATTTTACAGATTTTACCACTTGAGATTCAGTGAATTAACCTAAATAGAAGAGTTGGCATTTGAACTCGAACCATCTGACCCCAAGCCCATCATGCTTTCCAGAATATTATAAAAAGAAAGGCTTTTAGGCCAAATGAGGAAACTGGCTTTATTGTTGAATTCATGGAAAGAAGAGGACAAGAGAAGTGGAGTTATAATACAGAAAAACAGTTTTTTCAAGTTAGAAAGCTTATTAAAGATCTAGTCTGACCCTCTCATTTTACAGATGGGAAAAACATTTTTTGTTGTTTAGTCATTTTTCAGTCATGTTAAACTCTTCCTAATTCTTTTTTGGGATTTCTTGGCAAAGATTCTAGAGTGTTTTGCCATTTACTTCTCCTGCTCATTTTACGGATGAAGAACTGAGACTAACAGGGTTAAATGACTTGCCCAGAGTCACACGGCTAGTAAATGTCTGAGGCTAGATTTGAACCTGGGTCTTCCTTACTCCAGGTCTCACACTTTATCTACCTAGCTGACCCAGGAAAAAAACATTTAGATTCACAGAAATTAAGGGACTCACCTGAGGTCACATATATAGTTTGGGATAGTTAGAACTTAGGTCTGCAACTTTCCATCTGGAGACAGGTTCACAAGATATGCCTAATAAATGGTTTGCTGAGTGACTGATGCTCCTTCTATTATATACCATGTTGTCACCCACACAACATTTAAGGATATTGGAGGAGGAACTTGGGGTAGGAAAATAATTGCAAAGTAATGTCTTTCTGTATTTGATTAACATGAGGAATGTGAGAGCATGCGTGCCCTACTTTTCTATGGCATAAGAAGCATATTCAATTTGGCTTTAAATGCCCCATGTGGTATTTTCAGCCTTCACTGATTGTCGCTACAGAGCATTTGCTATCTATTTCTTCTTACTTAACCAAAAAGGCTTAGGATTTCTGCACAGGTATAGGGTACAGAAGATAGGGCATGGCGTGTCTACTTTTCCAGGTGAATAGACTTAGGTGTTAAAGACTTGGCTTCATTATTTACTATACCTATAACTCTGGGGAAGCCAACCTACCAATCAACTTCCATTTTTTCCTCCATAAAATAAGGATAACCCAACCTGGCCCGTCCAACTCATGTAGTGATTCATGAGGATTAGACAAGAAGGATGTGGTAGTATTTTGGAAAAATATGTAGTATTAATAGCTGCATTTACAGAGCTATGCATGTATATGCGTGTGTATGTGTGTGTGTGTATATAAAACACAAAGACACTCTCAAATTAACCTTTTGAGACAAGTTCCAGTATTGAAAGACAGAGGGGAGAGGAGAGGAAGAAAAGAGATCTCAGACTCCCCCAAGGGGAAGAGCTGACAAACTGAAGGCACTTCAAGGCCACTTCTGGGAAGGAAAAGACGAGGCTGGGCCATGGAGGCGCTCACTAGAGTGGGCCAAGGGGGTTTAGGGGAGGAAACATGTCATCAGGTAGCTTCTATTTTAATGATTTATTCTTGCTATTTGGAGATACGGCTCTGTTGTCTCTACCCAGTAAAGGAATAAAAGTGCTAGCAGTGCCCTCTAAATTGTGTTGCCCTGGGACAAAGATGTTTCAGTCTGCCTTAAGGCTTTAATATTTAGGTATGTATATGATGCCACAGAAAGGTCAGGAAGTCTCAATCTTGAATGGAGGTGACAATGTCTAGGCTACAGAGTTTAGGCCATTAAAACAGTCAACAACCCTTTGAGCTTGAAACTATGGATATTATTAGCCCCATTTAACAGAAAAAGAAAGTAAAGGTAAGAAGGTCATGACTTGCTCATGGTTTACAGAGCCAGGGAATGGTAGAGGTGGTCACTGAACCCTTTGAAGGTCTTCCTGACTCTGGGTCCAGTAGTCTATCAATTATACTAGTGGAGTCAAGCTCAAATTGAAATCATAAATAAGGATCCTTGCCAGCCACATATTTACGTAGAAAACCTCATACTAACATTAACTATGCCAGTTGTAATTTTCTTTATTGTATTAATCATTAACCAGTTACATTTTAATCGAGTATGCATGCTTGACAGTTTTATACTATGCTATCTCTCAAACAAACTTTCTATTATACTCAAAATGTAGCCTTTCTGATCCCTAGAGCTTAGATCAGCGCCCTTCACAAAGCAGGCATTTAATAAATATAGGTAATAAATACACCATGGGAAATGTCTAAATGGACTCAAGAGAGGAAACAACAACCACGAGAGTTTCTAGGAAGCAACAAATGGAGAACTGGCTTTTCTATTCCCAGGGCATTCATGCCTTTCCATGTACATATATAGATTTATAAGTTTGGGGCAGATAACAATCCTATGTGAGCAGCCAACTAACATACCTAGGAATATATGGATTAAGTCTGGTGTTGTAGCCAAACAAAATTTATGGTGACTCTGCATGATGATATAGCTAATAATTGTGCAATTAGTAATAAAATTGGAATTAGTAATAAAAAAGAATAATAACACAAATAAGATTTGCAAAGAGCTTTAGAAATATTATTTCATATGATTCCACAACAACCTGGAGAGGAGATACTATCCTCATTTTACAGATGAAGAAAATGAAGCACATAGAGGTTAAATGACTTGCCCAGGGTCACACAGGCTAATTAGTATCTAAGGTGAGATTTTAACTCAGGCCTCCCTGACTCAAGGTCTAGCACTATATCTGCTGTACCACCTAGCTGCCTTTACAAAATATTTTATAGAAATTAATAATATAATTTATTACTGGAAGAATATAGATACCACCTAGTATAATCTCTTCATTTTATACATAAGGAAAATAAGTTACAAAGGTAGCAAGTAGCAAAGCTAGGCTCAAACCCATCTCTTCCAAATACCATCTGCCTCTTTAAGTTATTTAAACACTGCCAAAGCAAATATTTATGGGGAAAGTTGCAGGGAGGGAAATGGGAGTCAGTTCTAATGCCCTTCTGAAGACCCAAGATATCTACTCCAGAAGGGCTTGCAAACCAGAATGTGCTAATCCCAGAAGAAGGCTACTCTGCCTTGTGCTTAGCCTGGTCCTAGAATTCTACCATCCATCCCCTCTCTAGCCCTCAGCACCTTAGCACACGGTATAGCTGTCAGCTATTTACATCTGGACAGAGTTAAAAAATATACCCAATGATTACCACACCTTAAATAAAGACGACACTAAAAGACCACAAAATGTTTGGTCAAAGACAATAGGTGCTGGTATCAAATGATTACTGTTAAAACACACATCCGAACCCAGATTTTCTCTCTCAGTACAGCGAGCTCTTGTCTTTTCCGTTAACAATAAATAAATGTAAAAGTAGAGAGTGATATGTACTATCAGTTATAATCATTCTTCTCAGAAGATTTGCTTATTATTGGGAATGTACTTTGTGGTAGATTTGAGGATTGGGGGGGTCTTTTGAAACAATAATCATGCAGGGAGATATGTGATCTCTCCCTCCAATAATAGAGATCACAGCCTTCCATGCCTGCTCATTCTTAGGCAACTCTTGTATAATCTCGTGTGTGTGTGTGTATGTGTGTGTGTGTGCGCACACACTGTGTAAAGGAAAGAATGTTAGAGTTGGGGTCAGGAAGACTTGGGTTTAAATCTCTTCTCTGACTAATTGTGTGACCATGGGTAGGTCAATTTCTTCATCTGTTTATAGGAATCTTACCTCTGATACTTAACTCACAGGCTTGATGTAAGGATCAAATGAAAATGTATGTAAAGGATTCACTATTATTATTATTATTTCTTCCCATAAATCCTCCAAAGGAAGTCCATCAATGTAATAAAGGTCTTTTCGAAATTCTTTGTAATCACTTTTATAAAACTGTTGACTGTCTTTTAAAAGAAATTCCTGGGTTGGAGACAGTGCATGCTGGGAACAGGGAAAACTACCAGTGCTGGAATCTTCAGTGGGGCTTGAGAGCAGGAAACTTGTAAGAAGAGAAGGTAAGCTACCAACCATTCAGATATTAGTGCTAGATGAAAGAAAAACAATCTGATGGAACTAATTCACAGAAAAAGAATGAGAATCCTTATAAGAGGAGGGCATAGATTAATAGAATCAAAGATTTTATGTATTCTGGAAAGAATCTCTCTCTCTTTTTAAATCAGAAAGCTGAAGACCATATGATTTAAGTGATATACCCAAGGTGTACAGGTGAGCAATAGAACCAGGACATAAAACTAGGGCCACTGGCTCTAACCCTAAACCTCTTTCTGCTGCTCCCCAGGAAAGTATTAGTGTTTTGATGGATGTGGGGAAGGAAAGAACTAATTAACTGAACTCAAGTGACTTACACATAGGTATTTAATAAATACTTGTTGAATTGGAAAATATTTTTGGAATTTGGATCATGATCCACTTTGAAGGACAGAGAGGAGGTGTGAAAATTGAGAAGGGGTATTAAGGAATTGCGGGCCCTTGAGTTCTGGGAATTGTAAGGAAGGAGATCTATGAAATAAAAAAGAAGGGGCAGAGAACGGAGGTATGGCTCCAAAATTTTTGTTGGCACCAGTCTTGTACCTCATTCTCTTTCTTCTGGTATGTTTATAAAGTAGATGGAAGGTCTAGAACTGAATGAACATGGTTCATGGAGAAGGTCAGAAATCTGGGTCTCCAGGACAACACACAACAAATCAAAAGTGTATTAGGAGGAATGGCTTAGGTTTGGAAGAAAATAGAAGCAGAGGAGGCTCAAAGCAGATGTGGAACCAGAGTTAAAAGTAATAAGGAAATTAGGTGTGGGGCCATTGTGGTTGGAATACAAAATGGGATCAAATGAAGATTTAAAATCTGGTGAGTCAGGTTTTGATTTGAGAACAATCATGCTGTCCATAAAAAATTTCATTAAGCTAATTTATGTGGTAAGTTCTGGTTGTGAATGCTGTGCATAACCAATACTAGTGATTCACAGCGACATGGGACTTCAGTGTAAAGACTTCATTAATGCTCCCCAAACTAAACTATAATATATATATATACATACATTTGTAGATACAAAGAAACTAAAACTTGGTTTTCTAGGAATATTTCTATAACAAAAAAACTACTCCAATCATAGGGCCATGGATCTAGAGCTAGATGGGAAACCAGTGTAGCATTCCAAGCACATCTATGAAATATAAATGACTGTATGGTTACTTTGTCTCCAAGCATAAGGTTATACCAATGAGGCTTGTGAATGTAACCTTGAACTGGCCATGCGGCCCTTGGCTAAGACAAACTCATTAACATGCTCGGACTCAATTCCCCGGGAAAGCACGGTTTGCAATCTACACGCCCAAAGGTGTTCCCTCTACCTTGCCACCCAATCTTAATTGTCTATACTTTGTGATGTGGTTACTACGTGCTTGGGAGTACCGCCCAAGCAGGACAGGAATAAATTCAGAGGCAAACCCATGAACTTCCTCTTGGCTTTCTCTCCCCTTTCATGGAGCTCCACTGGGCTCCTCAATGACTATGTCTCTCTCTTCTTGACCTTCTCCTTCCCCGAGGCTGTAACCATCTCAGCCTGCATTCCCTATCTTAATCTCCTCATCTACCTCATGTTCCTTTGTACTCATACTTTCCTATCAAGGGGAGTATCATAGGGGTTGCCTGCCCTATCCAACCACTGACTTGTCCTTGTCTTTCATTCTCCACCCTGGTTCTCGGTTCCTATCTCTCCTCGGGTCCCATCACAAAGGTGAGCCCCTTCCCTTGTGGGACCCTGCTAATCAGGGAGGTCCATTAAGGAAAACCCCACAACCAGAGGCCAACTAGTTCAACCATCTCATTTTTTATCAAAGGGGAACTGGGGCCCAAGGAAGTTACATGATGCTCACAGTCATAGAGATAAAAAGTAGCAGGGTGGCATTTGAACCCAGGTCCTCTGACTCCAGAGTGAACATATTTTCCTAAATGCCATGCTGTCACATCATTTTCAAGAATCCTTAATTCCAAGAGTATTGGGTCCATTTACAATAAAAACAATCTATACTAATTATGTGCCTACCTAAAATATTGGCTTCTGACACTCCACATTTGTGTTCACTTACTCCAACTGAACATTAGCTTCCCTGTCACAAACCTAGAGGAAGTCTAAATGAGTTTTCTGCCATTTCAGTATTTTGCTGAAAACCTCAGGTTCTTCCAAACACTTGCCTGAAGTCTTTAGTATTCTGTTAAGACCAGAGATAGAAAATATAAGCTCCTTCCTGTGTCTCTTCTTCAGGACCCTAGACAGACTCTTTCCTTGGTTCCAGAACTTAAAACTCTAATCAACCTCAAATTGCATTCCTGACCCCTGGCATCCCCACCTCCATTCCACATACAATTTTATCAAGCCTTATTCCACTCCTTTAGTCCTTGAATGCCAACGTTTTACCTAATTCCCCATAGCTTTTAAGCAAAGTACACCATCTTTAAGGGCCTCAACACTTTGCTTCTTCCAGATCCTTCAGTTTAGACCATAAGCTTCTTGTCTCCTAATGCTACTATCACCAGTTGCATATCTTCCTCTCCAAGCCCTCCTCCCAGCCTAATTATGGCCACATAGCATTGTTCTACGAACTCTCTTCCCATAAAGCCTGCTATCTGATGTCATCATCCTTTTGAGACTGATGAGCTACAAAGCTACATCAAACCAGCTGATCCAGATAATTGAGAATCCTCTCTCTAATCTCCTTCCTATTCTTCCTGATCAGCCTGCACTTGTGGACAGAGCCAATCTATAGTAAAAACATCCCACTCCTTGTGTTTGCCCTCAACCAGTACTCCAAAATCATCTTCTACCTTTGTCATATAATTACCAAGATCTTTCAATTCTTCTTAATTCCCATATATCTTCTCTATGACCCCTACTTTGACCAAAGGAAGTTTTCCTCTCCAAATAGTTGTCTTTCTCTCACACTCTATGCCAAGGCAACCACAGATGCCTAGCCATCGGTTTTTGTAAGTAACAGCAGCCAAATCTATACTTAAATGCAGCACCTTCTGGTTTATAATACTTCTCTGGATGCTAAATCTTAAAAAAAAGTCTCATCTGTGTCAGAAAGTATGACTTTGGTGAGAACTGATACTATGTCTAATATTCTGAATTTCGAGACAATAAGGAACGGGTCTACGTAACTGGCTTTGGACAAAATGTAGTACAGTACCCTGTACATATAATCATGCAAATTCTGATGATTATTATCATAATTCTTCAATTCTGCTCTAATCTAATTATAGAAGACAGTTGCCAACAATACTGACGATCACTATTACTTCAATTTAGATTTTAACATCAATTACCTCACCAGAGCCCTAGAAAAAGAGACCATGGCACATCTATTTATAGAGAGAAATCCAAAGGTCGCAAAAAAAAGATGAAGTCTTGAATAATTTGCAATTAACTTTTCAACACCAAAGCTACAATTCCACTGCATGCAAACATTATCCTGGGTAAGCAGATCCCAGTACCAAGTGCTTCAGTTACAAAGAAGAGAAGAACAGGGCCACATGCACTCCAGGATGAACAAAGAAACAGCTGGCAGGGTATTACTTACCGGTTTATCTTTTATGGTGGGACTTGACACACATAGGTAAAGTTTACCATCTTCTTCTAGACAGGCATCTATCAAAGCTTGTACTGAGCTTTCTTCCTGGAACAGCAGAAAGGCATATCCTTGGAGAGAAACAAAACAAAGAGGAGAGAAAGAGAAAAATCAGCAAATGAACCCGAGAGGTTTTTTGTTTTAACCTCCTTAGCAAAACCTAAGGATCATCAATGGAATAGAGACCTCAAAGCTTATTACAAATGCTTCACTAAATTGAACTCATGCATAATTTCCTTAACCAAGGACCAGGACTGGACACTATGAAGCTAGTCACTAATACCTACTTACTTCCCAGAATCAACTTAGCTCTGGGATTCCAAAGCTCCTTTTAGACTGATTCTTTGCATTCTTCTCCTAAATGCCCTGCAACCACGCAAGTGAAAAAGCCATTGTTTATCACTGATAAGTGGGGTCACAGGACTTTTGATTATGAACAACTTTTTTTCTCTGTTAGGGACAGAGGTATATTAAGAAATAGGTTGTGTTAAAATTAAAAGGTATCTTTTCCTCCTACCTCCAGTCAACTAAAAATCTACTATTGCACTTGTGGCTTCTTTTCCCTACTGATCCTTAACAGTGGGAAGTTCTCAGTTGGACATTCACCTAATAGGATTTCCCTGGGTTTGCTGGGGAGATAGGAAGCTCAGTGCTAAAGCAAAACTCTCCCTCCTGGACTTCTCTGTACTAAATTTCCAGGTGGGCAAATCTGAAAGGTACAATCTGAGTGGCCTACCCTAAAGGAATAAAAAAGATACACACACTGGGGAAAGCTTCTCATTGCCTTTCTCATTACATTCCTTGCCAAAAAATACATGTACATATTGAGACCAATCCACTGCAGTAAAGGTCCCAAAACAAGCAGGTATTTATGCCCAGATCTCAAACTTGGACAGAGCATTTTCCATTGAGAGCAAGGCTATAAACAGGGCTCGGTTGTTGTTTCCTTTGTCAAATGTGCCAACGTTCTTCCCCTTTGAGTTCCATCTCCTTTGGGGGATTGAGGAGAAGGATTGAGTTCTATAGAGCTCTATAAACAATAGGCCTACAAATAAATGTGAATACTCTCACCTACACAACACTCATAAATCATCTACCCATTCAGATATGTGCCTGTGCAGATGCATACATTCTTTAATATATATGTTATTTTATACATGCTAGTTTAAATCAATTGGTCTGATTTATAGGTTTGAAAAAATTTATATTACTTTCAGTTACATAAATTCAAAGTCTGGTGATACAAGAATGATTGACAATTAACAATTAACATATAAATTGCTTGCATGTTGATAGCTTCTAAAGAATTGGATAATACTTATGAGTATTCCTTAAGGTTTTTAATTAATTTCCACCTCCTCTATCTTACAGACATTATTAATTTAATCTCTGATGGCTTGTTAGCATTACTACCTTGGATTCCCTCATTTCCCTTATATCTATCTCAAAGCAGAAATAAAAGTTTCTCTACCACACATTGCCATTGAAAGCAATCCTGCATGGCAGCAGCTCCCTACTTTTGATCCATGGACTTACTAGAAGAGGTGAGCAAACTAAATCATGCCACACACACACACACACACACACACACACACACACACCTATCCTTCCAGAGAATGGAGAAGCTGTTGTGACTTATGAAATAGAAATTCATTTAAAAAGCAATATTGAGACCAGCAGTGACTTCTTAAGATATAAATACATGGTTGGATATGGCCCATGGGCTAAATTTTTTTTGGCTTAATTATAATTCTTTGGTATAAGTTATATGGTGGATGTGATTGGTCTTTGGAAAATGGCCATGCCATAAAAGAAAGAGCATTTATAGAACATTTATTTTAAAAGTCATGATAGACATTAACATTGTGTTATAATATAGTTTTCCAACACAAACGAACAACATCACTAAAATTTTGGTGGAATTTGCATCATTTTGATGCTAAAAAGAGGTCTTTATACTCAAAAAGGCTGAGATTCACCATTATAGGGGAGTTTTACAAATAATACTTTATTACCACTGATTCTAAGTGCCACCACCCAACCTGTCTCTGGAGTCTGAAGACCTCAGACAAAGCCCTAGTAACTGATGAGTGATCATAACCAAGTTATATTGCCAACCAGTGCTTTGGTCTTTCTATCTTTAAAATGGGGGTGATATTTGTACTATATAGTTTTCAAAGATATTATATGAAGGATAACACATGTAAAAAGCTGAAAGTCATGTACAAGATACCCTAAAAATTATAGTGCTGTTTAAAGGTACTAAATCTTTTCTCGCACTAGTAGGTAGGGGAGGAACTGTCACTCATTTATTCATCCCTAAATATACTAAGACTTTTGGAACACTATAAATGTTCATGGTGTTGAGGCCATGGTGATATAGTCAGTGGCTTCATAAACCAGGGAACTTTGACCATAGATTGAGGGTCTAGTCCTGACTAACCATCTCAGGCACATGGTATTGGGCATAAGGAAGCTGGGTAAGAGAATGGAACTGCCACAATGCAAAACCATCACTAGTAGCAGAAAAAGAACTCAGACACTTATGAACTATTTGACACTAGAGTCATGACTCTTGGGACGTCTGACTCCTCATCTTTAAAATGAAATTAAAAATCTTTACTAATCTCATCAGGTGGTTAAATGAAAACTTTCATGTGAGCAAGTATTGTTGAGTCAGTTCATCAGCAGCTTGACAGAGACATGGACAAGAAAAAGGGGTTTGTTGAAGCTGAATACTTGAGATTTATCACCTCAAGTTTTTTCATCCTCTCCATACCTTTACCTATTTGACAGCTCTGAGACATGTAGCTCTTCTGGATCATTAATAATAGTAAAAAATATGAAAGTAAAATGAAAATGAAATTGACTTAAACAAGGGAAAGAAAAACAATCATCTTAAAGTTCCTTGAGATAACTTGGATCCCAATGGATGAGGAAGGTCAGCTAAGAAGTATTCAAACATGCTATAAGTAAAGGCACAAAGAGTTATGAGGTAAAGAAGGAGGGAGGGGGAGAGAGAGAGAGAGAGAGAGTGACAGAGACAGAGAGACAGACAGAGACAGAGAGAGACAGACAGAGACACACACAGAGAGAGACACAGAGACACAGAGACAGAGACAGAGAGCCCAATGAATGTAACATGTCAAACATTAGAGCAGCTCAGACAAAAGGGAAGTCAGTCAACAATGCTGGATCTAAAGGGAAGAAATTTAGAACAAATAAAGGTCAAGTCTTACATTTGGGTCAAAAAAAAATATTTTACCAATGGAAGCTGAGGAAGGCATGGTTAAATAGCACCTTGTCTGAAAAGGACTCATGGTTTGAAATACTACAAATTTAATATTAGATACAAGTGCGATGTAGCAGCCAAGAAAGAAAAGAAAATGGCTAATGTGATCTTGGACCTTCCCAAGAGAGGTATTGCTTTCAGAAATAAGAAAATTATAGTCCCACTATACTCTGCCCTGGTCAGACCACAGGTAGAGTGTTATGTTCAGTTCCGGGCAGCTCAGTTTTAGAAAGACATTGATAAGCTCAGCTTGGAGGGCATACCGAAGAGGTCAGCTACAACCATAAAGGATCTTGAGTCTATACCATATAGAGATCACTTTAAAAAAAAAACTGGAGTCATTTATGATGGTAGAGAGAAGACTTCGGGTGACATGACAGGTATCTTCAAGTTCGTGGAAGGTTGTCAATGGGAGGTGGAATTAAATTCTGTTCCTTTGCCCCCAAAGGGTCAAAAACTGCTGAGGTTCCTTCTAACTTAAAAGTTATAGAATCAAAACAAGCTTGGTTTCTGATAAAGATCACATTATGCTAATGCATGTGATACAGAAGAGTCTGAAACTTGGGATGTAGAAAAGGTCTTCATGGTTATATAGGCTTCATTTCTTTTTAGAATATGAAGCAATGAGAGTTCTGACTCATTCTGGAGAGAGGATTCTGGAAGCTGATATAGAATAGTGGCTGCTCTTTGCCCTGCCTGTTCTGGACAACACACTGCCCCAACTCTATGCCAATGTCATAGAGCATCAAATCATCTAAGTCACTTCCCTAAGCCCAGGCATCAGATCAAAAACTAGCCACTCCCCAGAACTCAGCCAATAGAACAAATGGGAGCAGGTCAACAAAGAGAAAGGCATTTTGGTAGCACCACTAACAGGGATCATAAATGGACACACGGCTCCAGACAATAGGAAGATGGTGCAGGAGTTGGGAAATTGAGGCTCAGGCTGAATAACACTGGGATTCAAAAAATGGGTGGGAGGGCTTTAAAAAGAAATATATATCAGTATGTGTATAAATATATTAAAAATCTTCAGTTGCAAAGCAGGACAGGATAATCCTTGGTTACTTAGCATCCTTGCTTGCAAATGACATCAAACCATCAAGCCTTGGGGAAGCTATTAAAAATTCAGTATGTCTAATTCATGAAGGAATAATAATACCTTTATCAAAGAGAATATTAGAGACATCTTTGTTATAAAATGCAAATATCACAACAGAGTTGGGCTCATCAATGTCTCAGCTGGGTTTCTGTGAACCTATATATACAGAGAAGGGCTCTTTCACAAAGGTCACACGTTGACTGAAAGTAGTATCTTAGAACATTTAATTCTGGTAGTGCTTCTCAGAGATGGTGACAGACCATGATATAAGAAAAATTTCACTAGACTTTCTATGCAACTCCCATTGCCCCCCCCCCCTTTTTGCTGATCCTTACTCTGGTAACCCAGTCATTCCTGCATAAGTATCTCTCTTTTACCTATGCCCATTCATTTCTCCTTTGGACCCCCTGAATCACAAGTCAGTTCCATCAAACCAATAAGAAAAATTAAGGTGGAAAAGAATCTGGGCTCTCATTCCAGAATCTGGGTAGCTATTACTGCAGTATTACATGGGTCTACTATAAACAGAGGGAAAGTTAAACTCCTCTGGGAGGAGGAAATAAACTCAGAAATATCTGTTATTTAATTAAAAAGGTTGTGAGATATCCATCAACAGAGTAAATACCATTAATGAAAATACTCTTTCAGAGAAGGTTCTTTTTAACTAAGGTACTTCCATGTTCCCCAGGAGCCCCACAAGGCTTTCTGGAGTTGGTTAGAATGGGAGTCTAAGCATTCAATAATCCTTTGCCAGAATGCTTTCTCTGATCCTTGGAATTTAAGTCATATGCTATGAGGACTATAAGCCATTTGAATTGCAGATAGTGAAAGCACAGTCTAGTACTTCCCTGTGTTTTTTGTCCAATGATGAATTCAACATCCCTTCCTGTTTTAAGCATTCTCACTGGCAAAGCCAACCTTCTGGAGTTTCTAAAGCAGTTATTAGCATTAACTAAAAGCCCCAGCAATCGAGAAGAGGTAAAAATGGAAGTCATATCATTTACATTAGAGATCATATATATAGTGCTTTGGATTTGTTACAAAGCCCTATACCAATATGGTACTTATCTCTTTCAACCAGCCTGGGAGACATATGGAAAACTTAGCACTCTTCTTCGCTTGCTGATTCACTGCCTCCACCCCCAGCAAAGAAACAAAAAGCAGAGAAGTGAAGCTTCCGCTCCTTCAAGTCTAGGTCCTGGCACTGGGAACACTGATTTCTAGTAATGGATAAAATAAACCAAATTCCCATTATTGCTAAGTAATGAAAATGATTCTTCCTTATATGATTTCTCCCCTATATTATTCTTTACTCTAATCATATAACCAGACCAAAAATAAGTATTGAAAAAGGGTTACAGAAATGTATTTTAGGAGGAAGGAGGAACAAGGAAATGGGAGTAGAAAAGTGGGTTAAGGGGAAAAAAAGGCCTCCATCAGTCACTGGAATGAGGGGATAAGGAAGTAGGAACTGACAGATACTATCACTATGTACTGGTAAAGCAGGTCCCATGACTTGATTCTGCCATGCATTGCTCCCTTTTCATGATTATTAATTATACATGAACATAATAGAGAAAAACCAGGGAGGGAGGAGAATTAATGGAAAGAACACCACTGACCATATAAATACAGGCTTGAATAATGAAAATTCAAATACATGCAACCAATTCAGGGGATGCATGATTTGCTTTAATTGGAGTCTAGCTCTAGTTCAGGTAAATGGTGATGAGAACCTGTCTTTGGAGGAGAGAGGAGACAAATGTGGGAGGAAATTGATTCAATTCTACCTTTATCTTGACAATTGATTATATATTTGGGGAGGGCAGATGAGGCAAATTCAAGAATTGAAGATGACTGAGTTTCTGAACCTGGATAAATAGAAGGATGGTGATGCTATCAACAGAAACTGAAAATCTAGGAAAGGGGCCTGGAGTTGAGAAAACAAATAATGCAAATGGTCTGGGTTCTGTCAGTAAAAATTCATTATAATTACAATAAAAAATTTTTATTCTCAATAGATTCAATTCTCCAATGAGCTATGGTAATGAATGTAATAACACTGAATTCCTTTAATGACGAAAGAAGAAAATATTTTCTGTCAATTTTTAAGGTAAGAAATTGAAAAGGGTTTTCCAAGAGACCAAGTTGAAGCCTGATAGAAAGTTATTCCCTAAAATATTGTCTTGGTCCATAGGGTCATAGATTTTAAACTGGGAAGAACCTTAATTAGTCAATCCATATCCATATCCAAATACAAAAACAAAATACAAAATAATAACACCACACCACATCCTCCTCTTACAGACAAGAAAATGGAGACCAGAGAAATTATGTCAGTTGCTCCAAGGTCAGACATAATGGCAGAGTCAAGATTTGAATCCAGGCCCCTTGACTCCTGGTACAATATCATTTCTGCTATAATATTCTGTGCTTTTTGCTACTACCATACAATGTAATCCTTTATCTAGTTCTACCACTCATTATTATCTTGGGAACGCAACATTATTGCACTGGGGAGGGAAAGAGGCAGATTTATCAGTTCCTCAGTGTGGAGAACTCTCAGCATAGAAACTTCCTCACTAATGGAAATCACAGTTAACTTGTCTAAGAAAGTGTCTAGGGCACTAGACAAGAAATTTGTCCACTTTTGTCCATACTCATACAACTCAGTCATCATTATGATGACAAATTCCTTGTTTTCTTTATACCTATGTTTTAAAAATTCTCATGTAGAAAATTCTTCTGTTTCCACACACCCTAATAATAGAAATATAAAGACATAGTATATCTAAGTCTGATCCTAACCACCAATCCGATAGTACAGTCTTCTGTTCTGGGCATCATATTTTGACGTGTGCAAGAATAAGAAGGAGAATATTCAGAGAACACATAAGATCCCAGATTTAGAGCTGAAACAGACTTTAGTGGCCCACCTAGTTCACAGATTTATATCTGTTTTACAGATGAGGAATCTATGGTGCACACAAGTTAAATAATTTGCCCATGGTCACACAGAAAGAGGGGCAGCCAGGACTTGAAGCCAAGACCTCCAATTCCAAACCCAGTGCTCCTTCCACGATATCAATTGTGACCAGGATGGTAAAGAGCTTCCAGCTCATGGCATGTAAGGAATAATGGAAGTGGTAACATAGAGTCCAGAAAAAAGAAAAAGGGGAGGAGAGTAGAAGGTAGAGAGAGGCCTGATAACTGCCTTCAAGAGTCTGAAGGCCTATCACTTGGAAAACAAGTAGAAATAGTCATTAATAATAGGTATAAATTGCAAAACAGCTAACTTTGGCTTGCTAGAAGGAAAACTAAGTAGTACCTACAAGCAGGAGAGGCTGCCTCTGAACACAATAGGTTCTACCTCATTAGTGTTCTTAAAGAAAAGGCTAAAACATCATTTTAACATATCATTACTAGCATACTCCAAGTAAACTCCACCAGAAAGTGTCAAAAACCATTGTTTAAAACAAGCAACCCAAACACAAATGAGTCCAAAAGCCATTTAGAAATGCCTTTTTTAAAAGGTAAGATTCTATTAAAAAAACAACAACTCTTACCTTCTGTCTTAGAATCAATATTGTATATAGGTTCCAAGGTAGAGGAGTTATAAGAGCTAGGCAATGGGGGTTTAAGTGACTTGTCCAGGGTCACAAAGCTAGGAAGTATCTGAGGCCACATTTGAACCCAGGACCTCCTCATCTCTGGGCCTGGCTTTCAATCCACTGAGCCACCTAACTGCCCCCTTTAAAAAGGTAAGATTCTTGATAGATACTAGTTGCTTAAAGAAATCTTACTTAGAATAAAATTTTAAAACATGCAAATAATATTAATGACATGAAAAGAGTGACTAAAATACAATGTTAGATCTGGCAGGTAACTATGTGCTTATCAAGTCCAGAGGTATCAAACTCACTACCCACTTGCCTCAAGTAGCCTGCAAAACTCTAGAATGTTCCCAAACCAGATTAAAATGTAACTGGAAAATGTTACACAAAATAAATAAAAATCTAATATGATTAGATAATGTAAATCTGTATTTTTTAAGTTTCTATTTGAATTTGACCCCACTGATCTAAACTAACCTGACTTTTGAGATACCCTCCATTACAATAGATAATATGCAGTCATTCAGCTTCTGTAGGAAGACCTCCAAATGAGTGGAAACTGACTACCCATCATCAAGGTACTCCACTCCATTCCTTGATATCTCTGTTAGGAAGTGAAACTAAGCCTTTGCACAGTTTCTACCCATTGCATCTAATTCTGCCCTCTGGGGCCAAGCAGTAATAACTCCAATCCCTCTTCGATTTGAGGACTCTAAAGTGCTATATCGGCTTGATCTAAGTCTGATCCATAAATACAATTTTGAGAAAAGAATGTTCAGAAATTAAATATGGTTCTTTCATAAAAAATTTTGCTATATACCATGTACATCTGACAATTCCATGTCATTCATGTGAGGATAGCACTGGGTGCCCTGCAAGCTTTTAAAAAATATATTTTAGGGGGCACATGGGTAGCTCAGTGGATTGACAGCCAGGCCTAGAGACGGGAGGTCCTAGGTTCAAATCAGGCCTCAGACACTTCCCAGCTGTGTGACCCTGGGCAAGTCACTTGAACCCCATTGCCTAGCCCTTACCACTCTTCTGCCTTAAAGCCAATACACAGTATTGACTCCAAGACGGAGGGTAAGGGTTTAAAAAAATAAAAAGATATTTTAAAGGCTTTAGAATTAGAAATGATCTTAAAAATCATCTAGTTCAACCCTTCATTTTATAAACGAGGAAACTGAGGCCCAGAGGTAAAATGACTTAAGGTCACACAAATGGTATGTAGTAAATATGGGGTTCAAACACAACTCCTCTGACACCAAACCCAATGTCCTTTCCACAATATACCACACTTTTCTCAGAAATGGGCTTATTCAAGTACAAAAATCATTGCTCTCCCCAAGTTGAAAACTAAAGTATGACAATTTGGTTCTTCTGTTTCACGGTTTATTTAGCTATTGAGGAGTCTTTCTCCCTTTAAAGCAAATTGAATCTGGGAATAACATTCCAATGTATGGGATTGACTGTAAGCTTGTTATAGTGCTATATCCACATTTGATCTCCTCTGAAATGCTCCTGGCTGATTTCCTGAATCAATCCACCTTTCAAAATATGGATTGCTTCCCCTTCATAGGTATTTTTCATTTCAAAATGGGAATCTGTCCCTCTATGAAGTCATGGGAATAATTAAATCACAAACAGAAGCCAAGAGAATGTTTCCCAGGATCAGAAATAAAGAAGCAGGTCTGCTTTTCAAAGACACAGGATGTCTTTAGTATGATTTAATATTTTATGCAAATAAATCTTAACGTGATCTCTTTGATCTGGATGCTCTTTCCAGTGATGGTGATGGCTACTCATTCATTCCTGACTTCTCTACTGAGATTCTTCCTCTTGTTTTTTTCCTCTACATTCATCAGAAGGGATCAGTCCTAATATATGTATAACCCAGTGGGGCTGCTCATCAGCTCCAGGAGGTGGGAGGGAAAAGGAGGAGACAATAGGAATCATATAACTTTGGAAAACTTATGTGTGGATTTGTTATTGTAATAAAATAAAGATGAAATTTAAAACAAAAAAATAATTTATCATACTTTCTGAAAAAAACAAACAAACCATGAAACATAGAATTAAAAAAAAAGAATGGATCAATCCTATATGCCCACTTCTTGACATTGAGAGAACTGACTATTGAGGAGTATTTGGGAGGTCCTAAAATTCAAATATCACATGTGACCTATCACTATTATGTAAGAGAGAATTTGATGATTTAAATATATATATAATCAAAGTTTAGATTTAGGCCTAATCTAAACCAATCAAATTTTTGGACAAGTACATGGTGGGAAGAAAACAACAGTGTTATTGCAAATAAAAAAGGGCTTTCTGAGATATAGAAGAAAATAAAGGCTTTGGATGATAAATTGTTGGGCTCTGGCTTCATTCTTGAAGCTTAACCAATTTTCTTACCAGTAATTCTTTTCAAGAGACTTTCATTCCTATTCTAGCTAACTTATCTAAATATGTTCTAATATCTAATTAACAATAGTGAAAGTGATTCAAGCTTGTAAGGAATTATCCTCAAATACCACAGAATTAAGTGGCTAAATATTACTTGACCTGTTTTGTAGGAAGTTTAACTCACTGCAGGAATGCCCCTATAAAAGGGAAGAGACAGGATGTTCTGATGACCAAATCTATCTAGTTCTGCCATTCCATAGAACCTGATTCCATTTTATCAGCCTTAACAAAAAAAATCTGAAATATATACTCCATCTTAATCCTTCTAAATTTCTTAAGTATTTTCAAAATAAATACTTTATTCTGAATATCTTTTCAGACTTAGACTTCAACTTCCTCCTTGGACTTACCTGGTTTGCTTCTTAGGCCACTTCCAGCATCTCCTCTGGATTCTTAACAAGTCCAACTTTTCTGGCTAGAGGATATACCTGGACTCTCACCTTGATCGCATACTTTCTTAGAGCTTACAAATCTTGAGGTGTTCAGAACTTTAAGTGCCTTTTGGCCTGCTTTCCCTTGGTCAAATATTTTAGCAAAACAGTGTGTGCTGAGAAAGATGCAAGGATAAAAAAAAAGTATAGTCCCTGACCTTGGACAGCTTTCATCTAATTAATCTAATTAAGGAGATATTAGATAACCACACCATAACGAATACAAAGCAGAATATAATGACTAGCCTAAGACATAGATGGACAAATTGACATGGAAGTTCAAAGAAAAGGGGAAAACATCCTTGAACTGGGAAATGACAGTCAAGGAAGGTTTTGTGGTAGAGAGAGCAACTAAGCTGAGTCACAAGAGAATTCTCATAAGTGAAAATGTTGGTGAAGCCATTATAAGAACTATCATGGCAATTACATAGACAAAGCACAAATTTGCACATCCCTGAATTCTATGATTCAGTATTGTTCACCTGTGTAACCATATACATGGAACCAGGTCTGAAAGGTGTAAAAACAAATGAACTAACGAAATTTGGAGGGCTCTACACACCTAAGGACAACTCCAGTATTTTGAAAGAGTTAAGAAAGCATTTCTACGTGAGTTGAAATGGTTGTTTTTGGTATCTGTATTTCCTGGCTTTTAAGTTGTGTAACAATCTGGGATGCTATATGTTAAGCATTGTATCTGACCAGCCAAAGGACTTAATCTCAGATAGAATACACAAACAAATGGACTATCAACATGGCTGAATATTTCAACAAAAATGCTTTCAGCCTCTTAAAAATCACCAATTCAACAATCCATCGTTTCCCCCTCTACTTTCAATTTGTTTTTCTGTTATATAGCTGAAGCACATGTCTTATGACACTACTCAAATGCAATGTGCTTTCTGAAATTCCCTGACTGTGGCAGATAGAGATGTTTATTTTCCCTTCATGATACATGTCTACTCTATTTTCTCCACGTGGGTCCAAAGCCATTTTATTATTAGCTCAAGCAAAAATTCTTGAGTACTTTCTGACCCTGTGTTCTTCGACATAGAATATGTTTAGTATTGCTGGTTAATTCTGCCTCCCCAATTGCCTTGATGTTTTCTCCTACACCTATTTTTATTTTGCTTCTCTCTCCATTTTTCTCCCCAGTTGTCATTACTGCATGACAGTGATCCTAGAATCCTGAGGTTCAGTATACATGTTGCAGCCCCTGAACCAAAGTAGTATGGACTAATTCAATCTGGAAAGGATCATCACTAGGTTGACTGATAATGAAAATTTGAAGCAACAGCAATGCACAAAGACCATCTTAATAAGACATGGAGGCATGGTGTAATTCACACCAAAGAGAAAATGATCCACCTGACTGAGCAATGAATCATCTGAAGAAATAAAGTAGGGTGATTGGTCACTTGTACTACTACCTAATTTCTTTTCCTCTGCTAGATGTTTGCTTCTCCATTCTTCTAAATGTGCCTTCCAAGGATTATTCTCTTCATCACTGTTCCTTTCTGTAGACATTCAATCATGACTAAGATATTCAACCTCTACTTTTAAAACCATTAATCAAATCACCCAAGCTTGAAGCAAGAGCAGATAATGTAACCTCTTAGATTCCTCTCAATCTCAATTTTATAGAATCCTTGATCCATTTGCTTGCCTGATCCCTATAGTTGACTGGCTTCTTAAATGTCTTAAGGACAAAAATATGCTTGCTTTGTAGACTTTTCCCAGGTTTCATCCAATTAATAAAACACTTTGCTTGGCAAGTTCATAAAGCCTTCCCTGATTAAATAATATAGAAAGGGTTGGAGGCAAGTAATCATTCCCAGGGTTTCTTGTACTTAAGATTCTATAAGACATATCTCTTGTTCAGTTGTTTTTCAGTCGTGTCCAGCTCTTCATGACTTCATTATGGTTTTCTTGGCAAAGATACTAGAGAAGTTTTCCATTTCTGTCTGCAATATCACATATCTAGCTTTTTGCTATGTTCTCTCCTATCCTGCGTAGCTCTTGTATTATTAGCCTCTCAGAATATACATCATAGAAGCACAGAACGTTAGAGCTGGAAGGAATTTCAGAGAAAATCTACTCTACCCCTCTCATTTGACAGATGAAGAAAGTGAGACTCCGGCAAAGTGCCCAAGCCTCCCAATCCACTCTTCTTTCCACCTCACAATTTAGTCTGTCAATGCCTGAGGAAAGATTGGGTCTCTTTCTAATGCTCCCTCTGGCAACAAATGATACAAAATGGCCAAAGGTAATTAATAATCAATTACTTGGATGGGAAACAACTCTTTAAAGAAAAATAATCTCAGTTACAATTTCCAGAGGTTCATAGGTAAAAACCTTTCAGAAGCAAAGATGCTTTCAAATGGAATATTTTAAGGATGTGTGGACAGGTGCTCCAGATCCCATCAGTGGATGAAGACTTGCCAAACATCCAGGGTACATGTGACCTATGAGCTGGTGCCATCATCTTCCATGGAGAAGATGCAAATTCCACATAATCTACTTGCATTTTGCAAGCCGTTAAGAAAAGCAGAGATGAAAATCATTCTGCTTCACAATTTGACTTGATTAGTTTATATAATCTCATGAGAGGAAAAAGTCTTGGAATTATTGCTTAAAACATCTGATTTCTACTCAAGCTATTCTGGAAAAGAAAAAAAAAATCACTCTGAGAGCTGCACTTCCTTCAAATATTCTCAAAACCAGTTTAAAGGACAGTTTTAAGGAGATAGTAAAATCAGTGTTCCCATATCTTGTGTGCAACAAAAGTGATTTATTTGGTGGTCCTTCTGTTCTCCTCCCTCATCTTGAGTAGTTTATTAGAAAGTACATCAGTCTGGGGACCACAAAACCTGGGATATATAACAAAATACTACATGCTTCACAGCCTCGGCTAAGTCACTTCATCTTTGCTTCAGTTTCTTTTTCCTTACTACCAGGAGATTGGACTTTGAATTAGGTCTCAAGTGGATAACATGGTTTACAAAGTCCTTTCCTTACAACAAACCGGACAGGTAGGAAGTATACCTTAAAAAATCTTTTTTTTAGCTACACCTAGGATTTATTCAATGTAGGGAACTCCTGGGAAGAAACTTCTTCCATTAATAGGTAGTTATCCCTACTCTCCAACTTAGTTTTAGAGAACTGCCCGAGACACTGAAATTAAATGTTTTAAATATCTCAGATAATTCAGGGGGTGGTATCTAAGGTGTGTTCTAGCTCCAACAGTCTAAATTCTATGTATTAAGACATTTTGTGGAGAGAAAACTGATTTTATTACTGTAAGGAATTTATAGTGAGGGAATCTCCTCCCCCCATCCCCCACCTTTTTTTTTTTTAACCAATAAATATCTGTAAGCTAACCTATGTTTTATATGCAGGGGCAATAAGAAGTTAGGTGGCCAAAGTCACACCATCTTCCGGTTAAGGTTGGCTCACCATTCAGTACACCATTCAACCTCTCTTACACTACTATGTGGTTGGTTAGTTTAATTATTTAAGCGTATACAGTAAAGGTGGTTTGAGTCCAATGTTAGCTTTCTTCTTCTCTGTGGCTACCACAAACAACTGTGGTGCTATATATATAAACACCTGCATTTTCATGGCCCTCTGAGTTGGCATAATGATCTTCCATAGAGGAAATCCAGATGCACAAAAGGAACTAGGTAAGAGTGTGTCTGGATCAGAGAATATGCATTAACTCTATTGGAAAAAACTCAAAGGCACATGGTCCTAAGTGTTATTACATATGAAGGGCATCATCATCATGATGATTATTTTGATGATGATGATTGATTGATCTCCTCCTCCATTTGTTTATATGAATTCTGGATTTACTTACATCTGCACCTGTTATTTCCCCTAATAGAAAAGAAGCTCCTAGAAAGCAGGAACTTCCTAATATCCTCAGCATTTAGCATAACTGTCAATCACACAAAATGTGTGTTGATAAACTGCTGGTTGCCATTTCTGATAAGCAATGAGTGAGGATGACCAAGGATTATAAGCTATGGGCCCAGGAAAACTTGGGAAATAGGAAATGGCATGACACCCCCCCCAATAAAGAAACTGAGGCTCAGTTGAAACTAAAGTTCCATTTGAAGTTGCATGAAGCCAGAGAAAAAAGAGAATCACAGATATAGAGCTGGAAGGAGCCTTGGAAGTCATCTGGCCCATCTTCCAAATTTTATAGATGAGGAAACTGAGGCCTAGTGAGTCAAAATGACTTGTTTAAACTCACATAAACAGTAAGTGGCAGAGTTAAGGTTTGAACTCACATTCTGACTCCAAATCTTGCCCACTTTCCATTGAACTACACTGCCTCTGGCTATATCAAGGCTCACTGGTATATCTAGGAAATTTAAGAAGGAGTGTGTGAGAAGAATTGGAACCTTGGCCCATGCTAGACCTTCTGACATGCCCACAATATGTGTGCCATGGGGCACTTCCTGAAGGTGAGATAGCATCAATGACTATAAAGCCCCACAGACAACATCCCAACTTGTTTATTTCTTGATATTGATCAACCTTGCAAATACTAAAATAATTCACCCACTCACAATTTATTTTAAACTGCTTCTTCTTTCCCATGGATGATACTCACCTAGAAAATAGAGGAAAACGGCTTTATTTTTCATGAGGTATAAACTGTTCCTCTTTGAGCAAGCAAGAAACAATTGACTGTAAAGCTGATGTTGAGAGAATACTGAGACTTAATATTTCAACCATGGCAGAAGGACATGAAAGCCTCTGGGCACCTTTGAACATGACCCCAAAAGATGTACGACTTGCTGTGAGGTTCATAAGACCTTCTGTGTCAAGGTTCTGTCATGCTTTCAGTATGTCAGCTTGGTGCCTTTGCCATAGGTCACCGCTTAGATGATATGCTTTGAGCATATAAAGATTCACAAAGGACAAGAGGTGCTATACAAATCGGTAAGAACTCCAACTTCATAGAAAAGAACTGTCTTGTTCAGATTTTACTATTTCTCTCTATCCTAATTTTCCACGTCTAGAATTAAGGTGAGGCTAGAAATTGCTCACAACAAGTAAAATTGTCCCTATACTGTTTCTCTGGTAGTATCTTGTTCCACCATACCTTGCCTAAACTTAATTCTTCCTCCACTCCATTCCTCTAGTCATGGTATATTTTATTACCAAGAGCTCAAATGCTCAAGTTGGATCTTGGCCATCAATTCCAATGCTTGTAGACTTTGTCCCTACTCCTTCTTTCCCTGAATTTAATTATATCTTAATTCACCTGGTTAAATGACAGTCCAAGGGTAATTTTGCCTTGGGAAACTTGAGAGCAAAGTCACACTGGAACTGAAGTCAGGCTGGCCCAATACACAAGAGGTAAGGAAAATTCCCACAGTTTTTGGCACTGGGTAGTATTGTGAACAAGAACAGTCTACTGCTGTTTGTTTTTTTCCTGTCCTGGAAAAATGAACATTGACTAAATTCTGTCTGGATTCTATTCCTGTTACTCTTCTGAAATTGCATGCTCAGAGGTCAAGAATTTCCTCATCATCAGATCCAATGGCTGTGTCTTTATCTAGCCTTCATCCCCTTTGATATCTCTGTGGTAATGGCCATTACTAACCACAGTCCCTCAGAAACCCTCCCTTCCCTTGGCCTGTATAGCATAACAATAGCATTCATTATAGAGCATTTTAAGGTTTACAAGGCTCTTTGCATATAACTCATTTGATCTTCACAAAACCTCATGAGTCAGATGATATTATCCCCATTTTATGGGTTAAGAAACTAAGGTTCAGATGGGTCAAATAACTGGCTCAGAATTATATATATATATATATATATATATATATATATATAGTAAATGTCTGAAAGATGCCTCAAGCTCAGATCTTCCTGACAAGAGGTGGTGCTGCCTCTGGTTTTCCTCTCACATGTCTCCTTTATAGGCTTCCTTCCACCCCTTCACTGTTGGAATTCCTCAAAATTGAGGCTTTGGTCTTTGCTCTCTCCCTCAAAAGCTTATCCAAACCTGTATTTTAACACCACCTCTATGCAAACAACTTCAAGTTAGCATCTCTTGGACAAAACTTGCTTTTTGTCCAAAGGCTCACTAGCTCTATCTAGACTAAGCCCTAAAGCTGTTCTCATTCTTCCAGTGAATGAGAATTGATTCCTCCAATTTTTCCTGACATTTAGTTAATTGCCAAGACCAATGGATTCTCCCTCTATGTTTCTGCCACATATCCCTTATTTTTCATTCTTGTTGCCCCTACTTTGATTATTGCCCATATAACCTCATATCTGGGTTATTTTGAGGATCTTTAGATTAGCTTTTACAGTCTCTAGTCTCTTCTCCATCTTAAAAACTCTATTAGATGATTTTTCCAAAATACTACTTTCTTCAATATGTCAATTAGTACCTTTCTCAAAAAGCTTAAAAAAATCAGAGAATCAAAGATTCAGAGAAGGTAGGAAGTTCAGAAGTCTTCTAGTTGTTCTTCTTCAATTTCTATATTAGGCAAAAAGTTCAGAAATATTAAGTAACTTGTCTGAATCCAAAGAGACAGAAATTTTAAAACAAGGCAGGATCCTAAGCCAGGCCCTCTGACTACAAATAACATTCCTTCTACTATTTCTGTTAAGAGCACATCACTTATCTAGTCACCACATGTGCAACCTCAGAATCATTCTAACTCTCTGGACTCCTTTCTATCAGTGGAAACAACATGTACATATATCAGCCCACACAGAATACAAAATAAATACAAGGTAGGTGGGGGGGGGGCACCAATGACTGAAGTTGTTGTTGGGTGATAGAACACCCAAGGCAGTTGGGGAATTAAGAAAACTTTATGCAGAAGGAAGAGATTCAATGAGGCTAAACTAAAGAGGAGAATGTATTCTAAACATGGGGGAGAGCTATAGCAAAAAGCATGGAGACAGGAAAGAATGCTATGCATGAGACACAACTCAAACCTACCTTCTTTCCCACTATTCCCTAATAGAACTCCTTGATTCCATACAGGCTTATCCATGTCATTGTTCCCCTTAAACAAACATGCTTCAAATGAAGTCAACCTTAGTATGTGTCCTATAAAATGGACCTCCTCCTATCTTCCTTTTTACTTATCATATTCTTCCCAAACTTTAAAAGTGGGGTGGAGTCCACCTCTTCCATGAACCTTCCTTAAATCATTCCAGCCTAGTGTCATGTTTCTTCTTTTAAGATCTTGGGGAACTTACTCTTTGTACTATCCGTTTGGCAATTCTCATATACTATCTCACAGCATTAGCTAACTTTCACTCCTGGGTCTTATCTTTTCAATGATAATAACTGGCAATCTGTAATTACTTCTCCCTCTATTGCCTGATGCCCCCTGTACAAGTGATCATTCAATAATAAACACTGTATAAACTGTGTTCACTATGATGTGACTCTTTGCAATGTCTCATCATCCCTTCTTCCTGGTTAAATTCAATAATGATTAAAGAAAATTACAGAATCATAAGAGATTTGGGGTATATTTGAGACACATATAGTCTCCTGGAATATGCCAATATATGCAATTTTACTTTAGTAAAGTCCAGGACTAAATGGCTAAACTTCAATGTTTTGGCAAGACATAGGTTCCATTTTATCATCAAATGATAGGAATATTAATTTAAATTTTTTTCCATGATGGCAGGACCTTAACCATATTTTCTGCCACCTCTTCTTTATCCAGGGGATCGTTTTCCAATTTAAAGACACAAAAGAGGACCATATGACAGGAGATACCTCTCTATTCGCTAAGGTAACAGAGAAAAAAATAATGTAAGCAAAGGAGGAAATGTATAAGCATGAGAGAAAAAGGTCTACCATCTTTTCTTGAGTTTCACTCCTATATCAACTAACCAAGGACTTTTTTTCTCCAGTTACTAATTTACATGACTGTCATTATGTCTGGCACTTTAAGGTATCAATATTCAAAAGGAGTTTATTTTGGGGAGCCAAGATACACATGAGATGGTCAATGAACCCCACAGTACATAGAATTCTAAATTATATAATAGACAATTTAGAGAAAAAGCCAGTATCTAGGAAAGTATCATGTAATAATACAAACATGAATATAAACTGAGTCAAGGAAAGAAACTAAAATTGTCGGGGAAATTTTGTTACAAAGAAAGAAACTTGAGTTATATCTTAAAGAATGGGTAGAATGTGTATTCAGAAAGCATTCTGAATAAAGACAAATTTGCCTGCAATTATATTAATTACTTAATCAACTAACAAATATCTGAGTGCCTGACCATTTATTGGGATGGTGAGTTGGTACAATAGATGGAGTGCCAGGCCTCAGGTCGGGAAGACAAGTTCAAATCCAGCCTTATCTTTATTAACTGTGTGACCCTGGGCAAGTCACTTAACCTTATTTTTTCTCAGTTTTCTCATTTGTAAAAATAATCTGGAAAAGGAAATGACAAGCCATTCCAGGGGTTACAAAGGGTTGAACGTGATTGAAAATGACTAAACCACAACAATGTATTGGAATACACAAGGAAGATCAGATACAACTGAATCTTAACAGTTATTCAAAATGACAACACTAATGACACATTTTCAAAGCATTACATTTTTAATCATCACTGAAAAAAGACCCATGAACTCATTTTTGAAAAGATTAAATTCCATATAATCTCTTTCATTGTCCTTATTCATTAAACTTTAAAAAATAATAGCTACATTCGTATCAAACAAGACAGCTAACATTTAAAAGTGTTTTAACATTTGCAAAGTACCTTAACTATATTCAGCAGCAGTGGTACAGGAGAAAGTGATGGCTGACCTGTGAATCAAAGGACCTGGGTTCAAATATTATCTATGACACTTTCTACTTATAAGAACTTGGATAATTTAAGTCCAAGGTGGATTCTCTGGATTTCCATTTCCTCATCTATAAAATGAAAGACTTTCACCAAATGGCCTCTCCAGTCCCTTCCAGCTCTAAAACTTCAATCTTTACAGTGTTCCCAGAAGATGATTCTATTTTACAAAGGTAGAAACTGAAGAACAATAATATAGAGTTATTTTCTCAAGGTCACAAAGCTTAGGAGACTCAGAGGTAAGAAATATGAAATTGATTTTTAAAATGTATTCAACCCATCAATATGGCACTTTTGTTTCTTTAGAACTTTCAGTGATTTAATTCCAAATGTCCTTCCATTTTTTTCAGACTATGGAGAAAATAATCTCTGCCCTGAACAAAAATTCTTCCTTCCTTTTTGGCTATATTCACATTACCCATTTTTAAACACACAAACCATTATTTCTGGTCTTCAAAAAAGCCTATCACAAATAGAACCATAAACCCTTCAGCAACCCTCCTGTTGGAAAGTTGCCTAGTTAATGCTACCTCAAGATTAAAAGACTAGATCGTAGTTTATTCAAATATTTTAAGAAGGCCAAAATATGCTAACTCTATAATCAGACTTTTAGAACTGAAAGAAGCCATCTAATCCAATCCATCCCCCAAAAGCAGCTCTCTCTCTGGTTATTTACCAGCTACATTAGCTCAGCCAAACCTGTAAAAAGAGGTCATTGGACTAGGTTACCTTCAAGGTTGCCTCTAGATCTAAGATCACACGCCCTATTTTTTCATGAACCTGAAATGTACTAAGAAAAACATTGGATCTTTTTCAACTCTGCCTAAAGAAAAGTACACCCACAGAAGAATCACTGATCACTAAAACGCCAGAAACGAGTTATAAATAAGATTGAATTGTTCAAGATGAACTAATTAGACACATTCAATATTCTATTCAAACGTTTATTGTCTTTATTCTGGGGACTGAGTGAGGTACCAGGGATACAGAAACGAAAAAGAAGCACTCATGACCCCAAAGGAGTTTATGTGGTCCTGTACAATTGCAATTTATATGTACACATAATACAAAGTGAAAATGAAAAGGATACAATGTAATTTCAAGAGGGAACAAGTTCTAGCAATTGGAAAGGAGGTTGAAATTCAGAAAGGCTTGAAGGCAGCATTATAATTGTGCAAAGGTTATAGAGTGCACATTCCAGACAAGGCAAGATGGCTATGCAAAGAGACTGAGGCAGATGACAGAATTTTGCATGCAGTAAATAGCAAAAGGCCAATCTGACAAAAAGTTTGCAAAGGGAAATAAAATGGATTGAGAATGGTAGGTTTCTACCTTTCAGCAAAGTAAGGATTTAAATATGATGGGAGTGACAGTTTTAATAGTTCTTTTCTGGACTTTGCTTACCCTGTACCGTAGGCTATAAAAGATAAGGGGAGGGTAGTTTTTTCTAGTTAAAAGTAGTAATAATAGCTCTCTACTAAAGTCTTCTGAAAGCCACTTCCATGTCATCACAGTAAGATAACTACATTTCCTCTTATTTCCACCAAAGAAGATCATTCTCAAGGTCCTTCTTACTACATAGGCAAGAGATTGGCTTAACCTTTGCTGAATAACACAGCTAGTTTTTTGTTTGACTTTTAGATTGGGAAATTCTACAGAAGTAGGTTAAAAATTGATGGCAGTTAGTAAATTATTTAGAGTTCCAGAATAAGGGGGTCACAGTGAGAAGAAAAGTTGCTATTAGACTTGCAATTAGGTCAATAAGATGCTGCCTTTATTTCCTTTCCTTGGTTAAGCCACAAAATTTGGGGCAAACATTATTTTGTTTTTGTATTGCATTTTATATTACTGGAGCAAAAATCAATTAAGTACACATAAGATGCAGAAAAACCTGCAGAAATTTGAAGTGACTGTGTCTAAAGCTTGTTTTCTCATCTTGTTTTCTTTGCCAATGAGCTGACAATACATAGCACCTTCCCCTCCCAAGTTTTTTCAGGATGATCCACTAAATGATGTCACTTTTAGCAACAAACATTTGGTAAGAAGTATACAACTAGATGATGCTCCCAGCATTAGCCAAATCAAGCTCCATTGGCTTAATGCAAACTATTATTCCCAACAAAACATTTCACCCTCTAAAGAAATAAACCAAATTTAACTTCACATCCAAATTGGCAAAAGTAAATTAAAAAAAAGTTACAACTAATTCACTATTGGTGAAGTTATGAATTAGTCACACTGTTTGGAAATATATAAGAAGTCATTACACTATTCATACTCTTTTTACCCAGTGATTTCATTACTAGACATACAACACAAAGAGGTCACTAACACAAAAAACTTCCTCTATGCAATAGAATATTTATAGTGGCAAAAAAAGAGAAAGAAACAGAATGGATGTTTATTGAAATCAACTCAAAAGCTCTTGGTCCAAGAATATAAATCAGGTATTATCTTGTCATAAGAAATAATGAACATAAGAAATTTATATGGTATGATACAGTGAATAAAGCGGAACCAAAGACACAACACACACAAAACAAAAAAGTAAGCAATGATATGAAGAAGCAGAACTCTGACTAATTGTAATGAACACTTTTGGTCTTAGAGAATAAGCAAGATTTCTTCCTCTCGGTAGAGAGGACGTTACTTTGGATGTGGAATGAAGTAAATACTATTCCTGGTTGTATTAGTTGGTTTCTTAAATGTTTTCCTCTAACATAAGGGTCCAATGTGGGAGAGAATGGAGAAAGTTAAGAAGAAAAGGCAACATGAATACAAAAGGCAACACACACACACACACACACACACACAGAGGGAAAAAAATTAAACTTGGAAAAAAGTTTGATTTTAAGAGTTGGGCATGAGTTTTTACTTTGATAAACTGACCCAATGGGATTAACTCATCTCAAATTACCATCTTCATCACCACCCCTTGGCCGAGTGTTTCCTCATTTTGAGGTTAATGCTAGTTACAATCACATTAAGTTTCCTTGTTTTCTCCCCAAGATCAACTTCAGGGTCATTCTCAGATTTTAGGCTAGAAGATGAATTTAGCCTTTGATTTGGAATGGTTACAATGATCAATAGATATTCAGCATTCCCTCCCCACATTCATTCCAAAAGTAAGAAATCAACAAGAGCTAAAGGCTGGTTCCAAATGGTATTCCACTTCCCTGTGGATGAGACTATGAAATTGCTAGGGTGGTCTTGGAGAAAGGGGTTTTCTATCTTCTTTCTCTCTATATATGTGAACAACCATATTATGATGGACTAAAAAAAAATCCCAGCCACTTCAAGAGTTAAAAGGCTGCCTTTTATTGAAATGTCACACTAGTTCTAAAAACAGGTTGTATAGGCATTGTAAGCTTATTACCTTTAGGTGGAAAATATGACTTGCTTTCAGCTTTGTGAGGCCAGTCCACCACAAGAGGTCCAAACCTACGAAAGCTGGCAGTAATCTCATCTACAAAAACAAATAAGGAGATTCAGGAGGGAGAAGGTACAAATCTTCAAATTGCAAGTAGCAAAATAGAGACCCTTGCTTAAGAAAAACACTCCTAAGGGTATTTCTCTAACACTATTTAACAAGAAGAGCTGAAGGTTGTCTATAAAATTGCACAATCGGTATTTTCTTAACTCAATTAAAAGTATGAAAACTCAGTATCTCATTTTTGCCCTTTAGATTTCCCTTATTGTATACAAGGCTAGAAACAGTTCTGATACTAAGGAATTTTGTCTGAAGAAAAACAAACTCAAAAAATAAGAGTATTAAACATTTTTTATTTTTCGAAAAGAGCAAAAGTGCATAGATGAAAATGTGCTGTTGCTAAGTCTTTCTGAATGGCTACCTAGAATCCACATTCTAGTTCTACAAGTTTGTGTTTTATTTTTTTCTGTTGTGTCTTTTGCCAGCAGACAATGTGTTTCCCTAACGGGTACATGAATAATGGTGTTAAGATAAGCAAATAAAGTGGTTACAACTGGTGTTTATATAGGTTCACCCTCAGGTAAAATATATTTATTTAAATCCTGAAAAATTTGATAAATCCTTTTTTTGACTCATGGCAGGAGATTATTATAACTTGGTAACATGGCTTTATGCAGGTTTGAAATGAACATCTCTTTCAGCAACAAATGAATATCCTATTTAGAGGAGGGAAAACAAACAAGCCAACACAATGGGGAGAACTAAAATTAATTTTTAAACTAGGAAGAGGACTTTATAATTAGATGCTCCAGTTCTACACAGCTCTCTTAAGTTCAAAGAACATTATTAGCATTGTAAGATCACCTTCTAGTCCAATTCCTACCCATAAGTGAATCCCCATTAATATCCTCAAGGAGTAGTCATGCATTCTCTGCCTAAACATGTAGAATGTTGAGCAGTGATGAGGAGCTCATGACTAACAAAGCAGCCAAGTTAGTGTTACTGTTTCAAGCTAATTTGCTTTCTTCCTTACTACTATCAAAAAATAAACTTCTATTTTCTAGAAATAATTAAGAACTAAGTTGGAGCTACCAACAAGGGTTCATTCCTAAGATTTTCTTAAGTAAGGCTGTGACCTACTACAACCGACCTTGACACCTACTGTTTTGTTTAAGTCAATTCTGATATCTTCACCCACTTTTCTGTTTTTATAACCCTGAATTTTAGGCAAGAGTGAAAGTTGTCACTTAGGACCATTACTAACCTAAACATCTGCGGGAACATATTCCTTCAGGATAAAGATTTTTCGTTTCAACCAACTAGTTATCCTAATAATTGTTTTTGCCCGATGTTTACATGCATATGATTGGGGTCAGACCTTTGTTTTCTTTAGTATAGGGAACTCCCAGAGGAGGAAACTCTTCTACCACTGTAAGTCAGTACCTATTTAGTTTTAGTTGCTTAGGATGCTGAGAGGTCAAATGATTTGCACAAGGTTACATAGCCCTAATGTGTCAAGAGATGGGACTTGAACAAAGGTCTTCTTGATTCTTCCTCATGTTTACATATATGTGTATAATTTATATACAGATATAAACATGTTTACATAATGTTAAACATGTCTAAGATAATAACTGAATTTTTAGTTAACGCCTTGGAAATCATTAGCATGCTCAAAGTTATAACTGAAATTTAAAAAATCTCTAAATGATGAAAGAAACCTTCTTTGACTCGAAAGGAAGTCTATACCAAGGACTTTTGCCTTTTGAGTCCCTATAAAGGAGGACTATATGAGAAGAATATACACATGGACCCTCCGGCTTACATATGACGTATTCCTACTCTCATCATAAATAAGACCTTTTTAACCTTTCCCAAAAATGATATCCTAAGGTGACTGTGGAACAGGCCATTAGCTACAATAAGCATAGTCTGTTCTTTAAATCAATCAACAAGCATTTATAATCACCTGTGTACTAGGCACTTTGCTAGGTACTGGGAATACAAATACAAAGAATGAGATAATTCCTATTCTCAAAGAGCTAGCATTAAATAGAAGAAACACTTCTTTCTTAAGCATGTTAATTAAAACGCACACACACACAGTACCTTCATCGATGTCAGGAGGGAGGCCTCCAACAAACACCTTTCTAGAATAACGTTCCACTCTTTCACCATTCTGACAGCGAGTTGGAGAGCTCAAGCCTGATGATAAGGACTGGTCACCATGACTGTCCTCTAGAAAGGCATCTTCAAAGGGAAAGAGAGAAGACCGACCTGAAACAAATTGGGGAGTTTCTACAGTTAAATATTTTCCTGGAAGGTAAGTGTTTAATTAGGAGCCCAAATATAGACAAATATTTCTTGGTTTTGATTTCTTCACAGTAAGTAATATACAGGGCCTTTGTACCATCAACCATTCAGTGCCCAGAAGCTTCCCTAGTCTTTATTTATTTACATAAATGCAGAGATGGTTATATCCTTAAGGGCAGAGGAAAAATCCAAACTTTCACCTGATAGCATGTCTATATTTACTCACCTTTCACACAAAACCCTCCTCTCTCTCATCCCCAATTCAACTAATTTCAAGAAAGTCTTTTTTCTCCAGATATTTTCCCACACTTGAAGGACAAGTCCTAAATCTTTTATGGTTTGTTTCATTAAATTCAATGTGCTAAAACCAAATGGAGGAGGGTTTACTTGCTGTCCAGACCTCTTCAATCTCCTTATCAAGCTTTTTGGAGACTTGGTTCTTAGGGAAGCTACTACTGCTACCTGATACTCTGGATACTGAGAGCTAGGACAAACTAAGCTTTGACTCAACTATCCTATCCCCCCAGAAGGGGCAGATAAGAGCAGTATTAAGAAACTAAAGGAGCTCTCCCCCCAGTCCCACTTGAGGGTTATTAAGTGCCTGCAAAGAAGATGTGAAGTATGGGAATTACTAATGGGGGAAAGAGAAAAACAATATTTTTGAAGAAGGCTGTTAACATTTTAAAACTGTGAAATGCACACCTTGCCACATTTTTTTTGTGGTTGCATCCTAAAATAACAAGGTACATGAACACTTACACTTTATGTAATTATAACTTGTTTGGTAGTCCCTTAGTCACATAGTGAATGTCTCAATTATGTGGCATTGTTGGGGGTATCTATCAGATTCCAGTAAATTATTTACCAGATGAAAAGGGAGAGACAAGAACCCACCTTCCATTTTTAGTTTTGTCATTTTTGATAAGCCTTTCTAAAATGTCTTTTATACTCAATTGTCTTTTTTTTTTTAACTTTTACTTTCTGTCTTAGCATTGATACTAAGTATTGGTTCCTAAGCAGAAAAGTGGTAAGGACTAGGCAATTTGGGGTAAGTGACTTTCCAAGGATCACACAACCAGGAAGTATCTGGGATCACATTTGAACCCAAGACCTCCTGTCTCCAGGTCTGGCTCTCTAACAATGAACTACCTAACTACCCCTAGACTGCCTCTTTAAGCAGAGTACACTGAGCTAAACTTTTCATTCATTGCATCACTGTGTGACCAACCATTCTTAAATTCAATACACTTCAGCAACTCCCCTCCTCTTAATGCTAGGCTGCCAATAAATTCCTAGAGAGTCTGCCAGATGTAGTTGGCTCCTTTAAAATGACTAGGGTCAAAAAAACAGATAATTACTTTGAGAACTACAAAAGTTATTAATACTCTACCCACAAGCATAACAGTATGACAATACGAGAATTTAGAACACTCATTCCCCTCATGCTTTCTTTCAGCTTTCTTTCCTTTATTAACAAGAAGTTTCATGCTATATTCCTAAGGGTTGAAGGTACCAGAAATATGATCCCTAGATAAGTGGGGTATAATGGTAATCACTATCCTAAGGCAATTACATATACTCAAAATTCTAGCACAGTAACAGGTAGACCTGAAGACCAGTTCTTGGATGCAACAACTGTAGCTTTTCAAGGTCTATGATTCTTTTTTATTAGTCTGTAAGTAAGCATTTATTAAGTACCTGTTCGATGCCAGGCATTGTGCTAAATGTTGTGTGATTTGTCTAACCAAATTTGATTACTTTATCATAATTAACTCTATAAGGTACATAGGAGCTAATGTGTCCTAGTTAATGATGACTACACATTTTACATAATTATGTATCACTATCTAAATACATATTTTCCAAATCAGGTATTTTCAATTCTTTAATTAGAGCAGCTTCCTTCAAAAGCTTTCCTCTTAATTTGGTTATAACATGAGAATACCATCAGTAATCAATAAATAAATGTTTATTAAGCACCCATTGTGACAGCCACCATGCTAATGATCATGAAAACAACATACACAGTATTATAGGTCTGCCACTATAAAATCTTGAATTTATCCAAAATGTCAACTCTTATGCCCTCTGGTAGCATGGAGATGAGTCTAGGCTTTGAAGGCAATGCTAGTGAAAAATAAGTCCTGGCAGGTCCCAGTAAGCTGGAAAGATTTAAAGTTCAAGCCTGGTGACAGACTATGTCTACATTTCAAGGTCCAGTTTGGCTAGGTATAGGCTGGCTACAAGGTTAAGCATTTTTTCTTTCTTTTTCCTTTTTTTTTTGGACATAAGTCATGAAAACCAGAGAACTTTTACATGTGAACATACTTTTTCTTAAAGGCAAATATATTCTCTTTAGGTTTTTGCAGTATTTTGGTCTTATAGTATATTACTATTTACAAAATCTTAAATTTCCATTGAGTTAAAAGAAATCTATAGTGTTTTAGTAAAGAGAGTGAAGATCTTACTATAAGTTCTAGACCCAAGAAGATGTTAATAAAGTTTCCAAAGCCTCTGCCCTAAAAGTAAGCCAAATATTATAATAGAAATGTAAGTATATGTATCCATGTACTGTGTGTGTATTCCTGAATTATGCACACACATGTTGTTTTACCAATTCTGATATTTTCTTTATCTCTTATCTCTCTTCCTCCCCCCCCCCCCCCCCCGAGAGATTATATATTCTAAAAAAGTCACAACATGGTGCTTTCCCCTTTGATCTAGCCTACCTAAATTAAATTAGTCCCAGACAATGGTCCTACATTGTAATGATAAATAGTTGTGAGTCATGTTTACCTATGGAGAAAGGCATGGAAACCAAATTTTCTTTCTTTATTTTTTAAAAATTTAACAAAATCATTACTGATTTGTATATCTACACACACAACTCTGTTTAATTCTTGGATTATATAGAGACAGTGAACAGGTGGTGGTAAGAAATTCTACTAAATTTTTAAAAATAAGAATTTTTTGCAGAAGAAAAACATATGATTTATTACTTGTTTATATGGGTATATGACTTGTGTTTTGGTTTTAAAAGATTTCTCTCTTTCAAAAATGAATAATATGGAAATAGGTTGAGTGAAGAGGGAAGGAAGAGAACATGAATCATGTAACCATGAAAAAATATTTTAAAAATAAAATTATATTTTAAAAACTAAGAATTTTTCCTAGCCCTAGTTTTTGCAGGAGAGCCATAAAACAAAAAGACAAAAATACCTCAGCAACAAAATTTCTGACTGTGTGTGACTTGTATTTTGAGAAAAAGCTAGAAGGAGGCAGGAGACAGGACACAATGATCATGTAATAGCCTATTTTGAGCATTCCCCCACCCCCACCCCTGGTGAAAACAGGTCAGAGAAGCTCAGAAGAGCTCAGGGAAGAGAGCTCAGCCAAGGCCCTCAGAGGAGTTTTCTCTCCACCACCTTGTAAAACCTTTTCTGCACACCCTGCACTAGGATTCTGGCAAAGGGACAACTACTCAATGAAGAACCAACTGGGAGGTAAGTTACTTAAGATGTGCAAATTCACAATGATTTCCAAACCAATGGATAAAGGCCTTTCAACTCACATTACTTCTCCAAAATTACACAAATTGCAATCAAAGAAAGCTAAAAGGAACCTTAGAGATTATTAATAAATATTTAATGTAGATCCTTATAAACCTTATATATGAATATTCTTAAGAAGACTGAACAGATAGCTCCTTTTAGTTCTAACATCCTATCATTCTCTGAAATTTCAATTTCCATATTATAAAATTTAAAAGTACAGAATATACTCCTGGACACCTACTTAACCTATTAGTTCTATTTCTTCACTTAAGTGGGCTATGCTTTTAAGATCTTTTTTCAATATGTAATCAAATTTTTTGATTCAGTAAGTGGATATACAATGAATTTAGAAATAAATCAATTAGGAAGAGTAATGAATTAAAAGGATTACTAAGCACTGCAAAGCAATAGTCAACACAGTCACTGAAACTGTCTTTTCCATTACATCCTTCTTTACTGATTGTGGAGGGGAAGCTGTATTCAAAGTTGGTGGGCAAATCTGGGCTTGCTCAGCTATGTAGACCTTTACCTTGTCCTCCCACACCAAACCCCTTCATCATTTTCAAGGCAGCTTGTGATCACTTCTTGTCCAGTCCTTCTTCTTTGGCTCTTCTCTTTCAGGGTAGCGAGAGGCACTAAGCTTCATCTTTCACACTCATTTGTGTTTTAAGATCCACCAACTGCTTTATTCAAATTGATCCTAGAAGAAAATTTATTATTCTCCCTTTCCTAAAAAGAAGTCTGAGACTGAGAAAGATGATGCCCCTTACACAGGGTCCTCTAGAAAATAAATAGCACTGCTGGTATTCAAAAGCTCGGTCTCAATGGAGTCTGAAGCCAATGCTTTTTTTTTTTTATTAAATCATGTTTCCTTTCCCAAAAACAAGGTAAAGTACAGGGAACAGTACCATCATTGGGAGTTTGTAGAGAAGAAGTTTCAGAAGCATTGTGCCACATGTACCCAAATACCTCAAAAGACCCCTTTTCATTTGACAGCCCCCCTTAGATTATGCTGGTTTCTGTGGTGAAAAAAAAATCATCCTTTGGCATATAAAAGTCCCATCCTAGTAGCTAATTTTCTGGTAGGGTGATAAGTCTCTCTAAATGTGCATTGCCAAGCCCATACTTGATAGGCAAGACAAGCCAGAGCTTCTGCTCCTCCAGTAGAGCCTTCAAAAACTCAAGGTCACCTTCATACCACTCTGAGGCATCAAAGTAGGGTTTTGGTGGAGGGTATCACGTGCATAGATTATCAGAGTTGTATCCAGCGGAGGCAGACTAGAGTTTTTCCCCAGGCCAACAATAATTGGGGGATGGTGCTGGTTAAAGATACGCGCTCCTGTCTGCCAGCGCTTGTTCTTCTAGCATACTGACCCTACGTTTTGGTCCCACGGGATTCTGTCATTTTCCTCCTCCTCTTAGCTCCTAGAGGAAATTTAGTTGAGTGGGATGGTATAAAAGAAAGTGCATAATACTAAAGCTAGCGTGTATATTTCATTTGTATGAGACGTTGGTACATTGGCCTCCTGTTAGCTGGCAATGATATATAGTCCTGTTAATGCCAATAGTCTTCCCCCAAACCCTGCAATATTTGTGAAACTAGCATTCAGTTTGGACTCCTGTGGTATTAATTTCTGCTGGAGAATAGACCCAGCTGATGTTTGATTAGTAAATTTTCTATCTTTCTTTTAAATAAACCCTTTGTCTTAGATTCTGTCTTGGTATTGGTTCTAAGGCAGAACTCTGCAAAGGGCTGGGCAATTGGGGTTAAGTGACTTGCCCACAGTCATACAAGTAGGAAGTATATGGGACCAAATTTGAACCCAGGACCTTCCATCTCCAGACCTGGCTCTATTTACCGAGCAACCTAGATGCCCCACTGATTAGTAGATTTATGACTACCACACCATGATATTCCACTAAATTTGCCTTGATACAAGAATTTCTCTAGTTCTGGTTCTGCAATGTACTTTAAAGACTCATCTAGGAGAGAACTAAAATTCCTGTAAGGTGTAGTCAGTACAGACTCCATTTTCTGTCTTATTCTCTCTTCTTTCTCACTTAGCCCAGAAAACCACCTTTCTTAACAGAATAGCCTTAACCTCCCCAAACAGCTGAACGTAAGGCTTCTTTAAGACTACTCTTCCATTTCTTTTCCATCTTCTCCAGCTAATGCATGATGGGGACGTGACCAGCCACATATTCCCAATCCTTGGTATGCCACAGCCATTTGCTTCTTCTTGTCCACCGATTTCCTTCTTGCATTTGGTTTTGTTTATTCCTTTCTACTACAATGAGGTCATGTATTTAAGGAGCAGCACAGGCAAATTTGAGTATAAAAATCAGTCACGAAAAATGAGTAGCATATATGTGGGATGAGTTCAAGGTCAATTTACACTGAAGGGATGGGTCAAAACCTTCAGTTTCTCAATCTTCTACCTTAATATAGAATTATAATATATAATAATAAGGTGTAATATATAAGTAAATCATCTCTCCAGCTCACTTGCACTTGGTTCATGTACCTTCTGACTTACCTGCCAATGAGTTCAACAATGAACTCCCTCTTTTGCTCTGCAGTTGGTCACCAGAATCATTCATTTCCAAACTGAAGAATATCACCTCATCTTCCAACATTTACCTCTCCCGAACATTTGTCTTCACCTTCAGTTCAGTACCTCCTTCCCCTATCCCCCAGAATATGCACTCTTCTGTTCCTTTTAAGTTGTTTCTAAGACAACTTTGACAATAAAGTTTGGTCAAATTAAACTAAGTGTATAAATCCAGTCAGTTAAAGATGAACTATACCCCATGTCAAATTTTTCCACTGCTAGAGGACAGCATCCCTGCTCCTTGGGAATAAAGCATTAATCTTTTCTAACTCTGGCTATGAAACAAATGATTTAGTGCTATAAAAGCTTTTGAAACCACAAAATCTAACACTTGAAGTTTTTCAATTCATGCAACTGAAGTCCATAGAGGGGAATAAGACTTTAGTTTCTACTCCAGGGGTTCCTGGGATAATGAACCACTCTGCCTTTAGCTATCTAGTAAATGCCCATTGGATCCCTTCTCAAAATTATGTTTTTAGGAGTCAGCTGGGTAGCTCAGTGGATTGAGAGTAAGGCCTAGAGACAAGAGGTCCTAGGTTCAAATCTGACCTCAGACACTACCCAGTTGTGTGACCCTGGGCAAGTCACTTGACCCTCATTGCCTAGCCCTTACCACTCTTCTGCCTTGGAGCCAATACACAGTATTGACTCCAAGATAGAAGGTAAGGGCTTAAAAAAAAAAGAATTATAAAGGAAAAAATTATATCAAAATATGGATAGCAAAATACTTCTAAAAATCAAATTCACAGATCCCATGTTAAGAATCTCTGCTCTAAGTAGGCCTTAGAGAAAAATATTAAGCTGAGTTTGGATAAGATTACAACCTTTGGTAGATTTCTGGCAGAGATAGGAAAGACTCTGCTGTCTTGATCCACAGGTGATGGTGATAGTAGTTTACTTTTAATCAGATAAAAGATTTTAGGATCTTTATCATCATTAAAGCCAATACACTCTTAAGGGCAGTGATAAATTCTACTTCAAATGGAAAAATCTGTATGAAAGTGCAGACCAAGGGCATGTGGATCTTTAGCTAAGGAGTTGATCCATAAACATGTGAAATACCTAGAGGCCAAGCCAATGCATCAACTTTTTGCATCAGAGGCCCCCAGAACTAGCAAGAAGTAAAGTGATTTCTCTGTCCTGTAATATAGAGTTAAATAGAGAAGTTTAAAAATGAATAGGCAGAAAACTTGTTCAGTGATAGTTTTAAAACCTGAGTGAGAGAACTGAAATTATACTTTGATAAAGAATAGTTTTTCAAATAGCAAACAGTATAAAAACAGACTGACCCAGGATATCCTTGACATGAGATCTCTTTTTGAAAGGAAAATATATAGTGTGTATATATTTTTTGGCCAGAACTGTGATTTCACCAGGATTGAACATGCATTAAGCAAAATGTTCTCCCTGCAGACGTGCAATGCCTCTGCAACATACAGGTCTAAGAGAGTTTCCTGGGGGGGCATCAACTTTAAATCATAATTCCAAGCTCACCTACCTACCTTTCATATGTCAGGAAGTAGTACTTAAACCCAAGTCTTCCCACCGCCAAAGGTGGATTCCTACTACATCATGCTATCTCTCATAGGTACATACATTGACAAATTATTAGACAAAATTGTTGTGTTAAATTTAGATGGTGAAATTTGCTCATTTTACCTTAAATGTAATATTTTTTTCTTCCTTTTTAAAAAAATCATCACTACCCTCTCTAAAGTTTTAAAATTATAGCCTACAGTTGAAGTCTGTGGGGGAAGCATAACCTGTATTTTGACCAGCTTAATAAGTCTTCTTAAGCATTTGGATCATAGGATCATAGACTTAAAGCTGAAAAGGACCTCAGAGGCTATCTAGTTCAATCCCCCCCCCTTTTTTTTACAATTAAAATAACTGAGGGTTTATTACTTTGCCCAAGGGTCATACAAATGTTATCAGAGGTGGAATAAGAATCCATTTCTTGTAAGCAGTATGAATTGGAGATTTAGAGTTTCCAAAGAGGATTCTCTTTCTAAAATCCTGCCTTTGTAAGGAAATGCTTTTTTTGGTGGTTTTTTTTTTATAAGTTTGGAATTTTAAAATTAAGTTTTAATAATGCATTTGTATTGTATTCCCTCTAGATCTGAAACTCTTTCTACTATACACATGATGCCTCTATCCTTACTCTGCAGTCAGTTGTTGCAATTTTTTTATTCCCCTGGAGCACATGCTTAAAATCATATTAAAAATTAATGGAAAAGATGATTTCAAATGTGACATGAAGTATCTGTTTTACACCCTACTTGTCAGGAAACACTTTACGTCAGCTGGAACAAATGTGTACTGCCAAGATCTGCTTTCTCTTCCTGTTATATAATCTTCCTTGTTTATGAACCTTTTTCTCCTTCTCCAATGTCAGAACTTCTCCCTGACATTTCTCTTGGAAATTTCTCCTTGAGTGGAGCTCTACCATCAGCTTCTCCATAGGAACCTGGCATTATTATGATAGTTCTCTCTGTCCATTACTTTGACCAGGCTTCCTGCTTTCTGAATGCCTGACACATCAATGCAAGATTCTCACATCTTATACCCTCCCCTCCCACGCTAAGGCAACCCAGACTGTCTCCATTTGTTTATTTAGATAAATCCAACAGCTCCCATTATATCTATTCTGTTCCACACCTATCTTCCCACATTCTCAGGCATGGCCACTCCAAATACGTTTTCCAACAGAAGCACTAGACAAGATAAGGGCCTCCAGTGGCCCAGTTTTGATCTTCCAATGACCTTACCTTCTCCTCCTTGCTTTCTTCCCAAAATTGTGCTTGATTTTTATGTAGTGTATATATATATATATTCTTGCTAGAGGCCTAACTCCAATCAATCTGATGTTGTAAATCACTAATAAATAGGAAACTGGTGCTTTTCTCTTGGTTTCTCTGCTGAGCTAGATGTTAGTTTAAATAAAGTTTTCTGCTCTGAAGAGAGTCATCACCATATCAAAATGGAACTTGGTTAATATGTCTCATATGAAACATAGGATTTAGAGAATTACAAATAAACTTTTATTTGATAAAATATGAATACTCAAAGCAAAAGCCTTTAAATATTTAGTGTTGGGAATAAAAGGTTAAAGAAAAGCGTATCTACTTCTATGGCTGCAGAGGGCTAGGAAGATAAATTTAACTTCACAATAAATTTTTATTATTTACAAATTTTGTTCCAAGTCTTTATTCTGTTTGTATTTTCATTATATTTCATCATAAGTTTAAGAAGGGATTACAGAGTTCTAAACAGCTCTGGAAAATGCTCATTAGCATAGTATTCCATGCAAATAGATTTTAAAAAATCTTTACTTTCTCTATTGTAATTGATACTAACTATTGATTTCAAGGCAGAAGAGTGGTAAGGGCAAGACGACTGGAGTTAAGCAACTTTCCCAGGGCCACATTGCTAGGAAGTGTCTGAGGCCAGATTTGAACACAGGGCCTTCCATCTCTAGTCTTGGATCTCTCTCCACTGCTTCACCTAGCTACCCACAAATAGATTCTTAATAAATGTCACAGAACATTAAGGCAGTTAAACATCAAATAACTAGATGCCCTTGAATTGGTTCCAATATCATCATAATCAACATAAATATATGGATCCTCTAATCTTAGGTCCCAAGTTCTTATGTAGGAATCTATGAATAGATTTCAAGGAATTTGTGAATTTGTATGGGAGGGGAATTGCATCTTTATTTTCATTAACTTTCAAAACATTATTCTAAGAAGAACACCACCACACTGCAAAGGAGATCTATGACACAGAAAAGAGTCCTTGCCCTTGTCCTATATGCTGACACAAAGGTATATAATACAATACATCAAGCATTTATTAAGGGTCAGTTATGTGTGAGGCACCACGATGGACAGTTTCTACTCTTAGGAAACGCAATGCAGTTGCGGAGAGAGGACATATGTATAAAAAGATTAACCTAATATACTAATTGCTAATTGCCCAATAAACAGTATAGATAAGAAATGCTATAACAATACAGGGTAACAGAGTGATTACCAAAGTCTGGAGCAATTGAGGGAGGTTTCATGAAAGATATGACTTTATCATATTACTGAAGAAAAGAAAGAATTTAAACTAGCAGAAAGGGGCATTCAAGGCAGGGAGAGAGTTGAGAGGCTGAAAACTCCTCGGCATATTCAGGGAATAATAAAGAATTGGCTGGTCATTAGATGACCTTGGATATAGGATTTTGAACCTGTTGTAAATGAAGTGGTGAGAGGCAGTAGAAATGAAAAGGAAGGGATAGGTGCAAGAGACATTGTGAAGGGAGAGTCAATAGGACTTAAGTCATTGACTGGATTAGAGTGGCAGAAATGTGAGGTTTTTGGGGTTTTTGAATGTGGGTTCCTCCTTGCCATTGGTTGTCTTCTTAGAGTCATAAAAAATGAGTGTCCTACACAATGATTATCACCTTCAAAAATGAAAATTGATTGTGTACTCCTGTTGTCATAGAATACTATGTCTGAATATCTTAAAAGCTATAAAAGGAAGTCACTTCCTTTAACATTAATAAGGGACAGTAATTTAATTAACTTCAGACACTGGCAATACTACATTTTCACTCAAAATATAAAGCTGTTCTTTTCAGCACTAAACCACTAGCATTGAAGCAGCCTATGGGGGAGAGAAAGAGTACTGGAAAAGGAAGCAAGGACCTAGATCTCAATCCTAACCCCAAATTCAATTTGTCATGTGCCCTTTAGCAATTTACTTTTGTGTTTCCTTTTCTGGATCTGACAGATCAGAATTGGGCAGGTTCTAACACCTCCCTCCTGGAATTGCCTGAAGATCAAGTGAGATAAGAGGTGGGAAAGCACCTTCCAAAAGACAGGGTTCCAGACAGAGAATGGTAGAAATTCAGAGTCGAATGGTCTCCAAATGACATCCAATTCAACCCTTCCTGAAACCATGAGAGCCCTCTATAATGTCTTGAAATTTTAGCCTCTGCTTCAAGATGTTCAGTAACTGGGAAAGCACTGGCCAAGGAACTTCATTCCATTTCTGGACAGGTTAACTTGCTCAGAAACTTTTTCTCACACAGTCAAAAATCTAACACTGTATCTGTGCTCATTCTGTTGTCCAAGGCCAAGCAGAAGTTTAATCTCTTATATGCATATGAAGACATATAAGGTACCAGGAGCTCAAAGAAATTTCTATCCTCACAGGCATATATGATATAATCACTGTTATTAGTTGGTTTGGAAATCCAATAATCAATGAAAGCATTAAAATATTTTCTCTTCCAAATAAATAATGCTAGTACATTAAAAAAATTTAATCTATTAAAAGTGTAACAAATACAAATTAATAGTTTGTACTTGACCTTTTATTTTATCAAGTACATTTATAAGAATCCCAAACCCCAAAATTTCTAGTTTAAAATGCCCAATCTTGCAATGACTTTAATAGGATTAAAATAATTTACCAACAAAAGATAAAAGCAGTTGAGTCAGTAATGATAACTGAACTATTCTTCTAAAATAATTAAATTAGAGCATACTATTAAGTACAATAAATATCAATTCATTATCCCTCCCAGCCCAGCCCCCAACCCCTGACAGGTACATCCACATCTACTTACAATTTTGCAAGCAAAAGATTACATTTTTTTAAAATTACCTCGTCTCCGCCCATAGCTCCTGGCTGCATGTAAACATAGAAGAAAACCATGGGTATTTTGGTCAAAATTTTGGTTTTAAAAGAAAAAAATACAAAATTTTTCTAAATCCCAGAATTAAAAACATTTGAGCTACTGCTCAATTAGACAGTAGATAAATCTATGAAGGAGCCTTCACATAGAGAACAAGCTAAACCTTACCACTGAAATTAATTGATCAGGGCAGCCATTAGAGTAAGAAAACATGGAGTACTTCTCACTTGATCTAACTCTTAATACAGCATCTAACAGTTAGATTATAATCACTCACTTGTATATTCTTATACTCTATATTCCAGAGTAGAAAACCTCATTTAAATTTTATTAGTTGATTTTTTTGTAGAATCCTATTTTATCTATTCTTTAAGTGGACAGATTCATAAGATATATTCAAAATAAGAGGCAATCTATAGTTATATGTTTTCAAAATGTTTAATAGCTCTGTGGTAATATTTTCTAAAACTATTCATGATCCCTTATCCCCAACAATCCCACACACAAAAATTCTTTATCACAGCATTGTAACTCTACCTCCAAGCCATTGCTCATACCTAGAATGGCATTGTCTACTTCTCTGACTATCCCAACACTATACTATCTCTTAGCTTCTGGCTTTTCTTGCTTTCTACACCATGATTTAAACAGAGCTATAGAATTTCAGAAATAGAAGAGAACCTCAGAAGTCATTTAGTTCCAACTGAGAAAACCCTCTATGATATCCTTGAACTCAGCCTTCACATGAAGACTCCTGGAGTAAAGAACTCTCAAGACAATCAATTCCACTCTTGGCCATCTCCAAATTTTAGGACATTTTTTCCTTATATGGAACCAAAATCTTTCTGAGACTGATACATGACTGCTTATAGTTCTGCTCCCTGGAAACTCTTTTACAAGGTCTTTAAAAGCTAGAACTTAGGGCAGAGCCAAGATGGTGGAAGAGGTATAGGGACCCACCTGATTTCTACCAAATTATTCTCCAAAAATGAATTCTGGAGCTGAACAACCCACAAAAAGGCAAAGTGAAGAAGTAATTTTTCAGTGCAGAACAACTTAAAAGGCTAGCAGGGATCCTAGTGCACTAGGGTGGAGGTAGAGCACAACACACTAGGGCAGACCACTGAAGCAACAGACTTTGGGCACAGCTGAAGCAACAGCCAAGGCTTCTGGAACTCTCAGTCACAGTTGGTAACGAAAGGTCAGACAATTGCTCAGTAAGAGATTATTAGGACCCTTTGCTTGTTGTGGGTGCAAGACTCTTGTCACATTGCCTATACACAGGAACCATGTCATAGTCTTGGGGCACAGTCACAGCGCAAGAAGGAACACCAGTAAACACCAGCACTTACAGCTACAAAGGAGCAGGGGACCCTGGTCACAGATCCAAGGGGTAAAGAGTGTTTGGGCTTACAGACCAGAGCAGAGGTCAGAAGAGTATTAAATATACCATCCTTAAATCAGACCACTTTGGAAGAACTGAAAGCAGCCATCCCCAGTACCAGCTCTGAAGGCAGCTACACAAAGTACCTGAAGTTGGAACTATGCTCCCTTCATCTCAGTTATAGACCCCAATTTTAACAGATTTTTTAAGTAAAAGAAAAGAAAATGGCAGAAAAATGACCAAAAAAAAAAACATAGAAATTTATTTTGATGACAGGATAGACACAAACTCAAAAGACAACAAAGACAATACTGCTCCATCCAAAGCCAAGAAAAATATTACTTACGCTCAAGTCTGAAAAGAATTAATTGAAGAACTAAAAAAAGATTTAAAAAACCAAATGAGAGAGGTAGAAGCAAAATTTGGGGAAAAAATGAGAATGATACAGGAAAATCATGAAAAAAGTCAACAGCTTGGTAATGGAGGCACAAAAAAATACTGAAGAAATTAATACCTTAAAAAACAAAATAGGCCAACAAGTAAATAGGCACAAAAACCCAAAGAAGAGCAGAACTTTTTAAAAAGTAGAAATGGCCAAATGGAAAAAGATATACAAAAACATACTGAAGAGAAAAACTTCTTGAAATATAGAATTGGCCCTCTGGAAAAAGAGGTACAAAAATTCACTGAGGATACGAACACTTTACAAAGTAGAATTGGCCAAACAGAAAAGGAGGTACAAAAGATCACTCCAGAAAATCATGCCTTAAAAAATTGGAATTGAGCAAGTGGAGGCTCTAATGACTCTGTGAGACATGAAGAAATAATAAAACAAAGTCAAAAGAAACAACAGAAGAAAAATTAAAATATCTCCTAGAAAAACAACTGACCTGGAAAATAAATACAGGTGAGAGAATTTAAGAAATATTGGACTACCTGAGAGCTATAATCAAAAAAAGGGCTTAGACATCATCTTTTCAGAAACCATCCAAGAAAAATGCCCCAGTATTCTAGAACCAAAGGACAAAATAGAAATTGAAAGAATTCACTGATCGCCTCCTCAAAGAGATCCCAAAAGAATACCTCCCAGGAATATTATAGCCAAATTCCAAAACTCCCAGGTCAAGGAGAAAATATTGCAAGCAGCCAAAAATATTGTAGAACCACAGTCAGGATATCACAAGACCTACCAGTTTCTACACTAAAGGACAAAAAGTCTTAGAATATGATATTTCAGAGGGCAAAGGAGCTAGGACTTAAACCAAGAATCACTTACCCAGCAAAACTAAGAATAATCTTTCTGGGGAAAAAATAACCAGGTATTCAATGAAATAGAGAAACATTCCTGTTGCAAAGATTATGGAAAATTTGACTCTCAAATACAAGACTCATAAAAAGAGAATCATAAAAAGGGAAACAGAAAAGGGAAATCAAAAGACATTCCATAAAGTTAAACTGTGTATATCCTTACATAGGGAGAAGATTCTTGTAACACTGAAGAACTTTGTCATTATTATCACTGTTAGAAGGAGTGTGCTTAGTCAGAAGGTGAGGATGTGCATTGAATATGATGGGATGATATAAAAAATTAAAATTAAATTAAGGCATGAGAAAGAGGAATGCATTGGGAGTAGGGGGAAGGGAAAAATAGAATGGAACAAATTATTGTACATAAAAGAGGCATGAAATAATGTTCACAGTTGAGGGGAAGATGGAGGATGTGGGGAGGAAAGCATGTGAACCTTACTCTCAAGAGAACTGGCTCAATGAAGGAAGAATGCACACAATCAATTAGGTATAGAAGCTATATTACTCTACAGGAAAATAGGAAAGTGAAGGGATAAGAGATGTGAGGTAGAGCTGATAAGGGAAAAAAGGCAAATTGAGAGAGAACTGACCTGTTTAGGTCAGAACCTAAACAGGGGTAAATACTATTGAAAGTAATACACAATAATCTTAATGGTGCAAAAAAATCTTTTAAGTCTCTCTAATAAAGGCCTTATTTCTCAAATACACAGAAAAATGAGTTGAATATATAAACATACACATAATTCCCCAATTGTTAAATAGTTGAAGAATATGAACAGATGGTTTTCAGACAAAGTAATTAAAGCTCTCTAGAGTCATGCAAAAAATTCTCTAAATCACTATTATTTAGAGAAATGTGAATTAAAACAACTCTGAGGTACTACCTGACACCTATCAGATTAACTATCATGACAGAAAAGGAAAATTACAGAATAAGGAGAGAATATGGGAAAACTGAGACATGAATGCATTGTTGGGAGAGTTGTGAACTGATTCAATCATTCAGAAGAGCAATTTGGATCTATGCCTTAAGGGCTATTACACAATACATACCGTTTCACCTAGCAATACCATTCCTAGGTTTGTATCCCAAAGAGATATAAAACCAAAAAGGGGAAGGACCTATATGTGCAAAAATATTTAAAGGAACTCTTTTTGGGGGGCAAAAATTTGAATGTGATTGGATTTCCATTAATTGGGAAATGACTAACTGTAAGTTATAATATATGATTGTAATGTAATATAATAGTGCTATAAGAAATGGCAAGCAGCAGTAGCTAGGAAAAATCTGGAAAGTCTTACACAAACTGAAGCAGAGTGAAATAAGTAGAACCAAGAGAACACTGTTCAGTGACGGGAATACTTTAAAATTAACAACTCTGAATAACAGCTGTTCTCAGTAATAAGGTGATTCAAAATTATCTTGAAGGGTTCATGACTGAATCTGAAACCAATGCAAACTTTTTTCACTATCTTAATTTTTTTCTATTTGAGTTTCCCTCCATAAAAGGATTAATATGGGAAAATGTTTTATGGGAATGTGCATAGAAAATCTAGATGAGATTGCTTACCATTGGCTGAGGGGGAGGTCGGAAGGGAAGGAGAGAATCTGAGACTTGTCTTTGAAAAGTGTTAGAAATTGTTTTTACATAAGGGTGGGGGAATTTTAAAAAACTAGAACTAAGAACTCTTTCTCCACAGAAGCATTATAAAAGCTGTTTAAATCCCATTTATGAGAACCAAATTATTTAACATAGGCATAGTGCTTTGCAAATCTTAAAGTACAACAGATGTTAGCTATTATTTATCAATTACTCTATTTAATTATCTACTTATTCATTCATTTACTTATTTGGCTATTGATTGATTGATTGCTAATAATTCCCTGAATTCTAAGACCTGAGAAAAAGGTTGGGGCAGACATCAGGTAGCTCAGAACAAAAGGGAAATTACATATTTCTTCCCCTTTTTTCTGATATGGAACCAGGTTGGCCTTGGACACCAGGCACAATTTCAAAACTGATTAAATATCACTGATGATCTTCAATTTCCTTTTCCTTTCCCATCTTCTAGTACTACTGGTAGAAATTTACTCCTCTGAAGCCTCATAGCATCATGTTACCCTAAACTCTGTACAATAGGATAAATCTCCCCATCTCCTCTCCTCACTAAAGTGCTCCATAAGCAAATATGATAAGTATAATTGGCACATTTTGGGATGGTATTGCAATAAAAAATTTCAGGCAGCATGAAAGAAGTGTTGGAGGATGGGGCTGGTGACCAATAATCCATCATGGCACCACGTGCTAGTTTGGTACAGGTGAAACAGCCTTAGTTAGTGATGCTTTTCAGAGATTCTCTTCTACCTCTGCACCTATAAAAATGTCTCAAAAATATAGGTTTTGGTTTGGGTTTTTTCCCCAATGTCTCTCATGTACCAGTCATCTGGGCACTTATGTGGCTTTTTTCCCTTCAGTGCATCTTGTTTCCCCAGTGTAATTATAAGGTTCTTGAAAGCAAAAGACCCTATGATAAGCTCCATTAGTGAGCCCCACCTTCCCTCACTCTCAAACAAAACCTAGCAGAGAGGGTTGAGCATTTGATGATAGGTAGGTTGGAGAAATATAATTAGTTGATTCAGTGAATGAATGAACCAAGGGAGACAATATACCAAAGTTCTTCCAGGCTCCACGTCTTCTTTTAACATTATAAACAACTCATCTAATCTTCTTTAAAAAACATAATTCCACATAGCCAATAGATGCAAAAAAAAAGTGAACTAAATACAGAGCAAAGTCTAGAAGCTTTAAAGATATATTTCCTCCCATGTTAACAAATATTTATGGCATTGGTTACTTGATTAGGTTACACAAGATGATTAAAATGTTTAGAAAACACATTTGCAAATATTTTAAATCTTGGTTAGAAATGGTCACTGATACCATAGAATAATGAGACTTTATCATTGTTCCATAAACCCACCAAACAATTTAGAATTCAGAGAAATTTTAAATATTTTCAGTGAAGATGATGAGGAAAATATTTCCAAGAGCTGGAAAAGACCACACCAAGACCAATTAGTCCAAAATACACATTTAAAAATCCCTTTCTAAAATATGCCAAAAAGTGGTCAGTTAGCCTTTGCATCATGACCCCTTCAAAGAAGAAGGACATACTACTTCTAGAGAAGAGGTTCTCAACCTGGAGCCCTTTATTTAAGGATTCTGTTAACTTGGATGGAAAAATTGCTTCTTTATTTTCCCTAACCCCTAATACTAATTTGGCATTTCCTTCAGTTATTTAAAAACATGTTTCTGTTAAGAAGTCTATAGTTTCACTGGACATTTGCTTATTGTCTCCCTTATTTGGATTGTGAGATCCTTTTCCTCTTTTTTTTATCCCAAGCACTTAGCATGCTGTCTGGAATATAACTATTGCCACAGGAGTTCTTGGCATACCCCAAAATGGTGAAGAATGCTTAAATCAAAAGGACTATGTTCAACTATGGACAGTTCTCATGATTAGGAAGTTTGGCCGCCACATGGAACCTAGATCTCTGTCTACTGGCAATTTCCACCCACTATTCCTTCCCCTGCTCTCTGGGCCAAAAAAACCAAGCCTTCTTCCCAGCCAATCTAGAATCCTAACTTTCCACTCAACCCAAATAGACCACTCTATCTACAAACCTTGACTCAAACCTATCATGCCCCCTCTACTCTTCTCTTTGACTATCCAAACACTAAACTACAATATAACCCTGCAATTACTTAAAGACAACAATCATTTTCCCACATAAATCTTATCATCTCTGAGCTAATCATTTCCAAATGGTGGAATAGAGAAAAAGCATGTTATGAAACAGAAGAAGAATGCTGAACCTGGGGGTCAGGATGACTTGGTTTCAAATACTATTTCTCATGCTTATGAGCTATGTGACCACAAATAAGTCGTTTAACTTTAAACCTTAGTTTCTTACCAGTAAAATAATTTTGGTAGTCTTTTTCATATGTATTTTCTAGAGAATGAATTAATATATTTAAGATGTTTTAAAATGAGTGCCTTCTTAATATAGAAATATATCTTGCCTGACTTTAAATGATATTCCATTGCTCATTTTCTCAATAATAGAGAGGGAAAGAATTTTAAAATCAATCTTTTAAAATGTTAACAAATAACCTAATAAATAAACCTTTTTTAAAAGCACACTTTCTACCAATCCATGAAAGCTTATCAACTATATATAAAACATTACATGATATCTTTTACATGGTCTACCTATCAGTAAGAGTAAGCATTGAAGTCTCACCAGACAGTCACTCCAAAGACCTACTGACAGGCAAAGATTTTTGTTATCCACACATGCCAATTTTATTATCACCATGTCCTAACCAACAAATTAATGAGCTGCAGATGTACAAATAATGACTATGAGTACCAGCATCTTCTTAAAGGAAAAGCCATTTCATATTTGTATTACATATAGCTTAATAATATAAACCATCTCAACCACGAAATGCTCAGTCACCTTGCTGAGCAGAGGGGAATAACAGCCAAGGTCACCACTGTTTTCAAATATATTTGTCTTTAAAATCTTACAAAGAATGTTGGTGGATCATTGAGGACTATCACCTTGGCAAGAGACCTAATTAAGCCAGATCATCTCCAGGGCATTTAGGAACTGGAAAGATTAGCAAACAGAGGAAAAACAGCATATCTTCCAAGGTTCTATAACAAATTCGCTTCTCCATTGATGATAACAGAACCATCACATTAGGGTATTACCATATCAGTCCCCAATGTGCTTCATGTTAAAGTGTGATTGGCACTAAGGAAAATTACAAGAGGAAAAAGCAGCTGATATCACCCAAGTATACATAGAAAAGATCTATCCAGAAGGCAAGTTTTAAGTACACTAAGGTAATTATTCTTAAGATATTTTAAAAAGGAGAAATACAAAAGTTGTGGGGGAAAATCATGGACCTCATCAACAAAATGAAGCCTGAGAAATCATTATTAACTACTGACTCAAATGCTTACTTTTTTGATAATCATAAAGATGCATTTCATTTGGTAAACCAAAATATCAGTATGAAAACTCTTGCAATAAAATACCTCTAATCAATATGTTAAAAGTCATACAATGACTTCACAGGTATAATGGGTATCATATTACTTTTTTTTTCAACGGATGGATGAGGGACTGGAGGGAAAGGGGAGAATCTGGAACTCAAAATTTTAAAAATGAATGTTTAAAAATTAGCAAACAAAAATCATATAATATTTCTTGAAAGATATAACAGGGGTAATTAAAAAACTCTCAGATGACTAATAGTAAGCTAGCGACTGAACAGAGAAACATATTCTTACCAAAGATGTTTGCCTTTGTCATTCAACTCAGGGTCCAGAAGGAAAGAGGAACCCCTACAGATGGCGATGCCCCCCAGATGCTCATCAATTTACAAGCAACACTGCTATTTCAGGCCTAAGAGAACTACAGAGTCTCTTAGAGGAAATTTGTAAATACTCAAGAGTCCAGCCCAACTAACCACATAGGAAAAGTGGATAAGGAATAGTTATGTATACCTATTGCACAGTGATACAGGTCATCAGCAGTTTAGGGGAAAGGAGGAGACATGTCAGGAGCAGCTGCCAAGTGTGACTGGTGGATGGATTATACAGTGGAATCACAGAGCACCAAAGACACTATTCAACCCACATATGCTTTTCCTTCAGTTTGACATAACTAGTACGTTTAGGAATGTGAGTGTTTCTTTGCTTCAGACAAACGTCTCTTAGAAGTATGCTAATGTTTGTTTGTCTACTTCAGTTGATAAAACACCACCTCCCCTAATTGTCTCAGGGCACTGCAATATAAGCTGGTGTTCTGGCCAAGGCTGGTCAGTCACATATGGATGCTAGCATCATTTGTTCTTTCTAGGACGAGAAATGAACTACTAAGACTCAGGGTGCCGGGGATTGTATTCTTTGTCAGTACAAATAGTAAACTTGTCAGATTAATCATTATATCTTAAGAATAAAGGCTCTTTACTTCTTGAAATACCAGGAGATCCAGGCTACAAAGTACACTTCAACTCTCTCTCTGCTGTCTGTGAATCAAAAAAAGATTCTATTTTTGCTTGAAGTAAAATTCAACAATTGCTTCTGCTGTCAACCTTTAAAGCGTTTAAGGCTGTCCATAAGTTGCCCTCAGAATCCTTATATAATTGCAAATTCTGCTCCTGTGACCTTGTGAAAAATATTTAACCTCTTTGGGCCTTAGTCTCCAACTATTAAAGAGGTCATGTAGGTCACGATATGATCCAAGGTAATCCCTAGCTCAAAGAACCTAGACTAGTTTAGCTATATATAATGGATTTAGTAGGTCTGCAAATATAACAGCCACTTATTTCTATGATAAAATATTTATAAAGCTCCTAACAATTTGCTAACTTTCAAAAATAACCTCTCTTATATATAGGAAGGACCCAAAGGACCCCTAGACCTTCCAAACAATAATGCAGTCCTTTCTAGATTACCTCTGACAAGAAAGCAAACGTTTAGCTTCTGTCAGTGATCCACTGATCAAGCCACGTTAAGTTCTCTCCCCAATGACTGAAAAATGTGACCTCATACACTTCATCTATTAATCTGAGTTTCTCCTTAGGAACAGCATAAAAAGTAATAATAATAACGACCAGATTTGATAAAGCACTCTGAGGTTCGCCAAGTACTTTACTACGTCATTACCTCTTCTACTTGGCAGCCATTAACATTTTAAAATAAGCATCCTATCTCCTTCTAGATTCCCAGATCTTTCAATAGTTCCTCATACGGTTTTTGGATTCCCTCTACTGTTTTGGCTTTCTTCTGAAGTAACTTTGTGTCTTCTCAAGATATGGTACCCATGGCTAGACACAAATTATTCTCAGGGCATCCAACCCAGAGTCCAATGAGACTATTTCTTTCACTGGCCTGGACCTTGTACTTCTATTAATGCAACATAAATGTGCATTACTCAACTGATATTTATTAAGTGTGCCAGGCACTGTGCTAAGTGCTGGGGATGAAAGTCAAAAGATCACCCCTTCCCTTAAGAAGCTCACAGTAGTGGTAGTGGGAGAAGGTGGGGAGAAAACTACACGCAAACAAGATATATTTATACATATATACTTTACACACATATATATGTAATAATTTGGGAGTAGTCTAAGAGGGAAGGCATCTAAATTAAGGAGGACTGAGAAAGGTTTGTTTTATTTTTTTTTTAAACCCATACCTTCCATCTTGGAATCAATACTATGTATTGGTTCCAAGGCAGAAGAGTGGTAAGGGCTAGGCAATGGGGGTTAAGTGGCTTGCCCAGGGTCACACAGCTGGGAAGTGTCTGAATCCAGATTTGAACCCAGGTCCTCCTGTCTCTAGGCCTGGCTCTCCAACCACTGAGCTACCCAGCTGCCCCCCTGAAAAAGGTTTCTTGCAGAAAATGGGACTTCTGCTGAGACTTGAAGGAAGCTAGAGAAGCTAGGAGGTGGAGACAAGGAAGGAGAGTGTTCTGGGCATGGGAAAATAGCCAGTGAAAACATTTGGAGCTGAGAGATGAAATTTCTAGTGGAAGCAACAGCTTTCCTTCCAAGAAGTTCCATTATGCTATTGACTAATGTTAACAAGGTGGTCATCAATAAAATACTCCAAGTTATTTTCACTAAAATCACTGCAAAGTCCATCTCTGTATATCTGAGTTTTTTTAACCTAAACTGAAGACTTCACATTTGCTCTTTTTTTTTTGTTTTTTTAATTTTGCTTGATTGGTTTTGAACCTAGCTTTTCAAGCCCGAGAGGAAAGCGTCCTGTAAAAAATTCACTATGTAAATACGAATTCTCTGATGGTTCACAAGTACTTCTCTCCACTTCTGGGAATACATTACTATCCAAAAACAAACATCTCACTTTTAAGATGTATTAATTATCCTCCTCAGCTGCCTTATTTCTGTGTCAAGTCAACAAGCATTTATTAAGCACCTCATGTTTCAGGCACTGTACAAAGTGCAAGGGATACAAAGACAGTCCCAGCAAGTGTGAAAGTGACTGAATTCTTGCAGGATAGGCCAGTAGAGCTGGGGCTCTAGGAGATGCTACACCAAGGACAGCTGAAGAGTTGCCACAATGGGTCTATTAACAGACTATGTGTCTCTCGTGTGAAGACTAACCTAGAAAAGATCCAAAAAATTCACCTCCATATCATACGACTAGATTTGTTTGTTTTTTTACATGAAATAGGGCTTAGACAGAAAGAATCTAGAAATTGAAATTATTCTGCTTTTCAAAGTGCTTATTTAAAGGCTTGGGAATATTTTAGGAGATATTATTTGGACTACTGCTTTAAGCTGCCAAGTTTGCTGACTCACAGAGAGAAATGTCAAAGTAAAATTATAAAATGGAACCTTCCCTTGTTGATCTGTGATGAGAGGCTCTGCTCATTAGACAACGGGCCTCCAGGAATTGGTGACTACTTTTCTATGCAATATTTTTTTTAGCTGCCTACAAAATCAGAGGCAAATATGTCTCTTTCAATTTCGCTGACTTTCCACATTAATCAAATTATAAAATGCTTCAAAAGCTTTCCATTTTTAAACCACTCATCTCGGAACAAGATGAAGGGGAATAATGGGGATCCCTCCCACTCTGTATAAAACAGGAACAAAAATGCTTGAAAAATTCCAAAAGAATGAAGGTCAACAATTGTCTCTCTGCCTAAAAGAAAAAGTGTCACTTGAGACTAATTACTTGTAAAATCTATTAGAAGACTCAGACAAGTTCAAGTGTTTTAGGAAATGAACATTTAACTTTAGAAAAACCAACTATATCAGAATATAGATCAAATCCTGCCTTCTTGTGGGAATGTGGGCAAATCATTCTTACTGGGCTTCATTTTTCTTAACTGTAAAATGAAGGGGTTGCACAATATGGCCTCTGCAATCACTGACAGCTCTACTTCAATGAGGCAATGATTTCAAATTAGCTGCTTTATACACACTTCCTCCCATGGCACTTAAACATCTCCTCTGAATTAAAAATAATTATTATTTATTATGATGCACACCCAAGGACATAGTGGGTGGATGGTTCCTACTAAAGTCAACAGTCAAGAAGACTTAGCTTCAAGTCCAACCACTGACACATGCCTGTTGTGTGATCCTGGGCAAGTCATTTAACCTCTTATTGTCCCCAGGCAATTCTAAGATTAGCAACTGCAGAGCAGGTACTAATCTTCTTTGGTAGGGGGGCCAAGGAAATCATAGGTCTGCTCTAAAAAATATACAGTTCCTTAATAATAGTAGTTTCACTCACATCCCACACCAAAGCCTCTGCCAGGAAAACATAAGCTCTGGCAGGCCCAGACAAACTGGAAGGACTCTTAGCATTCACACAAGAACAGGCTCTGTCTTTACATTCTCAGGACCTAACAACATGGCACAGACAAGGTGCTCAATAAATGAATTGAATTGATTCTCTTGTGTGATCTGCAGTAATAGAGGAACCACTCGAACCAGTGAAAGAACATGTTTTGAAGAATAATAGAAATATTAGATACTTTAGAGTCTGGTCCCTAGAAATGTATTGTTTCTTCATAGTTGCAAGGTCATCTGTCATAAGCTGCTCCTTTCATATTCCACACATAAAAACCTTTGACATCATACTCCATTTTATCCTGCTTTGTTCCAAAGAGATGGAAACTCTTTTTCCAGCCAAAGCCAAATCCTTGGTTATATTCCCTCCTGTTTCCTATATAGCAACTTGCCCTTTCAGGTACCAATACCTAATTTTAAATCTCTTCTTGCCTATTGACTATTTTACTCCCTAAAATATACCTAGTCTTTAAAAAACTCCATACTCTCAAGCTATCATCCTATACATTTCCTTTCTCTTCCACAGTTAAATGCTTTCGTGTTGTCTTTTTCCTCCTATCTGACCACTACTCTCCTTTCCCAGGTCATCATCTATGTCTTGCCACCATTTCTAATACTTTAGAGCTCTATTGCTAACTCTTCATTCCTCCTCACTCCACACCATTCTTCTTAGTGATCTCTTCATCTGTCAAGGGAATAACCATCTTTATATAGATGATGCCCAGAACAATATATCTCCCTCTAACTTCTTTCTTAAATTCTAATAATTCATATCAGTACCTGTTGGAAATCTCCAACTGGGTATCTCAAACTCAATATGTCCAAAATAGAGCTCACCTTTTCTACTAGATTTACTCTTCCTCTAAATATCTTTTTATCTACTGGATCACCCAGATTCACACCCTTGGAACTAGACTCACTTTCATTTTCCCCAGTCCCCAAACTCCCACCTCAACACAAATCCAACTTGTATCCAACTCTTATGGTTTTTACCTCCACAATATCTCATGAATGCATGATTTCCTCTCCATTTATATGGCCATAGTTCAGACCTTCAATACCCCTCTCCTACACTATAGCACTGCACTCCAAACTGGATTCCTGGATGCCAGTCTTTCTCCCTCTTCAATAACTCCACAGAGCTGCAGATTTGACTGGGTCATTTCCCTGACATCAAGGACCTTTGGGAATTTCTTATGTGTCTAGAATAAACCTCAAACTCTTCAGTTTGACCTTTAAAGTCCTTTAGAATATGGGTCAACCTCAATTTTCTAGATTTATTGTATATAATTTTCCTTCATGCTTACTACTCGGGTGTACAGGTCTATCTGCTGTTTCTAAACTCGGTATTTCCTCTTCTGCCTGTGTGTCCCTCCTCACATTCATTCCTTAGAATTCCTAACTTCCTTCAGGGCTTAGCTCATGTGCACCTTCCTTTGGGAAACCATTCTTCATGCTCCTTGTCCTTGGTAACCTTTTCTTCATCTAATTATCATGACTATACTTGTATTTCCACACATGAAAGTGAAAACCCTCAATCAGAGAGAACAAAAATATTTTGTCTCAGTAGCCAACTAAGAAAGATGCAAAAATAAATATGTGAGTATTTGACTTTTAAATAAACTAAAGTGAGGGAGGCTGCCATACCTTGAAATTGATGCCTGACTCTCCTCACAACACACTGTTAGGCTCAGAAGACAGAGGAGTGGGTATTGATCATAGAGATGGAGCTCAGAAAGTTGTTTCACCTTAAAAATTTTTTAAATTTATAAACAACTTCAGAAACCTCATCACCAATCAGAATATCACCAGTCCTTTCTCTTAAAGCCAAACCTCCTGCCAACTGGATTTTCATCATTCTTTTGTCCAATCAACCTCTTGCTGTCAGCTGTATCTCTTTCTACTTTTTAAAATACTCAGACTGGTGTCTCTGTAAACAAATCAACATAAACAAAGGCAAAACTCGAAATGAGTTCATTTCCTGAGAAAACAGAGCTTTGAGGACATCAGTGTTTTCTATCAATGCTTTCTGAGCTGCTAAAGTGTACCTAGAACAACGGGAAGCTTCCCAAACAGTAGACATCTGCCTTACTATCCTAATCACGTGGTGTTTTACAGTAGGGTGATAAGATTGTGGAGCAAGCCTTTGAAATCAGAAAAAAAAAATCACAACACAACCAAAACCTTGGGAGAGCTGGAAGGGATCTTGATTTTTATCTAGAATAAGACCCTCATTTTAAAGATAGCTCACTAACACTAAAAAAAAAATAGCAGTCATAAAATCAAGAGAAAGAAGTATCCAAGTAACATAAACCCAAAGGGAACTCAAAAGCAAAGGATGTTTATATTTGCACAAGTAAACATTGTTCATAAAAATTGTTAATAATGTGGAGTTTGTGATTCTGCACATAAGTTTTTTATGCATTTGTTATTTAAATATTTTGGTGGTGGTGGTGTTTATTAAATATATAATTTTAAAACCAAAGAAAAATAAAATAAAGATAACTCACATTTACATAGTCAGTTACAGGTTTATAATCCTTTTACAGAAAAAGGTGCTATCCAGAGAAGTGACTTGCCAATGATCACCCACTGAGTGCTAAATCAAATATGAGAAGCCCAACTTCCCAAGTATCCACCCAGTTTTCCTTCTCTGCCATGACAGTGCTTCCTAGTTTATTATGACTGGGGAGACTGATGCAGAAAATCTCTTGCTAATTCCCTTTTCAGAGATATGTTCATTTCCTAACTAGATAAAAGGATTAAACATTTGCAAATGGTTAACTAGGATATATAAGAAGACAAAAAGTTACTGGGCCAGAGTTGGAAGTGGAAGTCAGGAACTTGAACTGGTATAATCAAGATTTATGTCTAAAGAATTTTTGAAATGTACCCCACCCTCCTGTCCTGAGATGGGAGATTATGGGTATGGAATATCACACATAGGGTCAGACATGAATATTGTATTGTGAGGTTCTCCCCCAATACTTTTTTTTTTTTAATTCATGACAGGGCTCTTTGGAAAGACAAAGAAGAAGGGTCACATTTAGAAATGAAGTTGGTAGACACAACAAATGATAAAACAAAATAAAAAAATTTCATTAGATGAGACTATCCCCCTAAGAAGATGTGGCTTTGAAATTGGTTGCTGCTGCTGCTGAAGGTGAAATCATCTTACCAAAATCCCAGAGAGGCACCAATCAAAGATATAACAAATTCATGAAGAGCTGTGTCATCATGGCTATTTTAGCCTATAATGGCAAATACAGAGAAAGGGAGTGTTCTGTAGAAAGGCTAAGAACGTGTCTATCAGTGTCTACAAAGCACCAATGAGGGGGTAGAGAGGAGATGACCTTCCATCATGCATATGTTGATCCATTTGCCAAGTATACCCCCTAGGATGGATTCATATTAGCTGACATTTATACTGCATAACATTCCAAAGTTTGGAGAGCACCTTACATAACACATCTCATTCGATAAGCTACTATCATCGCTTTATGATGGTACCACTTCGGATAATCCAATTTCCTCTCTTCTACCTCTGTTGTTACCAAAATGCCACCTGCTCTAAATGTGACTCCCCCAAAAAAGACTTTCCCAACAAGAAGACAACTTGTTGACCAGATGATATAAGTTTTCTTGTTGCCTTGGCAGTTAAAACTTCCCTCATGTAGACTTAGACCTTGGCATTCTCATTTATCATCGTCTCTCCTTAGTTTGCTTAGCTTAATTCAGTTCCCCAGAGCCTAGTTAGCACCAGATAAACTAATAAAAAAAAAAAAAGCATGTTCCTGAAACTAGGAGGCTTTGGACTTCACATGGCCTTTTTATGGCACAGGTACCCTTCAAGGCTCCAGTCTTCAACCTGGTGGGTTTCTTTCTATAGCTATATTAAGAAGAGATATGAGGCACACAATCACAGTCATATGAGAAGGAACTTCTGCAATAAAAATCAATTCTATTTAGACCCAGAGATTATACTATTAATAGTATGCATTGCAAGCATTCTAGCTTGGGGGATAGGGATACTGAAAAAAAAAGGGAAAAATGGGAAATTATGCTATTAAAATATTATGGGTGATTTAATGGTACTAAGCTGTAATACCAGTTCTAATAGAAGGAAGCATATTGTTTCAGAACTAATCTATTCCAAGAATATTGGACAAGTGACAAGTCTCATTGATTTATCACAGTGTTCTTGATTTTCTTTCCTCTGCATGCATCAATACATGAGACTTAAGGTTTCTCAGAACAGCAAAAGTCTAGATGTTATTTTTAGAGGCTTTTCTATCACTTCCCCCCAAAGGTTTGTCTCTTGTTATTAGAGATACAAGTTGGTCATGAGGTCTAACAGCAACAGCTCACCTATCCTCTTAAGCTCAAGCTATTTTTCCTCCAATTCCACGCCACATCCCCACTCTCAGCACCTTCCAACGCTATCAAATAGCCCCCACTTCAAACTATAAATAGTCAATTACTAAAAACTATATTATCTACTTGCTTTAGCAAACTGAAGTCAGTGTTGTAGTAGCATCAGTAGGAAGAAGGTAAACTAGAGGCTGCTTTTGCTACATTGGAATTTCAACATGGGAGATATACATAAGTTATATGTAGAAGGTTAGAAGGGATAAATAAAAAGACAAGATGATCACCATTTGTAGGCCAGAAGAATAGCAGGATATCTGACCCCCAAAAGGAAAGTGGGAAGATGAACTGCTTAGGAGAACTAAGATTTCAGTTTTAGTTATCCTCTATGTGAGGTATTGAAAGGATATCCAAGTGAAGATACTGAATGGTCAGTTGGAAGTGCTAGATTAAATGTAATTAGAACATTTGTTTAACATCTGCCAGACATTGGGGATAAAAAGACAAAAAAAGATAATTCTTGCCCTCAAGAAGTTTGCATTCTACTTAAAGGATACAATATGTGCACATACAAATGTAAAGTATATGAAAATGAAAAATAAAAATTTTTTGGAAATTTTAATTAGTTGATTTTAGAATATTTTTCCATGGTATCAAAATTCATGTTCTTTCCCTCCCCTCCCACAGCTGGCATGCAATTCCACTGGGTTTTACATGTGTCATTGATCAAGACCTATTTCTATACTATTAATATTTGCTCTAGGGTGATCATTTAGAGTCTACATCCCCAATCTTATCCCCATCGACCTATGTAATCAAGCAGTTGTAAAAGAAAATATTTTTAAAGTAATATTGAGTAATTTCAAATAAGAGAGAGCTAATAACAAGAGGTGGGGAGGGAGAGAATCAGAAAAGGCCTCAAGGAAGAGAAGGTCCCTGGCTATACTTGGAGACTGAAAAACAGAGAGGGAAAGAGTTAGACCTAGAGATGCAGAAGTAAATGCTCTTAAGTTGAAGCCATAAGAGTAGATGGGCTTACTAAAGAAGTAAGTTTAGAGAGGAAAGAGCAGAAAAGCAAGAAGAAAAAACTTGGGCCCCACCCCCGATTATGGGACATAAATAATAGGAAGAACCAAAAAAATAAAAAAGGAGTGTGTTACCAATATAAGAGAAAAACCCAAAAGTTATACTATTGAAGGAGTTTCCAGAAGGAGCTGGCGAAAAAGAATGAATACTAAGAAAAGGTCGCTTGAGTTTGCTAGAAGGGGATGCACTGGTAACCTTAGAAGAAATATTTTTTGTTATACTGGTAAGAACAGACATTAGAAGATGAGCGGTTAAAAAAAATATAAGTAGACAAAAAGTAAAAGTGGTAGGGATATAGCCCATGTCAGGAAAAGATGAGAGAGCATCAACAGTATCTAGAAGAGGTAACAATATCAAGTAAAAAAAAAAATATCTGAACATATTTGAAAATGAATAAGAAAGAAAATGTTTAAAAGAGAGAGACTGAGGTTCTAAAGGAGTGGATCTTCAAATGTTCTTTTTAAACTAGACTACAAATTAAATAGGGTAGGAAATTTCTTTTAACAATGCAGATTGGAACCTGTATTGCAACGAGTAGTCTTAGAGTGCTGTCTGGTCACATAACCATCTCCGAGACATGACTCTGAAACCAGATGTTCCTGACACTGAGACCGGCTTACTACCCAGGGACCCAGGCAGGACTCCAAAGCACTAGTGATCAGCAAATATGAAGGAGTATCATATCCCATCCTCTCTGGAGAGCCGATTGGAGTTTGTCTCCCACATAGCCACACCTCCCCTAATTCCACAATATGCTTCTCCTCCACCCCACCATCTCTCTGCAATTTGAGCTCCTGGACTCTGCCCTTCTGAGTCAAGCTGTGACATTTAAAGTAAATGACAATCTAAATGCACCCATAGCAATAGCTTAAGCAGGTGTCATTGAGAAAGTCCCCACACCCATCTGCCCACAAGATGCTCACCTCTCTTCTTCTATTACTTCAAGGTTGCAATAGTCATTCATCAGAGGGTGAAGTTTGTTCTCTGGAGTGTATCAGCTGACTATGAGCCCTGCCCCTTTTCATTTTGAATGAGAGAGAGTCAATCATGCAGGATAAGTAAGCATAAATGGGTTGCAATCTTCATCCTAGAATTCTTCACATTGCCTCTCTTCCTAAATTCACCCCTACTCTGAACTTCCCTTCTACTCCTGAGGGTACCACCATCTTTCCAGTTGGATCCTTGGGCCCATCTTTGACCCTTCAACTTTTTCTCTCCCTATAAAGACAAACAGTTCCAAGTATTGTTATGTCTTTATCCACAACATCTCTTGCATCTCTTCCCTTTCTTTTACTCATGAGCCCACTGATTCAAACCCTTACTAGCTCTCTCCTAGATGTTAGCAATAGGCTTGGAAGACCTGAGTTTGAATTATAACTCAGACATTTATTAGCTGGGTGACCCAGGGAAAGTCACTTAACCTCTTTCAGTCTCAGTTTTTCCATCTATAAAATGAAGATTATGATAGTATTTGCTTCATAGGTTTGGTTGTTAGGATCAAATGAGACTATATATTTTAAGTGCTTTACAACTTTATTTTTTAAATCTATTACATAGCTTAAAGAGCTATATAAATGCTTTTCATTTTAAAATATATCATTATTGACTAACTGCTCTCCCTATCTCAACTCTCTCCTCCAGTCCATCCTCCATACAGTTACCAAAGTGATTTTTCCCCCCAGAGCATAGTTCTGACCATTTCATTCCCTCTAGTCAAAGGGTCTCATGCTTCTAATGATTTCACATATAAATGCTCTACTATTTTCATCTCTACATCATCCTTTTCAAATGTCAATTGTGAAAGGGAATTTTTTTTATTCTCTATTTTAAGTTAATCAATCTGGGAAAAAGAGAGTTCACACTTACTCTCTTCCTCTTTTATTTCCCTCTTATCTCCAACTATTATAATTTTCCCTTGGAAAGTGCAGCACCATATGCACCTTTAGCTAGAAGATCTTTAGAGGTATAAGCTGGGTTTTTTAGATGACTCACTGGGCAGACTAGGCATGTAAATCTGGGAGATTTCAACATGCTCATCTCCCAAAAGAATCACAGGGGGAATTGTGAAAGGGAATTTTAAAATTCCCTTTGTCTATTTTAAATTAATCAATCAAGAATTTGAAGTACCCCCCACTTAACAAAGAGTTCACACTTAGTCATTAACACTTAGTCCTAAAAGACCACACAAGCACTGTGCCCCCCAACCCCAGGGCAGTGCTAGGAAATTGAGAGACTTTTGATTGGTTCCTGAGATGTGATAGACCAGCCCAAAGTGAAAGGAAGAAGAAACCAGAGAGACCGGAAGTGATATGGAGAAAACTACTTATAAAAGCCAGTGGAGGGCATTCGTATTCATTTGACTGCCTTGGGGGCCTTCTGCTGCCTTGGTAGCTCTTGCTGAGGGAAGACTTCTGCGTTGGTGTCTCTGCATTAGCGGGATTCTTTGGCCTTGAACTTCTGTGTTGGAGATTGATTCCACTCTGGTAAGACTCTTGCTGAAGAGACTACTGTGACTCCTGGGGACCTGAGGGAGCCTTTGTCAGAGTTGAGCTGGATTTCTTTGGATCAGCAATTATAGGATATTTAGCTAGGCAATACTTTCTACCTCCTTCCTGCATTTCCCTCTTTACTATCTCTACCCTGCTATAATAAAGCTACTAAAGCAACTAACATACTCATAGTTTAATTTTTATAAATGGCAACCACAATAATTATTTTTAACTCATAAATTTAGTCAAACCATTTTTAACCCTTACACAATTTTGTGGGGAGCAACCAGGTGGTACAATGGATAGAGCACTAGGCCCAGAGTTGGGAAGACTTGGGTTCAAATCTGGCTTTAGATACTTCCTATCTGTGTGAACCTAGGCAAGTCAGTTAACTTCATTTGTTTGGTCCTTGCCCTTCTGTTTTAAAGTTGTTGCTAAGACAGAAAAAAGTTTTTTTTTATATCAAGTTTTTGTTTTTTATTATACTTAATTAGCACAGTAGTACATGTAATTTATAATTAAACAGACACATGTAGATGAGCATGTTCAAAGATGGTTAAATAATAAGAATATGTGATAAAAAAAACTTGGAAAGTACATTATAATAATGCTTTACTACAACCCCTCATTTTAGATATTCAGAGGTAAAAAAAGTTTTGTTTGAGAATGGAGAGATTGAGAGAACCAATTTTGGGGCATTATGGTGATGATGGCATTAGGAAATTCATATCAAAATGTCTCAATTCTTTATAAAGTGAAAGAAAAAAAATTCTAAAACAAACCATTGCGATAAATTTAGGGTTACTGATCTAGAACTAGAAGGGGTTTTGGAGCAAGCTAGTCCAGCATTCTCGTTTTACATATGAAGTCAGTGAGGTTCCAGGAGGTTAAATCTGGGAGGAGGGATTGTAACCTGGGGTCTCTGAATTTCCCTCCTATACCATACTAGATATTCTAGGAAAGACAATGCTGGTAAAGAGCAGGGAAAAAATTGATGAGGAATAGATGGCATAGTGACCAGAGAGCTGGACCTATAGTCAGAAGATCTGTGTTCAAAGGCAGTTTTAGACATTTACTTTGCCTTTTCTTATGACCACAAATAATCTTTAGCTTTGGAGAAATTGCTGAGAAAAGGAGAGGGGAAGAGCCTGGTACACTGGCAGGGGAAATGAGAAAGTCTCAGTTGTAAATGTGAACCAGGTATTCCAGTGAAGAAGGAAAGCCTTGGGCAACTTCCCAAATAAGGAACAACTCCTTGGATGGGAAATTGGGGAGGGAGTAAGGGGAAAGTTCACATATAGTTGCTCCTTGAGGCAGCTCTGACTGCAGTGATCTCTTGGGGATCCATCCTTTGGGAGGTGGGCAATTTGACACATATGGGTCACTGACAAATAAAATATTTATGGGGAAACTATTTATATCATTGAATGAAGCATACCACACTTACAATCCCTTTCCTGACAACCCTCTGGACAGAAGGGGGGAATGCTAGCTATCAATTCTTATTGCAAGACAATCAGCAGTGGCAACAGGATAGATGGCAATGATGACCAACCTTCATAGTAAATTAACAATTACTCAAAGGCCATTCTTGGCCAGCCAGCTGTGGCTTGCAGACACTTTCCATGAGAACAAAATAGACTCAACTTTCCACATATCTGAGATCTCACTCAAGTCGATACTGCCCTTTTGTTCATCCCCCACCTCCCACCAACCAGTATAGACAGCAACCCAGTATGACACACCCTCTCCTCTTATGCCATTCTTGCCTAGATCCTCCCATGAATCCTTCCCACCAGAGCCACCCAATGTAATGGAAGCCTTCCTCTTGTTCTTTTAATATTTCACATTTATGAGTTTAATATACTGGGGCTATTATCCCTCACCCTTAATACATGACCTCCATTTCTGGTAATGCAAGTCCTTGATATGATCTTCTGCATCACTTTTCTCCTGCAAGTCATTGTTGTTTGTTATTAAGCTACAAGCCTATTTATCCCTTGAGTCACGTATAATTTTAAGTATACTGAAGTTCCATGAGTCATGGCCCTATAGAATGACTGGGAGAATTGAGAGGAAGATGCTGGGGATGGGCACCTAGAGACCTGTGATTTCTGACTGGTAGGAAATGCCACAGAAGAGGAAACTCCTCCTAATGAAAAACTAGGACTGTAGTACAACTTAGTGAAGTTGTGGGGGAATGGGGGCAGGGTGGAATGGTCCACAGAGGTTTAGTGACTTGTCAAGGGTCACACAGAGCCAGAAGGCTCAGAAACAGAACTTGAATTTGAGTATTCCTGACCCGGAGACCCAAGTCTCTATGCATATCAGCCCCTCACTGGGAGAATACCTGTGTTCAAAAAAGATGACTTTCACAGTAGAGAATACCTTAGAATCATTCAAAGTTCCATGCATTTGAAGAATTGTGTTTCAGTCTAATTTCTTTCTTCTGCTGAATTCTAAGCCCAACTCATTGATTATCTGCAATGTCCCTACAGACATTGAGGAACTAACTAAATAGGCTGCCCATCTAACAACATATATAGCATGCAAAATGCATTTTTCATTTCCTTGCTTTTTCCTTGTATATTGCTAGGCTTATCTCTGAGAAAATTCCATGGTTCTATGCAATAAGGTCAATATCAACAGCAACACTGATGGAACCTCTGTATCATTAATTAAGAGAAAGGAAAGGGAAAATCAAGGGGGGGGCGCTTCAAGAAAATTAAAAGGAAAAATGGAGCAGCAAGATGCTAAAGCAATAGCCTAAATGCAACTGCAGCTCTAATTAAGTCACAGATTTCTATGTAGGGTTTTCTCTACAATAAAATTCTGCAATTTGGACAGATTGATGAGAAGGTCATGCTGAATTAGTGAAAAATCTTAATTATAAAATATTTTAAAAGAAATGCAATTTAATTAATTTCAAATACCAACCAGGGCTAGAAGAAGGCTAATAAGGTATTACTTAGTAAAGGTCCTTAGGGAACTTGTTTTCAAAGGCTATGAATAAATTGTAGCTAGGATACTAGCAGCAGCTGGCACCTAAATGGTGATTCCTAAAGTCCTGGGGGTACTTAAAAAGTTTACTCTCAAAAAGTTTAAACATTTTTTCACATAACTTTTTTTATACCATCAACTTGCTTAATAAACCTATTTACTGAGAATGCAGAGTTAAATTTTAATATAAGTCCCTAGACTAATTATTCAAATTTTCAATTAAATGGTATTTTACTGTATTCTCATATCTACTTTTCAGAAATAAGAAACTTTAAGAGAAAGGGAAAGATGATCAAAGACTGGTATTGAATTAACAGATCCAAGCTATATTCAGGAGTATATTTATGATTCACATATACATGTTAATTGTTTAATTTATTGCATATTTAAAATGAACAGGAAACTATACTTGATAGAAATTAATAGTTTCACATATCATATTTCTTCTGTTTTGCATATGGTCATACTCATTTCATCTAATGCTTAAGGATAAAATTTTTTTAAATAAAAATATCATGTAGCTTAGCATGAGGGACAAAGAGATCCTTTTTGAAGTCAAGAATTGGATTCATGTCTATCTCTGATACAGCTTGATTCCCCCTAACTACTAGTGCCTCCCTCCCAAAATTCCCTTGTATAAATTCTCCACATATTCTGTGCAGAATGCTAGGCTATATGAACTTTTTATTAATTTTTTTATTCTTAACTTAAACATCAAATAAAATGAGCATTACCATATGTAAAATATATACAAGGTCCTTAAAGCCATATGTAGAAAAATAATCATTTTAGTTCTTTCTGTATTGGCATAGAACTGGAAACTGGAGGGGAGTATAATTTAGGGAATGGCTGAGCAAAATATAGCATATGAATGGAATGGAATATTATCATGCTATAACATGATAATTTGTTAGTGTAGACAAACCCAAAGAGATTTCCATGAATTGATTTATAATAAAGGAGAACAATTTATACAGTAATTACAACATTATAAAGATAAAACTCTGAAACACTTAAGATCTCTGCTCACTGCATGGTTCCATGATTCCATAGTGCTGAGGATGATCTGTCCTACCCATCTCCTAATGGTTAGGATGGATTCAATGGGCAGAATGAGACAAACATTTCTGATTAGAGACAATATGGAAATTTGTTTTATTCGACGATACCTATTTGTATGAGTTTTTTTTCTTTTCCCTTTTAAATTGGAGAGAATAGAAATAAAAGAAATGCTTGTTAATTAAAAATAAAGAAAATCAGGGGCAGCTGGGTGGCTCAGGAGATTGAGATCTGGGCCCAGAGATGGGAGGTCCTAGGTTTGAATTTGACCTCCAATTCTTCTTAACTGGGTGACCCTGGGCAAGTCACTCAAACCCCACTGCATAGCCCTTTGTGCTCTTCTGCCCTGGAACCAATACACAGTATTGATTTTAAGATGGAAAAGAAGGTTTTTTTTAATTTAAAAATAAAAATAAAGAAAATGAACTGTAAAAAGAATGTAAGCTCTTTAAGGACCTGCAGGGATAGCTTCACTTTTGTCTTTGTATCCCTAGCATATAACATGATGCCTGCAACATAGTTGTGTGTCTTCTGGTGGACCGTATGACCCTGAATCTCTTGGTACTGCATTTAACTATTAAAAAACTCTAAACTGCAGAATATCAGCACACCTACAATGATAAGAGTTTCCTTATGAAAAATTTCCCCCACATTTATGACATCATAATTTAGCTCCTCTCACTTCTTTTCTTTTGCATTTGACTATGGGTCTAAACGCACATTTCTTCTGTTCCTCTCTGGCAAAATCCTATTACCTGATGTTTCCTCTCTTATATGAGGACTTTCTCCCAAACAGCACCAAGCGTACCACTCTTGTGAAAATCAGAAGGGAGGCAACAGCTTGACCCGATCGTTCTCTGGCCAAACTTGAGACTCTAGAAAATCTCTCTTTTAACATCCTTTAGATACATTTATCACTTGACATAGAGACAAGGTAAATAATTCTTACTCATGTATTTTATGCCTTCTATGATGCCTGTATGAGTTGTATGCCAGGCACATCTCCTGAAAGGGTATGACCTTGTTCAAGTTACTTCTCTGAATCTTAGTTTCCTCCTCTGTAAAAAAGAGACTATTCACTTCTGGTTCTTGTGAAGAAGTGCTTTGTAAACTTTAAAGGTCTACATAAATATGTTTATTAGTATTAGAAGCTCAAATTCTGAGCAGAGAGAAAGTCTGTTTTATCTGTTTTATTCTGCTCCAGGGATGGTACTATACATGGTTTGGCAGTTTAATAAATTCTTCTTGATGACAATCACTTAGGATTTGATCTCTCTCTGTGAAATTTAGACAAGCAATGCACGGAATTTTTTATATATTCTGTCAACAAGTATGAAGTACCTTGTAAGGGAAATAATTAATCATTCCAAACAACTGTATTCTCTGCCACAAAATGGGGTTTTGTGCTTTGAACTTTTGGAGGAAGGTTATATAATGAAAATCCAATTGAGAGACTTTTGATAGATTTTTCTCTGGAATATGCATCTTTCTCTGTCTGGCAGCAGCCCCCTGCTCTAAGTTCTGAAGCCTAGAATTCTATTCTAGGTAGCAGAAGGAAAGCAGCCACAGATTCAAAAGTGTTTTAAAATTTTCTATACTGCTTCTTTGGTTTCCTCTTAAAAAGGTAATAGTAATTGGCTTAAAAAAAGAATTAAATATTGTGGAAAACTATCCCTAATCAACAATCCACTAAAATAAAATTGTTTAAGATTAAATTATGTTATAAAATTTGGGGAGGAAAGGAAAAAGAGAGAAGGAATTATTTAGGTTTGGAGAATGAAATTTCAATTAGTCATTTTATTTAATCCCCATTTTTGTCAACTGGAGAAGAAAATATTCCCTCAAAGTTAGAGCACTTAATGACATGCATTAAAAATCTATTATGCAGGTGAATGAAACCTTTCAAGGTCATACTATCTGATGATATAAGATATTTTATAAGACACGAATGCCCTTATACTCTAAATACGCTACACTCTTATTGCTAGCAAAAAACTTGGGCTTCTTTATCAAAGTAATATAATTTTGTCAGCCAAAGGATAAGTGTGACCAATAAACATATTAGTTCCAACTAAGTAAAATATAATTTTACTTAATAATGAATAAAATAAATAATAAATAAAATAAAATTTTCCTTGGTCTTAGAATTTCTATTATCTTGCCTGACTAATCCTTCCCCAAATTGCTGTGTGAAATATATGGATCATGGACTTAGACAGCAAAGACTTTGGGTTCAATCCTGGTTCTGCCTTCTACTGCCAATGTGACCCTGAACAAGAACATTTAACTTCTCTAAGCCTCATTTGCCTCATCTGTGAAATGATGGAATTGGACTATATGTCTTTCTAAGGTCATTTCCAGCTTTGGAATCATATGACTAAGTGTAAGTGATTTCATTTTAGCTGTAGCTTGAGGAAGCAAATAATCTACTTTCCTTCTTTACAACTCAGTTCAAGAAACAGCTGATTACAGTTTAAAAGTTTAGTTAATCAACATTCAAGTAACTGGCCCTTTTCCAAGGGCAGAAGTCATATGGTAGAAAAAGCCACTAGGGTCACGAAGACTCCAAAGTCCTTTTGTTCTATACTTAAAAGCTGAAGCCTTCAAACAAACAAGACCTTGAGAAGTCTCTTTGGGAGATTTCATATATGCTAATAACAATAACAAAACAATAAAGTTTCTATTATTATACCAGCGTTACTGTTCCCCAAAGCTCAGTGAAGCACACATTTAATCTACTGATTCGTTGTTTTAAAAACAGCAATAGTAGCAGCAATATTATATTTAGATATGAAAAGGGGGAAAGGGCAAAGCTCTCAGAACTTTTTATATGAAATGCTTCAATTCCTGCTTTGGGGTTTCAAGTTTTCATAGTTCTCAAATTTCATTATTTCATTTCATTATTCTCAACTGAGGAAAACAAAATAAAAACAAAAGCAAAAAGATGGATTTCCTGCTACAAAAACTGAAGGTTTAGGGTTGACAATTTCTTTGCTAAATTTCATGGGGAAACAGTTTTATCTTGGGGCTTTAGAGGGGCAAAAATAATTTTCATCAGGTTGCATTTCTGAACTCATAGGCACTTACTATCATTGAGTTTAATGTAAAAATCAGTAGTAGTGCCAAACTCAAATGGAAATGGGGGCTAAGCTCTGCATAAGGATCTCTGTGAGCTGCACAACTGAGAATGCCATACATGTTTCTATACTTCTTTTTTTTATTACTATAAAATCAAATAGGAACAAGATTTTAATCAGGATCAGGCTGTGTATTTGAGACCTCTGAACTACAAGATGACTATCAGGCTTCTGTAAATTAAAATCTACTTAAGAATGGTGACTACAAGCACCATCACTCTATTATATATTTCTTCTTGGTCAAAGTAGGGTTTGAGTACTTGCCATGGAAATCTTCTCAAAAAAACAAGGTTAGAGAAGCAGTTTTCAGTAATCTTTGCTTTTTCATAATAATACTCATTACAATAGACCTGAGTAACAAATGCTGTGTTGTTATTCCTTAGGACTTACTGACATGTGTGTCTGATATTCATGGATATTGTTGTAAATTATGGGGAGGTTCACAGAACCTTAGAGAAGAAGGAATCTTGGAGATAAATCCAAAGGAGCTACTTCATTCTGGAAATGAGAAAACTCCCTAGATGTGAGGTGGTTTGCCCAAGATCACATTGCCAGTTACCAACACAAATAGGATTCAGATTAAGGTTTCCCGATTCTCAAACTACCATTGTTTTTTTTTTTAATTAAATCAAGCTTATGGGGTGGCAAGGTGGCTCAGCGGATTGAGAGCCAGGCCAAGAGACAGAAGATCCTAGGTTTAAATTTGACCTCAGATACTTCCTAGCTGTGTGACCTTGGGCAAGTCAATTAATCCCAATTGCCTAGCCCTTGCCATTCCTTCTGTCTTGGAACCAATATATTGTATTAATTCTAAGAGAGAGGATAAGGATTTTTTTAAATTTTTTTTTTTAATTAATCATGCATCCATGTTAAAGTGACCAAGGAATGCTCATTTAAAGTGGCTTGGAAAAACCATAAATATTCAGTTAAACAAATTTCTATTATCTATGCTGATGGAAGAAAAGATGGAAGATTAAAAGGTTGAGAGATATAGGGAGTCCCAAAAGTCTTGGTGTGGCTTAAAGTTCTAATAGTATAAAACTTAACTGAGACTTTCAGGATACCTTGTATATTTCTCATTGCCAATTAATAGTCACTTTGGTTTTAGATATTCTCACCGTTAGGTTAGTCTAAGTTGGTTATCCAGTGAAGTCATTCCTGGGTAAACTGAACAAAAAGAATCCTTGAACTTTCATAGGAGAACCAGATTGCCAATGATTCCACAAATGTAGAAAACTCGCCTGGAAGCAGCTAGGTAGCTCAGTGGATTGAGAGAGAGGCCCAGAGATGGGAGGTCCTGGGTTCCAATCTGGTCTCAGACACTTCCTAGCTGTGTGAACCTGGACAAGTCGCTTGACCCCCATTGACTGGCCCTTACCACTCTTCTGCCTTAGAACTAATACACAGTATTGATTCTAAGACGGAAGGTAAGGGTTTAAAAAAGAAAAGAAAACTCACCTATAGCTAAGACTAAAATAACCTGTTGGCCAATATTCATCTTAATAACAAGGGGCCTTTCCCTCAAAAACCTTAAATACTGTCAGGAGAGGCAATGTGTGTTAATTTGCAGAGAGGGAGGAGGCATTAGTAAATGGGAGGAGGTGAAAGTCAAGAAAGACTCCCGGTAGGAGGTGCCATTTGAGTTGAGCTTAGAAGCAAATTCAGAATTCTAAAAAGTAGAAATGAGGAGGGACAACATCCCAGCCATAGAGGATAGCCCCATGCCAAGGAACACAGAACATGGACATGCAAGATCTCACATGACAAATAACAAGAAGGCCCATAGATCTGAGCAAAAGGGTACAAGAAAATGAGTAACAGAGTAATAAGCCTGAAAATGGATAGACACACAGACAATGGAGATATAAATATATATGGGCTTCACTCAGTCTTTTCCTATAATCTTATTTCTGCTACTTCAGAAGCACATCAACTCATTTTTTTTTCCCCTGTAGGTGGTTATCTTCAAGGTCTGAAGCCAATTAAATCATCACGGAATCTGAGAGTTGAAAGAGACTTCGGTAGCTATCTAGTCCAATTCATACCCAAATAGCAATTCCCAAAATATGTTGTCTTTAATCACATTAGTATTCCACCTCACATTCAAAATCTACAGTCAAGGACTATAGTCAACACCATTTATTTGCTGGAAGGCTTTGAATTACAATGAACAACTGTAAAAACTAGAAAACATATGCAGACAACTTCTATTTTTAGAGAATATCTCAAACACTTACTGTTAAGTGCCATAATGTTATCTGTTCCTGGGTGATGGAAATTTATTCCCATGCGTCCTAAAAATAAATAAATAAATAAATGTTGGTGAGCATAGTGGGAAAAAAAAAAGCCTGAATGTTCAACTTAATAGCCTCAGAACTATTATGTGCAGAACATCCCAAGGAGCTAAAACCACTGAAAAAAACCCCAAAACCAGAAGGTGTTAGCATCTTAAATCTGTTGGTGGAAATAAGCATTACAGAGGTTTTAAAAATAAAACCATAAAAGTATGCATATGCAAGTCTCAGAATCATGCCAAATCCTAAGATTAAGCCAGAGACTTCTGTTATAGAACTCTGAGAATTTAGCAGACCCCAATCCGTATTAGTATATCAGAATTAGAAATGCAACTCTCTGGATTAAGCTTTATAATTTCTCACCTTGACCTTTTGATCCAAGTAACAAAGACACAGATACATAAAGATTATGCACTTTGGTACTTGGAAGGAACAGAAAAGGCAGGATTCTCTTAATAATTTAACATCTAACTATAAAAATAGAGACAGGGAGAAAGGCAGTATAATGGCCTCAATCTTTGGTATATGGTCGAGAATAGGGTGCTTGGGAAGAGGAAGAGAGAATCACAGCTTCAAAGATAGAGAACTCCCTCCCTACACAGCTACAGATAGCTACTTAGTCTAGAACAATCTTGGAAAGCTGTCTGAGGCACTGAAGTTAAAAAGTTAAGAGTCTTTTCCCAGTTACACAATTATGTGAATTGAATCCAAGTCCAACTAAGGTTGTTCCTCTATCTTCTAGGAATAATGAGGTATAGATAGCAACAATCAATCATAAACTTTTAATGATGAAAGAGGTCATCCAGTCAAATCTCCTCAGTTTTACAGGGTGAAGAAGCTAAATCCCAAGTAAAGGGAATAATTTGTCCAAGGACACACCATTATTCTGTAGCCAAGTAGGGAGTGGCTTTCAATTCCTGTGATTCACATTCTACTGCTCTGTTCTACTACATAACCATGCTGACTCCCTCTAAATTTAAGTACTCAGAACTGTTATGTGGTTTTTGTTGGTAGTTCTTAGAATGTTGGAACAATCACTTCTGGACTAATAAACTGGCAACAGCTGGATACTTAGCAATTCTGCTTAAAAGGCATAAAATATGCTTCCTGGAAATTGTGTTTTTAGCTTAAATTTCCAATTTTTTATTTTTGGCTTTGCCAGGTAGTCTTTGATGACCTCAAGCCTGGTCATAAATTCTCCAAACAATATCCTATCTTCCCATCAACCCCAAAGCCAAACTCTTACATACTGTCTCCCTCATGTAGAGTGGAATTCCTTGAAAGTAGGTTTGCTTTTTCTAACTAGATCCCCAGCCCTTCACATCATGCTAGGCATATAGTAAGCACTTAATAAATGTTATTTTAGTTCATTCACTTATCAGAAGAAATTATACCACATAGCAATAGAGAAAAGTGTTAAAAATTACCAAAAGATAGGGGATTACTCTTTTAAAAGCTCTTAAGAAACTTAGAATGACTCAAAAGCACCCCCTTCAAATCTGGCATATGCCTTCTTATGAAAGCAAGACAGAGAGGGAGGGAGGGAGGGAGAAAGGGGAGAGGAAGGGGAAAAAGAGAGAGAGAAATACATTATTAGTCTGAACTTGGAATACTCTGCCATTTTCTGAAACAAGGTCATAGCAATTGGTAAAATATTATGCAATTGTTCAGCAATCCTGTTTAGAAACAAAACAAACAAAAACCCCATGCATTCCAATAATCATTTAAATCAGTAAGAGAGCATTCCATACTATAGAAGCAATGATAAATATTTAGACACTCTCTGCATGTTTAAAAAAGTATTTTAAAGTGGCAATAGAACAGTTTCATCTTGATACCCTATACAAGCCTTTAATTTAAGCAAGGTTTTAAGAGAAAACTAGAAGGAAGCAGTTTCTTTGTGCAATAAAAAAGACTCCACATGACTGAAAATCAGAGGAGTTTTATTATTTCTTTTATTCTTAATACTTACAGCCTGCTTATAATCACCTTCCATTTTTCTTAGTCTACTCAAAAACATGAATTACCGTTAAGGACATAAATATCCAATTATCTCTCTTATATAATGAAATTAAGATCAAGAAAAAGAAGTGACTCATCTGAGGCCAAAGAATTGGTTAGAGGCAGAATTAGAACCCAGGTCTCCAGAAGGCTGGGGAAGTAGGCAGCAGAAAACCAACAGTAGTTAACCTAATAATTTTTATATTATTCTACCTTTAGTTCTGACTTAATAAGCTCTCACTTAAAGTAGCAAAAAATAAGACAGTGCTGTTTAAAATACTGTCACTGCATTCCTAGTAAAGCATATAACATTAACTTGACTTGCCTATAAATTGTGCATTTATGAAGCATTGCAGAAAGCATTTAAAAATTTTCCTACACAAAAGTGATTAGTAAATATTGGAGGGGAGATAGTCCATATAAAATATTAAGAATAAAGGAAAATATTCCCTAAGCATGTGTGCTTCTATAAAGAACTTAGTATCTTTTTATCAGACACAAATAACAATTGGAATATCCTTTAAAAAAAAAAAAACCCTTATCTTCTTGTCTCAGAATCAATACCAGGTACTGATTCTAAGGCAGAGGAATGGGAAGGGCTAGGCAAATAGGATTAAGTGACTTGCCCTGGGTCACATAGTTGGAAAGTATCTGCGATCAGATTTGAACCTAGGACCTCTCATCTTCAGGCTTGGCTCTTTATCTAATGAGTCACATAGCTGTCCCTCAAATACTTTTTTAAATTATCCTAATGATGTAGAAGTACTTTTCAAAAAAATTATGTTCAATTCTTATGCTTTCTTCTTCATTCTCTTAAGTCATTTTAGGAGACTTAGAAATAAAAAGAAGTTGTGGACATCTATAGTAATATCCCACTAATATAGGGTCATGGTCCTGCTTCCCAATAAAATACATCACAGAGAGAAGTCCCATGGCTTTGCATGAATTTACACACATTTTCTTGTGATGGGGGATGGGGGTAGAAACAGTTACACAAAGTTTTCAAAAATCCACATCAATGTTCCTTTCATCACTGGTTCAGATAATCAAGAGTTCATTAATGTTTATTAATGCCATTTTAACATAGGAAAAAATTGAATGCTGTTGTATTCAGAGCTGGAAGGGAACTTAGCTATCATTTAGTCCAATGCCTTCATTTTACAGATAGGAAAACTGAGGCTATAGTTTCCCCAAAGCTTATGCAACTAGTTTTGGAACCTGAACTGTCTCCTCCTTACCATTTTTCATGTACAGAGCCTATTTCCACTGAACCTCAATAGCCTTGATCATTTACTCTAAATTAGCTAACAGTCCTACTTTCTAGTTATTTCTATGCAAATTTGGCATGTAGACTCTCAGATTGTTAGAACAAGAAGGGTCCACTAAGAGACAATCAAGTCCAAACTTCTCACTTTGCAGAGGAGGAAAATGAAATCTAAAACTAGTCCAAGTTGATGCAGCAAGTTAGTGGCAGAATCAGACACTAGGAACTAGGACTCCAGACTCCTAGACCACTGTTCTGATCACTTCATCCTTTTAGATAAGAAGTCAGAGTGAAAACTTTCTCTTGCCAGTTATAAGTACACAAAACTAATCTGTCAAAAGAACTTAAATCTCACAGTTTTAATCATAAATCAAAAATAAATTCAACAGAAATAATGAGAGTCATAGACAGTCATATAGCCATAATTTCCATAGAAAATGAAGATATACAACCCAAGACAATGCCACATTGTCTTAATAGCCCTTTAAGGATTTATTGCCTATGAATGTCAAGAAACCCTTCTGGAACCCAGCTTGTGCTACATCTCAAGGAACTAATTCCAGAAATATACAAATAATCATTTTTTTTAAAGGTGGTTTCTCTTCAGGCTTCAAGGGATGTTTCTTCCTGGTTCCAGTGTTTTTGGAATTTGTTCAATAAACCAATACCTGTTCTATTCTGTGCCCCATAATGTTTGAGAGATTGATCACATCTCTCTCAGCTTTGCCTTTCTCAACCAAAATGCTCTCAATATTTTCATCTAACCTCACCCAGAAGCAGCTAGTTCTACCCTGTGTTCTTTTCAATGGCCCTAAAAACTTTCACCACCCTTGAGAAACAGCAGCAAGAAGGAAAATAGTCACCAAGAGCATTAGTCAGTGTTTTATACAATTGTAAATATTTCTCTCTCTCTCTCTCTCTCTCTCTCTCTCTCTCTCTCTCTCTCTCTCTGTGTGTGTGTGTGTGTGTGTGTGTGTGTGTGTGTGTGTGGACATTGCCTCACTTTTTGGGGTCAGAACTTAGTGAAGAGAATATTAGAAATAGGAAGGAAGTTAGAAATCAGTGGCTGAGTGAGAAGAGCAATTAACTTTGTAGGTAGAACACACCTAGATTCTAATCTTAGAATTAGATTAGAAGAAGAAAGAAGACAGACAGTTGTCCTCTTTATCTTTCTGACTGAATTTGTGTCACAGTTATGACAGAACTGCCATTTCCCCAATATCCTCAAAACCAAGGCTCCTTTAATAGACTAGGGAAAACCCCATCCCTCTTAACTTATCCTCCATTCTTTCCTGTCTTCCCCAATAAACCCTTGCTTGAGAAAAGAGAGAAAAGAGTATCTTCTCTAAATCTCATAGTTCACATGGAGTGAACTAAGGAAGAAGGGGGAGGGGAAGCTGAGGCTTCTGAAGAGGGAGGTTAAGGGAGGAGGGTAGGAAAACCTCTGATCCATTAGTCATCCAGTATTGATCAATAGACACCCTCAGAGTATCTCTCTATTACATGGCTCTGTTACCTACTAAACAGTGTGACCTTGGTTAAACTAGACTACCTCTTTGGGACTCAGTTTCCTCATTTGTAAATTGAGGAAAGGGAAGGGTTGGTCTAGATCCAAGGTGTCAAACATGCAGCCCATGACACTCCTGAGTGGACCCAAACCAGATTAAACTATAATTCCTATATGATTTTAAGGCATTGATATAGTAGTAAAAAAAAAAAGGAATACATAAACATGGATGGTTATCTAAGTTTATTTGAAGCCTTCAGGGATTCTCATATATGATTTAGTGACTCTGTTTCCATTTGAGTTTGACATCACTGGTTTATGAACTAAGACTCCTTCTAGCTCTTAATTTGTCACCCTGTGATTGTGTTTCTAATTTCCAAGGCTAAAAAGGTAGGTTCCTAAGGCTCACAGAAGCTAACTGACTTAACCAAGGTCACAGAACTAGCCAGTTAATGTTGTAACCAAGACCAAAATCCAAGTCTCTTTGATTCCTAGATTGGTGTTGTTTCAGCTACATAATATTGTCTACTAGCACAGAATTTGTCATTTTTATAAGTATATTCTATAATTTTTTTAATTCTGCCCAAACTTTGTATCCTACCATAGTTTTTAATGTAACCAATAATTAGGTCTCTAGTTTCACTCCACTTTCAAGTTCTATAGTGATTAAAGAGTTGGAATGTTAATAGAAATAAAGAACACTAAAAAGATAACCTGAAACCAACTTCAAAATAAGACAGCTTCCTTTTTTGTCTTCTTTGTCCAACAAAAACTGCTGTTTAATCAGCTGCAAAAATAGAATCAAGTGTGTGACATCTGGTGATTTTGGTTAATGCAGCCTGGTGTTGCTAGTGTGACATTTTGTCACCTGCCCTTGGTCTGCTATTTTTAAATTGTTCCTGTCAGCTATCTTCTAAATGTACTGTAAAATATAAGCCTTTGAGAGCTAGAAAATATACTTGGTAAAATGAGCTTGTGGACATTCTACAATGTGCCCTACTTTCCAACTATATAGTACCCACAATTGGGAGGTTTGGGGGAAGAACAAATTTTCATAAGATTAATGATGCCAAAAATATGGAGGATCAAGTATACTTTTTAATTTTTACTAATATAAATGCATACATTAAATGAGGTTAGTCATGGAAAGTGTTGACTATTCAAATTGTATTCCAGGTCACAGAGATCTTAATACTAAAGTCATTTTTTCTAAAAATCGAAAGAGAAGTGGTTTTTTTTTAATTTAAAAAAATGAATATGATGCCACTTTATAGTGTTACGATGGGACATGAAATTTACTAACACTCCTCCACTTCTCTCCTCTCCTCAAAGTAGAAATGTATCTAGCCAATGTATCCTCCTGGTGCCAATACATATTCCTGAAAAGGCTGTCTATAAAGTGACTTTTTCTATACCAAATCTGATTTTCATCTGAATCATCCATTTAGAACTGTCCCTAGAGCTAAGGGTCATTTAGTCCCACCTCTCATTTTACAGAAGAAAAAACTGAAATCCTGAGGAGAGTGGCCTGCCTACCTTACTCAGGTAACAAGAGTCAAAGCCAGGATCTGAAAGCATGTTCACTGACTCTGGGAGTGTTATGGGCCATATCTATCATTGTGCCCCATGCCTCAGGGATTTTGACTGTAAATTTGGAGCTAAATCTTCTCTATTATCAAAACATGTAAGAACTGATCCAAAGAATTTTAAATCATTCTGACAGAAAGATGGTAATTTTTCTGAGACAAATAATAGTCAAAATATCCAATTGCATACAGTTATTTTAAATATTTAGTCTATTAACCAATAGGTGGATAGAGTGTCAGGCCTGGAGTCAGGAAGACTCAATGTCCTCAGTTCAAATCTGGCCTGAGATGCTGCCTAACTGTGTGGTCCTGGACAAGTCACACTTAACCCCATTTGCCTCAATTTCTCCTCTGTAAAATGAGCTGGAGAAGGACATATCAAACTACTCCAATATCTTTGCCAAAAAAACTTCAAATGGGATCACAAAGAGTTAGCCATGATTGAAAATGACTCAACAACTAGTAAGGCCACTAGGTGATGCAATGGACAGAATGAAAGGCCTGGAATCGAGAAGACTCGCTTTACTATGTTTAAATCTAGCCTTAGATACTTCCTAGCTGTGTGACCCTGATCAAGGACCTGGTTTATCCTCAGTTTCTCAACTGCAAGATGAGCTGGAGAAGGAAATGGCAAACTACTCTAGCATTTTTTCAAGAAAATGTTAAACAGGGTCATGAACAGTCAGACATGACTGAAATGACTAACCACACATGTGGCAAAAGAAAGGGAGGGAGGGAGGAAGGAAGTTAGGAAGGAAGGAAGTTAGGAAGGAAGGAAGGAAGGAAGGAAGGAAGGAAGGAAGGAAGGAAGGAAGGAAGGAAGGAAGGAAGGAAGGAAGGAAGGAAGAGATGGATTAAGCTGAAGCCAGTGTGTTGGGAAAAAAAATAGACTGGTTTCTATCCATAGCCTTTCCCCAAGATTATGTTGCAGGACTGCCTACAGCTTTTTGTTAGCTCAGATTATGAACCCTTGGAAGTCTGTGGCAATGGTTGGCTTTTAGGCATGAATAGAATAATGAGGAAGAGACAGAGACAAAGAGAGAGACAGAGAGAGACAGAGAGAGAGAGAGAGACAGACAGACAGAGAGAGAGCAGGGGGGGGGGGAACAGACACTCAACAGAACCTTTGATTGAATCTAACAGTAAACAAACAAATGGGCCAATCTATATTGCATATCTAGTAGAAGGGAGCTCTTTCACAGAAGCACAAGGCCAAGGGAACCACAAAGGTTCTGTAAAGCAAACCTGCCAATGTGTCACCACTGGTGGCTTGATTTGTCCAGTTCCAGAATGGCCCATTTTTATATATTTAATTTCTGCATAAAGAGGTATGCTATTATAACCACAAAAAGATTATTCTTATCTCCTCTCCCCAAATCTCTAGCTACAATTTCACTGAGTTTTTGTTCAAATGTACTTAAGAGACTTTTAATGGGTAAATTTACCAGAATAGCTAATGTTTCCCTGGCTGTTTCAGTACATAGATTACATTCTAAAAACAAATCTATCAGTATTGATTCTCCACACACATCTGCTCCTTTCATTTTGCTAATCTCAGTTTCATGGTTTTCTGGTCATAATAAAGTCAAAGAAAATTTAGCCAGAAAAAACAGTGCCCATTTATGATAGGTGAAGGAACTCGATTAGAGCCACAGTCCTGGGCCATTTGGTTTGGTTTCTATAGGATTTGTCTTATTTTTGCTGTTTTAAACTCACAATTTAGAGACGTGATAGAGGCAAAAATCAAAAGGGAAAACAGTATGAGGAGAACACAGCTTATACTTGCAATAAGAAACCTCCTACAACAGTCAGATGATTAGTCCTTGAGGGGAGCAAGGCAGAAGCCTCAGAGAATCACCTTTTCCTGGCACATGTTACTGCTGGCAGGGAATATGCTACTCACTATTCTTCTTTATATATTCTGCCCAGATCTCTTAGTCCTCATTATCACTACCAACTCTAGGTGGCAAGGTCAAAAATAAAGTTCTGTCCTTTGGAGGAGATGTTCCCTTGCCATTGGGTAGTAGAAAAGACCATGGTTAGGCAGCTTGACAGAATGAAGGGAAAGCACTAGTAATGGACCCAGGAGATCTGGGTTTAAATTCCAATTCTCCCAACTACTAGTCATTTGACCTTGAAAAAGTTTATGTTCATCTCTACGGGACTTGAGTTCCTCTTCTGTAAAACGAAGGGGATTAGAAAAGCCCCTTATGGTGCTTTTAGCTCCCAATAGTGATTCTATAAATGGTGTACTCTACATGAAAATACTTTGTAAAATATATAACATCACAATAGTCTATGAGAAAAAAGGCCTAACACTGGAGTCAAAAGACATGGATTTAAGATCTAACTCTGTTACTACCTATGTGGTTTGGGGTACTATTTGGGATTCAATTTACTCATCTGTAAAATAGAGGGCATACATTCCAATTGACAAATGGTCAAAGGATAGGAACAAGTAGTTTCCAGATGAAGAAATCAAAGTTATCAATAATTAGATGAAAAAATGTTCCAAACCACTCTTGATTAGGGAAATGCAAATTAAAACTGGGGTACCACCTCACACCTATCAGACTGGCCAATATGACAGTAGAGACAAGTGGAGGGGATGTGCCAAATTTAGGACAGTAATGCATTGTTGTTCCACCATTGTTGGTGGAATTGTGAAGTGATCCAACCATTCTGGAGACTGATTTGGAACCATGCCCCCAAAGGGCTGTAAAACAATGCCTACCCTTTAATCCTGTAAAACCACTACTTGGTCTATATCCCAAAGAGATTTTAAAAAAGGAGAAAGGAGATATATACTTGTACAAAAATATTCGGAGCAGTCCTTTTTGTGGTAACAAAGAATTGGAAATTTAGGGAATGTCCCTCAATTGGGGAATGGCTGAACAAACTGTGGTATATGATAGTGATGGAATACTATTGGGCTGTTAAAAATGATGAATGAATGATCTCAGAAAAAGCTGGAAAGACCTACAAGAACTGATGCAGAATGAAATGAGAACCAGAACACTGTACCCAGTAACATCAATCTTGTGTTATGATCAACTGTGAAAGTCTTAGCTGTTCTCAGCAATACAATGATCCAGGACAATTCTCAAGGACTTATGTCAAAGAATGCTATCCACCTCCCAAGAAAGATCCACTGGAGTTGGAATGCAGATCAAAGCATACTATTTTTTTAATTTAGTCTATTTGGATTTTATTTGGGAGTTTTGGTTTTATATGTGCATTCTCTTAAAACAATGAACAATCTGAAAATGTGTTTTGCATGATAATATATGTATAGATCAGAACAAACTGCTTACCATCTTTGGGAAGAGGTAGGAAGTGGGTAACAACTTGAATCATATAACCCCAGAAAATTTATGTTAAAAATTGTTATTACATGTAACTGGTAAAATAAAATAACTTAATATTAAGAATAAAATAGAGGGAACAGAATAACTTCTAAGGTTGTTTGTAGCTCCAAACTGATGATTCTACATGTGAACCAGCATTGATCATCATTAATAATAAAAGTATTGGAGTGAAGGAACTAGTATTATTGGTTCACTTCCCTTTCATTTCAGTCATCACAAACCAGACGGAGAAAACCCAACCTCGCCTATGTAGATCTCTTATAGCTGTGAGGGAAAGTTACCTTTACCTTAGTTCAAAAAGCTAGAACAAGATAAACCCCTCTTTAACAACATCTCTGTCCTTGAAAAATATTTCAGTAGAATGTAAGTTACTTGACAAGAAGTGGTTTTCCATTTTGTTTTTGTAGCCTTATGTTAAGTACATAGAAAATACTTAAATACTTGTTGGCTAGATATCTTCATCATTTTGCTGTTTCCCTCTAAAACATATTGCCTTGTCTTGTGTACTCACTATCTCTCTCTCATGGGCACACATGCATGCATGCACGCATGCACAAACACACACACACACCAGGTACAAAGTATTGGTATTCATATGATAGCCAAAAATTCTCAGCTATTTTTCTTATATCTCTGTATGAAATGGGACAGTTTTTTCCTATTCAGAATCAAAATTGATTTGACTAACGGTAGTTGTGCATTATATTTTCTCAAAAATGTTACCACAAATAATAGTCTTGTAAAGGAGTATTTAAAAGTTGAGCTATGGTTTCAAAGTTGATATGGTGACCTAAGAATTGGGATACAACAGCTGTTAAAACTTATTTATGCCATCCACAGCTTTGTTCCCATATTCCCTTCATGCTTCCTGGTCTCTTTTGCCATATTTTAAAAAAGTTAAAATATACATTTCTATTGTGAAATAGGAAATGGGATTACTCTGAGATGTCACTGTCAACTCACTATTCTTACCTGAAGTCCAATTGAAGTATTTATACTATAACAAGCTGACATTTTGAATTCTATTGTCTTATTCTTCACACTATTCAGGAAAACAATTTTGGGAAGCCAATATGACTTTTTTCAGGGTCCAGATGTATGATTTCATTAGTCTGAAGAACACCCAGTTCCTCAGAGTTACCTGCTGCTAAGGATACAGATGCAATTGCCCTCAGTCTAAAAGAGTCACCTGGGTACCTAAGGGTTTTAGTAATGTTAACTAGGGCCAATCAGCCTCTATATGTCAGAAGCAGGCTATGACTTTCCCCTACAATCAAGACACTAGATGTTCTCTCTATATGCTGCCTCTCTAAATGAGAATAATTTTCTGCACCACATTGGTACATATGGTAGTATCTTCAAAAGATAAACATTTCCGGAAAAGCACCATCTTTCTATGACAAATGTAAAATTTGAAGCTTGAAATCTGTTAGCTTCAAATTAGGATCCATTTCAGAACATTATAAATGGCAGGGATTCTGAAGATCACCTATTTTAACCCATCCAAATTTATACATAGAGGCCAAGGGAGGCAAAGTTACATCAAATAAACAGCCCAAATGAAACTAGAGTCCAGAGTCTCCTACCCCATCCATTTGTTCTTTGGATATCATACTTTCTTGACTGAGTTCTCAAAATTTTATGGATAAGGGACAGCTAGGTTGCTCAGTGGATAGAGCACCACACCTGAAGTCAGAAGGATCTGGGTTCAAATATGGTCTCAGACTTCCTATCTATGTGACCCTGGGTAAGTCACTTAACCCTGTTTGTCCAGCCCTTATCCTTTTCTCTTAAAGTTGTTACTAACATAGGAAGTAAGGGCTTAAAAAATGTTTATGGATGTAGCTACTAAGTCACAAACTGAAGAGAATCACTTTGGAGCAACTCAGATTTATGGGGATATCGGTTCAATTTAGGTTACCACTATAGAAAATCACACTACATAATCCAAGTCTCATGATAAGTACTTATGTTTCAGAAGACAAATGACTCATGAAGCACCAGAAAAAGGTATCCAGAGCATTGGCACAATTCAGGGTTTGAGTTTCAGAGATTCTGGGGAAGAGATGCCTCATTTTCCCCATTACAGTATAAGTTCACTGAGGGCTGAGATTGTGTTTTATTAGATGTAAGATTCCTGTCCTCCCCAACACACACACACACACACACACACACACACACACACACACACACACAGAGACTTAAACATAGAAGGTTCTTATCTGCATTTATTAATAAGTTTTCCATCTCCTAAGTATACTGTGCCCCTACTCCCTGTGTGAATGACTACAGAAAAGCCCATTAATTACTTACACACACATATACACACACACCCCATGATAGATCATTTATGCCATTCCTGATCTCTGCTTTCAGTTAAGAAACATCTAAAACTGTAATTATAATAGTATAAACATCAATCATATGATATATATGTGAAGTGCTTTGTAAACGTTAACGTGCCATAGAAATGGTAGCTCTTAATTATATTAATGTGCTCTTCTCAATTCTTGGATTTTCCAGGATAGAAATGGGAATTAAAAAGAAGAATTTGGCCAAACCACAAAAGTGTTGGTGCAAGACACTAGTCACTTGGATATCAAAATCATTTGCACTTTTGCTGTGGCCTGGGGAGCAACAACCATAGAAGCACATGGGAAGGTTCTGGGAGACAAAACTTGACTTTGTAAAAGGCTCTTGATAGCCAGATCTCTCAGTTGAGCAGGCTTGCAGAGAAGTGATCTCATATTGCCAAGAATAATGGAGAAACTTGTGCAAAATGAAGACAAACTATGAAGATGGATTATCACAGCACAGACAACAGCAAGTCTCCCCTGTGCACTGGCAAATACACATGAACATATACACAATCCCTAACTTTTCCCTTCAATCAACACTGCCTTAATGCCTGCTACATCAATATGGTTAATAATGATACTCTGGATAATTATCTCCAAAATTATAGCCTGGGAAGACTTAGGTTCATTTTACTGTGGGATGGAAAAAAGGGGGGTGCAACAAATAGGGGCCAAGTATTTTAGAAAGAAAGGAGCAGAGAGGCCTGCAGCTATTTATGGAATAGCTCAGCCCAAGAAACCTGGCTGTGAGAATTATGGCACAATGACGAACAGTTTTAATAATAGTGATTATTTAAGGCAAATTATACATCTGAGGCTAAATCACGTCTTTAATATCTTAGTACTTAGGGGGGAGAAGACTGACATAAGGGATAACTTTCAACTTCTTGAAGAGAATATCCTCAATTCTCTTTCCTACATGGCCTGACAACTGTGTTCTTTCGACTGGGAATTGGGAAATATATAGGATATTCTTTACAACGATAATGTGAAGACTCAGTTCCATGGGTGGTCCTCAAAAAATCAGGTCCTTTACTTTAGAGTAAAAAATCTTGCTTTGGACCCGGTTAGAAGAAGATGGATTTATATGATATCTCCAGAAGAGGAAAGTGTGTGCAAAAGATGGACACTTCTTTTAATTCAGGGATTTTAAACTTACAGTCCATGGATAGATTTCAGGGAGCTTGTGAACTTAGATGGACAGGAAAAAAAATCTTTACTTTCACTCATTCTGGTTTCCTTTGTCATCCTCCATATTTTATTTCATATATTAAAAATATCATTTTAAGAATGGCTTCACCAGACTACTAGAGGGGTCCAGGAGCCAAAAAGGATTAATAAGCTGGATCCAATTAAAAATGTGCTTACCCTACGGTTCTCCATTGTTCAGGTGCTCCAATTGACTATGAAGAAGGTGTCACATATATAACCACTATTAAAACATTTAAATAAATTTGGGCTACAAATGGACTTTAAGAGGCCATGAAGTCTCTGTCCTTGTATTTAGGAAAAGTTGGCCTAAGCATATCTCTACTGGTTTTAAAGATCTTCAGAGAATTAAGTACTGATGTTTCAGACCCTTCAGGGACAGCAATCTTCTTTACCATTTTTGGTCAGACCTACAATTTCATTAACATGAGAAACTTTTCAATGAAGAAATTCCCTCTACTAAGGCAGATAAGTAAGTAAGTGTTTTTGCAACTCCTAGTCTTAGCTTAGAATTGTATGAGAATACTGCCTTGCTTGGAATCAAACACCCACTATATGTGGGAAGTAGTTCTTGAAACCCAGATTTTCCTCACTATAAGGCACATTCTCTATCCACCAAGTCATGCTACCTTTCACATACTCTTCATGAATTTAAGTCATTTTTTTCTTTTATCAGTGAAGGTAGACAATATCTAATTACCATCTTCTATGTAACTATTTTTCAGAGAGTGGAAAACATTTTTTTCTGTTATAAGATGAAACCTTTTTCCCATAAAGTTGTTTCAAGTTGTCTATGGAGATTACTTTCAACTAGGTAATGGTGTCTGACAAACACACTGGACATGTTAGTCCAGAAATGACAACACAAGACTAGAAGCTACATTCCCTCAGCTCTATTATTTTGGACTATCTTGGGTAAATCATTTTAAGTGGAGATCTTACCAATAACCAACAGATTTTCAAGAGGAATTTGAGAATTAATAAAATAGTCAACCTTGATTATCTTGTACAGCTGAACCAGAATTTTATGAAGAAAAAAGGAATCAATTTAAAATACATTCATGGCAATTTATGAGTAGCAAAATCATAGCAATTATTTTTTAAAAGCTGATTTTCATTTAAAACACCAAGCAAGGAATGGACGTATGAATATTCCTAACCTGCAAAATGATTCCTCCACATAATATCAGCGAAACTCATTGGTGGGCCACTGGGAGGGTAGTGTTTACCTTTCAGAGGCTCATGATCAGTCCTTATCATATCCATTAAAGAGTTCTCCAAAGAGTGCAAGTTAAATGTGTCATAGGGCCTATTCCGGTCCTAGAAACAGAAACACAAAACAAAAACAGTATATGATAAAAATGACTTCATAAAACATACACTGTATACTTTGCTTCCTAATCCCAATTAAATATATGAAAATATGCAATGCACTAATTAGAAGCAAGGACTTCTACTTGACAACACATTTTTAAGCCTAGTCAGATTATTCTTGAGTGCTTGAGAATAAGACCATAGAGATTCTCTTTGAGATAGTCTTTAACTTGCATGTTTCACTCATTCAGACAGTTAAACTGCTAAAAACATCTTCTCACTTCGTTAACTCCCTGGGCTTTTCCTTTTTCTTCCTTTGCTTGCCATCCCATGGCACTAATAGGCAACAAAACACCTGACTAGGACAATTACCACCAACATAAGGAAGAAGTATAGGGAGAAATGGCAGTATCACAATCTTCAAACTGGACTTCTTTCCCCAGACAAACAAAAGTTGGCCATGTTAACAAGGATACATTGTTAAATCCATTGTTAAAAAATTAAAATTAAGTAGCAAAACTTGATTCTGAGGGGAAAAAAACCTGTTTTATTCATTCCTAATCATTTTTGGAAATGATGGCTTTTCATGTAGGATCATAGGTTTTGGAGTCCAAAGAGAAGTTAAGGCTCATCTTGTCCAATCCCCTCATTTTAGAGGCAGGTGAACCAAAGAACCATAGGGATGAAGTGACATATATCCAAAGCAGTCGACTTCAACTTTAACAAATAAAAAAGGCTATACCCAGGGTATGGTTTTCATAATGATTTCTGGGATCATTAAAAAAAATAAACAATAGATATATGATTCAGAAATATAGTCATACTTGTAGATATTTTTAAGGGGGAAGGGCTGAAGCAAGATAATTAAGTTCTCTAAAATTGTTCTCAGAAAGAAGTGTTATATTTGAATAATATAGAGATATATGGCATTTCCAAACACTTGGCCCTATGTGAGGAGCAAAAATAAATTTGGTATAGTGAGTAAGGCACTGGACTTGAAAAGATAGGTCTGGGTTCAAATTCTGCCTTGGACCCTTACTGGCTGGATGTCCTCATATGGGACAGCCTCTTAACATCCCAGTGCTTCAGTTTCCTCACTGGTAGGGCGAGGGGTTGTATTTGATGGCTTCTGAGCTTTCTTCCAGCTCTATAACTACAACCCCATAATCCTCCAAGAACATTTTTTGATATATGAGAGACATCCATATAAACCATAAGACTTGGCTTCTATATTAATATACAAAAGAGCACTGATCTAAGAGAAACTCTTAGGTGTTTTGAACTGTTGAAAATGTCAGGCTTATGGGGACATCAGATTTTTAGAAGTGTGTGTGCAAAGACAATGTCCCTTTTTCTTATACAAAGCATGACAACTGCCTAGGTGAGTTGAGCAAGAAATAGTTGGCCAATGCCTCTGGCACTGTAGTTGTTTTTAGGCTAAGTCCAAGAGAGAATTTGAAAATACTTTCTTCTGGCTACTCAGATCTCTCTGGAATACTCACAGAGAGACACAGAATACTACATTTTAATCATTTAAAGGGCCCTTCTATTTCTGGTGGTGGTAAGGTTTGGAGGAGAAGAGAAGGGAGAGGTTGCATAAATGTGGTATCATCAGTGTAGAATACTCTGAGTGTATAAACTTCCACTGAAGCAAACATAAAATTCATCTGAAAACTTGCCTTAAAAAGTAGTCTGGGGATGATAAATGTCTAGGTGACTTGTTTAATATTGCACAAAGCTATCAAAGGCAGGACTTGAACTTGTCACTTTCTGACTCCAAGGTTGTCCCACTATCTATCTTATATATTAACTCCAAGTCCTTCATTTTACAGATAGGAAAAATAAGGTCTAGAGAGATTAAAATAAAGTCACATGGCAAATAAATGGCCAACTCAAGACTGGATTTCAGAGGGGCAGCTAGGTGACTTCATGGCCTAGAGATGAGAGATCTTCAAATTGGTTCTCAGACACTTAGCTATGTCACCAGGGGCAAGACACTTTCCCCCCAATTGCCTGGCCCTTACTACTCTCCTCTGCCTTGGAGCCAATACTTAGCATAGATTCTAAAACAGAAAGTAAAGGGTTTAAAAGAAATATTGTATTTCAATTCTTTTAATTATAGATCCAAAGTTCTTTTGGCTGTACAGTGTTATACGTGTTCACTGGCAAAAGCAGAAGTAGGATAGCTTTCAGATAAGAGAGGCAATGGCTAAAGCAGGCAATGGAGTAATACAATGGAGAACAATATGTTTCCAGGACAAGACATGAAAGCAAATATGAAAAGATCTACAAGAGTTGTACAAATAGAGGTGAGGGAGAAGCTGTTTGGTCTTACAGATAATTCTTCAAAGGGGAAATGGAGTATCTGCACACTGATTTCAAGGATGTAAAAAAAGTATATTTATACAGTTTTAAAGATCAGAAGATTATAGTATTCATTTATGATTACAGAAGTGTTGACACACAAGCTTATTTTTTATTACAAGTTTTATGAAATATGGAATAGAAAGTGTTAGAGACAGTAAAAGTTGTCCCATGAATTCAGATATTTCTTAATGTCCCTTGGTAACAATTACTAAAAGCTGGCAGACCAAGTGTTTTTTTCTGACAATAATGCCTCTCATTTGTTCCTGCATTCCCTCCCACCCCCCAATCAGGAAGAAAATGTTTTCTTCACTCTCCTCTTGTTCTATACAAAGTTAACAAAGTTTAGTCATGCCTTCTCCAAGTTTCAAATTAGGGCACACAACTATTACTTAAGAATGTCACAATTTCCAGAAATTCTTTCTTATTGATCCCAACATATATTATTATATCTTTTGGGGGGACAAGGAAGTAATAGGAAAGGGGGAGTTGTAATCAGGAAGCATAATGACAGCCTATTAGTTGAACTGAGAAGCTTTTTGCAGGTTCTTTTTCCTAATTCTATGGGCCCCACTGCAACCTCAGTGGCACCAAGGGCATGAGGGGATTTTGAACTCTTGGGGACAGGGGAAGGGAAGAGGAAGAAGCAGCTAGGAGAAGGACAAAGCCCATCAATTCCCTGAATCTTAAAAGAAGAAAAAGATGTCAACAGATTGAAATAAGGCAGGCAGGCATGCATCTTGGGCAAGAGGAATAGTTAACAGTCCAGTTTGGCTGGATCGTAGAGTACAAGGAAGTAGAATGAAATTAAGCTGGGAATGAAGGTCAAAAAATTTACAAAAGCCTTTAAATGTCAAATTAAGTAGTTGGTATTCCTCCTAGAAGCTGCCTGTTACAGTATGAACAGCACTAGATATTTGAATTCGGAAGACCTGGGGTTCAAATTCAGGCAAGTTGGAGCAGCTAGTGGATAGAGTCAGGTCTAGAGATGGAAGGCCCTGGGTTAAAATGTGGCCTCAGACACTTCCTACTTGTCTGACCCTGGGCAAGTCACTTAACCCCAACTGCCTAGTCCTTTCTGCTCTTCTTCCTTGGAACCAATACTTAGTATTGATTCTAAGGCAAATGGTAGAGATTTTATCAGGTAAGTCACTTCCCTCATCTATAAAATAAAAAGGATGAATGAGATGATCTCTTGGATCTCATCTCAATCTAAATCTGTCACCGGAGGATTTTGAGATAGGGAATGAAGTGGCCCTTGTGCATCAGAAGGAATATTTTATCAGCTGTGCAGAATGGAATAGACAGAGAGGACTCATTGAGAGGCTATTACAATATTACAGCTCAAGCCCTCATTTGCCTGGGGTGGTTGAGCACAGATGACTCCTACAAGGAGTACATAAGCATGTTGAATCTGTTGCCCTATGGACTTCTCCAGGCTCACTAGCATTCTAAACAGCTGAGGTTGCCAAAAATATGTGTGTTATTATATAGAGAGAATATGGTAAGAACCTAAAAGTATAAGACAATTCATTTAGTCCAAAATGTGAGCATTATATGTTGGTAGAAGGCAATTCACTTCTAATTCCAAGCCTCTTGTTGGATAAACTGGCCTGATTAAACTGTAGAAAGGCAGATTTCAGTTCAATATGCAGAAAAACTTCCTAACAATTAGAGGTATTGAAAAATGGAGTTTCCCAATGATCAAAGTTTTTAAGGAGAGACTATGTGACTACCTTTTCAGGATGTTAGAGAGGCTGTTGTTTTTTTTTAATACTTTTGTGCTTGGACTAGATGGCCATAAAGGCTCATTCCAACTCTGAAATTCTCTGATCTCTCTCTATATCCCTGAAAGGAACAGAACCGAGATGGGAACAGATGCCAAATGAAACAAGTAAAGTCCTAGAATGGCAGGTTGGGGCTTTCAAGCCCACTTCTATTAAGGGCTGGTTGTATAAACACAGCTGTGTCAAGTGTATGTATCATAATCCATGATCCACCCAATCTCTCTTCAATGGGAAAAAATGAACCTGGGCTCAAATTTCATCTTTGATGCTTATTACCTGTGTGATTCTGTGAGCAATTTGACGTCCCCTCTGGCCTCAACTTACCCAATTGTAAATGCAAAAAGCAGACTAGATGGCATTTGAGATGCCTTACAATTCTAAATATATGTTCCTATGACCCCACTGCCAGCTCTCCTAGTATAGTCCTCCAGAAATTCCTATCATGAAAGGTCATCTAACCCAAGCTGCCTTATTTTCTGATAGGGCAACTGGAGTAAATAATAGTAATCAACAACAGTCATTGTCAGACCTCCCCAATTCCATTCTAATTTCAACATATTTCCTGGAAGCTAATATTTAGTTCCCTCTCATTGTCATAGACGTTTAACTAGTTTGGAGGTACAGTTACAATATCCTAGAAAGATGACCTTGTAAGGGGCATGTTAAGCTAGGAGAGAAGGGAAGTAGTCCTGGAGAGAGCATGGTCCTTTCAAAGCAGAGAACAATATGCTAGCAACAATCTTGGGAAGGTAGAGCAGATAGGATACTAAAGTTGCCCCTAGGAGTTGGGTAGGATTCCAAACCCAACTTTGCTGCTTTGCCTATGACCAGCCTCGCACCTGGTGGCCTGAAAGTTAAGGAAAGCCAGAGAAGCTTCTGTAACAGATTTGGTATACTTTGATGTGTACTCATTTGGAACAAGCAAATCTCTAGAGTTTTGCAATACCAATTCTTATTAGCTTTGCCTAATACACAACATATGAAACATAGGATATGAGAAGAGCATGATGTGGAATTTGTAAAAGGTTCTTAACTGAACAAATTTCAGTCCTTGGAGAGATTTATTAAAATTAATTCTAGTCATGCCTAGTCCATTTCTATTTGCCACATACTATTTGTCCATTTTGTTTTACAAGTAGTAAATTTTTCTGACATAACTGAATGACTTAAAAAGACAACATAAGGTTACAATTAAGGAAACTGTAGTCAAACAGTCCTCCTACTCCAACTGATTTTCATTGTGATACCACAATTAATTACTCATTATTAAAACAAAGCAATTAGTTTTCATTTAACAGCCTATGTTAGAACTGTCCACTAACTTTGAAGTCTCTCATATTCTATTAGCCTATAGAGAAGGAAGAGGAGGAGCTGAAATCATCTCTTTTCAAAAACAGACCAGGAAGTTTCTCAGAACTTTTATCAAAAAAATTAAGTGATTGCATCTTATTCTCTAACCTTTGTATATGAGCACCAAAACAGCCTAAGTCTTTATGGAGTGAATCAGAAGAAGCCATGCTTAATACTATGTTATCTTAGAATGTCAGAGACCAAACAAGAACTTCGAGATCTAAGGAATCGGTTCCAGAGCTAGAAAGGACTCTTGGAGTTCACCTAATATAATCCTCCACCACCTCGCTTCAAAAATGAGGAAATTCTGGCCCAGAAAGGTTGAGTTATTTGTCCCAGATCACACAAGGTATAGAATTTTGGGTTATTCAAACCCAGGTCCTTTGATTCCAGAGCAGTATTCTTTTCCATATAATGTATAATCAACCCTCTCATTTTAAAGAGAGGGATGCCAAAGTCCTAAGAAACCAAGTGATTTATTTGCTTGTGCCAGATAGCTACTTAAATGGCAGAACAAAAACCTTTCTGATTTCTTTTTTCAAGTAACTTGAAATCCTCTAGACTCTATCGCCCTCTTTTCTTCAACCTTTTTATCATCCCTTCTCCCACCTAACTCTATTCCTGAGACATAGCCCTTCCTTCCCATACAAGTTGGCATCTCCCAAACCTATAACCTCACTATAATATGTTATACTCAGCTAGCTGTTTATTGTCTCAAAAAAGGAGGCCATAACCATGGGGTTCTCAACCTTTGAGTATGAGGAACCATTTTTAAAGTAAAAAAACCCATTCATTATTGTCCATATCATATCTGAACTTACTACACTGACTAAATATGAAACCAGAAGCTACTATGAATTTAGTAGTATTTTCAAATGCATTTATGATTTGTCTACATATGCTTGAAGAATATTAATATGTGCAACATTGCTTTTTCTATAGAAGTTGTTTCCTTATTTATGGTTCTATAGATTCCTAGAAGCCTGTAGTCAAAAAGTTAGGGAATAAGAACTTTGGCATCTACATGGTATTTGCTGGTACTCTCAATATCTGCCTTCTCCTGCTATTCCCCAGCAGTATAGCAGACCCATCTGCTAACAGACCGATCTTCTCTCTAAAAGAGGCATCAGAGAAAAAGATGGAATTGTATATAGAACATTACTGGATATATCACTAGATTTGACATTCAAAGATGAGCTCAAAAACTGACACTGTCACTAAATATATGACCTTGAACAACTTACTAAATCTGTTGGAGCTTCAGTTTCTTCATCTGCAAAACAGATCATGTACTTCACAGGGTTGGTCTATAGAAAGTGGCTTGTAAACCACAGAATGCCACAGAAATATGAATGATTATTACTCAGGCTTTCTAACTCGGCCATAGAAGCCAATACACCTTCATTTCCTCTCTCTGAGACTAAAAATAGATAGAGCAGCCCAATCAGTCTGATACCATTGTAGCAAAAGGTTAATTTGGGATCAAACAATTATTGGCAACTATCTGCAAAGGCACTTGAGAAAATGGGAAAGTCCCTGCCCTCGTGGAGCTTACAGGGTGAAGAGCAAGCTGACATAAATATAGACAGACTCAGCAAATAACTTGTTATTAGATCCAAAATTGCTACAGGGGGATCTGAGCAGGAAAGTAGTTTAAATGATGAGGTTATGGGAGTAAGGAATAGAGGTACAGAAGAGAAATGTAGCATTTGAGTTGAACATCAATAGATAAGAAAAGTCATTCCTGATATAGAATACACACAGCATGAACAAAAGTAGAGGGGTAGAAACGCACAGAGTTTGTTCATGGAATAGGTAATATGTGGTATGGGCAGTAAGTTAGTAGGCAAGAATAGTATAAACACAGCACAAGGTAGGTATTTGGCTGAAAATATAATAGTAAAGACCTGTCGGGAGGCTCAAAATTAAGTTGAATAGGTTTGAAGAAAGGTGGCAACTTTTAAAGAAAGGGCCCAGAGGAAAATAAGTATTAGAAGGAAAGGGGTATTTTGTCTTTACCACATGATCCTTTAAATATCAAAAAACATAATGTCGACATCCTACCCTTTCCAGTGTTCTCTTTTCCAGATTCAATTTCTCCAGACTTCTCAGATCTCATCTGGCATGGTTTCCAATCTCTCTGCCCATATACTGATTGCCCACTGGCTTCATTCCAGCCCATCAATGGTTTTCCCAAAATGTGGCACCTAGATCTCAACTGAAGGAAATATTCTAGATGTAGTCTGCATAAGGCAGATCACAGAAGGACTATCACCTTTTTTCACTCTGCACACTACACCAAATCCACCTGAGGGTAGCTTAGCTTTTTTGGCTATTACGTCAGAGAGTCTCAAATCTCAATTCTGATCAACATTTAACCACTCTGACACCATTTCCTCATCTATAAAATATGGATAGACCAGTATTGTCTGTATTCAAAGTCATAACTAGTTATTTTGATTCCTCATCTATAAAATATGGATAATATCGGGAATACTTCAAGGCCACAACTAGTCATTTTGACCCCCAAAGCCAGCTTCACAAAAATATCCAGGACAAAAAAGAAGTACTTTCTGCTATTTAAAAAGTTAAGAATGGAAATATATTCAGGTATGGAAGTATTGGGTAAGAAGAAATCCTAAGAAACAAAGCCCTGTGGAGGGATGCCATCTGGCAGTTTCCTATTTTAAAAAATTTTTCTTGCTAACTATGTGCAGAGCTCAATTATTTCTATCCTGCTGAAAGGAATAAAAGTACTGCCAATGTTCTCTAAATGATGGTGCCCTGGGACAAAACCCCAAGTTGCTCTGTTCTAGTTATGGCTCTGTCTATTCCTCATAGTTATGAGACTCAAATGGCAACATGTATATAAAGTGGTTTAAAGTTGAAATAACTATACAAAGTCTGCTATTGCTGTGTCCCATGGCTGACTCATTTTGATCTTACAATACTCTAAACTCCTAGATAATTTTCTATACCAACATCTTCTGTTTAGTCACCTTTCTCCATCAAGACTTGCAAAAGTGATTTTTTTCAATCTAACTGTAAATTGTATGTTTACCTCTGATACTAACTTTTAAAAAAATTAGATATGCCCCATTGTTTTAATGTGTATCTTTTATGAATCTTGATTCTACAAGCTTTTAGTTATCCTTCCTACTTTTATGTGATCTACAGATCAATTAGTATATGCCATCTAAAATACAGATCAACACAAATGGATGAGTTCCACACTGTGTGGAGCACAACAAATACATATAAGAACAAGGGTCTTTCTCATTCGTGAAACTTCACCTTCCTTATCCTGGCATTTACAGATTAGAAAAAATGGGAGACTTCAAAAAAGGTCAGTGAAATTTCCATGATCAAATATCTGGCTAGTGTCAGAGCCAGAAATGAATGCCCCATCTCTTTACAAGAACTCTAGCATTCTGCAATAACACAATTGGCATCCTTGCCTCTTTCTTTCATTGCTCTTGATTTGAACCTCTCCTTTGCACTGATCACTCTAATTTGTAGGGGTTAAGTATAATTCCAATATCTTCATCTAGTTTTTTCAGGACCAGAGAACTGTCCCTACCTTTCCTCACATTATTACTGATACCTAGAATGAGTTCTTTCCCCTACCTACAGTCCCTCTTCCCAACACCTACTGCACTCTTGCCTATCTTTTACAATCTCTGATCCCCTCCTTAGTTGTTAATAACTTCCCCATCAAGTCTCAGATAATAGAGGAACAAAGGATTATAGATTTTTAGCTACTTGAGAGCTCTAGAGACCAGCCTGCTCATATTACAGATAAGGAAACAGTCTTAGGGAGGTTAAATAACTTAACCTGGGGTCATCCGGTTAGTGAAAAGCAGAGGTGCAATTTGAGCACTCAGTCTTCTAGCCACACGATACCTAATGCATTTATGTAATATTGTGTATCACTGTCATCAGTATTTGAATGCCTTACTGAAAGCTCCATGAGGACAGCAATTGCATCTTAGCTAAACTTGCCATCTTTCTCCAAGTCCTAATGCAGTGCTCTGAATATATTAAGTGCTCTATAAACATTTGTATGAAATATTTCAATTCAGTATGACTTTTTGCTCTTAGGAAACATTTAGTAGATGTTAGCCAAATTGAATCTTAAACATTGTTTTAGACAACTACGCCATGTGAACAGGTTACTAACTAATGAAACTCTGAAGGACCAAATGGCATAAATGGTTGATAAATCTTTGACAAGTTGGCATGAAATTGGTTCTTAGTATGCCAAGAAATTACTCAATATACACATCATGTTCTCAGTAGCAGGCAAACATTTTATTTAATTATTATACAAAGGCCAATGCATAGGTAGTTCCTGGCCTTTTTTTCTATGGGATGATTATTAATATTCATGTTTTGCTACCATTATTGTGTCCTATTTTCTCCACTAAAGGTTCTTTGCAGAGTTTTTAAATTTTAAAAGTTATTTTCAGGAAAAGTGACACTAAATGAAAGTCTTGTCAAAACATATAGATGGACAAGTAGGTTGACTCAGCTTCTACTAATGAATTTATATATAGTAACAATTATTCTTTGAAAAACATCCTCATGTCAGACAAGTCAGGCCAACAGCCCAATACTGACTCTGGCAACCAAACAAAGGGAAATTCAGTAGCATGGTACAAAACTGTCCAGGATCATCCATCACAAACCATTAAGAATGCCTCCTCAAAAGTCCTAGATTTCTGTAAAACCAATATAAAGATATAGCATTTGTAAAATTTATCTCAAATTTTTATTAACCTTCTTTACATTTTCAACTAGAACTATCTGTGGTGATTGAGTTTCATGAATTTATTATACACTGTTTCAAGGAATATTTGCTTTGATTCAATTCAGACCATTACTAAGCACCAAGGATATGCAGTATATAGTAATAGAGCTACAAAGATGAAATGCCTGCCTTCAATGAGCTTGTAATCTAGCATACAAGATACATAAATAAATGTCAAAGAAAACCATACTAATTGGATATTATGAAAAATTTGAGGTGAGAAATATCACTTAGATGCCACTTGGGGTCAGGATAACCAGAAGGAGGGTTTTTTTTAATTATTATCCAAGCATTTAATGTCTCATTCATCTCTTCACAGTCCTTTTTATTACATCAATGTCCCTATTTTTAGTGTTTTAAGCTTATATTTTTAAATACATTCTGAGAAAACCCACCAAATTAAAGATCTTTGATTAGAGGAGACAGCTGACACATGAAGGTTTAGCTATAAGTTGTATGGGAAGACCCAGAAGTTCTAAGAGTACAAGAGATCATTTGGGTACCTCCATTGGGCAAATAAGGTCTGGAGGAAATAGCATCAAGGTAGATGGTTAAGACCTAAGTGGTGGTGAGGCCTCAGAGTCCTCTATCTTACTAAAAGGATTATAATAGGTGATTGGTGGCAGGATTAATTACTGGAAAATCCCAGCAGCAACCAGTGGGTAATAGGGAGTGAACCCGAGGGATCAAATGGTATGGGGATTTTAGATTTCCTCTTTCAGGAGTGGAGATTATTGGAGAACAATACCAGTCAAAAAAAGATGATTGAGGAGAAGAAAAAAGAATCTCTACTGACATACATATATTAAACCCTAAGCCAGGATCCAAATCTAGGTAACCTCACTTCAGATCCAATGCTCTTTTTTACTGTGCCATACTGTTCATTGAAAACCTAGTTTATTTCCAGAATTGAGAATGTTTAGCTTTTACATTAACACAACTAGCATAAGAAAGGAATCTGTCAATCTGCTAAAAAAAAAAATCTTTGCAGCAATTATCTTAAGTGTCTGATATCCAGGATATATATAGAATACAAATGTGTGACATCAAAAATCATGGCTACATGGTCAGGTGATCAAAATATGTGAATTAATAGTTCATGAAAGAATTGCAAATGTAATATTAAAAAAAAAAGATGCTCCAAGTCATTAATAGTAAGACAAATGCACATTGAAACAACTGACAGCAAAGGTCATACCTAGCAAATTGGCAAAGGTGATAAAAGATGGGAATAGTTGATACTGGACGGGTGGAGGTAATGAATGAATTTAGTTTTTATATTTCAATATAATGGAATATTATTGTGACAGGAAAAGATGAACATAAAAAATATAGGAATGCATGAGAAGACTTATATGTACTGATGCAAAGTGAAGTAACCAAATCCAGAAAAACATTACAGAAAATGACTATGATAATGTAAATGTCAAGAAGTCAACTGAAACTGAATGTGAGGGCATTGGATATGATATCCAATGTCCTTTCCAATTCTAAAATCATCATGCAATGAAATTATGACTAAACTAGAGGCCCCCAATAGTAACAGTTAACATTTAGATAGTACTTTATTGTAAAAAATTTTGCATATGTTTTCATTTTTACCAATGAAGAATATTAATCTCCATTTTATAAATGAGGAAATTGAAGCTAAAAGAGCTTAAGTGGCTCATCCAGGGTCACACCACTAATAAATATCCAAAGCAGCATTTTAACTCAGCTCATCTTGATTCCAATGTACCTCTTTTTTCTTTGCAGAGGTGGTAGAATTATGGGAGTAGGTGTTGCTTAGTTTTTTTTTAATTATTTCCCCCTGCCTTCTTAATTTTTGTTCTTGTTGTAATACATTCTTTGAGTGGCAAGGAAAGAAAAACATATCAGGAAAAGTAGGTAAGATAAAAACAAAAGATAAACAAAATTTTGAGAATATTATTTCCTTATATAATTGAGGCTAGAAATTATTTTCTGTTATTGAACATAAAAGAATTTCTCCCTAGTACTAGAAAAGTAAGCTCCTAGAGGATAATTTATTTTTGTCTTTGTTACCCTAAGTACAAGTACCCAGGACACAAAGTAGGCATTCAACACATCTGTTGAAAGGAACTGAGTGGGACAAGTACAATGAAAAACTTGGTTAGGTTCTGTTGAAAGGGCTTAAATGTCTAGCTAGGTAGAGTACATTTTGACTATATACATATACTAGAGGCTTAACATTTTTGTCTTTTCAAGAGAGGCAGAATGGCAAAGAAGTTAGTAAACTACTCACTTTGGAAATAAAACCTGACTTCAAGATCTGCCTTTCACCTAGGCTAGCTATATGACCCTAAACAAACCCCTTAATTTCTTAGTGCCTCCATTCAATTCTCTAGGATTGATGCAGGGCAGGTGATTAGGAAATGGAGTCTTCCATGCTAGTTCAGGTCTACCCTCCCCTCACCCCCAAAAAAAGTCTGTTTAAGATGTTGAAGAGATGTCCCTGAATGACTACAATGTTTTATCACACATATTGCAACACATGGTCAATTATATGTTCCTAATGAATTAAGAGCCCATTTCCATTTAAATGAACTTAACAAATATTTTAATGCCTACTTTGGGCAAGATACTGAGCTATTTATTCCATTATTCAATTCCTTCTGTCCCTATTTTTCTTCTTGGAAATTCCTAGATATGCCTGGAGCTTTTTAACTCCAAACTTATGTGACAGTGAAGATCCTAGCTAAGGGCTGAGTACATGCAGGTTAGAAAGATTCCTTGCTACCAAATCCTTATACCAATAAGTTACAAGCTGTTCACAGGCAGCATAGTAGGTAAGAATGCTAGGCTTTGGCTGCCAGGAAGGCTTGAGTTCAAATCCCAATTCAGACACTTAGCTATGTAACCCTCAGTAAGTCATGACACCTGTCTCAGTTTTACCATCTGCAAAATGGGGATGATGATGATAATAATAATAATAATAATACAGCACGACCTCACAGGGTTGTTAAAAAAATTAAGTAACATATGTTCAATGCTTCACAAACCTTAAAATTCTACATAAATGCAACCTAGTATTATTAATGTTATTGTTACTTGGGTCCCACTTGCCTACTCTAATGGATTTATGATTTCATCAATGCACTGTCTCTAACTATCAATATCATAACTCAACCAGGCCTGCCTATTCTTTTCAGTTCTTATACATATCTTCTTATTAATCCAACATGAGAAAGCCACCAAACATACCTTGGTCCTCCCTTGTATTGCCTTGACATTGAGTAGATACCAATAGAACATGGAGGTTTTGCTTATTGATTACCTGGTCTCTTCTTGACTACAGTTTCTCCTTTTCTTCATGTATTTCTGATAATAACTCCTTATACTGATTCTCCATGTTAAGCCATTGCCCTTTGAATAATGGATTTCAATTCATCAGAGATCATTGCATTGCATAAGTAGGCCACACAAACCAACCAAAATTATAATGCTGTTTAAAATGAGTCTTTGTTTAAGGAAGAAGTTTAGAGTCCTTAAAAGAACTTTGTAAATTTCCCTAAAGCCAATCCAACCTGTTCTTCTGTTAAATCCTAGGTCCAATTAATAATATGGAAATAGGTCTTGATCAATGACACATGTAAAATCCAGTGGAATTGCATGTCAGCTATGGGAGGGGGTTGGGAGAGGGGAAGGAAAGAACATGAATCTTGTAACCATGGAAAAATATTCTAAATTAATTAATTAAACAAAATTTCCCAAAACTTGAAAAAAAATAAACCCTAGGTCCAGTTCATTGTCCATTCTCAGTATTTGTATAGAATATGTGTACAGTTGGATGAGTTTTATGGGCTGTCCCTCCAACTTTCTAGCATTATCTGGACTAAAGACCCTCCTTATCCAATGAGTTTCTTTTTGCCACATGTAGATGGTTAAGACAAACTCTTAAGTGATGATGGATATTATTTAGGAAGCTCTGCAGTGTTCCAAGGCTTGATTCAATTTGCTCAATGTTATCTGCAAAGATGTATCTGGCAAAGTATACTATTTATAACAAAGGTTGTTAACCTGGGATCTACAGATGCCTTGAGGATCTATAAATAGATTTCAGGAGATCTGTGAACTTGGAGAGGAGGAGGTAGGGGAAATGATATTTGTATTTTCATTAACTTCTAACTGGAATTTAGTTATTTCCTTGAATTATTTAAAAACCTTATTCTGGGAAGGGGTCCACAGGCTTTGCCAAATGGCCAAAGGGGCTCATGATACAAAAAGAAGTTAAGAACCCTTGCTCTAAAAGAAATCCTGTGTATGTCTGTATAGGATACTGAACATGCTCTGGGATGGCAGCAAACATACAAGTAAGCATCTTCCCGTTTAACACTTCACTTAATACATAAAATGTTGAACTCAGTTACATTTCCTAAGGAATCTTTTATGATTTTACCACATGCACAATAGACAGCTTATTGAAGGAAAGACTTTATGAATTTAAACTTAGTCTACTCCAGCTGTTTTTCTTGTCTATTTTATCCAGTGAAATTCAGTTTCCTCATATGGCATATCTAAGACTATGGCATTACCATCCAAATATAAGAATTATATTATCATTTATAGTGAAGTTTGTTTTTAAAATATCTTTATAGGTCCTTTTTATTGGGGGGGGGGGTGCATTTATTGTCCTTATGGTTCCATTTTTAAATGCCAGGGGAGGAGTGATTTTGTTTTCTTTAAATTTTTTCCTCCACTGCTCCTCACTCTTTAATGGGGTAATGCTAGTCATAATCTTTTAATATCCTCCAATTTTGTGAACATCTTTTCTCCTTTACAAATTTTCTTTTTGGCTGCCATATCTATGTAGTTGGCAAAACTAAGCATTTATTGGCTGAGGCATTTTCTGGAATTTTTGAGATCTTTAGGGCAATTGATTTGCATCCATTAAACTTCCTGTGAAATTAATACCATTTCTACAGGTGTGTGATTCTCCATCCACTTTCCATCCTTCCATAGTATGTTTTGATAGGTTAGTCTAAAAATTGTTTTAACTGGATTCTTATCTTTTTCTCATTTGTATTTCTTTTTTTGTTGTTATATTTCTATCTTTGCTCTAACAAGTCAATAGTCTACCAAGCAGATGATTTGAGAAGAACATCAGTAATAAGTAATTTCTTATCTGTTAAAAAGCAAAAAATTTCAGTTACTGTTATGTTATTTTGTGCTAATAATGTATAGTACCTTCTAATTCTTTTCTTCAATAATTTTGACACGAGTATATGAGTCTTCCATACTCTGTGCCCTGGCATTTCTTTGGAGCTGTGGTCTGGATCACTATAGGCTTCAGAAAGCTTTCCTAGCTCACAATTACTACAGTGCTTCCAAGATGGCACACCAAAAAAAACCCTAGGAATCCTTGTAAGAAGGTACATAGCCTCAAGGACCCCATTGTGGAGGAAAAGCCCTAAAAGAGAGATTTTTCACAAAGTATTTGAAATAACTTTTGAGATCTGAAAAATCATCCAGTGTGTGAGTTCTTCAAGGTTTGCCCCAATTCAGGTCACAGACTATAAGTTGATCACTATAGCAGTACATTGCCACCATAGAAGTTTATGTACACATTTCTATATAGTTGCTATTGAGAAGGAATTCCACAGGAACTCAATTCTGTAACTTCTTGAGTTATTTCTCTGGAGGTAACACCTTATTGCTGGCCTTCACACATAGAGAGACAGCAACCCAAATGGAATATTTCATGGTTCCCCCAATAGTAGTGAATCTGAATCTACAGCCTCATTTCCAAGCCCTCTTTATGGGCAAATCATTCATCTTCAAGAAGTCTAGCTGGGTTTGAGGATATAGTATAAAGCAATAAAAAGCTAATCATACCAAAGAGATAGCTTGTTCTTTGTTTCATTAGTTTAGGGCTCTTTCTGGCAATGCAAGCTTAATTAGCAAAAATAAACAGTATATTAATGAAAATATCATAATTATCTGTCTTGGTTGATCAGAATCATTTCTCTTCGGTATCTGGAGGTTTGTTATTTTCAGTGTTGACCCTGTGATAAGGACACTTCAATTCATCCATCCTGGGCATGGGAATGGATTCCCATTTTCCTAATGTATATTAGGAACATAAACTAACAAAGATGTAGGAGAAGCTATCACATTGATTTCAATTAAGACCTATTAAAAGACTTTGATAATGATGCTAAATCAGGTTGGAGTGCTGCTCTTCAGGCTTTCACTTTGATGTCATTTTCCTGGCTCCAGGAGTTAAATAAAGTAGCACTATGATCATTATTGTTTAAATTTGTAAAAGATATGAAAGGAAAACTCCACTGCAAGAGATTGTAAACAAATATTATCCATGTCAACGATTATAATGTAAGTGACATTTTGTTATGCCTGGAGCAATAAATAAGCCCTGATTTTAACAAGATTAAGGCATGTTTAGGATAATTTTGCATTGGCTCATCACCTCCAGGAATTCTTCACTTACTTTTTCAGTCCTTCGTGAATCTCCTGGAGACAAAGCATACTGAGTGTTTGATCAGTGGACATTCTGGCAAAGATGTCCTATTGCAGACCTTCAGTGTGTTTGTAAAGAAATCATCAGAGCTGTGAAACAGGGGGTTGAAACCATAATACTCAAAACATGTCTGTCCTATTGCTCATTCCAACCAACCAACAGTTGCACCAAGTTGCTGATGAAAAGATGTGCAGCAGAATTCGCAGATTCCTATGAATCTGACAGGGGCCGCGACGTGAACGCTTCTGCTATGGCCCCCTGTTATCCACTACAACCTCCATATTGCTTTCTGTGAATGACAAGAATAAAGTTCTATTTATGCAAATAGCTTTGGTCTGAAATAGCATTTCTATGACTATTCACATGTCAATCTGGGCCAGACCCATAGTTCTGCCTTTCAGAGACTGGATCTAAGCCTTCTAATGAACCATCCCTACTGCATCTTCTCCCTTGGTGCTCATGCAGATTCCTTGTTGTGTGCCACAGCTATCATAGCTATTGCCTGCCTACACATCACCAAATAAGGCAGTTCAGAAACTCCTGTCATAGAATGAGGGACAAAAACAAAAGCTACTCAACATATGCCAGGCTGTGAGGAGAGGTAGGAAAACATCCTCCCTAAAGTGGGAATTAGGAGTAGACAAGCTAGACCCATCTAGAACACAACATGCAAAAGAGTGCCTTGACAGATGCGTTTAAATATTTCATAAAGACCCACAGTTTTTAGTGCCAGAAAATTTTATTCAATATTGCATATGGCTATTTACTTTATGCTAAGTTGAATATGCTACAGTGGCAGTTTAAAGCCTCCAGTAGCCAGTAACACTTCCCAGAAAGAAGGAGAAACGCTTTGATCTTACCTAGGGTACACAAATGTTTTGTTTTGGGCTCCATTTGTTGGAGCTGATGAGAGTTCGGTAGAACAGGTTGTTACATTTTCAATGTGACCATTGGAATTACCATGGAAATTGGTAAACACTACAAATTAGTGTAGCATTACTGTTCTGTCAATTTTCCAGACTTAAGAAAATTATGGAAAAATGTTAATAATGCAGATTAAATTTTAAAATGTGTTGTGCTCAGAAAGCTGGTTGTTAAACATTCATAAAGACATCCCTGGCTCTGTACCTTCTCTTCTTCTTAAGTTACCAAACCATTTTCAGGCTGTATAATATGACAGGGAAGGCAAAAATGGAAGATAAATAAGCTAACCCTATATTGCCTGATTCAAGAAATCTGCAGAGCTCATAACAGTCACTCAAAAAACATTTATTAAGCATTTATGTGCCAAGAACTGTGCAAAGGAGTACAAAGAAACATGGAAGCATGGTCCTTACCCTCAAGAAATGCACATTCTAATGGAGAAAACAACTACATACCCAAATTTAAATGCAATATGGAAGTATGGTCAAAAACAAAAACAAAATTCACATGGCAATAAAATGTATAAACCACTTTATTCCATATTTTAAGATCTTTAAATTTCTTTCCTTTCTCTCATCTCCATGACCTTGATAATGGGCTTGAGATCTGGATAAAGTGAGGAGACAGTAATTTATAGAGTTAGCCCAAGACAAGGTAGAAAGAAAATTAGAAAACTTCAGGTTTTCCTGAGATCAAAATGAAGGAAGGCAATATAAAAGAACCAGTTTCTGAAAAACAAATCAGAAAAGGTGGGGAGGGGGGGAAGGGTAAAATATTCCTCTACTATAGTAATACTCTAGGCACCAGTCACCCAAGCAAAATGCAACTGTTGGGCAACCAGACACAGCAGGTAAACCCCTAAAAAGGGAGACAGTGAAGGAGCCAATATTAGTAGCTAAGTTCCCAAGGAAAGTAACCAAGTGAAATTTGGAGGAAGCATATTAGGTTAACCAAGTTAGTACTGACTAGCATACTATACAAGCATGGATTTTCACAGAGCAATGGATTCAAAATCTTCTGTAATATTTACTTTTCATTTTTCCTAAATCCTGAAATCATGAAGAGGGATAAAGGAAATTGAAGGCCAAATTCTTAAGCAAATGTTTAACAGAGATAATATGGATGGTATAGATGGGATAGTTAGGTAACATGGCATAGTTAAAGGAAGGGGAGGGTTACACCATACTTGAATTAGAAGTCAACTCAAGTTCCAAAATCTGAGTTAAAATCTTGGCTTTTCTACTTACTGGCTGTATCATATGAAGCAAGTCATTTAAATAAACCTCAGTTACCTTATCTGTAAAATTCAAGGATTCAACCAAATGATCTCTAAGGTCCCTTCCAGCACTGACAATCTATGATATTATAAGATGCAGTGGTGGAAAGAATATACCAGTGATGGTGAACCTTTTAGAGATGGAGTGCCGGGCCCCACCCCCACCCCACTCCCTAGATGGAGTGCCATGCCTACTGTGCCCCTTCTCCCCTGAGACCATGTGTTGTTCCCCTCCCCACCACCACATGCTGGGTACAACCCACCCCTTACCCCACACAGAGGAGGAAGGAAGCAGTCCTACTGGGTTGCTAGACGGAGGGGTGGGTGAAATAAGGAATGTCCTCAGAGAGTTTAGTGAGGGGGAAAGGAATGGCCTGAGCTCTCTGCTCCCCTCAAGCTCTGCTGCCTGTGAGTCGCCCCCCTCCCCATATCCTCTGTGAACTCCCATTGGGCTGCTGGACAGAGGAGCAGGGATGTGAAAAAATGTCATCAGGCACAGTAGAAAGGGGGAGAGGAGCAGCTCTAGCTGAGTCCCTATGCCTTTCTAGTAAGGAATGCTAGGGGGAAGGCAGCCATATGCCCAAAGAGAGGACTCTACATGCCATCTTTGGCACCCATGCCATAGGTTCACCATCACTGGGATATACCTTGGGCACTGGAAATTTTGATAGGCCTGACAATAGTGTGAAGATCTACTATAGACTTGGTAACAAAGTTTCATGAACACTATGCATCCACAACTTCTCATCTTGTGTGCAATTCTGATTCAGTCTTTCCATAATCCTCTCCAGAAGAACTGAACAAAACATTTACTGTCAGTCTTCTTAAGATTTACAGATAACAGTACACTCCTGGTGCATCTCTCCTCCCTCAGTCTTGCTCCCCAAGTGTCCCCAATTCTGTCCAATTCCATAGACAGATAATTGACAACCTCTGTCTTATACAACATAGAGCTTTGAAACCTACCAAGACATTCCAATCTACAAGAGAATTGCTGCTGCAGGGCAGCCTGAAATTACTAAAGCCACCAGGTGGTCCAGCTTATTTAAATAGTTTGCATTTCTGAGGTCAGGTCTGAAAATAACTGAATCCCTGGCTCACCATGCAAATTACTTGCTAAACTTACACTTGGAGGAAAAGAAATTAGTTTCTTAGTCTATAATCTTATCTTCTATTATTTAAAACAGGAAGACAAATATTTAACACATACATTTACATAATAACTAAGGATTTTAACATATTTTGGAAAAGTCATGGAAAAATTCCCTTTGAAATCAATGCCACACAGTATCACCATCTAACCTTTCCTCTTAATCAAGGAAGTGATGAGCAGTAGGGATTACTAACATACTCCACAACTCAAAGTTTTCATCAGTTCTATTACTTTTGAGTATGGTTTTTCTCAAGTTGAAGGGCAGATATAATGACTAGAAGAGACTTTTCTGGAATAGGCACATTCTAGTTATATATATATATATATATATATATATATATTTATGTCCTAAGAGTTCTTAAAGACTTTGTTGTGAGGTTGGGTAGATATGCTCTACAAATCTATTAATGTACTTAGCAAATGTTTTCTACATCAATATATGTGTGTGTATATACATGTACACCTACACACACATACACACATACACATATATGGAAGGAAGGAAAGAAGGAAAGAAAGAAGGAGGAAGAGAAAAAGGGAGAGGAAGGAGGAAAGGAGGGGGGGGGATATAATTTTTAATCCAAGCACACAAATGGCCACTATCTAATCTAAATTTAGGCCACATATAATTGAAGCAAAAGAGACAGTCATCCATTCTTAATGATGAACAATGAGAAGGCAGTTGAAATCTCTTATATTTTTTTTATCCCAATGTCTCAAAAAAATAACTATTCTTATTTTTGGAAGTTGAAAGACAGAGTTCTAGCACTGGCAATAATAATTCTAATGGTTAAAAAAATTGCAAAATTCACATTTTCTCTTTATCTACTATTTTAGCAAGCTTGTGGGATGGATTGTGGTTCAATTTGATTGTAGTAAAGAGTAATGTGAAAGGGGGCTGAAGGGGATGGCTGGAACCAAATTGTATAGGGCCTTGAACCCCAAACCAAGGAATATTTTGTTCTAAAGGCAAGTGGGAGTTACTAGGAATTCTTTAGAAACACTGGCTATTATTCTCTAATTGATAAATGGGCAAGGGAAATGGATAGGCAGTTCTCAGATAAAGAAATCAAAACTATTAACAAGCACATGAAGAAGTGTTCTACATCTCTTATAATCAGAGAGATGCAAATCAAAACAACTCTGAGGTATCACCTCACACCTAGCAGATTGGCTAACATAACAGCAAAGAAAAGTAATGAATGCTGGAGGGGATGTGGCAAAGCAGGGACATTAATTCATTGCTGGTGGAGCTGTGAACTGATCCAACCATTCTGGAGGGCAATTTGGAACTATGCCCAAAGGGCGACAAAAGAATATCTACCCTTTGACCCAGCCATAGCACTGCTGGGTCTGTACCCCAAAGAGATAATGGACACAAAGACTTGTACAAAAATATTCATAGCTGCGCTCTTTGTGGTGGCCCAAAACTGGAAAACGAGGGGATGCCCATCAATTGGGGAATGGCTGAACAAACTGTGGTATATGTTGGTGATGGAATACTATTGTGCTAAAAGGAATAATAAAGTGGAGAAGTTCCATGGAGACTGGAACAACCTCCAGGAAGTGATGCAGAGCGAGAGGAGCAGAACCAGGAGAACATTGTACACAGAGACTAACACACTGTGGTATAATCGAACGTAATGGACTTCTCCATTAGTGGCGGTGTAATGTCCCTGAACAACTTGCAGGGATCCAGGAGAAAAAAACACCATTCATAAGCAAAGGATAAACTATGGGAGTGGAAACACCGAGAAAAAGCAACTGCCTGAATACAGAGGTTGAGGGGACATGACAGAGGAGGGACTCTAAACGAACACTCTAATGCAAATATTATCAACAAAGCAATGGGTTCAAATCAAGAAAACATCTAATGCCCAGTGGACTTACGCGTTGGCTATGGGGGGTGGGGGGGAGGAAAAGAAAATGATCTATGTCTTTAACGAATAATGCTTGGAAATGATCAAATAAAACATATTTAAAAGAAAATAGAGCAAACTCAAAAAAAATAATCATAGATAGAATAAAATACTTAGGAGCATATCTGCCAAAACAAACCTAAAAACTATATGAATATAATTATAAAACATTTTTATACAAATAAAGTCAGAGTTGAATAATTGTAGATATTTTCATTGTTCTTGGATGGGCAGAGTCGATATAATTAAAATGATAATTCTACCTAAACTAAAAAAAAAAAAAGAAACACTGGCTATTTTGCAAGTCTTACTAAAGATAGAAAAGACTAGAAAATTTGGGAATTCAATTGGAGAGACCTAAATTGTAGGCACTCGGATTTCCCCTAGTGCCCAAGTAAATTTCTCTAGTAAAATCAGGGATTTATAGCCCACTTTATTGGACTAGATTATATCTAAGATTCCTTCTGGTCCCAAATATCAGGAATCCAAGGCCCAGGTAAATTTCCATTTAGGCAACCCAATTTACATAAATTCTGTTTCATTCAAAAATCTTTACTAAATTGCCTCTAATCCCAATTTGCCCAAAAGAAAAACAGGGAATGGTTATTTGCCTTATAGACAGGTCTCACAATACAATACCTTTAATAGCCTGCAAAAAAAAAATCTGCAAAGGCATTTAAAATAATCCACCTTACAAAAACTCAATTTACACGCTTCCCCAGAACACATTTACTATATAATGTGAGGTATCTCAGAGCAAATGAATAATGGAAAATCTGTATTCAACTCTATGCATCTTAAATATAGTTTTTTTTTTTCTCCCTTGCTAGAATGACTGAATATTGTGATTATCCCCATTGAAAAGAATTTGCAGATACTTGATGCACTTATAAAAGGAATAAATCTAAGAGGGCAGTTTCAAGGCATAAATGGATGGATAAAACTGACTGAGGAAAAGATAGTAAATGAAAAAGATGAGAAAACCAAAGTACTAAGATCCTTGTAAACTTAAAAGCACTTGTTAGCTCAGTAACTATATACTCCTCCTAGTCTATCCCCTATCTAATCCATCCTTCACAACACTGCTCAAGTGATTTTTTTCAAATGTGCTACAATTCTATTCACATCACTTATCTATTTTTTTTTAAATCTCCCAATGGCCAAAGCAATTAAGTATTAACACTTGACCAAGGTCTTCAAAGCTTCCTAGAGTCTGGATCCCACCTCCCATATTACTGCCTTGTCACCTACTCTATTTTTTAACAAAAATTAACGATTCCACTCTCATTCTATCTTCACCCATATTCAGGCCTTGGCTCACAACAATCCCTAGAAAAGCCAGTTCAGATGCCATACCCTCTCTAAGGTCTCGCCTCATATTTACCCTGACATATGTGACCTCACCCTCCTCAAATTTCTCATACTTCTTTGACTGGACTTCTCCTTCCCATATATATCACATACATGCACACCTCCCCACCCACACCCATTAGACTATAAGCTTGTTTAGAATAAGAAATGTCACTTTGTACCTTAGTGCCACACCTTCTACATGGTAAAAGGTTAACAAATAATTTGTTCATCCAGTGCTTAGGACAGTAGGTAGAAAAAAGTAGGTTCTTAATAAATGCTTGACTACCTAAACATACATGAGACAATCAGGAAGTAGGCATTTATTAAGCACCCATGTGGCAGACACAAATTTTAAAAAATACCCAGTTCCTGCTCTTGAGGAGCTCAGAGACTAATAGGAGACAACTGTGTACAAACATGATATATACAGAATAAATTGGAGATAATCAAAAGAGGGATGGCATCAAAAGCACTAAGGTCCTTGTTGAATAACCAAATGTAAAAATAATTCAACTCTTCAGTCGAAAGACAAGAGAATTTTTCAACAATTTCACTTCTGTATTCAAAAAAGAATTTGAAATGCAATTAATCCAGAACAAAGATCACAAATCATATGAGGGTGGTAAAATCCAAGTAGCACAGAGAAAGTTATTGTTGACAAGGAGTCTACTGGCAAGAATTGAAAAGGAATGGGATACATGGTTTCTTGCTTGTAGTTAAAGGGAGAAGTATGAATGTATCAACTGGGAGTTGAAGATTTGAGTTTCAGTCCCAGTTCTGTGACCTTGGGCAAGTCATCTAAACTCACTAAGCCTTTGGTTTCTTATCTGTAAAACAAGAAAAATACTAGTTTGCACTATTCCAACCCATAGGGTTGTCATTAGGATCAAATAAGATAATAATGCATTGTAGAGTGCTTACATAAAATGAATAGTACTATTATAAAAGTTATAGAAGGAATTGGCAGGCATTATCTTAAACTCATAGTTGATATGGGCAGTCCCTGAAAAAAACAAAGGGGGTAAATATAGTGCCCATTTTAAAACGGGGGAGGAGAAAGTTGAAAAATACATGGGAAAAAAAATAGGGCAAATCACTGAATAAGCAATTTGCAGTCACCAGGAAGACTATAAGGTAGAATAACAATCAGAGAACTAAAAATAAATGTTTTTAACTGATTCTTATTTTAATTTTTTTGGCTAAAACACTTTAGCAGACAACCCCTATATTAAGGCAATTTAAACTAAGGATAAGTTAGCTCAAAGATTTCACCATGGAATTATTTTAATTATATAGGGCAGTATTTAAGGTAATGTATGCACTTATTCTTTTTTTAAACATTTTAAGAAATAGGTCAAGATAGGCTATCCACTGTCTTGGAAGCCCAGTCATCCATTTCCCAGAGGTTTTGCTACAGATTAATTATTAAGATTGATGTTCAATGGTGTCTTCTAGACTGCATGCTGATTTCAATTTGGTAGGGTGGTTTTCAAAAAATGCTTAATGTGTTTCCAAATGTAAATGTTTTTCTAGAGATAATGTACTTATTAAAAAAAAACAAACAACTCCTGTCTTCTGCCTTAGGCAGAAGAGCAGTAAAGGTCCAGGATGGTGAACCTATGGCATGTGTGCCAGAGGGAACTGCTCCCTTTCCCCTCTCTATGGGCACCTAAGGACATTTCTCTCATCACCTGTCCCTCTGCCCAGTAGCCCAATGTGAGCACTTCCTCCCTCCCCTGTGTAAGGGTTACAGTTTGGGCACTTGGTCTCTAAGAAGTTAACCATCACTGGGCTAGGCAATTGGGGTTAAGTGACTTGCCCAGGGTCACATAGCTAGGAAGTATCTTTGTCTAAATTTGAACCCAGAACCTCCTGTCTCCAGGTCTGGCTCTCTATCCACTGAGCCACCTAACTGTCCCAATAATTTATTTATTAATAGCTATACATGGAAGAAAAGTCAATACAGATGAGATTATGATTCCACTGATGTGCAAAAGTATATGGAAATTAAAGAAAATCTACTTAATAAGGGCAATCTTGATCTAAGTTTGCACAGAGTGGTTGGGCATTTATCTTTAAAAATCACAAAGCTTCAGAAGTATAAATGAGTAAGAGTTGTGAAATAAAATTAACTGAAGTTATATAAAGCAAAGATAATACAGTTCTATCAAGAGAAAAATTATTAAATTGTGCCTGAATTGACAAAAAATATCAAATTTACCCATACCAAAATGGCTCTGGGAAGATGGGGTCATGATGTAGCAACGGGTTTCTGTTGGGCAATAGCAAGCCATGTAGATGAGAGTTCAGTAGAAAGTAAGCTCCTTGAAAGCAGGAACTGTCTCACTTTGTTTTTTTTTTTATATTCTCCACATTTAACACAGTTACTTTATACTTTCTGTAGGGGGGGAAAGCAGTAGGCATAAAACCCACACTTCTGATTCTAACAAATGGAGTAATCTAATTTGCAAACTAGAAAATAGATGCACCAATCATTTTCAGATTTAAAAGCAATCCTTCTGTGATTTTCATATCCGAAACCAAATTCCTGGTAGAGTTCTCAGAGCAGAGGCATAATTTTAACATCATCAACACCACATGAAGGTACCCACCATGACCATATTTCCTTCACATAGCTCCAGAGTTCAGGAGAACACTTAAGACTACTCACTGATCTTATATTCTATATAGCTATTAGAGATATCTTTGAGTCTAGAGCTAACTATACACTGCCAGTAGGGTTAAGGATCAAATCACTCTCCTCTGGGATAATTTATTTTAATCACTACCTTCTTAGCCAGTAGTACTGCCCTCCTTGCTGTTCTTTGAACCACTGACTCCATCACCCCATTCCAGGATATCCATTGACTTTCCCATTGGCATTTCATGTCTCCCATTCCTAAAAGTTCCCCAGGCCTGGAAAGCTCTCCCTCATATATCCACCTCCTGGTTTATCTGGCTCCCTTCAAGTCCCAGCTAAAACCCCACCTTCTGCAAGAACCCTCTCCTGATCACTCCTAATTCTAATGTCTTCCCTCTGTTGATTATGGTTGAGTTTATTCAGTCCATAGCTGGTTTACACAAATTATTTGCATACTGTCTTCTTAAGAATAGGGACTGTCTTTTGCCTTTCTTAAAATTCTCAGTACTTAAAGTGCCTGGCACATAGTAGGAAGTTAATAAATATTCACTTATTGGTTCAATGATTGTATTCAACCTCTAGAATTGAGTTCTTGGAAGAAATCCACAATCAAGAACTAGTGATGAAAAATGTTTCTCACCACCTGACAGAGGTAATGGATTCAAGATGTGGAATAAAATGTACATTTTTTAGACATGGTCAATTTGGCCTTTTATTTTACTTGATTGTGCATATTTGTTACAAAGGTAATTTCCTTTTTTTTTAAATCCTTGTCTTCCATCTTAGAATCAATACTGGGTATTGGTTCGAACACTGAGGAGTGATAAGGGCTAGGCAATGAGGGTTAAGTGACTTGCCCAGGATCACATAGCTAGGAAGTGTCTGAAGCCAGATTTGAACCTAGGACCTCCCATCTCTGGGCCTGACTCAATCCACTGAGCCACCCACAGCTGGCCCTGTAATTTTATTTTTCTTCTTTCTTAATGTAGGAATGAAAGGAGGTGAAAGGAAAAGAAATACTTATTAATTGAAAAACTTTTCTTAAAGGTTGTTATATCACAACCTCCAGACAACAACCCAAGATAGTTTTCAATTCCTTAAGACCACCACATTAATATTAAGTAGCTCTAAAAACACAGGTTTTTCCCTTTAAAATCTCCAAACTCGTGCAACTATTGACCTATAATCTGACCTGCCACTGGCCCCAACCAAACTTCTATTAAACCAAACTCCACATCAGGCCAAAAGAATTGTGACAAGTTTTAGAGTATCCAAATAAACTCACTAATTCACATTAAAATTGCATCAGAAGGAGAAAAAATAACATCATAACTGGCAAGCCCAGCTTGACTCATGGAATATCAATGATGATGGACCCAAGTTTCATGGTGTCTCACAACAAACAAACCAGAAGTCACAAGTTCTAAGTTTAAGTCCCAGTTCTACAATTGCTAGTCTATCCTGTGATCTCAGCAAAGCAGTTAACCTTTCCTGCACCTGTTTCCTCTTCTCAGAGGATCAGAGATTTAGAAACAAGAAAAGACCTTAGGTGTCATCTAGTATGACATCTCATTTTACAAAGGTAGAAACTATGGCTCAGAAAAGTTAATAATTTGCCCAAGATCTCACAGTTAGTAAATGGTATAAGAAGGATCTGAACCTGTCATCTGACTCCCAATATAGCCTATATATTTAATCAATTTTACCAAACACTTTTCTACCTATAAAATGAAGAATAATGGGTACTTTTTCTAACTCACAGAGATGTTGTCAGGAAAGCACTTTATTTTTTTTTAAACCCTTACCTTCTGTCTTGGAATCAATACTGTGCATTGGTTCTAAGGCAGAAGAGTGGTGAGGGCTTGGCAATGGGGGTTAAGTGACTTGCCCAGGGTCACACAGCTGGGAGGTGTCTGAGGCTAGATTTGAACCTAGGCCCTCCCATCTCTGGGCCAGGCTCTCAATGCACTAAGTCACTCAGATGCCCCAGGAAAGCACTTTAAAAGCACCAACTGCTATATAATTGTCAGCTCTAGGACATTCCTTGCCAATCAGTATCTGGACTATCTCCTTGCATTTGCTTCAACAATGTGAACTAAATTTAATATCAATCCTTCTAAACCAACAACAAATTTGATTATTTTCTATAATCTTCTACTTGTCTCTGTACATTCTTCATTATGGCATGGAAGGATGGCCTTTGGTTGTCAAAGGCAATGGCAGCCAAACACTAGGTCAAGCAGATCTTACCAAGCCTGACCCATAGATGCTGTTTAAGGGCCAGCTTACTCAAGTACAAGGGATCACAGACAAGTTGGCCACTGAATGATGATATTGTGGTTTTCCACAAAATCTCTCTAATATCAAAGTTCTAGAAGGATTACCATTTTTATCAAGGGTAGGGGAATGGAGTTTCTACCCTGACAATATCATTGCTTCTTGATAAACAGATTGCCCATTCTATCCAATGGTAGAGTACGAGTTGATGAGGTCTTAAGTCTCCTCTTGATCTATACTTTTAAACAGAAGAAATAACATGTAGTCACTATGCCCCATTTCTGCCCTATATTATGACTAGGACTACCACAGTCAGTCAACAGAAACTTGTAAACAATCAACTGTTCCCATTCATAATATGTACTACATTTCTATATGTATTTTTAACATTTTGTAAAAGTCTTATGACCTGCTGTATGGGGGAAATAGTGTTCTAATCTATCCAACTTAAGTCCTGACTTTGATTCTGAGTCAGATCCCCTTGGCCTGTCTCATAGACAAGAAATTATAGGATTGTACATCTAGAATGCAGAGGATCTTCTGAAGCCATTTCTACTGGAATATTCCTTGGTATTATTATTTTTTAAAATCAAATCTAGGGTTGAGGGATAAAGAAAAGATCACAGTTCACCCTCAATTCTATCCAGTTTTGTTTACCCACTGCTACTGGACAGATCACAAGAAGCTACTATCTCTCCTCTATGCTATGCCCCTATCATTAAAGTTCCCACACACACACTTACTTTCTCTCCCCAAGTCCAATGATAACATAAATTTAATTTGGTTTTTACAACAGGGGGAAATAATCAGAAATTCTGTAATATTAATACTTCCAGGTTAAATCCGTTCCTTTCAAATTTAAATATATTAAGTATTTCTCAAGCATCTATTAGAAATGAGACAACATGCTGAACAGTAACTGTCCTGTATCCAGTTTTTTCCTTTCTAAACCAATTCAGTTTTGTTTCTCTTAAGCCATCCTAGTCTCTCCCTCCATGTTTCTGAAGTCCCTTTTTCCTTTCTTTGGAATATAGAATCATCTCTCAATTTTACCTACCACTATATCCACTTAATACCACTCATGTCCTAGAACACAACAGCATCTGTTTACCTAACCTCAAAAATCACTAAAACACAATTACTTCTTCCAACATCCAATATGGTAATGGATGAGTAGGATTTTAGGTCAGAAGACTTAGGTTCAAAATGTCTCTACTACAATTTTGATAAATTCATTTAACTTCTCTAGGCCTTAGTTTCCTCATTTTAAAAATGAGAGGTTTGGACTAGATAACCTTGCTAAGTTCCCCTTTAGCTCTAAATCTACAGTTGCAGAAATGTGTTTTGCATGAATGTATATTGTAATAGGGTTGTTTTTCTTGCTTTTGTATTCAATGGCAGAAAGGTTAAAGGGAGGGAAATTGGAACTAAAAAAAACAGAATTAAAAAGTTTCTATGCTTTAACAAAAATAAATCTAGGGTTCTAAGAGTTTGTTTGATAGAAATGATGGTAAAGGCCCTGTCAGAAAGAGAAAAAGAGCATGAACTAAAACTAAAGGCAAGGAGAGGAAATTTTTGAAGGAAAACAAGCAGTACTATTTTGCTGGAGTGCAGGATTCATGTAAAAGACGAAGGAGGCAGGTTCTAGTTAAGTTCAAGAGACTCTCAATGAATAAGGAACCTAGACTAAATTCTAAAGTACCCACATTATATACAATAAGAATCCATAGAAGGTCAGGAGATTTATTTGGAGTGATGGTGTTTTTGCATGGGAGTGGCAGCATTCAAAGTAGAGTAGACAGAGGAAAGTGGATGGAAAAGAGAGGAAGCTATAGAACAGTGTAGGTAAGAAGTAATAAGTCTCTGAACTAAGATGGCATGAGAGGAAATTTTTTTTAAAAAGACAAATGACAAAGGAAGACTTAGAAGAATTTAGTGCTTGGAAGAACCATCCTCACTTAATTTATTAAACCTCTTTTCTGGCCATATTTAGCTTTCTGTTTATTTTGACTCTATGATTAACACCCTCAATATTTTTCTCACTAATATACTAGATTTCTACATGAGCTGGATTAATTATGGTGATAGCTAGCATTTATATAGCATCTACTATGTGCCAGGCACTGTGTTAAATGCTTTTTACAAACAGTATCTCATTTGAGCCGCATAACAACCCTGCAAAGTAGGTACTATTATTATTCCATTTTTACAGTTGAGAAAACTGTGGCAAACAGAATTTACGTGACTTGCCGAATGTCACACAGCTAGTAAATGTCTGTAACAGGGTTTAAACTCTGGAATGCTTGACTCCAGGTCCAGTGCTCTATCCACCATGTCACTTAATAATAGAACATGAAGGTAGAGATGACAACTGAGAGTTTAAAACACAAGTAGGGACTAAGGATAAACTTTTTGGGGTTGTCTCTACAGAAGTAGTAATTGAACACTATAGAAAAATGAGACTGCAAAGGGGGAAAGTATATAGTGATAAATGGGCTAAGGACAGAAATATTGGGGGAAAACAGATTCAAGAAGATAACGAACCTGTAGAGGAGACCAAGAAAGAAAGAAGGTCGGAGGAGTTTCAGGAGCAAAGGGAACAAAGTACCATAAGAAGAGTAGTCAACAGAGTCAAATGATGCTATAATGAGAGATCAGAGAGGATAAAAGCACACTGAATCTAACAATTAGAAGGTTGCTGTTTGTCTCTGAAAGAATGGCTTGAATAGAATGGTAGAGGTATATATATAGTGCATATGACCCTAGGTAAATTGCTTAGCCTCACCCTTAGGTCTCAATTTCTTCATCTGCAGAATGGAGCATGATAACCTACCTCGAAAGACTATTGTGAAGATTGAATAAGATAATATTTGTAAAACATTTTGCCAATCTTAAATTTCTCCATAGATGTTATCATTGTTATCTGATATGAACAGTTTTTTCAAGAAATTTAGCAGGGGAAGGAAAGAGAGATGGCCAGTCTTTATTCACACTCTTTCTAGGATGAGGAATTCTCTCTCCTCTCTATTATGCTTTTCCAAATCTTACTTGTCCCTCAAAGGCCAGAAGAAACAGACATCTTCCCTGAAGCCTTCCAGGATTAATTTAGGCAGTCACTTTACCTTCTATGATCATGCAGAGAATTAAGTCATATAACCTAGCTCTTGCTTATATACAGTGATGTCCTCTAAATGGGGATAATAATAACAACCACTTCACAAGGGCATAAAAGCATAAAATGAGATTATATTTGTAAAGCGCTTGTAAATTTTAAATAGTATATAAGTGCATGATACATGAACTAACTGTTTAACTGAGGGTTATCAAATCTACATATTAACAATACAGTAAAAAGGAATAGAGGTGGCTAGGTAGATAGAGTGCCAGGTTTGGAGTCAAGAAAACTCATATTCCTGATTTCAAATCTGTCCTCAGACATTTACTAGCTGTGTAACCCTGGGCTAGTCACTTCACCCTGTTTGCTTCAGTTTCCTCATATGTAAAATAACCTGGAGAAGGAAATGGCAAACCATTCTGGTACCTTTGCCTAGAAAACCTCAAATTGAGTCATGAAGAATAGGACACAACTGAAATGAATGAACAACAAAATGAATAGAATATAAAGAAGTATACAGCAAATCTTCACTTTGGAAATAGTAAACTTCTTTGAAAATTAGTTTTATAAAATATGGGCTTACAAGACATATTTTAAGGAGAAGAATATCATATTATGAATTTCAGTGAATTTCCCTAAATATAATCTTTTCTTTGATGATTTTACACAGTTGTATAGAGTTCCAGGATCCCAGTTAAGAGTAGAATGATCTACTTATAGAACATGTAAAAAAATACACTGAATATCTATTTGACCCTATGACATAATAGAATCTACTTCTGTGGAACAATCCCTGCAATAGGTTGGCCTCCTTTCTCTTGTGGAAGAGCTAGGTACAAAATGTACAAATGCATAACCTTCTAGACAGTTTGAAATGATTGCCTTGCTGCATATTTAATTAATGTAATGAAAACTAAAATATTCTTTTATCGTTATTCTATCTCTTTAACAAAAAAATTCTTTACAGCCTTTGTCTTTCCAAGATTCAAAATAAGATTACAATTTCTCTATCACTAATAGTATGTATCAGTCCAACATTCCTGTCAGCTTCAGTTTACTCTTCAAGGTCACTTTCGCAAAGTTTAAACTATGTAGAAGCATACTTTCCCCTTTAAGAATTTTTTCCTAATGATTTTTTCTAGTCTTTCATTTCACCTTCATCAGTAAAAACTTCTGCAAAAAGAATGCTAAGCCAAAATTTTTCTCTAAGCCCTGCTTAACAGTCCACTTTTCAACAGAATTCAAGGCATCAGCAGCATCATTATATTACATCTTTTATGTTCCTGAGATTAAGAGTTTTATGTAGTGGCCAAATGAATCATCAGTTCTTTCAGGAAATCTCTTCTGTAATAATATTTTCATTCTGGATCACACTGGTTCATAGGTCATATTGGCAGGCAAGCGGATGGTGAAAATATCATATAGACAGTTATGCAAGGGTGATACCGGCAACTGGCTAAGCATTAGACTAGTTTTGCTATCAATAGGTAAGCCTGTATCTCTAAAATATGGTTTCATCATGTCCTTGACCTCAGTGAGTCCAATCAGAAAATATTCCTAAGTCTTAAATGCCTGGTTAGTTTCTAGGACAATTTTATTTTTCATTCACCAAGTTTTATTTTCTGATAATTTGCTTTAGGCTAATTTTTTTTTTAAAGAACAACAAAAACCAGTTCATTTGGCTTTTTTTTTTTTAATTTAAAACCAAAGACTAGATTTGACTTACAAATGCTGACAAAAGAACTCTACCAAACTGTCCTTTTATGGGGAACACAAATATGTAAAAAACTATACCCTCTTTTCATGAGTATCAACCAACATCCAACCAGCCATTAATCATTTTATTTGTTATGATGATTTAACAAAAGAAAATGGTTCCAGACATCAGATCCTAGTATGCAAAACATCTACTGCTCTTCATAATACTGGAGTAACAAGCAGACACAGAAAAATCCTTAGGCTTATAGTACTCATTTGTTTTCCTTAACACCAGTTAAAGAACTAAAATGGGAGAGACTCCTGCTAGAGCATAGGCATCCACGAATGGGGAAATACCTCTAAATGCCTAGGATTGTTATAGTCCTCATTCTAAATACAGATTACACTTAACATTTCCCAAAAGTTGATTTCATTTTCAGCAATTTGGTGATCAAGAGATGGCTATCCCCCCCCCCAAAAAAAACCCTTACCTTCTGTTTTAGAATTTTATTTCTATTGGTTTTAGAACCAATACTTTGTATTGGTTCCAAGGCAGGTCCTAAGGGCTAGGCCATGGGGGTCAAGTGACTTGCTCAGGGTCACACAGCTAGGAAGTGTCTGAGGCCAAATTTGAACCCAGGTCCTCCCATCTCTAGGTCAGGCTCTCAATCCACTGAGCTACCTGGTTGCCCCCTGATGGCTATTTTTTAGACAATATATAGTTAACTGATTAATGCTCTTGGATTGGGGGGAGGGGCATTAAAATGTTCCCATTCTTACTCTTTCCAAGATGCATGTGAATTGTGTTTTATTTTTATCCTCAAAAGACTTAGATCTTTGTTTCTTAACAAAGAATGATATTTTACCTTAAAGAACCAAGTCCATATTGGCTTATCAATGGCATATTGATTTAGCCCACATTACTTTTAGGCAACAGCATTCCACTGCCTTTTTTCTACCCTGCCTATCCTACTTCAAGGCTGTAATCAATTTCTCTGTCCCACACCTTTCTCCCTTCATCATCAGTTTATTCCCATTACCTGGGTGTTCTAATCAATGTTGGGAGAGAAGGCAAATATTTGGAGGACTTTTTTCTTAAGTTTTCTGGTGCTGAGGACCAAATGAGGTTCTTTATGTGCATGATTTCCCAAGGAACAAAATATTTCATTATTTTTGTGCTACAATTCTATAGTGCTACAGCAAAAGGGTAATTTTTCAAGGCTTAATCTCATCTCTAATACTTGATTAAGAATTTAAAATTATGCTACCATCCACTGATCCATGAGTGTCAATTTTGTTTATTTTCTTTTTCAAGTTTTCTATGCATTTTTGATGATTTGGTAAATAGTAATATATTATACATACCCTTTTTCATAAAAAGAAATAGGGTTTTTTGGAGGGGGGGGGGTTAAGAGTCAGTTCAAGAATCAAATGGTGGCAGAAAATAGTAGAGAAGGCTGTTTGATCAAGAACCTGGGTATGAATCTCATGACTCAGATACTTATGAGTTGAGTGACTCTGGGCAAGCCACTTGTGGCAAATCACTTTTTGCAAGAAATGTCATGAAAGAGGGGAAAGGGATGGGAGCAGAAAACCTGATGAATGACTCTGAACAAGTCATCTGTCTGTATCTCAGCTGCCTCACCCATAAAATGAGGGGGTAAGCCTCAATTACATACAAGGTCCCTTGTAGCTCAATCTATGCCTATGATTTCTAGGTTCCTAGATGCTACAAACTTCAGGAAACTAGTCACATTTTAATTTTAGACTGAGAATTCTATTAAGTAGTCAACTAAATAATCTTTCCTAATGAGCTTTTTCTCTCCCACACACCAAGAATTCCCACAAAGGTGTGGGAGGATAGGAGATGTCAGATTACTTGCTTGCATCTTTATCATACACAGCTTTACCCTGAATATTCTAAGTTACTCCTCCTTTGAGTTTCTTCACTCTCACCCACTTCACTGATGAGTCACCAAGCCCATTCCCTGACACTGGTATGTCCCAGACTTCCCTTCTCCTCAGTGACAGCACCAGCTCCTCTTTTTGCTATTGCTGTGCACAGTATGTACTCCACAGATACTGATGGTAATTGAGCTCTCTGGAAACCATTCTTTCTATACCATTCTGGTATACAGAAGGGGAAAAAACCACACAAGATTTTTGTACAATGTAAAATTATTGTATTATATTTCAAGTCCATTATGGATTTGATAGACTTTTGTGGTTGAGTCTGATCATTTAGCCACTATGGGAGAAGGTAGTCTCTGACAATGGATAGAGAAATGGACTGGCAGTTAGGAAGCCCCAGCTCCAACTCTAGTATGTACTAGCTACAGCAGTGGTTCTCAACCTTCCTAATGCTGTGACCCCACAATACAGTCCCTCATGTTGCAGTGACCCCAAACCAAAAAATTATTTTGGTGGCTACTTCAAAACTGTAATTTTGCTACAGTTATGATTCGGGATGTAAATACCTGATATGCATTATGTATTCTCATTGCTACAAATTGAGAGGTTGAGAATCGCTGAGCTAGAGGATCAAGGATTAGCAAATCCCTGAACCTCTGATCTTTAAGTTCTTTATCTGTAAAAGGTGGACAATACCACCTATAATACTTACCCTCACTGAGTTGCTATGAGGATAAAATTAGAAAACAGTTATAAAGTCAGTTATCATTAACATATAAAACAAGGTTTCTAAAAAGAAACACCTTCAGAGTTCCATCCTTGGGATGCTAGGACTATTATCTCTATCCCTATTATTATGAGGTCAGAGATTCCTCCAGATCAAAGACACTAGTTTTGAATCCCTGTGGTCTGGGGGTAAGAGCTTCATCAAGGTGCCATAAGTGAGGGGAAAAGAAATCTGGGCAATAACCAGTGGCAGGGAGGAGTAATGATGACTCACAAAGAGAAGTGCATGAGAAGCAACCCAAAGGATGATTAATATAGGGCTAATGTAATTATTTGGGGTAAAGTTACATATGGTGAAGATACAAGCAAGTGATTATAATACCCTGTCAAGGTTGGAGATAGAAGAAGAGAAGGATCCCAGGGCAGTGAACATCCTACTCTTTTAAACTCCTAGAAACAATTTTTGATTGAGTAAACTTCTGGTTCCCTTCTTCTTTTATTTCCTAAGGGCCCAGACATCCACCTACCTTTCTATTGCCACTATGCTTTGCATCTACCTAGGATTTTTCCCCTTTCCTAGCTTCTCTTGATAAATAGAAAGTCATCACAGAAATAGCATTTTGGAGTTTTTTTCCTAAGTGTTTTGTACTGCTAGGGAAGAAAAAAAAAACAAGGGAAAATTATGAAGCAAAATGTCTCCCTCTTATAGCTGTGTATTGGTTCCAAGGCAGAAGAGTGGTAAGGGCTAGACAATGGGAGTTAAGTGACTTGTCCAGGGTCACACAGCTGGGAAGTATCTGAGGCCAGATTTGAACCTAGGACCTCCCATCTCTAGGCCTGGCTCTCAATCCACTGAGCTACCCAGCTGCCCCCCTTTTCTTAAACAAAATCATACTTATCAGTTAGATTGGGAGGGCATTGTATGCATTATCATTATCAACTTATTATCAACTCATGTTTCTACTTCATATTAAAATTTATATTAATCTGCATCTGAGAGAAAAAACGAAGCCAGGTTACCTTGAACATTATTTCATAAGAACAGGAGTAGGAATGGTGATAGTTAGATTTTTAGGGGAATAAGGAATAATGAGGAAGAGGAGAAGAAATAGCAGCTAGAAAGGGGGCAGGGGAATAACTCCAAACAAAAAGGATCTGAAAAGGAAGGAAATTTTCTATGGCCCCTAACTGATGGTTATTTGTAAGTAAGGGATATAAACAAGGCAAAGGATTTTAAGTCAGGGACTCCCTGTTATAGGTATTACTGCTGGGAGGCAATAAGTAGAGGTTAAGAGTTAGCCTCTATGGCTATGCCTGTGATAAATGGATGGGGAAAGTCAGGCAAACTCAATTCACACAAAGCCTATTGTTTGTCATCCAGTTATTGGCATAATTTTTGCAAAAAAATTACTTATGTTTATCTTATTTAACTTTTAAATAGATACATTCCATCATTCCACATAACTGTCCAAAAACAATGATATTGACAAAGCTTCAATAAGTCTACCAACACTAAAACTAAATAACCAAAAACATACTCAAAACAGAAATAGGTATAGATGACCCAACTTTTCCATTTCTGAAAGAAGCACCACCATCCACCTATCCCACACTCCACCTCAGAATTACCTTCAACTCTTCACTTCCTTAATTCTCTGCTCATCCAGCGTTGTTGGACTACCTGGTCAGAAAAGGGAGAAGAAAGGAGGAACTGTGGAATAACCCCAAGAACACTGGCTGGGAAGTCAGGAGAACTGGATTCTAGTACTAATTCTTGCAAAACACTAGTTATTTTGGACAAGTCACCTCTTTGGGTGTCAGTTTCCAAAGATAAGTTTGAGTTAAATTGAGGCTAAAAGCTTCCTGTAATTAAAATTCTGAGTCTATAAATTCCCTGTTCTAGGGTTAAGGGCTTATTTTGCACGTTTTCAATACTTCTGTTTTGTGAATTAAAAATAAAAACTAGGAGAAAGGGCAAAAGGCCTCAAGATTGAGCATGTTAAATTCCATATTACTGCAATTTCTCCTGATTTTCCAATGAAGTAAAATTCAATTCTTCACATTCAGTCAAGAAAGCCTAGCATTTCTTCTTTCACAAGATTTTCCCCCTCCATCTTACTTCACTTTTCAATTCTACATTCAGACTAACCTTTTTAAAATGAACTATATAACCTGCTCATCAACCTTCTTAACATCAAACATTCCTCTCAATCATTTCTAAACAATTCTTTTACTCATCCATCACTTTGACCAATTGACTGCATTAACAACTTAGCTATCACAAATCAAGATAAAAAGACAAGCCACTTAAATGTGATAAATTAATTCCTAAAGAATGGAATGGCTGCTAATGCAGAAGTAAAGGCAGAGAAATTAATTTATAGAAAGAGAATTAGTGTCCTAAACTTTCTGTTGCATAGGATGCTTAAAACTCATCACAGCAAACCTGAAAGTCACAAAGGAGCCACAGAAACACTACAACCTAAAATGTTGCCTTTAATATATCAAATGTATCATCCTGGCTAAGGACATACCAAAATGGCAACAACATATTAAATCAGATATGGTTCATTTTGCAGGAACAAATGAATGACAATGAACTACTCAGGGCCAAAAGATGGGTACAATGTTACTTATCCACTATGTCATCTTGAATGTTATCAGCCTCCCAGAGACTCAGTTTCCAAATCTACAGAATGAGGATAATATTAAGCATTCACCTCACAGAGTTGTGAGAATTGCATGAAGTAATTCTGAACCTTGAAGAATTCTATAAATAGATAATGATAGCCTAAATAGTTTGTTACAAGCTACAATCACAAGTAAGGGAGTTTATTAGGAAGTGAAGATGATATAAAAATAGAAAGTATTAATAAAAATGTTGAATATTCTAATACATCAGATGCATGGTTATCATTGATTTCTGTGTCCCTAACTGTATACTTTTTTAAAAAGCATGTTGGATTTTTTTTTAAGGAAGAAAAATCTTAAGGAACAAAATGTTCTTTCAGCTAAATTCTAATTCTGCTTTGAAAGGTGTCATATTGACAATCTGAGGAATAAAGATCTTTATTTAGCTACAAAACAAGGTTAGCATGGCCTAGATCAGAACAAAGTTTCTTTCACTAATATATATTACACACATAAAACCTTTAAGTCTTAGAAGGGATCTCAAAGGTCATCTAAGTTCAACCCAAACATGAAGCATGAATTTCCTCTACAACCACTTCCCAAAGAAGTATTTATTTAGACTAATTTTGGGGAACTTATGACATTCTGGGAAAGTTGATTCTAGCTCTAATCATTAGCTATTTTTTTTTATCATTGTCTGGAAGAGCCTTCCTGCATCTTCTATAGGTATCTTCTTCAGTTCTGCAGAATTTCCTAGTTCTGTCTTTTGGAGTCAAGTAAAACAAGCAGCATGTCTCTTCCATGAGGTCAGCCAACAAGAATTTATAACATAAGTAGCTTGATTTGAGAATCCCAATAGAGGCAAATAGAACAGAAAAACTGATTCATAGTTTGTTGTCATTCAGCCCTTTCAATTGTGTCTGACTCGTTTACACCCACATTTGGAATTTTCTTGGAAAAGATATAGAGGGGTTTGCCATATTCTTCTCCAGCTCATTTTATAAATGAGGAAACTGAGGCAATCAGGGTGACTTGTCCAGGGTCACACAGCTAGTACCTGAAATCAAATGTGAACTCAGTATAACTACCTTTCTGACTTCAGGCCTGATTTCCTGACACCGTATCAACCAGCTGCTTCCTCATACAATTACTTTGATTTAATAGTGCTTTTCTTCCTCATAGCACATGATGATAGGAAAACCATAAATGTATAACTTTACATACCTACTATATGATAAGTACAATTTAAACTTGCCACTTTAAGAAGAAATTGACATTAAAACATAACAGAACCTAAAGACAACTAAACTGAAAAAATACTATTTGAACTCCTACAATAGACTAGATCAGGAATTTCCAGAGAATGGGGCATTCTCTCAGAAAGTTATTTTGGGTTCTATACCACAAATAGCCTCCTTATACAAACTTATCTCTTAGAAAACTCTCATGTAACTGCTGCGGTTATAGTTTTGGAAGCCTTAAGCGCAAACCTAGGTAATGGACTATCACCGTCAAAAGCCAAAACAGCTTTTCCAAAAGAACTTGGTAGGACCACCTAAGCATGGAAATTTATAACTGAGGATCCGAGGGGATTACTACTATCTTGTCAACATTTGGACTGGTCAGCAAATCACAGGTTTGAGAAGTTTGACCAAAAAAAAACAACAAAAAACTCAACAGGTAGAATATCTGTGAAATCAGTCACCAGTATTATGACTAAATTCTGTCCCAAAACTTGGTTCAAGAAAGCCCTTCCAAACAGAGTCCTATTGTACTGCTAATCCCACCATGAATAAGCAAATATTCAGATGTTATGTTTTGAGGGAAGGCTATCATCCTTGGGTGCATCCATCACTGAGAAACTACAATATCTTTGAGAAAAACACACAATCACTCCAGTATGACTCATTCAACTGCCCTTTTCTATCACTACCTTGGTTTTGTTGGATGTTTCATTGGAGCAAGATTTTATTCTCTTAAATAGAAAATCCTCAACATAATAAAATCTTGTGTTCCAAATTCACTGGCCAATGTTAACTAAAGAAATCAATGATTTAAGATGGCAGGTCTTGGGTTCAACTCTAACCTCAGCTACGGTGTGGTTCTGGCAAGTCACTTAACTCCCACTGCTTAACCCTTACCACTCTTCTGCATTACATAGCATTGATTCTAAGACAAAAGATAAGGGTTTTTTAAAAACTTAGGTACTAGTCACACAAGTAGACATCTTAACTAGAGAAAAAATGGTTATGCTTTACAGCCTTGAGTGATCCCTAACAAAGTGATCAACAGCCATAAGGGTTAGCAAGAAAACAGGAAAACGTTTTGTTTCATTATTAAAATTAAAAATGAACCAAAAAACCTCTTTCCCTAGTTCTCTTTTACTCTGCATATAAGCTGCTAGACCAAAATTAACAAACCTTCCTATATGCTATATCCTTTATCCCCACTCCTCTCCAGAAAAAGCAACACAGGTCAGATTAATAAGCACATGGATATTTGAACAAGTTTCAAATTTTCATGCCAAAGGCCATTTTACTTTTCCTGATCTTTAGAAATGCCTTTTACTACCATCTCCTCCTCTTCCCCAGTCAATAACAAAGAACATATATAGGATTTTAAGATTTACAAAATTGCTTTATACACACTATCTCATTTGAATCTCCCAACAATCCTATGAGGCCAGTACAGGCATACCTTGTGTTATTGTGTTTCATGGATATTTTTGAGCATGTCTATGGGCCCCTTTTTCCCAACAGCATGTGCTCCCATCATGTCACTATGTCACTTTGATAACTCTCTAAATATTTCTGTTTTTTTCATTACTATATCTGTTATGGTCATCTGTGATCAGTGATCTTTGATTTACTATTATAATTGTTTTAGGGTGCTACAAATTATGCCTACAATTGATAAATATTGTGTTTTCTGTCTGCTCCATGATCCTGATCTCTCTCACTCTCCTCAGCCCTCCCTGTACTAAAGACACAATATTGAATATGAGGCCAAACAATATTGAATATTGAACACATTGAAATGAGACCAATTCTATTTGGAACTATGCCCAAAGGACTATAAAACAATACATATCTTTTGATCCTGTAATACCACTACTTGGTCTGTATCCCAAAGAAATTTAAAAAGCAGGGGGGAGGACCTACTTTGTACAAAAATATTCAGAGCAGTCCTTTTTGTGGTGACAAAAAAAATTGGAAATTGAAGGGCTTTCTATCAATGGGGAATGGTTGAACAATTGTGGTATATGATGGTGATGTAATACTATTGGGCTGTTAAAAATTATGATCAGGATGATTTCAGAAAGAGCTGGAAAGACATACAGGAACTGATGCAGAGTGAAATGAGAACCAGAATAATGTACACAGTAACATTAATATTCTGGAATGATCAACTGTGAAAGACTTAGCTGTTATCAGAATACAATGATCCAGGACAAGTTCTGAAGGACTTATGAAAAAAAAATGCTATCTATCTCCAGATAAGGAACTGTTGGAGTTGGAATACGATTTTTTTTTAAACCCTTACCTTCTGTCTTAGAACTATTGGTTCCAAGGCAGAAGAGCAGTAAAGGCTAGGCAATGTGGTTTAAGTGACTTGCACAGGGTCATGTAGCTAGGAAGTGTCTGAGGCTAAATTTGAACCCAGGGCCACCCATCTCTAGGCCTGGTTCTCAATCCACTGAGCCACCTAGCTGCCCCCAAGGCATATTCTTTTTTACTTTAGTTTATTTGGGTTTTTATTTGGAGGTTTGGGATTTATATAAATGTTTTTTTACAAAAATAAACAATATGGAAAACTGTTTTACATGATAATACATGTACAGCCCAGATCAAATTACTGTCTCTGAAAGGTAGAGGGAAGGAAAAGAGAGAGACAATTTGGAACATATAACTTCAGAAAATTTATGTGAAAATTATTACATAATTGGTAAAAATAAAATATTTTTTTAAAAAATAAATAAATAAGAGATCAATTAATAACCCTACAATTGCCCCAACTGTTTAAGTAAAAGGAAGAGTCAATCCATATGGTAACTTCATTGTTGTCTTATAAGCTACTCTAATCTTTAGCAACCACCATTCTGATCAGTCAGCAGCCATCAGCATTAAAGCAAGACCCTCCAAGAGCAAAAAGATTAACTCACTAAAGACTCAGATATTGCTTAGTATTTTTTAGAAATAAAATATTTTTAGTTACAGTATGTACATTGGTTTTTTAGACATAATACTATCGCACATTTAATAGACTACATTATAGTATAAACACAACTTTTGTATGTACTAGGAAACAAAAAATGTGTCACTCACTTTACTGAAATATTTGCTTTATTTCAGTGGTCTAGAACCAAACCAGCAATACCTGAGGAATGCCTGTGCTCAGGTTTCATTTCCATTTTTGCAAATGAAAAAGCTGAGATAAATGACATGACCACATACACTCTGAGTAAGCAAACACTGGATTCAGGTCTATTTATTGAGGTCATCTTTGCTCCAGGTCCAGCATTCTATTCACTATGTAATGTTGCTCCTAAGTACCTTCAGGTCTTGGTTATGACTACTATGAAAACTAAATGGAAAAAACCTTAATTAATTTTGATCTTGTAATCCAAGTTCCCTCTGTTATACAGTCAAATTCTATGATTACAAACATCAAAACATTTTTCACATTATCCCCATGCTTCCAGAAAATAAGCATATAGACAACTTCCCAATCCCAATAAAAGCAGTCAAAAAGCAACCAATTAAAGCCTAATAAGCAGACCAATTCGTTAAGGGTAGCTAGCTAAAGAAAGATGGATGAATTGTACATCTGATGAAGAAAAACCCCGATTATTTTATCTAAAAGGGTAAATTTCTGATTATTCATGTTATCCTCATAAGTAGGTGAATGAAGAGAAATTCAAGTTTTCTACCTGCAGGGTGTCAGCATGACTGAAGAAGCTGCCTTTGAGTCAGGAAGGCCACCTCTCACACATGCTAACTATGTGATCACTTAACTTCAAGGAGCCCCACAATAGTTCAGAAAAATAAGTTACCAAGGAGTGGCCAAACTATACTGTAGAGAGGAAGCAGTTTCCACAAAGGGAATTAGTTACAAACAAAATCAAACCTCGAACACAGCTGCTATTCATTTTTAGCATAGTCTTTGGCAAATATTGCTTATACCATTATACTTTTAACAGTCTTCAGTAACATGAGATATACTTGTACAAATTTCTCTAGTCAATACTACTTCTAAATACAACTGAGATAATGTGGGCCTTTCCCTAGTACACTATATTCCATCTCCCCTTGTCTAATAATCTCTACCGCTGTAGTATGACAGGCCTAAAGAGTTCCTTAGGCTGGGCTCCTTATTTTACAGTAGCTAAGAAAGCAGATGATATTACCAACTAAAGAAAGTAAAGTCTCCTGTTTTCAATCTAGGTCAAGTAATTCTCATTCCAATAGGAAACACTATCCTAGGTCAAGGGAACTATCAGTTAAAAAAAAAAAAAGCCATTTCCTCACTTTAAAAAAATTTCCAATGACTCAAGATAAAAAAAAAATAAATTTGAATAAAAGAATTTTGTTACATTGCTCATGTTTCTCCTTAATTATATGCAAATTAAATTCAAATTAAGTTTCAGATACAAAATATACAACTAAGTTCAATGATTACAGCAAAGTAAATTGAGAAGGGAGAGTCAAAAACTGATTTGTTATAAATACTGGCCTTTAAAGAAATATACATGCATAGTTATATGTGAATAGCATAGAGTCTAGAACTATGATTTCATTAATAAACTGAACTCCTAAAATGAGGAAACTCTACTAATGCAGAGTGGCACCTTCTCTGCAATTTATAGTCTTAAAGAATTGTCTGAGGGGTTCAGTAACTTCAAGGTCACAAGGCCAGCATAAGTCACAGGCATTTCAACATAGGATTTCATGGCCATTTTAGCAAGTTCTCCATCTACACTAATATGCTAATACTATGTAAATATATATATTCACATATATACAATATAGAATTAAACAACTGAAATTATTAAGGCAGGAAAATGAAATGCTAATATTTATTTCATATATATTTGTGTCTTTTGTTTCCACAAGATGTCCAAGAACCAAGAGAAATGTTATTTGGAAATTCCTTTGTAACTTGTAATTTAGAACCTAATTTGTTTATTAATCTGAATGTACGATTCAGTTAACCTGTATTCAGAATCCAAATAAAAAAGCACCCCCCAAAAAAAGTTAAGACCTATTCCTGTCCCCTTGGGGCTTACAATCTATCAATAAGATAAATCATAAACACAGATAACTATGACATATCAAATTACATGTTTAGTACATTAGATGTTGTTACTGACTGAAGTATGAGAAATCAAGAAAGGTTTCATGGAGTTGGGGGTATCTGATTTGGGTTTGAAAGAATGAAAGCATTCATCAGGTATAGAATGGGAGGAGGATATTCCAGGTAGAGCAAATAGCATGGGTGTAGAGGCATGAAAATGGCATGCTGTGGATGGGGTTTTGTGTGTAAACAAGCAAATAAGCAAGTAAACGGAAGGAATGATTCCGAAGTCAATTTTTAGAATGCAGTTTTTAGAAGAGTTAAATGAGTACTGCCTAGATCAGCCTCCTACAACAACAATCCTTTTCTCTGATACTAAGTATTTTTAATAGTTACCCTTAGGCAATGAAAAATTCTGCAGCACCTTCAAAGAAAGATTATGTTATGCTAAATTTAGGTTTGGTGTTTGTTAATTCTTACAGCTAACAACCCAAGTTGGAGCCTATAACAATTATCAAATAACCAAAACTTCCAGCTAACTAGAACACTGTATTCCCCAAACATTACCAATAAACAAGGTCCTACTGTTTAGACAGTGGCAGTTTCCCTTTGTTCAGAGAATTTCATTCATTGGTCTAATTCCTTTAGGTTTAGGGCACTTTTTTTTTACTCGTGTACCACTCATCATTATGCCCTTGGTTGTTGGAGGATGTGGAACCTTATACAGCATTATGGAATCCCTTAAATATTGCTGTAATTATGTGCCTTGGGATTGGATCTAAGGTGGACCTGCAGTAATCCAATATGGTTCCAGTATATAATATGCTAGTAAAAAGTATGAAAACAAAACAAAAAGTCCTTTAGATGACTGACAAAAAGAACATTTTTAAAGATTACATCATCCAGTTCTGTGTGACCTTGACAAGTCATTCAACTTTATATAGCCTCAATTTCTTAATTTGTAAAATTTCTCCTGTTCCTTTTATAGTTTAAACAGTTGATGCCTACAATATTTTCAAGCTTAAAGATCTATGAAATAATATTGATTTTCTTTGAACTGGTTGAAATTTTAAAAGAAAAATGTTAATAACCTATATTTTCTAATAATAAAAAGCCACCATTCGGACTACTAAAATACTTTTTCCTTTGTTTTAAAAAATAGAATGCTTCATGTAAATCAACAATTGGATAAAAATATGCATTCCTGATGATACTAACACTTTTTAAAGTTTCATCTTAACTGATTTTTTAAAACTAAGCTGCAAACCAAATTGATAAAACTCTGGTTAACATAGCAAACCAAAAAAGAGTCAACTAATAATCCCTATACTTCATACAACCTAAAAATATTCATAACACAACTGTGCCATTTTAAGAAGCACCATGATCTTAAATAAACAAAGCTTTTCATAAAAAAAAATTACATTTTAGCTCTTCAAATTACAAACAATTCTTATGGGTTCAAAAACATCCTTTTCTCTTTCTCCATCTCTGTTTCTCTCTCCCTCTCTCCCACTCAGCTCTCACACACCGTTTAGTCATTTGATTACTCAAAAGCAAAGAAAGAATGGGAAAAGAAATCAGTCTATTTTGCCCCTTATTAGGAGCTCTAAGAAACTGTCCATTGATGGCAAACCTAACAGTGCTGGCTAAAGTAAGGTTTGGGCATTTTGGGGAGGGGAGTTAGATTTCACTGATTGAACTTTTCCTGTTTTCCCAAGGGATGACAAATTATTAGAGTAGCTATATTCAAAATCAAGTCTTCCTAAAAGATACCTAACATACTACCAACTTCATCCCATCCCAGATTTCCAAAGGGAACAGGATGTGGGAAGATCAACAACTGAGGTGAATTTAGATACATATTCAAGATGCTTTACATAAGCAGTTAAGAAACATGAACAAACTCTCGACTTTAATTTTGGGACTACATATTCAGATATAGTAACAAAGTCATATAGCAATGTGTAGTTTTCTTTATACATGTCAATGAAAAATGGAAATTCGCCATAATTGGCAAGTCATGATCTCCAAAGAAAGACCTAAGCAGGAGGAGGAAAAGTAGAGAAAAAAAGAAGTTCCTGATAGAAATACAGACATTCTCTTCCTGCATGGTGTATTCTAGAGCCTCATTTTAGAAAGCAACTATCCCTTTCCTTCTTTCTCCATCTGCCAGACCTACATGTGGCTTGCATTTTCATGAGCTTCAAAAGAAAAAGATTCAAGCCTTCAAATTACTCTCTCCCTTCTTGTCAACCTAACTCATGTATTTAAGAAAAATATAAAGCCAAATAATCTCAGATCCTCCTACCTAGAGGCCATTCAAAAACAAATGAGCACTCTTTCAAAATAATGAAGCAGTGAAGTAGAAACTAGGTGTATAGCGCCCTTTAAAACATCCCGTGTCAGATGATTGGTTCTGCTATCTTTCAGCACTGCTCACAGGAGTTTCTGTTTCATCTACTTGACCATTCAATTTGAACCCTTTCCAAAGACATTCCCTTATTTCCATTATCATCTCTTCTCTTTGTAATTCAGTTTAGAAGCTTACATCCATGTTTATTTAAGAGTATAGGGTAAGTGCTTGCCTGAAAACCAAAAAAAAGTAAACATTCACCCTTACCAATCAAACTGTACTTTATACTACTCCCGTTCACCGGAAAATTATGAAAAGACAAACGTAAAAATAACCCTATCAGTCAATCTTTCTGTTCAGTCGGTTCTCTGTTTTTTTCATTGGCATTTAACACCAAGGCATGAGACTCATTTTTCATTAAAGTTGCAGAACTTTTATGTTCCTCAGTTTCAAATGTTGTAATTGATCTGCATTGTCTTCTTAAATAACAAAACTGGTGAAGGACACTGCAGCTTTAAATATTTCAGTGCTAGCTAAGAAATAGACTCCATTGCAATATGGCTCTGAAGGTCGTGTCCTATTGTCTTTTTCTCTACAAATATGCCAAATGACATCTAAGCCATTCTTTTATATAATAGAGGGTGGTTGCCTCCCTAGAATTTCCATTTCATCTCCTCTGCTCTCCTCCTGGGTTTATTTAGAATCTTACACTCCCAATTTTCTTCCCAGGAGCGACAGGCTGATTGCTATTAGTGTTTCCAATACCTTACTTAGACACAAACACATGTGTTCACATTAGTTTAATTGAGCATATGAAACTATCTTAAAAGGACATCTCCCAATGGTTGACAGTCTCAGCTGTGAAAGGCAGGAAGGACTGGGAATGGTCAGCTTTGAGCTTGCACTGGCATCCCTGATTGCATAACTGAAATGTGTCCCTAGTTAAATGTGTCCATGCCGCTTAACCTCGAGATAATCTGGCAACCTAGCGATTCACTTTTACCAGAAAGCCTTACTTCTTTCAAAGGCATCAAATAACATCCAAATCCGCAAAGAATGAGAGTTTAAGAGAGAGGGGACGGTAGCGTAGGAGAATCACACTCACACACCAATGTCTTCGCATTGGGAAGTACTATGCGTTTATGTAATTCCTTAAACTACCAGAACGGTTTTCACAAGAACACAAGACAGGGCAAATGAGGGCCATGGGCAAGGAAAAGGGACCATGACAAGTAGCCGGTAACGTGGGACACATATGCACAACACAAAGCCCTTCTAGGAAGCAGCTCTACTCAGGGAAAGGGAAAGGGGGGAGGGGGCCGAGGAGGAGGAGAAAGGTATGCGCAGGTGCATTTGAAGTTATTACCTGAAATGGCAACAGATTGTTACCATTATCGGTCCGAAAAGCGTTATCCTCCATCCAGGATTTGGAGGTGAGAGGGGCCGCCCGGGGGAACTTCGGAGGAGCAATCACATTGCTGGAGAAAGGTTTTTTGAGGGGGGAGATGGGATTAAGTGGAGACGGCACGCCAACCCCGACTCCGACCCCTACGCCTACCGCCCGGCGAGGGTCCCTGCCGGCTTGCAGCCCGCCCCAGGGATTGGAAGGGGTGCTCCAGGCAGCGTTCTGGTGATTGTTCCAGCTGGAGGAGGAAGAGGACGCCGAGGCCGAGGACGGCTTGCTGGTCATGATGGGTTGATGACTGTAAGCCGCGGCGTTTCTTTGGGGGTAGGATGCCTGGTTGGGGCTCACCGGTGACCTGCGCTGCTGCTGCTGAGCCTGCGGCTGCGCTTGCGGCTGCGCCTGCGGCTGTGCTGGCGGCGGCGGCTGGGGCTGTGGCGGCGGTGGCTGCTGCTGCTGCTGAGGCGGCGGCGGCGGCGGCTGCGGCTGCGGAGCCGGTGGTGGAGGCGGTGGCGGCTGCTGCTGTTGGTGGTGCTGAGCCTGCGCTAGGCCGATCTGCGGGGAGAAGGTGCCTCCGAAGACCGGGTTGACGTGGTGGGGGAAATTCTGAAAAAGCATGGTCCCATTGACGGGGGTGATCCCTTGGAAAAAACTGTCCTCCACGGCGTTCGTGGTGCCCGTCGACCAGGTGCTCCCGAAAGAAGGGGACAAGGACGTGCCCGGCGCCGCGGCTGGCTCCTGCTGCGGAGGTTGATGGAAGCTCAAACCGGGCAGAAGCGGAGATTCCATCTGCATCTTCTCCTTGCTGTTGGGGGCTGTCGAAGAAGCCGCCGCCGCCGCCGCTGCTGTTGGATTGAGACTCGTCACTGGGCTGCTGTCCTCCGGCTTGGGGGTCTCTGAGGAGAGGGGCGTGGAAGAGGCTTCCGCTGCGTTTGGCTCTTGCTGCTGCTGCTGCTGCTGCTGTTGTTGCTGCTGCTGCTGCTGCCGCTGCTGCTGCTGGGGCTGGGTTTTGCTTTTGTCCATCAGTAAATCATCCTGCATGGTTTGCGCAGCTGAAACGGGAAAAAAGAAAGGCGCGTTATTATTAATGGTATCATCAATGCCACTCACCGAAGCGGTGGGGTATTTCACTTGCGAAAATCCAGTGCCACTGCCACTAGCCAATTGCAACGCAAATCCGTAATCTCCCATTTAGAAGCCCCAGTCTGGCAGGGCGGGGGGTCACGCTAGAGCTCTAAAAATATGGTTTTAGCGGCTTCACCCTTTCTGGTGTCTTGACTCCTTTCAGTGTTAGTGAGAGATGTGCTTATAGGACAGAGATATACAGCAATTTCGCCACGTCTCTTTTCCCTTCACCGGAACTCAGAGCGCTCACCCTGCAATGAGAAACTGATTCTGGTTCCTGTTTTTTCCAAGCACCACCCTCCCCCAGTTATTTGCATACGTCAATAAATACTGCTGCGTCCTTCAGCAAGGTTAAAAAGACACCAGTCACTACACTCTTCCCCCCCCACCACACCACCACCTTCCCCTGCTTGAGCACTTTAAAGGAACAGGAGTCTTCTCCTTGATTAGCAAACTACCTTCTTGCTTTTGTAATTGTTTCATTTAACTGCAGAGAACCACGAGGGGGGAAAAATCTTTGCATTGGGTAAAAGAAGCCTCAGCTGCACAATCATTCTCTGTTCTTGAGTACTGCAACCTACTCCATTTTGTTAGGAACCTAAAAAGCAGTCATTTTTTAAAGGGGAGGGGGGAGCTAATATTTGCTAATATGCAATTGGTTTTTTCTTCATTAACTTTGAGGAAAACACACATATTCCATATACATGTATATTCCTGTTCGTCTTTTCAATACTCCTAATTCCTACCCAAGGCATTCTTTTTAGAATGAGTTATTTCAGTTTGCAGTAGCTATCTTTGAATCTCTTTGCAGAGTCGAGTAATGGTTCTAGTTGGATTTGAGGTCAAAAATTAGAGTAAGGTTGTGGGATCTGTGGACTCAATTTTCATACCTATGAGATTTAGCCAGGCAATCAGGACAAGTTTTGAGTTCTTATATTGACACCACTAAAGTCTAGAATAAATTATCATAATACTGATAAGGGGTTAAGACTGGGGTGCTAGTGGTACCAATTACAATAATTCAGAAAAAAAAAGAATTATAAACAAGAGTACAGAGACCTTTATACCTGTACATCCTGATGACCCTATTTCTGGCAAAACAGCTTCCCTTTTCCCCATTACAGATAATGTGGTATTTTCCATTTCACACAAAAGAAATACATATTTATCTTCAAAATAATTCTGAATGCTTAAGTATAAAAAATACCATTATTCTAAACATATAGATTTCAGATTCACTCTTGCCCAGCTTCTGTGTTATTATTGCTACCATCCATTTTTAAAAAATTTATGCTGTGAATTTTACATTATGCCAAGGCCATATCAAATATCTAAGGAATCTGTAACTGTATAAGGCCAAATATATAACTATTTTACTATTGTACTGATGGTTCAGTACAATTAGAACAAAGTTATTGACTTATTCAGTATAGCTAGTTTAATGATTTTATTCTTTCTACCTCACAGTTTTCTATTCTTTTAGGCTGCTATTGCTATAATTTTTCCAGTGACTGGAAAAGCATCATTCTTTGAACCAAGATATTTACACATACTGAATATTTGCCTTGGGACAACATCATGGTTTAACAAGAGAAACATTCATGAAAAACTGAGAAACAATTGTGTTAACTGCAAACAGATGAGATAGAAAGGTTAAAAGTGATGTACTATTCTATTTTAAGAAAAACCTTTAAAATAGCTAATCTATGGTTCTTTTTCTAAGTGAGTTTTATTCACACAAAATATGGAAGGGAAAACTTGACACCCCCTGTCCTTTGTCTTCCATTCCCCCCCCATCTCATATGACTGATTAGTATATATTATAAATTAAACATAAAACTAATTGTATTTTCTTCCATCTTGGCCTAAAAATGATTACTTTAAGTAAGTATTATAAAATGGGAAAGTTTCCAAGAAGGAACACAAAATATTTAGATGTTCACATCATGAAGTCCTGCTGCTGCCCAGTGGGACAATCATGCAAAAAGATCTCTTTTCAGACTTATTTAGGCTATGTTGCAGTAAACCTTAGGACCCAAGAATCGAGTAGCTTCCAAATAAGCTAGAATTTCTATTGCAATAACCACACCATCATGGATGAAACTGTAGATTCATTTCACTGTAATTTTAATATTACTTTGCCTCTTGTCCTCTTAAAATGTCTAGTGTGTGTGTTTAATACAATGAGTTTTAATAAAATAATGGGAAGAGGGGCTATATCATACCTTTGAAGCAAAAAATAAACAAACAACCTAAAAACCAAATGTTATTGATGATCAGGAGGTGGGGGTGCCAGCATTACGTATTTCTTTTCTCACTATTGTTTAAAGGTATACATTTCACTATTAGCATAAATTCAGCATTATGGTCAAGGTCAAGACCCTTGCCTTTACCAAACATAACCTGTCAGGACAAGAGACTGGCATTGGATTAACATAACATTTACAATATTATTACCCAATGTCTCTCAGTTGCTGTAGGTGTGAGTATTTGGGGCTCATTTACACAGCAAAGTCCTGGAAATACAGAGCACCATCCCCCACCACCTTAACAATACTGTCTTCTTTTGCATGCAGTAAACAACAGGCTCAATTCCCGAATTCTCATTAGCAGTTACCTTTGAGTGTCCAGCTTTAAAGGATCGATAAAAATGAAAGTACAGTATTTATTTTTCTTCTCTCGGGCTGATTATCTGACTGCTCCGGCAAAAGCACTTTGACAACTGGAAGACTAGAAGGCATGCGCAACCGAGGAACTGTGGGGACTGGAGTCTCTGACCAGCGCCTTGCCGGCCCCAGGCACGTTGGCAGGAAAGGAGGAGAGTTCACCAAGCGAGAGGCATAAGGTTCAAGGAGAAAGGAGTTGTACTGTGATTGTGTTAGATGCCAACCAGCCTACATCATTAGCTGCGAAGATGAATTGAGGATGGGGAAAAGGAGGAGAACTGAATTGCTGGGTTAATTTAGAAAGGAAAGGGAAAAGGATCTCTGACAGTCGGACCTAGAATTTTTTTTTTTTAAACAGGAGAGTGATCTTAAATGGAATGGAAATCATAATGACTGACTAGCCATGGGTATATTTCTATGACAAAAAAGATTAAATAAGGAACCCTAGATAAAAATAAACAAATAAAGCAATAGTAAGTCTGCCTTCATTTCTGAAGGAAATCCTATTTTAATGAATTGACTGTAATTGTAGAAATCACGTTAAATACTGTTACACATTTTTCAGTTAAATCTGTGGCCAAGAAAAATTCTCAGGCATTAATTTACCGCGATTTCTTTAAATCTATAATGTCAATCAAGGTACAAATTGTTACTTTATAAAATTCAACCAAAAACCTAAAGAACTGCTTGACACATAGTAGTTTCTCAATAAATGCTTCTTAACTGAATCAACTTGCTACCTCAGTTTACCACTGGAAAAATTACAGTATTAATTCAAGAGCCCAGAATATCAGATGAGATACAAAATAACAAAGGTTAGTTTATTTAATGTTTTACTAAATATTATTCAAAGGATCAAAGAATCAAGATATGAAGCTGAAATAGCCCTCATAGGCCGAGTAGCCCAACCCTCTTATTTTACAAGTGAGGAAACTAAGGCACAGAGAGGTTAATCTAACAACTTGCTAAAGATGATACAGGTCTATAGTGTCTTCCTTATTCCAAATTTTGTTAGAGATTTTACAAGTGCTTAAAAGATGATCATTTTATGCTCACAACAGTTGTTGGAGTTATTATCTCCAATTTACAGATGAAGAAACTGAGGCTAAGAGATTATATAACTTGCTCAGAAGTCAAAGCATAAGTATATTAGGCAAGATTCAGACCATAAATCTCCCTGATTCTAGGACCAGCCGTTTATCCACCATGCCAGGTTGTCAGATTCATCCCCATAAGCTTAGCATTTTAGTTAAGCAAGCAAAATTGTAGAGCCTTAAAGCACTGCATTTATACACTATGACTTACTCTTGTCTATTGGGTCCTAAGAACAATGGTTACAAACCACAGCTTACAAAAGCAGCAGCAGGTTATTTATTATTTCCTGTGGGTTTTTGTACAATGCCCCATGGTGGGGTGGGGGATGGGACTCCGTACACAGCAGTTGATGACAATGCTGATTAAATTTGGAGCTCAAAATCCTGTGTCAGCTTTAGTTACAATAACTTTATATTTTCCTTTCTTTCTCAATTAGCACTGTGGTACTTCCATATTCCACCAACTCAGAGCATTTCTAGTAGCTTCTGTCTTGTTTACTAAAGAAACAAAACTGGAAGATTTTTTTAAATGGTCTTTTTGAATAAATATTCTTCAGGAGTGCTCAAAGGACTAGAAAGAACCAGTGTATTTCTGGGCACTTCACTCACTCCACTAATATTTACTGTTCTTGTACTTGGTCTTACTAATCTGATCCCAACCTTCTTTTCCAGTCTTATCTCTTAACTATGTCCCTCAATGAACAAGTCTCTCTTTTCCAGCTGAACTGGTCTATGAAATATTCCTGTTTCAACATACTTATCAAAGTCCTGTTTGTCCTTCAAAATTTCTTGATCAAATCTGTTTTCCTCCATACAAGCTCTCAAAACTTCTCCAACATGACAACCTCTTCCTTCTCTGAAATCTTGCATCTAATGTCTGTGTAATCCCTTTGACATTCTGCAAATGATATCTTGTGTTATGTGTGACTATAGGTAAATGTGTATATTGTATTTCCACTAGCTCAACACAGTGCTAGGGTAGGAAGTGATAGAATGCTGAGCTTAGAGTCAGGAAGATGAGTCTGCCTGAGTTCAAATCCAGCCTCAAATACTTACTAGATGTGTGACTGGGCAAATTGCTTAATCCTATTTGCCTCAGTTTCTTTATCTGTCAAATAAACTGGAGATGGAAATGGCAAACTACTCTACTGTCTTTGGAAACCCCAAATGGGGTCATGAAGGGAAGAATGCAACAGAAACAAATGAACAACAACAGTTTATAATCAAGAAGGCAGCTAGATGGTTCAGTGGATACAGTATATGGCCTGGAATCAAGAGATCTGAGTTCACATCTAGTTTCAGATACTTACTTGCTATGTGACCCTGGACAAGTTACTTGGCCTGTGCCTCAGTCCACAAGAGGAGGAAATGGTGAACCACTCCAGTATCTTTGCCAAGAAAACCTAATTGGCAGTGTTGGTGTGCTATGTGGTTCGCAGGGTTATGAAGAGTTGCATATCACTGAATATTGAACAACAATAATTTGTAATAAAAATAATTAAGATGTCATAATCTAAGTCTTTAAGTAATCATGATGACTCTCAAACACTGTATGTGTATGTGATGGTGATGGGAGGGTTGTCCTTATAAAACAAAATGTTCCGAAAGCATAATATGCTAACATGATTTGTCAAGGAAACACTATGAAATATCTGCCTTTCCTCACTGTCTCTATTTACCAAAAGAGAAGGAAAGGAAGAAATTCAAACAATTTTTCAAAGGAATAACTAAAAGCTTGTTAGTAATGCCCTATTTTTATTCTGCATTACCAGAGCAAAAGGTGAATTTTCCAAATTACCTGGAGCTTTCCTCTTTAAACAACAAAACACTTTTTTTAATTAAAAAAAAAAAAAACAGAAAACTTTCTAAGCTATATTAAGCGATTACTTTATTAAACAGGATATGCTCAACATGATTCACATCATGGCAGTAGGTCTGAAAGGAAGCCCCACTATTTACCAAATAAAGTCCAATGTCTTAGACTGGCATTCAAGGCCTTCCATAATTTGTCTCCAATCTACATTTCTCCAGTCTTATTTCAGTTTCCACTACTTCATTTCCTTTACCTCATAAACAAAAACAACAAGTGGCCCAGCAGTAAAAATGAGGTTTTCTATTCTTGAATGCTTGCTCCTGTGTTGTTTCATACACCTGGAATGCCCCTCCCCATCACCAATTTTTTGCTTATTGACATTTTTCCTGTCCCTTAAGTACAATTCAAGCAACACCTATTAAATTTCCCTGGTGCCCTCAACTGAAAATGATCTCTCTCACCTGGTCACATAGCATTTTGTAATCCATTTGTGCATCGATATTCTAATACAGTGGTTTCAAAACTTTATGTAGCAAAACCGTACTTTAAAATAACAAAAAAGTCACCTAAGTTATTTTTTATGATGGTTTCTTTGTGTTATATAGATAACTGTCTTGTTTTGATTATAAAGATCATATTTATAGATTAGAAAATAATCACCATACTGACAACAATAATAGGAAGCATTTAAGGTTTGCAAAGCATCTTAAGTAGGTTATCTCCTTTGATATTAATGCATTACTTTAGATAACCAAGATTCTCCATAAAATGGTGCCATTGATTATATAATTTATATTTGACCTTAAAATATTATCATAGCTAAAACTGGCCTCAAGAGGTGAAGGAACAACAGCCTCTATCATACTGGGGAGGCTTCTATATCAGACTGGCAGGAACCACAGGTCATTACAACTCCTTTTCACATAACTGTGCCTTCCCCTACTATATCCTGGAGCACTGAATGCTCTTCACAAGCAGACTTCACCTTTCCTTTCTACACTTGCTCTACGTTACTTCCCTCCACATACTAAGGCCCAGCCAAATTGGCCTTCTTATTGTTCCTCCTAGATGATACTCTATGTGCCATCTCCATGTTTTTGTGGTGTTTTGCCCCTATGGATATGAAATGTACTTGGCTCCTCTTGTTCGAAACTTTTTTCTTTCACAACTATTCAAGAGGCCCCCTTTTTTTTTAAACTCTTACCTTCCACTTTAGAATCGATACTGTTCATTAGTTCCAAGGCAGAAGAGTAATAAGGGCTAGGCAATGGAAGTTAAGTGACTTGCTCAGGGTCACACAGCTGGGAAGAATCTGAGGTCACATTTGAACCCAGAGCTTCCCATCTCTGGCTCTGGCTCTCAAACCACTGAGCCACCTATCTGCCCAAGACCTCTTTTATAGAAGGCCTTTCCTGATCTCTTCAGATGCTCTATACCTTTACCTACAGTGTCCTTATATGCTTTGAATATATTTTCATATATGTGCAAGCTGTCTCCCCTTAGAATGTAAACTCCTGGAGGGATAGGCTCTATTTCAATCTAATCTTTGCACCCCCCAGCTCCTAATACTTATTGGCATGTGGCAGACCTTTAATAAATATTTGTTGATAGACTGATCTGGAAGAAAAGGTCAGCCCCAGAGGTGATGATCTTTGTAATTTGTTTCAAAAAGCTTGGCACCTAGGGCTGAAAATCTTCTGCTGGGGAGATAAAAGGATTCATAGTCAAAACTGAAAGAGAAAAAGACAAGAAGACCCAGGAGAAAGGTTTTCATTTGTTAGTATTATGGGTGCTAGACAAGGAATTCTGTCTTGTCTAGAAGCAAGTAGGTGGCACAGTGGATAGAGTAAAGGGCCTGGAGTCAGAAAGAACTGAATTCAAATCTCTCTGCAGACACTTACTGGCTATGTAACCCTAAACAAGTCATTTAACTGTTTGCCTTGGTTTCCTCATCTGTAAAACGAGCTGCAGAAGGAAATGGCCAACTACTCCAGTATCTTTGCCAAGAAAACCCCAACTGGGGTCATAAAAAGTCAGACATAACTGAACACCACCACCACCACCACAACCTGTATCAGGAAAAAGCCTGCATGCTCTTCTTAAGGACAGTGATAGCAGGACACAAGCAAGCATCCTTCAGTTGAGTAGTCTCTATGAGCCAAGGCTTATTAAAAGTCAACTCTGAGGGGGCAGCTGAGTAGCTCAGTGAATTGAGAGCCAGGCCTAGAGATGGGAGGTCCTAGGTTCAAATCTGACCTCAGCCACTTCCCAGCTGTGTGACCCTGGGCAAGTCACTTGACCCCCATTGCCTAGCCCTTACCACTCTTCTGCCTTGGAGCCAATACACAGTATTGACTCCAAGATGGAAGGTAAGGGTTTAAAAAAAAAAAGTCAACTCTGGCTCTACATCTCTTATAATCAGAGAGATGCAAATCAAAACAACTCTGAGGTATCACCTCACACCTAGCAGATTGGCTAACATGACAGCTATGGAAAGTAATATATGCTGGAGGGGATGTGGCAAAGTGGGGACACTAATTCATTGCTGGTGGAGTTGTAAATTGATCCAACCATTCTGGAGAGCAATTTGGAACTATGCCCAAAGGGCGATAAAAGACTGTCTGCCCTTTGATCCAGCCATAGCTCTGCTGGGTTTGTACCCCAAAAAGATAATAAGGAAAAAGACTTGTACAAGAATATTCATAGCTGTACTCTTTGTGGTGGCCAAAAATTGGAAAATGAGGGGATGTCCTTCAATTGGGGAATGGCTGAACAAATTGTGGTGTATGTTTGGTGATGGAATACTATTGTGCTAAAAGGAATAATAAAGTAGAGGAATTCCATGGAGATTGGAACAACCTCCAGGAAGTGATGCAGAGCGAAAGGAGCAGAACCAGGAAAACATTGTACACAGAGACTGATACATTGTGGTACAATTGAAGGTGATGGATTTCTCCATTAGGGGCAATGCATTGTCCCTGAACAATCTGCAGGGATCTAAAAAACACTATACACAAGCAGAGGATAAACTGTGGGAGTAAAAACACCGATGAAAAGCAACTGCTTGACTACAGGGGTTGAGGGGATATGACTGAGGAGAGACTCTAAATGAACACTCTAATGCAAATACCAACAATAGGGAAATGGGTTCGAGTCAAGAATACATGTGATAACCAGTGGAATCGTGCGCCGGCTATGGGAGAGGGAAAGGTGGTGGGAGGGGGGGAGGGGAGGAAAAGAAAATGATCTTTGTTTCCAGTGAATAATGTTTGGAAATGACCAAATAAAATAATGTTTAAAATTAAAAAAAAAAAGTCAACTCTGGGCAGAATGGGGCACCAAGATTATGACTCACCCAAGGTTATGATATCAAAGGGGAGCAGACCTAGGTAGGTACAATCAGCATAAAGGCATCACTAGAAGTGGTGCCCCTACAAACCTGAAGGCAGGGCTTGTCTTTCTCAATATGTTCTAGGGCGAAAACCCCGAAAGATGAGGAGTGCCATCAGGCACTACTGAGGTGTGTCTAATCAGGTTGTCATTTCCAGATCAGGAGGGTGTCATTCTGTATGTTTTTACCATGTTGTTGTTGTTCAGTATTTTTTTCAGTTGTTTCTGACTCATTATGACCCCCTTTGGGGTTTTCTTAGCAAAGACACTGGAGTGATATGGCATTTCCTTCTCCAGCTCATTTAACAGATGAGGAAAATGAGGCACAGTTAAACGTTTTGCACAGGGTAACACAGCTAGCAACTGAACTTGGGAAATTGAGTCTTCCTGACTCCAAGCCCAGCATTCTAACCACTGTAACACCTAGTGCCTATATATTTTTATATCTACTATTTACATTTATTAGACTTTTCATTTGTTTCAGCATGAGGCAGGAGATTGGACTAGATGGCTTCTGGGGTTCTTTCTAGCTCTGTATTTACAATGCCATAAAAGGCAATGTAATACATTTAATGCACAAAACAGAGTCTAAGAGAAGCAGTGTCTTTAATAAGAAAATCCTCTCGATTAATTAAGAAAAAAGCTAGTTCTAGAGGGAAAACTGGAACTTATATAATAATTAAATGTCATTTGTGTATAGTAAAAAACAGTTTACTTGGTTTTACTTACTTATTTAAGACCCTTATCTTCTGTCTTAGAATCTATACTAAGCATCAGTTCCAAGGCAGAAGAGTGGTAAGAACTAAACAATAGGGGTTAAAATTATTTGCCCAGGGTCACAGCCAGAAAGTATCTGAGGCTACATTTGAACTCAGGACTTCATGTCTCCAGGCCCTATTCTCTATTCACTGAGCCACCTAGCTACTCCATTTTGTTTGGTTTTAGAAAATCATATTTCTGATTTCTCCCAATGGTATGTGGTCTAGTAACTGGGCCTTTCTGTCATTAAAATTGAAAGGCAATGTCACTACTTTGAAAGAGGCTTCATCAAACTACAAAGTTTAAGCTGCTTCTGATGACTAAAATTAAATCAAATCAAATAAAAAAATTTTCCCAATATTTCCCTTAGTTATAAAGGAAGAAGTTCTTATGACAGGTAAGTCAAAAATAAAGTTTGAATAAGAAGTTGTTTCAGGATCACTAACTCAGTTGATGAAATAAACTTAAAGGCCAATTCAATTTTTCCCTGAGATCAAACCACAGCTTCTCTAGAATGAGTGCACAGATTAAAAAGAATTATATTAAAAAAGAATCTCTCACTTTGGCAGCTTTGCAGAATACAGATTGAAGAAGGGAAATATTAGAAACTCTTGGTAAATACAACTCTTAGCTAATCTGAAATCATTACTGACCATGATTCCCAATTCCCTGCCCACATATTCTATACAGTGTAATGTAAAAGGCTTTTAGAGTTCTTGAGAATTGATAAATAGGTTTAAAGTTCTGTGTTTGCCAACTCACCTTCCCCCAGCTATCTCTTTTTTTAGAGATATGTACCTGGGGGAGAAATACCTATGCTACTCATTACCTATGTGACCTTAGACAATCATTTAGCCTCTCTAGGATTCATCCATAAAATGAAGGAATTAGACTAGATGGTTTCTGAGGTTCTTCCAAGCCCTAAAGCAATGATCTTTGGGGAGATAGACTCTAATCTCCCTGCTCCCACCAAAATGATCCAGAGGCAGTTTTCTGTATGTTTCCACCACTGTCTCACCAGGTCCTCTTATCTTATTTCCCAGTGAACCCACAGCATAAGCATATAACCCATACATATAGACATTATATGAGGCACTGGACATACAGTGATGAAAATTAAATGGTTCCATCCCTCAAGCAGTTTATATTCTATCGGGGAAAATGATGGGTAGCTGGAGATGAGACACAAAAATATATACAAAGTAAATCCAGAATTTTAGCAGTGAATGAAGATCTTAGTAGCAAGGGGATCAGAAAAGGCCTTTGCCCTTAAGTTAAACTATGAAGGAAACAAGAATTCTAAGAAGCAAGAAAAAAGGAAGGAACACATTCCAAGCATGAGGGATGACCTATGTGAGGGACAATAAATAGGCCAGTTTTTCTGCATATAAGAGAATGTGATGGGGAATGCTATAACATAGAATTCTGTAAAGGTAGGCTGAATCTGAAATGGGAAAGACTTTAAATGACGAAGAGGAAAAAAAAGTCTGAATTTGATCCTGGAGGCAATGGGGAGCCACTGGAGCTTCTTGAGTAAAGGAGTCAATTGGACAAATCTATGCTCTTTAAGATTGTCAATAATCACAACTGAATTCTGCAAAAGTATAAAGAAGTTGGTCTCAAAGAAGAAAAAACACCTTTCCCCACTTTTTGCATGGTGGGGAAGACTATATCACATTTTTTCATGTTAATCAGTTTTAATGGACTTTTTTCTCATCCTCTTAAAAATTTTTTTTTTGGTTATGGCTCTAAGATCCTCTCTAGCAAGGAAGAAGGGATAGTTTCAGAAGGAAATTTAGATGACAAAAGTGAAATATACAAATAGAAATATGCTATTAAAAAAGAATCTCTCACTTTGGCAGCTTTGCAGAATACAGATTGAAGAGGGGGAAGATTAGAAGCTCTTGGTAAACATAACTCTTAGCTAATCTGAAAACTTTACTGACCACAATTCCCAACTCCCTGCACACACATTCTATATAGCCATTTGAGACTTTGTTTATGTCAGAAATGTGGCATTGTGAACTGAATTTCAAGTCAGGAAAATCTGGGTTCAAATCATGATTCTATCACTCACTAGCTAGGAGACCTGGGGCAAAGCACTTTGCCTCTTTGAGCCTCAGGTTCTTCATCTGCAAAATGGGGTAATATCAATGCAGATTTTAAAGGTACTCTGTCCAAGAAGATGTTCTATTTGGAGGAGAGCGGAGTCAAGATAGCGGCTTAGAGACAGCAAAAGTTCAGACCTCCACAAACCCTTCCTCACCAAATCAAAAACACAATGCTTCGAGGGGACTGAAAACCAAATCTAACAACAGGACAGAGCTAAGGGAACCCTCCTTATGGAGCCAACTTAAAAGGTATGTCCCCAAAAGCCTAAACTCTAGAACATGCGGGTTTAAAGGGAAGGAGGAAGGCAGGTCCCAAGACCTCTTCCCCACCTAAAGAGCTAAGCCTCCAGTGGTGGCTGGAATCCCTGGGCAGGCAAGGATACCAGTGTGGAGGGAGAACCTTGCTGGAAAATCTGTGCCAGGCTCAGGGCTTAGAACATAAGCAGCATAGAGGCAGCTGGAGGAAAAGCACAGAGCAGGCAGCCCAGTCACAGCCGAATTGCTCCACCCTTTTTTCTGGTTTTGGCCTGAGGGCACAGCCAGTTTTGCAGATCAACTCCTCCCTGGCTCAATATCATCAATAAGGGTCTCAGATAAGAAGCCTTCAGAAGACAGGGAAGCTCAAGCTCCAACACCCCTCCCCCACAGACTGATCTGAGAGCCTTGCTGACTGAGCTCCAAGGGCAAATGCTGCAACAAACTATAGGCAACACCCTTGATAACAAGGAAGGCTGTCAGCCAGGGAATATCAGACTACCTGATCAAAGAGCAGAACAGAGAAGAAGCCCCTTCAGGACAGAACAACCTAAACTCACAGATCCAGCACAAAATGAGAGGAGCAAGACTACAGGCAACTACAGGGGGGAAATAAGGGGGAAATATGAGTAAACAACAGGGGGAAAAAAGAAATTACAATCAATAGCTTCTATCCAGGCAATGAACAAAGAGAAAATGAAACAGAGGAAGATCAAGGAACACTAAGCAAAAACACAGAAACTCCAGCAAATTGGACACAGGCTTTGGAAGAACTCAAAATACAATTCAAAAAAACAATTAAGAGAGGCTAAAGACAACTGGGAAAAGAATTTAAAAAGCAAAATAAATCATCTGGAAACAGAAAATAGTGTCTTGAAAGCCAAAATTAATCAGCTTGAAAATAAGGTAAAGGAGATGAAAGATGACCTCAAAAGAAAATCAGACCAGAAAGAGAAGGATGACCAAAAAGCCAGGGATGAAATTAAGGCTTTAAAAACTAGACTACAACAACTAGAAGCAAATGGCTTCACAAGGCAACAGGGAACTATAAAACAAAATCAAAAGAATGAAAAAATTGAGGAAAATAGGAAACACCTCTTCCACAAAATGGAAGATTTAGAAAACAGGTTTAGGAGAGACAACTTAAGAATCATTGGTCTACTGGAAGATCATGACAAAAGAAAAATCCTGGACATCATTCTACAGAAAATTATCCAAGAAAACTTCCCCGATGTTCTAGAGCAAGAGGGAAAAGTAGAGATTGAAAGAATCCACAGATCATCTCCTATATTTAATCCCCAACTGACAACACCCAGGAATGTTATAGCCAAATTCAAGAACTACCAGACCAAGAAAAAAATATTACAAGCTGCTAAGAAGAAGTCATTCAGATACCATGGAACCACACTTAGGATAACACAGGATATGACTACATCTACACTGAAGAACTGAAAGGCATAGAATATTATATTCTGGAAAGCAAGAGAACTGGGTCTACAACCAAGAATCAACTACCGAGCAAAACTGACTATATTCTTACAGGGGAAAGTATGGTCATTTAATAGAAGACTTCCAAGCATTCATAAAGAAAACACCAGACCTGAACAGAAAATTTGATGCCCAAACACAGAACTCAAGAGAATCACCAAAAGGTAATTAAGAAAGGGGAAAAAACAAAAACAAAAAAAAAACTTTTTTAAAGAGACCCAATAAGTTAAAATGATATGTATCCCTACAAGAAAAGAGGATATTGGTAACTCTTAAAAATTGTTATTATCTAAGGAAAAAAACTGTACAAAAATATTCATAGCTGCGCTCTTTGTGGTGGCCAAAAATTGGAAAATGAGGAGATGCCCTTCAATTGGGGAATGGCTGAATAAATTGTGGTATATGTTGGTGATGGAATACTATTGTGCTCAAAGGAATAATAAAGTGGAGGAATTCCATGGGAACTGGAACAACCTCCAAGAAGTGATGCAGAGTGAGAGGAGTAGAACCAGGAGAACATTATACACAGAGACTGATACACTGTGGTACAATCAAATGTAATGGACTTCTCCATTACATTCAATGCAGTGATTTTGAACAACTCGGAGGGATTTACAAGAAAGAATGCTATCCACATTTAGAGGAAAAACTTGGAGTAGAAACACAGAAGAAAAACAACTGCTTGATTACACAGGTTGACAGGGATATGATTGGAGCTTTAGACTCTAAATGATCATCTTAGTGCAAACATCAACAACATGGAAATAGCTTTTGATCAAGGACACATATAAAACCCAGTGGAATTGGGGGTTGGCTACGGGAAAGGATGAGGGGAGGGAGAGGGAAAGGATATGATTCTTGTAACCAAGGAATAATGTTCTAAATTGACTAATTAAATAAATTTTTCAAAAAAAAAATGATGTATTTGGCTGGCATAAAGAAGTTTAGAATACTACTTTCCCACCCTCAACAAGTTATCTTTAAAGAATCACACAATGATGAACATGTTAAGGACACTGTAATCGAGGGGGGGGGGATTCAGTGGAAACAACGTGGGGATTTCTCTATATGTGTTCAAATTTGCCAGGAATGATGCCACTGCCTTTCTACCCTACTTGCTATTTAGACACAATGTTCAGTCATTTTAGTCATGTCTGACTCTTCCTGCCCAAATCTGGATACTGGAATGATTTTGCCATTTCCTTCTCCAGTTCATTTCACAGATGAGGTTAAAGAGTTAAGGAAATGTCCCAGGGTCACACAGCTAGTAAGTGTTTGAGCTCAGGTTTTAATTCAAGCTGAGGAGTCTCCTGATGTTAGGACTGGTGATCTATTCACTGTTCCATCTACTTACCCCAATTTGGACATGATCCTGGCCTATTTTACTAAATTGTGCTCGAGAATCTTTAATGACAGAGAGACAGTAGACCCTCACAACCAGTTTGTTCCTTGGCTATGTAAAAATTAAAATTATATCTTAATAATAAAATACTATATTTTATGAGGTTTATTAACTGATCATTAGAAATCAAGGAATAAAAAAGGATATAAAATAAAAAACCACTTGCTCATGGTTGGTTAGCCATTTTTTAAATTCCCACTCACCACCATCATAAAATGGTTGAGAAACTCTCTCAATTTTTTTTAAGATAGCCTAGATAATTTTTTTAAGCCATATTTCTTCTGCCAAGGCTTTTTGGCCACTCCACCCACCCTCACAAACTCCAACTCTCTTTAGAGCTGCTGCATTTTTCTTTTCCTGCATTTTGCCAGGTTGTTTGCTCTCCCTACTAGCCAGGCTATTTTTAGCTGGGGGTCTCTTGGAAAAGAAAAGATAAACCCAACTGTTTGAGTCCTTCCTTCTTTGTTCCTACATTCCTCGTTCCTCGCTGCTGACTCTGGTAAGGCTGATACTGCTTCCTCCAGCCCCTAACCCCAATCACTCATCTGGCCCCCAGGCCTAGACCCCCTGAAGCTCTGCTCCTAAAATTGACCTTCAACCAGACCCTGACCTCTACTGCTGTTGCTTATTGCTACCACCAAGAAGCTAGGAGTCAGGGCAGATGGTAAAAAACTGGGATGTTCTTTCCTTAGGCAACAATTCGCCTCCACATGGCAGGGTACCTGAGGGGGAGGAGAAGAGATGAAGGAAGAGACTCTTCCAAACAGGAAGTTGATTACAAGCAAGGAGTATTCTATGAAAGAGCAGTGCACGTTTCCTATTTCAAACAGCTTCTACCATTCATGAGTGCACTGATCCTTTTACTTATCTTACCTGAGATTCAGGGGAGAAATTCATCTCCCTGCAACTCTTTGCCATTTGGGCCTTCCCAGTTTGAGATTCCTTGATGTTCTCCCTCACTATGGGAGATCCCACAGTACTGACAAAAGGAATCTGAATGGATATATAAAGGAACTTTAAGAGACTGGAGGTGAAGATTTTAAACCTTTTCAGACTCCATTGTTTTTATGAAAGTCTCTGTATTTTACTGTATTTTGCTGATTGTTTTAAGATTTAATTTTGTTGTTTTAAGTTCATATATTAATGTATTTGATACTGTTGTGTTATACTGAATCATTTTAATCTACTGTGTTTTAACTATTAGATATGTTCTGTTACCTTTCCCCTATGGTTACTGAACAAAATATTGTAAAATATTGTAAAAACCCATAAACAGGTTTTTTTTTTCATTTTTCCTTTGTTAATTGTCACATAGATGGATGGACTCAACCTGGCTAACAACCTTTAGAGAATTTAATAAGCTAAGAATTTAATGGTGATTCTAAGGGGTCTTCAGAAATAATTTTAATTAACTAAGGGTTTCTGAATGGATGAGATTTTTTAATATTTATATTTTAAAGAATGCTGCATAAAAGGTAGAGAAACGAAGAAATATCCCTACCAAGGTGTTTCTATGAATCAGGAAGCTGAAAAAACAAGCTCCTGAAAAAACTCTTCAGTTTAATTTACTTCCACCAGAACAATCTATATTTCTTGGTGATGTTCTAGACCCAAAGATGTTTTACTTGGTTTAAAAATATATTTGCCAAGGTTGAAAGATTTGCTATGTCTGTAAAAATTGTGACAAATATCCATCAGTTCATAGGTTTTTTTATGTCATACAGCAACATATATGAAATATGATTGTGGGTTTGTTTTCTATTATAATTAAGTGGGCTATTGTGATTTTGGGGACATTGATACTTTTTGAATGTGCATTACATGCTGTACTACTATTCTTTAGAAAAAAACTGTTACTTTTGTGAAAATCATTTGCTTGCATTCAGAATGAATCATGGCCAGGTTTGAAGAGGAAATGGATCTCATTTTTTTTTGGTGAGAAACCTTTCTGTTCTACCTTTCCATAGCTGACACAGAGTGTCAATGATTGTAAGTTATGTATTTTTTATTTTTAAAACATTTTTATTGTTTTTGCTTGCATGTGCAATATGCTATTTCAGTTTTATTTTTTCTTTCCTTTTTGTATTTGAAGCACATGTCACAAGTATTGAGATTTTCTTTAACTTTTTTGATTTTGCAGCAATATAAGTTTAAAATATATTTGCTATAATGTCAATGCATACCCAAAAAGCTTGAGACTATAAAAATGATGCCACTGATTGTTTAAAAAAAATTATGAGACTTTGCTTAATGATTCTGTCTGATTCCAGGACAAGAGAATACAAAAAGAGATATTTCACAATGCCAAAGAAGCACAAAGCTAAACTGCATAGTGTCAATCGAGCACAAGGTCAAAGAGACCAACCAATCCCAATGGGACTGATGAAAATTGTGAGCCAAGAGAAAAGGATTTGAACTTGTTTGGGATTCTAGGTTGCGGCTGTTTAACACGTGTTAAAGGCAGGTCTTTCTTGTCCCACATTCTACCAACTATCTCAAATTTGGCTCCTACCTGGTTCCTATAATCTAATCTCTTTTCTGTCTTTCATGGTGTGGCAAACTTTCTATAGTCCTGGCTACTGATTGGGTAAATGCATAATTTCTTCAATCACTTTAATTGGGCCCTGATTCAAGGACCTGCTATAGGTTTATTTTCCTTTACTTAGAAATTTTTACACATAAGACTTTGATAATCTATATTTCATCCACAAATTATTTTCTCTTTTATTTGGGATATTTTTTGATGTTTTTGATTTCTCTTGCCAATTGATTCATATACCTCATAACTCAGCCATGCATTCCTAAGTGATCCCTGGGTTTTTCAACACCCTCTCCAGGGGGAAAATGTATAATAATTATTATTATTCTAAATTGCAAAGTTTAAATTCTTTTTTAGAGCAATTTTAGGATAAGAAAAAAACTACCTCTCCAAATCCAGAAAATGAACTCTTCGGAGAAGGCACTATAAAGATGCCTCCACAGACCACACCAGTTGCACCAGGAGATCCAGAGTGAACTTTGGGATGTGGTGATGTGAACTGTGTGAGGTTGAATGCATTTGTTTTATATGCATATTCTTATGCCAAAGGGGATTTCCCCCTAACTGGTTTTTTGTCAATGTGCCTAGCAATCATTGGTTTTGTTCTCTTTTCCTTTTATCCCCAAATTATTGTAATTTCAAAATTGGTTATGTTTACAAGATCCATTGGTGAGACCAGTCTTCCATGGATCTTAAGGGGAATGTATAATTGAAAATCTGTTACCCTAAAAAAGAACTACATTTCCCCAGAGTCCACTGACTTCCTGTCATTACGTACTTCCTGTAGATATGGGATATTAGGTGAGGACAAGGAAGGTCCCATCTCTTTACTTCCTGCCCTGAGCTTGATGGTGGTAAGGCGGGTATTTGAACTGACTGATCAGCCATGGGCACATGGTCTTTATTTTGTATCTTCTTTAATCCTCGATTTCTAATGATCATTTAATAAATCCCTTAAAATATATTTTTTATTACTGAGATTTTAATTTTTATAGCTAAGTGTATCTGAATGAAGTTAACCCCCTAGAAACACTTTCTATCCAGAAAACTACTTTAGGACATAAATAGTCTGATGCCTAAGTTCGCTGTCAAGAGGTTTGTTCATTCACCAAAATGACAAGAGTTCTGCTGAGAAATCTTGGTGTTGAATGGGACATACAAATTAATAGATCACTAGAAAGTGCTCTCATACCTAGTTATAACAAGACGTAGATAGGAAGCACAGAAGACAATTTCCTGCCATCATTCCTTGGCAATAGGTAAGTTCATTGGACTCCCTGATGACCTAGTAGAAATAAATGGTGCTTGCTTCCTGAGCAAGAGAGAGCTTGTCATGCAAAGACTACTTGACCCAGTCTGTTCAGATTGAGATGAGTAAATATTTTATACTTGATATGATATATCAATTTATAAATATGTATTTATATTTGAACTATTGTAACGTTCAAATAACAGAAAAGCATTGAACCCAGAAACAACATTTTTATGCAGTATTGGAGCTATGCATACTTCTAAGGTATAGCTATCATAACAACATTACTAAGATGATCCAATCAGTAACTAGACTAACTTATGATGGCCCACATGAAACTGGATAAATGATCACACAAAGGGACATATGATAATCCTCATGTTTGTCCACAGAATGCATGCCTTCCACAAAATTAGAGGCAGCTAGGCTATGCAGAGGATGAAACACTGGACTTAAGAGTGAAAAATGGCTTTTTCTCTCTCTCGCACTCTCAGCTTCTTCTGGTCTCTTAGTACAGATGGCAATGGAAAGATGGCCAAGCCTAAGAATCACACCTCCCACAAACAATCATGAAATGGCATCAAGAAACCTAGGTTACAGCAACGTGAGTCTCTAAAAGGGGTTGACAACATGTTTCTGAGAAACATGCATTTTGCCACAAAAGACAACACAAAGTGGCTAAAGATACAGGCTAACAATGCCAAAACCATTGAGGCCCAAGCAGAAGCCATCCAGGCCCTGAGCACCAGAGCCTCCAAGGCCAAGCTCCTCCAGTCTAAGATGTCCAAGGTCAAAGCCTGGCATGAAAGCCCCAAGAAATGCCCAGGTCCCAGGATTATGAAGCCCAACTAAGATGGACAGAACCACTGAAACCAAGGCAGCCAAGCCCATTATTCACCAAGTCTGACACTGAGATCACAAAGTCTGATTCCAAGGCTGTCAAATCCAATCCCACGGCAGTCAAGTCTGAAGCCAAAATCACCAAGTCAGATCCCAAGGTCACCATGTCTAATTCTAAAGTCATAAAGTCCAATGATTCCAAGGCTCTTAAACCCAGTATATTCCAAGGCTGCTAAGCCTACTAACCCCTCAAGCCTACTCAGTCCACTGACCCTAAGGCAATCAAACCTAAGGATGCTGGGGCTAAAGGCCACTAGTCCCAAGCCTTCAAAATAGATGTTTCAGGACAAAAGAATTTGTTTAAACCCTATACCACAATACCACAATCATTTTTTTTCCCATAAGCTAGGGATTATTCACTATTTTGTTTATTTTAGTGGTGAGTCATAAGAAAAAAAGGTCTGAGTTTGAATCTTGTTGCAAACAAGGAGGCAGTATTACCACTAGAGGGTGGTAAGGTAATATTCAAGACTTGGTGCCAGCCAAAGATAACTTCTTGAGTACTTTTAAAATCTCTAAATTGATATTTCTTGTTTACTAGCTGTGATTAGACTAATTTATGATGGCCCACATGAAATGGATAAAGGGCTACTGGATAAAAGACCATATAATAATCCTAATGATTGCCATTAGGATGAATGCAAGTACCCTCTTTCTGTTTCATCTATAAAATGAGAGATCTGGACTTGATGACCTCTAGGGTCCCTTCTATTTCTAAAATTATCATCTTATGAATTATATTCATTCATCAAGGTATTGTTAATTACTATATGTTTAAGTATGCTTATATTTTATTACTATTTTCTTCTTATGAATATATGCTTTTATGCTAATATTAAACATATAATATAAATGCATTGATTTGTTAACTATGCTTAGTTTAAGTGGAATTGACAGTGCCTGGCAACTTATTAACTGTGGTAAAGAATGTGAAGGGTCAAAGATAATGGGCTACTAGTTTATACATCTGAGTTACTGAAAGAAGAGTGGTTCCTCAAAAGAAATAAGGAATTTAGGAAGTGAAGGTTTAGGGAGAAAGATAGTCATTGGAGTTCCATTTTGGAATGCTCCATTTGAAGCCTATTGGACATTTAAGTAGAAATGTACAGCTCATAGTTGAATAAGTGAGATTGGGGCTCTTGGGAAAAGATTAAAGACAAGTTAGATAAATGTGGGAGTCATCTGCAGAGAAGATAGTTGAACACATAGGAGATAAGGAGATTCCTCAGAGACAGAGAAGAAATAAAGAAATATGATGAGAACTATAAGAGTACAGCTTTGTGGAAGCCAATGGAAGATATAGTTAGCAAGAAGGAAAGGGAAATATTGTCAATGTCAAGACAGAAGAAATAAAATTAGGCATATAATGTCAAGACAGAAGAAATAAAATTAGGCATTGGATTGAATGACAAGGAATTCACTAGAAACCATAATAGAACACCAGATCAATTGGTTTCTTACTAAAGCTCTTGTATCTTATACTTATAAAGTTTATTTCTGATATAAGACTTTACATTCATCTCCATAAAATTTTACCTTATTAGTTTCAATTCAAAATCTAGTCAATAAAGTTTTGAATCATGACTGTAAAGTGATATTCATCTCAGCTTTATGTCATATGTGAAACCTAGTAAGTCACAAGTTTAAATCTAATAATAATACCTACGCTTTAGCTATGCTTTCATTCAGGTCAGTGATAAAAATGTTAAACAGTAAAGGACTAAGGAAAAATCTCTGGGATATTCCAGTAGAAAACTCTCTTTGATGTGGCATGGACCCGATAATGATTACTATTTGGAACTAGTCATAAAAATCATTGGCAAATCCTCCTAAGTGTGCTATTACCTAGTTTACTTTTCTCTATCTTATCCACAAGGGTAGCATAAGAGACTTTATTAAATGTTTTGCTAAAATTTAGGCAAGCTCTAACTATATTATCCTTGGCCCTACCAGGCCCTACCAACTAGTAACCCTTGAAAAAAGTAAATAACATTGATCTAACATGACACATTCTTTTCTTTTTTTAACCCTTAAATTTCATTTTAGAATCAATACTGTATAAGGGGGTTAAGTGACTTGCTCAGGGTGACACAACTAAGAAGAATCTGAGGTCAGATTTGGACCAAGACCTCCCATCTCTAGACCTGGCTCTCAATTCACTGAACTACTTCCTTGCCCCAGAAATGACCCATTCTTGATAAAGGTGGGCTAGATCTCTGTTGGAACTCAAGTTCATTAGTTAAAGTTCCTTCCACCTCTATATCTATCTTATAATTCTTTAAATATTCTATTTTCTTCCCTTTCTCTAAAAATCAGGCAGCTGATACACTGTGGCACAATCAAATATAATGGACTTCTCTACTAGCAGCAATGCAATGATCCAGGACATTTCTGAAGGACTTAAGAAAAAGAACGCTATGCATATTCAGATGAAGAACTGTGGGAATAGAAACAGAAGAAAAACAACTTCTTGATCACATGTGTTGATGGGGACAGGATTAGGGATATAGACTCTAAATGATCACCCTAGTGCAAATATCAATAATATGGAAATAGGTCTTGATCAATGATGCATGTAAAACCCAGTGGAATTGCAAGTCAGCTATAGGAGGAGGGTGAAAAGAGGGGAGGGAAAGAACATGAATCTTGTAACCAATATTCTAAATTAACTAATTAAATAAAAATTTCCAAAAATCTAAAAATAAATAAATAAATAGAAGTCGAGCAGTTTGCCCTCCAGAGCTATGGTACTTCTCTCATACTCCTTAAATTTTAAGTTAAATTTTAATAGCAGAAATTATATCTCCTAATTCATTACCCTGGCATTGTAGTTCATCTTGGTCTAGTGACTTGAATTTAACAAAGGCAGATGTAATTGGTCTCATTACTACCTTACTTTCCTTTGGTTTCAATTCCCTATTAGCCATTTTTGCTCAGGCATTTCCAGTCCAAAGATCATTCCCTTTGTCAGAGAAAACAGAAGCAGAATACAATTTAAGTAGTCCTGCCTTCTCACTATCATCTAGTATCCTTGTTGTACCTATTCAAAGCAGTGGCCTTATCCCTTCTTGGAATATCCCTCCCCCCAATATAGCTTGAGGGGGGGAAATCCTTTTTGTTTTCCTCCACAAAAACATTACTCTAATGCTTTGTCATGGTATGAAAGTGACACTGGGCTCCCAAGACTATGCCAGCAGGTACAAACTCTAATGGGAGCTACCATGCTTGAAAAGTGTTAATTACTAGTCTTAACAAGAGACCTGTTTGCTTTCCAAAGACCAGAAATTTTGTTTTATTTTACATCCCCAACACTTAATACAGTGCCTGGAACATAATGAGCTTATTAATAAATAAGCTGATTGATAACTGATCAAGATAAGGTAAGCATGAATGGACTTATCATCATCACTAAACCAGAGAGTAAATGAAGTATTATTTGGCCAAGGCAACACATGAAACAAAATAAAATGTTAAGTGTCTTTTGGATCTTTATCTTTCTACAATGACAGCATTAGAGAGTCAGAAATGAGACAGAAGGTCAGAAGAACTATAAAGCTCAAAGACTCTCTATAAACATCAGTCTAACTGTTGGTACTCTAAATATCCAAGGACCAATGAGTTGTAATTCTAGCCTAGTAACTGATATAATTCTGGAAGAAATAAATCATATTAACATGGACATTCTCTCTATAAATGAAACCAAAAAATACAAATATGCTTCAGTTAAATGGAAGGTCTTCAATATGAACATAGCTGCCAGAAACTATAGTTTTAATTTATTTTTTTGCTTGTTTAAAGGCAGCCAAGAAACATTTGTTTCATGGACAATTGGTCTTTTCACACAGCGCTACTTTGAACATAAGTGAAAAGGTGTGGGGGTGGGGGGGAGGAAAAGAAAATGATCTTTGTCTCCAATGAATAATGTTTGGAAATGACCAAATAAAATAATGTTAAAAAAAGAAAGGCAATGAGAAAAAAGAATATAATGGTTGGTAATAAGTGAAGTTTATATGTCAAAGTTAGTTGCAAAGGCTAGGGATGTAAAGAAATCATATGGAAATGTGACAAGATGCTCCAGATCAAATCAACCCTTAATTCAATATTTTATTACTTCAATTCATAGCTGAGCTCAGGGCAGGCCTCCAATAAATGTTAGAAATCATGACTTAAGATCTACAAACAGAAAAAGCCAAAGGCTAATGAGCTATACAAAAACCTACATGTATGTAAAAAAATACTTTTTTCACAAAAAGAGTAAGATAAGAAGGTATTTGACATTATATAAAGTAAAAGTAATGACTTCCTGGACAAGTAAAACTGATTCCTCTGTCAGAGTCATTTCTAAGATACCTGTCTACTTACATTAAAACTATAAACTTGTTAGGATATAGGTCAAAATTAAAGACAAATTAGAATAATAAAAAAAATATGGCAGGCAAACTGCTCTTATTTGACCTATTCAAACAAGCTATTGATATAAAAAAGTGATAAGGGGATTAAAAAAAACAGATATCAACATGAATATTCACCATTAGTTACAAAAATCTAACTGACAAAAAGCAGTTGTCACAATGAAGCCAAAAGAGACTAAAACTCATCTCATCCAACACCCATCTTTTTGTCAACCAGACAGATATGGCATCTTATGGCAATATTGGTTTACAATATAAACTCATTTGTAAAGTTGTGAGGAAGATAACAGAATATTAAAAGTGATATCACCTAATAAAAAGGATAAGAGGTAATAGAGGAAAAAATGAGCCTACAGGAAGCCTGGCTCTATATTCAATTAAACCAGATCATTCCAAGAGCACTTAAGGATAAAACAGGAAAGAACAAAAGAGAAAAAAACAAGAATATCTGTCAAGATTTTTGCAAAGTACAACATTGTACCATTGTCCTTTAACATCACAATCCCTGAAGCATTGCATAAATTTGTCTAGTGATCATCTTATTACTAATATTAAATCCATAATAATACAGATAGACATTTACTTGCTAGAAGTATGTTATCATCATGGAAAGCATCCTGTGCAAAGTCCAGATGGGAGAGGTTTTCCCTATAAATTATTAGGTCCTCCAAATATTCCTTTTTTTTCAGATGATTCTGTGGCTGGTTGCATCAATCCCTAAAATATTAAAAAAGACTCCTAAATAAGATCTATAAATATCCATATAGAAAACAAACATATTCTGATAAATTTTTATTTTATCCAAATTGTGAAGTAGTGGTATGGACTGCCCATAAAAGCTGGTCATCAATACATAAAACTTACATAGACACAGACAGGCAACAAATTGAATGAAAAGAGAACAGTTTGCACTGCATTTGGAAAATTGTACAGTAGCTTCAATTATTCTAAGCTTCTCTACAATACAAAAATCCATCTTTTTAATACCAATATTATTCCAGCAAAATAATATGGTTGCAAATCATGTAACACCACAATCTCTGAGAAATTAAAATTATGAGGTACCAAAAGGCAATGAAGAACATGTGGTGCATGAAAACAGTCTACCATATTACTAATGGTAGTTTATTAGTTTTAATTATTAATTAATTAATTAATAGTAATTACTAATTACTAACTAGACCCATAAAAGATATCATCAAAGAGATGTGTGACCAAAGAAGGAGGGCTGGTTATGGAATGAGAGTATGATATATATCTGATTTTAAAAACTATATGCTATACTGTTATAACTGGTACATAATAATAGGAGACCTAGACAAAGTCTTTGGCACATTGAGTAGATACACCAGGAAGAATTTATTTATTTATTTTAATTAAACCCTCACCTTCTGTATTAGAACCAATAATCAATACTGTGTTTTGGTTCTAAGGCAGAAGAGCAATAAGGGCTAGGCAATGGGGTCAAGTGACTTGCTCAGGGTCACCCAGGTAGGAAGTGCCTGAGGCCAGATTTGAACCTAGGACCTCCCATCTCTAGGACTGGCTCTCAATCCACTGAGCTACCTAGCTGCCCCCCCCCCCATGAAGAATTTATTAAAAGAAAATGGGAGTCAAGAGTACTTAACCTATAGAAGAGAATATTTGGAGAGTAGCAAGGAGGGATTAGTACCATCTTCAAAAATGTGAAAAAACTGCCCACCTGGCTCACCCTTCTTTAGGCAGCCCAGTCTAGTCACTCTCAGAAATTCTTCTACCATATCCCAGTTCTTCATCCTGAAGTTAAGTACAGTCTGAGAATCCTCCCAGTGGAAATAACCTGTGAATCAGCAGCCTCTCTTTCTGATTGGATGGCTTCTTCCTAGACCCCCATTTAGAAAAGGGCACCATTCTTCTCCAGGCTCTATTCCAGAACTTCATCTACCATGCATCTGAACTGAACAGGAGTACCTTTGTTTCCCCTTTACTTCTCTCTCCTTTTCCACTTCCTTATGTAATATCTTTCCCATTAGAATATAAACTTCTTGAAAACAAGTACTATTTTTCTTTCTGCTTGCAACTGTATTCCCAGAGTTGGCACAGAGTGTGGTGCATAGTAAACAATAAATGCTAGTTGACTGACTGGTCAGGGGGGATATCTTTTTAATAACTTAGAATTGTCTCTTAAATGTGTGACTAGGAAGATGTAATAGATACAGTACTGGATCTACAGAGAACCCTCAGGAATGGGAGTCAACTAAGCTGCCTAAAGAAAGGTGAACCAGGCAGACAGTCTGAAGATGGAAGAAGTAAAAGTTTCTATGCTAATCAACAATAAGGTTATACATCTAAGTGGCTGCTGTACCTCTAACCTGGTCAAGATAGGGATGCCCAGTCAGAAGGGGAAAGATAAAGGGAAAAGAAAAGGGGAAAAGAAAGGGAAAAGGCAAGGCCAATCAAAAGGTCAAGGAAAATTACCCCCAAAGCCTAATGTTTGGAATAAAAATAGAAAAAAATCCAGTGGTTACCTGTTGGAAAAAAAAATCCCGAATTTGTCACTCTCAGAAATATCATAGCCAAAAGTAAAAGTTTTCAGGTCTAAGAAAAAAAATTGCAATTAGCCAGAAGAAAAATGTCAATTATTATGGAACCACAGTTAAGATAACTTAAGACTTGTAGCAACTACTTTAAAAGAAAGAAAATCTTAGAATATGATATACCAATGAGAAAACCAGAGTTTGGTAGAATCTCTGAAACACAAAAGGAGACACTTGACCCTTAGGTAATAAAAATAAATGAGAAAGAAGTTTAAAAACTGAATAGAAGTTTAGAAAAGTTAAATATCCTAGGCATCTTGTGATCTGTTCAATCTTCTCATACCTGATTCCTCTCCACTTAGTGAAATTGATCTCTATTTGATATTCCTAAAATAAGACATGCTCTCTCTCTCTCATCTTTACCTCTTGACTTTCCTGGCTTCCTTGAAAACTCAACTAAAGTCCCAATTTCTTCAACAACTTTCTCCCCTTGTCTTAGTGCCTTCCTAATGTAATTTTCTATAATTTATCATGTGTGTATAAATATATGTTGTTCGCATGTTGTCTCCTACTGAACTGCGAACTCTTTGAGAGAAGGAACTATGGGATTTTTTTAAAGGGAATGGCGGTCCTTTCTTTGCATTTCTAGTACTTAACACAATACTTGACACATAATTAGGTGTTCAATAAATATTTGTTAACTTCTCTTGACTTAACTCTTTAAACATCTCCACCAACAAAATAGAGAAGCAAAAAAACCATAAATTGGCTATGCAGCTAAATAAAAGTCTAGAAAAACAACAAATTTAAAAATCTCCAAATAACATAAAAATATAAATACTGTTAAAAATAACTAAAAATTGAATAAAACAATTTTTTTCTAAAAATAAATTATTAAATAATTACATCAAAGGACAGGAAAATCACATTATAAATATTAGAAACAAAAAAGGAAAAATCCCAACAGATGAAGAATAAAGGATACTATTAGAAGCTATCTTGTCTAGTTATGTTAGCTTAAAAAATTAATATTTACAAAAATATAAAATTCTCAAATTAATGTAATAATAAAGGCTTTACTCAAACCAACATTGGGGAGGAAGAATGAGTGAATAAACCATAAATGAATTTCCAAAAGAAAAAAACGGTATTAGATAGATTTTTTTTCTTTTTTTTTTAAACTTTGCCTTCGATCTTGGAATCAATACTACATATTGGTTCCAAGGCAAAAGAGCTGCAAAGGCTTAATTGACTTGCCCAGGGTCACACTAGATAAGATTTTCTTTTTTTTTTTTTTAAATAAACCCTTACCTTCCTTCTTGGAATCAATACTGTGTATCAGTTCCGAGGCAGAAGAGTGGTAAAGGCTAGGCAATGGGGGTTAAGTGACTTGCCCAGGGCCACACAGCTGGGAAGTGTCTGAGGTCAGATTTGAACCTAGGACGTCCCATCTCTGGGCCTGGCTCTCAATTCTTTGAGCTACCCAGCTGCCTTCACTAGATAGATTTTCAAGAGAATTATATCCAATTTTCAAAGGACAATTAATTCTACTACTATATGTTGTTGAAAGAGTCATTCTACCAATTTCTTTCATAAAACAAAAATAGTCTTAATACCTAAATTAGAATGAGAGAAAGTAGAGAAAGAAAACTACAAAATAACATCACTGATGAATATTAATGGAAAAATGCTGATTTAAGTATTGTCAAAGAAGCTACAGCAACATATTCAAAAAATTATTCACTATATTCAGGTCAGACTAATTCTAGCAGAACAGGGTTGGTTTAATATTAGGAAAACTATAATATATTATATGTATAATATACAACAATATTAATCATATAATCAGTGCTATTATTATATTTTATAATATAATATAATGGTATAACATAATAACATTAAAATTAACAGAAACGATATAATATAAGCACCATAATTCATAATAATAATAACATTTCAATATAGGCAGAGAGGGCTTTTGACAAAATTCAACACTCAAATATGAGAAAATACAGGAATAAACAAATCTTTGTTAAATAAGCAGATAAAATCTACAGAAGAACAATAAATAGCACTATCTGCAACAGGGAAATAATAAAGCTCTTTACAGTAATATCAAGGTTAAAGCAAAGATGTTCATTGTCACCAATGTTATTCCATATAATTATTTTTAAAAGAACTACAAACCAAAAAAAGAAATTCAAAACATAAATAAAGGCAAAGAGGAAATAAAATTATCACTAAATGCAGGCGATGTTATGGCTTACTTAGAGCACCCCAGAGATACAATTAAAATCTAATTGAAACAATAACTCCAATAAAGAGGCAGTAAATAAAATAAACCACCAAAATATATCTTTTCTTTTTATTAATAACAAAAACCAGTAGAAAGAGATTAAAAAATAAAACTTATTCAGATAACTTTAGCATGTATAACATCTGGGAGACTAATTATCCTGTAAGACTACATCTGTTTGGTACTCATAAATCATTAGTATACTCTGCCCCACTAAATGGACCCTCTGGCTAGAAGGCAGGACCATGAGCTTCAGGGTCTCTATTCAAGAAAGGAATTCAGCACATTCTTCTCCCCATTTCTCACCAGCCTCATTACTTTTTGGACTCTTCTGGATTTCTCCATCTTCTGCACTTCTCCCCCATGCCTAATACTTCTGCTTCCTTCCCCTACTATTTGACATTTCAGCTTCCTTTTGTGTGTTGTCTTCCTTCATTAGATTGTAAGTTCTTTGAGGGCAGGGTCTGCCTCTTTTTTTTTAAACATATATGTGTATCCCCTTTGCTTAGAACTGTGCAGGCACACAGAAGGTACTTAAATGTTTACTGATTGGTTAAAAAAAGAAATTCTATTCAAAATAACTACAGTATGTATAATAAATGTACAAGTGTTCTTATCAAGATTTACTCAACTCAAACACTTCCCAGCTATGTGACCCTGGGCAAGTTATTTAACCCCCATTGCCTAGCCCTTACCACTCTTCTGCCTTGGAACCAGTTCCAAGACTGAAGGTAAGGGTTAAAAAAAAAAAGATTTGCTCAAGACATAAATATTACTACAAAATATTTCTTATAGAGATAAGACTTAAATAATTAGAGAGAATAAATTGCTCAAGGTTAGGCTTTACCAATGGAATAAATATGACAATAATATCTAAAAAATATTACAGACATGATGCAATATTATGCAAACTACAAATGGGTAATTTGTATAAATCTAGACAAAATAATAACAAAATCACCCGGAGGAACAAGTGGTAAAGAATTGAAAGGGAAATAATGAAAAACGTAGGAATGAAGGGAGTCTAATAGTACAAGATCTCAAATTATATTATAAAGCAGTAATCATCAAAATTAATCAATACCTATCCAAAAATAGAAAAGTTAAATGATGGAACATATTAGCTGCTCAAGACCCAGAAGTTAATGACTATAGTAATGATGGTGTTTCATAAACTTAAGACATCAACTATAGGACTAAAGGTCTCTATTCAATAAATACTGCCAGGAAAACTAGGAAAGCAGTCTGGCAGAAATTCAAATTTGACCCACATTTTATGCCATGTACTTCAGTAGAGTACAAATATATAGATTATCAAAAGATCTTAAAATCGTATTTAAAAAATTAGGCAACAAAGGAAGAAAATAAAAATACTTTTCAAGACTTTGAAGGAAATTCTTCTAAACAAGAGATAGTGTTTATTCTAAAAAAAAATAAAATGGTCAAATTTAATTAAATAAAAATGAAAAGCTTGTGCACAAGCAAAATAAATAAAACTAAAATCAGAAGGAAAACAATTGGGGAAGAAATTTTCAGATTCTCAGGAAACAAATTATGTCCCTACAAACTTATATAAACCCAAGAGAAAAAGAGGGTTCTATTAAGGAAATGACTTTGTATTAGAAAAGTTAGAAAGTCAACACATTTTTTTAAAGAAGCACAAAAGAAGAGCTATTAAAAATTAGAGGAGAAATAAACCAAAAGCCAAAATGTTTAAAGTGATAAACAAAACTAAAAGTTTGGTTCTGTAAAAAACTACAAAATTCAAGAGCCCAAGTGAAATCACAACAAAACCAAAAAGAAATAAGAATGATCAGAACCTGATTTGTAGTTATATGATAACAAAGTTAAGGACACTAAAGAAATAAAGGAGTACCTTCAAAAATATAAAATACTCAAAACAAGAAAAATCAATAGAGACTTTAAATAATCAAATCTCAGAAAAGGAAACAAAGTTAGTTATAAAGGAAGTATACCCAAAGAGGATGGGAGGAAATGTCCTGGTCCTGTTGAATTCCATCAAAATATTAAAGAACAATTATTAGCAATATTACACAGGTTATTGTCAAAGACTAAGAAACAAAAACAAAGCTCTTTTTGAGAGACTTAAAAGACAAAACTAAAAAGAACTATAAACTTATATCATCAATTAATATCAATTAAATAAAATCTTGGCACACTACAGCAATTCAACACTTAGCTATATCATTATGATCAAGTTGGATTTATACCAGGTACGCAAATATAATAATGGTTCAAAATTAAAAACAGTATAATTAATAATATTAAAAATAAAGACTTCCAAATTGCATGATAATCTTGATATAGAAAAAGCCTTTGACAAAGTACAACATTCATTTTTAAACAAAACAGAGTATATGCTTACATAGAGGGATTATTTTTGATATCATTGATCTATGTAAAACTAAAAACAAGTATCGTATCACATACAATTGGTATATACCAGAAGCCTTCCCAAAAAAATAAGGGAGTAGAGTAAGGATATGTACTCTTGGTTGTTCTAGAAATGTCAGCAATAAGACAAGAGAAGAGATTAAAAGTATAAAGACAGGCAAGGATGAAAATAAAACTTTTTGCTAGTGACATGGTGTTTATACAGAAAATCAGGAAAAATGCAGACTGAGATAATCGATAGTTTCAGGAAATTTGCAGGCTACAAAATACATCAACAAAAACTGAAAGCTTTATGATAATAATAAATTTCTATATAATAGCAAATTCCAAGAATCAATAACAGAAAGGGAAATCCCATTCCAAAAACTACAAAAATGCATAAACTATTCAGTCACTTAACTACCTAATCTACCAAAACACACAGAATATTTGCATAGTTCAATCCCAAAATGCTTCTTAAAAAAAATAAAGGACCACTTAAACAGTTCAAAGAATATTCAGTGTTCATTGGTGAATCATGCCAATGATAAAAAATGACAATACAACTAAAATTAACTTACATATTTAATTTTATACTAAACTGTTTATAGAATTCTTTAGAAAAATCAACAAAGTGATAACATTCATATAAAGAAATTAAAAAACCCTAGAATATCAAAGGAAATAATGAAAAAGCGGGAATAGCACTTTTAGACTTTAAACTATTAAAAAAGCAATCATAAAATCATTTGGTATTAGTGTTTCTTTTTTAAAAAGAGAACAATAGGTTAGACAATGGAGAATCAGAAACAATAAAATTCAATAACTCAGTGTTTGATAAACCAGAAATCATAAATCAATCCAAAAAGAATTCCCTATTTGATAACTTGTAGGAAAGCTGGCAAGTAGTCTGGCAGAATTTAGGGTTAGAACTACATTTTACATCATGTTACATAGTAATTACAAAATGGATCTTATAACATTTTTTTAAAAGAAGCAGAGATTATGTCTTTAACAGCTATGAATAGGTAGGAAATGTATGCTTAATCAAACATAGGACAAAAGATGGATAATTTAATTATAAGGAATTTTAAAAGCTTCTGCACAAATAAAATTAATATGTCAAGAATAATAAGGAAAGCAATCAAATACAGGAAAAAATCTGCATATCAAAATTACTAGATAAGGATTTCAATCCAAGTACTAGATATAGACTGCTGCAAATCATTGATCATATGAAAGAATGTTCTAAATCACTAATAAGAGAAATGCAAATCAAAACCTGAGATTTCACCTCATATCTTTCAGACTAGCAAATATAACAAAAGATGGGGATAGTCAATGTTGGAGGGGTGGTGGAAAATTAAATATGCTAGTACATTATCAGTGGAGCTATAAATTAGCACAGCCATTCAAGAAAGCAATTTAAAATTATAAAAGTTTTTACCCTTTGACCCAGAGATTCCTCTGTTGGCTTATATCCCAAGAAGAGCATTAATACAAAATAAGCACATATACCCCGAAATATTTATAGCAGCATATTTTTATGATGGCAAAAAAACGGAAACAAAATATTGGTTGAGGAATGGCTAAACCAAAATGGTATGTAAATGTTATACTACTATGCTATAAGTGATGAATATTATATATACAAAGAAGCAAGGAAACATTTAAGTGATATGATGCAGAGTCAAGTAAGCAGAGCTGAAAAGACAATAAAATACAATAATCACAACAATGTATCTGAAAAGAGCAACCACAAAATAATAAAAAAGTGAATTTTGCCAAAGTGTGTAAAAAAATACATGGCTCCAAAGAATAGAAATGAGAAGAATCATTTGTCCAAGCCCACTCATTTGCAGAAATGGAAGGTACAGGGGTGTGGTACATTAGATGTATTTTCAGACTTTTTGATATATTTATTGATTCTGCTGATTTTTTGGACCTCTTCTGCTTTTTTCTTTTAAAAAATTATTTATTATATGGCATAGCGTTCTGTGTGGGGAAGAGGAAGGAAAGGATAATGGAGAAATTCTATTGATATAAAAATTGATATCAATGAACATTTATTTATTTATTTATTTTGTAAGCCCTTACCTTCTGTCTTAGAATCAATACTATATATTGGTTCCAAGGCAAAAGAGTAGTAAGAACTGGGCAATGGGGGTTAAGTGACTTGCCCAGGGTCACACAGGTAGGTAGTATCTGAGGCCACATTTGAATCCAGGACCTCCTGTCTCTAGGCCTGATTTACAATCCACTGAGCCACTTAGCTGCCCCTAATATTTATTTTTTTAAGTCACATCAAAGTCCTTTGATAAACTGCTAAAGGATATGAAAGTCATTCTTAGCACCAAGATCTAGGTTCACACCCCATTTTGTAACTTTGGACAAGTAATTTCATCTCTCAGGGCTCTAGGTAATGGCCCAATTACAGAAGCTGGGCATGGTGGCCCAAATCTGTAGTACCTGCTGTTGGGGGAACTGAGGCTGGTGGATCACTTGAACTCAGGAATTCAGTAGGGACAAAATCAATTAGATATATGTATCAAGTCCGGCACCAAAATGGTGAGCTTCCAGGAGTTGAGGACCACTAGACTGCTAAAGGGGAGGACAAACTGACTCAAGTCAGAACTGAGCAGGTCAAAGCTTCTATAAGGCTCAGAGTAAGATCAGCCTGGGTGAGTATGGAAGTATTTATTTAAAAATAAAGAAGACTAAAGCCAAGGACCTACATTGGTAGGAGGAGTTTCTTTATTTAGGCATTCTTTATATGAATTAATTCACAGGTATAATTCCTATCACTACTATTCAAGATATAAATAAAAACTATTTACAAATATGTAAAAAAACACAATCTAATAAAGGTATAGAAGAGTCATTCTCTGCAGTAGACAAGTGATTAAGGTTATATGCAAACCACAACTATAAGATTATCACAGTTCCGAGATTGACGAAGATGACAAAAGAAGACAACGTCAACACTGGAATTGTTGCGGGGAGACAGGAATACTAATATACTGCTTGTATAATTGTTTATTGGTTATTTGATCATTTTGAAAAACAATAAGGTTAAAAAATGAAGACAGATTGAGACACAAAGTACTGAACAGGTTCATTTTATTAGCAAAGAACAAATTTACCAATAAATAAGTTCTTAGCTTCCTCAACAAAGCAAAGAACATGAGTTGAGGACTGGGTACCTTTTTATAGGTTTGAGGGAAATGTAGAATGACGAACAGGATGTCATAAGCACGGAACAAGTTATGTTTGGTTAAAAGAGCTAGACATCATGAATGACAAAATCAGGGCTTGGATATAAAGCTGAGGTTTGGGAAGTAGTACTGAGAGGCTAGTAACAACCTCCTCCTTCCCTCCTGTGACTACGAATATTCCTTGTTTGGATCCACTTGTTAGGTTAGAGATAATGGAGCAGACTGCTTTGGATAACAAACCAGACATCCTTGAAGGGTAGTTTGATGGCGTAAAGATACTAGATTCTCTGGTATCTACCTCCATTCTTCAAGGGCAGCAGATTTCTTCAACACAGGAATAGAACAGTAATTAAGAAGAGAACTGGTTTTCTAAACTTAACTCATTACAGGCTAACTAAATTCTGAACTAAATTCAGTGACAAAGAACCATGACTTGGGCAGTTATAGGATAAAATAATTTAACTGTTAATAACTAAAATAAGATGAATTAAAAGATGATATAGAATCAATTGAATTATTTCATCACAAAAATGTACTTATCCTTTGATATATGCTATTATTAGTGATATAAACATGAAGGGGTCAAGGATACAGGAAAAGGACCTAAATGTATAAACAAATGAAAACTTTCAACAGCTGTAAGAAAAAAATGCTATGAAATGTAAATATGTAAAAATAATTATAGCAGCACTTTTTTGTTGAGGGAAAGACCTAGAACTACTATAGGTGATCACTAATTAGAAAATAGCTGAATAAATTGAAGCAGATGAATATGATAGCATTTTATCAGGCTTCAAGAAGGGATGAATGTGACAGATTCAGAAAAATATAGAAAGGTTGATGAAATGATGCAGAGTGAAATGGACAGAGCTAGGAAAACCACTTGCAAAATGACAAAAGTATTAACATGAGGGGAAGCAACTTCTCTCAGAAAAGATCTCAGAGCTCTAACCAGAACAGTGACTAATCCTGACTTCAAAAGACTAATGATTCAACATATTTCCCAATTTGTGGCAGAGTAGTAATGGTCTAGAAGTAGAAAATGGGAGGTGCATTTTCAGAGACAGCCAATGTGTTCATTTATTTTGCTTGATTTTATATATATATATGTATCTGTATAAAATCAAGCAAAAATGTGTCTAAATATATACACAGATTATAAGAGAAGACTTCTACTTCAGGGAGAGAAAATGATTTAGTAGAAAGAGGGGAAGAATTTTCAATAAAACAATTTTTAAATATTCTAAAGAAAAGTAAAGTGACACAGCAATTAACTACACAGATGTGTGTATGTATATCTATGTATACTATAACATGTAACGTTAATTTATAAAAAAGCAAATTGTAACTGTAGTAAAAGTTTCTTAATCATAGTTCCTGTTCGTTATATCTTGAAATGTTTGCTTTTGTTAATGATTAGGTTCCCAATTAAAAAAAATTATAGAATTAAATTTTTTTAATGACACACTAATGCACTGGTGGGGCTGTAAAGTAGGCTGACCAGTATGGAAAGCAACATAAAATTATGCTAAGTATCTAAAGAGATTCCACTAGTAGACATATTCTCCAAAGAGATCAAAGACAAAGAGAAAAATCTCACATATACTTTTTGTTGTTATATCTTTTGTAATACTGAAGAACTAGAAACAAAGATGTCCCTCGATTACGGAACAATTAATAAATTGCCATACATGTTATTGTTGTTCAGTTGTTTTCAGTCACGTTCAACTGTTTGTGACCCATTTGGGATTTTCCTGGTAAAGATACTGGATTGATATGCCATTTCCTACACCAGCTCATTTACAGATGAGCAGGCTGAGGAGCTATGTGACTTGCCCAGGGTCACATAGCTAATAAGCGTCTGAGGCCAGATTTGAACTCATGTCTTCTTGATTCCAGGTCTGACACTCTATCCACTGAACCACCTCGCTGCCTTGCTATACATACACAACAGAATATTATTGCACTGTAAGAAATTATCAACATAAGAAACATAGGAATGTTTAGGAAAATTGTATAATGTAAAGTACACAAAACTAGGCAAACAGTACCTACAATGACCACAAAATAATCCAAACTGAATGCTGTATAACTATAATAACCAATGAGAATGCACTTTCTTCCCCCCTTCTTGGCAAAGGGAAGTCACTATGACGATATGAAACATCACATATACTGACATGAATGATATGTTGGTTTGTTCTCCTCTTTTTTTCCCCATCTGCTCTATTTTTTGTTTAAGAGATGGCTCTCAAAGTGGGAAAGGAAGGGATATCTTGGAACATAAATCTGATATAAAAGCAAAAGATATCAATAAAGAGACAAGGATGCTGAATGCAAATCTTCATCTCTGGTCCTAGACTTCCTAATTTGGGATAAGACTAAATTATTTTTAAAACCATTATTCCTATTGACTTCATTTTGCATTAGAAAAACTATAATGGGTTGCATATTTTAACATACAGATTCTATATGCTTGTTATTCTATGATGAGGGATTTATGAACTCAGTACACAGAGATCTAAATTTATGTCTTGAAATCAGCTCCCCGGCACATTTATGAATAGAACTGAACTAGTTTGGGTTTTTACCTCATAGAGGTTGGGTAAATTTATCTCTTCCTCAAAATATTCCTTGAACAAATTTGACATTGCCTACTCCATAATGTTCCTTCTTTTGCAAACTATTTTAGCACTGGATGCTACTCTTCGGCCAACCAATCTTAGGAAATTCTCTTCACTAGACTCTGGGGATAAGAATCTTCTAGAGACTACAAAAATGACACAGCTCACAAAATAGTACTGAAAGCTTCTTACATGAGCCATCATTAGCCCTAGGAGAATGAGGTCATTACAGGAATCTGTAGAGTTCGCTGAAGATAGTGAGAATAAATATCCTAAATAAATGAGAATCCTTTTGGAAGTCCTGGAACCAGTTTATTCAAGATTTTTAAGTCTTTCAATAAGCAGACCACGGAGGGTAGATAGTATCTAAAGCTAATGTGAAAGGGCGATGCCATCCTGACATGTCTCCTTGAAATCTCAAACTGGCTTCAAGTTCTAGGGGTGGCTTGGAATCAAGAGACATAGAATAATAACTCTCAGGTTTATATATCTACTCCTAACTTCTTGCCTACAAAGCAAGAAAGACTATGGAAAGCATGGTGAACTATAAATCAGAAGACTTACATTTGAATCCTTCCCCTGATAATTATTATATGTCTCCGGGAGTAACACTTAACTGAATGAACTTAAGATGTTTGTTTGTTTTTTTAAACCAAATACTTGTACAACCTTCCTCACACTTTGGGACCTGAAAGTACTAGGTACAAATGGGTTGTTATTACCAATCTCTGGGCCTTTACAACTAACTGTCTATTGGAAACTTTGCTTCTTGGATCACCTACCACTGCTTCACACACAGAGTATCTAAAACTGCATCCATCTTCATCCTAAAACAGTCCATTATTTTTCCTTCCCAAACCCATGACCATCGTCTAATTCACTTAGGACTTTTATCATTTCATACTGGAACAACTATTACAACCTAACAAGTCTCACCTTCCTTCTTTCTCTTCCCTCTACCCTCTTATAGCTGCCAGATGAATCTTCCTGAAACAATGTTGTTGTGGTTTATCATGCCATTCCTCTAATCAAAAACCTTCAAAGTTCTCTATTAACCTAGAAGATTTAGCTTTCACCATCCTTCACAATCTTGTCCCAACCTACCTTTTCACCCAAATCTTTCACTATTATACAATGCAAATACTTCATTCTATCTCAACTGATTTATGTACTATCCTCAAATCCAGTAGATGCCTCCAGGTTCCCACCACAGATGTTCTTTCTTTCTCCTCTCCATCATGGTCCAGGTCAAGTCCCACCAGTTCCACTGAGCCTTTCATTGATGGTTAATTTGGTCTCTAATTGTCTTCCCCTCTTCTTCTGACCTCAGCTCTTAGCTATACTATTCATTTGGTACGGAGTCATCTAGAGCCTACTTCTATTACTGCACATTTCATGTGTCTGTCCTTTCTTCCTAACAAGTATGCAAGCTCATGAGTAGGGCAGGAATTATTTTCATACTTTTATACTGCATTTCTTTCAGATCCTGGCAGGTGCTCTGTAAATGTTGACTGATTAAAGGCCTGACAGGCTAAGGCTCTTATAACAATAACAGCTGACATTTAGGTCATTCCTTAAAATTTACAAGACTCTATACTTACATTATCCCATTTGGTCCTCAAAATAACCCCGAGAAGAATGAGTACCAACCACTAAACCCATTTTACAGATGAACAGATTGTCTCAAAGAGGCAGAGTAAATTTGTGGGGTGGGAATAAGGGATTAAAAATCAGATTTCTCCTCACTTCACATTAAGTATTTATTCTGCTATCCTACCCAGACTCTCAAATTCCCCTTTCCTGACTTCCTATTTCTTTCAATGGCATCATCACTGTTCCCATCATGAAGCTTGGATCCTCAGAGTCATCTTTGATATTTTCCTTTCCTTCATCCCCACATTTAGTCATTTTCTCCCATTTGATGTTCCTGAAATATTAATTCTGCTGAAAGCTTACTACCAAGTTTGGAATATGCCAACTATATCAGCACTCCTTAGCTGAATCTAGAATATATGACCGTCACTACATGGGTTGTGTACAATACTTTCTTTAGACTTTTTAAAATATATTCTTTGGGAAAGATTTCAAGTGACTTGTAATCAGTCACTTAGAAGTGACTCATGTCATGTCCAGACATTCCTGAGCCCATCATAGCAGAACTAGGTTAGCTCCATATTCCCAGCATGTATAACTTTAGTCCTAAAGCTGGGAATACTTAACACGTTTTCAATTAAGCAATTTAAAATGAAGAATAAATTCTTAATAGACTTTTTATGACTATGATTATGCCTACTCACATGATATAGACCTAATTTAGAACCCCATATTCTATCATTTCTACATAAACATAATCAGAAAACTATTCTGATTTTTTTATTTGGGAGGATCCAAATTTTATTTATTAAGATTTCTCCATTTTCAAAGTCAAAGAATAATTGTTGTATTAATTTAACCTAAGTTTTGTTTTAAAATCCAGCCAACCACAAAAGCACCTAAGGTGACAACAGGTTTTGAAATTCAGGCTAATCTCAGTACCACACCTGTTCCAAATTCAGGAATTATTTCCATTTCTTCTGTGAACTCTAAGAAGTGATTTTTGGGGGGATGCCCATACTGACAAAAAGTTGTTTGATAATAAAAAACTTTTTTTAAAAGATAAAAATTCTCAAGGACTTTTGTAGGCAGTATAGACAGCCTTAAGATGAACATTTTTTTTTAATGTTAAACATTTTATGAGAGAGGTCACTGATTTTAAAATTTTTTCCCTAAAATTACTGCATGGCATGTACATTAGCAAAAACAGATTATTTTTTATTTTTTTATTTTATATATATATAAATATATATATTTATAGGTATAAATATATATATTTTTAATATAGCTGAGCGATCAACAGAATCACACCCATGACTTTAAAATGTGTGAACAAAGAAATTCGAAGATGTAGAAAATTCATCAGCCTAAATCACAAGGGTAGATGGAATTTATACTCTCCCACTTAATCAACACATTGGGATCAAAAGACACTTTAAAAGAGAATTTACATATCTTCCACACGGCTGATAAAGCTGACCAGAAGACTGCCTTACACTGTGTGAGAGTGCATATTCACTAAAGACTACTATGAAATTAAAATATAAATCATGGAGATTAAACAGAATATTCACTTTCCTTCTCTAGTGTGGGCAAGTTCTTCATTTCGTAAAGTAAGCTAAAGCACTCATTATAACAGCTTCTAAAGCTTTTCAGAGAATCGGGTTATAGTAGCTGATATATTTTTCAGGTAGTGTAAACTAAACTGATGAATTAAGATTTGATTACAAAACTCTATACGATGAAGATGTAAAGAAATCCCAACTCGTGTTGGAATCTATGTATTTGAAACATCTACCCCAACTTCCGCATAGTTTGCTCGATTAAGGGGACTATTCTAGCCCAAGTTAAACCAACTAAGACTCCCCAATACTCATTTTTAGTCAGTCTCTCACCTAACTAAAAATGAACCAAATCAACTGTTTTACAATGTTGGTGTTTGTTTCCAACTTTCGCTTCCCCTGCCCTAGGCTGGAGGTACTAAAGAGCCACCAAAGGATTAAAAAGATCCTGGAAAGAGAGGTCTGAAGTCTCCAGGGCAGACTACCGATGGAAAAAGCTAGGGCTGTTTGCTTACAAACAAGTTCGATTCTGACACTCGGTGAAGTAAGCAGTAGACACAGTTTAGAAGGTTCCTGAAGGGAGAGGAATTTTCGTCCCCTTATGTCAACAGTCTTCAGTGGAAGACTACGTGAGAAACCGTTTTCTCAGAGCCTTGCTAATAATAACTGAATCTACCCACCAGGATTTCGTAGACATGCCCCCAATAGGAAAAGGGCACTCCCATTCTCAAAGGTGCTCAGAGAGCTGAAAGAGCTAAGTAAACGTTTGCGGTATCCCAAAGCGTCCCTCTGGGTTGGTTCGCCCCACTCTAGTGACAGCACCGCCCAGGACGGCTGGGCTGCAGCAGCCTCAGCACCTGGTCAAGGCGAACTGCTGCACCTTACTCTGGCCCACTCTAAGATAGGGAGCTACAGGACTGGAGGAGATGGGGAGAGGAAGACGACCTCAATCATGGGGGGATGGGGGGATAGGGGCTGACCTTTTTCCTACTGACAGCGCTGGACCGGTACATCCTGCTGTTTCTTAGAGATCGGCACGAAAGACATATCTCCCCTCGGGCAGGAAAAAAAAAAGTAGACTCCTGTGTGTGTGCTTGTGTGTGTGTACGTGTGTGTGCGTGTGTAAGTGTGTGCCGGGCAGCAGGCCGGAGAGGAGGACGGCGGAGATGTTCAAAAGTAGGCTTTGTCGGTCCCTTCGCCAGGAGTCGGTCCTGGGACTACATCTCCCAGGCTGCTCTGGGCTGCCCTGCGTCGTGACCCCGGTGCGCACGGAGGCGGCGACTCTTACCTCACAGAGGTAGCCCCGCCGCCAGCCTCAGCTCCTCGGCCGCGGTCCATGGACCGGAACCCTGGGGAGACGGGCAGGAACCCGCGCTGCGATCACCGCCTCCCAGCTCCAGGCTCCTCCTCCTGCCGCCGCCTCCTCACCCTCCTCCCGCTTGTCCTCTTCCTCCTCCCTCCCAGCGTCCTCCCGGAGCTCAGAGGTCGCTCCGAACCGCCGCCGCCGCCTAACCTCCCGGGTAGGTGGTGAGGAGAGCTCGCCGCTTCTGGAACCCGGCTGAGGCCTAGTCCGCTCGTCTCCGCTGCCGCTATTGTCCTTTCCTGGGGCCCGGAGCTCGCTGCTGCCGCCAACGCCGCCACCTCGGCCCGGCTCCGCGGAGAGGGTCTCGAGAAAGATGCCCGATCAAGCCCTGCAGCAGATGCTGGACAGGTAGGGGGTGGGGGTGGGGGCAGGCCTCGCCTGGGTGGCCCGAGCTTTCGGTTTCCGGGGTCTGGCCGGTGTAGAGAGGGTGTGCGGGGGGAGGGGAGAGACGAGCATGGGGTCTGCGGAACCAAGAAAGTTGTGTTAGCTCCCTCCCACCCACACGGGGCATGTGTAGACGAGCGGGTTTGGGACCCACCTTTCCTCGACCCCCGGAGTCTAGAGGGACCTATGCCACGAAGAAGACTCTTAATACAATGGCCTAAAAGCGGGTGGGCTGGTAGGAAAATGGAAGCGTTTGGGGGCGGGGGGGAGGGGGGAGACACGCACCAACGGAATTTTGACTACTAATTCGATGTAGCAAACGTTCCTGAAGCACCAGCTCTTTGCACTGGCAATACAAAGAAAAAACAAAACGAAATGAAACTGTTCCTGCCCGCATAGAGCTTACCCTTTGTATAGTGATTGGGAAATGGAAAGTAATTTCTAGAAATGGAGGGATTGGAAACTCAAGACTCAAAAGGAGAAAAACAAGATCACACAGAAAACTAGAAATCCCCGAGAGGTGTAGAGAGTCTGTTTAATTTGTAAAGAGCTAGGTTACCTTTGAATTCAATTCAGCAACTATTTATAAGAACCTTCTATGTATTGGGCACTGGGTTTTGAGATCTGTTGAGAAAAAGAGATTAGGGGAAGATGTATTTCTCTCTATCAAAAGGGGGGGAAAAGAATCCCTGTCTCAAGGAGATTATTAAATCTCCCTAAGGGAAAGCAACATATACACCCATAAGTAAATATGAGGTAATATGAGGAGGAGATTGTAACTACTGGGGGAGGGGACAAGGAAGGCTTCATAGAGGTAAGTGGCACCTGAGCTCAAGAGGGTATGACTATTCTCCCAGCGGTTTAAGCCTCTCTGACAACTTGGGATAATCACTAATGGAAAACCTGGTAGGCTGGTTTCCATTTCCCAGTGTTCAAGCAAGAAAGTCAGGAGATAATGTAAGGTGTTAAGATGCAAGTTAACATTTTTCTACCACCCAATGATTAACATTTTCCATTATCCCTTATGATTCTTTGAAGAAAATGTAAACCATATTGGGCCCAATTTTTTCACTATATTTGTTTTATATGTACTTATATGTCTCCCCCATGGGGATCAATATTCCCATTCTTAGTATATTTCCTACTATGTAGTAGACTTGTTTGATTGTTTGGTAGTTTCTTGCATGAAGTCATATCACCCTTTACAAGGTCTTAGTTCTCACCATAAGTCCATTGAGAAACACTTTGAACCCTGTCCTCAAGAAGCTTACATGATGGGTTTAGGGAGAAATACAGCTTGCACACAGAAAAGTGAATACAAATTTTATACAAGTAATTCCTGGGGAGAGGGCACTAGCAATTGGGAAGAGGTTGCTCCCTGGAATAGGGTCCACTTATACTAAGGGAGCAGGAATGATGTTCCAGCAAAGGGAGCTAAAAAGAAGTAGCCAGTTGGGGAGGAAAACCAAGAAAAAGTAGTGTCATAAAAACCCAGGGAAGACAGAGACTCCAGAACAAGAAAGCAATAATTTCAAAAGTCAGACTCAAATAGAATAAGAGAAAAGGCCATGAACCTAGTAGTTAAGAGAGTTTTGTTTTTGTTTTTTAATACATTAACTGGTAAGACATAGTCTACTTGACCAGTAAAAGAGCTGGAACTAGGAACTCAAACTTCCCAAGTTCCTGTCCAACAAAAAGCCTTTGTTGCTTTTTCACCTGGTTCAGTGAATTGTCTAGACTAACAGTGGTACTTAGAAGCATATCTTCTCTTTGAGTCAGCAAGTGGCTATAGCTTTTATAGATATATAACTTTACAATAAGATATTAAATACATTTTTCCTACTCACTTCTTTATAAATAATCTTCAGTACAACCTAAAATAAAGGAGTGGGTTCCTTGTGTCCCCGCACCGTATCCTTTGAAACTCTGCCTGACTAATAAAGGGACCTAGAAGGCCTTCAGCTATTGGATGTATTCTTTGGAGCAGTGGTGTCAAACAAGTAAAAATAAGGGTCACTAATCCTTTCGTTCTGATCCCTATTAGCAAACCAAATGACCAGAAAACAAAATGTTAACATTATCTATATTAGTGTAGTGTATTTTTGTTTATTTTGTTAAATATTTCCCACTTGCATTTTAGTCTGGCCTAGCCCCTAAGTCCTCATGTTTTGACACTTGCTCTGAAGAATTTCTGGGAGGACATTGATGAAATTTACCAAAGATGAAAAGTATAGATTTGAATATCTATAAAATAGAAATATTTAAGCTTCTAAATGAAAATCATGTCCTTATTTCTCTGATGGGGTTACCCATGGCTAACACAGATCTGATATTCTTCCATCATCCCTCAAAAAAGAAACCTGGTTCTCCAGTTATCCTGATTGACTGATTGTTCAGAGTCTAGGAAGTTCCTTCATTTTTCTTTCATTGTCACTGGGAACAGAGACAAATTATACATTAGACTGTCAGTGACATTTGATCAGAAGGACCACTACACCGTTCTTGCCAAGTGGGATCTTATTCTAGGTACATTCTAATTCACATGTGACCTAAGGGCCTTTTACTTGTGTTCCATGGGTAACATTTATTTTAGAAACATTGTGTAGAAAGAGCACTGGTTCTGGACTCAGAGGATTTGGATTTATTCATGTTTTTACTCTTACACTAATTTAGTTATGTGAACTTGGGCAAATCTTAGAATATCTTTGAATTCCCTAATTTCTTTCAAAACTTAGCATCCTAAAAAATCACTTTCCTGATTTCCCACCCTTCCAAAAATTTTATCTTGTACCAATTTTATATATACTTAAATGCATGTCATCTTCCTGAATAGAATGTAAGTTCTCTGAGAGCTCCTTGTCTGAATGTGTGTACATATATAGATAGATAGATTTGTCTGTCTGTGTACTCTCAATGTCTGGCTCCTGATAGGAATTTAATAAATGCTTGTTGATTGATCTTAGGATCTATTGGTTGGTAGAGGAAATTTTTCCTGACTGTACTTCAAAATATATCTCTGAAAGAGCTCCAGTGACTAACCTGACCTATCTAGTTAATGTTATAGGCACCTAATAAAAAAATTAATATTGGTTCACATTCATATTATGCTTTAAGGTTTACAAAGTACTTTGCATATATTATTTCATTTGTTTTCTTCACCTAGAAATAACATCCTAAAGGATTTGTGGTCACAAAATGGGATTTTAATTAAGTGTCTTAAGCATTACTATAACTATATCCTACTTTATTTCTTTATAAAATAAAGGGGGTAGAGAATAGTTAGAAAATCTGTAGCCTGTCCTTGCCTTAAATTTTAGTTGCACCTATCAAGTTGGGTTTTTGTTTTCCTAAAATCTCAGAAATGTTTCTTTTTAGAACACATTGATACTGTATTGTTCTTTGGCTTCTAGGTTACTGTATTGTGAACCTGTAATAAAACCCTAGATTTGTTTTTTATCACAGCTACTATGCATATGTGTGTATATGCATATACATTTACGTATAGTTCATTAACTGCTGTGGAAAATTAAGATCCCATTTCATATAACATAAATGGTCTGTTCAAGTGGCATCACTTAAAAGTTGCAATGCATTTAAGATAAGAAAAATTTTCAAATACAAAAATATGAAAGAGAAATGGGTTGTATTTTAAGGTTACTAATTTTAGTATAGTAACTGCTCATTATAACTAATACATTTTGAACTTTTTTACTGTAGTGCTTACAAGGCAAAAAGCAAGTACATTTTCTTTTTCTTCCCTTTCTTGATTTTATTTTATTTTTCCAATTACATGTAAAAATACTTTAAAATTTTAAGTTCTTTCTTTCCCTTCTTGCTTCATTGAGAAGGCAAGTAATCTGATACAGCTTATATGTGTAGAGTCATGCAAAACATATTTCCATATTAGTCGTTTTAAAGGGAAATAGAAACCCAAAAAAAACTTTGAAGAAAAATAAAATTTTTTTGAAGTATGTGTTTATCTGTATTCATGCTCCATCATTTCTTTCTTTGGAGAAGGAAAACATTTTTCATCAAAAATCCTTCAAAATTGCTGTAAGTAGCTGAATCAATCACAATTCATCATTGTATATTATTGTTATTAGGTCCAGTATTCTCCTGATTCTGCTCACTTTTTATCAATTCATATGTCTTTCCAGGTTTTTCAGAAAGTATCCTACTCGTGTTCCATTACAATCATATACCATAATTTGTTTAGCCATATCCCAATTGATGGATAACTCTTCAATTTTTAATTCTTTGCCTCTACAAGAAGAGCTGCTATAAGTATTTTTGTATATATAAGTACTTTTTGTTTTCCTTTTTAACTCTTTGTCTAAATCATGTAATCCATCTGCTATCCTTTTTTTCCACTCTATTTCATTAAATATACATTTTCCCCCTAAAGCATTTTATTCAGTTTTGCTGAGTAGGTGATTCTTAGTTGTAATCCTCATCCTTTGCCCTCTGGAATTAGTGGATTCTTTCAATTTTATTTTACCCTCTAGTTCTAGGATATCTGACTGTTTTCTTTATAATTTCTTGAAATATGATGTCTAGGCTTTTTTTGTGGGTGGTGCTGGGGTTCATGGGTTTCAGATAGTCCAATAATTCTTAAATTCAGTCAAATTTTCCCAATGCGATATTTCACTTTTTCTATTTTTTCATTCTTTCTGTTTTGTTTTATTGTTTCTTTTAATGTTTCAGAGTCATTCCACTTGCCCAATTCTAATTTACAAAGAATTTTCTTCAGAGCTTTTGTACCTCTGTTTCTAATTAGCAAATTCTGCTTTATAAGAAGTTCTTTTCTTCGCTGGATTTTTATATCTCTTTTACCAAGCTGGTTGATTGTTTTCCTGATTTTCTTGTTTCACTTGTTTCTTTTCCCAATTTTTCCTCTACCACTCTGATTTGAGACCAATTCACCTTTTTCTTTAAATCTTTTCATGTGGCTATTTTGATATTGTTGTCTTCTTCTGAACTTGTGTCTTGATCTTCCCTGTTTCCATAATAATGTCCTATAGTCAGGTTCTTTTTTGATATAGTCAGATTCTTTTTTTTTTTTAACTTTCGTTCATTTTTTTCCCAGCCTATTTTATGACTTTTAGCTGTATCTAAAGTTGGGCTCTTCTGGGGTGGAGTGGGCATCACCCTGGGCTTCAGGTTTTTCATGCTGCTGTTTTTAGAGCTATTTTAAGGAATCTAAATTTTTAGTTCTTTTAGGGTGGTATGATCTAAGGAGAGGTATGGTCTCTACTGGCCTCACCTGTGCTCTCTCTGTCTGGTCTGTGAGCAACCACAAACACCTCTTCCACCCTGGAACTATGCCCAGGAACAAGGTTTCTACTACTATTAGTATTCCTCCTTGCCCTAGGACTGGGAGCAGTCAGTGCAACAGAATCCTTCCCAGTGCCAGCAAATGATCTTCTGTAAACTCATTCTGACCAGTTTATCCAGCCCTTTTACTATCTGTGGCTTGAGAGCTCCTATTGGCTTGCCCAGGGTATAGCCTGGGCTGGATTGCACTCCATGTTATCCCAATGAGTCAGACCTTTCCTGCTGACCTAAGTTGTCTTGGGTGGGATGGAAAATTGTTTCTCCTCCATCCTTTTATTGGTTATGTGCTTTCAGAAATAGTTTTGAGGAATTATTTTAACATTTGGAAGGGAATTTGGGAGAACACAGCCCCTGGCCTTTACTCTGCCATTTTTGCTACCCCTTCTCCCCCTATCCCCCAGTGTATATTTTTAAGCACATTTTGTAAACAGTTTTCTTTGGAACTGTTTTTAGGTTCATTATTTTGATCCTTTTGAATTCAATAAATCACAATCCTAGAAAACATAACCTTAGACTAGTTATTTCACTCAGTTGTGCCAGTTTTTAGAAATCTAAATACTCAAGGATGGCTATTTGAATTTTGAAAATGTAGGTGAAATGACCTAGGAAAATATCAGCAAGGGACTACTTTCTGGTACAACAAACACTTTTGTCCCTAGATTCCAAACGAATTGACTTTTCCTGACTTATTTACCAGGGCACTTTCAGACTTCTCAAAAAGTCCACAATTTCTTTTTCTGCTTTTTTTTACCATCTGTTTTCACAAAGTTTAAACTCCAAATTTTACAGGTAAGAGACCTAAAGCCCAAGTAAGTAAAAGTGACTTACTCAGAACCCTATCACTATCTTTCTATAGCAAAGTAGAAAATATTGGCTATGACCCCTTTCTGTGTGTTCATGGTCAGTTTACGCTGAGCTTTCATTTCCTTACTTGTAAAATGAGTATGATAATACATCTCATAGGGCTCTTGTGAGGAAAGTACCTTGTAAATCTTACATATAATATTATTTCTCCTGTCCTCTTAACTGTGAGCTATAGCAAATTGGACTACTTTCTCTAAACACACACTGCTCATTTCCCTTCTCTCCAAAACTTTATGCTTCTTTCCTTTGGTGTTCTCTGTACTACCTCTTTCATAAATCTTTCCTTGGTCTCTCAAGTCTATAATGATCTCTTCCTCTGAAACCTTTCATAGCATTTTCCTAGAGATAGCATGGCATAGTGACTACATGAGACACTAAACTTTAGAATCAGGAAAATTTGAGTCTAAATCCTGCTTTCTGACACTATGACTATATGCCCACAGGCAAGTCAGTTAACTACTCTGAACTTAATAGCATCTACCCCAGAATTGTTTTAAGGGTGAAGAAAATATTTGTAAATCTTGAAGGGCCATATAAATGTCACCTATTTTTGTTTTCATATATCATATAGTTTTTAAGACTTTATACTCATTTTGGTTCTTTCTTATTCTCCTACAACTATGTAAGCTTATGAGGGTAGAGAATATTCATAGCTAAACTTTGTATCTCCTCTAACACCTAACAAAGACCTGCTTAAGATAGAAACTTAAATACTTACTGAAATTAAGTACCTTTCTTATACTTGCCAGATTGAATAGCCATTTCTTAGCCCTTCTACTATCACCTCCTGAAAACATCCCTTCTATAATCTTTATAATATTTCTGTATTTTGGTCTTTATATATCTTCATGATACTTCTGACTTTTCTTTTTTTCACTTGATAGTGGATCTTCCTTATGTTTCAGACATCTTGTTCTTTTCCTTTGACCTTCTTCCCCTTAGAGAGTTCATCCTCTCAGGTGTAATGAACGTTTTTATGCAATTTCAACATTTGTTCATTTAATGAGCAACTATCAAATGCCTAGTCCATACAGGACACTGTACTAGGCACCAGAGGATATATAAAAGATTAGCTAAAATATTGTCCCGTGGCTTCATGGAGTTTACAGTCAATTTGTCAAAAGTAGGCACAATGATTATCTATTATCTGACATGTCTATGGAAGAAGTGCTATAAAGGTCTCTAGATTTCTAGGATTTCTAAGTTTTCTTCATTTCTTAGGAAGTTAATTGAATTAATTTGATAATTAACTATATACTGCCTTTTGTTATCTCTGTTATTTTGATCAGTTATTTCTTTTATTATTGTTTGACCATATTAGATATTTTTAAATATTTGTAGGCATAAATGATCTTAGACTCTATCTCCCTCTCAATAGTTTCTCTAGTAAATATTTATTTCATTTCTGCTGCTAGATACTACATGACTTGTCCAATGACCCTTTTTTCCTTTCAGTTTACACAGAACCTAGTGCCTTATCTCCTACCTTTCTCACTTCTCTACTTTGGTTGAGAATTAGAAATTATGATAGTTTCCTTCATGTTGGCATTACTATCACTTATCCGGATGTCTTAAAAACTTGTGGATATTGTTAGGTATGGTTACTGTCATTTCTTGACCCTTTTCTTCTCATATTCTTTTACCTTTTCTATTTTCTTATTTTGAAAAAAAAATATTTTTCCCCACTGTATAATTGATTTCATTTTCAAGTTGGTCTCCGTAACAAATCCTATCATTGTTTATAAGTGGAGGTTTTCAAACATCCTGAGAAATGGAATGGTTGTGATAAAAATTTATCAAAAATTCTTTTCATGGTAAAAGACATACAGAAATGTACATATATACATACATATGAAGTAACCATCTGGGTTAGAATAGATCTAAAGTGATAAAAATGAAATAAACAAAATTATTAAAGTAAGCTTGAGTATAGTAGTGGTAATAAATTTTTCTCCCTCCCCTTTTTATTTTGTACATTATTTTGGACCTAGCAAAGCATTTGCCTAACACATTATTCTTTCATAAGTGGCAGCATGTTTAGTATTCACTTTTTATTGTGATCTTTAATTGCCCTAGAGACAAATACACTGCTACAAGATGAAGAAAAAGAATGTAATTTAAATCTTTAAGAGAAAAGAACTGCATTTAGAAATAATATCCTGCCACATTTAAAATATGGGAAAAAAATAGTAATTTCATACAAACTTTACCTTGCAAAATTTGACCATGGAACTATAATGTTTTCAAAAAAACCTAAGGACTTAAAATATTATTTGAAAAATCCTTATCTAAATTAAGATCTATTTAATCCAATCCAATAGACATTCTTAAAGTGTTTATGGGAAAGTAAATGGACCTTTCCCTTAAGGGAACCTATATTTTATTGGGAATATATATAATGCTCCAATAAATAAATACAAGGTGACTTGATATTCTTGCCATTCAGAAGGAAAACAGATTTAGACTTCTGCTTCACACAGTTGTAGCGGTATATTTCATGATAATATAGAGGGACAGGCACTATTAAGACTTCTTGGAGTAGTTTGAAGTTAAAGCAGTGTTATAGTAGAAGTGGTTTTTCTAATTTTTTTTTTTAAGTCAGCTGCATGACTTTTTGTGCTTTTGTTAATTTCTGGTTGGAATTTGGTTAATTTCTTTTTTTATAGGGCTGAAAAATAAAATAATGTTTGTGACACAAATCTGGCCTGGTAGTTGGGAGGGTCAAATTGTTAAAACACTTCATCTATATAACAATATAATCTGGGAAACACAATGTATTACATTTTATACCATTGTTTAGTTATTTGCATCTAGTTTGGATGTGGTTACTTACCTTAGTGTTTTGGGGTTTTTTTTGGCACTGAATCATCCAATTTTTCTATTGAAATACATCTTATATTCTAGACTATGGACATTCTTCATGTCCTTGATTTTTTTTTTTTAGAGAGGCCAAAAAATGTTTTTGTGTCATTATGATCTGATTTAGGACACTCTACAGCATTTGAGATTTGATGCATTTATAAATATCATTTACAAACAGGGGCATCTTGAAAAACTTCACAAGAAAGGCCCTCTTGCCATTTGAACTCTTTATTGGATATTCTCCATGAAATGAAGGAATCTCCCTGTTTTATGCCTCATTTGATAAAATTGAAAAATTGTTAAAAAAAAAAACATCTGATATCTTTAAAGGAATCTTTTATGATTTTAACACATATAGGAAACTGTTGGAAGATAGCCTTTATGGATGATACTTTGCTGCAAGTCAAATGCGTTTTTTCCTTATATAGTTTGTGAACTTGGGCAAATCATTTAAATTATGTGAATTTCATATTCCTTATCTATAGAGTGGGGATAACAATTCATATAGTCTCCTACCTCTTGGGGTTTTGTTTTGTGCAAAAAGAGTTTTATTTGAAATCTGCTGAATATTCAGTGTATTGGGCTAGGTTTTATACAAAGAAATGTCTTTTTTTTTTTTTAGTTTTAATTTTTTTTAATTTTATAATATTTTATTTGATCGTTTTCAAGCATTATTCATTAAAGACAAAGATCATTTGCTTTTCCTCCTTCCCCCACCCCCAGTAGCTGACACATGATTCCACTGAGTATCACATATGTCTTGATTCGAACCCATTGCCATGTTGTTAGTATTTGCATTAGAGTGTTCATTTAGAGTCTCTCCTCTGTCATGTCCCCTCAACCGCGCTTGGTGTTTCTACTCCCACAGTTTATCCTCTGCTTATGAATAGTGTTTTTTCTCCTAGATCCCTGCAGATTGTTCAGGGACATTACACCACCCCTAATGGAGAAGTCCATTACATTAGATTATACCACAGTGTATTAGTCTTTGTGTACAATGTTCTCCTGGTTCTGCTCCTTTCGCTCTGCATCACTTCCTGGAGGAAGTTGTTCCAGTTGTTGTTCCAGTCTCCATGGAATTCCTCCACTTTATTATTCCTTTTAGCACAATAGTATTCCATCACCAACATATACCACAATTTGCTTAGCCATTCCCCAATTGATGGGCATCCCCTCGTTTTCCAGTTTTGGGCCACCACAAAGAGCGCAGCTATGAATATTTTTGTACAAGTCACAAAGAAATATCTTTACAACAGATTCAGAATTGTAATGCATGATAGGTACACTCAGGATAAAAAGACATATTCTGGAACAACTCGTTTCTTTAGTAGAACTAGGATAACTGCTTTTATAGTTACAAAGGTAAGCTGAGCCTATCTAAAGCTGAGATATCTTAAAAAAAGGTAAAAACCACAACTATGGAAATGACTTTTGAGTCTGAGAAAATGTTTCCTGTCACTTCTAAGTTCTGCATAAATGAGCATCTTGTAGAACTTGGTTCTCTTGCTTTTGATGACCGATGTTCAAAGTTCAAGTAAATGTCTTGAGGATAAGATGAATCAATCTCCAAATCTACTGTTAGGAACACTGTTTAAAAGGTGTATTTAGTAATATTCAGAACACTAATATTCATTCTTCAAGTATCTAGCTGTACTTGTAACTAAAATGCTTACTGTAGAACTATAGCTATTTTTAAAAAAGGTAAAGACAAACAGAAAAACTTGTTCCTTGAGTCTGAAGAGAATAATTATTTTTGACTCCAGAGGAACATCTGTTTGAACTGGCAATGACCAGTTTGCTTATTTCTTTTACAACTTTGGAAGGGGTTAATTGAGTTTTACCAGGAACGAATCATTACTAAAAAAGAAAATCAAGATACATCTTTGGGGTCCTTTTGGTAGTTAGATTCACGAAACATGACTCCATTGCTGCATCTTGAAACCAACTGATAGCCAAGAAGTCTTTAAACGGTGGTCTATAAAGTCTTAGCAGCAGCTAGGTGGCCAGTGGACAGAGTCTGGGATCTAGAGGCTGGAATACCAGTTCAAATCCGTCCTAAAATCCTGACTCGCTCTATGACTCTAAGCAAGTCATTTAAAAATGAGGACACTAATAGCACCTGTCTCCCTGAGTCATAGTAAGGCTCAAATGAGACCCAAAGTATGGCGCAATTTTAAAACTGAGTAGACCAAAAGGCAATCATAAGCATGTCTTGCTTTTGGACCATCAATGACATCTTACCATATTACAGATAGATGAGCAGGAAGGCTTTTTACCTATATCAAAACACTTAATGGAATAATCTGCCAAAGCCACCAGGAATTCAGTCTTCCTGTGAAGATTAAAGGTGAGAGCTGTGGATGCCTGCAATGCTCTTTGAACAAGGGTAAACCATTTAATCTCTCAAGCAGGAGGTACCTAGCATCCACACCTCCAAGTCCTCATTCTGCACAACACTGCTCATTGCACTGGCAAGGGCTGAAGGGCTGGCAAGGAGATTTTTTAGGAGATGAAGTACCAGATAAACCAGCCATATGTGGAGGTAACCTTCATTCTCCCACGTTCCTGATCTGGTACACCGTTTCCACTGAGGTCAAAAACATAAATATTGCCCTGGTGATCTCCAGCAAGGAAGGAATCTCCTGTAGAATCAAAAGCCACATTCAAAAACCTCAGAGCCTTCAGCTGGTATTCCACAGCAGTGTGAACAATGTTCACTGTGAGTCCATTCCGTGTCTCCGAGCAGGGCTTCCGGAGCCAGATCTTGCCAGACTCCTTGTTGCCCATGTCAATTTTCTGCATGATGGCAGGGGTGGCAGCAGCAGTACTACATGGACCAGCAGGAGCTGCAGTTAGTTAACCATCCCCAGCACCTTTCCCGGCCTCTACCACGCTCTCTGGAGTTGTTTTTGAGACTCAAAGTAATATTAAGATTTTGCAGACCATAATACGCTATGTAAATGATAGTTATTATTCATAACTTAATCACTGTAGAACTAGTCATAGTGTGGGAAGGGAACTCCTCCCCCCATTATATTGCTTTGTTTTGATGTAATCAATCAGGGACCTGGAGGTCATTTACCACTGATATGTATAGGGATAGACAGGCCCTCAGAGAAAGGAAGTTGAAACTAACCAGTTGGGAAACTGATCCCACAGGCACTGCCCTCCTGGGTGGCGCCAGGCAAATTAAAGAACTATGATTGGTTCCTGAGATATGACATGGAAAAGCTAGTGGGTGGTGAAAATTGCTTATAATGGGAAACGAAAGGTCTTGCTTGGACTCGTGCTCTTCTAACTGGAGTTTGGGCCTGAAGGAACCCCTTTCAGTGGTGAGCTTCATCAGAATGACACATAGGGTAGTAAGCTAGGCAACTCTCTACCCCTTTCCTACATTTCCTTCTCTTGACTATCACTACTTTGATGTAACAAAACTACTAAAGATATTAGCAGCCTCATAATTTAATTTTAAATATTACAGTGGGTAAATACAACTTAAACACTGCATATATGTGGTGAATTGAGTCTAGAATTGAAAAAGTAGAGCATAGGTTTGTTTACATTGGGGAAATTGCGTAATACTTGCAGTGACCCTAAGCTTTCTTCCTAAAGCAAAGGCATATCTTGGTAACAGCATTATACTTCCAGTGATGTTACATGTCTGCTAGTAATGGGATATTATAGTCAACAAAAAATAAAATTGAAGATCCATCAAAGGGCAGTAGAAATGTAGGTAATAGGCATGAGTAGAATGCAACATATTGGTGAACTACAGAAGAAAAGTGACATGAAGAAAATCAAGAAAATATATTACTAAAAAAAGGAGTCTTTTCCTCCTGGAAAAGCAAGAGATAACTGTGAACAGCCCCTCTGCTCTATAGTCATGAAATGTTGATAGAGTTAGAGGAAAACTCCCAGAATGTTGTCTGAACCCCTTACAGAGCATTTATAGAAGAAGATGGAAAGGAAGGACACACAGGTTGAGAAAGCATAGATAAATTTTGATCTGCCCCATTGGAGTGATTATACCCATATCTGTGATTGAAGTGTCAAGTATAGCTATCTAGTTTACTTGGGGGGCAAATTGTCCACCAGTCAATGCTGCTAGGCACTGATGCCAAGAAATCCCACTGAACAATTTCTAATAAATTAGAAAATTATAAAAATGAGAAAATTTATATTTGTTTTGGTAGACTTTTAAATGTTTGCCATAAAAAGGATGAGAGATAATCAGAGGTGGCCGTCATAAATTGTAGGTTGGGGCAATGAAACATTTTATGACTGGTAAACAATTTTATAGCTTTCTTGCTTTTTAAAAAATCTTATCTGCTCTTCATGTTGATATTGCTACCAAAATTGTGAACCATAAACTTAAAAGAATTAGTGCAAAAAGTGGCAAAGACTAGTCTCTCAATGTAATAAAATACAAGGATTAGTACTCCTTTATATTTAGGAGAATAGGCATTGTACCAAGAAGCATCATAGCTATGGTAATCCAACAAAGCCAGTTCAAAACAAAAACTTTGAACCACAAAAAATATTGTGGTGAGTTTTGGATGTATTGAGCCTACTTATAGGTCTAAGAGAATGCTGACCATTAAAAAAAGGAATATTTTGAAATAGGAAGAGACATGAAGAAAAAATGTTAAATATTTTTTTCATCTCTTTGGGATATAGATCTAGTAGTGGTATTTCTGGATCAAAGAGTATGCACAATTTTATTGCCCTAAGGGCATAGTTCCAAATTGCTTTCTAGAATTGTTGTATCAGTTCACAATTCTAGTACATTACTGTCCCACTTTTCTTATATCTCCTCCAGTATTTATCATTTTTCTTTTCTGTCATATTAGCCATGCTCAGTATGAGGTGGTACCTCAGAATTGTTTTAATTTGCTCTTTCAATAGTGATTTGGAGCATTTTTTCATATAGATAGCTTTGATTTCTTATTTGGAAAACTCTTTTCACAATCTTTGATTATTTTATCAGTTATGGAATGACTTTTATTATAAATTTGACTAAGTTCTGTATGTATATGTGTGTATAAATATATCTGTATATATACATATGTATATATTTGAGAAATGAGATCTTTTGCAGAGAAACTTGCTATAAAATCCCCCCCATTTACCTTTGCATTCATTTTGTTTGTGCAAAATCTTTTTAATTTCATGTAATAAATTATCCATTTTATTTCTTGGATTGCTCTATCATGTTTAATCATAAATTCTTCCCTTATCCATATATATGACAGGTAAGTTATTTCACTGTAGCACTCTATTTCTAAATTATATATCTATTTTAACCTTGTCTTGATGTATGGTGTGAGATGTTGGTCTATACCTAGTTTCTGCCATATCCAGTACTTCTATGTATTATATTCTCCTGATTAAACTCTGTTTCTTGAAAGTTGAAGATTGCCTTGTTTGTTTGTATTTGTATCCCCAGTGCTTAGCATAGTACCTGGCACTTAGTAATGCCATATCTGTTTATTTTCTTGTCTTGTCTTACTTCAAACTATCCATTATCTTAGTAAAGTAGCTCTTTCCCATTGGTACCTGAGTCAAGTAATACTTTGTAGAGAACTGCCTAATGACTGAAATACCTGCTACCTAGGTGTTTGTTACTTAAGATCAACCTGGTGTTAATCTGCTTAGCTAAAGGTGCTAGAGTAATAGAAATCACATCTCAAAAAAGAAAAAAAAAATATATATATATATAATAAAGAATGTAGAGTAATTAAAATATGTTGTTGTTCAATTGTGTCTGACTTCATGACACCACTTGGTGTTTACTTAGCAAAGAAACTAGAATGGTTTAGCATTTCCTTCCCCAGCTCATTATACAGATGAAGAAACTGATAGTTAAGTGACTTGTCCCAGGTCACACAACCAATAAGTAACTGAGGCCAGATTTGAACTCAGGAAAATGATCCTTTCTGATTCTAAGCTCAGCACTCTATCCACTGTACCTCCTAGCTGCCCCAAATATATTATAATAGTATAATATAGAAGAGTTGTACAGAAATCACCAATTCTGTGGAATAACCTTTTTTTAAACCCATAACCTTCCATCTTGGAAACAATATTGTATATTGGTTCTAAGACAGAAGAGTAGTAAGGGCTAGGCCTCTGATAGTGGACCTGTGACATGCGTGTCAGCACTGACACATAGCCACATTTGAGCTCAGCGCACCTTGGGTCCTGGGGAGGGTACCCAAGGCCATGGCCATGTCTCTGGCTTGCCACCAGGCAGCTGGGGAACATGGGGCTCCTGCAGGGGCAGGGAGGAGGAGCACACTCCTGGGCAGGCTGGCAGGTGGCAGCCGCTGTGCAGCATCCCAGGGCCAACTGGCTGGGGAGGGGTGGGGCCAGATGGAAGACTAGGAGAGTCTCTGGCCCGTGTACAATGGAGGAGTGCCTGGAACTGATTACCAGACACTTTTAGTACCCTGAAAAATAAAGCAATGGCTTCACTCACAATTATTCCCTCAACATACTTTTATGAGAACTTATTCTCAATGTTAAATGATATCAAAACCAACAAAAGCAACAGCTTAACAGATGAAGTTAGTAGTGCTTGCTTGGGCTTAAAGTGTACAAAATACCAACCTTCAATTGAAGATTTAGCTAATGAAATTCAGCCACAAAAAAGTCACTAATAGGCAGGTTAGTTAAAGAATTCCCCCTCCCCCTCACTTATCTTAGTTCACTGCACCCCACACAAGTTAAATAATATCAAGACCAACAAAAGAAACCGACTGACAGATGAACAAAAAAGTCACTAAGAAGGTAAGTTAAATAGTTTTTGGTTCATTAAATACAGTTATATATTACAATTATACATTTTTGTTATTTAAACTATACATATTGTGAAATTATGTGTTTTTGTTTTCTCGAAGTGATACACCACCTGAATTATGCTTGGTTTTTTGGCAAATTTTGACAGCTCAAAAGGTTGCCCATCACTGGGCTAAGCAATGGGGGTTAAGTGACTTGCCTAGAGTCACACAGCTAGGAAGTGTCCTAGGAACCTAGGATCTCCCATCTCTAAGCCTGGTTCTCAATCCACTGAGCCACTTTAGCTCCCCCACTGTGGAATAACTTTTATGTTGTGTTGTATGTCATTCTCCAAGCAAGGTACTCTGCACACAGAAATTCCTAATAAACATTTGAACTAAATTCTTTTAAATTCTAGCAACTGCAGTTACAACAATATCATACTTTCCAATCCCAAGTACAATACTTCATAAACTTTAAAGTTATCATTTCTATTATTCTAGAAATGGATATGGTGTTATTATCTTAATAGTTCAATTATTTGAGGTTCTCAAATAAAAAGTTCCCTATAACATTTTACCTATAAGAATTAGCTATGTTGCCCAAAATACTTTAATATATCCATTAAGAAAAAATTTCAGTAGGGATAGCCAGGTGATTCAGTAGAATGAGTGCCAAATCTGGAGATGGGAGTTTTTAAAATGCTTCAGATCTGGCCTCAGATACTTCCTAGCTAACCCCAATTGCCAACTCCTTACTATAAGTTTTTCTGCATTGGAACTGATACTTCATATCAATTTTAGGATAGAAAGTAAAGGTTTAAAAAAAAAAGAAAGAAAAGACCATACCTACAGTTTTATGCTTCCAAGTATATTTACATTTAATAAATTTATCCCTTGATTAATTTCTGAATTACTTTTCATTAAATCTTTCCTCTTTTCCTTCAAATGTGCCTGACATTCCATACCCTTAAGAGATAAAGAAAAAGGGAGAACCAAAACATTTACAACAGCTCTGTTATAGCAGAGAACTAAGAGAATGCTTGCTTATTTTTTATCAACTGAAGAATGGCTGAACAAATTATAGTATATAAATAATATCTAAATACATTTAATATTATGCTATAAGAAATGAAGGTAGAGATAATTTTACAGAAAACTTTGGAAGACTTGTATGAATTGATACAGGATGAAGAGAGCAGAATCAAGAAAAAGATACATTATAAAGAAAAACAACTCTGAAAAATTAGAAATTTGATCAATGACTAATCATAATCCGAGATTCAATAATAAAGCATACTACTCACTTCCTGACATAGTAGTAATGATCTTAAGATGCAGAATATTATTATGGGCATAACCAATGTGTGGGTTTGTTTTGGTTGTTTATGCATATTTGTTTTAAAGGGTTTTTATTCCCTTTCCCTTTTTTTCCAATTGGGGTAGAGTTGGAGAGGAGAGGTTAGCAATAGTATTGTCACAAAAAAAAAAAAGTCCATTGGAGCATTTTTTATATGCGCAGTTTGAACAGAAAAATTCAGAAGAAAAACTGGACAGCTTTGAAAGTTATATATTATATGAAGTGATACAGTAAAGTGAACAGAATCAGGAAAACAACTTACACAGTAACAATATTGTAAAGAAAAACAACTTTAACAGATCTAAGAATTCTGACCACCCAGCTTTGGGGATAAAAATGCACTATTTCATAAAAACTGCTGGGAAAATTGGAGGACATTGTGGGAAAGATTAGGTAGAAAGAAAATTAGGCGAACACAGAATAGTATACATGTCAGACCTTTGGGAAGGGAAAGATTTTAAAACCAAGCAAGACTTAGAAAGAGTCACAAAATGCAAAATAAATAATCTGGAATACATCAAATTAAAAAGTTTTTGTACAAACAAAACCAATGTAACTAAAATCAGAAGGAAAGCAACAAATTGGGAAGCAATCTTCATAAAAACCTCTGACAAAGGTTTAATTACTCAAATTTACAAAGAGCTAAATCAATTGTACAAAAAATCAAGCCATTCTCCAATTGATAAATGGGCAAGGGATATGAACAGGCAGTTCTCAGCCAAAGAAATCAAAACTATTAATAAGCACATGAAAAAGTGCTCTACATCTCTTATAATCAGAGAGATGCAAATCAAAACAACTCTGAGGTATCACCTCACACCTAGCAGATTGGCTAACATGACAGCTATGGAAAGTAATGAATGCTGGAGGGGATGAGGCAAAGTAGGGACACTAATTCATTGCTGGTGGAGTTGTGAATTGAGCCAACCATTCTGGAGGGCAATTTGGAACTATGCCCAAAGGGCGATAAAAGACTGTCTGCCCTTTGATCCAGCTGGGTTTGTACCCCAAAGAGATAATAAGGAAAAAAATTATACAAGAATATTCATAGCTACACTCTTTGTGGTGGCCAAAAATTGGAAAATGAGGGGATGCCCTTCAGTTGGGGAATGGCTGAACAAATTGTGGTATATGTTGGTGATGGAATACTATTGTGCTAAAAGGAATAATAAAATGGAGGAATTCCATGGAGTCTGGAACAATCTACAGGAAGTGATGCAGAGCAAAAGAAGCAGAACCAGGAGAGCAGAACCAGGAAATCATTATACACAGAGACTGATACACTGTGGTACAATCGAAGGTGATGGACTTCTCCATTAGGGACAATGTAATGTCCCTGAACAATCTTCAGGGATCTAAAAAACACTATATACAAGCAGAGGATAAACTGAGAGTAAAAACACCTAAGAAAAGCAACTGCTTGACTACAGAGGTGGAGGGGTTATGACTGAGGAGAGACTCTAAATGAACAATCTAGAGCAAATACCAACAAAACGGAAATGGATTTGAGTCAAGAACACATGTGATACCCAGTGGAATCATGCGCTGGCTATGGGAGAGGTGGGGGGGGGGGGCAGGAAAAGAAAATGATTTTTGTTTCCAATTAATAATGTTTGGAAATGACCAAATAAAATAATGTTTAAAAAAAAAAAGAATTCTGACCAATGAAGGTTTAACTATAATTCCAATGGATAAATGATGACGCATGCTATCCACCTCCTGCCAGAGAAGTAATAGACACAAATACAGGATGAGACATACACTTTTTGGATATAACCAATGATTCGATTTGTTTTGCTTGACTGCTTATTTGTTACACATTTTGTTCATCTTTTTTCTTTGGAAAGGGAGAAGTTAGTGATACTAGTGTTTTCCAAAAAAGATTACAAAGGAAGAAAAGAATTTATAACATACTTTGGGTTCAAATCTGACCTTAGATACTTCTGGTTGTGTGACCCTGGGCAAGTCACAACTCCAGTTGCCTAGTCTTTACTGCTTTTCTGCCTTGGAACCTATACACAGCATTGATTCTAAGGTGGAATGTAAGGGTTAAAAAAAAATCCCCAGAAAACAAAAAAAGGACCTTTAGAAGGACGTTCAGGCAAGGAAGTCATACCTATAGTTTTAAAAAAACAAGCTATATGTAATATAGTTTTATATATAATCCTCTTTCTCTTTTACTTTGATGTGGAAATGTTCCTCTTTTTTGTGTTGTTTAAGAATCTTAAAAATTTATGTAAATAAAAAAAGAAACCTTCATCTCTACCCTCTCAAATACTATCTTGTTTGTAAGTCTTTGATTGCCAAATATATATATATATATATATATATATATATATATATATATATATATATAATGAACTATGTTTGCTGCTTCTTTTTTTCTCTTTACTCTCTGTAATTAAGTTGTTAGTCTCCCTCTCAACCAGACCTGAAGGTCACTAAAAATCTTGGTGCCCACCCTCTTTTTTTTTTTTGGTGCCAGTTTCAGTGAACTTAACTTTATTCTTTTTTCTCCTTGACTCCTAATTGACATCTTGCCTACCTGATCTTTTTTCAAATTTGTTTCTTCCCTTGACATCAAAGGTTCTTTTTTTTTTCCCTTATCTCTTCAGATACTCATTCTCCTCCCTGTCTTCTAATTATAGCCTTCTGTAGACTTAGTTGTTGATTCTTTTTCAATATTTCTTTTACATTTTCTTCTTTGAAAAGAGTTACATTGTCATGGCTTCGACTATTATCTCAACTTTTATAACTTTGGGCTTTAACTTTTACCTAGGTTCTAGTTATATATATTCCACTGTCAGCTGGATTTTCTACTTAGATCTAGCACTATCACCTCAAACTCAGCATGTCCAAAATGATTCTGTATACCATTCTGATTTCCCCATTTTTGTCTGTGTTAACACCATTCTGGAAGTGCCATAGACTTTAAATTTTTGAATAATTTTTTACTCTTTTCTTGTCCTTGTATAATTATTTTTTTGTTGGTAGTCACTAAATCAGGTCATACTTTTCTTCAGCCTATTAATCTTGAAGACTTTTATTTTACCAAACCTCTTTTGAGTTACCTGCTGATGCTATCTAACCTGCTTCTGCTTTAACTTGACTTAGAATGAATGGCTTAGTGGGAGATTGAGTAAATCCTGGTTTGATTGATTATAACAAATCATTTACAATACTCAGATCATCAGTGAGAGGAATTTGAAGTTAACTCCTTTATTTCACATGGGTCAACATCTTTAGGTTATTTAAGAAATAGCATAGTTAAGTAGTAGAATTAAAGTCATGTTTTGTTCCAGTTGAAAAAATAGAAAAGTTGTCATAAGCACATACTCCAATACAAATAGTTTTGTTTGTGTCTTTCAGCTAAGCCTCCAATTGGCAGGTGATAATGATAGAAATTTTTTAGCTTTTCTAGAGCTAATGAAATGATTCTGTCAACTCTTGGGACTATCCTGGTATCCAAATCCTTAGACTTTGTGAAGTCTAGGAACAGAAGGATTAACTGATTCGCACTATTATATCCTTTCGTTTAAATTTAAAATGACCAAAATCTTTAAGTATTTCCAGACAAGCAAATCTGTGAATTCTCACTTGACTAAAACTTGTGGGGTGGTCCAAAGCCCTAGGTTCCAAAGCCAGTTCTGCCATTGTTAAATGAACAAGTCAAAAGCTTATATGAAGTCCCTACTCTGAAACAGGCACTCTGATGAAGGCCTGGGTCAAAGTGGTAGAAGTGTCAGAAGAGAAAATGGGACACCCCCCCCCCCAAGAGAAGTTGTTGAGGTAGAATCAATAGGACTGGCCAACAAATTGGATATGGGGTTTGGGGTAGGGTGAAAGAGTGAGGAGTTAAGGATTACATTTAGGTTGTAAGCCTAGGTGACTGGGCATTTGGTAGTGCCCCCGATAGTTATAGGAAAGTTAGGAAGAGGAAACTGTCTATATACAGATTAAAAAATAAAATAATTGGAAGGTGTTTTAGAAAGGAAAGCATAATGACCATATGATTGATCAATAATAGGTATTTATCAAGTGCCTACAATGTACCAAGTATTGTAGACAAGTATAAGCGGTATAAATACAAAATAAATGAAGGTAATTTAGGAAAGAGGACATTAGGGTCATAGATTTTAATAGAATAGAACTCAAGAGACTAAGCCAACACCTTCATTTTACTAATGAACAAGAAGCCAAGAGATTTAAATGACTGTCACACAAGTAGTGACAAAGGCAGAATTTGAATCCAGGGTCTCTGATGCCCAAGCCAGTATGATTTCCAATTGTGTATGGCAATATCTCATTATTCAATAAGGATCACAGGGAAAAGAGATGAATAATGCTGACTGGTTCAATACTGGCTGAGGAGTATTGAAGTGGATATTTGTCATGCAGATCACTTCTGTTAAGAGGACTTCTGTATTTCATGCTCTTTTGCCCAAGACTTAACAAAGAAGCTCCCCCAGTACTTATCAATCTATTACCCACTGCAAATAATTTGTGAAGGTGCAAATAATACTGCCAGTAGAAACTTAGAAACCATTGCTGGGGGGTGGGGAGGATGGAGCCAAGATGGAATAACTAGGGCAGCAGCAGTTCACCATTTCACCATGAAAATCCTCTCCTACCAAGAGTAAAATATCGCCACAAAATGAATACAGGAGTGAAACAACCAACAAAGAAACAGAAGGAAACAACCTTTAAAAAAAGAAAAACCCAAAAGGTAGGCAGAGATCATCTGGGGAATTGAGGTGAGAAGGGAGCAGAGCTAGCAGGAGACATAGCAGCAAGTGAAGGGCAAGCCAAGAGCAAACCACCCACTGCCCCACACATCTGCTCTCACTAATATCTTGTAGGGCAAATAGAGGTCCAAGCCAACTAACTCTCCCTTGAAATTACAATCTGGGCTGAAGGGGGATGATCCAAGTGGACATAGAGCGAAGTCAGGAATCCCAGTCAGGGCTTGGGGTGAGGACACAGTTCTCAGGGGGAGCCTCCCCGGGATCTTTTTGCCCAAAACTAAGGGTGGAACTCCAGGACAGGGCAATCAAGGGTGTACCTGATTGAATCAAGAACACCTTGAGACCAAAAAGGTGAGCCTAAGCCTGGAGCTAGAATCTGATCAGCACCTGACCTGATCAAGTTCATACTGAGATCAAAAGCTTACACCTAAGCCTGAGGAAAGTCTTTAAGCTATCAGCATCTCAAGGGTCAACTGAATCAGCACAAGGAGAGAACTCTCAGAGCTCTTAGCCCTCAGGCTATCTGGTAAAATAGTAAAAACCCAGAAAATGAGCTGAAAAATAACATCAAGGAAAGACTGAAGTTGAAGAGGGCACCCCAACTTTTCAGAAAACAGAGCCTACCTATAATTAGATAGGAAAAAAAGAGCAAACAATCAAAAAGGCACCTAACTAAAGACTTTATGGAGACAGAGGTATTGATACAGAAGGGGACAGTGAAAGTAAAGGAAACACCTAAAGTCCAAAAGAAAAATATGGATTGGACACAGATTCTGGAAGAGCCCAAAAAAGACTTCAAAAACCAGTTATTAGAGGTAGAAGAAAAGTGAGGAAGAGAAATGAAAGTGTTGCAAGAAGAAACGGGCCAAATGAAAACAACCAAAAATTGACAGAGGAAAACCAGGCCTTAAAACTCAGAATTGACCATCTAGAAACTAATGATTCCATGAGAAATCAAGAAACAAAGCAGGATCAAAGGGATGGGGGAGGGGGGAAGAAGGAAACATGAAATAACTTACAGAAAAAAACTGACCTAGAAAACAGATCTAGCAGAGATGGTCTGAAAATTATTGGATTACCTGAAAGCCATTAAGAAGAAAAAATCTTGGGTGTCATATTACAAGAAATTATCAAAGATAACTGCCCAGAGATCCTTGAACAAGAAAATAAAATTGAAAGAATTCACAGATCGCCTCCAGAAAGAAATCCTCAATTGACAACTTATCAGGATCACTCAGGACCTAGTGGCTTCTACATTAAAGGATCAGAAGGCATGGAATATGATATTCAGAAAGGTGAAAGATTTGGGTTTACAACACAGAGCCACCTATCTAGCAAAACTTAGTATACTCTTTCAGGGTGGGGAAATGGTCATTCAATAAGATAGAAGATTTCCAAGCATTCCTGAGAAATAAGCCAGACCTAAACAAAAAATTTGAAGGCCAAATATAAGACACAAGAGAAGCCCAGAAAGGTAAATAAGAAAGAAAATTTAAGGTACTCATTAAGGTGAAAATATTTATATGTCTGCATGGAAAGAGGATTTCTATAATTCTCAGAAATTATTCTCAGTAGTAGAGAAGATAGAAGGAATTTACTCAGAAAGAAGGTGGGAAAGTAAGCTGATTATATGATATGATTTTTATAATGATATAAATGTAAATGTGATGATATAGAACAACATGTAGGAATATGAATGACAAAAATCAGTCAAGGACTGAGAGGGTTGCACTGAGAGAAAAGGGAAGGGAGAGAAAGAATAGGGTAAATTATATTAAAAAGGCGAGAAAAATCAATACAGAGAGGGGAGGGTAAGGGTGGTAATATGCAATGCTTAAACTTTACTCTTTGTAACTGGCTCAGAGAGGGAAAAACAAGTATACTCAGTAGGGCATAGAATTCTATCTTACCCTACAGAGAAGTAGAAGGGGAGTAAATGAAGGAAAGGAGGGAATTGGGGGGGTAACAAAAAGCAAAATACTGGTAAGGAGGAATAGAATGAAAGGGAATAGAGCAGGATCTAAAGGGGATAATATGATGGAGGGCAATACACAGTAATCATAACACTTAATATGAATGGAAAGAACTTAGGAACCAGAAATGCATTAGGAAAATATATGATTGATTACATACTGTGGTAGGGATGTGTTTACAGTTTTGATGTTAAAGGATTGCTCTACTGCAAATATGAATAACATGGAAATAGGTTTTGAACAATGATATATGTAACCCAGTGGAACTGTTTGTCAGCTTTGGAAGAGAGGGGAGGAAAGGGGGGGGGGGCTAAAATCATGAAACATGTAACCATGGGAAAATATTCTAAATAAAAATTAAAATAAAATAAAAAGATATATATATTTAAAAAGACATTGCTAGATTATTAATAGGCAAGAACTGAATACCTTAGGTGGTAGTCTCATTGTCACCCTTGAAGACAAGGAATTAAGAATATATGGTTCAGAAATTGAATAAATGGTTAAGAAAATGATGTCTAAGAAAGTCATTTGGTTCTCTAGGCCATGGTTTCAAAAAGAAGAATGATAGACTCATAACCGGGATGAAGAGCATGTAGTAAAGTGTTGTTAATGCATTTGCCTGGAATCTTGCAGGTAAAACCAAAAGGACTTTTAAAGGAAAAATATATCCAAGTTACCCGTGTCTGCAATAGAGAAAAGTTAAAGTGTTAAGGAGAAGAAAACAGTAAAGGCATGCAGATGTTCACAAGAGATAGAAACCAAGAAAGGAGTCAGTGAAATCCATACCTTTAGATATTTATGCATAGGTGCACAAAGCATAAGCAAAAAGCAAATGAAGTAAAGATCCTAACTAAGAAGGCAAATTTGAGCTTCTAGTATTAGTACTATAAGAGCATGCTTTATTCAAAAGAAACTAGGATGGGAGTTGGGGGATGGGAGGTTGTGAGAAGAGTAGCGTTGTATATCTTCATATAGTAGTAGTCTTTCGGAAGCCGAGAATGACAATATCTTCATAAGGAGCTTGTGAAACCAGAAAGGAAGTGAAGTAGGTTATAAAACCTGGATTCCAGTCCCAATTATGTTAGTCTGACGTTGGGCAAGTTCCTTAATCTGCTTACACCTCCCTTTCCTTACCAATTAAAAAAAGAAGGGAATGGATTTTCTAAGGACCTTTCCAGCTTAAAAATTATTTAATTTCTGTGTAAATTGTGATCATCCTAAGTATGAATCTCTTCTATGGTTAAATCTTTCTGTTATCTCACATTAAGTGGCATTAACTTCAGCTTTAATTAGCAATTTTTTTCTCCCCCTATACAATTATCTGCCTCCAGTTACTGATGTTAGATAGTTCGAGATATTGCTGGACATTTCTTAAGTTTTTGTCTTCTAATTTGAATTTTTTAGATCAATGAAACCATTCCATACTATATAAATATTGTATCTTCTAAAGAAGAAAAGACACTAAGTAGAAATTGGCTTAGATTTATAAACCTTTTACTTTTTCCATTCATCCTCTGATAATGTTAATCAAAAAGGGAATTGGCTACAAAGTCAAGAACAAGAACAAACCTTAAAGACATAACCATCCCACTAACACAATAATTAAAAATTTACAGTATTTCTAACATCATTGTAAATGAATCTTTTTCTCTTAAATATTCAGAAGTATGTCACTGTGTTTTGTAGACAGATTGTTTCAGTAGTTCAAACCCAAAGTCCTTCAAGACCTGGGTATTCTAGAAATAATAAAACTAATTGAAAAGACTAAAAGAAAATGAAAGGTATCTCACGGCAAAAATAATTGTCCTGGGAAACAGTTCAAGTTGATATGTTTTTTGTTTGGGGTTTCTTGGACATGGCTAATGCAAGAATTTGTTTTGCTTGACTAAATGTTTGTAACAGGTTTTGTTTTTTCTTAGTTTGAGGGTAGAGAGGAGAAGGCAAACTTTTGCTGATTTTAAAAAATTTAAAGGATAAGTGCTATGGAAAGGAATGATGAAAGGTTTCACTTTTTTTAAATGATCATGCAGCCTGGTATAGTAAAATGAATGTTGGAATTGTAATTAGTAAACCTCAGTTCAAATTTCAACTTCCCCTTTAGATGTGACACCTTTCATAACTTATTTAGCTCCTCTGAGCTAATAATAATAATAATAGCTTTTATTGTTACTACTTTTTTGCTTATACATATTATCCTCTCCTCCAACTAGATTGTAAACTTCTTGAGAGCAATGACTGTGTTGTTATGGTATTTTTTTTCCCATCTTTGTAACTACCCAGTGCCTAACAAAGAGCCTTTTACTTGGTAAATGCATATTAAATGTTTGAATTGATTTAGAGTACTAAGACATGAATTTGTTCATTATGCTAATTATTTATCATTTACTAAGTTCTTATTCATTGTGTTAGATACACCTGTTACATTTTTCAGGATAAAGAATTTTTAGTATTTTGGTACCATTCTTGCTAATATTCTAATGTATGGGTTTTATTTTAATTTATAGAAGTTGCTGGGTATGTTTTGCTACTGATGAAGATGACCGAACAGCAGAGTGGGTGAGACCATGCAGGTGCAGAGGATCTACAAAATGGGTTCACCAAGCTTGTCTACAACGCTGGGTAGATGAAAAACAAAGAGGAAATAGCACAGCACGAGTGGCATGTCCTCAGTGCAATGCAGAATACTTAATAGTATTTCCAAAGTTGGGTAAGAGAAGCTTTTTCAAATTTGAACATGGTATATTTAAATCTTTTCATATGTATGAATCCCAGGGAGCCATTTTAAATAGAATCCATGATTTGGCCTAGCATGTTTTCCTATAGCCACTTTGTAGTGTACTTGAGAATCATAAACACTTTTCTGTGCCTCTGATTCAGAACATATAAACATATATTCAAATGCTTTTAAGTCTTTATTCTAATCGTTTGAGAAGGGGGAAGGGAACTTACCCATTTGACCATGATTAAGTAAAAGAGCAAAAATATATTGACTTACATAATTCCTCCATCTCTGGTGACAACACATGGTTGGGGGGAAGCAATAATGTTTTCCTTTCCTTCTTCCCCCTCATTTCAATATTCTACTGCTTATTTTTATGTTCTGTCAGTCTGTTTAATATGATTGAGATGGCTATGACTAAGGTTGAATTTTTATAAAGTTTCTAGAAAAATTAATACTCAAACTCACCCACCAGATCTTATTTTGAAACTTTCTTTCTTAAAAACTATTTCTTTTCTGGAATATAGAATTATGAAATATGACTGAAACACCTTCAAGAAATGGGGCTCAGTGTGCTGTCATAAGGTTATTGACATGAAAAGGATTTGGAAAAAATTGGGCTCTAGGGAAAGTAGAGGAAAAAAGGTTTATGAAAAAATGGAAATAATGATAAACCTTATGCATATGCTAGCTGTTTCATGTAATTAAATGAAATGCGGTTGTTTTTTTAAAACCCATACCTTCTGTCTTGGAATCAATACTATGTATTGGTTCCAAGGCAGAAGAATGGTAAGGACTAGGCAATGGGGGTTAAGTGACTTGCCCAGGGTCACACAACTAGGAAGTGTCTGAGGCCACATTTGAACCTAGGACCTCCTGTCTCTAAGACTGTCTTTCTATCCACTGAGCCTACCTAGCTGCCCCCCCACCCCCACCCCGGTGTTTTTTATTCTCTTGGAACTTATTCTAAAATTGGGATAATACAAATTTAGATGTAGTAAAAATATTTTTCAGGTATAAAAATAAACTCCAAATGAGCTACACACAAAATGTTTCCATATTTGCTGGTTTTGTTTCTTATTTAGCATAACATAAGAGAGGTAGGGAAAAGGTTATGCCTAAAAGAGAAAATAGAGAATGTAGAGGGGAAGAACCCAAAGCTTATTAGGTACCAAACTTTTTAAAAGTTTTTTGTTTTTATCTTTAGAGCAAGTATGAAGTATTATATATATATAAAAGAAACTATCTTCTATCAGATGCTAGGCAACAAATGGAAAAAGAAGTATAATATTCCATTCCATATGGTCCTGGCCTTAATTGGCTTTCCTGGCTACCTTCCCTCTCATTTATTCTTTGGGGATTCATGGGTATTTTTAGTTATTGAGAACATGTGGAGATTTCAGGTACTAAAAATGTCTGGGTCATCTATTACAGCCTTCATTCTTGCTCCTTTGGGGACTTCCTTTCTTCTTTCCAGTTCCAATGAGTTGGTGTCTACCTTTAGCCAATTTAAAGATAAATGTTTCAAGTAATCAGTAGCAATTACAATAATTTCTTTGAGGCAAGTAAGTCCAGACCCTGTCATAACCTTAATCAACTCTGCCAAAAGAATTCAGAGTTTTTCAAAGTGGAAGGTATAACCCCTTAGGAATCATAAAAGCTGATTTAAATACATTGTTCTTCCTTTAAGCACAAATGGGGCTTCAGTGCACCTTCTTTGGCCTGACTTCCCACTTTGCAAGTTGTATACATCTTGTTTTCCAATCCTCTTCCACCTTCCTTTCAAGTGACCATTCTGTCTCCTGGGACTCTTCTAATTTGCCTTGTTCTTTACCTCTTTTTTTTCTCCTTCCATTCTCAGTTAACATGTAAGGATTCTAGAATGAACCCTTCCTTCCAACATATTGTTCCAGATAACTAGCTGATCTTGACTTCAGTGATTTAAAGTTTGAGAACTAATGTTTCAGAATAAAATCATTTTGAATTTTGAGAGGTGGGGAATTCAACTGCTCTTAACCAATCTGCATCTTGACTTTTTTTCAACCATCTGTAAGATGCAATGAAGGGTTTTTCCTAGCTTCATATCTAAGTATTTTAAATACTTATGAAGACAGTAATTGAACTGACCGAAACATATATGCCCACTTCTGTTTAATAAATTAATGGATTACACTTGTGTTAGTTCATATTGTCTTTTCAGTGTAATAATGAAAAAGCTATAATTGATTACTTCTTTATTAAGGGATAGGGTTGTTAACATCAAAATTGGTCCTTAATAATGTGATAAATTATCCTTTGTGTTTTCTATTACTCTCTTGATGAATTAGAAAGCACCTGAAAAGGACAACAAAATGAATAAACACTTGTGCATTATTTTTAATTAGTCCTTTGGCATTAATTATACACAAACACACACACATGTAGTTGTATTTAGTATACTTATATCTACATAGATTTACATTTAATTTTCAGATTCAGTTGTGGGGTTTTTTTTTGTTGTTTTTTTTTAATAAACCCATACCTTCTGTCTTGGAGTCAATACTGTGTATTGGCTCCAAGGCAGAAGAGTGGTAAGGGCTAGGCAATGGGGGTCAAGTGACTTGCCCAGGGGCACACAGCTGGGAAGTGTCTGAGGCCAGATTTGAACCTAGGACCTCCCATCTCTAGGCCTGGCTCTCAATCCACTGAGCTACCCAGCTCCCCCCTCAGATTAAGTTTTTAAAATGTATGATGCTATTCTAACTTCCCCTCCACGCATATACACTTTATTCTTTTTCACATAACCAGGATCTAAATTTCCAATATTTAAAGTGCATAGCAAAGAAAAAAACAGAAAAAGAATAACTGGGAATGATGAGGGCTTCTAAAAATTTCCTGCGCCAATAGTTGGGGAACACTGGGCCACCTGATAAACTCTAATTTATATTTGTTGCCAACAGAAAGGTTGTATTTTTGAAGAAAAAATTTTAAATCAACCACTATGTTTTCCTTTACTTTGGAATTTCCAAAGGTTTCCGCTTTTTTTGTTGAGTATGAGTTCAAAGTTGTTAATTATTTTTAGCCCATACACTGTGATTAGTATATGTTATTAAAATATATACAAGAGAGAAGTATCTTTTTAAAGAATTCTCAAAAACAAGCATGTTGAATATCAAAATGTATTCATTTTGCTTTGTTTGTATTAAATGTAAGTTTCTAGTTAACCTCCATTTAAATTTCCTTACTTATATCCCTTAGTTAGGGTTTCCCATTATAACAATGCTTTATTCAAGAACTGACACTTCAGTCTGGCAAAATACAAATATTTTACTAAATCTTATTAATAGCTAAATAATTTTATCTGTTCATGGGAAAGACAATACACATTTTCTGCACTATAATTGTAAACACCTATTGCCAAAGACCAACTAGGATTGCTCATTACATTTGTGATTCACTGCAATAATAATTCCATTACCTTGTCATTACAGGAGTTTTCTAGGGATTCTTTTCCTCTTCCAGGGATTCTTTTCCTCTCCCCTCCCCCTTCCAGAGTTTGAGTGGGCAAATTCAAACTGTCTCTGAGCCCCCAGATAACTGGAGAAAGTTAAAAGAGAAAGTGCTTGCTTTAGGTAGCTGGACTGAGTGGTGGGGCATGCAAAAAATGTCCTCAGGCACTGGAAAGAGCTTCCCAGTGCAGACTCTGCATAAGGCTCTACATATATGCAATGTTTTGCCAACTGCTGTAGATCCATGTAAACATATTCCCACCCCTCTCTTGATGCCCAGTCCGAGTTATTAAATATCTCTTCAGCTGATAACCATTTTGAGTATCAAATGTTGTGAGAACTTGCATATAATTAAATACCTCTATTTCACTGTTAGTTTTTCTCATTGTCCTTATTTTTATTTTTCTGTTTTCATAAGAATCTATAAGGATAGGAATCATGGGTATTGTAATAGCCTAACCAAAATATTTAATTCAGATGCATTCATTGAGTACATATATTGTACAGAGAGCAGTATTCAGAACTGGGATGAGGAGAAGGGCCCAAAGTTTAAACAATACACCACTGTACTTACCCTTATATGATATATAGTTTAGTAGGGGAGGAGTAGAATATTATTTTTATATATGTATATATATGCAAAATAACTAATACAGAATTGAATAAGAAAAATATAAATGGTTCTTTTGTGATCTAGAAGAAGGAATTATTAATTGAAAGGATCAGAGAAGGCTACATGGAAGATGTTCCATTTGAATAAGTCAGAATTTAATGGGTAGAAAGAAAAAAGGGAGAAAGGTATGGGGAAAAAAAGAGGATGTGGAAGTTTAGAAAAGGGAGTACCAGTAAAAGAAAAGACAGGAGAGGTTGATTGGTGCCAGATTTTGGAAGGTCTTAAATTCCAAACCAAGAAGTTTAAAGTTTTGCTTGGTGAGAAATAGGGAACTATTTTTTTTTTCTTGTTTTGAGCAGATTAGTGTATGAAGCAAGATAGCAGAATAATTGATGGATCTGTAGCTAGGAATGAGAGTCCCTGTTATAGTGATAACAGATCTCCAGGTAAAGATAACCTAAAAGCACCTGAATTCCTAAGTGAATCCAGACCTGGAAAGGGTAATTTGTGAGTCATTTTTATAGAGAAGTTGGTTAAAGCTGCAGGAAGTGACTTAGAGACATTTAGGTAAGCAGCCTATGCCAGAAAAGGCCCCATTCTTTTCTTTGGTGGTAGATATTTAAACTTAACAATTTAGTACACTATAATTTTGTTTTCCCTAAATACTTTATTATAATATTTACAGATAAGGGAGAGAAGGAATTATGGATAATCACTCAGTTGCATTTTTACTCAGACCAATACTGGATACTAAAGAGAAAAGAACTAAATTTTGATAGCTGATTTGAAATAGGAATTAAAGGGAAGTTGGCAGAACCAGGAGAACAATTTATTTTATAACATCAGTATTATAAAAATGAAGAATTTTGAGGACTGATGAAGAATAAAATGAGCAGAAGCAAAAAAAGGTTTATTCGATAACACAATATTTATAAGGACAATAACTTTGAAAGCTTTAAGTATTCTAATCAATGCAGTGAACATTCATGATTGCAGAAGATCATTGATGAAACATATTACCTACTTCCTGACAGAAAAATTCAGAGTACATAATGAGACATGTTTTTTGTTTGTTTTTTAAAACACAGCCAGGGAAGAAATTTGTTTGACTTAAATAAATATATACATATATGTTTGTAAAAAGGAATTTGTTTTTTAATAGGAAGGGGAATAGATTATTAACATTTGAAAAATAATTTTTTTAGAAAAGAAAATGGATAATAAAGAGATTGCAGCATGGGATAGTGGAAAGGGTGTTAGAGTCAGAGGAACTTAATTAAAATTCTGGCCTTATAAAATATGTGTCCTTAGACAAATCATTTAGCCTCTGTGGGCCTCAATTCTTCATCTGTGAAATGAAAAGGTTTTACCAGCTGGTCTCTGAGATCTTTTATCTGTCTACAAATCTATGTTCTTATGATTCTCCATGTGAATATAGAGAGCAGAGATTAAATGGTAAGGCTAAAAGAAGATGACTAAATGGCAATAAAGAGACAAAGTGGCATTTAGACACTATCTGAATTACATGGATATTTAGGAAACATTGCTTAGATACTTAGAACTAACAACAGGGAAGTAAGCTTATTACTTCATGGAAGAAATACCTCTTTTGTAAACTGTACACAGTATATAAATGTGGTTAGTTATTACCATTGCCATTATAATTATTATGTTAATTTTATACACTAGCTTTCACAGGTCCTTGATATGTTGATGTAATGACAAAATGCTTTAAGAAATTGGCTGGCTAGAATGATAATACAGAACAATTAGAACAGATTAACTGGAATAAATTAGAGAGAATTATAGGACATATATTTGAACCAGGAAGAAAAATGACAGTAGAGACACTTAAAGGTTCCTGAGTCCATGAACCAAGAAAAGGGAGCATTTGCAGGGTCAATCCAGGAGATGTGAATAACTTTTGTGTCCTAGATAAGAAATTGCCTTTCTACATTAGGAGCCTACTTAGACCCCAGAGGAATAAAGAGGTGATTGCAGAGTAGATATAGTATGATCTGAAATGAAAGGGATATACTCTTAATGTTCATAGAGAATAGAAATTAATAAATTATCATGAAGAGGAACATTTGAAACCTTTGAAGGCCTTTTCCAGTTTAACCAGTAGGATTCACCTCTATAATGATCAGATTCAGACATGGCCATAATCATGTTTTATTGTAATTAAAACTATGATTCTTTAAAAAATGGATTTTTCCCCCTAAATCCATTTTTTCTTTAGCACCTTATAATAAATGCCATGATCCTTATTGAATTGATATGTGTGGTTAGGAGAAAGAGAGGAGGGTCACCACAATCAGGCCAGAAAAGTAGAAACCTGGAAAGAGTTCTGTGGCTATAGCTACAAAAGGAGGGGTTCACATTTCTAATGCTTTCCAGTCCTTGGAGGTCCAGAATTAACAAAAAGGAGTCAGCAAGTTGTTAATAAGAACTAGAAAAGGGAGTAAGTAGGCTTGTGTAGTGAATCATTGTTGCCCCTTCTCTTTCCTTTATCATATATATCAGTCATAGGGATTATTGACATGAATAAATGGAAATCATCGACATTATCTAGTGTCTCAGACATGAATATTACTGGGAATGCGTGCTTACCTGAACAACTATAAATTCACTCAATCATTAGATATTTGTTTAGTGCCTGCTATGTGCCAGGCACCATACTAAGCACTGGGGATTAAAAAAGTCAAAAGAAAATCTTGCCTTTAAGGAGCTCACAATCTAGTAAGGGAGACAACAAGCAAATAAGCTATGAACAAGATAAGTAGGAAATAATTAAAAGAGGGAAGGCTCTAGAATTAAGTGGGATTGAAAAAGGCTTCCTTTGGAAGTTAGAAGACTTGAAAGGAGCCTGGGGAGTTGAAAAGGGAGAACATGGGGTGGGGCGGGGACAAGCAGAAAAAATGCCCAGAGCTGAAAGATGGAACTAGGAGGTTTAGATAACAAATTGCATTTGGATAAGAATAATGATACTGAGATAAGATAATGTTTATGAATTGAAATCCCAACTGGAAAGTAAAAATGTATGTCCTTGGGTGTGGTTCAAGGCTCAGTTTGAAAAATTACTTAGATGAACCTTCTAGAAACTGTTATATAACTGACTTAAGTGGGTTCAATTGTTGACATTTTTTCTCCATTGTCCCTTTCTGGAGCAAGAAAAGAGGCAGTTGATGGAAATGGAGACTAGGGCTATTGACTGGGAAAAAACACAGAACTATTAAGTAGTTCGAAAAACCATTTTAATTAAGGAAAGGAGTTCAGTGCAAAATTAGGCCTCCACGAAGAGCTCTGAGGATTGGAACTCTGGTTGCCCTGGTCATTGATCCCTGGGAAAGCCAACTAGAGCTACATTGACAACTCCAAGGAGCCATTAAAGTGGGAAGCTTAAATACCTTTCTTGGGAAATATGGGGAGACTGATGATGAGAGGGATAGTGACTTTACAATGGTAACAAAGGAAAACGAGGAGTCCCAGACAGAAATAACTGTGAGGGGCTGATGCTTTAAAATGGGCACAAAAGGGGGAAAACTGGGCTACCTTGGTAAAAGACTTTGGTGTAAGGGGAGCCATTGGGACAAAAGAGATACTTGACAACTGATGGGATTAGTCATCCCCACCTAAACTACTTTAAGATCTATTAGTCTAAGACTTTGAGGTTGGACTTTCCCTTCAGGGAGAAACTCTCCAGTTTGACTAGGTCAAACCTGGGACTTTTACCTTCAAGCTAAGTAAACTGGGTGTCATTAACTCTTACCAGGCTACAATTTTGGGGGCTTCTAGATTCTGTATTGACAGAGCTAATAATAAAACTGTAGCTACTTTGTCCATCTAGTTTGTTTATAGGAGCACAGTAAGAGTTCTTTTATTGATGATGGTTTGGGGTAATTTTAACTTTTAAAAGGAAAGAATTAAAGTAAGACCTTAATTGAACAATGTTAACAGAATTCCTTAGATTTTATTTTTTATGATATACTGAAATCATTCTAGTACAGATTTTTAAGCCACCATCTGCAAATATCTTCATTTTTTTAAGAAAAAAAAAAGTCTTACCATATTTATTCGTGTCATAGGAATTGTGCCTGTTTACGGATCTAGAAGTGTCCCATTTATAACCCTGGGTAGAGTCAAGGCTAGGTGTTCTGTGAACCTGGGTACATGTAGTCCTCACTCTGCATTCATATGAGCTTGTTTTTTATAAATATATAGGATTCATTTGCAATCTGTGAGACATACTTTACTTTTTTTTTAATTTCTAAAATACATCCCCTTTTTGTCAGCATTGAGTGTTTACTGTGGAGCAGAATGGCTAAAGCCTCATGACAATGAAAACCTAATGCTGCCTATATCTTCTTTTCCCTCTTCCTTTACCATTTGTGCTAATTGCTGAGAAGATTAGGAATTGAGTTCTTGGGCCCTGAGTTTGGCAGTGAAAAAGAGAAAGAAGACAGTGTACTATATAGCAAAGTAATACTATTTGTTCTGTGACAAGGGAATCACTTTAAAAGACTGATATATATTAATTTAAGGTCGCCAAGGAATTCAGCTATGTAATTCCTAAATGAAAACTCAAGTCAGCAGTCAATCTTTTATGGAGTTTAATTACAATAGGAGGAAGAAAGGAATTAGAGATAGGGAGAGAAGGGAATAGGGCTTAAATACCCCTTCTGTTTAGGCTGGGCCAAAAGGCCCAAGCCCTTAGATAGCTGGGGCAAAGAAAAGAGATCAGTCCCTATTACTCACGTGACCAAAATGGAGAAACAGTCTCAGAGGCCCCCACTTTCAGCTTCCTTCAGAGCAAGCTTCTCAGAGCACACACCAACCACACCGACCAACTTCTCAACCACCACCTCGAGTCTTCAGACCCCCCTATCCTTAAGGAAACCATCCAAGTTCCCTCCCCTCAGTCCTCACATCTACCAATCACGTGTCCATCAATTTCCCTGTGCCAATGGAGGCTCTAGCTTAACCCAGGACCGCCCAGAGGTCTGGCTTTGCACATCTCTGTTGAAGGTCATATTTTCAAATAATTAAATCTTTGATTCTTTGCTACAGCCCTTTCTAAATCCTGTTAACCTGAGTAGGGTAGAGATTGAAATAATTAAATTTTGATCTAGGCTGCAGCCCTTACTCAATCCTGTTAGGACTGAATAGGGTGGAGATTGATTCCAAGTATCTCCATTGTATCAATTCTAAACTCAATCATGACTCAAAGAAATTCCTGTTCTATGCTTAAGCATAGGTCAAAGTCCTTTCCATTGTTCAGCAAAAGGTTTCTGTCCTAAAGTAATCTTAAGAAGGGAAGAAGAAGGAACCTCCCATGCCAATGGGGTTCACATTCCAATAGTCAAGACCCACTATCAATAGGAAATTTTTCAAGTATGAAATTTCCCAATGGTGAAATTTCCAACATTTATAAGTCTAAGAAATTTTGAGGTTACAGTTCCCAACATTAGCATGGACTCTCATATCTATGCAGCTGTTTTCTTGAGTAGGAGAAATAGACAATGGAAAGATACTGAATTAGTAGTAAGATGCCTCAGATTTGAGACCTCAGGCAAGTCAGATAACCTCTCCAAAACTACCTCATAAAATTGTTGTGAGGAAAATGCTTTATAAATTATAAAGTACTTCATAAATGTGAGTTATTATAGTATTGATTGAGGCTATGAGAGTTCAGGGGATTCTGCTTTCTAGGTTCCAGTATTCAAAAAGTTGACAAAAAAGCTTGATGAAGATATTCTCTTTCGTGCTTGTAAAAGGGTGACAAGGAACCTACTCTTGGTATTAGGAAATAGAGAGGATATATCTCTTAACTTGCAACCATTTAGTAACAGCTAGTAAAAGGTTTGTGCATTATGGCCCTTCCATACTCATTGCTATAAATGCCAGAATCTGCTATAAATGCCAGAATCCTAACTCCAAACCACATTAGAATAACATTGCTTTGACACTGTTGGTTGTGAATTTAAAGAATTGAATGTGATAGAAAGGAAGAAAAAGCAGAAGTAGTTGTGCCTAACTCCCAATAAGGATTGGTCTACCTATCTGATGATTCTCATCCAAAAATAAAATCTCGCACATTACCTACATTTTTTCACATTGCTTTATTGTTTAACCTGAAGTTTTAATAATTAGAGATTCATTTGGGTTTCCTTTTTGTGTCAGTTTAGATTCAAATATTCCCTTTTTCTTAAAATCCAAGGTCAGCTTTCCTAAGGAAATGAGGCTTTCACTTATGAGATAAGAATAATAGGTAATCTTAGATCATGAAACACTTAGGGGAAAGGTAAAAGAAGGCATGAGTTAAGGTGCCAGCCTGTACAAAACCATTCTTAGCTCCTTGGGGAGACCCTGGTCCTAGTCCAAACCACCTCTTTTATATCTTCTTTTCTAGTCCAGGCTTAGCTACTGACTTGCTATTTGACCTTTATCCAATGATTTAACTTCTCTGGGTCTAGCATCTTCTTTGGTAAAATGAGGAGGTTAGATCTAACACTATATTTCCGAGGTCATGAAACCAGCAAGATGAAAATTAGTCATTTTCTCCAAAATGCTCCAACTTCTCTAAAATAAGCAATTATGAACCAGATAAAGAGAAATTAAAGCTAAATCCACAGGAAAAAAAGTACATAACCCAAGTAAACATCATTTATCATTCCTCCTCCACCAGCTTCTATGATTGGTAGCATCATAAATTAACAGGCACAAGTTTGTACAGGGCCCTTCTTGGTATCTATTGCAGAAACTGCCTGGAGCATTTGCTTTGTACTATGCCCATCCTAAGAAAAGCAGTAGATGCCAATTCAAACCAGCCAAATATGAAAAGAAAGAAGGAAGATTGGATCAGGCAGTATGCCAGGAATGTCAACTAAACATTGGGCCTAAAGAAAAGAGGACAGAAATCTAGCAGGGAGTTAGTCTTTTTCCCACGGGGGGTACTCCAGGCAGGGACTAAGGCAGGCAGATTCTTTCTACCCAGTAAAAGAAAGTGAGGCAGTGTTGCAGCTTAATCTTCCAGCATATTTCTGCCAGCAAAGGTCAAAGGACTAAAAATGAATGATAAGAATATTTAAGAAAAAATGTTTTTTTAATACTCAAACACTAAAGATTTCAGGAGATAATTTTGCCCAGTGAAAAAAATAGATAAAGCTATAAAAAGATGAACAAGTCCTCAAAGAGAATATAAAGCTCGCTTAACAAATCTTATAATATAAAGGAAAGGGAATTAATGTCTTAAAAGATATAGAATACTCAACTCCAAAAGACCATAGAATAATAACAAGAAACATGAAAACAGTTCAAAATAGATGAGATCCCCCAAAGAAGTAAATAAGCACTGAAATAATGTAAGCCAAAATTTGGTGCCCTTAATGCAAAATTAAACTTAATTAGATTTAGAAAAAGATCAAGAATAACAAATATGGAACATGGTAATAACGTTATGAAGGAAAATCTGGCAAGAAGTTAAACAAATGGCAACAATGTTTAAAAAAAACACTTATAGAATTCAAAATCTTGAAAGAAGGTATAGAGATAATCTAGGAATTGTAGGCCTGATAAAGTAAGAACACTGATAATAATAGCCAGCATTTATATAGCATTTTAAGATTTGCAAAGCCCCTTTACATGTTACCACATTTGATCTTCACAATAATCTTGTGATATTTACCATTATTATCTCCATTTTACAGATGAGGAAACAGGCTAAAGTGATTTGCCCCAGGATCATACAGTTATTGGGTCTAAAACAGAATTTGAACTCAGATTTTTCTCACCCCAAATCCAGTACAGCCTCTACTATGCTACCTAGCTGCTCAGATAAAAGAATATTATGATTTAAAACAAAACAAAGAAACCTGAATACCACAATGCTGGCAATAATACCAGAACCGCCAAGAACTTCTGAGGACAAACAACAAAATATCAATTGTGAGAATCTATAGATTGCCTAGAAGTGAGTAGAACCTCTATGCTTTGGTCTCCAAGATGAATAACAGCAAAATTTAACTCCCGAAACAAAAGATTTTGTAAGTGACCAAAAGACTTGAATATATGGTTGAGGAAATTTTAATAACAAAAAACTGTTCTATAGTCACAGAAATCCTAGACTGGAATGGAATAGTACATTCCAAAATTAAAATAATAACCCAAAATTATATATCCTGCAAATCTGAGCCTGATCATCAGTGAAAAATAGAAATACTCAAAGAAGGGAATTTGAAGTATTCCTGCCCTACCCAAAAAATAGATCCAAGCAGACTATTTGATTTATAAACATCCATGGAAACAGAAAATAGGTGAATAAATGCAATTAGCAGGAAAGAATGATTAATTAAATCAATTAACTCATGTTTAAAGGTTTTGTTTTTCAGTCTGTTGGGAAGCTTTTATTAAAGTTTTTATGTGCCAGGCACTGTTCTTAGCTCTGATGTAAAAAGACAGTTCCTGCCCTCAAGGAGTTTATATTCTAATGAGGAAAAGAACACACAAAAGGAATTGGGGTGGGGGTGGGGTAGAGGAACAGCTATGGAGAAGTCCAGAAAAGTGAGTGCAGTCTGATGGGAAATTGAAGAGACAGTAGCCTGGATACCCTCCTTAAATAAAAGGAAGAGCCCACCCTGCAAAGAAAAAACAAAAAGGGTACACATAATTTAAAAGGACATAAAAGAGTAAAGATATAAGCAGAACTTTAAAGAGAAGTGAAGGTAGGGAGAGCAAAATTGAAATACCATTACTCTCCTCTAGAGAGAAATTTGTGTGTTTTGTGGGAATGGCTCACAGAGCGGTACATAAATAAAGAGGAGGTAAATGGGGAATGCATTTCTGCCTGATCCACAGGTGAAGAGTGAAAGTAAGTGGTTTCTTTCATCCCTTTGGAAGAAATGAATGGGAGAGGTAGTTGTGACAGATTGAGTCTAGGAGACTGAGGAGCATGGGGAATAGAGGGCAGGTCTCATTGAATAACTTCCCTTGGAGATTCTGTATATCTTTGAGAATGGGACCTTAAGGGTGGGTTATTTTGGAGACTTGATACTTTGGGAAGCTACCTTCAGAGAGAGGGTTGTGCCTCCCTGGTAAACATCCTGGCTCAGAGTATGGGTATATGAGGCAGCTGGTAAAAGGAATATTTTGGGATATGGGGTGTCCTATAGATCCAGAGATAAGATGGCTTGGTCTTTGAGAAAATGATCCCAACAGGATTGAGATGAATTTCTTTTATGCAGCATTTGCTTCTATCCTTTGTACTCTGTCCGCTGTACTACTTTGCTACCTCATAGATGGTCATCTACCTTTGCTTGAAGTTCCAGAAAGACCTTTAAGGAATTTTATTATTAATTATAGATTACTAGATTTTTTTTCTAAGTGCCTCAAAGAAAAGGATTGTGTCATATTTCTTTTTTGTCCTCTTGTGTTTTTTATATTCCTAGATACACAAGTAATAACAATACAATAACTCATTTATATAGCAAAGCATTTAACAAGTATCATCTCATTTTATTCTCACAACAACCCTGGGAAGTAGATGCTGTTATTATCCCCATTTTACAGATGAGGAAACTGAGGCAGACAGGTGACCAGCTTCAAGTACTAAATATTTGTTGGTTTCTTTTACTTTATCTCATCTTGTACACAAAACAGATTTGCTTGCTTAAAATACTATTTTTATTCATTTACTAATCAGACATTAAGGATCATACCCAAATATTCATTAGTATAATATATGCAATTATGTGATGAATGCTTAAAAGAATTGCAAAAGTACTGTGTGAGGTCTAATAGAAAAGAAAAGTCTTTATTGGCCTAGGAGGGGATCCAAGGCTCTTTCATGGAAGTGGTGACATTTGTTTGAGATTTTCAAAGATGAGTAAGCAGTAAGTCACAAAAAGCATCCCAGACAAGAATAGATAAAATCAGCATGGTCACTTATAGGCATGAAGGTACGTGGTGCATTTAGAAGAACAATTTTGTACTTGGCTCAAGTACAAAATATTTACAGGAGAATAATAATAGGAGATGAAGCTCTAAAAACAGGGTGGCATCAGTTGTGCAGATTTTGGAGTGCCAGAAGTTGGACTTTAATTCCGTCAATAGTTGAGAACTACTGAAGATTTTTTAGCTATAGGGTCATATGATCAGATCTTTGTAGGAGAAAGATTATTCTGGAAGTATAAAAAAAGATTAATCAGGTGAAGGAGGCTTGTGTGCATTAACCCATCAGGTAGGACATCATTAAAGTAATTCAGATGTATAGTATAGGATTAGAGATGGATGTGGGAAATGTGCATTGAAATTCATGGCAGAACTTGGGATATGAAGGGGAGGAAAGTCAAAGATACTCTTCCATTTCTTTAATAACCTACAAAACAGCTGTCTAATGCTTATTATGTTGCCAGATTTATTTAAAAGCCTGGCATCCATCTTCTGCCTCACCTTTACCTGCCCTGATTACTTAATTTTTTTACTATTCATAAATGTCCTCTTTCAACATGCACACTCTTTGTAGCTTTGCTTTACCAAAATCTTGTCCATGCCATCTGGAATTCTTTTTACAATATCAACACATTCCACGGTTTAAATTATGATTTCTTACAACATGCCTTTCTTGTTTATGAATTGTATTGTGCAGTCATCGTACTTTGCTTAATTATGCCTTTGATCTATGCTCTAGTTTTGTTTGTTTGTCTTTTCTCTCCAACTTAGATTGTAGGCTCCTCAAGGGCAGAGACCAGTGTTTTCTACTTCATTTGTATTTCCCATACATTATACCTTGTATAATGCCATGCAAACAATAGGCGCTTAATAAGTACTTGAGTTGAGTTGGTGGTATAATAGAATATTTTGGGAATTTTAATTGGACACAGTTCTACCCATATCAATTTTGTAAAGGGCTATTATATATCTATGCTGTAGTCACTATGAGGATGTAGCTACTTGGACAAGTGGAGTTGGTGACATTGTGCTTTGTCCTGGAGCCTTTATTATTGTTAGCTTAGTTAAACCTTTAGCTTTGCTGTCTCAATAAACAGCAGATTTTCATTCCCTTGAGGATTATAGGCCTCCTTTTCAATATTATTGTTAACCATGAAACAGTTTTCTGTACTCTGGTTAAGAATTTAGCCCCTCTTGCCATGTTTATAATCTGATGACTCAGTTCCCAGTTGTTAAGAAAAATTTCTTACTGTTGGGCCATGAATACAGAGGACAAAGTAGATCCTTGTCCTTGCAGAAAGATGCTTTGCATTGATGCAAGCATTATGTTTAAAGTTGAAACTTTTATTAGTTATTGTACCTCAGTTTCAAAAGATCTAGTAGTTACTATGGTGAAGAATGCAGAAGAAGTGAAGCTATTCTTGTACCTAAGAATAAATCTCATGAGTTTCCCCCATAACATTAGTTGTCAACCTAATTGGTTTTTGAGATACTTTTTTTAAAAAGCAAAACCCAAGTTTTATTGGCTTAGAGTTTTATTGCTATTGCCTATTTTAAAATCCATTTTGATAGTAAAATACTTAACACAGAGCACTATTGCACTTTGTCATTGAGATAACAATTGGTACTCAGTAGAGAGTGCCTGCTGTACATCCTGATAAAATGCCAAGTGCTGAAGTAGCTGTGTTCTGGAGGGGCCCCCAACCAATCATTGCCAAATCATAATCATCAGAAAGCATTTATTAAGCACCTATCTGTACATGGTTCTGTCCTAGGCACTGTACAAAGCAAGTTAAACAGACATGACCCCTGCCCTCTGGGAGCTTACAATCTAAGATGATGCTGACTTGGACAGCCATAAAGGATATTCAGACAACTGAGCAAATACTGAACAAGAACATAAAGTACTAACATTATGTACAAGCCAAGGGGTAAGTGCATTATGGTGGGGGTAGTGTGTAAAGGGACAATAGTAGTATTTGCTTGTTCAGACAGGGTAAGTCTACCTTTAGGACTTCATTAAAAAAATAGAATTTTAGATTGGACATGATGGTGAAAGGGCTCAGCAGGCTGAGGGAAGAAAAGAAAACTCAAAAGAAGGAAATAAATGGAGAAAAGGTTAACTTCTAGGCAGTTCTGAGATCATTCAGGCATTAGGAATGTGAGCATTAATTCACTTACACACTTTGAAACTGGGCTACAAGTCATGACCAGTTTCAGGTTAATATTCAAAGAGAAATTAAGGATTGTAATAGCAATAATAATAATAATTGTAATAGCTTGAGGACTTTGACATGTGTCTCCTTTAGTCATTGGTCTCCTAGCAAGAACTTGGAATGTTCAGAAGAATTACTAAACCCTATTTGGGGACCAGAATAAATTCATTAACATTATTATTTTGTGAGGCACTTGTGTGCTCATTGAATTAAGTTACATTCTAGGAATTTTTCTTTCTCAGAAAAATCAGGAAGTTACATTAGACTATCACTATTATTTTAAGAGCTGTGGGTTGGTGGCAGAGTGGGATGTGGAGAGGCGTTGGGAGGGAACCCTTAGAAATGACCTAGTGCATTCCCCTTCTCTTTATAGCCAAGGAAACTGAAACCCAGAGAGGTATGCTGCTCACAGTTACCCATCTATTTAATGCAGAGCCAAAAACAGAATTTAGACTTCCTCCTAACCAGTCCAGCACTCTTTCTCCTCTATCATATTGCTATTCTTAATTACGCATCCTCACCTAAAGGAAGGATGTTAGTATTATATAGGTAATGCAAGCATATTCCAGCAGATGAGACATCATATAAGTTTGAAACAGCCTGTCAGGACTCCATTGTGTGATGGCTATAGATAACTGAACTTCATTTGGGATTATATTGGCTTTAAATTTAAAACTGCCTCTATACATATTGCAGGCCCTACCAGACAAAACAGCTTATCAAATAGATTGAGTCAAATGATTTTCCTCTAAGCAAATCTAAAAATTGAGATTTATACAAAATAAAAATTAGGTAATTGTGGTTTATTTGCTTTATAAAAAGTTGGCTTCCTTAGTATATTTTAAATTGTTAAATGTACAAATGTATTTCCACAAAATTTCTTCATGAATACTATATATGGGTGGTAAAGTAATGTGTTCCT